>NC_138512.1:67183479-68584860 GCF_964252035.2 Podarcis erhardii | reverse complement strand
TTTTTAAAAAAATCTTCTGGATAGTGAGCCTTCCATTTATTGTGAACACCCTGCTGAATGTTTTCTATTGATGTCATAGCAGTCAACTATTTTTTTTTTAAATATTTTTTTTAACAATTTCCACACAACAGCATATCCAAACATATCATTTTAATTCTCCCCCATCCCCTCAAACCCTCCCTCCCTCCCCTCCTCCAAAGACTTCCCTCAGCTCCCCTCTCTGATTTCTCAACACGATTATTCTCTGCATGTTATAAAATTATACGAATCCTTACATTATCTGTCTACTGTTGTAAACAAAAATTGCCCTTTTCCCTTATGGGGTATCCAAGAGCCCATATAGAGTCCTTACATAGGTTCCCTATTGGTAGGAGAGAATAACAGAGGCCAACCAGAGAATATTGAGAAGCAAAAGCAGCTAATAAGCTTGATCTTTCTTGAACTGTTGCAACAAGGTGCTCCCCTCACCTGCAGGAGAGAGGAGGAACCCCGAAAAATGGTGCGCAAGGCCTTATAAAGACTTTTGAAATTGCCACCCTGTAGATCAAGACCACCCCCAGAAACATCATGCATACATCACAGAAGGGGTGTAACCTAAGACCACCCCTCAGATACATCATACCTACATCAAAGAAAAGGCGGTCTTAAAACAGAAATTAGAATGTTGTTTTTCTCCTGTCTGGTAGGTTACTTGATTGGATTGCCTGGGTAGCCTGGCCAGTCTTTTGTAATGATAAATACTTAGTTCCTGAGCCATTTCACAGGTTCACACCCTATTCATATCTTAAATGTGCCCTTAAGACAGGATTTGTGAGGAAAGAGACAATGGGGAGGTTTCCCATTTTGACCTTGTAGAGAAAACATTTGGTCAGTTTGGGACAGTTTGGGAATCAAAATGGTTCCAGGTCGGTCTTCCTGTGCTGATCTATGTATGTGCTTGGTTGGTACAATTATGAACCTTTAACATATATCTAAGACCTCAAAATTCCTATCACACTACCATGTTATCAAGCAATAAATTTATATATGTTTATACAAAACATGCCAAGGAGTCCAGTTCATTCAACTGTGACTTTAAAGAAGAATGGGAATTTTTTACAAATTATTTAAAAAGACAACATAGCAGCCAACTCTTAGTGATCTTCACTCCCACCCCCCAATTTTTTTTGAGGGGGCCAGGCCCTCCCAAAATTGATGGGCATTGCCATTCAAATGGTGTGCGTACACCGTGTCATTTGATCAATTATGCAGGGCGGGGCTTATCTGCTCCCCCGCCCCATTTTACTCAAGTTGGCTCCACTGATTGCTGCAGTGGGTGGCTGGCTAATATCCTATCTATATTGTATCTATTTTTATTTGTTTAATTTCTATACCGCTTTATATTTTTAAGAAAAATCTCAAAGCAGTTTACAGCATATTAAATCAACAAAACATAAATCAAACAATCTGAAGAAAGTCAAATATAGAGTATACAGTCAAAGCAACATAACAGAAAACTAAAATATTATCTTGAAGATTTCAAAGTTAAACATTACAAAGGAGGTCAACTACAGAATGCATATTTAACATAGTAGGCCTGGGTGAGTGTGGGCCCCGTCACCTAGGCCAGGTGGAAAGGGCTTTGCAGGGAGCAGCCTTCTCACTCACAGCCGGGCGATGTTATATACTGCCATCACACTATATCAAGCCTCTGTACACTATAAAACATGGTTTAAAATGTAATAAACAAACATTGATAATCATTCAGGCAACTATTGATTATTATTATTCAGTTGCTTTATATCCCACTTTTCTGCATATATAAAACAATACAGTTAATATGTGTTTTTAGGGCGGGAAACAATCAGTGTCGATAAAAGCAAATAAAACAGTAGGGAAGGAACAGTTTTCAAAACCAATCTTAAAGCTGGAAGAAAAGGAGCCTGTTGGATCTTTCCATGGAGGTAATTTCATAGTTCTGGAACCACCACCAAGAAGTCTCCGCCAGTCGAATAAAGATGGCTCAGAGAGCAGCACCTCCAAAACTAATCTTGCAGCCCAAGCAGGTGAGACAGTTCTTAAGATCACCTGGCCCCAGGCTGTTAGGACTTGGCAAATACCAGCACTTTAAATTAAGCCTGGAAAGTAATATGCAAGCAATGCAGTTGGTATAATATCCATGCGATCTGCTCTGACTGCCACATTCCTGGTAACAAGTTAGCAGCCAAATTTTATACCAGTTGTGGTTTCTGAACTGTCTCTTAAGGCAGGCCCATGGGGAGAACATTGCAGTAGTCCAGTCTAGGTATAACCAGGGCACAGCGACTATAATGGTACACAAGGTGTGACACAAACTGCCTAGCACAGTGCAAGGCCTTCCCCTGCTTACCGTATTTTTTGGTCTATAAGACTCATTTTCCCCTCCTAAAAAGTAAGGGGAAATGTGTGTGCGTCTTATGGAGCGAATGCAGGCTGCACAGCTATCCCAGAAGCCAGAACAGCAAGAGGGATTGCTGCTTTCGCTGCGCAGCGATCCCTCTTGCTGTTCTGGCTTCTGAGATTCAGAATATTTTTTTTTCTTGTTGCGTCTTGTAGAGCGAATAATACGGTAACTGTGCCATTCTGAATAGCCCAACCCTTTTCAAATGCTTTGCTGTCCTTGTAGAGTGGAAGTTGCCTGTTCTTTCCTGAACTTAAGAAAAGAGTTATCTTCCACAAAGAAAGTCCAGCTTTCAGCAGCGGAGACTAGTCCTGTCCCCTTTCCATTCTGTAGACTTGAGGAAAGTGCAGATTCTGACTTTTACCAATAAAATGCTAAACGTAAGAAGCATTATCCTCTGGGGGCGAAAGTCAGTTTTTGGAAAAAGTCCCGACATAGTTTAATCCTGCAGGTTTTTATTATCTCCTCTCTCCTCTCCTGACTGCACATCATATCTCGTCCTTGCCCTTCATTAATCTCTTTTTGTTCCCTTGTTCCCTTTCCTGTGGCTTTCCTTTTTCGTTTTCTCTAATATGCTATGCCATGTGCTTTGACAATGAGACTCCAAGGGTGAGCATGTGGTGCAAGCCTCTCCAAGAGATATTTAAGAAGATTGTGGAGAATGTAGAGGAAAGTTGGGGCAGGCAAGGGACTAGAAAGGGGAAGAGATGAGTCATAAGACTGACAGGACAACTGACAGCTTAAATCAGGTGTGAGGATGTACACGGGTTAGTGTTAGAATTAGATATATTAAATATAATTAGCTGCTTCAGTAGAGCAGTGAATTAAGAGCTCACTGCAAAAACAATCTTTCCGCGTGGTTCTTTATGAAGAGGAATGCTAAGCTCTGCTCTTGAGATTAAAAATGTGGGAATATGAAGGATAACAAAATTGGAAGGCAGTTTTGGAGCCATTGTGCATTGGCATTATTTTTCTCCGTAACAGCAGAGTTGGAAGGCATATGCAGTTGTCGCAAACGGGGATCAAACCTGCAACTTTGGCATTGCCAGCGCTATGCTCTAACCAGCTGAGCTGTCAAGGAAGTGTTTACTTTAGGCCAGGTGTGTGGGACCTGTGGCCCTCCATAATTTGGTGAACTCCAGCTCCCTTCAGCGTGTGGTCAGGGATGGTGGAGGTTGTAGCTGATCAACTTCTAGAATGTTACAGGTGAGCTGGAATGTGTCCCTTTATTTAAAACAGCTGGTGCCCAACCACATCTATGTTCCATTTTCCAAAACAGCTGCTGCTATTTCACTGATGGGAAACAAAAAATGTTGAGGCCCCATCAGTGAAATGGCACCAGCTGTTTGGGAAAATCGGACATACGTGTGGTTGGGCATTGGGGTAGACAGTTCCGGGGTCAGCAAACTTTTTCAGCAGGGGGCCGGTCTACTGTCCCTCAGACCTTGTGGGGCGGCTGGACCATGTTTTGGGGAAAAAAATGAACCAATTCCTATGCCCCACAAATAACCCAGAGATACATTTTATATAAAAGGACACATTCTACTCATGTAAAAACTCTCTGATTCCTGGACCATCCATGGGCCGGATTTAGAAGCCGATTGGACCAGATCCAGCCCCCAGACCTTAGTTTGCCTACCCATGGGGTAGAGGATTTGCAACTGAATCATTCTGGTCTTCCTGAGTGCTATTTTTACCTGGAGGTATGCAATGCTACGCAGAACTGCCACCTTTTTTAGAGAAATGCCCTGGAAGCATTTGCCCAGGTTAGGGAAGGAGTCACAGTGGTGTGACAGGTTCCTGGAGCTCTGCTGCCCCCTTCCCAAAGCCCCGGGTGGGGGTGGGGGAGTGAGGCCTCTTCACCTGGGCAGCAGCTCTCCGGGAGGTGTTTGAGAGGGGAAGGGAATGTCAAGCAGCTAACCTGGCCTCACCACCCAGCTTTGGTGTCATGCCCCTCCCCCTCAGGCACCCAGAACCCCCCCCCCACTTGTCTTCTTGTAGAGGTAGCAGTAAAGGGACCCCTGACCATTCGGTCCAGTCGCGGACGACTCTGGGGTTACGGCGCTCATCTCGCTTTATTGGCCGAGGGAGCCGGCGTACAGCTTCTGGGTCATGTGGCCAGCATGACTAAGCCGCTTCTGGTGAACCAGAGCAGCGCACGGAAACGCCGTTTACCTTCCCACCGGAGCGGTACCTATTTATCTACTTGCATTTTGACGTGCTTTCGAACTGCTAGGTGGGCAGGAGCAGGGGCTGAACAACAGGAGCTCACCTCATGGTGGGGATTCGAACCGCCAACCTTCTCATCGGCAAGTCCTAGGCTCTGTGGTTTAACCCACAGCGCCACCTGCGTCCCTATAGTCTTTTGTAGCTCATTGCATTTGTACTGTGAGTAGTGCGTTAGCAGTGAGGCATGGATGTTAGGATCTCATAGACATATGCCATTCTCTGTCCCCTCCACAGAGGCTGTTCACGTTCTTGTGGAAAGTGCCTACTGTGGGATGTGAATGGGGATGTTTGCACCAGCCAGTAGAAAACTTCCTGTTTCCTCCTGGGCTGGGACAAACTTCCTCTACATGTGACCAAAGGTGGGCATTGCCTTACCTTTGCAGGTAACAACATAGCACAGCGCAAGCAGCCATCTCTCTCTCTGACTCCATTCCTCAAAGAAGCAACATCTCCTTAGCTTGAGATGCTCCCTTGGCTTCGGAACTATCTCCTTATGGGATAGATTCCACGTGTATATACTTTTGGAACCTAAGTCTGCCTTCAGGGATCCATCTGTGAACTGAATGTGAGTAAACGTCTTTTATACTTTTTACACAATATTGTGTCGTGACTATTCTTTTTAAGGGGAAGTAAAGGGGATTACCAGGAATCTTATATTGAGAGGCTGAAACTAGCCTGCAACAAGCTAACCGCTGTGTCTTTAAAAAGGGGAATGTTAGAACTCTGCTAAGTTATAGAACTTGCTAACGCATATGTCAGGGTTTCTGGGAGAAGTGAGGAGATGGCAGAGGAGACGGAAAGCGAGTGGGAGGAGGGAGAGAGAGACGAGGAAGAAGATGACGGAATTCGAAGGGAATCTATGAGCCTAAGCAGTGAGTCAGAGGATTCCCAAAAGGGAGCTAGCATGATCAGGCGAAAAGCAGGAGAAGAGAGAAGCTGTGAAAAGTCAGGAAAGGAGGGGAGAAAGCCCAGTGAAGCACAGACGCTGTCAGAGGGGTCTCAGCCGGAACGGAGTAAAGGGGGTGGAGTTGTCAGCCTCTCGGAGGGAGGAGGAACAGGAGAAAACAGAGAGAGGGGGTTGGAGCAAGGTGTTCAGCCGGAAAGGGTAGAGAGTGGAACAGGGGGCAGTATAGAGGACGAAGGAAAGGTCAAAAGCAACGTACGCGCGCCAAGTTCAAGCATAGAGGCGCGCGGAAGTGGGGAAAGCTCAGAGGAGGAGCCCGGCCCCAAAGCCAGAAGGAGGGGGCAGGAGGCGGCAGAGGATTCAGCCTCAGGCGAATCCCGGAAGGAGAGAACCCAGGGGGGCAGAAAGACCCTGCGGAAAAGAAAGGAGAGGAAGAGGTGGTCTAGAGCCAGGCTATTAAGTTGGTGTGGAGGAGGGGAGGAGTCAGAGGGGGACTTCAGCGGTCTAACGTGACAGACGTACAGCCACAATGCTGAACTGTGAAAGAAGCAACTATCTTCAATAAACTTTTCCTGTAAGTAAACTATAATGGAGTAAGGTCTCTCGTGAGCTGGGACCCACCTGGGTGGCTGTGACAGAAAGTCCCCCTCCCTCTGAAAGCAAAAATTTTTTTTTTTGCGAAGCTCACGAACGGAGCAGCCATGAGTGCTGAGGAACAGCTGGCTGCACTCCGGGATCAGATTACCACTCTCACAACGGCAGTCATTGCTTCGCAGAAGAAGAATGCTGACTTGGAGAAAGCGTGCCAGGATTTGCAAGCAAGGTGGGAAAATGCGGACAAGGCGGGGACCCCGGGCTCCAGAGCGGAGGGCATTGCGCTTGGAAGGAGGGGGGGTGCCCTAGTTTCGCATTTTAATGGCAACTTGCAAGACTATCCCAACTTCAGGGCAGATGTCGTGTATGCACTGCATTTACTCCGTCATGATTTTAGAGATGAGGAGGAGAGAGTGGGATTTATTGTTTCGCACCTGCATGGGGAAGCCAGGGCTTGGCTACGCAATCTGTGGCGCGAAGATGGACCAGCCCGTCGCAATGCAGATGCGTTTATCAAAGCGATGGATGCTTGTTTTCAATCCTCTGTGGATAAGGACATTGCGCGCCGGCAGATGCACGGGCTGAGGCAGGGGAAAGCCACTGTACGCCAATATCATTCTAAATTTTTTGCATTGCTCACCGCCTTAGATTGGCCGAAGGACAGTCTACCGGTCAGGGATCTTTTTTGGGAGGGATTGAGCCCCTCCGTCAAGGATGAGATCGCAAGGGGGGACAGACCCCAGACCCTGGAAGACGTGGTGCAACGGGCTTTGGCTATAGGAATTCGACATGAGGGACGTCCGTGGCACGAGGAGGGGGGGCCCCAAGCGCGCGCGCAAGCAAAAACTCTCCCTTTTGTGCACAGGGATTTCAGCCGTGCGCACCCCTCACCAATGGGGACGGAAGCCGAAGAGCCAATGGAGATTGGTGGTGCTAGGGCTCAAAAGCCATCCCAGAGCCCCATCCCTGCTGCAGCCAAAGCGAAGCCTCCTAGAGGGACCAGGAAGTGTTACATCTGCGACAGTGCACACCATATGGCGAAAGAGTGCCCCCAGAGGCTCCAGAAGCACACTGCAGCACTGGCAACTGTGACAGCAGAGGTGCAATCAGAGGAGCAGCTTCAGGGAAACTGCAGTGCCTGGCTGGAAGCAGAGCTACTGGGGCTCAGCCAGGCGGATCTGTAGAGAAGTCCCCAGCATCCTTGCAGCGCATGGACCCTTTACCTCCCAAACCAGCAGTTTTACTCACAGCAACACTCCAGCTGCCTGATGGGCGACTTCTCGAGGTTCCAACAACCATCGATTCGGGAAGCAACGCCGATTTCGTGGGATTACAGTTCGTCAAGCAGCATAACATAGCGCTCCTGCCTGCAACGACGCCTCTGAACGTGGTCACGGTAGACGGCAGGAAGTTGCTGGGGGGGCAAGTGGTGCAGCAAACCCCTCCCATGATGATGCAAATTGGAGACCATCGAGAGCTTATTAGTTTCAATGTCACCCACTTATCGGACACGCCCATCGTGTTGGGCATGAGTTGGCTGGACAGGCACAGTCCCGCGGTTGCTTGGTACCAGAGGCAGATCACCTTTTGTTCATCGTATTGCGCCCAGAATTGCATCCAAACCGATCAAGGAGGAGAAGCCGAACAGCAGCTGCATCTGCGTATGGTGCAAGCGGTTCCTCACAAGTACGCGGAGTTCTTGGAGGTTTTCTGCGAAAAGGAAGCTGACAAATTGCCGCCTCACAGACCTTACGACTGCGCGATTGACTTAGTGCCTGGCGCGCAGTTGCCAACTGCCAAGCTGTACTCCATGTCGGAAGACGAGCTGCAAGAGCTTCGGGAGTTCATAGAACACAACCTCAAGCGCGGATTCATCCAGGAATCTAAAGCAGCGGGAGGCAGTCCTGTTTTCTTTGTGAAAAAGAAAGACACGCCCCAGAAGAGGCTCATTGTGGACTACCGGTTCATAAACAGACTAACTAAGCCCAAGGCCTTCCCCATGCCCAAAATTGACGACCTTTTGGCTACAGTCAGGAGGGGGAAGATTTTTACCAAGCTGGATTTACGTGGCGCTTACAACCTCATCCGCATCAGGAAGGGCGACGAGTGGAAGACGGCCATGTTCACTCCTTTGGGCACGTACGAATACAGAGTTATGCCCTTCGGTCTACAAAATGGCAGCCATGTTTTCCAAGCATTCATGCATCACGTCCTGGCAGGTCTCCTCTACAAGAAGTGTGTCTGTTTTCTCGACGATATCCTAATTTTCTCGGAATCGCCAGGGGATCACGATAAGGACGTGAAGGAAGTTCTGCAGAGGCTGAAGGAACACAGGCTGTACGCCAAGTTGGAGAAGTGCCAGTTTGATGTGAGAGAGGTAGATTTCCTTGGCTACAAGCTGTCCGACGAGGGACTGGCCATGGACAAGACTAAAGTCCAAGCGCTGTTGGACTGGAAAAGCCCTCGAAATCGGAAGGAGGTCCAGAGGTTCATCGGCTTTGCCAATTTTTATCGCAAGTTTATGAAAGGTTTTGCAAACGCGACGGCGGCAATCACTGACACCCTCAGTTCCAAGAAGAAGAAGTTCGTCTGGACCGAACAAGCAGAGCGATCCTTTCGGAAGCTTAAAAGCCTTTTCGCCTCCGAGGAGCAGCTGCTGCACGTGAATCCTGGCAGGCCCATGCGGGTAGAGACAGATGCATCAGACAGAGCAGTTGGGGCCGTCCTCTTGCAAGAGGATTCGCAAGGCAACTGGAGACCGGGTGCATTCTACTCCCGGAAGCTCAGCAAGACGGAGCGCAACTACACCATATGGGACAGGGAGTTGTTGGCCATTCATGCAGCTTTCAAAGCGTGGCGACACTTCCTGATAGGAGCCAAGCACACGGTGCAGGTCCGCACGGATCACAAGAACTTAGAGTATTGGCGGACGGCTAAATTGCAAACCCAACGACACATGCGCTGGGCGGAATTCTTTGCGGATTTCGATTTTAAAATAGAATACATCCCTGGAGACTCCAATGTTATAGCAGACGCGCTGTCCCGAAAGCCTCAATACCTGGAGGAAGTAGCTCCAATCGCAGCAAAGTACATCTTCGCACCGCAGGCGTGGACGTGCGCTACCATCGCAGTCGACCTGGACGCGGTGCGACGCGCGCTGCAAGAGGATCAGTTTGCACAATCCAAGATGGAGGAGCTCCGCAGAGGGTCGCCTGACAACAATGAGTTTCAGTTGCAGGACGGACTTTTGACTCGCAAGGGCGCCCTTTACGTGCCCACCGACGAGCTTCGCGCCACGGTTTTGCAACAATTGCACGATGCCCCGAGTGCGGGCCATTTCGGCAAAGAGAAGACGATGGAGTTGGTGGCAAGGGACTTTTGGTGGCCCCAGATGAGAGGAGAGGTGGCGGACTACGTAGCCAGGTGCGATATCTGCCAGAGGTCCAAACCAGTGCATCAGAAACAGGCGGGATTGTTAGAACCGCTGGAGACACCGCAGCAACCGTGGGAGAGGGTAGCGTTGGACTTTGTTACAGACCTGCCCAGCTCCAGAGGTAAGACGGCGGTGTTAGTGGTTGTGGACTTGTTCACCAAGATGGCGCACTTCATTCCTTGTGCCAAGGTGGCGACGGCAGAACAGACCGCAAAGCTCTTCATCGATCACGTCTTCAGAGTGCATGGACTACCGCAGTCCGTCTTGTCCGACAGGGGGCGCCAATTTGTTTCCACTTTCTGGCGGAAGCTTCTGGGTATCTTGCACGTCAAGATCAACCTGACGTCGGCGAGGCATCCACAGACCAACGGTCAAGCGGAGAGGGTCAACGCGATCATGCAGCAGTACCTACGGTGTTACGCCAACCAGCGACCCGCGGCGTGGGTGGACCACCTGCCGATGGCTGAGTTCGCCTACAACAACACGAAGCACGCATCCACCGGGGTGACGCCTTTCTTCGCGAACTATGGACGTCATCCCAGAACCTTCCCGAGCTTTACAGCACCTGAAGGGGGGGGACCTCAAAATGCCGACCAGTTTGCAGCAGAGTTGCAAGAGGTGCACGAGGAGCTGCGGAGACATTTGGAGCTGGCAAAGCAGGCGTATAAGGTGCAAGCCGATAAACACAGAAGGGCAGGGGAAGACATTCAGGTTGGGGACTGGGTATGGTTAGCAGCCCACGCGATGCCGGCCAGGTCGTTGGCCAAAAAGAAGTTAGAACACAGGCAGCTAGGACCATATCAAGTTGAGGCTAAGGTCAATCCGGTGGCTTTTCGCCTAGCCCTTCCGGAGGGCTCCAGGGTGCACCCGGTCTTTCATAGGTCGGTGCTCACTCCCTACAAAGCCCCACACAGGTTTCAAGAGTCAGGAGCACCTCCAGAGCCACGTAGAAGGGCGCCTGAGAGAGGGGAGTCGCCAAGACCAGAACCTCTTAATGAGGTCACAGAGATACTGGATTCACGATGGGGGGAGGAGGGAGTTGAATATTTTCTCGCCAGGGAAGGCACTCCAGTCTCTGCAAATAGCTGGGTGCCGGGTTACGCTTTGGACGAACCCCTGTTGAAGGAGGAGTTTCATGCAATTTTTCCGCACAAACCCATGCCCGAGGAGTATTTTGATGATTGGCTTTTCACGCCCACTTTGTCGGGCAGCACATTCGGGGGTTTCTCCTCGCCCGAGGGCTCTACGCCCAAAACAAGCCCGACCAGGGATCCCCGCCTGGGGGGGGAAGAGACGAACCCTTATTGGTGGGTGGATCAGCCAAGGGAGGTATGGAGTCAGAGGTGGATGATAGGTCCTTGGCGGGCAGCGCCAGGAGAAGCAGTGAGGGAGGAAGAGACTGTGATGCCTTCAGGTGGAGAACCCGAGTTCGAACACACGTATACGGAGCTGCCAGAGGAGAAGATTGACATGGACACCCGGTATCCTGAACCGACCCAGGAAGAACCACATTTCCCTCAACCTGCACCCAGCGACCGGGAGGGGGGAAGGGGGGGTTTCGAGGGGGGGATGGATGTCAGGGTTTCTGGGAGAAGTGAGGAGATGGCAGAGGAGACGGAAAGCGAGTGGGAGGAGGGAGAGAGAGACGAGGAAGAAGATGACGGAATTCGAAGGGAATCTATGAGCCTAAGCAGTGAGTCAGAGGATTCCCAAAAGGGAGCTAGCATGATCAGGCGAAAAGCAGGAGAAGAGAGAAGCTGTGAAAAGTCAGGAAAGGAGGGGAGAAAGCCCAGTGAAGCACAGACGCTGTCAGAGGGGTCTCAGCCGGAACGGAGTAAAGGGGGTGGAGTTGTCAGCCTCTCGGAGGGAGGAGGAACAGGAGAAAACAGAGAGAGGGGGTTGGAGCAAGGTGTTCAGCCGGAAAGGGTAGAGAGTGGAACAGGGGGCAGTATAGAGGACGAAGGAAAGGTCAAAAGCAACGTACGCGCGCCAAGTTCAAGCATAGAGGCGCGCGGAAGTGGGGAAAGCTCAGAGGAGGAGCCCGGCCCCAAAGCCAGAAGGAGGGGGCAGGAGGCGGCAGAGGATTCAGCCTCAGGCGAATCCCGGAAGGAGAGAACCCAGGGGGGCAGAAAGACCCTGCGGAAAAGAAAGGAGAGGAAGAGGTGGTCTAGAGCCAGGCTATTAAGTTGGTGTGGAGGAGGGGAGGAGTCAGAGGGGGACTTCAGCGGTCTAACGTGACAGACGTACAGCCACAATGCTGAACTGTGAAAGAAGCAACTATCTTCAATAAACTTTTCCTGTAAGTAAACTATAATGGAGTAAGGTCTCTCGTGAGCTGGGACCCACCTGGGTGGCTGTGACAGCATATTAGGAAGGATATTATTAAACAATATATCCTCTCCTGTCTCCCTGAACATTCCCACACCTACATGATGCAGGATCCAAACATACATATAGCGCTGATGCAGCTACAAGCAGGATATTTTGAGGCAGCAGCCATGCTTCTAAGATAATGCATGAATTAGAGCCACGTTTGCATGTGAGAATAGCCTTGGGTTCCTGGGGTACCATGGGTTATTGTGTATGAGCAGTATGCTTGTGCATGCTGCCTGCTCACTCCTGCTTCACTCCTCCCCTGGTCCTGAGAGATCTGCATTGGCTCCCAGTACGTTTCCGAGCACAATTCAAAGTGTTGGTGCTGACCTTTAAAGCCCTAAACGGCCTTGGTCCTGTATACCTGAAGGAGCGTCTCCACCCCCATCGTTCTGCCTGGACACTGAGGTCCAGCACCGAGGGCCTTCTGGCGGTTCCCTCATTGCAAGAAGTGAGGTTATAGGGAACCAGACAGAGGGCCTTCTCGGTAGTGGCGCCCGCCCTGTGGAACGCCCTCCCATCAGATGTTAAAGAGATGAACAACTACCTGACATTTAGAAGACATCTGAAGGCAGCCCTGTTCAGGGAAGTTTTTAATATTTAATGCTGTATTGTTTTTAACACTCGATTGGAAGCCGCCCAGATGGGCAGGGTAGAAATATTATTATTATTATTATTATTATTATTATTATTATTATTATTAAGAAATAAACCTGGAAGTTATAATTAAGCTTTGCATACCATTGCACCTGGACCCTGGATTGTGGCTCCCTAACGAGCCAAGAGATGTAAGCCAACAACAGACCATGGTTAAAGGCTGGCTAGCAATCCTAACTGGGTAGGAATCAACCAATCGGCAGCTCAACAAAAGTTAAAGCAGTGAGTAGATAGGATGGAGGAAGTGATACAGTTTGCAGACTGATATGGGGAAAATGAAAGGCAAGTTGGCAGGAGAGGGGAGGAATATAAAGAACCTGCTCTAGGGTTCTGTTGGGTAACTGAAGACAGCAGTGCAGATTGGTGCTGTCAACAAGGGAAATATCCATGGGGAATGTGGGGGCCAGGGACCGGTGCTACATTACGCTGCCTAGTTGTGCTGGAATGTGGGGTTTCTCTTGTAAAATCTCGGGGGACAGACTTAGTGGGGCTGATCTGGAGTGAAGTCTGTGGGAATGAATTGCTTATGCTAGCCAAGGTGTGAAGTTTTGCACCTTTGCTAGATGATGTGAACATAAGATTTGCATAAATTATGGATGCTGATTTATGGTATTATTCAATATTTAGAAATAATAATAATAATAATAATAATAATAATAATAATAATAATAATAATAATAATAATAGATTTATACCCCGCCCATCTGGCTGAGTTTCCCCAGCCATTCTGGGCGGCTCCCAATCGAGTGTTAAAAACAATACAGCATTAAATATTAAAAGCTTCCCTAAATAGGGCTGCCTTCAGATGTCTTTTAAAGATAGGATAGCTGCTTATTTCCTTCACTTCTGAAGGGAGGGTGTTCCACAGGGTGGACGCCACTACCAAGAAGGCCCTCTGTCTGGTTCCCTGTAACCTCACTTCTCGCAGCAAGGGAACCGCCAGAAGGCCCTCGGCGCTACATCTCAGTGTCCGGGCTGAACAATGGGGGTGGAGACGCTCCTTCAGATATACAGGAATATATATATATATACACACACACAAAGCCACCATGGTCCCAATTTATTTCTTGTCCTTGGTGATAACCCATAATTCCACCTTGGCTGCCTTTTGGCCCCTGGATTAGCTAACTGGGGAATGAAAGAACTTCTGGATGACTGGAGAAATCCTATTTTAGCCTACGTTGCATAGTCTTTATTATTTGCATAAGTCTATTTGTAAATGCATGCTCACGTTTAGAAGTGCCTAGAACAAAGACTTTAAAAGGACTGTATTGTGCTAGGCTTTATGAATAGCTTAAAATCAACCCACCATTTTTGAGTCTTATTTCCAGCAGGGAGTCATCAAATCCCAAATTGCTCCTGCAATCAAAGTCAAATCGGCAGGCTTTTTTGCTGAGCTTTGCCAAGTATGCAAGTCTGCTCAATGAGATGGAAAGCAAGCCAGGCATTCACATTTCAGCTGAAGTTTCTTGGGTCACTCTATCCAAAGGGGGGGATAATGCTTAGTGTGTTGTCTGAATCCAGGATCGTGGTTCAGGTCTCCCTATCCCTGCAAGCACAGGACAAACCATGGTTAGTTATTGGTTATGGAGGAGAGATCTTAATCACATCCTGGCTTCAGACACACTAACCCAAACCTTAGGATAGTTGCTGCACTGACCTAAAAAGTCTGGGAAGAAGTAGAATGGCTGCAGTCTTCTTGGGAGTCAGTGAGTTTGAACTAAACCATGGTTTGTCTGTTCAGGGAAGTTTTTAATGTGTGACATTTTGATGTATTTTTGATCCTTGTTGGAAGCCACCCAGAGTTGCTGGGGAAACCCAGCCAGATGGACGGGATACAAATAATAAATTATTATTATTATTGTCTCAGCTTGACATGTGACTGTGGCACCTACCTGTTCTTTGTTAATGGGCCTTCATTTTTTTAAAATAATGTGCAAAGCATCCATATCCTGCTTGTCCAAAATATTCAGGGCAGTTAGCAAAAAAAGCAAAGCAAAGAAAAAAAGCAAAGAAATACAATAGGTAAAGGGACCCTTGACCATTAGGTCCAGTTGTGACCGACTCTGGGGTTGTGGCGCTCATCTCGCTTTATTGGCCGAGGGAGCCAGCGTACAGCTTCCGGGTCGTGTGGCCAGCATGACTAAGCCGCTTCTGGCGAACCAGAGCAGCGCACAGAAACGCCGTTTACCTTCCCGCCAGAGCGGTACCTATTTATCTACTTGCACTTTGACGTGCTTTCGAACTTCTAGGTTGGCAGGAGCTGGGACCAAACAACGGGAGCTCACCCTGTTGCGGGGATTCGAACCGCCGACCTTCTGATCAGCAAGTCCTAGGCTCTGTGGTTTAACCCACAGCGCCACCCGCATCCCTGAGAAATACAATAGACTTAGATAAAAAAAAAATACCAATACTTTCATAAAAGACTCCTTCTTGGGTTCTTATCTCTGGCGGTTTCTTCCCGACTCACAGTAACGACCCCAATCCAGCAGTTCTGTGATGCTGCAGGAAAGGGGCGCGTGCCCTTCCCTAGCTCTTAATTATGTGATTGCTGGGTTGCGGAAAAACTGTCTTCAGTGCCCACACGCCACAAGCTGTAACATGCCTAGAAGGATAGATCTGTTGAATTAAACTTGGATGGTTGTTCTTCAAGGTTGCCACTAGGTGGAAATGTTATTTCACTTTTGTTTAAATGGAGCACTAAGAAGGTTGGCAGCAGGAGAAGATTGCTGTACGTTGCAGAAGTGTGGGCTTGATCAGTCTTGCCCTATAGCACTGCTCCATAGTTGGTGATTGCCAAGCCATATCATGCCTGTCAAACCTCACCCACTGTTGCCCCCCTCCTTCCTTTGGATTATTGATAGAGTGATGTGCAGTCTATATCCCTAATTTTCAGAGCAGCAGATGCAGAGCAAGTTTTCTGCACCACCAAACTAATTTTGAGGTGTGGCAGCTGTCCTCCTCCACCCCCCCCCCGAATCCTACCTCTTAGGTTCCCCCTTGATATATGCAGATATATCATAGGCCACAGGGCTGGAGCGGTGGCAGCCACTATGAGCAGCAAGATTAAAGCTTTGACCACCATTAAGATGCCTCATAGACCTAAATTAAATATTAGGAATAGCTGCAGAAATAGTGCAGGATAGTGCGCACCCCGGAAATTATCTCTTTCAGCTTCTGCCTTCTGGAAGAAGGTACAGGGTTATAAAGACTAGCACTAGCCGCCTGAGAAACCGTTTCTCTCCAAATGCGATTTTGGTTTTAAACACAATGTAAGGTAGTCTCTTGGGACACGGGTGGCGCTGTGGGTCAGAGTCTAGGGCTTGCCAATCAGAAGGTCTGTGGTTCGAATCCCCGTGGGGGTGAGCTCCCATCGCTCGGTCCCTGCTCTTTGCCAACCTAGCAATTCGAAAGCACGTCAAAGTGCAAGTAGATAAATAGGTACCACTCCAGCGGGAAGGTAAACAGCGTTTCCATGCGCTGCTCTGGTTCGCCAGAAGCAGCTTAGTTATGCTGGCCACATGACCTGGAAGCTGTACGCCAGCTCCCTTGGCCAATAAAGCGAGATGAGTGCTGCAACCCCAGAGTCGGTCACGACTGGACCTAATGGTCAGGGGTCCCTTTACCTTTTAAAGGTAGTCTCTATGGGAGTATATTTTATTTAATTATGGGGTATCAGAGTTTTTTAGGGGGCTAACCAGGCTGGGATAGCTGGGATAGCAGGCTTGTTGGTTTTTGAATTTCTGATGTCGATTTTTTCGATTTCGTTGTTCTGTATGGGACAGTGACAATAAAGATTATCGTATCGTATCGTAGCTGGCAATGTTAAAGAATCCATAAAGTAATCCATTTTAACAGCATTTTCTTTTTTAAAAAACAGAGTAAGGTTGTATTGTCTACAAAGACCAGTGAGTACAATGCTGGATTTGGACAAAGAAGATGCAAACTGAATTCCAAGCTCTGCTGTGGCCTTTGACAAGCCACCATTTCACAGAATCATAGAACTGGAAGGGACCCCGAGGGTCATCTAGTCCAACTCACTCCCGTGCAGAAATATGTATTTGGCCCATATTTCTCAGCCTTTGTTCCTCATTGGCAAAATAATAGGAATAACAGCAGTGCACCCCATGTTGGGTGAAATATTCCTGCCTTGCAGGGGGTTGGACTAGAGTCCAGTGTTTCCCAACCTTTGGTCTCTAGCTGTTTTCGGACTACATTTCCCACCATCCCTGACCACTGGTACTGCTAGCTAGGGATGATGGGAGTTGTAGTCCAAAAGCAGCTGGAGACCCAAGGTTGGGAAACACTGGACTAGACAACCCGTAGGGTCCTTTCCAACTCTACAGTTCTATTATTATTTGACTATTCATGTGAGGATGAGAGAGGCAGCGACATGCCGGCTGCCCCAAGTAGGCAAGAATGAGACTTCACTTGTTGTCTGTACAAACGTAACTTGGATGTTTCCTAGACCTGGGCCCTCGTATTTCTCTTTCTAGGTGATTCTTTCCTGTGGCTATAGAATCATAGAATCATAGAGTTGGAAGAGACCACAAGGGCCATCGAGTCCAACCCCCTGCCAAGCAGGAAACACCATCAGAGCACTCCTGACATATGGTTGTCAAGCCTCTGCTTAAAGACCTCCAAAGAAGGAGACTCCACCACACTCCTTGGCAGCAAATTCCACTGTCGAACAGCTCTTACTGTCAGGAAGTTCTTCCTAATGTTTAGGTGGAATCTTTTTTCTTGTAGTTTGGAACCATTGCTCCGTGTCCGCTTCTCTGGAGCAGCAGAAAACAACCTTTCTCCCTCCTCTATGTGACATCCTTTTATATATTTGAACATGGCTATCGTATCATAAAAAGCTATGCTTTTTAGTTTATCTAAGCTGGCATTTATTTCCCTTTTTACCACACCCTTTGATCACCCAAGACTCCTAGGGCAGCCCACAGTTATAACAAATGTTACAACAATTAGAATTTGCACTTTTTTTAAAAAAAAACCACAAACCAATCTATTTGAAAAACAGCATTGTAGCTGCACAATTGAAAGTCTACCAGAGTGCCTTAAAATGGTACATTTTAAAGATATATTTAGAAAGATATATTTTGAAAATTGAACAGTGTAATGACTATAATTGTTGCATATATCATATACAGGTATATAAATTGAAATTCTCTATTTTCTGCTTTTTGTTTGCTTGTCTATATAACTTTGCTATTTGAAAATGAACATTATATTAAAATGAGAGAGAGTGTGTATGTGCAAGCCAGGAACCAAAGATAACTCTGTTCCTTGTTGACAGCAAGCTAGCCTCTGATGCCAGCTTGGGATAAACGTGTGGAAGATTAGAAATGATTAAAAAAAAATTACTGTAGAACTTTAAAACTTGCATGTTCAGACTTAGTAAAATCAATAAACACACAAGACGTAACCGGCTGTGTTCTTAGATAAATAAGGTATACTATTCATTGTATCAAATTGTAAATTTCAACAGAAGTAACTCATAAAGTTCAACAAATGAACAAAGCAGAAGACCCAGTGGATCAGATCATTCTCTAGTCAGTTCATGCATAAGGTCCATCTGTGTAATGGTGTCTATTCCACCTATCTGTTCATAAAGTATGTCAGATCACCCACGTCCATATAAGTGAATAGAAGCCTAAGGCATGTTTGTGGCTATGGGTTGGGCCAAATTTATTCAGGTACAGCCCCATGGAGGCCATGCTTTCCAAGAAGTCCCAAGCGGCCCCTTGTAAGGTTGTGTCAGCATGGATGTCAAAATCCCCTAGGGCAACCAAACTATGTGTCTCCAGGAGCACATCCGTCACAACCTGAAGCAGCTCAATCAGGGAATCCTTTGTGCAGCAGGGAAGTCGGTACACCAAAAGGAATCCTGTACTGCCCCTATTGTCCAACTTCCAGAGCATGCACACAGAAAACTGGGCTTCCCTGATAGGACGCCTGGTGCAAGCTAATGACTTCCTAAAAATCACTGCACCCCTCCTCCCTGCCCATATGACCTGGGTTGCTGTGCGTAAGAGAAACCTGGTGGACAAGCAGCGGCAAGAACAGGCCCATCCACCTCGTCCGACCAAGTCTCTGTTACACATGCCAGGCCAATTCCCTCCATTCACGATTAAGTCATGGATGGCAGCGGTCTTGTGAATCATTGACCTGGCATTGTGCAGCAGCACCTTAAGGTCCTGTGGGTCTCCCTTGTTGATTCTAGCATCCTTCCCGTCAGGACCAGACTTGGAGGCAGGGTCAGTCTTCAAACGACGACTAAACCTGCCTCCTCAGTAATAACATGATCTGGTCCTAGCGTAACTCCTCTTTCTGTCCGTGATCACTGAGATCGGGTGTCCCAATGTATAACACACACACCCCCCCGATAGAACCTGCCCCAGCCATCCTATTGGCTAGGGCCCACTTCTGGGGCAGCCCTGAACCTATCCCTTAAAAAAACGTTTTCTTCTGGCAACAACAGAACTAAAGAACCCACTAAAACCACAAAACACAATTTACAGTTACAGACAGATTAAAATAACCTCCACCCCCATTAAAAGCATTGAAAACAACCCCAAGCTAACTAAAACAAAACAAGATAATATTTGAAACCTAACAGATTAAAAGGTGCTTAAAAACATTTATAAAACACATTAGACACTTGGAGCAGTGAAAAGATATCAGAACCACCCCACCTCACCCCAGCTAGCAATGTCCCAAGAGTTTGGTCCAGCGAGTAAGGTCCCGCTCCCTAGGGCAGCTGGTGACAGCCTTGCAAAGAAGCAGGGCTTTCAAGAAAGTAAGTAAAGTCCTTGCAGGGAAGCAGGCCCCACAGTCCTCGCCACAGACACGTAGTGCGCAAGCAAAAAAGGCATGAAGGTTATTTCAGTCAAAGCAAGATGAAGAAAGTGAAGATAAACCAAATGAGGCCTAAGGTTCAAGAGCACCTTATAATGAGTCATCTGCATAAGATGTTTTTATACCCCACCCTTTAGCCAAAACGGCCCTTGGAGCAGCTTTTCAAAAACCAGTATCCGTTAGGTCTGGCCATAAGTGACCCCTCTGCAGCTCTCGCCTCAAAACATGGGTGACTTGCTAAGTGCATGGTTGCTCCTTCCGATTCAGTTGATCTGAATCTGATTTTTGCTTCTTCAGAATGAAGAAATGGCTCGCCAGCTGGTGGAGCTGGGCTTCCGAGGAAGCGGCGAAGTGCTGAAGAGGGAAGATTTCATAGCTAGGAAATTGGCTGCCGAGGCTTCGAGGCTCTCAGAAAGGCAGCAGCAAAAGTAAGTGTGCGTTCGTGTGAAAAATGAACCGTATCTCAAGTTCAGGAAAATGGAAGTAAGAGAAGATTCAGCGTAAGTTTTAAAGCACAACCTCAGACCCTCCAAGTGTCCCCATCTTCCAGGGACAGTCCCAAATTCACAGAAGCCATCCCGGTTTCTGATTTGATCCCAGAATATCCTGCTTTCCCTTAGGACGCCCCTATTTTCATCGGAGAAACATGGGAGGAGGGTATGGAGTTATGCGACGCTCCGAGCCAAGGAGATAAGTAGCTATGCAACCTTTAGAAGACATCTGAAGGGAAGCTTTTTAATGTTTTATTTTGTTTTTATATATGTTGGTAGCTGTCCAGAGTGGCTGGGCCAACCCAGTCAAATGGACAAGGTATGAGTAAAATAATAATAATAATAATAATTATAATAATTGTGTTATGTGTTAAGATTAACTGCAGTTCTCACTCAGGGCCACCAGTATGCAGATGAAGGATTGAGAACTGTCGCTCACTGATAGATTAGTTAGTTGGAAGTTGTTACTGTTACAAGTTACTTAGTATTATATAAAGCAGCCAGCTAGGCTGCAGTGTCTCAGACTCTAGGAGCAGTTCTAACTGCTGTCATAAAGAGCTGTGAATCTAACAGAGCTGTGTCCTTTGTCCATCTTCCCGACTATTTAACAAATCGAATAGGACCTCACTATTTTCATCGGATAAATGCTGGAGGGCTGTATAAAGCCAGTATGAAAATATGTTGGAAGTGCCTGTTATGGGAAGTGCCTGTTCAGGGAAGTTTTTAATATGTGACATTTTAGTGTATTTTTCATCTTTGTTGGAAGCCGCCCAGAGTGGCTGGGGAAACCCAGCCAGATGGGCGGGGTACAAATAATAAATTATTATTATTATTATTATTATTATTATTATTATTATTATTATTATTATGTACTGAAGTTCTCACCTTGGGCCAGCCGGGGGATACTGTAGATAGTTTTCACTCAGGTCCACATATGCAAATAAGGGATTGAAAGTGACGTTCAGTGATTGGATAGTTACAGAAAATGGGTTACTGTTGCGTTCTAGTGGAGCTCTATATCAGTGTTTCCCAACCTTTTTTGGGCAAAGGCACACTTGTTTCATGAAAAAAATCTCGAGGCACACCACCATTAGAAAATGTTTAAAAAATTAACTCTGTGCCTATATTGACTATATATAAAGTAACTCTCTTTAATAGGAATCAAATAAACACAAAGAAAGTATTTTATAATTACTTTATTATGAAATAGTAAGTACCGTATTTTTCGTCCCATAGGACGCTCCGTCCCATAGGACGCACCTACTTTTTTGAGGGGGGAAATAAAGGGAAAAATTTTTTCCTTTATTTCCCCCCCAAAAAACCAGGTCGGGGAACAGTGGGATGGCGGTGCTGCGCCTCCCCGCTGTCCCCCGAGCTTGTGGGGCTGGCCCATGTCTGCCTGGCGCGAGGGGCGCTCTGCTTCAGGGCGCCCCGCGCGTCCGGCGGCAGGCTACAGTCCGCAGCATGGGGAACCCTCTGTTTCAGGGCGCCCCATGCGCCCCCCGGGTGCGCAAGGCTTGCCAACACGAGCGCGGAGCACGGGGCGTCCTCCGAAGGGCGCCCCGTGCTCCGCGCTGCCAGCTGCCGCCCGCAAGCCTTGCGCTCCTGGGGGGAGATCCCCCGGGTGCGCAAGGCTGGCCAACACCAGCGCGGAGCACGGGGCGTCCTCCGAAGGGTGCCCCGTGCTCCGCGCTGCCAGCTGACGCCCGCAAGCCTTGCGCTCCCGGGGGGAGATCCCCCGGGTGCGCAAGGCTTGCGGACACCTGCGTGGAGCACGGGGCGTCCTCTGAAGGGCGCCCCGTGCTCCGCGCTGCCAGCTGACGCCCGCAAGCCTTGCGCTCCCGGGGAGAGATCCCCCGGGTGCGCAAGGCTGGCCGACACCAGCGCGGAGCACGGGGCGTCCTCCGAAGGGCGCCCCGTGCTCCGCGCTGCCAGCTGACGCCCGCAAGCCTTGCGCTCCCGGGGAGAGATCCCCCGGGTGCGCAAGGCTTGCGGACACCTGCGTGGAGCACGGGGCGTCCTCTGGAGAGCGCCCCGTGCTCCGCGCTGCAGGCTGGTGCCCGCAAGCCTTGCGCTCCCGGGGGGAGATCCCCCGGGTGCGCAAGGCTGGCCGACACCAGCGCGGAGCACGGGCGTCCTCTGGAGGGCGCCCCGTGTTCCGCGCTGCAGGCTGCTGCCCGCAAGCCTTGCGCTCCCGGGGGGAGATCCCCCGGGTGCGCAAGGCTGGCCGACACCAGCGCGGAGCACGGGGCGTCCTCTGGAGGGCGCCCCGTGCTCCACGCTGCAGGCTGCTGCCCGCAAGCCTTGCGCTCCCGGGGGGAGATCCCCCGGGTGCGCAAGGCTTGCGGACACCAGCGCGGAGCACGGGGCGATGGGATGTGGGAGGGAGCTCGCTCCCCGCCCCGCGTGTGCTCGCCGCCGCCGCCCCGCCTCTCGCCGCCCGACTCGCCCGCCTCCCTCCCACGGCACACCAGCCGACGTCCCGCGGCACACTAGTTGGGAAACACTGGTTGGGAAACACTGCTCTATAACACACCGGTTGGGAAACACTGCTCTATATAAGCAGGCTGGCTGAACCCTTCAGTTCAGTTCTGTTCTGGCCTGTGAATAAACAAGAGCTGTTTGGAGAATCGCTGTGTCGTCTGATATGTTCACCCACAACTTAACATGAACCCCTGGAGAGCCACTGCTAGTTAGTGTAGGCAATATTGAGATAGAGGGATGCATCGTCTCACTTGGTCCATGGCGGCTTCTTATGTTCCTGCGAGTCGGAGGTGGAAAACTCTGCTGAACTTTTCCATTTGGTGCAATTGCCCCTTCAGTCATTCTCTGTTCACCTTAGCCACCTGCGGTGCATTATTAGCAGAGGGCCACTGGCAGCCCACCCCACCCTAAACGGCCTCAGTCCTGTATACCTGAAGGAGCGTCTCCACCCCCATTATTCAGCCCGGACACTGAGCTCCAGCGGCAAGGGCCTCCTGGCAGTTCCCTCGCTGCGAGAAGTGAGGTTACAGGGAACCAGGAAGAGGGCCTTCTTAGCAGTGGCGCCTGCCCTGTGGAACACCCTCCCACCAGATGTCAAAGGAATAAACAACTATTTTACTTTTAAAAGACAACTGAAGGCGGCCCTGTTTAGGGATGTTTTTAATGTCTGACGCTGTATTGTTTTTAATATTCGGTGGGGTATAAATGATAAATAATAAATTATTATTATTAATTATTATTTTTTATTATTATTATTATTATTATTATTATTATTATTATTATTATTATACTGGGCTTGTGCTACACCCACCCCATGCACTAGAAACACACTCCCAAAGAATTATGGGACACAGGTGGCACTGTGGGTTAAACCACAGAGCCTAGGACTTGCCGATCAGAAGGTCGGTGGTTCGAATCTCCGTGACGCGGTGAGCTCCCGTTGCTCGGTCCCTGTTCCTGCCAACCTAGCAGTTCAAAAGCACATCAAAGTGCAAGTAGATAAATAGGTTCCGCTCCGGCGGGAAGGTAAACGGCGTTTCCGTGCGCTGCTCTGGTTCGCCAGAAGCGGCTTAGTCATGCTGGCCACATGACCCGGAAGCTGTACGCCGGCTCCCTCGGCCAATAAAGCGAGATGAGCGCCGCAGCCCCAGAGTCGGCCATGACTGGACCTAATGGTCAGGGGTCCCTTTACCTTTACCTTTTTAGTTTACCCCCACAGAGTATTAGTTCTCAACACCTTTAGCAAAGTACATTTCGCAGGATTCTTTGGGGGAAAGTCATGCTTGAAATGCATACACTGGATGCAGTCAGAGCTACCACCAATGATTTTGAGCACTTGATGCCCTTTTCTTTTTCCAAGTGAATTTTTATTGTTTTCCTTATATATTCTTTTCCAACAAATTGTAATAGCACCATACATTCCCTTTGACTCTGCCGAGTCGCGACCCCCCCTCCCTCCCCACAACTGGTATATTTATCCTCTTTCCATCACGCACATCATTCTCATATTAGTACTATTATACATTGCCCTTTTCCAGCTAAATGCCTAGCCAGTTCCTCAGCCCTGTGGTGGAGGTTTTAGGGTTTTGCTCTCTTCCAGTTTTTCTTCTTCTTTTTCTTGCAAGACTCTTAGTTTGCTTGGACAGCTGTCAAGCATATGCTGTCACGTTAGCTGTCAAACTGAAGCATGTGCCAGAGCAAAACATTTTCACTTCTTTCGGTCCATATCTTTGCATAATTGGTAATTGACCTCTGCCTTTTGCATACTTTGGGAGAACACAGAAATAAACGCTTGAAACCATGACCGCTAAAGCATTGCTCTTAAATTTGAGCTAACAATTTAAGGAGCATTCTTTTAGGTATTAGAATTGGGTTGTTGTTTTTTTCTAAAGGAATTTGTGTCGTTTGGGCAGTTCCCAGGCTTTGGCTGCTGATTCTGGTTTCCATGCCTCCTTATTCTGGATTCACAGTTTGCCTCCCAAAATGTGTTAATATACCGCTTGTTCAGACGAGAGCAGTTGTGGAATTCAGATAAATGAACTGAATTAACATGATTTTTAAGTATTCATATTTTTCTCCAATGTTGCGGTTCCTATTCATGCAATGTGCAGCTACTCTGAGTGACCTCTAATATACTTTTTTTCTTTCTATTTTTACTTATTTTTAACAACAATTTGAGCTCAATTCTCAACCCTGCACATTCCTGGATTCTCTAATCTGAGATGAATGGGTTTGTGAAGTATAGATACACTTTACAAGATGGTTTGGTAACCAGTGAGCTCATATAGGCGGCGACAACACCCCCCCCCCCCCCCAGCAGGAAAGGAGATGAAATCTGCTTGGGGTAAGCAAGTCAGAGTCAAAACATTATGGGAATGTGGTCTTTCCTTATTTCTAATCAAACTGGGTACAAAGAATGAGGAGATAACTTTACACAGGGCCTACAGTCAGGAAAGCATATCGCATATTGCGTATGGATTTCATATAGCTGAGCCAAAATATGCTGACTAATCTTTAGTTGCAGGTCTCTGGGTTTTTTTTATTTTATTATAAAAATGCCAGAAATGTACCTTCTTTCTTTTTGTTGCACACATTGGAGGTATTTCATAAATGCAGCCTCCCAGTTATCTAAACCTTGTAATATTATTTTGCGTTTATGGAAAACAAAAATGACAAAGAAAAACTAACAGTGAAGTTATTTGGGGATTTTATCACGTCTTCATGTATTGTGCTAGCTAATGAAAACATTATTAAAACGGTTGTAGCTCTGAACCATCTGTACCAACCCTTGCAGAAAGGGTTTTGCAATGTTGTCTTAAAATGCATACCGCATTTTTCTGTGTATAAGACTATGTTATTTTCTTTTAAAATCATGCTAAAAAGTGGGGTCGTCTTATACACGGATAGTGCATAGGGTGGACGTTTGATTGGTTGCTGCAGTGGCTGTCAGCGGCTATTGTGCGTGTTATTGGTTGCTGTGTTGCTGGTGTTGATTGGCTGACGCTGTGGCAGGTGGGTGGGCAATTGACAGCTTCTGCCAGCGATGGGACGGACGAAAGGTGGATTTTGCGGCGCATGCAAGTGACCAATTTTTGGCAACAATCCCCCCCCTAAAAAAAAGCTCAGCAACCCTGGGTAATCCCCCCCCAAAGCCATCTCCCCCCATTTTCTTAAATTTGAGTCCCTCAAAATAGGGGGCGTCTTCTACATGGTGACGTCTTATACATGGAAAAGTATGGTAATTTTAACTACTTGAATAACTACAAAATGCAAATGTGTGTTCTGACTAGTAGTGGCCTGTTTTAACCTGTTTTAATTGAGAATTAAAAATTTGTCCTTCCTTCCATGAGATGAGAGATAGTTTTCCTTTTCCAAGGGGGGTGGTCTTGTTTATAGGATATTTTGGCTAAAAAAAACCTTTTCTCAAAGAGGCCACCAGGTTGTGCCTTGTTTGCTAGATCTCACATTGTGCAGGGAACCAGCTCCTTTGCTGTAGCAACAGAAAACCAGAAGAAGAAGAAGAGTTTGGATTTGATATCCCGCTTTATCACTACCCTAAGGATTCTCAAAGCAGCTAACAATCTCCTTTCCCTTCCTCCCCCACAACAAACACTCTGTGAGGTGAGTGGGGCTGAGAGACTTCAGAGAAGTGTGACTGGCCCAAGGTCACCCAGCAGCTGCATGTGGAGGGGCAGGGAATCGAACCCGGTTCACCAGATTACGAGTCCACCGCTCTTAACCACTACAGCACACTGGCTCTACACTACACAGGGTTTGGGCTCTTCCCTTCCAGTTGGTTTACGTGGTCCTGCTTGGGGGCTGATGGCCCCAATGCTTCAGGGGTGCAAGGAAGGGCCCAAGGAACAGATCAGCAGAACAAAAAGCAAATGGTTGGAAAAACATCTGGGCCTTGGTGTGGATAAATGCTAAGGGCAGAACATTTTTGTGTGACTGAAGTTAATCAGATATTTTTTTCTGGTGGGATAAAAGAGAGAGCAAAACACATGAGATCGGTTGCTGGTTCTTCCTGTCACAGGACTTGTGAATCAGCTGCTTATGTCAACATTCTTGCATCTTTCTACATGCCTGGAGAACACCTGGATATTTGGGTTGCCGTTTTCAGAAACCGTGGATCTCTGTGCAGTTGCCAAGCTGCTTTGCGTAGGAAGGTTTCGTTCTGAAGGCAAAGATGTGGACAAACTTTTCTGAATCAACTGATGATTGATCCTGTGCCAGTGCGTTGCCCAGGAGAGGATTATTCCCGAGCTCCTTGTGTAAGTGGCTGGAGAACAGAGCCACTGAGCTCCTACAAACTGGTGCTTCTTCCTTTCCCCTCTGGCTCAGTAGGCCTACATACATCTGTCTGCACATGCCATTTCAGCCTCAAGATGTTGTTTGCCTCTTTCCTCGTCCCACTGTGTCAGCACAATTCCCTAACCCCAAAGTCACCACTGCATATCTGGAATGGGGGTTGGGGAGACCTCCATATTTGGAACTATTGATTCCAAGGGGTCTTGAGTCCTCACCTGTCTCACCTTTTAGAAAACAAGTTCAAGCAATTGTTAATTAGACCTACTCGCCAGGAACCAAGGTGGATAAAAATCAATGATTATTATTTTTTAAACCAAAACAGATTCTTTTATTTAAATCAGATTTTTTTAATTTGAATTGGATTTTTTTAAAAAAATAAATTGGATTTTTAAAATAAAATGCTTTGGGAGGAAAAATCTTTCTAAAGATAGCTTTCTATTTAAGTTAAATTATAGTCCAAAGGCTATTCATCAGGAAATAAGGATTTGTTTTAAGTTTTTCATGTGTGCTAAAATTCAGTCTAAGTTGTTTTATTTTATAAAAAAAAACCCGTTTAATCACAGTTAACAAACATGGATGCATAATGCTATAATGTTGTTGTTTTAGTTAAATAAATTGTTTAAATTGTTATTAAGGATATGATTATTTTTCTCTTTCCAATAAAGTGCAGCAGAAAAGTTGTCCAAATATAAACAGTTAACTTACTAGACCTCACAATAATTTCATAATTATCTGTCTATGTATTTCTAATAGTATAACCATATCAGTATTTTTTGATACAACTGTAAAAACTGCTCTGAAAATTTATTATTCCAAAAATGAGACCTTCATCTGGTTGTAAATATTAAGATTATACCAGCAAGAATGAGTCTTTCTGTAAAAAAATAAATAAATGATTTAAATCAAGCCATACTGACTAGTGATTTAAATCGATTTGATTTAAATAAAATCCACCCTGCCAAGAACATTCAACCTGGCTTTAGTGAACACCCATCAGCTTTCTGGAGTTGTGACGCCAGCTATTTTGGATCAGCAGTACCTCCTGTCGTAATTGCAAACCCAAAGCTTCAAGGCCACTTCACATATTACACCATGGGAAACATGCGTGTTCCAAGGTGCTGTGACCAATCTGTGCTTCTAGGCATGTGAACCTCTATCATACACAAGGGCTTGCCGATCAGAAGGTCGGTGGTTCGAATCCCCACGACGGGGTGAGCTCCCGTTGCTCGGTCCCTGCTCCTGCCAACCTAGCAGTTCGAAAGCACGTCAAAGTGCAACTAGATCGGGGTTGATATTAATAGACAAGATTGTATTTATATGCAACAATGGCAGCAAGAATATTATTGGCACAAAAATGGAAACAGGAAGAATTACCGATTAAAGAAGAGTGGCAAATGAAATTAATGGACTATGCAGAATTAGATAAACTGACAGGAAGGATCTGAAACCTGCGGGACCAGTGATTCTTAGAGGACTGGAGTAAATATTTGAAATATCTGGAAAGCAATTGTAATAAACAGGTTACGTTAGTAGGACTGCAAGAAGTTTTGTAAGGAGGATTATGCGAAATATTGCAAGGAAGATTATGAAGAGAATATTAGTTGTTGTTGTTTAGTCGTTTAGTTGTGTCCGACTCTTCATGACCCTATGGACTTGAAGCGTATGTAACCTGAAGCATATGTAACCTGAAGCGTATGTAACCCGAGGTACCACTGTATATGAAACAAATAATTAATACATTCCACACATACAGTCTGTTGATGAAGTATGCCAGTTCAAGCTGACCCATATAAACATGTTAAGACCAACTCTGTGATCCCAGTCCCAAGATTCTAAAGTAGGAGGCAAAGTTATAGCATACAGAACTTACCTCCGGCACTGGAAAGACAATTTAGATTTATCCGCCATGCAAGATAATTCTGTTGCCTAGCCCTTGCCAGGCTTCTATAGCGTTTCAAATAAGTCTGCACAAGTTGCTGCCCACAGAAAGTTTCCTAGTTTGCCAGTTGGTACACAAGTATGCTAGTTGTTTGTGATATATTGATGTCCTGAAAAGAGGGGGCAAATATCTCCTTCCTAATTTGCAATTGTTTTCCTTCTGCCTGGTCAGCCGGAGGCAGTTCCGACTCCCTGGAAGCAACAAGGCAAGGGCCATATTCAAATCTGCCTTATAGCACCAACAAAGCAAGCAAAGCGTAGTACAGTTGTACCTTGGAAGTCGAACAGAATCTGTTCTGGAAGTCCGTTCGACTTCCAAAACGTACGGAAACCAAAGTGTGGCTTCGGATTGGCTGCAGGAAGCTCCTGCAGCCAATCGGAAGCCGCAGAAGCCCCGTTGGATGTTCGGCTTCCAAAAATTGTTCACAAACCGGAACAGTCACTTCTAGTTTTTCAGCATTTGGGAGCCAAAATGTTCGAGAACTAAGCTGTTCAAACACCAAGGTACCACTGTATGGGACTTTGGAAGGGAAGGTCAGAGTTCAAATTTCTATTCAGCCATAAAGCTCACTGGACATGGACCAGTCATGCATTCTTTCAACAGCCCTGCCAGGTAGGTTAGGCTATGAGGATAAAAACCTGCATCTATGTATGCCACCCTCGTGAACCCTTTAGAACAGTGCTTCCCCAGACTTGGGTCTCCTGCTGTTTTCGGACTACAAGTCCTATCATCCCTGACCACTGGTCTTGCTAGCTAGGGATGATGAGAATTGTAGAACAAAGACAGCTGGAGACCCAAGTTTGGGAAATACTGCTTTAGAAGAAAGACGAATACAAATGTGTTTATGACGAGGGCACTATCTTAGTGTCCTTAGCCCCAACACTGCATGCATTTTTCAGTCTTAGCGCTCATGTAGTGTGGAACACTTTCAGGTGGGCACTTAACTTAAAGATGCAAATGCAATAAGAAAGGAACTGGATACGTCTTCACATTAGGTCAGAGTTATGTCTTTGAGTTTCATATTCCATATGAAAAGTATTTGAATATAGCCTCCAAAGAGGAAAATTGAAGGGAGGGGAAAGAGGGTGTGTCTTTTCTAAACATCGCCTTTTGGTTTTGCCGTCATAAATTCACCCACCGAAATACAATGGAAAGAATTAAGCACCGAGGGTCTGAAGTTTCTTATTATTCTAAACGTTTCCATGTATTTGAGTGGCTGGGGCTACAGGAAATACCAAGCGCCCCCCCCCCGCAGTTGCGTACGCAGTAGAGCAATGAGATATCTCCAACATTATTAGCTTCATGTGAGGGAAACTTTGCCTCCTTCTGCATATGTGCGTCTTGAAGGCTTTCCCCTGGCAATCCAAAAGGGAGGATGAATTGCAGAAGACTCTATGCAGCATTAGAAGCAGAGTCTTTGAACACCCTCTGACTTTGAATCCCACTCGAATTTGTGCATCCCTGACAGTGTATGTAACTTTGCATCATCTATAGTTATAGCTCTGTGTATTTTGCATCCCAACTGGGTGGCTAGGCACAGATGGAATCTAGCATTTGGCACAGGCATCGAAACCTCATGACCATGGCTCTTTGAGTTTTTTGGTTATTTTTCTTTTAATACCCTAAATTTCTAAGCCCCGTTTGCTCTGGAGTCAGAAGCCAATCAGCTGCTCAGATGATGACATGGAAGTTCCAACAGGTCCTGAGCAGCTTTCACCCTCAAACTCAGCATGTCTATCTGGTTGTGCAAATTGCCCCTTTGTTTGTATCAGAAAGGAGACATAATGTTGAGATTCACTGTGAGCTGTTTATTTGATTTTTTTTTTGTCAATGTGAGCTTTTGTAGGCAATAAAGCCCTACAAAAGTTTTGACATATGCCACTGAAAATGTCTTGGAACCTCTTTCTGAGCACGTGAAAGTTTTTGCAAGTGGGCCGGTTTTAAACTAAAGGTATATGTTGATCAATGGACCTTCGCCGTTTATGGCCCAGTGATAACAGAAGTTGCCTTTTGGCATTGTATTCTTGCTTTTGAGGATGACACATTGCATCTTAGTTGGTAAATACCATCTCACAAGTGGGACCTAAAACCAAATACAGTGCTACCTCGGGTTACAGATGCTTCAGGTTACAGACTCCGCTAACCCAGAAATAGTACCTTGGGTTAAGAACTTTGCTTCAGGATGAGAACAGAAATTGTGTGGCGGCAGCACAGCGGCAGCGGGAGGCCCCATTAGCTAAAGTGGTACCTCAGGTTAAGAACAGTTTCAGGTTAAGAACAGACCTCCAGAACAAATTAAGTTATTAACCCGAGGTACCACTGTACATTCTCGTCTCCTAATAGGAGCTCTCCTCTTCGAGCTCCATGCAAAGCTAGCCATGCCCTCCTTCAGCAGGCTATGCCACCCATCTCCACCCCCATCGTTTAGCTCGGACACTAAGATCCAGCACCGAAGGCCTTCTGGCGGTTCCCTCACTGTGAGAAGTGAAGCTACAAGGAACCAGGCAGAGGGTCTTCTCGGTAGTGGCACCTGCCCTGTGGAACGCCCTCCCATCGGATGTCAAGGAGATGAGTAACTATATAACCTTTAGAAGACATCTGAAGGCAGCTCTGTACAGGGAAGCTTTAAAAAGTTTTATTACATTTTTATATATGTTGGAAGCCTCCCAGAGTGGCAGGGGCAACCCAGTCAGGTGGGTGGGGTAAAATAATAATAATAATTCAATTCCAATTGACACTCAACCTTCTATGGCTACCGAGGGTGCTTAGTCTCATTAGACCAGGCGTCAGTAAACTTTTTCAGCAGGGGGCCGGTCCACTGTCCCTCAGACCTTGTGGGGGGCCGGACTATATTTTGAAAAAAAAAACGAAAAAAAGATGCAAGAGCACCCTCGAGCTCTGGTGACTGCTTACTTGTGTCTTGTGAGCGGCAGGGGGACAATGAGTGGTGCGCAAAAGGGCTCCGGAGAGGGGCTGGCTGCTTAAAATGGCGGCTGCTTGAGCACTGCTGCCGCTGGCATCAACAAAGCCCAGCCCCCTTCCTCCTCTAGGCAGGGCGGGGAGAAGCCAGGAGGAGGGAGGGAAGAGGCACTGCCACCGCCATGTAAGGGAGATGGAGGGGGAGGGAGAGGGAGAGGAAAAGAACACGTACACTGGCAATCAACGTGGCAATTCCCAGACCATCCACAGGCTGGATCCAGCCCATGGGCCTTAGTTTGTCGACCCATGCATTAGACCAGCCTTTCTCAATCTGTGGGTCCCCAGATGTTGTTGAACTACAACTCCCATCACCCCTAGCTAGCAAGACCAGAGCTCAGGGATGATGGGAGTTGTAGACCAACAACAGCTGGGGACCCACAGGTAGAAAACCGCTGCATTAGACTGTTTATGCTCCTTTTAGGGGTTTTTTTTGGGGGGAAGGGAGGTATTTCAGTAAACCCTGGTGCTCCCTTGATCATGCTGACAGCTCCCTCTTCCGTTGCCTCTGTTTGGCTTCTATGTGCTGTCACTTTTGTTTGCTGTTGGAGGGAGTGACAGTCCGTGGGATTTTCCTTTTTCCTCGGGGACATGTGGGCGAGTGTTTACACAGAGACATTGGGTATAACTATTTCGGAGATATTTTCTGCTTGCGACGTTCGCAGAAGGGTTATCAAAGTCTTCCATGTCTTACTGCTTTTGGCCCTATGTCAGGGAGCGGGAAGCAAATGGTGAAATCTTAAATGGTTTGAATGTTTACCTTGAGTAGCTCAGGATGCTTTTCGGTTTGTAGCACACAGAAGACAAGAAAGCCCTTCCTTTTAAATAGCATGTGGGGGCCAGGAAATTTTTTTTGATGACTCCAAACGTTCTTGTCCTTAACGTGTTTACTTTAATACAATATTAAGCAAGTTTTTTTTGAAAAGCTGCAGGTGTGTTTGGGTAGCTTTCCACTCTGTGCAAGTGAATTTGTTACATTAACAGAAATGTTTTTGCACCTGGAAATAGGCAGTGACAATCAACGTGCTCAACCTTAAGAATAAATTGCTCCTGTTCTTCCTTGCTTTTAAAATTCTGAATGGTTTGGTGGAAATACCCTGGGAAGAAAGGAAATCTGTTTAGATAGGTATTGCAAAATATGTCTGTTTTGTAAAGAACCATTTGTGGGGTTGGGTTCTTTTGTCTGTACTTTTGGGAACAGTTTTCAAGTGAGTTAAGCCAGAGTTCAAATAGGATGTTTGTAAAAGATTGGAATTCTTGTGACCTGTTCTGAACCTTTTGGGGTAAGGTAGGATAAAAAAAAGCAGAGACATCATCTTTCCAACAAAGGTCCGTATAGTTAAAGCCATGGTTTTCCCAGTAGTGATGCATGGAAGTGAGAGCTGGACCATAAAGAAGGCTGATCGCCGAAGAATTGATGCTTTTGAATTATGGTGCTGGAGGGAGACTCTTGAGAGTCCCATGTACTGCAAGAAGATCAAACCTATCCATTCTGAAGGAAATCAGCCCTGAGTGCTCACTGAAAGGACAGATCCTGAAGCTGAGGCTCCAGTACTTTGGCTACCTCATGAGAAGAGAAGACTCCCTGGAAAAGACCCTGATGTTGGGATAGATGGAGGGCAAAAGGAGAAGGGGCCGACAGAGGACAAGATGGTTCTCGAAGCTACCAGCATGAGTTTGACCAAATGCAGGAGGCAGTGGAAGACAGGAGTGCCTGGCGTGCCCTGGTCCATGGGGTCATGAAGAGTCGGAGACGACTAAACGACTAAACAACAAGAAGGATAAAAATCTAAATAATGCTTGAATTTGATCAGTGACATTGAAGTATGAACTTCACCAAAATGGGAGTAGGAAAACTCAGTGTAACATGCAGCCCTGCATTCCTTTTTTTGATAGAGTTACAAGCATGGTGGATCAGCGGAAGGCTGTGAGGGTTTTGTAGCTGTTGATTGACCAAACTCTAAGAGTGCTCACCCATGGTTCCTGGTTATTCTGGCAAAAAGTGGATCAGTCCTGGGCCCATTGTTGTTCCAAGAGGTACAAATGTAAAGTTCTGCACTTAGGCAGAAGGAAGCAGCTGCACAAATGTAGGACGGGGGCCCTGGCTTGCCAGTAGCAGATGTGAAAAGACCACAAACTTAACATGAGCTAACAGCGTGATGCAGCAGCCAAAAAAGTGAAAGCTATTCTAGGCTGCATCAACCAAAGTATAATGTCCAGAGCAAGGGAAGTAATAATACTACTCTGTGTTGCTGTGGTCAGGCCGCACCTGGAATATTGTTTAAGAAGGATGTTGACAGGCTGGAATGTGTGCAGAGGATGGCAACCAAAATGATCAAGGGTCTGGAAACCAAGATTTATGAGGAATGGTTGAAGGAACTGGGTATATTTAGCCTGGATAGGAGGAGACTGAGAGGAGTTCATATGTGTTACCTGCCCCTCTGCTGTCGCGATACTGGTGGCCCCAGACATGGCTCTGATGGATTGGTAACTAGTCTACAGTGCTGGGGTCCCTCTTTTCTCCTTTGGCTTTTCTCATTCCTATGTGAACTCTTTTCTCAAGAGCTACTAGTAGTAAATCACTTGGACAGATCTGAAGTGAAGCTGTCGCATTATTTAAAGCCTGTTTTTTCTGTTGTTGTTTGTTTCTTCCTGCTGATTCTACAGCCAACTTTTTTTTTTTAATGTTGGCTGGTTTATGCCATTGTGCTTGTGTATGTATATATGCATAATTCCTTCAATTTTTTTAAGCTACAATGCTAAAGACAACCTCTTGTTGTATATACCTTTAGGTGTCATTGCATTAAACCTCCTGGAAGGGGAAGAAATTGTATCTAGTGGCACTAAAATATGTTCCTCTTCTTCTGGGCCTGGAGCTAAATTTCTCTCTCTCTCTCTCTCTTTCATGATGGAGCTAACTATTTCCTTGTTTTGGTCATTGGTTTTGGAGCAAAGGCTGCTTATTCTTTGCCGCCAGACGTTTTGCTAAAGATAGCTGTTGCATATTTGAGAGAAGCCGCTGATCCTAAGTTAAAATGCAGAAATGCAGAAAAAAAAAGAACCAAACAAAAACGGACATTTGTATTTCAAAGCACCAGGTGAGGAACAATTGCCAACTCAATTTGTCTTGCCTCTTTCCATTTTTAGCAACTGCAAGCAAGAGATTTTGCTGATCTTCTTTTGGCTAGAGCTGTGTTGTTTGTGATTCTTGTTGTGGCTGCCTTTCACTTTGTATTCACTTAATGCTAGGGGCTGCTGCCCCTGCTCAGGCCGCTCTCCAACTCCCTTCCCCCATACCTGGACAACCCCTCCTCCCTTTACACCTGACCAAACCCCACTCCCTTTGCACCTCACCCATCACCTTGCCTACCCCAAACTTCCCTTCTCGCTCCTCTCACAGCTCACCCCAAACCCTTTTAAACAGGCTTCCTCAAACTTGGCCCTCCAGATGTTTTTGGCCTACAGCTCCCATGATCCCTAGCTAGCAGGACCAGTGGTCGGGGATGATGGGAATTGTAGTCCCAAAACATCTGGAGGGCCTACAGCTCCCATGATCCCTAGCTAGCAGGACCAGTGGTCGGGGATGATGGGAATTGTAGTCCCAAAACATCCGGAGGGCCTACAGCTCCCATGATCCCTAGCTAGCAGGACCAGTGGTCGGGGATGGTGGGAATTGTAGTCCCAAAACATCTGGAGGGCCTACAGCTCCCATGATCCCTAGCTAGCAGGACCAGTGGTCGGGGATGATGGGAATTGTAGTACCAAACATCTGGAGGGCTGAGTTTGAGGAAGCCTTCTTTCAAAGGATGGTGAAGGTGCTTCAGATAACAGTTGGGCAAACTGCTTTCTAAAGCTTTTCGCCTCCTCCATTCAACAGCTTTCCTAGGCTGCCTGCCACCTGTCCTATTGCTCTCTTGCCTACCTATTATCCATTCCCATGTGATTCTGGAGTTCACTGATTTGTATTATATTGATCCTCTGTACAAACCCTGTGATGTAGACCACTGCTGTCCCCATTTTAGGGGTTTATGTGTGTCCAGGGCTTTTTTTCCAGCTGGAACTTACTGGAACTCAGTTCTAGCACCTCTGAGGTGGGTGCCATTGACATTATAAGAGAACAGAGGAGGTGCCCATGGTGAATTCTGGCACCTCTTTTCTAGAAAAAATAGCACTGTCTGTGTCACATCTGGATCTGGGCTTTTTACGTAGACTAGAAAAGGTTTCCAGTCCTCCTTGAAATATTCTAAATCTGCTTCTCTTCTTGTTGCTATCAGTTTTGCCATCTCAACATATTCCATGATTTTCATCAGCCATTCTTCCTTTGACATTATTCTGTCCTCCTTCCACTTCTGTGCATACAGTTTCCCTGGTAGAATCTACTCCTGAGGAGGCATACATAGGATCGTGCTGTGAGTGGCTTGGTCACACCCACTTACAAATGGCTTGGGAGGAAAAAAACCAAATTATTTTAAGTAGTGTAAGACTCTGGAGAGTCCCATGGACTGCAAGAAGACCAAACCTATTCATTCTTAAGGAAATCAGCCCTGAGTGCTCACTGGAAGGACAGATCCTGAAGCTGAGGCTCCAATACTTTGGCCACCTCATGAGAAGAGAAGACTCCCTGGAAAAGACCCTGATGTTGGGAAAGATGGAGGGCAAAAGGAGAAGGGGACGACAGAGGACGAGATGGTTGGATAGTGTTCGTGAAGCTACCAGCATGAGTCTGACCAAACTGCGGGAGGCAGTGGAAGACAGGAGTGCCTGGCGTGGTCTGGTCCAGAGGTTCACGAAGAGTCGGACACGACTAAACGACTAAACAACAACAACAATGTTCAATAGAGCAGCCCATCATTGAAAATTCAGTCCTTTATCTCTCTCTATCTCTCTGTATGTGGTGTAGTGGTTAAGAGCGGTAGTCTCGTAATCTGGGGAACTGGGTTCGATTTCCCGCTCCTCCACATGCAGCTGCTGGGTGACCTTGGGCCAGTCACACTTCTTTGAAGTCTCTCAGCCCCACTCACCTCACAGAGTGTTTGTTGTGGGGGAGGAAGGGAAAGGAGAATGTTAGCCGCTTTGAGACTCCTTAAAGGGAGTGAAAGGCGGGATATCAAATCCAAACTCTTCTTCTTCTTCTGTATTATCACCGCAGGTGCACGGCAGCTCCCAATCAGAGGCATGCTGTGGGCAAGATTGCTATTAATTGAAAGCAATTCTATTTATACACCTGCCCCCCCCAAAAGATTCCAAAGGTAGAGCGTATGCCAGAGGAGGGGAAGCGCAAGAAAACAGCCCACACAGCATTGACACAGTTATAAATTTAATCTCCTCCTTAGGGGAAATAGATTGGAAGGGTACGAACAATTCTCCAAACCAGCTTAACTACTACTCCAGAGGTGCAGGTGTTCAAAAACCATTTCGAGGATGTTTACCCATCGATCCCTGCAGCTGCCAGAAAGGTTGCATCCAAAATTGTTTTGGAAGAAAGAAGCGAGCAAAAGTGCTCAGCTGTAGTTTTGCTGTCTTTTCTATTAGGGGAAAGGAAAGGAGGAAGAGATGTTTTCTGCAGTGTGGCTGCCATTTGTGATTTCCCTCGCAGTTTTCAGTTGCACATTTCAACCATTTTGTCTCCAGTCTCGAGTCATGGCATGTTCCAGTGCCTCACATCGTGTTTTAAATATGAATTAAAGCTGTAAATTTTTCCATTCTGGCAAGGTGACAAACTTTTTCCAACCATTCCCAAGGAAGTAGGTGAAATGTCGCCATAATGTTGAAATTCCCATTCTGACGATTAAGCTGCTTATTCACCACTCCCCTCAGTACAGCCATGGCGTTCTTTCTAATGTTATACCGAGTTGCTTGGTGAAAGTAAATGAATCCCAGCACTTTTGACAGGAAAGCACCCCTCCCCCACACTTCATATCTAAGACTTAGTCTAGATTAGCCATTGCCAACCCTAACCCTTCCAGATGATTTGAACCATGTATAGCCCCCATCAGCGCTGGGCAACACAGCCATGCTAGCTGAGACTGATAAGAACTATAGTCCAAAAAACACCATTTATACATTATGAAGAAACCCTTTCTGGGACCCCACATTTAAATTCTTCCCTGGTCTCCTTGCTGGCCCTAGTAGGACTAACTTGGCCAGTTAGCCCTGGTGATCATTTGATGTCTACTGACTGGGTCCTCACCCACCAAATGACCCCTGAATTTTAGAATTTTATTGATGCTTCATTTTATGTTGTATTTTATGCTGTTTTTAAGTCACATTTTAATCAATGTTTTATATTTGCTGTTAGCCGCCCTGAGCCTGGTTTTTAAACCGGGAATGGCGGGGTATAAATATTATTATTATTATTATTATTATTATTATTATTATTATTATTATTAATCTTGTTGAACCATTGCAGTGTTAGCAACTAGTGAAATGGCATCTTGAGCTGAGATTAAAATAATGTTCAGCCCAGGATTCTATGATGGAGAGAAATGCCCATTCATCAGAATAATTCACCCTTGGCCACATGAACCACTTGGGTTAAAACTAGTCAAAGTCAGTGTTGTGGATGAGATATGCCATTACAGTCATACCTCTTGTTATGTTAGCTTCAGGTTACGTCTTTTCAGGTTGCGTCCCACGACGACCAGCAAGTACCGGAAAGGGTTACTTCTGGGTTTCGCCACTCGTGCATGCACAGATGTGCAAAAGGACGTCATGTGCAGAAGCGGCGAATTGCAACCCGCACGTGTGCAGATGCGGGTTGTGTTCTCTTCACGTTGTGAACGGGGCTCCGGAACGGATCCCGTTTGCAACCAGACGTACCACTGTATAGTTACTAGACAAACCCTGTGCAATGGTGAGGGTCCTAGCTCTCTTTCCCACCAAGACCCGATTACCCCCTGGCAGAGGACCTCACTGATCCAGAGTGGATTAGTTGGGTTGCCGTGCACCCTTATTTCCCCTGCATCACCCCAATATGATTTGAAAAGAGGAATATAGCAGGGAAGCATTGTTCTGGTATTTATCCACATTTTCTAATGCAATTGTGAGATTACCACCCCGGTTTCTACCCACAGGTTGTATGCATGCAGCCAAGTGCAACAGCCTCTGCATGTTCACCTGTGGAACAGAGTAAGTTTATACAGGGGGACCTGAGTTTGAAAACTTTGAAAGAAATGCACGTAAAGTTATTTGCAGGGAGTGTAGCCGCATTTTAAGGAATGCCACAATATAGCATCTACTTAAATGAGTTGAAGCCCAAAAAGGTTAAAGGACTTAAATATACTTAAATCAGGGTTGGTTATGACATGAACCTTACTTCATCAGTATTAGAAACTCAGATATATAAGCTAGGTGCCAAATTGTTCCTTAAACCAGGGTTACAGTTGCCAAAATGGAACACCTAGTTTCCATTTGGGGACCAGATGGCTCGAAAGTCGTATTTTTCAATACGACTTTTTGGTTCCGGAAGTTCGTTCTGATTGTGCAGAGAAAATATAACAGACAGCATTCTACAGGATGTGTTGCTAGTGTGCTGTTGTTGTTGTTTAGTCGTTTAGTCGTGTCCAACTCTTTGTGACCCCCTGGACCAGAGCACGCCAGGCACTCCTGTCTTCCACTGCCTCCTGCAGTTTGGTCAAACTCATCCTGGTAGCTTCAAGAACACTGTCCAACCATCTCATCCTCTGTCGTCCCCTTCTCCTTGTGCCCTCTGTCTTTCCCAACGTCAGGGTCTTTTCCAGGGAGTCTTCTCTTCTCATGAGGTGGCCAAAGTATCGGAGCCTCAGCTTCAGGATCTGTCCTTCCAGTGAGCACTCAGGGCTAATTTCCTTAAGAATGGATGCGTTTGACCTTCTTGCAGTCCATGGGACTCTCAAGAGTCTCCTCCAGCACCATAATTCAAAAGCATCAATTCTTCGGCGATCAGCCTTCTTTATGGTCCAGCTCTCACTTCCATACATCACTACTGGGAAAACCATGGCTTTAACTATATGGACCTTTGTTGGCAGGGTGATGTCTCTGCTTTTTAAGATGCTGTCTAGGTTTGCCATCGCCTTTCTCCCAAGGAGCAGGCGTCTTTTAATTTCGTGACTGCTGTCACTATCTGCTAGTGTGCTAGTGTATGAAAACAGGCAAGGTCCAAGGATCTCCAGGCATGCACCTCCAGATGGTGGAGATGTCTGTGTTGTTTTGCTACAACAGATTAACATGTGTATGCATATTTGCTCAGAAGTATCCAGTGGGGCAAGGAAATCAGCCCTGAGTGCTCACTGGAAGGACAGATCCTGAAGCTGAGGCTCCAATACTTTGGCCACCTCATGAGAAGAGAAGACTCCCTGGAAAAGACCCTGGTGTTGGGAAAGATGGAGGGCACAAGGAGAAGGGGACGACAGAGGATGAGATGGTTGGACAGTGTTCTTGAAGCTACCAGGATGAGTTTGACCAAACTGCAGGAGGCAGTGGAAGACAGGAGTGCCTGGCGTGCTCTGGTCCAGGGGGTCACAAAGAGTTGGACACGACTAAACGACTAAACAACAACAACAAAAACATCCAGTGGGGATTCACTCATGCGTACGGGTGCATAGAATTGCAATCACGGCTTATTGGAATGATGAGATCCAATATATACGAAAAACCTACCTTTCCCCTCGTTGTGTAACTGGGGCCTCGGATATATAAAAAGAAATGATTTCTGCCTAACCAGAGATCAAAACCATATTCTGTGCCCTAGATCAATAATCTGCTTTGAGCGATGTGATATGTGGTTTCTTTGGAAACCAAACAAATAAACCAGCAGTGCTCATCTTTGTTAACCACCAGAGTGTACTTCAAATGATTTTTAACAGGTCTTTTTCTGAGTGTTTTCTTTTTTTAAAACAAAAGGATCAGCCAGCGTGGATTTTTTTCTTCTCACCTGAAGCAACTCTGTACCTGGAGTTCTTTACTTGGGGCTGTTTTCATAGCAACCAAGCGGGGAGGGGGTTTTAAATAAACTTTGCCGCTCAATGTGGAACCCCTCCAAGAGAGTTTTGCTACTCTTTTATGGGAGCTTTTTTGGCTTTCCTTGAAATTCCTCAAGCTGTCTTGGCAGATTTTGCCTTAGGTGAAATTTAGGCGGCTACCCTAGCGAGCAGCAGCAAAAGTTTTGGCAGAGCCCATCATTACATACATCAGCAGGTCACTCCCAAGACACGAGGGCAAGGGCACTCCCCCCCCCATCTCCTCCCGCCAGTGTGAAAAGCAGCAGAGGAAATGTCAGAATTCTCCCCTCCTGACATGTGTGCAAAAAGAAGCAAGTTGATGAAGCAGAGAATTCTGACCAAACCTCTGCCGCAGTGGATGGAATACAGTAAAGCATTCATTCCATGGAGAGCCAGTGTGGTGTAGTGGTTAAGAGCGGTGGACTCGTAATCTGGGGAACCGGGTTCGCATCTCTGCTCCTCCACATGCAGCTGCTGGGTGACCTTGGGCTAGTCACACATCTCTGAAGTCTCTCAGCTTCACTCACCTCACAAAGTGTTTGTTGTGGGGGAGGAAGGGAAAGGAGATTGTGAGCCGCTTTGAGACTCCTGAAGGGGAGTGATAAAGCGGGATATCAAATCCAAACTCTTCTTCTTTCCTTTGTCTTGCCATGTGTGAAAGAATTCAGCTGCAAGTGCATAGAACCATATGATCACCTGAGATCACATGCCGGCCGTGCCGCGATCCTCGCACCTCCACTGAGCAGAAACACAACACAGCAATACAGTTTCTCAGGTGGTAGCTGTTCTCTGGACTCCCCATCTATAGCATGTTTCGGTTGCTCGCTAGAAATAGATTCCCCACCCACCTGGGCATTTCCTGACTTTTGACCACTTGGTCATACTGCTTCTTATTTTTAATATATTTTGTATTTGATTGACTGGCGCTCTCTCTCTCTCTCTCTCTGTATGTTGGAGTCTTTCCCTCTTGGTTGTATCACAGCCTTTTATTCCTTCCTAAAATTCCTGCAGGATCAGGCCAGTGGCCCATTTAGTCCAGCATCCTGTTGTCACAATGGCCAACAGACTGACCAAAGGGGGTATCTACAAGCAGGACCTGCAACAGCAACTCATATTTAGAGAAATATTGCCTCCAATTGTGGAGGTGGACCATAGATATCATGTCTTGTAGCCACCGATGGCTTCTACGTATAGTAAGTTGACTAAATTAGTAATGTGCCACATTAGGAGAGGTGGATGGATTAGGCAGTTATGCTGGGCACCTCCTGGAAATTTATGGACACTGGATGCAGTCCCCAAGCTACTCTAACTTACTAATTTTATATCAAAGAGCCTTCTGTCATTATGGATATATTTTTTTTGGTGTTTCCCCAAAATAGCTTCATGCACAAATGTGCCAGATAGATGTTTGAAAATATAGGATTTGTGCAAATGTTTGAATGTGTGTTGCTTGCATAGATACATTATTGTCACAGATGCAAGCAATGACAAATATGGATGCTTTCATGAATGAAGCCAGTGCTTTTTTTGTCTGTAGGTATGTGTGCGCGGGTGGCGCTGTGGTCTAAACCACTGAGCCACTTGGGCTTGCCAATCAGAAGGTTGGCGGTTTGAATCCCCATGACGGGGTGAGCTCCCGTTGTGCGGTCCCAGCTCCTGTCCACCAAGCAGTTTGAAAGCATGTCAAAGTACAAGTAGATAAATAGGTACCACTCCGGTGGGAAGCTAACGGTGTTTCCGTGTGCTGCTCTGGTTCGCCAGAAGCGGCTTAGTCATGCTGGCCACATGACTCGGAAGCTGTCTGCAGACAAACGCCAGCTCCCTCGGCCTATAGAGCAAGATGAGCGCACAACCCCAGAGTCGTCCACGACTGGACCTAATGGTCAGGGGTACCTTTACCTTTATGTGTGAGTTAACTTGGCTAACGCAAGGCAGAATGTGGGAAATGGACATTGTCATTTCAGTTCTGTAGCACACATATTTGAGTTTGTGATTGTTTTGAAGGCTTATGCCTGGAGAGTAGGCATTCTCACCCTGTGTTGCTGCTCCTGTTGACTGTTGTTGAGCTTTACCTTTGATTGGTTTGTTTTTATAGTTTATTATCTTATTAATTATTTTATTTTTGTTTTGTTTTGTTTAAGCCACCTTAAGCTTTGTAGAGGCAAGACACATTTTTTGTTTTGTTTTTTAAAAAAAACCACAACAATGTTAATTATAGCTTATCATAATTAGTTTCTCCATGACAACATCCACCAGTGTTCTTTTCCTGGTGCTTTGGCTGTTCGAAGTACTTCTTTTAGTAATGCTGGTTTGTGTAATGTGAGGACAGAGGCTAGAAATGCAAAAAAAGAGAGAGCAAACTTTACCTTTCTGCATGCAAAGGATGTACATAATACGGGAACCAATAGCACATGTGCTAAGTTTTACCAGCCATTAGTTTCTCGGTATAAAATTGGATTTCACGTGAATGGAAGCTGGGCGCAGGGACCACACATAGCTAACCTAAAAGCAAGCATCATGGCTGATAGCCTGAGAACGGTCTCTCTGGTTCTAGAACCACAGATATTCCCCGTAAAGCGCAGAAGGACAAAGTGGCTTTCCTTTCAGACTTTTTATATATTACCTGGTTGTTCATAAGGAGCAATGGGTATGACTGAAGAGATTGCTATGGCAGGTATCTCTAGGATGTGAATTATGTCCATCTCATAGGGTAACAGTTGAAGCCAGTTTTGCCTGATAAAAACTATATGCATATGACAGCCATAGTTTAGCAAAGTGATGATCTGAATTTGGGAGGACAGGACTGATGCTGCTTTGAGACCAGCACTTGTGGCCGAACTCCCATAATAATACATGCTTAACTCTTTTGACTATAAAGAAAATGATCGCATGCCTTGACAAGCAATACTACAGGCTCCCATTGTGCTCTCTTGGAAAGGAATTTGGTTATGTAAAGAATGCCCTGCTATAGGGCTGGGTGATAACTGGCTTTCAGCTTCGTGATATATCACCAGCTAAACATCGCAATATACTGATATATCACAATGTCTGAAATAAGGATGGAGCTATGTTGACTGGCTTCACGGTTTTTCCCACATTGTGATTTTTGCATAGCCCCCACACACCGCGATTCACAATATATTTCCAGGTCAAAAACTATAAAACCGGTATCATGATATAATCTTGTTTTTTGTAATTTTTTTTATTGAGTTTTCCATTTTTTTTACATAAAATCCATACCTCAACAGCATGTAAAAAATTTCCCACCAATTCCTGCCCCCCCCCCGACTTCCTTCAACTTCCTTTTCTGGTTTGTTTATACACTGTTTTCCCTTGCTTATTTTCTATTCCATTATACATATTTATTATATTATTTGTTATCATCATTTTTTACATTGATTTTATAAATTTTCTATTTATTCTAATTTGTTAATTGTAGATGCTCATTCAATCCCTGCTAGTGAGTCCATTTCCTTATATTGTTTCTGTATATACAACATAAACGGTTCCCAATCTTTTTTGAATTCTCTGTTGTCTTTGCCTCTGAGTCTTTCTGTTAGCTTCACCATTTCAGCAAATTCCATCAACTTTTGTAGCCATTCTTCTTTAGTTGGTATTTATTCCCTTTTTCATCTTTGGGCTAGTAACATCCTAATTTATTTAATTTGTCAATTTATCATGATATAAACTTGAAACTAGGGACACGGGTGACGCTGTGGTCTAAACCACAGAGCCCTAGGGCTTGCCGATCAGAAGGTCAGCGGTTCGAATCCCCGCGACGGGGTGAGCTCCCGTTGCTCAGTCTCGGTTCTTGCCAACCTAGCAGCTTGAAAGCATGTCAAAGTGCAAGTAGATAAATAGGTACCGCTCCGGCAGGAAGGTAAACGGCGTTTCCGCGTACTGCTCTGGTTCGCCAGAAGCGGCTTAGTCATGCTGGCCACATGACCCAGAAGCTGTACACCGGCTCCCTCGGCCAATAAAGCAAGATGAGCTCCGCAACCCCAGAGTCGTCCGCGACTGGACCTAACGGTTAGGGGTCACTTTACCTTCAAACTGGTTTTGGATGATATATTGATATATCACCCAGCCCTACCCTGCAAGTTCCATGCACAATACAGTGGTACCTCAGGTTACAGACGCTTCAGGTTACAGACGCTTCAGGTTACAGACGCTTCAGGTTACAGATTCCGCTAACCCAGAAATATTACTTCGGGTTAAGAACTTTGCTTCAGGATGAGAATAGAAATTGTGCAGCTGTGGCACGGCGGCAGCGGGAGACCCCATTAGCTAAAGTGGTGCTTCAGGTTAAGAACAGTTTCAGGTTAAGAACGGACCTCCAGAACGAATGAAGTTCTTAACCTGAGGTACCACTGTATAGCACAACTTTCAGGACCAGCAATTCTTAGCATCTTTGTAGGCCTATCTGCATAGCTTTTATCTAGCATGGAGATGGGGAACTTGTGGTCCTACAGATGTTCCTGAACACTGACTTCCATCAGCCCCGATCAGCATGGCACGTCTAAATGATCTGTCCATGCTGTGGGTCTGATCTTTGCAGGCAACACGCTGAGAACTTCAGCCTGAGCTACACAGAGCAGATCTCCACATTGCCACAAATTTGCATGATGGAAATGTACCTCTTCAGGAGGAGGAGGAGATTGGAAACTAAGAAATGGGATCCCTAGTTTTCTACTGTATCTCCATCTGCGTTGCTTCCCACCCCATTGTGGCTCCTGATACATATTTATTGCATGTGTTACCAACATATTGTTCAACCCTAAGTACTATTAACTATGTGATTTTGCTTCATTCAGATAAGTGAGTTTGCACTCTATCTAGTTCTCGGTGCCCAGCTGTGAGGTTGCTAGGGTGGCTGCTGTCATATGAAAGGCTATTTTTTGAAGTGCCAACCCTAGAACTGCTTTCCTTACTTGCAGTCGCAGACTCACAGCTGTCCATGGAGGCACAGGTCAATTCTGTATCTAGGGCAGCTGTCTACAAGCTCCATCTGCTACACAGACTGAGACCCTACCTGCCCGCGGACTGTCTCGCCAGAGTGGTGCATGCTCTAGTCATCACCCGCTTGGACTACTGCAATGCACACTACGTGGGGCTACCTTTGAAGGTGACCCGGAAACTGCAATTAATCCAGAATGCGGCAGCTAGACTGGTGACTGGGGGCGGCCACCGAGACCACATAACACCGGTCTTGAAAGACCTACATTGGCTCCCAGTACGTTTCCGAGCACAGTTCAAAGTGCTGGTGTTGACCTTTAAAGCCCTAAATGGCCTTGGCCCAGTATACCTGAAGGAGCGTCTCCACCTCCATCGTTCTGCTCAGACACTGAGGCCCAGCGCCGAGGGCCTTCTGGAGGTTCCTTCATTGCAAGAAGCAAAGCTACAGAGGGCCTTCTTGGTAGTGTCACCCGCCTTGTGGAACACCCTCCCTTCAGATGTCAAAGAGATAAACAACTACCTGACATTCAGAAGACATCTTAAGGCAGCTCTGTTCAAGGAAGTTTTTAATGTGTGACATCTTAGTGTATTTTTGGGATTGTGGAAGCCATCCAGAGTGGCTGGGGAAACCCAGCCAGATGGGCGGGGTACAAATAATAAATTATTATTATTATTATTATTATTATTATTATTACTTGCAATAGCATTATAAAACGCACGAATTCAACATGCTTTCCCACAGCAGGGCATTTCCACAAGCGAGTATAAAATCCAGTGTTTCCCATTACTGGGATATATCTGAGCTATGAAATTGTTTCAAACTGGCAGTGTGCTATGCACATCTCCGATGATCTGCAGGATTGCAGCCCAAAATGACAGGCCGTGCGTGCAGATTTACTGCGATGACTTATTATTTGCAAAGACAGACTTGTCGGCATGATAAAACATTCCCCTTGCGCAGCTCAAAAAGCATTTTTGATGCCGCACCATATGATGTAAACGTTGAAAGGCTTTATAAATGACCTTCCTGTGCAAGGCCTACCTCATGGGAAAATCACCCAGTATTTTTCAATTTAAATAATAGATTCCCCCCCCCCCGAAGAACATGTGTTTCTGTGATCTGGTACCACGAAAAATCAGCTGCCTTTATAAACAACTTAGGAACACGGATCCCATGCTATGATTTATGATCTCTTAAGTCATGCCACTCAAAAAACGAAAATACAAAAGGAATCATAAAGCTAAGTTACTTTCTATTCATTCCTTCGTTTTTATAGCTCCAAGTAATCTTGCTTGCTTTTAGTTGCATTATCTGGAATAAAAACACTTCAGAGCAAAATGATACAAATGTTTCACTTGTTGATGCAAGCATTACTTGGTGCAAAATTGTGGTTTGCTGTATTGGAGCCTTTCTACAGGACTAAGTCTGTGCTGGTGCTCACAAGAGCTGAACTGTAGAGACTCCTTTTGATGTTTGGGAGTGTCTCTGAGAAAGAACAGTCAGATTTCTTGCATTTGAGGTTAGAGCACAGGTTTCCAAGGCTGAGGTCATGACTTCCAGGAAGGCTTGAGATCTTGAACATTTCACCTCTATCCTCTTTTCAAAACTTCCACCGCTCCCTTCGTTGGTGATGCCATTTTAAGTCACTTAACTATAGTTATGGAAATCTGATTAAGCCAAGTAAAGCACAAGAGCACACTGATTTCTTGAATGAGAATGGCTTTGGCAACTTGCCACAAAGGATTTATAGAGGAACAAACGAGGGCAAGACCTTTGTTTCCCTCTCTATAACCTTTTGTGGCAAGTTTTTCTCTCTTTCCTATAATACTGGAGCTGAATGTTGGAAGATCAAGAGCAGATAAAAGGAAGTACCGTGGTACCTTGGTTCTCAAATGCCTTGGTTCTCAAACTCTGAAATCCCGGAAGTAAGTGTTCCACTTTTCAAACAATTTTTGGAAGCCAAACGTCCGATTCAGCTGTCGGCTATTGTTTCTGGGGCGCCTGCACAAAATCAGAAGCTGCACCTTGGTTTTTGTACATTTCAGAAGTCAAGCGGCCTTCTGGAACGGATTAAGTTTGGCGCTTTTGCTTTTTTGTTTGTGAGGCTTTTTCAGTTAATTTGTTTTTGTGACTGTGTGGAACCCAGTTCAGCTACTGATTGATTGATTGTGTGACTGCGGAAATGGATAAAAGCCCCCCATCCAAACAATGACTATCATCAGTGCAGGGAAGAAGAAAAAACTTTTAATTTTTATCATCTGCAATACTGTCTTATTTATTTTATAGTACAGTACATTGATCATTGGTTTCATTTTATGGATCAATGGTCTCTTTAGATAGTAAAATTCATGTTAAATGGCTGTTTTAGGGGTTGTTTTTAAAAGTCTGGAATAAATTAATTCGTTTTGCATTACTTTCTATGGGAAAGCGCGCCTTGGTTTTGGAATGCTTTGGTTTTGGAACGGATTAAGTTTGAGAACCAAGGTACGACTGTACTTCTTCATGGAGCACATATTCAGCTATGGAATTCACTCCACTGGTTAGCTCAGTTGGTTAGAGCATAGTGCTGATAATACCAAGGTCACAGCTTCGATCCCTGCATGGGACAGCGACCTATAGATGATCCCCAAGGACCCTTCTATGACTCTAAGACAGCCTTTCTCAACCTGTGGGTCCCCAGATGTTGTTGGACTACAACTCCCATCATCCCTGAGCTCTGGCCTTGCTAGCTAGGGATGATGGGAGTTGTAGTCCAACAACATCTGGGGACCCACAGGTTGAGAAAGGCTGCTCTAAGATGTAATAACAACACCAACTTGGATCGCTTTAGATGAGTATTAGACAAATTCACAGAGGATAAGGCTATTCATGGCTACAAACCAAAATGGTTGTGTTATTCCTCCACTGTTGTAGGCATATGCTGGCTAGCTTTACCTTTCCTGACTGAGTAGGACAAGGTTGCAGTAATGCCAAGCTGAGCTTTTAGGATACAAAAAAGTAGCTAGACTTTAGAGAGCAATGAAAGAGTCATACATCTACTCTTCGGCCTGGAATCAATAAATAGTGGGATTCCTCCCTAATTATGACCTTTGCTGCCATGTGCAGTTGGGGAATGATCTGTGTCTTCCTTTTAACAAGATATCTGTTGTTTGTCTCTCATCGGTCGAGGTTTGTAGCCATATCCGTTTCCTCTCATTGCAAACAGGGCTTTTTATGGCTTATGTGCATTCATCAGCTGTTCGGTAGATTTTTGTGGAACGAAGTCCTTCCCACACATTTCTTTACTACAAAAGCAAACATATGGTTCTTCCTAAGTATCTAAACAGTAGTGGTTTTGCAGGAAAGCTTACCATCTGTCCGATTCTTAGTGTTCAAGACTGTGTCTTGCAGGAGTAAACTAAGATGCAAAAGACTGTTGCATCTCCATTATAAACAAGCCCTAACTCAATTTCGACCTGAATTATGTCTTGCATCTTTTCAGAGTAAGATGGTTTTGCCTTTAGATCAGCCTCCTGCTTTTTCTTTTCAGGTTTATAGACCTCATAGCTATAGAGCCAGTACAGAGTACTATACCCTGCTGGTTTTTGACTTCTTCTTTTACATCTTTGCAGTGTTCTGTCTGCTAATTGTGGTGCTTTTTTCAAAATAAGTTATATTAAGGTGTTTGTGTGTGTGTGTGTGTGTTACATAGCAAACAGATTAAAGGAGCAGTACACCTATTGTCTCCACTAGTCTTTTTCACAGTTCTTGACACCTGAGAATGCGTAAAGTAGTTTGCAATACAGATTTAGTTATTGCTCTTCAAGGCAGAATGTCCAGTCCCACTGAATGCTGGACAGTCTTTGCCATGCTGATGAGAAGGGCTCTTTGGAAACATTGGCCATCATATAAAGGACCCACACATCGGCAATCACTCATCAGTTGGACCTCCTGTGTTGCCACTTCTTGAGAACCTCCTTGTTGCCACCTCCTTGTGCTGCCACTGTGAGAGCCAGTGTGGTGTAGTGGTTAAGAGCGGTAGTCTCGTAATCTGGGGAACTGGGTTCGCGTCTCCGCTCCTCCACATGCAGCTGCTGGGTGACCTTGGGCCAGTCACACTTCTTTGAAGTCTCTCAGCCCCACTCACCTCACAGAGTGTTTGTTGTAGAGGAGGAAGGGAAAGGAGAATGTTAGCCACTTTCAGACTCCTTAAAGGGAGTGAAAGGCGGGATATCAAATCCAAACTCCTCCTCTTCTTCTTCTTCTTTGGGAAGTTCAAAACAGCTTCTGATATGCCTAGGGCTCTTGACCAGGTTCCATGAACATATGTTAAATTGCTGGCCTTCCTTTGTGGTGGCATGGAGAAAATTGCCCTGGCCACATGTTGAACTGGAGTGATTTAGTCAAAACAAAATAAAAAAAGAGCTGTTCGACAGTGGAATTTGCTGCCAAGGAGTGTGGTGGAGTCTCCTTCTTTGGAGGTCTTTAAGCAGAGGCTTGACAACCATATGTCAGGGGTGCTCTGATGGTGTTTCCTGCTTGGCAGGGGGTTGGACTCGATGGCCCTTGTGGTCTCTTCCAACTCTATGATTCTATGTGCATGCCTCTTGTGTGTATCTGAAGAAGTGTGCATGCACACAAAAGCTCATACCAATAACAAACTTAGTTGGTCTCTAAGGTGCTACTGGAAGGAATTTTTTTATTTAGTTTCGACTACGGCAGACCAGCATGGCTACCTACCTGTAACTAGAACCATGGGGTGATGTAGAGCAGCCTTCATAACTCATAACACCATAAGTCATAACTTCATAACTCATGTGCTGCCCCAAAGTTAACACAATGGCATATTGGGTTCCTAGTGACGATTCCTACTGAACCACTTCATGTGTAAGGTAGTGATCATGCCTTACGGGGTGTTCACAACTGATATGAAGAATCAGTTTTTCAGCAGCAATTCTCTTAACAGATGTGTTGACTGATTATTCCTTCATTGACTTAATACACTTCAGTTTTCTTTGGGGAACCTTCTCTCTCCACCCCTGTTCCTGGTTTCACATCCCTTATCTCTTGCATCATGTCATATAGGTGAATTTGTATGTTAATCACTCAGCAGCAGATATATGGCTGGCTAAATGAGATTGGAGAAGTCCTTCCTGCAACATGGGTCACAAGTGACCTTATTATTTCTTCTCAAGTGCCATTTTGGACAAGGTTTCTATATAGCTTATGTCACCTCCAAGCATGTCATTCAGTATCTGTTTTATAGCCAACCTGAACGGACCAAACCAGATGAGAATTTTAGGTATTACTGGATGGACGAGGGAGCTGCGCTGAAGCTTCCCTGTGATTTCAAAATTAAATCCACTGTTCACAGCACCTTAAGATAAAATGTATTAATCTTAACCTTCCAGCCCCCATAATAAAACTTCATTCTTGTTCCGTAGTCTGATTTGCTTCTCTAGTGGAAGAGTTAAAAAATACTTCATGTATCAGTGAGGTTTTATTTGTTATTTGGACTGAAATCTCATCACTCTCTTCCTTCGGTGGTCAGATTATAAATCTAGACAATTGTATTATTATTATTTTAAATAATGTTATTACCCAGGATCCAAAGAGTCTTGGAACCAGTTCGTTAAGCCCAAGGGAGCCGTAGACTTGCTTTTCATTATACTCATCTGCTCCTCCATTCCACATGGCAAACTGTTTTTGAAATCTGAAGGGAGTTTCAAAAGCACTTTGTGATATGGCATCGAGGTGGGGGAAGAGCGTTCAGCTGTTCAGAGGGAAGAGAACGATAAAACATTCCACCCTACTAGCACAAGTCCCCTGTGTGAGCCTAAGCAACTCTTTGGACACTGGCCTAACCCTTATTTTAAACCTTTTTAAGAGATCTGGGTATTGTTCTGCCAGCAGACCAAAAGTATTGGCAATTGCAGTTATTTGGAATTGCTTTCTGCAATTATTTCTGTGCTGCGTTCCAGTATTTTTTGCTCCATGCTTCACTTTCACCTTTAAATATGGAGGCCCGGCTGGAAGAAACATGGACATTTTTGGGACAGAGCCCTTCCGAGATCTGAGGGTTAATGCAAAGGACTATCAAAAAAACCGGCAGATAGGAGCTGAGAGGGAATTAAGAGCCTCTGATGTGAGGAATCCAGGCTGATACAAGATGGACTAATGGACAATGGCTTAGGGATTGAAACCGGGAAAGGGAGGGAGGGGTTTGTGGCTTTCATTTCACTTGTAAATTTATGGTTTAGTCTGACCTGCTCCTTACTTTGTCAAAAATAAGCAAGTCACTTTTTTTGTAAAACAACAACAACAACAACAACAACCCAAAATCTTCATTGACATTATTTATTAAATTTCTATACTGCCCTTCATCTGAGGATCACAGGGCAGCTTATAGTATATACGAAAATACACAACAAAGTAACAAACAAAACAATAATTCCGCTGCTACAGTTTAATTATATTGTTTAATTAGCCAAAGGTCAGGGAGAAGAAGGGACGCGGGTGGCGCTGTGGGTTAAACCACAGAGCCTAGGACTTGCCAATCAGAAGGTCGGCGGTTCAAATCCCCGTGACGGGGTGAGCTCCCGTTGCTCGGTCCCTGCTCCTGCCAACCTAGCAGTTCGAAAGCACGTCAAAAGTTCAAGTAGATAAATAGGTACCGCTCCGGCGGGAAGGTAAAGGGCATTTCCGTGCACTGCTCTGGTTCGCCAGTAGCGGCTTTGTCATGCTGGCCACATGACCCAGAAGCTGTATGCCGGCTCCCTTGGCCAATAAAGCGAGATGAGCGCTGCAACCCCAGAGTCGGACAAGACTGGACCTAATGGTCAAAGGTACCTTTACCTTTACAGGGAGAAGAGGAATATTTCTGTCTGGGACCTAAAGATATATAATGGTGGTACTAGGCAAGCCTCTTGGGGGAAGGATCCACAAGCAGAGAAATAATAGTAATAGTAATACTACTACTACTACTAATAATAATAATTTTTGTACTCCCACCTATCTAACTCGGTTGCCCCAGCCACTTTGGGCATCTTCCAACAGAATATACAAAAACACAACGGAACATAACACATTATAAGCTTCCCGATACAGGACTGCCTTCAGATGTTTACAGAAGGTCATATAATTATTTATCTCTTTGACATCTGACACGAGGCCGTTTCACAGGGCAGGTGCCACTACCGAGAAGCCCCTCTGCCTGTTTCCCTGTAACCTCACTTCTTGCAATGAGGGAACTGCCAGAAGGCCCTCAGAGTTGGACCTCAGTATCTGGGCTGAATGATGAGGGTGGAAATGCTCCATCAGATATACAGGACCAAAGCCATTTAGGGCTTTAAAGGTTCTCATGTTGTCATCCTCTGAACCTCTGTATGAGGGCAGTAATGCTGGCTTACCTCACAAGGTGGTTGTAAAATTGCAGAAAGACAGTGCATGTGAAGCTCCTTAGAGTGTTCAAAGTGTTTACAGATGCCAAGTATTATTGTTTTAAAACTGATATTACAATGAAAACAGCAAGCAGTAAATAACAACATAGAAGAAGTCATAAAGCTTTTTTAATGGATGTTATGTTATAGGAAATAAGGGACACGGGTGGCGCTGTGGGTTAAACCACAGAGCCTAGGACTTGCCGATCAGATGGTCGGCGGTTCGAATCCCCGCGACGGGGTGAGCTCCCTTTGCTCAGTCCCTGCTCCTGCCAGCCTAGCAGTTTGAAAGCACCTCAAAGTGCAAGTAGATAAACAGGTACCGCTCTGGCGGGAAGGTAAATGGCGTTTCCGTGTGCTGCTCTGGTTTGCCACATGACCCGGAAGCTGTACGCCGGCTCCCTCAGCCAATAAAGTGAGATGAGCACCGCAAACCCAGAGTCGGTCACGACTGGACCTAATGGTCAGGGCTCCCTTTACCTTTACCTTTATGTTATAGGAAATATTAATGTATTATACCTTCCCCCCTTCCCCTATGGCTTTATATATTGTATGTCTTCTTCTCTCTCTTTTTGCTGTAAGTCGCTCAGAGACTCTTGGGTGATAAGTGACTAAAAAGCTTAATAAATGAAATGAAAATAAATGAGAAATATCTTTAAATGTGCCATTCCAAAATGTATCAATCTTCCAATGAGTTCCAGTCCATGTTTCTACAGAGCTTTTGTACTCCTATTCATTTTTACTTAGATATGTTTTCCACTGTATTCAGTTTGATTTACTCCTGTGCGATTATGTACAGAATCGAAGCCTCTGAAAAAAAGTCAGTCTTGACCTTAAAGAAATGGTCCAAATTGTTTTGAACCAGTCAAGGGTGGTCTTGCACTATTTCACTGAGTAGCTGCTGTTCTTAATAACTTTAGAATTAACTCTTGGTATAAATGGAAATTCTTAAATAATGCTGCGAAAACTTTACAGAGTCAAGAGGAATTAAATATCCCGTTGTTCCCTTAATTATGCCAAGTATTTTCTTTCAGATATAATTGAATAATTGGGAACATTAGCCTTATTATTGCGGTTGTTAGATAATTGGCCTTATTTGGGTTAAAGGAGCTCCTTACATATTCAAGCATGTTTTATTATCTTTTGCTTACTGCACTTTACCACAGGAATTGCAAAGCTCTGCCAAATTCACTGTTGTCCTGCTGTGAAACCCATTGACTTTCATTGTAGGGCAGAATCCTGCAGAATTTCTCGGACTTGATTAAAAGCACTGTCTTGCTGCCTTTTTCTTTTCTTTTTTACAGCTGTGATAGTTTTTTGGAGGTCATTGATTTGAAAATATGGCAGGGTTTGTTCAGCGTTCGGAGATGCCTGTGTGTGTGTGTGCAATTTAAATTGTTTTAGACCAAAAGGATTAGAACAGGTCAGGGAAGGAATCTGTGATTCATCGAATTCAGCCAACCTAATGACATGCCCCCCTCTCTGTCCAGTTTTCTCGATATCCATTGGGAAGATCAACTTTCTTTTAAGACCTCGGTACCTATGATATTAAACTGGCATTGAATATCAAAGCCAGACATTCCCCCCTCTTCCTTTTTCCATCACAAGCTTGTTCATGGAGGTGTCTGATCTCATCCTGGCACCTTTAAGGTCCTGCCTTCAATGCATAAAAGCGAAGGAAATAAGTGGTCATCCCCGGCTGGTGCTGAATGCAGAGAAAGTTGATGGGCCATGAGCTTTGGGAACTGCAGAAGCCAAGAAACAAAGTCGCATGCAATAAACTTCTTTTCCAAAGGGGAAAGAGAGGTCCAGCAGAGTCTTAAATACAAAGTCCTCTGGAGACGCTATCAAAAGCCTTTTCAACACTGAGAATATTGGCATAACTCGGCGTATGTGGGGAATGTTGCCCGACACCTGCCTACATTATGCCTCAGCCCAGCCAACACTATTAATCTCTCGCTTTCAAGTATACTAAACTTCTCAGAAATGATCGGGAAAAGAATTTATATGGGGGGGGGGAACCCCCAAACAACCCGGTTGGCCAACCAGGTTTGCTCATCTGTGAACCACTGATAAAGAACATAGTCTTCATTTTTGGCCTAGCCAAAAGCTGTTGCCTTCCCTCCTCATTCATTGAGAACTTAATTCTAACTGAAAGCTATTGATAGCTTGACTGGCAGGTGTGTGACTAGCATACATCTGATTTGCATGGCTTCCCCCCCTTGCTCCCTTCCCCCTACTTTGGAGGGAGATTTGTGCAGATTATTCCCATACCTGCACAGGGCCGGCCCTTCTGTTAGGCGATCTGAGGCAACTGCCTCAATCGGTGGACTCATGGAGCAGCAAAATGGCACCCCTGGGCCCCTTTACTTGCTACAGCTGGGCTGTGCCTGCGCTGCTGCCTGCCTGCTTGATAGCAAGCCTCTCTGCCTTTCCCTAGGAAGGGCCATTGCAGACTTTAGTTACCATTAGCCTCAGCTACAGAACAAGCACTTTCTTAGCCACTGGGGCGATCACACAGGGTCCCCGGACGTTTGACGGTCTATTGATCCCTGTGCCACCCCTGTGATTACTTCCCCACTGCCACCAACCCGTTTCTCTCGGGTATACACGGAGTCCAGACAGTTGTTAACATTAAACCAAATAAACAAGTTTATTTTATAAGCATTCACAAGTTTATGGTTTCAGATAATTTTTCTTGTCAGTTTCTTAATCTTAGTTTCTTTACCGGCCTATACCTTCCTAATAACTTCTAACTGATTATCCCAACTGTCTACCTGACTCCTCTTAACAGATTCTCTCACTCTCTCACATCAAACTATCCCAACCCACAGATGTATCCTCACTCTCCCTTCTCTAACACCCTGACTCACCAACAACTCCAACTCTAACTCTAACTCCTCTCCTTGGGTTCCCACTGGCCAATCACTTCACACTCATTTAACCCTTTCCTTATGACCCAGCATGATATCACACACCCAGGAAGGCAAACGCCATAGCCACCCTGTCCAGAATGAATCTAGTGTGGTGCTAGATGTGAAAAGCTTCCCAGGATTTAGTCTGGCTTTTCCTTTGGGCTGCTAGTTTTCCATGCACAGGGAGGCCTTGTGGGGTTAATGTATTTTGTGTGCATGCATGTTCTCGCCCTGTGATTTGTGTCTCGGTCTGAAGTACAGTAGCCCACGCAGACTTGAGCCATGTGCCGTTTCTGCGCTTCTCAGATGGCTCCTCTGTTGACTTATTTCAAAAACATGTATGCGTAAGAAAATACACAGCCTCCTGACATTTAGCAAAACTGGATGCTCCGAAAAGGCAGGCGAGGCTTCAGCCTCCTACATATATAAAATAATCTTTGTTAAATGCCAGTAAATGAGGTGGTAATAACCTCAGACAACTTTGCAGGGTACGAAAAGAGGCCTTGTGGAGAGGAGGAAAAACCCAGTAAGGCGATCTTGGCCTCTCTCATAAGCAACAGAAATGGTCAGGTGGCTCTCGGAGCGTGGGGCCACAGGTATAAAAGCTGATTTAAAGCAATAAGATTTGAGGTATATATTTTAACACCCTCCCTCCCCTCCTTTCTGAAACTAGCATTCAAATTCAGCAGTGCGGCTGCCAGTGTTTCCCTGGCTGCTGGATGGAGTAGCCCATCCACTTTCCTTCCACAACACCTGTGTTTACATTGAGGCCTTGGCAGTACACGACCTTGCCGCAATCCTTCACTCACAGCTTTCAGTTTGCTTTCAGCCATGGCAAGAAATGCTGGCCCGGCACTTTCACTAGCTAGTACCGTTGGCATGTTGATTTAGTAGTCCTAAGCTTGGAATCTGATATAAATCAGTTTGCTGGAAGCTCCCTCCCAGCGGAGAATGCTGCCCAGACATCTCAGATGGGAATAAAAATTTGTCTTGTAAACCTGGCTGAACTTATCTTTTTTATATGATAGGCTTGTTTTTCTGGGGTTGTTTCTCATGCTCTGTTTTTGTCTTTTCTTTTGGGGGTCTTGAAAGCTTGCTTTACCTATTTTTGCTTCCCCCCGCCCTTCAGATGTGGTTACAAACACTACTTTTTTTTAGAACAAGTCATATGAAACAGTTTTGGTGTGTATTCAACAGGAAAAGAAACAATCCAGTCAGTTCTGAAGCCACAATAGGGGGAAGGAAGCTTTGTTGACATAGAAGGGGGGGGGGTACCCTCTGAATGTTGTGGACCATGACTTTGCCATCATCCCTGACCATTGACCATGCTGGCTAGGCCTGATGGCAGTTGTAGTCCATGGCATCTTGTGGGCACCAAAATAGCTCCCCCACCCACCTTGAATTTTCAGGTTTTATTTAAATTTTTAGCCTTCCTTGTTCCTGAGATATAAGGAAACAAATGCAGGCCTTTTACTACTCAACTGCTCAGTAAGAAGCAAAGCTGCCTTGCCTCCCACTGTAAAAGGGACCCCTGACCATTAGGTCCAGTCGTGACCGACTCTGGGGTTGCGGCGCTCATCTCGCTTTATTGGCCGAGGGAGCCGGTGTACAGCTTCTGGGTCATGTGGCCAGCATGACTAAGCTGCTTCTGGCGAACCAGAGCAGCGCATGGAAATGCCGTTTACCTTCCCGCTGGAGTGGTACCTATTGATCCACTTGCACTTTGAGGTGCTTTCAAACTGCTAGGTTGGCAGGAGCAGGGACCGAGCAACGGGAGCTCACCCCGTCGCGGGGATTCGAACCGCCGACCTTCTGATCGGCAAGTCCTAGGCTCTGCGGTTTAACCCACACCACCCGTGTCCCTCCCACTGTACTGGTCAGTTAATGCCAAGGTACTGCAATTATGACAGGTGTATACAGTGGTACCTCTGGTTACGAACTTAATTCGTTCCGGAGGTCCGTTCTTAACCTGAAATCATTCTTAACCTGAGGTACCACTTTAGCTAATGCGGCCTCCCGCTGCCCCGCCGCTGCGCAATTTCTGTTCTCATCCTGAGGTAAAGTTCTTAACCTGAGGTACTGCTTCCGGGTTAGCGGAGTTTGTAACCCGAAGTGTTCGTAACCCAAGGTGTTTCTAACCCGAGGTACCACTGTACTTAAAAATAATAATATTATTAACCTACAATATAGTTCCATTTCAGTTTCAGACACTGCTTAATTTATAAGCAACCTTCGTCACCTGGCAGATGAAGTATGCTGGAATTAGGTCCCTGTTGGGTCAGTTCATATGGGGAGAAGTATTTATTTATTAGATTTATAATAAATAATATAGATTTGAAAATAATGTTTTGTCTTTAAATATTGTGTTCCTTTTTGTAACCTTTTAAAACTTGAATAAATATTATTTTTTAAAAAATGAAAATAATAATATCACTTGTTTATTTATCTAATCTGAATCAGTACCTGGAAGATCCACACCTTCTGAACTGTCACTTTGAGTTTAATGGAGTTCAGAAAATGAAAGCTTTGCATGCATTCAGATAAGGTCTTCAACTCTTTTCATATGTTATCTTGATTTTTGATTGCATGTGCATTTTCAAGAGTCTCCCACCCCACTTCTCCCCTTGATGTAGAGGAATATGAGGCAGGAGAGAATCTGTGGTGTATAAAGGCTTTGCAACCACAATTGCATGATGTTTTACAAACTCTCAGATTTCAGTATTACACCAAATACTTGAAGATGTTGTCTAGGTTGCAACATTTTAAAAGGATACCCTAAATCTACATCCACAGGCCCACCCTAGCTCTAATGTGTCTCTTCACATGTGGGAAAGATGGTAACCAGCTCAAAGGGCAGCTTAGTGAGAATAGTGTTTTGAACACAAATCTCAAGCCAGCAATCTGTTTACTTGACTGTACTGGCTCAGCAGCTAATTATTAAAATCTAGCACGTAGAATTCCTTGTAAAGATCTTCCCACACCTGCTGCTGCTTTTTCTCCCAAATGATAGGGATGGAGGAGTCATCGCTTCAAAATGAGGTGTGTTCTTCCAACCTGGGGCTTCCTGGGGAGTAAGCCAGGGGCACTGCTGTCAGTCATGTGTGGTCAATAGTGGGCTTGGTCAATCAGTGGTCTGATCAGTATTTAGGACAGCTTCATATGTTCATCTGTTGCCTTAGTCTGCTTTTCATTCATAATGTGATGGCTTGGGACTCGGGCTCAGAACCAGAGGAGACTCAGTCTGCACCGGATCCTTTGCCTCAGGCATCATCTGAACCAAGTCTGGGGCCTAGTCCTGGAGAGTCCCAGTCTGTACAGGTTCCCCTGCAACAAACACCAGTTGAGCCAAGTCAGGGGCCTGAGCCTGCCCTGGCTCCAGATGCGGGGATTACCTTGTTGCCTTCAGCTGGGCCATCACTTACAGCTGCTCCACTACCAATTGGGAAAGGAGAGGCTGAGGTCTAGTAACCCACCGACGTCTCCCAAGCTGCAGAAACTAAGGTCTGAGTGAAGGAGATACCTGAGTACTCGCAGGAGGAGTGCTTGCCTTTGGGTGAAACAGGGAGGTGAGTTGCCGGGGGATCAGGACCGGCCGCTACCCCGACAAAGATAAAAGGCTGTCAGACCCCGCCCGAGGTTGCGGGAGCAACATTGCTGTTTGCTGGAACCTGCCTGAGATCCTGTACCTGTCCTTGCCTGGTTTCCTTCCTTGTGTCCTGTCGGATTGACTCCCAGTAGAACCTTCAGATTCTGGACTGGTCCTGGACCGCATTTCACAGGTTACCCCCAGGCCCAGAACACATAAATAGCTAAGTTTTCCCTTTGCAAATATTGTAATGTTTAGTGCAGAAGCAGGCAAAGTTTGGTTCCCAGCCCCTCTGTTGTGGCCCATATGTTCTCTTTAGCAATAGTATATTATTCCACCTTAAAGTCTCAAGAACCGTATGAGAGAGGTTAGGTGGAGATGTATTGTGACATGCTAAGTACCATCCAGCTACCCTGTTACCATAGCTGTACTGAGAGTGTTGGTGATCATTGGTGGTCTTCTCATTTGCTCATACAATTTAGAATAGGTTAATAGTGAGGCGGGTTTTGAACCCATTGTGGGGATAATTCAGAACAATGCAAACTGCCTTGCCTGCATTTGTTTGAGGTTTTTTTTTTTTTTAATAATATTTATTAAGAGTTTCCAATTATAACAATATAAAAAAACAAAACATCCAAATTTAAAATCTTATTTTCCGTAACATCTTTCCAGGACTTCCCCTTCCCTCCCCCTCTTATATTCCAATTCTTACAAATAAAATCAGCAATTTATTATCCCAAATTTTAACCTTATTATCATTAACCCAATTTAAAAATATTTTCCCATCTCCTAAGATCGACCTATTCCCTTCCGCGCGTTCCCCCCTTTAATATACATAATAGATTAAAATATAATAAAATAAAAAAATGATTTTACACCCTTTGGATTCCAAATTTCCCTCCCCCTTTTCCTGGTTGCGTTCCCCATATTAATCAACATCTGATGTCTTCCTGGAGCTCCCACATTTATTTAAACCATAGTCCTTTACCAGTCTTTTTTAATTTTAAATGTCCAATCTTGGAAGGAGTCTATCTCAAAAAGGCCCATTTTTTCCATCCAGATTTTTATATACTTGGGAGTAAAAACTCCAATTTTATTTCTTAAACCTTTCAAATCTGAATGTCCCAAATGCTCCCACTTCCAACTTTGTCCAATTCTTATTATTCTTGTTGTTCTTGTTAATCTCTCTCCTCTTTCTTTTCCTGTTTTCCTGCACAAATGTTCTAATTCCAAAAGCTTCTAAGTTCCGCTGCAGAGGCTCTGTTATTCAGGAACGAAACATGATGCCAAGTCCCTTCCATTTTTCAATAGACAAGTCTATTGTCTACTTTAGTGTGTAAACCTCTGTAGCCAAAATAGTGTTCCATTTCTGCAGTTTCCCAGGAGATAAAAAGTTCTGTCAAATTCGATGTCAACAACTTGTAATATCCCTCGGCTCCTCTAGGTGGATTGTAGTAACTCAGTTCCCTTCCAGATCACGTCCACCAGTCAAAGTAACTTATTATTCCTTGTTTTAAACATTTTGTATCCAATTTGTAACAAATATAACCGGCAAAGTCCTCGTAACAAAGTTCTCATTTTTGTTCTTCTGCTTTGACAGCTCTTTGACAGCTGTCAAAACCTCTCCTTGTCTTCTCCCGGCGCTCTAACTAAAACGCTCCCAGGTTCCGGGGGGGGGGGTTGCTTTTTGATTAAATTCCACTTTTCTCCTCCAGCTCAATCTTATAGTTTTCCATCGCGAAATTTCATAACTTTATCAAAATAAGGTTGCGCTCAATCTTAGATGTTAAGTCCTTTACTTTAGCTCCTCTACAACAGGGGGGGGGGGCTGACTTCCTTTTTACGCCTCCCCTGCTCGTTCCGAATTCTTTAAAAATTTCTCGCCTTTTTTAATCCAAGTTCCGATTACTCACGGGTTATGCTTTTAAGTCCAAATTTCCAACAGAAGAAGTCAGCACTCTCCGTCGAATGGCATGCAGCTTCACTCAGCAGGGGAAGCGGAGGACTCAAAGCACCACCCCCCCGTCACCCGTTCCGCAGCCTTTAAAAAGACTCCTTCGCGGGTCGGGGGGGCCTCAAAAGGTGCCAGCCGAGTCACCATGTCCATGGGTTTCAGCGCCCATGGTTTTTAAGGGTCCCCGCATCGCCGGCGCAATAGGACCCAGCCCCTGCCGAGCAGGCTCCCTCCGGAGCTCGGAGGGAGTCCGCCATTCAGCGATGGCGCCAACCCGGAAGTCCCATTTGTTTGAGGTTTTGCACCTGGTCTTGGCAGCCTGGGAGCAGCCATGAGAGTAGTGGCTCTCACACAAGTACAGTTAATTTATTTTAAATCGAGCCTAATTTGCTGTATAGGACATTACAAAGAGGAAGCAGCTGTATCACCTGATTCATCCTTGAACCAAAGGTCTAACAACCACGTGTGGCCACATTTGCTTAACATTATCCCTTTCTATGGCTGCTTCTCACAAGAAAGTGTCTTTGTTCAGCCTCAGTTCCCCAGAGCATTTTCGGAGATATACAAAGTTGTGACTTGAATCAGGTGCAAAGCCAGGAGCAGAGGATTTGGGACCCATTCATCATGAGCGTGGAGATAAGATCAGCTACCTGCGGTTTTATAAATATGCCCCGAGAGCAGGCAACTAATTATTTTCCATGTTTCTTTCCTCCAACCGTAAAGCACTCAGGGCATCTTCTCCTCACAACAAACTTCTGAAGTATATTGGGATGAGAGTGACTTGTCCAAAGCTACCTAGGGGGGCTTTAGAAATTTCTGCAGCAGGTGGATTTGATGTGGGCAACATCTGATGATGTTAACATGAGATGCTGGCATGGGGGAGCCAGGGTCCAGTTTGGGCTTCTGGTGTGCTTAAGGATGCATGCCTGTCATTCACAGTTTTAGAAGTGTGGGGCTGCTCTCAATGAGATTCATGTCTACCAAGGAATTTGAACCTAGTGTCTCCAGCCTACATTCCATACTCTTATCTAGTATACAACACTGCCTTTAGGATGTGATAGTTAATTAATTTGTGTTGCATGTTCTTGGCCCTGTGTTCTGAGAACCTGGGTTATTTTTTCCATTTTAAGCTTCTATTGACAGTTGTTGGGAAGTAAAAGGGATGCGAGTGGCGCTGTGGTCTAAACCACTGAGCCTCTTGGACTTGCTGATCAGAAGGTTGGCAGTTCGAATATGTACGATGGCGTGAGCTCCCGTTGCTCTGTCCCAGCTCCTGCCAACTTAACAGTTCAAAAGCATGTCAGCGCTTTTGGTTGATTGGTTTCAATATATTCAAATTAAGTACAGATTAGCGAAAGACAAAAAGTTAGGATTTGAAAAAGAAATATCAAAATTCGATAAATACTTAATACAAGAAAAATAAAAATATATATCTAAATTGTATAATTTGATCTTAGAGTGGGAAACAAAGGATGAATTGGTTAAAGCATCAATGATCAAATGGGCGCAAGATATTGGGAAAAATATTATGTTTGAACAATGGGAAAAATTGTGGAAGGAAGATATGAAATTCACTATGTGTTATATATTGAAAGAAAATTACAGTGGTGCCCCGCAAGACGAATGCCTCGCAAGACGAAAAACTCGCTAGATGAAAGAGTTTTCCGTCTTTTGAGTCATTCCGCAAGACGAATTTCCCTATGGGCTTGCTTCACAAGATGAAACGTCTTGCGAGTTCTTGCGAGTTTTCCCCCTTTTTCTTAAAGCCCCTAAGCCGCTAATAGCCGCTAATCCGCTAATCCGTTAATAGCCGCTAAGCCACTAAGCCGCTAAAAGCCGCTAAGCCGCTAATAGCCGTGCTTCGCAAGACGAAAAAACCGCTAGATGAAGAGACTCGCGGAACGGATTAATTTCGTCTTGCGAGGCACCACTGTATCTCAAAATGCAACACAGATGGTATTTAACACCTGAAAGAATAGCAAAAATGAATAAAAATTGTAGCGATGTCTGCTGGCGATGCAACACTGGAAAAGGTACTATGATACATATATGGTGGAATTGTTTAAACATCAAACAATTTTGGGAAACAGTATATAACGAAATGAAAAAAATGTTCAGATATTCATTTAGGAAAACACCAGAAGGTTTTTTATTGGGAATAGTACCAGGAAGCCTAAAGGAAGAAGACAAGACCTTATATTTATACGCAACAGTAGCCGCAAGGCTATTGATTGCGAAAAATTGGAAAAGTGGTACTGTACCGACAAAGATAGAGTGGCTATTGGAGTACTGCAATATATCCAAAACAATGGGAGAAATTGGAAGGATCTCAAAAGAGAAGGCAGACAGGGACTGGAAGGTGTTTAAAAGATACTTGCAAAACTATATCGAAAAATCAGAACTCCTATTAGAATAAACAAGTTTCATTTCAAATATTGGAATACTAAATAAGATGGATAATAATGTGTAATAGAAAAAGAAATATGAAATTAGGTTAAAGGTGTGTGAAAGAAAGTAATAGAAGTAGAAAGAAATTGCAATTGAGTAGATTGGAAGTCTAACACAAAGGTGGGGTGAGGGGTGGTGGATGGGGATGGGAATTATCTGTGGGATTGAGTGTAGGTATGAATGTAGGTATGTTGTATGAAATGTATGTTTGTATGTGTATTAATGTTGAATTCTTTTAACAATAAAAAATTACAATAATAATAATAAAAAAACAAAAGCACGCCAGCGCAAGTAGATAAATAGGTACCACTGCAGCAGGAAGGTAAATGGTGTTTCCGTGTGCTCTGGTTTCCCTCATGGTGTTCTGTTGCACCAGAAGCAGTTTAGTCATGCTGGCCACATGGCCTGGAAAACTGTCTGTGGGCAAACACCGGCTCCCTCAGCCTGAAAGCAAGATGAGTGCCGCAACTCCATAGTCGCCATTGACTGGACTTAACCGTCCAGGGGTCCTTTACCTTTTTACCTGTTGGGGAGTCATAGAAAGATTGTACCAAAATCACCTGCTTTGGTCATGAGAATCTAATATGTCTGAAGGTCGACCACAGTTGTGAAAGCTTATGAATGGAGAAACAGAAGTTTAGCACATAAATATGAGATGTTGTGATCTGACTTCAAAAAAGCAACCACACTTCAGAGGAAATGAGAGCAAATAATTCAGTGAGAACGGGCTTTTGTATTCCACCCACTCTTTAGAGTTTGGCTGACTAGATGAGGCATATCGCTGAGCCTTATTTATCAACCCCTTTGGCCAGGGTGGAACCAAGTTTCTGTCATGGAGCACTCATGCATTAGAATTGGCTGCCTGGAGAAGGGAGTGTCCTGAGGCCATGAGATGGGATGGTTTTTCCTCAAATGCTCTTCTTTGGCACCTGATTGTTTTGAGAAACATCACAGCATTCGATGAGGCTCATTATCCAGGTGTGTTAAATTAGCCTTGTTGATGCAAACTTTCCAGTAAATGTTTCAATTAACTCTTTTGAAGTTTAGAGCCTTAGTTTCGTACACGGATGCGCTTGAGGTCAGAGTTCCCTTTTAGCCTAAATGCCAAGGGGCGAGGTGGATCGCCCCTCCCCACACCTGGCTTTTCCAAGCCGATAGGGTGATGCATCTAGGGACCCTAAGAGCAACCCTAAGTACAAGAGTCAGGTAGCCCCCTTGCCCTTTCAATGTTCTTACAGTCTCCCTCTCCGTTCCTAGTGTCATTCCCTGCTCCTGTTTGCTCTCTGTGTGCCTGCAACCCTAAAGTGGACCACATAGCAAACTGTGCCTCTACTGTGTGCCCACCAGCCTTGTGTTTTTACAGACTCTGTTTTTGCAGCCACTGTTTTGCACGGTGTCTGCGGTGGAAAATGCCAGCGAACATGCGGCAAACATGCCTGCTCTGTAAATTGTGGAATGGACTTGTTTGTTTGGTGCCCTGTAAACAGAAATAAAATATTTCAGGTTTCTTGAATTGATACATGGGCTTTATCCTCAAGCTTCATGAGCTACACGTAGCCCCAGCTGGTGAAATGTTTTCTACCCCGGGTGACAAAGCACCAAGGCAAATTAAATAGCAGGGTGAGGAGAGACCACTCTGCCCCTCCTCCCCTTGACCTAAATGAAGCTTAAGCTTCTAATAAAGTCATAGAATGATAGAGTTTGAAGAGACCCCAAGGGCCGTCTGATCCAACCCGCTGCAATGCAGGAATCTTAACTAAAGCATCCATGACAGATGGCCACCAAATCTCTGCTTAAAACTCCCCCCCCCCCATGAGAGTCCACAACATCCTGGGGAACTCCATTCCACTGCTGAGCAGCTCTTACTGTCAAAAAGTTCTTCCTGATGTTTCGTCGGAATCTCCTTTGTTGTAATGCTGCCTAGGACCCTCGTACCTACGGGACCGCTTCTCCTGGTATGTCCCGCGGAGGACCTTAAGTTCCACAAATGACAACACTTTGGAGGTCCCAGGTTGCAGGGTGGTTAGATTGGTCTCAACTAGGACCTGGGCCTTTTCAGCACTGGCCCCGACTTGGTGGAAACCTCTGTCACAAGAGACTCGGACCCTGTGCGACTTGACATCTTTCCGCAGGGCCTGCAAGACAGAGCTGTTCCGCCTGGCCTTTGGTTTGGACTCATTCTGACCCTTATGTTTCCCTCCCTTTACGGTTTTGATCTATGGGCTACTTTTAAAATGAGGCTGAAATTGCATTTTAACCTGTATTTTAAATTGCCCCCCCCATTATATTTTTATTGTAATTTTACTGGTGTTAGCCTCCCTGAGTCCGGCTCTGGCTGGGGAGGGTGGGGTATAAATAAAAATTATTATTATTATTATTATTATTATTATTATTATTATTATTATTAACTTGAAGCCATGGGTTTGAGTCCTACCCTCCAGAACAGGAGAAAACAAGCTTGTTTCCTCTTTCATATGAAGAGGAACTTTCTATCAGTTATGCAGATATAAAGTTGGCATGGGTGTGTGGTGTGTTTTGCACTGTCTGCCACATGCTTGCCTTATCTCTGCATTGGACAGAAGTTGTGGATACAGTGGTACCTTGGGTTACATATGCTTCAGGTTAGATACGCTTCAGGTTACAGACTCCGCTAACCCAGAAATAGTACCTTAGGTTAAGAAATTTGCTTCAGAATGAGAACAGAAATCGTGCAGCAGCGGTGTGGCAGCAGCGGGAGGACCCATTAAGCTAAAGTGGTGCTTCAGGTTAAGAACAGTTTCAGGTTAAGAATGGACCTCCAGAATGAATTAAAGTTCTTAACCCGAGGTACCACTGTATGTCCTCAATGCAATGAGCTCCAGATTGTCCAGGATCAATTTTGTCCCTTGAGGTCAAGGTGGTTGACCTGGAAAAGCTGAGAGAGGCAGAGTGGTTGGTGGATGATGCCTTCAGGGATTCAGTAGCTGTGCCCCTCTTCCAGAATGATAGCTCCCCTGATGTCAGGGACTATGAGGGTCTCAGGGAAGGAGGACATCATATGAGGAAAGTGCTGGAAGTGTTTATTTGCTAATGCTAGAATCATCCCGACCACTGGTCCTGCTAGTTAGGGATGATAGCAGTTGCAGTCCAAAAACAGCTGGAGACCCAAGTTTGGGAAACCCTGGTCTAGAGCATATGCACAGCTCAGCCAATAGCAGCCAAAGACCTGACAGGTGGAGAGCAGCTCAGCCAATAGGAGTCAGAGACAACTCACATATGTGATAGTAGAACAACGGTTAATCTCACACAGTCATTTCCATGAGTTTTATCTCAACTATCATTCAGTCCCTTAATACATCACAATGCAGAGGGGTGTGTGTGTGTGTGTGTGGTTCATGTATATTTTTACCAACCAGTCATCTCAGTTCTTCCTCCCTTTTCCTTTTTGTGGTAGAACCCAGCTGTGTCAATTTGTTGTGTCTGTGGTCTACCAACCAACAGAAGCTGGTTGATTTATCTTTTTGTTAGTCTTCTGTGCTTTGAACACTTGGGGGAAATAGCCTCCCCCATGGAATGAACAGGTGCAAAAGACCTCTTCCGCTGGTCCTTTCCTTCCCCTTCTATTAAAAGCAGTCAAAGCCCTTCTTGTTGTTGCGTTAGGTGATTTGAAACGCGAGAGGCCTGCCCAGCTCTCAAAATGAGTGCAACCTTTTATTACTTGGTTTCCATCACTCGACTTGTTTGTAACTAAATTTGTCCCCAACATATTTTCTTAACCTGACGAGGGCAGTTTTGTGTGGTTGGCGAGGGCGTTTTAGGGTTAGAAATACAGAAATGGGATGGCTGTCAAAATAAATAGGCCCAAGTGTGATACAGGATGCTGGTTTGAAGCTGTTGCCATGTAACACCTCTGCAGCAAACAAACAGTTTGGAAGGTTAACAATAGCAACCCAAGAGGCAGGCGCTTCTTCTGTGTTCATCCTGCATGTGGCCGCAAACATAGACAGGTGTGTCCAAGTCACAGTTCCTGTGCAAAACAGGCATGTATTCACGCCACTGAAGTTCCCGCTGAAAATGAGCACTGTATTCTTTTTGGATGCTACAAGCCTGGTCTACCCAACTTGTGTGATACACAAAGCTGAATGTAGCCCCCTAGGTAGGTTTTGCCAGATACTGCAAAAAGTGGTTGGGGGGAGTTTTGATCAAACTGGGATATGATCCTGGTTTGTGATCCTGGTTTCTGGAAAAGCCAAAGTCTACTGCATATGAACACATTGATATACTGAGGTTTGCTGAGAACCAGGAAGTCAGTTTAGAAACTGCAGTATGTAGAGGGAGGCAGGAGCGGAACGTGAATCTGAGGCTCACTGTTGCTCATGCATACATTGTGGGAAAACTCCACACTGCTAAGCCCATTTCTGGGTGGGACTAACACAAATAGACAGAGACCAATCCATAAAGCAAAGGCACGCATGAGGGTGGTCTTTATTACTGCTGCAGCAGGACCCCCAGTCCACCCAAAATATGGTGGGGGGTCAAGAGAAGTCTTCAGTCATTCACCTAAGTTACCCCAGGTACCCCAGGTATTAGAAGAAGGAAGGTATTAGGAACTAGATATATCCCATAAATAATGAATATAAAATTTTGTCAAAAATGTATAAGATATTGTTAGAATGCTATACGAAAAATGAAGAGGTAAAATCGGTAATGATACAATGGGCCAAAGATTTTGGATATAATATTCAATTTGAAGATTGGGAAAAACTATGGAAAGAAAATTTAAAATTCACTGCTTGCATGGGGTTGAAGGAAAATGGTATGAAAATGTTTTATAGATGGTACATTACACCAGTAAAACTTGCAAAAATGTATAAAACATGCAATAAGTGTTGGAAATGTAAAAGGAAAGAAGGAACATTCTATCATATGTGGTGGGAATGTAAGAAAGTGAGGAACTTCTGGGAAGCAATATATAATGAATTGAAAAAGATGTTAAAATATACTTTTGTTAAAAAATCAGAAGTTTTTCTTTTAGGAATTACAGGAAAAGAAATAAGAAGAAAAGACTGTAAATTATTCCAGTATGCAGTGACTGCAGGAAGAATTCTATTGGCCCAGAAATGGAAGCAAGAGGAAATACCAATGATTCAAGAATGGAGAATGAAATTGACAGATTATGCAGAACTGGATAAATTGACTGGGAAAATAAGATACGCTCGAAACCAAAAGTTCATCAAAGATTGGGGAAAATTTGTAGATTATCTGAAAAATGTATGTGATATACAAACAACGCTGGTGGGGTTCCAAGAAGCACTGTAAAAGCTTAAGTGGTATTGTCAAAAGAAATATAAAAGGGGGGAAGATAAATGGCATTGCAATTAAAGGAATGTGTATTGAAGAGTAATTACGGGTGATTACCAGAGAAGCTGAAGGAAGTCTAAAAAGAGTAATTTGTTAAAATTTGTTAAGATTTGGAAAATAATTGTATGATTGGAAAATTAATAAAAATTTATTATATAAAAAAAGGAACTAGATATATCCCTGTGCCCAAATGATGCAGGTAGGGCTGTGGGGGGACATGGTTTAGCCGGGATGGTAGTCTACTCTCTTATTTCTGGCCATTGCCGCGCCCACACCACTTAAGGTAACCCAGCGGCTAATGAGAGAATGGGGTGCCCGCAGCACATACAACTAATGGCTGCAAATGGCAGAAATGGTAGCCTATTCTGCAAACAAGAACCAATTGCACGGTCTGCACTCTGTGACCTACAGATGCTTTGTGAGGAATACCCCTCCTCCCTGTGCCTTGGAATGAGTCCTCGGTTACGGCCCCGAATTTGGGTTCTGCCGGATTTTGTGCCGCGCTAAATTTTGACAGAAGGAGCCTGTTGCTTTAACATCTCAGACCATGCTGCAGCTGTTCGACACCTGGCAGCAGAAATAGAAAAAGTGGCCCGTGTTCCTGTCCCAACCTGGAACGGATGGGACATGTCTTGGTTGACTGAGTGGCTTCCGAACCTGGGGTGGCTTAGAGGACTTTTATGATGTTGATAGGCCCCTTGCTAATCTTTGCTCCTGTATACCCTGCTTAATGCAACGCCTGCACAATATGATGTGTAAAATGATGTTACGAATGATTCGGCCCCAGATTACAGCACTGACACGAGAATACCGGCCAGTACCTTGGGACGAGCCGAAAGGCTGTCCAAAAGAAGAGGAGGGAATGAAGGAATGGGTTTCTGTGTAGCAAGTTTAAAACTGACTCAAACCCCCCTTTTTGTTCTTTCAAAAGAGAGCATTTTAAAATGCGTAAAACTTGAGCAAAAGCAAAATAAGGACACAGTTGCATAAACAACTTCTCTTCTTTATCAGTCACGGCAAGGGATGACCCTGACTCTTTAGGGGAACAAAGAAAACATGTCAATACTTTATCTTATGTGCTCACCACAAAATACGTGGGGACCGATGTCCGGGAAAAACGCCAAAAGCGTGTTCCCGGAGATAATGACCTCTTCCCAGATAAGAGTAGGAAGAGGAAGATCCTTTTATGGTCAGAAGTACAGGAAGGAAGATCCTTTTATGGTTGAGAGTAGGAGCAGGAACATATGAGAGGCACATATGAGAGGCACAAATACAAGATGGGTGACACCTGGCTTGAGAGCAGTACATGTGAAAAGGATCTAGGAGTCTTGGTTGACCACAAACTTGACATGAGCCAACAGTGTGACGCGGCAGCTAAAAAAGCCAATGCAATTCTGGGCTGCATCAATAGGAGTATAGCATCTAGATCAAGGGAAGTAATAGTGCCACTGTATTCTGCTCTGGTCAGACCTCACCTGGAGTACTGTGTCCAGTTCTGGGCACCACAGTTCAAGAAGGACACGGACAAACTGGAACGTGTCCAGAGGAGGGCAACCAAAATGGTCAAAGGCCTGGAAACGATGCCTTATGAGGAACGGCTAAGGGAGCTGGGCATGTTTAGCCTGGAGAAGAGGAGGTTAAGGGGTGATATAATAGCCATGTTCAAATATATAAAAGGATGTCACATAGAGGAGGGAGAAAGGTTGTTTTCTGCTGCTCCAGAGAAGCGGACACGGAGCAATGTTTCCAAACTACAAGAAAGAAGATTCCACCTAAACATTAGGAAGAACTTCCTGACAGTAAGAGCTGTTCGACAGTGGAATTTGCTGCCAAGGAGTGTGGTGGAGTCTCCTTCTTTGGAGGTCTTTAAGCAGAGGCTTGACAACCATATGTCAGGAGTGCTCTGATGGTGTTTCCTGCTTGGCAGGGGGTTGGACTCGATGGCCCTTGTGGTCTCTTTCAACTCTATGATTCTATGATTCTATATGTGATGTCAACCTGCGTACATAGGCTGATGTGGTTGGGCTCCGAGGGGAGGAGGGAGAGGGTGCCTGGAGGATATATATACTGCATGAAACTTGTCATTTCTTTGGACTTGCTGTGGACTTGATCACGCAAGTGCCTTCTGCTATCCAGAGAGCAGAATAAACTCTTTCTTTGAACCAACTCGGTGTCATTTGACTCCCTTCCTCCTGTCCCGGAGCAACGCAGACCCAATCGGTGAACTCCAATAAGGCTACAGAATTCTGCACCAGCATCAGAGAAACCTCTGCTATGGCTTGGCCAGGCACAAACTGGAAGCATGGTACACGTATTTACTGGGTAGCTCCTAACGAACCATATTGGGTTTGCGGTACTTATGCGTAGCTCTAGTTGCTCCATGGCAGGCGAGGTCGTTGCTATCTGAGATTCCTTTGGGTAATGTACAGAACAAGGGAAATTATATCCAGTAGTGAGATTTTAAACTGGTGAGCCCAGAAAGGAAAAGTGGGCATGTTCAACATGTCTTTCCTTCACTTACTGCTTTTAGCAGCTCTCTCTAGGCTTTAAAGCTGGCCGGATCCAGTTCTGCACCCTTCCACCAGACTGCTGTGCTTGGTGATTTGCGGCCTATAGGTGAGCTCTTAAAGACCTGCCGCTCACCCTGCTTCACACTTGAGCTCTCGTGTGGTGTCAGCTAAGCGAAGAACTGGAATCCAGGTCAATGTAATTGTGGCATATAAAACTATCTCACAGTAGTTTGCTTAAATACCCATCGCATCCCAACTATAATGAGCAGAACCTACTTCTTTTATCAACACTATGCCTGTCCACGAAGAGTATAAGTTAACGGAGATTCCCAGCTGTATCTCTTGATAACTACCACCTGCAGAATCACTCTGTGTGTGTTTATTGGGAATACCCCTGATTTTACTGGGGCTTGCTAACAAACAATTGTTCATAGGTGTAATGGTTCTAGGGGTTGCTCGTGCGTAAGTCGTCGCCACACCTGGCTGGGTTGCCTGAGTGAACCCTTTCTGTCCGGACAGCCACCCATCCATGGCTGTCTCAATCGCTGGCAGAATCCGTCACTGGGCGTTTCTTGAACTTCTTCCAGCAAAGAAGCTCTTTGACGCCTAGTCTCCGCCTACTCTCCCTGCGCGGAAGCCTCCTGCGCAGGGAGGGTGTGGGCAGCGGAGGACCCGTGCTCTCCCCGCTGGTCTCCGGTGAGGAGTCATGGAGCCACCTCGCCGATTCCCCCATCTGCCCCCCTTCTCCACTGGTGCTACACTGTATTCCTTCCCCACAAGATGGGTTGCTTCTCTCCCTCCTGGGAAGTTCTCCGGAACCCCTCTGGAGCCTCCCTCTCCCTCTGGCTCTGATGGCAGTTCCCTGACAATAGGATTTGTTCCCTCCTGACAACAATATTGAAAGTCAGCTCTGAGGACTTTTGTTTTTCCTGTTTTCGCACCATCATGGATTCTTTCTGTTACGTGTGTGTGAATTCACCTGAGGTCAAGCAAATTTGCTGTAGAATAGAGTCTTTACTAGGCCAGTCAGGCAGGACTAGACCCAAAACAGGCTGTAGTCTGCAGCCCATAGACTTTAATGGCGAGGAAGATGGGTCAGAGCTGAATTGTCTTATGTGGACTTTGACATCTGGCCCGTCAAGAGCTTACCTGGTTGTTTCAAGTGCAGATGGGCAAATTGCTGCTAAGTTTCAGGTTTCCCAAGCTACGGTTTGCATTCGCGATAAGAAGTGTCCCACAGCTGGAATTTTTGCATGGGAGAAGCACGGTGGAAAACTGGATAGCAGTAAAAGTAACTGGTGGGGAAAGCAACTCCAAAAAGCTTATAAAATGGTTCAATAAGTGCACAGGTGGCAGCTCTGTCTGGGAGTATAGAATTTGAGGCTGTTTTTTTATGGCCCGTGAAATCCCTTTACCAGAGGGTGTTGTGTGGGGAGTGAGGGCAAATGATACGTTTTTCAAACGCAGAGGTATCAGTCCACCCAAGTTAAATGGCACCGTCCCTCTTCTATTCTCCTCTCTTTTTTGCATAATATAAGAGAGGGTAGTGGGGAAGTCCCAGGGAAAGTGTGTCTTTACCGCAGCACGCAATCATTTCCTTAATTAGCAGCATTCCCACCATTGTGATGGGTGCAGGGGGAACGGGCGTTTTTGCATGTAGCATGCCTGTGTACTTTGTTTAAAAACACTTTGTCCATAGCTACAAAATCCTTTCTAGTGAGGCCAAGCCCCTTATAATATCAGGGCGGGGGACAGGTCTTGCTCCCAGTTGTAGCACTTTTATTTCCACACATGGGAATAACTACAGCCATTCTTTTATATGGGCGAAAGTAAAGGGATGCAATTGCAGATGCCATTCAGAAAAAAAAAAAAACATTCTAAATCTGTTTCCTGCACCTGGAACTTGAGACTTTGCTCCCTCTCAATTCGGTCCCAGCCTGTAGCTTATTCACTTTGTATGGGAACAATTGAAAACCAAATACAGATCTAATACAAAGAGAGAGAATGTTTTTATTGACTTGGTAAAGACTGGGAGTGGTCACCTCGCTAGAGGAAATGATTTGCCCCTTTTAGGTGTGTGTTTATGGTATTTAGGTTTTTTTCCATGCTGGTTCATCTCTACAGCTTCCAATTGGGCGTAGCTCACATCTGCTCTGACTGAATGTTGCATCTGATTGGAACTCGAAATTATTCTCTGCATAATATTGCAGACAATGCTATCTCTTGTAGTGCCTGGCCTTTTGACCTCACTGTATATGAATCTGTATGTTTCCTCCCCTGCTGTCATCTTATATAATATAAGAACATAAGAAGAACTCCGAGAAAAGCCTATCTGGTCCAACTTCTTCTTCCCATAGTGGCCAACCAGATGCTTAACTGATTAGTTTCCGCAGTTATTATTTATTCAATTTACCGGTATATACTGCTCTTTATCAAAAGATGTGCTTTCGAACTGCTAGGATGGCAGGAGCAGGGACTGAGCAACGGGAGCTCACCTGTCGCGGGGATTCGAACCACTGACCTTCTGATCAGCAAGTCCTAGTCTCTGTGGTTTAACCCACAGCGCCACCTGCGTCCCTATAACAAAAAGCATACGGACAGCCTAATAATAAAATAGTCATCATAATAACAGTCCTCTCCCCCATGCTTTTACAAGCCATAGATTATTTAATAGCCACAGGCCTGAGTAAAGAGGAATGTTTTTGTCTGGCATCTGAAGACATGTATTGATGGTGCCAGGCAAGCATCTCTGGGGAGAGCATTCCACAGTTGGGGAGCCACCACAGAAAAGGCCCTTTCTTCTGTTACCACCCTCCAAACCTCTCTAGGATGGAAGTCATAGAGAAGGGACCCAGACGACAAGTGCAGGGTCTGGGTCAGTTCTTATGGGGAGAGGCGATCCTTAAGGTATTGAGGTCCTGAGCCTTGCAAGGCTTTATAGGTCGACACTAGTACAGTTGGCTTTGGCCCTCCATACACATGCCTCTTTAATATTGGTCTTTAAGGTGCTGCAGAACCCTTTGTATGCTTCACTGAGAGCCAGTGTGGTGTAGTGGTTAAGAGCAGTAGTCTCGTAATCTGGGGAACCGGGTTCGCGTCTCTGCTCCTCCACATGCAGCTGCTGGGTGACCTTGGGCTAGTCACACTTCTCTGAAGTCTCTCAGCCCCACTCACCTCACAGAGTGTTTGTTGTGGGGGAGGAGGGAAAAGGAGAAAGTTAGCCGCTTTGAGACTCCTTAAAGGGAGTGAAAGGCGGGATATCAAATCCAAACTCCTCCTCCTCCTCCTCCTCCTCCTCCTCCTCCTCCTCCTCCTCCTCCTCTTCTTCTCCTTCTTCTTCTTCTTCTTCTTCTTCTTCTTCTTCTTCTTCTTCTTCTTCTTCTTTCTCTGAGTTACATGAACCTTTTAAAGGTAAAGCGACCCCTGACCATTAGGTCCAGTCGTGGCCGACTCTGGGGTCGCGGTGCTCATCTCGCTTTATTGGCCGAGGGAGCCAGCGTACAGCTTCCGAGTCATGTGGCCACCATGACTAAGCCGCTTCTGGCGAACTAGAGCAGTGCACGGAAATGCCGTTTACCTTCCCGCCGGAGTGGTACCTATTTATCTTGAGCTGGGACCAAGCAACGGGAGCTCACCCTGTTGCGGGGATTCAAACCGCCGACCTTCTGATCGGCAAGTCCTAGGCTCGGTGGTTTAACCTACACCGCCACCCGCGTCCCTTCACGAACCATTTACTAGTCAACAAAAAAAACCCATGGAATTATTAGGTCAGGCTACAGTCAGGCCAGCTTCAAGAGGTGAAGCAGCCTCCATTAAAAAAAAAAAAAAGAGTTGAAATTCACACAAAGAGCATCAAGCTCTTACTTTTGCTTGGAGTTATTCCTTGGGCTCCCCTCCCCCTGCTCAAGTTGTGCAGAATGTCTGGCTTAAAGTACAGGCATTCAAGTTCTTCTACCCCTAATTTCTTTTTCGATTTGTTTCTTTTTGCTTTGGAGTGCCTACTATTTGAATTGGCTGCATTTGAAAGTGCTTGCTTTTAATAAGGCCACTTCTTTACGTTGTGTCGGTTTATAACTCTCGCCTTCCATACGTCCTTCATATGTAGCTCTTGGGATTGTGAAGGACATACTTTTTTTGTGCCCTGCGAGCACGACCCTCCCTTTTGTGCCCCTCTTAGGCAGAATATTTGTTTTGACACGCTAATTTTGGGATGAGGTAGCTTGACACTTCTAAGTCAGTTCATTTGCTTGGCACACTTTTGGACGAGTTGGTCTATTATCCTCGTCAGTCATGGCTGGCATAGTCTGCTTCTAGGTCAGCCAAAAACAACTGTATGACTGACTTCTGGCTGATCCTGAAACACTCAGGCTGCGGCTGACCTAGTAAAGAAGAATGCAATGTTTAGGGTGCTGCCAGCTTCAATTTGTTCTGAATGTTGCTTTATCTCATCAGATTTCTGGTGTTGTAAATAAAAATCTGCCCTTTCCCCCCTTATGGGGCATCCAAGAGCCCATATAGAGTCCTTATGTAGGTTCCCTATTGGTAGGAGAAAATAACAGAGGCCAACCAGAGAATATTGAGAAGCAAAGCAGCTAGTAAGCCTGATCTTTATTGATCTGTTGCAGCAGGGTCCTCACTCAACACACGCATGAGGGAGGAGGAACGCAGAACAAAAATGTGCCTGCCCTTATATAGACATTTTAAATTCCCTCCCTGGAGCTCAAGACCACCCCTCCATACATCATACATACATCACAGAAGGGGTGTAGCTCAAGATCCCCCCCCCGATACATCATACCTACATCACAGAAAGGATGGTCTACAGCAGAAATCTGAGTGCTTTGTTTACCTCCTGTCTGCCAGGTTACCTGTTTAACGATCACTTGATTGGATTGCCTGGGGAGCCTGACCAGTCTTTTGTAATGATAAATACTTAGTTCCTGTACCAGGTCACAGGCTCACACCCTATTCATATCTTAAATGTGCCCTTAAGACAGGATTTGTGAAGGAAAAGACAATGGTCCTTTGACCTTGCAGAGAAAACATTTGGTCAGTTTGGGAATCAAAAATGGTTTCAGTTTGGTCTTCTTGTGCTGATCTATATACTTGCTTGGTTGGTACACTTATGAACATTTAACATATATCTAAGACCTCAAAATTCCTATCACACTGGCATATATGTGTAAATTTTGGGGGAAATAGAATGCAGGGTGGATGGAGCCTCACAATATTGGTCTGCCTTATACATGCTTTTTCATCACACAATGTCTGTAACACCCAGTGATAACTTAGATGTATAAATCCAGAGTTAATAAGTGGAGCTGGATTCCAGGAGCTTGTTCCACCATTGGAGAACCAGCTACATAATTGGTTTCCAGGCCCAAATTTAAATGCTTACTGTTGTTACCTTTGAAGCCTTGTAACATGGATGGGGAACACGCTGAGCTTCCCTACTGCCCATGGGTCATTTTGTCAAGAAGGAAGGACTGCTACCTGTCAATTGCCATGTGCCAGGGACTGGCTGGACGACAAGGAGTGGTGGGAGGCAGTAACCAGGGACCCTCCCAGGAAAATCCCAGAGGAAGAAGGCTCAGAGCCCGAGGATTGGTGGTGGGACACTGAGGAGAGGTTAGAGGGGGAAGGTGCACAGACACAGTTGGTAATCTTGGAATCAGTAGGTCAATATTTCCCCATAGTGCATCAACCCAACATCCTATGCTTCCACACCGGTGCCAACTACCAGGACACGAAGAAGAAGAAGACGAAGAAGAAGAAGAAGAGGAGGAGGAGGAGTTTGGATTTGATATCCTGCTTTATCACTACCTGAAGGAGTCTCAGAACGGCTAACATTCTCCTTTCCCTTCCTCCCTCACAATAAACACTCTGTGAGGTGAGTGGGGCTGAGAGACTTCAGAGAAGTGTGACTAGCCCAAGGTCACCCAGCAGCTGCCTGTGGAGGAGCGGGGAAGAGAACCCAGTTCACCAGATTACAAGTCCACCGCTCTTCACTACACCACACTGGCAGTAGTAGCTGTCTTGCTGCTATTTTCCAGCAACTAATGATTTGGAGACCTCTGAATCTGGAGGTTGTAGTCTAGGTTGGTTCAGCTCCCAGCATTTCCCGTTCCTCCCCGGAACTGAACTTATGCCCTCTACTTCTTTAATCCCCATTTCTTGTCTTCTGCCTGGATCTAAAGCTCAACATCTGCCTGGAAATGTGTAATTGTAGCAAGCCATAGAGCAGCATGGCTAAGGAGCGTTCAAGTGGATGCTTTGGCTGAGTGCAAGCCAAGCTACCACTCTTTGAAGAAGCCAAAACATGTTGCACTGGAACAATTTTTCACCTGGTTGTTCTCAACCTTATTTCCAAGAACAGTTGAATGTCTGAAATTTATTTCTGATCTCTGCAACATTGTCAAATTGATGGAAGTTTAATAATCGGTGGTGCTTGAGTATTGTCTCAGAAGCAGAGTAGCAAATGACTTCCAGATGTGTCTTTTCTTGTGTACCTCTCTTGCTCATCTTCTTGAAGATAGTTAAATTCCAATTCCAGTTTGAATTCTTTGTTGTTTACTTTTAATTTTTAACTTCATTCTGGTGGAGCAGAGTGGAGGGAAAACTGGGTGAAATATCAGAGATTAAATTCTATGCTATAGAAGTCAGTTGCGATCAATGTTAGTGGCAATCAAAGTCGATATCAGTGGTGCAACACTTTAGGATGTAACGCCTTTTGACTTATGATGGAATGAAACAATACTAGGCAAAAAATATATTGATGGCGGGGGATGATGGGAGTTGTAGTCTAACAACATCTGGGAACCCAAAGATGAGAAAGGCTACAGTAGACTGTTGTTTATTTTGGCATAAAACAAGTAAGATACCATAGAGTAACTAACTTTTTTTATTCCGAAGGGTTGCATCTAAAGCTAGTCCTACTTTGGGACTAGAGTAGACCCATTGAAATGAATGGGCAGGACTAACTTAATTCATTTCAGTGAGTCTGCTGTGACTAGCATTGAATGCAACCTGAAGTATTTTAAGACCCCTTTTTTATTCATAATACCGTATTTTTCACCCCATAGGATGCACCGCCCCATAGGACGCACCTAGTTTTTTGGGGGGGAAATAAAGGAAAAGAAAATTATTTTTCCCCCAGGCGCGGGGGAAGCCTGAGCTTCCCCCGACCCCAGCCCCCTGAACAGGCTGCCGCCCCAAGCCTTGCGCACCCGGCGGGACCTCCTGCAGTGCGTGAGAGGCTTGCCGACATCTGCCTGAAGCAGGGGACGGGCTCCGCAGCTCGCCCCCTGCTTCGGGCTGCAGGCTGCCGCCCCAAGCCTTGCGCGCCCGGTGGGACCTCCCGCCGGGCGCGCGAGTCTTAAGGCCTCTGCCCGAAGCCTGGAGAGCAAGAGGGGTCGGTGCGCACCGACGCCTTTCGCTCTCCGGGCTTCAGCGAAAGCCTGCATTCGCCCCATAGGACGCACACACATTTCCCCTTCATTTTTGGAGGGGGAAAAGTGCGTCCTATAGGGCGAAAAATACGGTACTCAAAAGTGATGATTCTCATTGTACATCATGTAACAACCATAACAACAAGCTAATCGCTTTGCATACAGCAACAAAGAAATAATTTCAAGCATATCAACCAACCAGAGGACAAAACAGCAGATTTGGCATGTTGCGGTTGAAATCTGGCATCTAATTAACTGATAAATGTTATGAAAGCCCAGAGGTTGATGTGATTTTACTGCCTGTCTGAAGGCAAATGGGCATGGAACCAGGTGAAGGGTGGATTTCATTATGAGGGAAACATGGGGTTTGGTTCAGATGTAGAAAGTGGCGGCGGCAGGTGTAGGAGAGAATTGACAAGTGGGTAAGGTAAAAAAGGTAAAGGACCCCTGGATGGTTAAGTCCAGTCAAAGACGACTATGGGGTTGTGGTGCTCATCTTGCTTTCAGGCCAAGGGAGCTGGTGTTTGTCCATAGACAGCTTTCTGGGTCATGTGGCCAGCATGACTAAACAGCTTTTGGCGCAACAGGACACCGTGACGGAAACCAGAAATGCCGTTTACCTTCCTGCCTCACCTGTACCTATTTACAGTGGTGCCCCGCAAGACGAAATTAATTCGTTCCGCAATTTTTGTCGTCTAGCGAATTTTTCGTCTTGCGAAGCACGAAATCCCATAGGAATGCATTGAAAATCAATTAATGCGTTCCTATGGTCAAAAAAAGTCCAAACAAAGCCAAATTTGGTACAACAACAGTTTATTAACTGCTCTTTAAAGTCACACATACTGTAAAGAGCAGTTCAAAAATTGAAGGGAAAATAAATTAACTTTATAAACATGACAGAAAAACATTTAAAAATCAACAAAGTGTACAGTACATTTTCTAAGACTCTGGGGGACCACTCGAAGAAGGCTCCTCTTCCACTCTTTGCTTCTTGGTCAAGAACCTGTCCATAGTCTGCTGCTTTATCCGCCTTTTCAGCAGCTCCCTGAAAGACGACATGACCCTCGTATCATAAAAGTTCCCAGCGTCATGTGCCACGTGCTTCTCATGGTGGTGTAGATCTGCAAAAGTCTGCACCTCCTTCCACTTCTGGCAAATGTCCCTCAGTCTTTCGGAGGACAGCCGTTCCTCAGTTGCTTCCTCCTCTTCCAGTGAGGCCTGCTCCTGCGCAGCCTCTGCCTGCAGTTCGACCAGCTCCACGGTGGTCAGCTCGTCGTCGTGCCCCTCCACCAGCTCGCAGACGTGGCAGCCTCTCCATGCCTGACCCTCTCCAGAACTGGCAGCCTCTCCATGCCTGACCACGCTGTGGATGCCAGATCTTGTCTTGAACCGGTCAAACCAACCTCTGCTAGCCTTGAAGACTTCTGGCTCGGCTGAGGTTCCTGGCTGTTCCCGGATGAGGTCAGCGTGCAAGGCCTTGGCCTTCTCACAAATGACGGCCTCAGACACTGTGTCCCCTGCACGCTGCTTCTCTTCTATCCAGATGAGCAGCAACTTCTCGACCTCCTCCAGGACAGCTGGGCGGTTCTTCACGATCCTGGTGACTCCCTTGGCTGCATCAGTCGCCAGGATCTTCTCCCTCATCTTCAGGATGGTCCCGATGGTCGATGGGTTCCTGCCGTACTCCCTGGCGATGTCCGTCACACGCATTCCGCCGTCGTGCTTCCAGATGATCTCCTTCTTCATTTCCAGCGTCACCTTCTCCTTCTTCCTCTCGCCGGCCACCGCAGCAGCAGTCTTCTTGGGTCCCATGGCAGCACAGCTCCTACCTTCGTAAACTCAGAAACAGAAAAAAAAATCAGTGATGTGCTTCAAACCCAAAAAATACAAAAGCAGCCAGCCACCCACCACACAGAAATTAAAACCCAGAACCAAGGCCTTGAATCCCAAGCACCCCAACCCCAAATCCAAAATCCAAAAACCCCCAAAAAAGTTTTAAAAGTTTAGCTTACCAAATGGATGAAAGAGAAGTTCTGGAAAAGCTTCAACAATCAACCACCGAAGTCCTCAGAAACCTCAAAGGGCTGCAAAATAAGTTTAGGAAAAGCTTCAAAAATCACCAATGTCTTCAAAAACCTCAACTGCTCCCACAGACACGCACCAACCCACCCACAACACAGAAATTGCAAACCCCTCCCCAACTGCTCCCCCAGCCCCTCCCCAACTGCTGCAAACCCCTCCCCAACTGCTTCCCCACCCAGACAAAAAAAAATTTCAAAAAATAACAACATGGCCAGCACTCAGAAATTCAAACTCAGAAAATTTTTCAAAAAAAAACAACCTGGCCCAGTGGTCACAGAAAATCATAAAAATTCCCCAAAAAACCCCACATGGTCCCAGATTTCTGCAGAAACCTCCCCAACTGTTCCCCTAGCCAGCCAGCACTCAGAAATTCAAACTCAGAAAAAAAAAAATGAAAATAAACAACCATGCCTCGTGGTCACAGAAAATCATAAAAATTCCCCAAAAAACCCCACATGGTCCCAGATTTCTGCAGAAACCTCCCCAACTGTTCCCCTAGCCAGCCAGCACTCAGAAATTCAAACTCAGAAAAAAAAAATTGAAAATAAACAACCATGCCTAGTGGTCACAGAAAATCATAAAAATTCCCCAAAAAACCCCACATGGTCCCAGATTTCTGCAGAAACCTCCCCAACTGTTCCCCTAGCCAGCCAGCACTCAGAAATTCAAACTCAGAAAAATTTTCAAAAAAAACCCAACCTGGCCCAGTGGTCACAGAAAATCATAAAAATTCCCAAAAAAGGCCCACAAGCCCCCAGATTATCGCAAACCCCTTCCCAACACCAAGTCCTTGAATCCCAAACACCCCAACCCAAAATCCAAAACCCCCCAAAAAAGTTTTAAAAGTTTAACTTACCAAATGGATGAAAGAGAAGTTCTGGAAAAGTTCTGGAAAAGTTTTGGAAAATCTTCAAAAGTGAGCAAAGTCTGAGAAAAGGCTACCAAACCACGTGCTAACAGTTGCTCCTCGAAGTCAAGTCGCAACTGCAGCTGCTCAAGCTAAGCACCCTTGGTTTTAACGGTTTTTACACAAAGGAAACAAAGTCGCGAGACGTTTTCGTTTTGCGAAGCAAGCCCATGGGGAATTCGTCTTGCGAGGCAAATCGCGGACGAAAAAACCTTTCGTCTAGCGAGTTTTTTGTCTTGCGAGGCATTCGTCTTGCGGGGCACTACTGTATCTACTTGCACTGGCGTGCTTTCGAACTGCTAGGTTGGCAGGAGCTGGGACAGAGCAACGGGAGCTCACCCCATCACGGGGATTCAAACCACCAACCTTCTGATCAGCAAGCCCAAGAGGCTCAGTGGTTTAGACCACAGCGTCACCCGCATCCCTATTGACAAGTGGACAGGAATGACAAGTGGACAGGAATGCTTTTAATGCCCCCCCCCCCCGCAGCTTGCAGTTTCTATCCTGCAAATGCCTCCCTCCCCCGGATATTTTCAGATGAATATTTTTTTCACTCAGTTGGGCTCCAAAACCAGAAGCAAAAGTGGGAGCACAGAAGCCTGCTTGAGCTCATTGGCTCAGCATCACAAATTTTAGCTATTCCTCAGAATGTGAAGGTTGGTGGTCTCTAAACTGTGTGCGGAAATTAGTCTTTTTGAAGATTTCTCCCACCTTTATGTATCAAAGGATGCTACTTGGGCTCTTTCTTGGAAATGCATTTTAGTGATTTGAGGAACCTTTTGATCTACTGTAAAAACAGTATCATGCAATTTATGAATTAGTACAGTTTGAGTTTTATGTTCAAGTTGTTTTATTTATCGTCAGCCAAATATGTGCTTTTATATCCAAATGGACGCATACTTTTATATCGGAATGGACATACAGTGGTACCTTGGGTTAAGTAATTATTTCGTTCTGTAGGTCCGTTCTTAACCTGAAACTGTTCTTAACCTGAAGCACCACTTTAGCTAATGGGTGCCTCCCGCTGCTGCCGCGCCGCCGGAGCACGTTTTCTGTTCTCATCCTGAAGCAAAGTTCTTAACCCGAGGTACTATTTCTGGGTTAGCAGAGTCTGTAACCTGAAGCGTCTGTAACCTAAAGTGTATGTAACCCGAGGTACCACTGTATACTTTTCGATTACCAAAAAATGCTACTTATAGAACTTAATGGAAACAAGTCCTAGAAGGGTCTTACGTCACCTTTAAAACTGGTCCACGAAATCTTATGCCAACAAATATACTAGTCCTCAAGGGGCCACAAGGCTGTTGTTTGTGACATCTGATTTTGGATTCTTCAGGTACCGTATTTATCCCCCCCCCAAGTTGTTTGTTGAACGTTGAGTTCTTTTTTTGCCTGCAGCAACGTTAACATTTTTGCACCAAATTTGTGTGCATCAGAGTTGAGTAAATATGCAACTGGATGACTTGAAGGCCAATTTCCAGATTGCATTTGAATGGTACTAGGATTGCCCATCAAATTAGGTGCAGCAGAAACACCCACCCACCCCACTCACACATGAAAACAAAGGCCACCACAGCCAACCCCAAAGGAACAACCACATCCTGGGCCAACCCCAACCTCTCTCAGCACCAAAGGAACACAAGTGCTTGTTTGGAGGTTCTAGCAGGGGAGCGCAGCTATCGTATACCCTTGACCGAAGAACGGTACACTCCTTCTATCTGGGATGGTCGTCCTCTTCCACCGAGCGCGCAGCTTCGGTAGGGACGCACATGGAGCGGTGAGGGAGGAAGGGGACACCCGCCTAGCCAGCCAGATCAGCCGAATCAACCCTGGCGATCAATGGGGTGACAGATGTCGCAGCCAGATCGCCCTCACATCGGAAATGATCTATAATGAAATGAAAAAGGTGTTTAAGTACACCTTCCTGAAGAAACCAGAGGCCTTTCTCCTGGGCATGGTCGGCCAATTGGTGTCAAAGAAGGACAGAACTTTTTTTATGTATGCAACAACAGCAGCAAGAATACTTATCGAAAGTAGTGGAAGACACAAGATCTACCCACCCTGGAAGAGTGGCAGATGAAGGTGATGGACTATATGGAATTGGCGGAAATGACTGGCAGAATCCGAGACCAGGGAGAAGAGTTGGTGGAAGAAGATTGGAAGAAATTTAAAGACTATCTGCAGAAACATTATAAAATTAATGAATGTTAAAATGATGTTGGATTGGAAATAAGTGGTATTAGCAACAAAGTTAAAAAGAGTATGCAATAAGTGAATTGATAATGGGTGAAAACATAGAGTTGTAACATGTTAAGATATAGAGTTAAGATAAATAGAGTTAAGGTAAATAGAGTTAAGATATAGAGTTAAGATAGATAAAAGAGGGTAAGGATTTGCTGATCTGATTATGTAAATGGGAATACAAAAAGGGAAGGTGTGAGGAGGTCAGGAAAATAAGGATATGAGCTTTAAAGTTAGCAAAAGAATAATGGATTTTTTTCTTTTTTTCTTTTTATCTATTTTTTGTGTTTTTTGTATTTTTCTGTTTTGTGTTTTTTCTTCTTTGTTGTATCTTGCTAAAAACTTTAATAAATATCTATTAAAAAAACAAAAAAACCCCCCCAAAGGAACACAAGTGAACAGCAGAGAACCTGCACAAGCAACACTGACACCAAACCCTACATATAGTAAGTAAAATAGAAACATCGCCACCCGACCCCACCCCCATCTCCCCCCCCCCTTTCCCCCTTTTCTTCCTAATGTCTCAATAAATGAAACTGATTTGTAAAAATGTTACATGGGGGAAATAATAATAATATGAGAGAGAGACATTGCACACATTTTTGTAAACCAAGAAAATCTTCAATAATAATAATAATAATAATAATAATAATAATAATAATAATAATAATAATAATAATGTGCAGCAGCATCCCAAGCATGTTTACTCAGAAGTAGGTTGTAATGTGTTCCAGGATCTTTTCCTCCCTTGTAAGTTCCTTTGGCATTTTGCAGTCTTTGGAGCATTGCTATTTATTTAAAAGAGCCTTTTTATTCCATACCTCCATAGTTTTAGGCAGCTTATTTAAAATCACAATAAATAAATAAATTAACCACTATGTTAAAACCCATTCTTTCTGAAAAGAGCTTGGAAATGATAATTATAAGTATGCAAAACTCATTCAGGGGACTGGAAAATAATTACTGTGAGGAAGCTAGCATTTAATGCAATACAAAGCAAACAAACAACAAAACTAAGTCCCTAGAGGCCACCATTACATTTGAATTTTGAGGGGTAGGACTGCTATTACTGATATTTTCACATGGGGGCTGAGGCAGCACATGTGAGTTGCTTTGTGAGTCTGCTGATGAAACTGAATACTGTATAGTACTTCAAAATCCAATACCTCACTAGGCTGGAGAAATATGGCTGCTAATATGTCCATTAAGATATATTAAGGATTCCTGTCTCTTCATTATTATGGACAAGTAATGTGTGCATAAAAAGGGACGCGGGTGGCACTGTGGGTTAAACCAAAGAGCCTAGGACTTGCCAATCAGAAGGTTGGCGGTTCAAATCCCCGCAACAGGGTGAGCTCCCGTTGCTCGGTCCCAGATCCTGCCAACCTAGCAGTTCGAAAGCACGTCAGTGCAAGTAGATAAATAGGTACCGCTCCGGCGGGAAGATAAACAACGTTTCCATGGGCTGTACTGGTTCGCCAGAAGCGGCTTAGACATGGTGGCCACATGACCTGGAAGCTGTACGCCGGCTCCCTCGGCCAATAAAGCAAGATGAGCGCCGCAACCCCAGAGTCGATCACGACTGGACCTAATGGTCAGGGTTCCCTTTACCTTTACCTAATATGTGCATGGGTCAGTACCTCACCATGCCTAGCTGTGGTGTAAGAAAGAACCTTAAAATAGATTATAGTCAGCCTTTTTTGTCACTTTATTTAAACACAACAAAACATTGTTCTCCATTTCAAATAGTTCCTGTTTGGTTTTATTTGTTTCGAAATTGGAGGTTTTATGAATTGAACCAATCGAAACATGTTAATATTTTGACTAAATAATATTTTGTGCTTAATATTGGGTTAGCTTCAGATAGTTGAACTTAGGTCCCATTGAACTCAATGGGACAAATGAGTCATGACGTGAACCCCACTGATTTCAGTGGGAACTTCCTTCCACTTAGCCTGTATCGAACTCAATATTATTATGTCTAGAGCTGTCCCAATCGATTTACTAATGTAAACCAGATAAGAGTTTTAATCTATCAAAATAACAATCTGCATTATTTGTTTTTAGATGATATACGTGCATGTCTCAGGCATTATTATAGAAGAAATATTTTCTCTTCTTCACTTCTAAAACAGTGCATCATATTTGGTGTGTGTGTGTATGTGTGTGTGTGTGTATGTGTACTGTTAAAAATTAAAAACTTGATGCCTAATTAATTGGGAGTTTCTTTTTAGACTTCAGTCCCACGCAAACTTACTGGGAGTAAATCCATTGGACTCAGTGGCCAATGTGGTGTCAGTGTCAGGATTAGATTGTCGGGCTAGGATTTGGGAGACAAAAGTTCAAATCCCCACTCAGCCATGAAAGCCCACTGGGTGAACTTGGGCAAGTCACTGTCTCTCGGCCTAACCTACCTCACAGGGTTGTTCTGAGGATGAAATGAGAAGGGTGGGAACAATGCACACCCCTCTGAGCTCCTTAGAGAAAAAGTTGGGATAGAAATACAATAGTAAATAAGTAAATAAATAATCATCTCATGGTAAATCAATCAAAGTGTTTTTATTGATGAAACTAATTGATTGACTGAAGATTTTGGCCTTTACAGTGGTACCTCTACTTAGGTTCACCTCTGATTATGTATCCTTCAGGATATGTACACGGCAAATGCAAACCCAGAAGTATTTTTCCGGGTTTCGCCACTGCGCGCATAAGTGGTCCCTCGGGTTGCGGAAACCTTGGGATCCGACCGGAGCTCCGGAATGGATCCCGTCCGCAACCAGAGCTACCACTGTACTTATATTACTGGTATACAGAATAACCCTACCATAAGTGGTTCTTGAAATTGAGAAGAAATTGTCTTGTCTGAGAGCTGATTGTAGTCTTCATGTCAGAGCTTCCAGAAAGAAACTGAGAGCTCAGAAAATGCATATGTTATATCCAATGTATTTGAATAGTAACACTAATGCGTTTGGATTCTTTTAAGATAATTTAGTGTTCCTGGGGAGTTCTTAGCTCTGTTCCTAAAGTGAGGTGGAAGATGAAGGGGAGCATCTCTTGGAACACGTCTGCAACGTTCACCTGAGGGTGTGAAAACTATTTAAAGGCTTTCTTGGCCTTCAGGCATGTGTAATGTGGAACACGGGCACCTGGGAGTTTGCGAATTAAATTCCTGGGTTATTTTCTATCAGAGGAAAGGAAATGTTTGGTGTTGAATGGCAGATCACTACAAACTAGCCACAAGTTTTTGCTGTAGCTCTTCTCAGATCTTCTTGTAATTGCTGTTTGAAGCTTGAGGGGTTGACAGCGTGCAGGTCAATTGAAGGTATAAAGAACCATTTCTCAAACCGTTTGTTGAAATGATCCATCCTGCTTGTGAACTCTTTTCTCGATGAGCCAGAAACCCTACAGCAAAATTAACTCTTGTTTATGTTTGGATACTTTTCATAAACTGCTGATTTCAAGGTAGTTTTGAGTTACATGTCTGTGAGGCTGTTCCAGTTGGGAATATTCTTCTTCTTCTTTTGGCGATCACTCGTAGCCAAGTAAGATTGTCTTGCATAAACATGGTTTTAACAATGAGTCCGTAAGTGACTGTGGAGGCCAGTTCTGGATCCACACGTCCTTCCACAGTGGGGACATTGGTTTCCAGGCGGGAGTTGATCATGGTGAGGGTTTGCCAAGCGTGCCTTCCTCTTAGCACGTTTCTCCCTTGCGTCCTGAGTTTGAGTGCCTTCAAAGCCCATGACACCTTTGGTAAAGGCTGTTCTCCAACTGGAGTGCTTGCAGGCCAGTGTTTCCCAGTTGTCAGTGTTTATACTACATTTTTTTTTTAGATTTACCTTGAGACAGTCTTTAAACCTCTTTTGTTGACCACCAGCATTACTCGGAATATAGTAGTTGCTTTGGAAGATGATAATCAGGCATCCGCACAACATGACCAGTCCAGCGAAGTTGATGTTGAAGAATCATTGCTTCAACACTGGTGATCTTTGCTTCTTCCATTACACTGGTATTAGTTTGCCTGTCTTCCCAAGTGATCTGTTTGCTAACAAAAAAGTTCTTGAGGGTTCAGTAGAGCATGCTTGAGGGAGAGTGTGCATAGGGTTGCAGGACTAAATATAAATGTTTATTTTGCCTTTGAATGTACATGACAAACCAAACATGAAGTATGTAAGAAAAGGCCCATGGTTTGTTTCTTTCCTATCTTTTAATACTACTACTAAGAAGAAGAAGAGTTTGGATTTGATATCCCGCCTTTCACTCCCTTTTAAGGAGTCTCAAAACGGCTAACATTCTCCTTTCCCTTCCTCCCTCACAATAAACACTCTGTGAGGTGAGTGGGGCTGAGAGACTTCAGAGAAGTGTGACTGGCCCAAGGTCACCCAGCAGCTGCCTGTGGAGAAGTGGAGACGTGAACCCTGTTCACCAGATTACGAGTCCACCACTCTTAACCACTACACCACACTGGCTCTCACTACTACTAATTTATTTATATGCTGCACATACGGCTGGCTTCCAACACACATAAAAATAATAGTAAAACATCAAACATTAATAGTAACAATCTGATCCAATATAAAAAGTCACAATAACTTTAAAATAAACAACTTATATGAAATAAAGCAGTATCCAGTAAGCTATTGGAATCCAAAAGTAAACAGTAAAATTAAACATCAGCAAATAATTATTAAACAGGAAGTGATTTGGAGTGAGAAAGTCGCATTGAGTTACAGTGGATGCTCGGGTTGCGAACGTGATCCGTGTGGGATGCACGTTCACAACCCACAGCATTCGCAACCCACAGCAGCGCGTCTGTGCAAGTGTGGGTTGCAATTTGGCGCTTCTGCACATGCGCGGCCGCCAAAACCTGGAAGTAACTTGTTCCGGTACTTCTGGGTTTTGGTGGGTGCGTAACCCGAAAAAACACAACCTGAAGCGGCTGTAACCCGAGGTATGACTGTACGTACATCTTTCCCAAACTGAATTTTAATGCAGAAGTAAATGGGTCCCTCAGCTCTTTCATGTCTGGGAAACAGTGGAGTTAAAGAGGTCTACCCAGGCATTGGGACATGGGTGGTGCTGTGGTCTAAACCACTGAGCCTAGGGCTTGCTGATCAAAAGGTCGGCGGTTCAAATCCCCGAGATGGGGTGAGCTCCCGTTGCTCGGTCCCTGCTCCTGCCAACCTTGCAGTTTGAAAGCATGTCAAAGTGCAAGTAGATAAATAGGTACCACTCCGGCGGGAAGGTAAATGGTGTTTCTGTGCGCTGATCTGGTTCACCAGAAGCAGCTCAGTCATGCTAGCCACATGACCCGGAAGCTGTATGCCGGCTCCCTCAGCCAATAAAGCGAGATGAGCGCTGCAACCCCAGAGTTGTTCATGACTAGACTTACCATATTTTTTGCTCTATACGACTCACTTTTTCCCTCCTAAAAAGTAAGGGGAAATGTGTGTGTGTCTTATGGAGCGAATGGAGGCTGCACAGCTATCCCAGAAGCCAGAACAGCAAAAGGGATTGCTGCTTTCACTGCGCAGCGATCCCTCTTGCTGTTCTGGCTTCTGAGATTCAGAATATTGTTTTTCTTGTTTTCCTCCTCCAAAAACTAGGTGCGTCTTGTGGTCTGTTGCGTCTTATAGAGCGAAAAATACGGTAACTGTCAGGGGTCCTTTACCGTTTGTTTTTTTTACCCAGAGCAGAGATTTCAATCCACCTCATCATCTGTACTCTGAAAATGAGCAATGACTGCTCCTGAACAAGTAGATGAATAGCAGACTTTCAGTTTGCATGCAGACTTTAACTTTCCTTTTCGTTAGATTGGTAGTCATGTGGATACTGCCAGAGTGCAGTTTTCTAAGGTACATAGAATTGGATGAGTTTTCAATCTATTCAAAGTACACCTGCATTTTAAGAGTGGTAAGCCTTAGCATTGTGACTTTCTCTTCCTGCAAATGCAATGTTTTCAATCGGTGAACATCCTAGATAAAGCGATGCAATGGGAGGCCGGGGAGAAAGTCCTAGGAATTTGCCAAATGATCATCCTAAGTGAAGTTTCTAATTGTATGGAGTGGCTTTACATTTAAGGTAAGCTATTTTTGCTGATATGCTTGGCATGAAGAGGGCTTCCTTCTGCCTACAGGGAAGAAGAAAAATTGCCTCTAGTCTCTCCATAGCGCTGCATGATAACCCTATTAGCCTAGCCTCTGGCTGACCTCATTTCTTACCCAGTTAGGTGAAAACATGTGTCTTAAGATAACTTGGTAAGAAACGTTGGATGGGGTGGGTGGGGGAATAATTCAGAAACGATCCCCTTACGACACTACTTTTAAGACTTATAAAACAAAGTCCTTTGCATTAACATTACCTCCAGGGCTTCACATTAATAAAAAGAGACACAATGATGAAGACTTCACATTCCTGAAGAGCTGCCTTGAAATTTATTAGGAGACAAAGATTAAATACTTGAATTTCAAGAGTTTTGCATTTGCACTTTATAGCCAGGTGGCTTGGATTGGAATTCTTGTGGTGGCAAGTATCCAACCTTGAGAAGATACAGCCCAGGATGTGGAACTCAAGCTGGAAAATGATAGAGTATTCTAGTGCGTTCCCAATATGATTTCATCTCGTGAGCTTGGAGTACCTGGCTAAAACCGCCAATGCTTTAAGGCCTGTGCTTAGATAAATTCAATATTAAATTGCAAAAAAGAAAAGAAAAGGGGGAAAGCAGTGCATTTAAAGAATTTTTGAGGCAGTTCTTTTTAATATCTCGTAAAGCAATGACAATCCTAGACAGCATCTTAAAAAGCAGAGACATCACCTTGCCAACAAAGGTCCATATACAGTGGTACCTCAGGTTAAGTACTTCATTCGTTTCGGAGGGCCGTACTTAACCTGCAACTGTTCTTAACCTGAAGCACCACTTTAGCTAATGGGGCCTCCTGCTGCTGCCGCTGCGCTGCCGGAGCATGATTTGTGTTCTCATCCTGAAGCAAAGTTCTTAACCTGAAGCACTATTTCTGGGTTAGCGGAGTCTGTAACCTGAAGCGTATGTAACCTGAAGCGTATGTAACCTGAGGTACCACTGTAGCTAAAGCTATGGTTTTCCCAGTAGTGATGTATGGAAGTGAGAGCTGGACCATAAAGAAGGCTGATCGCCGAAGAATTGATGGTTTTGAATTATGCTGTTGGAGGAGACTCTTGAGAGTCCCATGGACTGCAAGAAGATCAAACCTATCCATTCTTAAAGAAATTAGCCCTGAGTGCTCACTGGAAGGACAGATCCTGAAGCTGAGGCTCCAATACTTTGGCCACCTCATGAGAAGAGAAGACTCCCTGGAAAAGACCCTGATGTTGGAAAAGATGGAGGGCACAAGGAGAAGGGGACGACAGAGGACGAGATGGTTGGACAGTGTTCTCGAAGCTACCAGCATGTGTTTGACCAAACTGCGGAAGGCAGTGGAAGACAGGAGTGCCTGGCGTGCTCTGGTCCATGGGGTCACGAAGAGTCGGACACGACTAATCAACAATGATAGCAAGATAATAAGAGTTCACACAGCCACGTGTACGCATTTGAAGATAGCAGTGGATAGCTCAGTTCTTTCTCAAACCTATTACTGGCATCACATACAAACACCCATAGCAAATCAATACAGAATTACCGCCTTCCCAGTGACACAATAACCAGATAAAGATATTTAGCCACTAACTTGGTGAGCTCCTGATTATTCCCCAATAATAGAAAATGTATGACCTCTAACTCTGGTTTCCATTTGGGGATGCAGAGTTGATCTAAGAACTGCTGGCGGAGATCAACATGTACCGTATTTTTCGCCCTATAGGACGCACTCCCCCCCCCCTCCAAAAATGAAGGGGAAATGTGTGTGCGTCCTATGGGGCAAATGTAGGCTTTCGCTGAAGCCTGGAGAGTGAGAGGGCACTGGTTCTATCCCTGTATGGGACAGCTGCATATTCCTGCATTTGCAGGGTGTTGGACTATCAGTGATGGCCAAACTTTGCCCTCCAGCTGTTTTGGGACTACAATTCCCATCATCCCTGACCACTGGTCCTGTTAGCTAGGGATGATGGGAGTTGTAGTCCTAAAACAGCTGGAGGGCCAAGTTTGGCCATCACTGGACTAGACAGTCCTCAGGGTCCTTTCCAGCTCTAGCATTCTGTCCTTCTGTACTTCCTCACACACCCACGTTCTTTTAGTATAGGGATTTGTTACTTTGGCCATAGGCTAATACCCATCTGCTCTAGAACCAGCGGATGGATGGAATTCTCCACTGCCTTCTTTAAATGGTGCCCATGGATGAGATATGGCCAACTGTTTGCTGCATAGTGACTTCTTTTAACTCAGCGTGGAATAACTGCAGCCAAGCCTGTTTCTGGGGGTTTATTGTATTTTCTTTTAGTTTATAACTAAATATACAATGTGGAAATGGCAAACACATTTGGAAATAAAGAGCCAAATGCAAACATGTAGATCAGTGTAAGTGTACAATCGGTGGCAAACTCGGGGTTGCTTTTGTGTAACGTGTGGAATTGTTCACAGCTGTGTCCTTTCAGGTTCTCTTTGAAACACAGCTGGATGGGCAACTTGTTCCGGATTGAGAGCCCAGGAGCAGCGTAAGCCAGAGGGCAGCATATTTCCATATGCTTCCATATTTTGGCTCCATGTGGTTTAACATAAATTGTGTATAATCATGGATTGAGGTTTCTTTTTGCCATTCCTGCCAGGTTCTGAATCTCTAGCTACTGCTTTTTTTCAAGCTTATTCCTGCATCCATGAATACAAGAACCCTTTTAAAATGAAAGCTGGTATTCTCCAAAATTGAAGAAGAGCCCAGTGGCCACACAAACAGCATGTTGTCTACCAGTTCATATGTTGTTCTAAGAAAAAGAAAAACTTAGGTTGATTCACCACTGTTTTCAGAAAACATATTCTGGGAGCTGTGACTAACAGTAATTAGCTTTGCCTTCTAGAAGGGATGGATCACCTGTTGCCCTTCAAATGTGGTTGGAGTTCAAGCTCCCATCAGTTATAGTCAGCCTGGCCAATGGTCAGATACTATGGGAATTGTAGTTCTGCAATATGTGGAGGCCCCAGGTTCCCCATCTCTGCCTTTCTACATGAAAAATGCTGGGCCAACCTGACTGCAAAAGTTCACCATAGAGCAGTGATGGCTAAACTTGGCCCTCCAGCTGTTTTGGGACTACAACTCCCATCATCCCTAGCTAACAGGACCAGTGTTCAGGGATGATGGGAATTGTAGTCCCAAAACAGCTGGAGGGCTAAGTTTGGCCATCACTGCCATAGAGTGTGTTAACACTTCATCAGCACAGAACAAAATTAGTTAGATCATGTTCATTAAGGGAGCCAGAGTGTCAAACATGGACCAAAGTTCAGTAAGTACCTGAACTTTAAGATTGTCCTTGGAGATCCTGCTCCAGGTGCAACCAGGGAGAGGGTCTTTTTGGTCAAAGCACCTTAGTCATGGAACAGAGAGGTTCACCTTTGTGATCTTTTTGGCAACAGGTGGACATACCATTCTGTTTACTCAAGCTTCCCATGTGCATAGTCTGCACCCTTGAGTTTTTTAATTCTGTGTTTTCAATCTTGCAGATGATGCACGATTTGCTTCTGTTGCATCTATTTAGTTTTGATTTTATGCTTTTGTGTTGTGTTTTATATTTACACTGGTTTTTTTTTTTCATTTACTAAAAGCCTCCCAGTAAACCTTGTGTTGTGAGGTAGTATGCAAGTGCCAAAATTTAAAAAATAAACAAGGGCTCTGAGTTGAAATCCCCACTTATCCATAAAAAACCACTAGGTGATCTAAGACCAGCCACTCTTTGCCCACCTAATCAACTTTCCAGGGTGGTTGTGAGGATTAATAATAATAACAATTAATAATAACAATGATATATGTATTTTTAGCTCTATAAGACGCACCAGACCACAAGACGCACCTAGTTTTTGGAGGAGGAAAACAAGAAAAACAATATTCTGAATCTCAGAAGCCAGAACAGCAAGAGGGATCGCTGCGCAGTGAAAGCAGCGATCCCTCTTGCTGTTCTGGCTTCTGGGATAGCTGCGCAGCCTGCATTCGCTCCATAAGACGCACACACATTTCCCCTTACTTTTTAGGAGGGAAAAAGTGAGTCTTATAGAGCAAAAAATATCGTAACTTTGTTCACTACTTTGACCTTCTTAAAGGGATATAAATATTATTTTGATTATTGTTGAATATTGTTTGCCTTTCTCTTTATCGCCAAACCTTTATTAGGCATTACAAGTATAATCCATTATAAAACATCCATGTATAAAATTTTGAAATATATACAAATAAACAGCCATGTAAAATATATAACCATGAGGTATTTCATTGGGGTTCCTTCCCACTAAATCTTGCCATTCACCACTCTTAAGAGATACTATTAACAAAAACTCAGCAATGTATAGAGCCACCTTCGCCAATCTGGTGCCCCCCGAGGTGTGCAGTGCAGAACATCTGGAAGATGGCAGATTGGCAAAGAGTATTAAAATATTTGGGAACATTTTAAAAAAGCTTTTGCCTGGCACCAGAATGGTATCAAAGGAGGTGCCAGGCAAGATTCCCTTGGGGAGAACATTCCACAGTCAGCATGCCACCACCAAGTAGTCTTTTTATGTTGTATCTCACATTGATGAAGAGCCCTCATGGATCAGACCAAAGACCTATCGAGTCCAGCATAAAAAAGGTAAAGGGAAAGGACCCCTTGGACAGTTAAGTCCAGTCAAAGGTGACTATGGGGTTGCGACGCTCATCTCGCTTTCAGGCCAAGGGAGCAGGTGTTTGTCCACAGACAGCTTTCCAGGTCATGTGGCCAGCAGGACTAAACTGCTTCTGGTGCACGGAGGACTGTGACGGAAACCAGAGCATGCAGAAACGTCGTTTACCTTCCCGCCGCAGCGGTACCTATTCATCTACTTGCATTGGCATGCTTTCAAACTGCTGGGTCGGCAGGAGCTGGGACAGAGCAACGGGAGCTTACTCCGTCACGGGGATTCGAACTGCCAACCTTCTGATCGGCAATAATAATAATGATTTATTATTATTTATACCCCGCCCATCTGGCTGGGTTTCCCCAGCCACTGTGGGTGGCTTCCAACAAAATATTTAAATACAGTGGTATGTTAAACATGGTAGTTGTTCTTCTCTTTGACATCTGGTGGGAGGGCATTCCACAGGGTGGGTGCCACTACCGAGAAGGCCCTCTGCCTGGTTCCCTGTAACGTGCCTTCTCACAGTGAGGGAACCGCCAGTAGGCCCTCGGCGCTGGACCTCAGCGTCCAGGCAGAACGATGGAGGTGGAGACTCTCCTTCTGGGCTGAGACCGTTTAGGGCTTTAAAGGTCAGCACCAACACTTTGAATTGTGCTCAGAAATGTACTGGGAGCCAATGTAGATCTTTCAAGACTGGTGTTATGTGGTCCTGGCGGCCAGTCCCAGTCACCAGTCTAGTTGCCGCATTCTGGATTAGTTGTAGTTTCTGGGTCACCTTCAAAGGTAGCCCCACATAGAGCGCATTGCAGTAGTCCAAGTGAGAGATAACTAGAGCATGCACCACTCTGGTGAGACAGTCTGCAGGCAGGGAGGGACTCACCCTGCATACCAGATGGTGCTGGTAAACAGCTGCCCTGGACACAGAATTGACCTGCACCTCCATGGACAGCTGCAAGTCCAAAATGACTCCCAGGCTGCGCACCTGGTCCTTCAGGGGCACAGTTACCCCATTCAGGACCAGGGAGTCCTTCACACCAGCCCGCCTCCTGTCCCCCCAAAACAGTACTTCTGTCTTGTCAGGATTCAACCTCAATCTGTTAGCCACCATCCCTCCTCCAACCCAGGAGACTTAGTGGCTTAGACCACAGCGCCACCCGTGGCCCCTAGTCCAGCATAGAAGCAGGGTGTAAGGCTAATAATCATACATTTGCTTCCCAGTGGCAGGGATTCAGAGGCGGGCGGTCCTGGATTATACAGCTGCCATTACTAATCCCCTTTTAAAGACATCCAAGTTGGTGAGCATCGCTCCATCTTTTGGCATCAAATTCCACAGTCAACTAACTGTGCGCTGTGTAAATAAGTCCTTTTTTGGGGGGGGGTCTCTCTCCTGAATCATCCACCCTTCGGTTTCATTGGATGACACTAGGTTATAGTTTTATTATGAGGGAGCGGGAAAAATTCTCTGTGAACGTCTTTCATGTTCACTCTTACTTGCCCTGCTTCCTCCCCCCCCCCGAAAAACATACCTGTTATGTACCTAGTTGAATAGGATCCAAATTGCAGCAGTTTGATTGGTCCTAGAACAATAGGATTCAGAATGCAGCTGTCTGATTGGTCCGCAGGAGCCACCCAATCCAACTCCCGGTGGAAGTGAATCCGCAACCTGATTGGCCTACAGGAGAAACCCAGAATTAGCCAGTCATGTGGGGCCCATTGTGTAAATAATGTATATAAAGCAGACATTTCGGGGGAACTTCCATTCCTCACTACTATGAGCTGAGTAAAGAGCATGAAATCCACACTCGACTCCAAGTATATTTCAATATCCCTTCCTTTTTAGTTGCCACAGCCCTCTGATCATTTTGGTCACTGCTTTCTTCAGCTTTTCAGTACTGAGGGCACTTGAAGAAGGGCCTCCCTTGAAGATTTTAGACACACAAGGAAACAAATAGCACTTCACATTCCAAAGTCTGAGGCTGGGAAGTGCTTGAAAAGGTCATAGCCAACACTTTGAATGGTACCCAGAAAGAAATGGGGAGCTAAAACCCTTTCAGCTGTGCTTTTTGCTACTATTTTCATGTTCTACTGTATGCAGTATGTCATGAACTGTCAGGACAGGGGGAGGGGAGAGGAGGGAAAAGATCCTGGCAAGGGGTTTAGCCGGGACTGGGGCAAGCTTGGGGTCAGTGCTGGATTACCAAATCCAGAGTAGGCATGGCCTATGGGCCCCATGGCATTTTAGGGGCCCCATGGGAACGGATCAGAACAATATTGATGTGATCTTGTTAGTTGGGAAAAGTGATTTTTTTCATTTATACTTTTCAGGTGTATACATTTCACTGATTTTACAATCATTTAAAGGGAATTTTTCTATTTATACTTTCAGGTTTATACATTTCACTGATTTTACAATCATTTTGACATTTCAAAACTTGACTTCCTTCCCCCTCTTTCTGCGGTTCCTTAAAATTATTTTTAATCTCTTCTGCATATCCAAATTAACTTAGTTTGCTCATTTATTCATCTTCTTTAAATATATACTCTTATGAAACTGCAGGTTATTGCAATAATCCTGCCAATATTCTTACCTGTTTACAATTTATCTGTAAATATTCAATAAACCATTTCCATTCTTTTATATATAAAAAAAATCATCTTAATTTCTTATTCTTCCGGTAAGTTTCACCATTTCTGCATGTTCCATAAGTTTTTGTATCCATTCTTCCTTTGCTGGGACTTCTTTCCACTTTTGGGCAAGTAGCAGTCTTGTTGCTGTAGTCACATGCATGAATAAGTTTCTATACAGTTTAGGTAGTTCTGTCCCTATAATTCCAAAAATCGGAAGCCGCGCCTTGGTTTCCAAACATTTTGGAAGTCGAATGGACTTCTGGAATGGATTCCGTTCACCTTCCATTCACCAACTGTAGTCTGTTGTCTAACATTTGTTTGTGTTCTGCTTTTTAAAGTAATATCTATACTACCAGAAATTTCCCCCTCAGCCTAGTACTGCTATCTGCTACTAGTTATTTCCCTGCTAGTTTTAGCTACACACAGTAGGGACTTGTAAGGCTAAATAAGGCAGGAAACTTGTTTTGCCATCTACCATTTGGATCCACCCACACCTGTTTTATGTCAGAAATGATATAGTTTGCCAATAAGTATCTTACTGCCAACAGGATGTGGAGAAATTTTGGCCACAGTTTTAAAAAATACAGTGCAGGAACCGTCATACAGGGCAGGAAATGTTTCTGATCTGAAAGCTGCTAATGTTGTTTTCATGATCTTTGCAGTTGTAGTGAGTTGTAGTGATAGTTTACACAGAAATTTTAAAAATTGGATAAATTCAAGGAGGATAGCCACTGGATAGACATGGTAAGAGTAGAACCTCCATTTACAGAGCCAGTCTAACTCTGGCTATCTGATACTCAGTGCCAGCAGCTGGGGGTGCCTCTGGCAAATCATGGTCTGGTTTTGAACATCCCTGGAGTATCTGGCTGGCTGCTGTTAGGAAATTAGTAGGACAGCTCTTGTCAACTTTGATATACATCAGACAGACAGTTGGGTCTAAAATGTGTTGAAGATGTTTTTCAGGCCAGCAGTCACGTACAATGTAAGCGTTATTAGTTTGCTTGATACCTGAATCCAGGATTTGTGTAAGCCAAAGTGTGGACCAAGTCACACAACGATTTGTGTGCGCACGTGTTGGAATTTGTGCGTGGAATTTGCTAGAAACGGACGGTTTTCATTGGATATCAGCATGCTAAACTTGTTTACCCTAAAAAAAATAAAAATGAAGATTTCCCAGTACTTGTTGCTTTATGGATATGGGTAGTTGCATTTTTAATACCCATTCAGCAGTTTCAAATGTACCAAGAAAGTTAGCTAATGTTGACTTCAACATTAAAACGTTTGTGTGAGCTGCCCCTATATCTTCTGATTTAAATCAGCGTCTTTCCATGTGCATAATCGAATTGCTGGCTTCCTCCTTGCACAGGCTGGCTTTGCTAAGTTCTTTGTGTTCAAGATGTTGTCATATTGTGGTCAAATTATTAGTTTCCTTAGTATGAAGAGTGCAGGTATCCTGGGAGACCATTCCAAAGTTGGCGCGCCACAAAGGAAAAAGCCCTGCTCCTGGTCACCATCCCCTTGACTTCTGAAAGTGGGGAACCTAGAGAAGCTTCAGCAGTGCTGTTTTTCCAGGGCATTTTTCACACTCGGTGTGCAGTTACCCAATGACACATGTGTTCCCAACCTTTCAGTGTTATCCATATGAAAATGGGCCACAAGCCAAAAAATTAATACCGGCGCCTTAATGAGCCAAGCTATCGCAGAGGCCAAGATAGGCAGTGAGGCATTGCTTGAGCCCAGAATTAAAACCAGTGTTCATACTGCCAAGGTTGCAAAGTTTTAATCCTGATTGTAGGCATATGGGCAGCCGTCATCACATGTTACTTAAAATGAATAACTGTACATAGCCACAGGTGCAGATTGAAAAGAGGCTCATGCGTTTCCATATGCAAGTTTTTCTTTTGAAAATTCAGCTGTCGGATCCTATGTCATTGTTTCTAAGGGAAATGAACCATAGAGAAGTATGGGGTTCCCTTAGCCAAGTGCAGAAAGAACTTGTGACTTTTGGCAGTTAGGAAAATGAGAATCTAATTATTTTGAACATAAACTTTCAGTAATCACTTAATGCATCCTTTGTGCTGCAAACATATGGGGCAAATGTTTCTGCATTATTAATACTCAAGGATATATCAGCTAATAATTTTCCTTATTCTCAGTCAAAATATTTAGATGGTTGATTTTTAAACTGATGTCCCTCAGGGATCAGCATGATCAATTAGGTTTATTTTGAGGTGTTAGAGGGTCTCACAGATGATGTCACAAAACAGCTGTACTGAGCTTCACGTTGAAGCTATTTATTGACCTTTGACATTTTGCAAAACAGCGGAGAAATAAATATTAGGATTCTGTTTCTGCTCTGTTCAGAAGAGTGAGAACCTGTGCCACAGACAATCTGAGGACCTTAAAAAACTCATTAGAGGTTGCTCACGATTTTGGCTTTGGACCGCTTGAGAGCTTTGACACTAGGGCCAAATTTGTCGCTTTAAAAATGAGTAAAGTTAAAAACTTACTCATAGGTCGGACTGCAGAAATTTCTGAATGCCTCTTGTGGCTTGATGCCTCATTGATCTTTCCAAGTTAGTTTTGTAGAGCTCCTTCCTGCAAAACTAGGTACAGAGGCCAGGAGCAGTCTTCAGTCACAAATATTTTGAGGAAATTTCTTGAAAACGAAAGTGTGGCAAGATTTGCACCAGCAGATTAATTGTCTAGTTAGTGTCTACTTGCTTAGAAGTTCTCTTTTCTGCAACGCGCGAGAGGAAAAAATTGTGAAATGACATGGCCTGAAATGCCTTAGGACCACGGGCTAAACTGACATGTCAAGCCAGATGCACGTAATACTCTTTCCTGGTGGTGATGATGAAGAAAAGCCTGTGGGATATTCAGATTCTGGTAGAAGAACAGAAAGGGAGACAGGTTTATTAACCCCAAACTTTTTTTCTGCTCTGTGAAAATATATATACTTATATTAAAGGTAAAGGGACCCCTGACTATTAGGTCCAGTCGTGACCTACTCTGGGGTTGTGGTGCTCATTTCGTTTTATTGGCCGAGGGAGCTGGCGTACAGCTTCCGGGTCATGTGGCCAGCATGACTAAGCTGCTTCTGGCAAACCAGAGCAGCACACGGAAACGCCGTTTACCTTCCCGCCGGAGTGGTACCTATTTATCTACTTGCACTTTGACATGCTTTCAAACTGCTAGGTGGGCAGGAGCAGGGACCGAGCAACGGGAGTTCACCCCGTCACAGGGATTCGAATCGCCAACCTTCTGATTGGCAAGTCCTAGGCTCTGTGGTTTAACCCACAGCACCAACAGCATCCCCAATACTTATATTAGGGTAATGCATACTCTGACATACTATAGGGTCAGTTACAGCTTTTTGAGTTCTTGCCTTGTTCTCATCTTTTAAGGAGATTTACAATTGTCCCTGGGCAAGATAAAGTGACTAACAAATTTAAATAATAATAATAATAATAATAATAATAATAATAATAATGACGACTCTGCTGCCTGGGGCCGATGGGGGTCCAACAACATTCAGAGGGCAGTGGCAGACCTTAAAGTCTCAAATTTCAGCGGTGCCCTGTGTGATGCTAAAATTTGGCACCTTTCGCCTTCCAATCTTCATTGTGGTTTTGGTGCCCCCTGAGGCTCCATACCCAGTGCGTCCGAACCTGTTGCTTTCCCCTAAATCCATCTCTGCAGAGGGCCACAGATTCCACATTAGTGTAGTGGAAACATCAGAGAAATCTTTGGCTCTTCAGGCATTTTCCTTGACGGCCTCCTGAAAGTGCACGCTTGACAACAGTTTGATAAAACACCACTCTGCAACCATCTAGCTGGGCATCACTTTCTCATAGCCTCCAGCTGTTTCTGATGACAACTCTTTGACTAGTGTACAAAAGTTCTGCTTGGTTGGTCCCATTTTTTAAGATCTGTCATTTGGGGAAGATAGTATTCCTTCACACATGGGTCTCATTTCCTGGATTTATGTGTGGAGTTCTCTTGTAAAATCCTGTTCAGAGAAACTATCAGGAATAGAATATATATGTTGGCGTCCTGAGAGTCACAGCTTTATTATGTTTCTAATGTGTCGTCCTGTAATAGATGAGCTTTGCACCTGATTTCTATTTATGTGCACGATCACCGCTGATCCTTAAGAATGCAAGGATTGTTTGAGGCTGATTCTTGGAATCCTGCTAGTTCCAGTGTCTCTGCTTCAGAACTTTTACATGTAAGCTTAAGATGTTTCAGGTGCACACCAACAAATCAAAAGTATGAATGCAACAAACGGGTGTCTGCAGGATTGTGCATCATACAGGAACACTCATTGTGATTGTCTGCATTTCCCTGTTAGGTGTATAGAGCCAAGTGAGACAGGACGTTAATTGCATAAATGCAGTTTAATGTACATTTTTAAAAATATGCAATCATCAGTGGTGGAAGAACCAGAGTAGCCCTGGAACCTCAGGGGGGTGAGGAGGGAGAGTTTAACCCTCCACCCAATGAAAGTATCTCCTGGTGACTTTTCAAATTCCACAATTGTGGGGCCACCACTGAGAAGGCCTTGTTCTATATGCTGCTAACCTGATTGTCTTTGTCGGTGGGCACCTAAGCAGGGCCTCAGAATTGGATCTGAAGGCATGGATAGGTTCATAGAGGTGCATGTGGCCCCTCAAATAATCTGATCCCAAATCATTCAGGGTTTTAAAGGTCAGCACTTTAAAACTGGACCTGGAAATGCACTAGCAGTCGGTGCAACTGGTAAGATATAGATGTAAATGAGCTCCAACCAGCCAGCTGCAGCTAGCAGCCAGGAAGCTGCATTTTGTACCAGCTGAGGTTTCTGAACCATCTCTAAAGGCAGCCCTACATAGTACATGCAAGTTCCTAGGAGGAGACACAAAGCAGGGAGAAAGATGCTTACTTAAAGAGACCCCATACGAGGTATAGAATAACTTGTTGTAAGCTAAAATAAATTGCTGAGCCCGATGAAGAATTCTGTGAAAGGCCAGAGCTAGCATATTTCTCTATCAGTTTGTTGTTGTTTAGTCATTTAGTCGTGTCCGACTCTTCGTGACCCCGTGGACCAGAGCATGCCAGGCACTCCTGTCTTCCACTGCCTCCCGCAGTTTGGTCAAATTCATGTTGGTCCCTGTTGTTATTGTCCATGGAGTTTTCTTGGCAGGGATACTGGAGTGGATTGCAGATCCCTTCTCCAGGTGGATCACATTTAGTCTAAACTCTCGGCTATGACCCTTCTGTCTTGGGTGGCCCTCCATGGCATAGATCATAGCTTCTCTGAGTTATTCAAGCCCCTTCACCACAACGAGGCAGTGATCCATGAAGGGGATATCAGTAAGTACCACAAATAACCACAGCCAATGATTTATAAGATACGCTGCTTTGAGATTTTTTTCTGCAGTCGAGCACTATGTAAGTTTTAATAAACAAACACGTAAAAGGGTGTTGTACAGTACTCTCATTCCCTTCCCTTTCTAAAGCACATGAAAACAGTCACCAAAAAGTCTCTGGTGTGGATTGTACTGTGTCTAATCTCTGTGAGAAACTGCTTGTCCAAGTCTGTAAGTCTACGTACTAATTATATACATGCATAAATAATTTTATTTGTATGCCACCTTTGTACAGTTCATGCTCAAAGCAGTTTACAATGTGAAAAGAATACATAACTACAACATAGCGAAACAATAAATGAACAATAAATGAAACATTAAAAAACACACAACCAAACTGAACAATTTCCGGATAAATCATAAGATACAAAATAAAGATACAAAAAAACACAGCAAAAACAGTCCCCTGTAACGAAAAACCCCAAACAGTACCTCAACCCAAATGAGATGGACTTTGATTATAGAAGGATTCTACTTGCCTTTGAACTAAAAAAACTCCACCTATCTGTAGTTTATCCTGGCTGGGGCTGATGGGAATTGTAGTCCAACGTATGGGGAGGGCACCAGGTTGATGAAGCCTTGTCTGGCAACACAGGGTTTAAGCCAATGGCACTCTGTCACAATGAATAATATCCATTTATTTGGTTGCTATTTTCCAATTGAAAATGTCTATGTATGTTTCCATTATCCAAAACATCTGAAAAGCTATAAAGTGCCTAAGCAAAATGTTACATTGTGTCTCTAGGGGCAACTTAGTTCTGTTAGGCTGTGGAATTTTTCAGAAGGCTTGAAACTGCTTAACAGCAGTTAACGGCCAGGCATCAGTTTCTAGAGAGCAGATTTTTTTTTACTGTAATAAACACAAAGCACGAGGGATTCAATTTTTTACTTTTAAAACCACAAAATTTGTCTTGGACGCAGTGTCCTGGGGTCGATGGTAGTTGAATTACAGGTCTGCTCAACTTGTGACCCATTAAACCAAACATGGCCACATATTGTTACTCCTCCATTTTTGCAGTTCTAGGCAGGTAGCAAAAATATGGTTTATTGAGTCTCTGGTGGGATGCCATAGATGGTGTGTCAGCTGCACTGGTCTATTGTACTATGTCAAATCAGTAGAACAGTAACAGAGAAATTATATGCGTAGGGAGCTGAACTGATGATTCAAAAGCCCAACAGATGTTCAGCCAATCCTCTCCGCCCCCCTTAGTGTAGCATAGTTCTTGTGTAGGGGCAAATTAATAGGGACGATGAGCCTCAATCTACTGTTGTTTTGTGTTATGAGAATGGCTGTCTTCCTACAACACACTATATAGTCTTCCTACAACACACTAAACCATGATATAGTCTTCCTACAACACACTAAACCATGGTATAGCATGGCACGCTGGAATGAGTCAGAGCCTTCCCTTCCCTTAAATATCACCTTGTTGTGTCTCCCAGACCATGGATTGTGGTGTGAAACAAACAGAAGGCTATCTGAGAGGTCAGGTAGTGAGGTTTCGCTAGGAAGTTTACTGCCTAGGTGTTGCCTCAGTGAAGGCCCTCTTCTGAATGCAAAGGAGAACTTCACGAGAAGATCTTCATGAGTGACCAGCTTCATGCAGAATTAAGGCTCGTGAACCAACAGGCTCATATAGAATTAAAAATACCACTCTTTAATCTCATGTCTGTTAGATTATATGACATTGTTTTAAAATTATAAAACTTTAAATAAACAACTTGTTTTGCAATGGACAGCTGATAGGGCATATGGTAAAGGTAAAAGGTAAAGGACATCTGGACAGTTAAGTCCAGTCAAAGGCGACTATGGGGTTGCGGCTCTCATCTTGCTTTCAGGCTGAGGGAACCGGCGTTTGTCCACAGACAGCTTTCCAGGTCATGTGGCCAGCAGGACTAAACCACTTCCGGCTCAACAGAACACCATGACAGAAACCAGAGCGCACGGAAACACCGTTTACCTTCCTGCCACAGTGGTACCTGTTTATCTACTTGCACTGGTGTGCTTTTGAACTGCTAGGTTGGCAGGAGCTGGGACCGAGCAATGGGAGCTCACTCCGTTGTGGGGATTCGAACCGCAGACCTTCCAATCGGCAAGCCCAAGAGGAACATGTTCTGGATTGCTCTCATCATTCATGTGGGTGTCAGTGAAACCCAGTAGACTTGGGTGTATGCTGTCACTCAGAATCCTTTGAGATAGCTCCTCAGCAGACATGGCACCATAGCAGACAGAAGGCAACAACCTTTCCAGAATTTCAGGACTGTACCACTTCTAGCAGAGGTGCCGAGTTCCGCCTAAGGGGGGGAGGGGCTCGTCGCATGCATCTGGTGTCACACATGTGACTTCATGCGCGTTGGGAGGAGGTTTGGCCCCTCAAGATGGGGGGGGGTCAGCCCCGTCCCTACATACTTTGGGGGCGGGTGCTGAGGTGTCCTCAGCCCCATGCAGTTGGTGCCTATGACTCCATCGCATTTTCAACTTTCTAAATCAGAGTTACAAGACGGTAGTTTCAGTTTTGCAGCAAAGGTACTTTTGCAATGTAATGCAGCTTATTCTAATTTCACTCATTCATTTGTTTGCTCTTTCATATACAGCTTATGTATTTTGTTTTCATCTTATCTCTGGAAGTTACAAAACATTAGTCAAAATTCAAGTTGAAAGGCAAACAAGAACTTGAAAAACAGCTGCAAAATCAATTTGAAGTGACCACTATAGGCCTGAGGTCCATATTATCTGCTCTGAATGCTTTGCCACATAATGCAACTGAAGAGCTCTCAGAGCCTAACCGATGCAAGAATGACTTGAAAATGTTGCAGGGCATTTAAAAAAACCTTCACTTTTTAATAAGAATTCTGAAACATTATTTAGGGGGAATGAGGAGTACATTTAAACCAATTTAAGGTTTGTCTTTACCCTGGCTTTTTACCTCACATAATTAGCTCATGAGTGCTGAAAAGCAGTGGTAAATTTGTTTCTTGCTTCTGGTTGTTCCACAAGACCAGCAAATTAAATGGGGAGGCTTATTGAAGTAAAGATTATATAGACGGGGGGCAGGGGGACAGCCCCTGTATTTTTGATTGAATAATGAAGCACTTGCTCTAAGAAACTCCATCACCAAGGTAGCCTATTTTAATATGTTTTAATGGGGTAGAAGTAAAGGAAAGACCTCGGAAAATCTTTGGCTCTTTGCTTCAGAGACGCATTACATATTATTTCTATAAAAGTTTTGCATTCCAGATGGAGTTGCTTGCCTAATTCATGTCACAAACTTTGACCCTTGAGTGTGAGCTTTGGTTTTGTATATAGTGTGTTCTTTTAGAAACTGCTCGTTTTTGAAACTGGGTAACTAGCAACACAGTTTATCAGGTAATAAATTATTGGAGAAACTTTACTCCGCGAAGGAATGTAATTAATACTGCTCCACGTAGAATTAACTGTTGCAGATGTTAATATTAGCAAATCGGCAACAGAGCAGGCTTCATATTTTTCTGGAGAACGAAAGGGATTCTTCTGTCAAATATAACGCACACATTTTGTTTTTGTAACTGGAGTTGAGTTTGAGTGGCCGCTCTCAGAACTGAGTTCCAGAATCTGATAATTTCACAGTGGATTTTAAGCCAATTGTCAACACAGCTCTGCCTTGCCTGCTGTCTTGCAGACGCTTGAGAAGCGCCATTCACTAAGAATCTAGGGCTCAACCCATCAAGTTTCTCTTGAATAAGCTCCATTAAAATGAATGGGAGCAACACAAAAGCAGGGCCATTCCCCCGACAGGATGGACTCCAGCACCTTACAGCTCTTGCTGTAGAGGGTTTATTCGTCTTCAAGTGTGTCGCAGCCAGTGAGTGTGTCTTGAGAGAACTACAGTGGTACCTTGGTTCTCAAACGCCTTGGTATTCAAACACTGCAACCCCAGAAGTAAGTGTTCCGGTTTGCGAACTTTTTTTGGAAGCAGAATGTGCTATGTTTTGAGTGTTACTCTTCCGATTTGAGTGCCACACTTCCATTTTCAGTGTTGTGCTTCAATTTTGAGTGTTACACTGAGATCTGTTTTTGCTATTTATTTTGTTGTTGTTTTTTGACAGCTCTTTTTGTTTTGTTTTTGTGACTGTGTGGAACCCAGTTCAGCTACCGATTTATTGATTGTGTGACTGCAGTACATTGTTTATTGCTTTCATGTTATGGATCAGTGGTCCCGTTAGATAGTAAAATTCATGTTAAATTGCTGTTTTAGGGGTTGTTTTTAAAAGTCTGAAACAGATTAATCCATTTTGCATTACTTTCTATGGGAAAGCGTTCCTTGGTTTTGGAACGCTTTGGTTTTAGAACGGTCTTCCAGAATGGATTAAGTTGGAGAACCAAGGTACCACTGTACTGGTATGTTAATAATAATTAAATAACTAATAACACATCTGCAGAGGGAGCTGCCAGCTATGTCTCTGCATGATTTACTGTTCTTCCCTTGCCACCTTCCCGTTTCCTTCTGCTAGGTGGGGGCTATTGACTCTTTTCATCTCTGTATTGGGTGTCCATGCACTTTCAATGCAGAGATGCAGCAGTGTTATACCAGCTTAAGAGTAGGCTGTCCTGTTGCACTTACACATGTTAATACTCTGGGTATGTCATTTAAGTCTAAGTGTAATTTCCATTGCAATTTTAATGTCATTGTTGCTGTTGTTTAGTCATTTAGCCATGCCCGACTCTTTGTGACCCCATGGACCAGAGCATGCCAGGCACTCCTCTTTTCCACTGCCTCCCACAGTTTGGTCAAACTCATTCGAAAACACTGTCCAACCATCTCGTCCTCTGTTGTCCCCTTCTCCTTGTGCCCTCAATCTTTCCCAACATCAGGGTCTTTTCCAGGGAGTCTTCTCTTCTCATGAGATGGCCAAAGTATTGGAGCCTCAGCTTCAGGATCTGTCCTTCAGGGCTGATTTCCTTCAGAATGGAGAGGTTTGATCTTCTTGCAGTCCATGGGACTCTCAAGAGTCTCCTCCAGCTCCATAATTCAGAAGCATCAATTCTTTGGCGATCAGCCTTCTTTATGGTTCAGCTCTCACTTCCATATATCACTCCTGGGGAAACCATAGCTTTAACTATACGAACCTTTGTCGCCAAGGTGTTGTCTCTGCTTTTTAAGATGCTGTCTAGGTTTGTCATTGCTTTTCTCCCAAGAAGCAGGCGTCTTTTAATTTCATGACTGATGTCACCATCTGCAGTGATCATGGAGCCCAAGAAAATAAAACATCTCACTGCCTCCATTTCTTTCCCTTCTATTTGCCAGGAGGTGATGGGACCAGTGGTCACATGATCTTAGTTAATGTCATTACTGTGTTTTTAAATGGAAGGTGGGTATAGAAATGTTTTAAATAAATAAGTGGAACCTAGGGCTGGGTGCTACCTATTTTTCAACATTGTGATACATCAGCAGCTAGATATCATTATGTACTGTTATATCACAATGTCTGAAATTGCCCATCCCTAACCCATACTGCCCCTGCTTTCAGGAGCCAGAGTGGCATAGGGTTTGCTCAGCTCAGTGAGCTGGGCAAGCCCCTCTAGCGTTCTGGCTCCCGTGAGCGGGAACTGTATGGGGGCATCATCAACTGAGGGTAGGCAGGGAAGCCACGATGTATCACCAGCTCAAAAAGTCTGAAACTGGTATCACAGTTTGACCATCATATCACCCAGCTCTAGTGGAACCTACTGGTTCAGAGGAAGCATCCATCTGAATATGAGTTGCTGAGTAACAGCAGTGGCAATGGGTTATTGCCTTTATCTTCTGCTTAATGGCTTATTATTTAGTTAGTTAAGCAATGTATATAAGCCTTCATATTACAAAGAAAATCTCTAGGTGACTTGCTACATCCCCAAATATTACAAATACAGTGGTACCTTGGTTCTCGAACTTAATCCATTCCGAGAGTCCGTTCGACTTCAAAAATTGTTTGAAAACCAAGGTGCGGCTTCCGATTGGCTGCAGGAGTTTCCTGCACTCAAGTGGAAGCTGCATTGGACGTTCGGCTTCCGAAAAACGTTCACAAACCAGAACACTTACGTCTGAGTTTGCGGCATTCGGGAACCGATTTGTTCGACAACTAAGCCATTCCAGAACCAAGGTACAGTGGTACTTTGGGTTAAGAACTTAATTCATTCCGTAGGTCCGTTCTTAACCTGAAACTGTTCTTAACCTGAAGCACCACTTTAGCTGCCGCACCGCCGGACCATGATTTCTGTTCTCATCTTGAAGCAAAGTTCTTAACCCGAGGTACTATTTCTGGGCTAGCGGAGTCTGTAACCTGAAGCATCTGTAACCTGAGGTACCACTGTAATACCTTCTTAAAGGCATCTAGTTCATAGCTGGACATTTCCTCTCATCTAGAAGGGTTCTTCTTCCGTTCCAAATGTCCTCTGTGCACAGGTAAGTCCTACTCTTCCATGCTCAAAGCCATAATTAATGTTTAACTATGGTTTTACATGAATGTACAGTTTGTGGTTGTTCCTGCCGCTGCATGGCCAGAAGTCGGGGAGGAGTGAAGTGGGGACTTTTGAGCAGCTTGCTACTCATTCACATTTAAACATAGTTAAACATTTACTATGGTTTAAAGTGATGGGCAAACACAGTTGTAACCCTTTTCCTCTGTGAGCGAAGAGTCGGATGCCTCCAAATGTAATTTGCAAGAGTCTTTGTTCAAGCACTTTCTTGCCAAATTTACTGAAAAAAGGAGATGTGGAATAAACATTAGTGTTTAAGGAAAGGATTAGAAATAGCATTGATTGTTGAGCTTCCAACATTATGCAGTTCACCAACTGTGTTAAAATCTGAATGGAGAAAATAAATGGGAAGCCAGCATTTGCTATTTATTTCGCCTTTTTATTATATATACAATGTTGTTATGCTTCTGATTAATGGATTTAGGAAGTTTGAAAGACTGTAAATAGGAAACAGATGCCACAGATCTTTTGCTCGTAATTTTTATTTCCTTTATTTTACAAAGAACACTACTGTGTTTTGAAAAACAAAATTAAACCACACTAGTCACTACCACTTAGCCACTATCCTGAATTACTGTAGTGGTAAGACTGTCTAAAGTACAGTATTAGGAAAAGATTTACTTCTTGGCAAAAGTTGAGATGCTTGGATTAACAAAAGTCAACAAACCTATTTGGGGGTTATATTTGAAAGTTGAGTCTTCTACAGCCTTTAAATCGGAAGCAATAAAAACCAATTTTTGACTTTGAAGAATTCACGCAGCAGTTATTCAGATTCTAATTGATCTGGCTTTTGTTGAAACTCTTATCCCTTTATAATATTTACAAGCTGATTAGCTCAGCCTGGATAGAGCGTGGTGCTGATAATGCCAAGGTTCCAAGTTCAATTCCTGTACAGGACAGCTGCATATTCCTGCATTACCGGGGGTCGGACTGGATCCTCAGGGACCCTTCCAACTTGACAATTCCATTATCTTACTCTTCGGTCATTTGTATTTGCTCTGTGACTCATAATTAGGGTGCATGTGGGGAAGTGGTCTTCCTCAGTTGTGTTCTAGCTGGGCAGGGTTGGATTTTCTGAGTTCTGAGGGTAATTGATATTGATCCAGAGCAGAACTCCAACGTATATTTAGCAAAGTAAAAACTTAAACGTGTTGCAGGATTCCCAAAAAATAGACCAGAGGCAATTAATATTTCATCCAGTAGAACTTGACTGCTACTGAAGGCAAGTGAGCATAATAGTCACAAATCCAATACATTAAGGATTGGCACTGTCCATAAGAAATCATCATCATCATCATCATCATCATCTATACCCCGCCCTCCCCAGCCAAGACTGAGCTCAGGGCAGCTAACACCAAATATAAAACAAATTGACTGAAATACAGTGGTGCCCCGCAAGACGAACGCCTCGCAAAACGGAAAACCCGCTAGACGAAAGGGTTTTCCGTTTTGGAGGCGCTTCGCAAAACGAATTTCCCTATGGGCTTGCTTCGCAAGACGAAAACGTCTTGCGAGTTCCTGCGGGGTTTTCCCCCTTCCCCCCCCTTTTCCTAAGCCCTAAGCCGCTTATCAGCTGATCCGCTAAAAGCCGCTAAACCGCTAATAGCGCTAATCCGCTAAACTGTCAATGGGCTTGCTTCACAAGATGAAAAAACCGCTATACGAAGAGCCTCACGGAATGGATTAATTTCGTCTTGCGAGGCACCACTGTACAGCTTAAAAACAAGATTAAAATAAAACATTAAAACATTTCATTTCAGCAGAAACTCAAAAACTTTTTGGGGATGAAAACGTCAAGTCTTCACCAAGGCTAACTATCCAGACTGGTCCTACGTGGGCCAGAAAAAAGCCAGGGAAGTCCCCAAGTAGGAGTTCCGTCACAGAAGGAAAAATCCAGTTGCAGCAGACTTAACTTAAACTTACAGTAGCTTATAATAAGACTAAACTCCACACCAGAAGGAAGAGAGCTAGAAGGGGAAAGAGCTCCTTCTGGACTTTTATAGTCAGCATGACCTTGATAGAAAAGATAACAGAACCATTTTAAACCAGCTGTATTCAGCTTCTCTGAAGGAATAACCCAAACATCATGAACCTTCTGCTTGTTTCTTTCACACACAGAGAGAAGCTTCCAGAACCCTCTTGAATTAATTAGAATAGGAAAGATCTCTACACATCAGATCAATACCTTCTGCATTAAGAAATGCAAAGTGACAGTTCGGACTCGGGGACAACAGTATATTGCATAAAAGTAATCGGCATGTAGTTAACATCTCTCATCATTTTTATCATTGGATTCCTGTCTCAACAAGTTATATAGACCTTTACAGTCACCCCTTAGTACATGTTGCATAGACCAAAGTTTGTATTGGGGTGGGGAATGAAGGTTGAATCTGGCCTCAATCATATTCTTGTTTCTTAATTTCCCATTGTAATTATACAGAATACAGCTTCAAGGCTTTTTCTGGTTCTTTTCAATATTGGCTGAAGTTAACTTGTTTTGTGATGACTTGACTGTAAAGCTTTATTAGAGCGATTCCGTCTGAATAGATTGAGGTTTGCTTTGTTATTTCCAAGTGCTGCATTTACAGAGCTCTTAATATTTGTTTTGTTTTATTTCATTTCTGCGAGTTCCCCTTGGGTTCTAGGCTCGAGGAATAAAATGTGCGGCAAGGATGTGGACATTTTTCATTAAAATGGAGCTACAAAATAAAATATAACATTTAAAAAGTCTCTCCAATTGAAGTATAAACATTGCTTTTGAATTCTTTTTTCTCAAGGGTGACTTCTAACCCAGCTGTTTCCCCCTATCCCAGAGCCGATTCCTTTCCTTTCGGCTCTGTCTAGATGGTTTTACTACCAAGAAAAACACAGGCAAACTTGTACAAACACACACATAATCTTTGAAAATCCCGAGGAAAATGTGTTGCACATCAGTGTCATAGAAAGATATATTTGACTGATTATCTCCTTTTTTTAAAAAAAACCCTATCATCTTGGGAAGGTTGAGGGGATGGAGCAGAAATATCGCTATTTGCAACACATAATTTTTTTGTAAAAGATTACCTATGTTTTGGGACGCGGGTGGTGCTGTGGGTAAAACCTCAGCGCCTAGGACTTGCTGATCGCATGGTTGGCGGTTCGAATCCCCACAGCGGGATATGCTCCCGCTGCTCGGTCCCAGCGCCTGCCAACCTAGCAGTTCGAAAGCACCCCTGGGTGCAAGTAGATACTAGCGGGAAGGTAAACGGCATTTCCGTGTGCTGCTCTGGCTCGCCAGAGCAGCTTCGTCACGCTGGCCACGTGACCCGGAAGTGTCTGCGGACAGCGCTGGCTCCCGGCCTCTAGAGTGAGATGAGCGCACAACCCTAGAGTCTGTCAAGACTGGACCGTACGGGCAGGGGTACCTTTACCTTTAGCTACCTTACCTATGTTTTAGGACAGGCTTACCCAACATCCAGATGTTGTGACTCCAGGTACCATCAGCCCCATTGCCAGTGGTTAGGGATGATGGGATCTGAGGTCCACTAAATCTGGGGAGGCACCGCAGTGGCTACTCTTGTTTTAGAAACGGAGCCCTGCGAAGAGATAGCTGAGTATGTTATACGACTGGCCAGCTTGGCTAAACCTGTGAATGGCAGTGGCTCTAGAGCAGCATTCGCCAACCTGGCTCCATCCAGATGTTTTGGACTACATCTAGTTCTGCTGAGATCTTTTAACTGGAGATGCTGCACCTGGAACCTTCCATATTCATAACAGGGGACTCTGTGGTTCTCTAGGCCAGTGTTTTTGAATCTTGGGTCTCCATCTGTTTTTGGACTACAACTCCCATCATCCCTAGCTAGTAGGCCCAGTAGTAAGGGCTAATGGCACTTGTAGTTCAAAAACAGCTGGAGACCCAAATTTGGAAAACACTGTTTTAGGCCAACCTGCTTGAGACCAGGTTGCAGTCAGGTTTTCTGCGTTGCTGCGGAACTGCCAACTATGTCAAACCCATCTTATATATATTGATAGATATTTCCATTGCACTAAGTGGTCCGTATAGTTTAAGCTATGGTTTTCCCAGGAGTGATGTATGGAAGTGAGAGCTGGACCATAAAGAAGGCTGATCGCCGAAGAATTGAGGGTTTTGAATTATGGTGCTGGAGGAGACTCTTGAGAGTCCCATGGACTGCAAGAAGATCAAACCTCTCCATTCCGAAGGAAATCAGCCCTGAGTGCTCACTGGAAGGACAGATCCTGAAGCTGAGGCTCCAATACTTTGGCCACCTCATGAGAAGAGAAGATCCCTGGAAAAGACCCTGATGTTGGGAAAGATGGGGGGCACAAGGAGAAGAGGACAACAGAGGACGAGATGGTTGGACAGTGTTCTCGAAGCTACCAGCATGAGTTTGACCAAACTGCGGGAGGCAGTGGAAGACAGGAGTGCCTGGCGTGCTCTGGTCCATGGGGTCACGGAGAGTTGGACATGACTAAACAACAACAAAGTGGTCTTATTCCCAAGATCAAGGCGAAATGTTCTGTGTCCCTTTGAATTCTTTGCAAACGATTGTTCCAGTCGAAAAGGTACTTCACCTGGCTGACCGTAACCTGAGCTGAGCATTCCTGCACGGAACAGGGTTTAAAACCTTCGTAGGAATATTAAATATGGAGGCGAGCACAGGTGCATGACTTCTGGCTTCCATGTTATTTGCATAATAGTGGGCTACTAATTGAAGTGGAGAATGGTCAGGCAGCCAAGCATGAAGCGATAAGAGCTTTGTGGCAAAGTGTGCTCACTTAAGGCTCCCCTCCCCTTACGAGCGCTGTATTCATTCATTGTTGCTAGCTGTGCCACCTGTTAGCTAAAGTGCACAGGTATGCATTTCTTCCTGCCCTTTTCCTTGCTGAGATAATTTTAAGTGGAGCGTTGGCCAGTCATCTTTTGTTGAAGCCTTCAGCAGTTGAGAGAGGAAGAAAGCTATCCTCAGAGGTGTTGTCCATAATCAAGACAAGATGTTGGTTTCTGTTGCTGGAAATGGAATGTGGGGGAAAGTGTCTGTCGAGGATGTTAACTTTCACTTGCTGCATAAGTGTTTCAACTGTCTTAAGAAAAATACTCTTAACATAACGTTCTTATTTATATGGCTCGGGACCTGGGTACTTGAATGACCATCTTTTCTCGCATGTACTTTCCCTTTCATTAAGATCTTTGCAGGATTTTTTTCAGCTGGAACTCTCCAGAATTCAGTTCTGACACCTCTCAGATGGCTTTCATTGCCATTACAAGAGAACAAGGGAGGCCTTCATGGTGAGTTCCAGCACCCCCTTTTTAAAAATAAGATGCTCTTTCCTGGGCACCCTCACTTTCCGAATTTCGGTGAATGGCAACTGTTCAAATGGCCTTTTCTGCTGTGGTACCTTAAACCAAGGGGCGCGGGTGGCGCTGTGGGTTAAACCACAGAGCCTAGGACTTGCCGATCAGAAGGTCGGCAGTTTGCATCCTTGCGATGGGGTGAGCTCCCATTGCTCGGTCCCTGCTCCTGCCAACCTAGCAGTTCCAAAGCACGTCAAAGTGCAAGTAGATAAATAGGTACCACTCCAGCCAGCGGGAAGGTAAATGGTGTTTCCGTGTGCTGCTCTGGTTCGCCAGAAGCGGCTTAGTCATGCTGGCCACATGACCCGGAAGCTGTATGCCGGCTCCCTCGGCCAATAAAGCGAGATGAGCGCCGCAACCCCAGAGTCGGTCATGACTGGACCTAATGGTCAGGGGTCCCTTTACCTTTACCTTAAACTAAGAGAGGCTTGCCTGGAACTTATTATTACGTCTTTCTAGTGCAAGGTAAAATATTTCCTCAGGCTTTCTAGAATAGCTGGAATATAGTTTTATTCTGCCTCTGCAGTTTTATTCCTATTTTATTTTTGGTAAGGTTACTGATTTATTTGTCATTCTTTTTTAGATGCTTACCCTGAACAAGGTTTTTGAGTGTAGGGTGGGGTGCAAGCTGCGAATAAATGTTAGTTTATTTATTATTTACTGACAGAAAGTGTGTGGAACCGTTAGGCACTTTACACATTTTAGTAAACAGCTGCTCGCTGCAGACTTAGTGTTGCATCCAGATTGAGTGAATCGTTCTTATATCCCACTGAAATCGGTTGTCATCATTTGGGAAAAGGTAAGGTGGCACTGAGGTCAGGCTGCACAGTTGTACTGGTGAGAACATCGGATGGGTTTTGTCACATAGGCTGCACCTGTGCACCTGGGCAGGCCCAACCTTGCCCCTCCCAGTAAGTGGCAGGAACTCACCAGAGGAGAGCTGCTCCCAGTGCTGTGCAGAAGCCTATTTTAATTCCAGTTCCAGTGGACTGTGGAACTGTAGTGTTACAGCAAACCTAAAGGACCATCATGTGCATTCTGGCTTCCAGGAGTATGATTGGCCTAGTTCACTCAGCAGCCTGATTTACTGCACTGATTTACCGTTTGCTGTTATATTCTAATGGGTTATTTAAAAAAGGGTAAAGGACCCCTGACAGTTAAGTCCAGTCACGAACGACTCTGGGGATGTGGCGCTCATCTCGCTTTACTGGCTGAGAGAGCCGGTGTTTGTCCACAGACAGTTTTTCTGGGTCATGTGGCCGGCATGACTAAGCCGCATCTGGCGAAACCAGAGTAAACGCTGTTTACCTTCCCGCCGGAGCAGTACCTATTTATTTACTTGCACTTTGACGTGCTTTCGAACTGCTAGGTTGGCAGGAGTTGGGACAAAGCAATGGGAGCTCACCCCGTGGCTGGGATTTGAACCGCTGACCTTCCGATCGGCAAGCCCTAGGCTCAGTGGTTTAGACCGCAGCACCACCTGCGTCCCAGTGGATTATTAAACAGTGCTTTACAGTGGTACCTCAGGTTAAGTACTTAATTCTTCCGGAGGTCCATTCTTAACCTGAAACTGTTCTTAACCTGAAGCACAACTTTAGCTAATGGGGCCTCCTGCTGCTGCCGCGCCGCCGGAGCACGATTTCTGTTCTCATCCTGAAGCAAACTTCTTAACCCGAGGTACTATTTCTGGGTTAGCAGAGTCCGAAGCGTATGTAACCTGAGATACCACTGTATTTGAAAGAAGTTGTTTATTTTAAAATTGTTGTGATATTTTTTGGTGTTGGATCAGATTATTACTATGTGTGTGATCTTTGCTGTCTATTTTGCTGTTTCTTCAGCTTCCAAACTGTCTTGTGCATAGTAATATAGAAAGGTAGTATATAAAATCAAAGGGAAATGAAATTATTGTCCGGCCTAATGTACTTGAATCTATCTGTTAAGTAGCCCTGAATGTTTTGCATGCTGGGTCATTATGAATCATGGCAAACTTAGTCTCTGCAAAATAATCTTTGCAGGAAAATTCTGTGTGCGCATGCCCATGGAGGACTCCTACTGCCATTCTTGCTAGTCAGATGTTGTTCTCCAGCGTTTGCCGTGTCCGCCCTTTTCGTTGGAGTGAATTTCTTTCTCATTTCTCCTTACAACCTCCCTTGTGATCTTGAATATGAATATTTCAGGTGGAAATTATGTAAGAAATGACTTGTGCAAGGGTGGAGGAACTAGATTTTGCTATTTTTCTGAAGAAATCTCTGTGATTTTTGAGCAAGAGTTGCAAAAGCTGATTGCTTGTTTGCATAGCTTCTTAGGAACTTTTCACTTGGGGAGCGAAAAGATGAAAATCTCTTGAGGTTACTATTACCATTAGTTTTTGCTAAGCTTTTAATTTGTTACTCTTCCGTAAGTGTTGTTTAGGTCTTGATAAGTATCTCTACTTTGATGTGATACTTTCCAGGGGCTGCTATGTTGCTAGGACTGAAGCCTTGTATCGCAAAAGTGCTTAATAACAGATGCTTTATTTTTCCTTAAAATAGATTAATATTATGATTTGATCTAAAAGTGTTTATTTTTAAAAGTGCCTTTTACACAGTGTGATCCAAGGTTCATGCACTCCTGATACTTTTGATGTCTGTGCTTCTTAGATTTTGCGTAGTTATTTCTCCAATTGCTGCCTGTGAAAATATATTTATAACAAGATTCCAAGGCTCTTGAGACCACAAGCTTTTCCCACATGCATCTTTGAAAAAGCAAGTTTTGTGTTAGGAAAGCTCATACTTCCAGAGTTTAGAGGGCTTCAAACATAAATGGAGAAATACTGAAGTTGACCCATTGCTATGTGTTCTGTACTCTAATCGTGTGAAGAGTAGAATAATAGAATTGTAATTTGGAAGGGACCCTGAGGCTCATCTAGTCCAACCCCCTGAAATGCAAGTATCTCAACCCCCCGTTACCCATCCAATTTGAAACCGCATCAGACCCTGCTTAGCTTTGCAAATGTGCTGGAAGCTTAATTGCTGTACCACATCAGCCCATTAAACAATGATAGACACATTAGCTTCCTTGTGGGATTTTTATCTTTCAAAATCACATTATGCTGGATATAGGGGTGTTTTCCAATGTATGGACATTACTGATTTGTCCATACTGGTTTGTGTCTAACACCGTATAAACCACAATTTATATATGGTCAAAACATTAGGCTGATCAAATCACTTGTTTCTTCATTTCTCCTTTATGCATGCTTCCAGTTTCCAGTTCTTAACATTACACAGTGCAAGTCTTAAAACATTTACATTTAATACAAGTGTCACATTTTAAACTTATATGCCAGCGTATAATAGGAAAATCAGACTATATTGGTTATTGCTGAGCCAGTTCTTCCCCAGTTCCATCTGCTTTTTTGAGGCAAGATTAATCATTCCAGTCTCCATGTCACTTCCTTGTTTTTTAACCTTACCCAGAAATAAGTGATGTTTCTCCCGAGTATAAATATTAACTGTTTAAAATGGCAAAAGGCAATTATTGCGAATAAAAATTATGAACAGCAACTAAATCTTTACCAAATACAACTCAAACAGCCGTCTGGTTTTCATTTTTAAAAGTATTGCTAAATTATACCCACTTAGCAATCCTGCCTAATAGCTATTGAGGTGACTCTGGGCCGGCCTAAGACATTTTGATACCTGAAGATGACACTTCTACTCACTCCACATATGAATTTTGACTGGTTTGGAAGTTGAGTTTTACTTAAAATGAAGAAGAAGAAGAAGAAGAAGAAGAAGAAGAAGAAGAAGAAGAAGAAGAGTAGTAGTAGTAGTAGTTTGGATTTGATATCCCTCTTTATCACTACCCTAAGAAGGCGGCTAACATTCTCCTTTCCCTTCCTCCCCCACAACAAACACTCTGTGGGGTGAGTGGGGCTGAGAGACTTCAGAGAAGTGTGACTAGCCCAAGGTCACCCAGCAGCTGCATGTGGAGGAGCAGGGAATCGAACCCGGTTCCCCAGATTACGAGTCCACCGCTCTTAACCACTACGCCACGATGGCTCTTGATGAGTGCTGAGGCAGCATCTTCCAATGACAGCTGAGATTTATATTTGTTTATATTTATATCACTAGCCTAGGGACGTGGGTGGCACTGTGGGTTAAACCACAGAGCCGATTGGAAGGTCGGTGGTTCGAATACCCATGACGGGGCGAGCTCCCGTTGCTCGGTCCCAGCTCCTGCCAACCTAGCAGTTCAAAAGCACATCAAAGTGCAAGTAGATAAATAGGTACCACTTTGGCGGGAAGGTAAACGGTGTTTCTGTGCGCTGCTCTGGTCATGCTGGCCACATGCCCCAGAAAAACTGTCTGCGGACAAACGCCGACTCCCTCAGCCTGCAAAGCAAGATGAGCGCAGAAACCCCAGAGTTGTTTGCAACTGGAGTTAACTGTCAGGGGTCCTTTACCTTTACCTTATCACCAGCCTAACACCACAATACAGTTATAAATCGTGATGTTGAAAAGCGGCGGGAGGAACAAGCTGCATCGGCCCCACGAAGTGCTGGGTTGAAATCGCCTCAGCTCTGTTAGTGGGAGGCAAGTTCCACCCACAATATACCACTGGGTGAAGGCGCCATTACGCTATGGCCCTCAAACTGCTCCTGGGCGATGTATCAATACATTGCCCAGTCCTAATAGCTAGAAGCCATCATTGCATCTTAAGGTAACAAATTCAGTAAATCAGGCATGTCCAACAGTCAATCGTGTGATCCTGATCGACCCCCCCCCCAAAAAATAAGCAACTACTTTGGGTCTTTCTCCCCCCCAGAAAGCTCAACCGCTTTGGGTCTTCCTCCCCAACAACTCTGGTCAATCCAATGAGTAGATCATTGCCAGTTTTTTTTATAGTGGGAGTAGATCACTATCCCTTAGGAGTTGGACATGCCTGCAATAAATGAATGATGTGCAATGCGAGGAAATACTGCCTCGTCAACTGATTTCCGATAATTTGCCTGATTTCCGATAATTTATTGCTGTGAGTTGTGTGTTTTATCGTGAATCCAGAATTCAGGGCAAGGTCCTCTCTTCATGTTAGCTCTGCTAATCACATTAGGAAGCACGCTGAAACACTTCCTTAAAATAAAAATTAAAAAAAAAACCACCCTTGACAGCAGTGATGTTTTTTCTTTTTCTTTTAATGAACTTAGCCTAGAGCTGATAAAAGAACCTTTTTAAAAAAGTTGTGAATGTTGGATAAATGACAGGACCACGTTGCTGGTAGCTTGCTGTTAACTGTTTGTAATATCAGTGCCAATATTATGTCAGGTGTAGGTTTCTCCTTGTCAGCCAAAGCTGTGATAACCATGGAAACTGTTCAAATAAAGTGCATAAGCAACCAAAATATTTTCTAAAAAGAGAGAGAGCCTTGGCTTTGTAGAGTTTCGCGTATCATATACTGAGTGTAGTTTTTGCAATTACTTGTTCATTTTATTAAACAATAAAATACGTGGGATTAAGGCCCTTCCAGAGGTATTTCCTGTACATTAGATTATGTAAGTAGCAATCAAGAGTTTTATAGCACATTTCTCAATTGAGTGTGTGCCAAATATGTCAGAAATGGTAAGAGTTTAAGCTTTCTTTTTAAAAGTAACTTCCTAATCCAATTAGTCATTGTAAAGAGTAGCTCTCTCTTAACCCAATCCATGCGCGGGGAGAGTGAAAGCTTATATTTCTTCCTTCATAAATAGAAGTGCTTATATTTCTTCCTTCATAAATAGAAGTGCAGTGTTCCACTTGTATGAAATTCCTCTGTAACGCAAGGGTGGTTTGCCCTGGATGGATCTCTGAATGCTTTAGGCCAGCTCCCAAGAGACTGTGATCTACTCACAGATTAAAAAACTGGCAGTGATTTACCACTATTTGGGAGGGGTTCAGGTCTTAGGGAGGAAAGTCAAGAGTTGTTGACCTTTTTGGGGGGGTTCAGATCAAAGTTGTTGAGCTTTTTAAAGAGGGGCAGATAAAAAAAGGTTGAGCTTTCTTTAGGGGAAAAAGGGAAAAAGTCTCTCAACAAAAGATCGCTCAGGAAATGATCAGCCTCACAGCAAAAACTCCATTTTCCGATCATGCGCAAATGGAGGACGGGGAGAGGGGGCGGGGCCAGATGCTCTTTTTTCCCTACAAAGGAAAAAGAGACCACGACTGACCAAAACCTCCCAGGGATCGATCAGCCGATTGCGGTTGACTTGTTGGACATCCAGTTTAGGGGATTTTCTAGGAGACTAAGCTGATGGTCCTGTCAGATTCCTGGCCTGGCTGTGGAACATTGCTCCTTAGCATCCTCTTTGGTGGTGTGGAGTCCAGTTTGGTTCCTGTCATTCTGCAGAGCTACAGGCTATGCATCAAACTGGACAAAGATTTGAATGCAAATGGTGCAAGTCTCACTTGAAAGTTGACTGAACACTGATTAATGCACATAAACTGTGCCTATCAAGCAAAGCTGGAATGTTCTGTCAATTTGGATTCCCTCGGTTTCTCGTTTGGACTCCCTCGGTTTCTCAGCCTGGAAGGATAAATAACCCCAATCTATTACACAGTAGTTTGGTGACCTTAATGTACTTGCTGCATTTGAATGTACTTTCTGTTTTTCTTGGATCCAGATTTGGGCAATTGGACAGCATATATTACTCTTACGTGTAAACTAATTTCGGTGTATTGATTTTTAAATGTACTGTTAATGTAAGTTGACAGGTCCCCCCTCCCCCTGTGTTTCCTTCCCTTCCTTCCTTCCTTCCTTTTTTCTTTAATGAATTTGCAATAAACAAAGAAATTAAAAAAGAATGCTAAAAAAAAAGTTGAACAGCAGAATCCAGTAATTAGCAGTTTTTGTACAAAAATATGTTTTTTAGTAAGAGTCTACAATATGTTGTAGATGGGGTCTCTGGGATAACAGGTGAAATAACACTTTACCTTAAATTACCTGTACCAGATTTAAAATGAATGTGAGAAATCAGTCCTCCCTTTAAGGTGTTTTTGAAACGTTTGAATGGATTTTGTTTTAAATCGACTCCACAGCTAAATAACATTTACATTTGGCTGAATCCATTTGGTGATTTTTCTGAATTCTGAACTGTGGCCCGCTCCCCATAACAATATTTATACATCGTGCAAAGCATTCAAGGGTGCTTCTTTATGTGATAAATAAAACCTAACCAGCACCCCTTAACAATCAGGGATACCTTGGTGCACATCACTGAGGACGAGCCAGAAGCGCCACATCATCCTTCATCTCCTGCAACAAGAGCTTATTGCACTATTAGACTGTAGATATTTAAAGCACAAGCTGTTCTCCCATCACTTTCTACAAAGCATCATTTGGCCATGCCACTGAGCTGGACCAGTCCAGCTGGAACAACCAGTTCCTGGACTCCGACTCCTCCTCCAGCTCATCTGTGAATCCTTGGAAGTCCTTTGTCCCAGCAGTAGATAATTCTAGCAGATTTTTTTTTTTTTTTGCTTTGCATCCGGCAAATTGCTGACCTCCAACGGTTTACAAAAGGCTGTTCTGAGCATCTTAGCGTGCGGCCTGCTGATCTCATTTGAAGATCAGTAGTGAATATACATCCCCTAGAGAGTAAGGACAGTTTCATCATTGCTTCTTTGAAAGCTGAAAATGTATTAGGTTAGCTCTTTTAAAAATAAGTTTTCGTGCTGAAGTGTTAGCTTTAATGGGAGAGGAAATGCTTGTGGAAATGCTTATAGAGAAACCAGAATCTGAAGACTGGTTAAGAGGTGGTTTCTGAAATAAGGTTTGATGGCCCATGGCTGAAATTCTCTTACCTAGCGTAACTGATTCTTTATGTCCTCTTTTCCTGTACTGTTGATCCATCGACTTGATGCTAATAGGTCACACACCACTTCTCCCCTTCCTTCTGCTTCTTGTCAGGGTAGGGTGGGGACCCTAAATGTTGCAGTTGGGACCCCTCTTTAATCACACCGATTAGGTATTGAAATGGACTGCCTAATGTTAGGTGATAATATTTGCACTCCCGCAGTTTGGTCAAACTCATGCTGGTAGCTTCGAGAACACTGTCCCACCATCTTGTCCTCTGTCGTCCCCTTCTCCTTCTGCCCTCCATCTTTCCCACCATCAGGGTCTTTTCCAGGGAGTCTTCTCTTCTCACGAGGTGGCCAAAGTATTGGAGCCTCAGCTTCAGGATCTGTCCTTCCAGTGAGCACTCAGGGCTGATTTCCTTAAGAATGGATGCGTTTGATCTTCTTGCAGTCCATGGGACTCTCAAGAGTCTCCTCCAGCACCATAATTCAAAAGCATCAATTCTTCGGCGATCAGCCTTCTTTATGGTCCAGCTCTCACTTCCATACATCACTACTGGGAAAGGCCGTAACAATGGAGGAGGCCAAAGAAAGAATTCTTGAAATGATTAGAAGTGCATCCTTTGCTGAATAAGCTGTAGGATGTTAGAAGCCTCCCAGAATTGCTGGGGCAAGACAATCTAGTCAGATGGTTGGGATACAAATAATAAATTATTATTATTACCCATTATTAGTCATTATTAGCCATTATCAGCCAGTGTCTAATTTATATTTTAGGGCCAGAAATCAAGCATGTGGGCACAGTTTAATTCCAAATACTGCAGGTAGCTTTGTTCATTAGAAAATAATCAAATGTAATAATAAAGTAATACTTTTATTAGGACCAACCGAGAAGTCACAAAGTGGTGAGCAAGCTTTTTCTGCTGAAGCCAAATGGGGGCAGGGAGAAGAGTGGAGCAAGCAGGGCAAGAGCCTTGTTCCCAGAAGTAGTATGTTCCTGGGCATGGAAACCCCATCTACAGTTGTAAAATGGAGTGGATAAGGTGTTAGGAAGACTAGGTTATGCTAACTAGCCACAGCAAGAGGTACTAATGCTTCTGAACAGGGCCGTAGGTAGGGGGTGGTGAGGTGGGCCCCCGCCAAGGGTGCGGGCGATGGGGGCACACAGGCAAAATCAGCTAAAAATATGTCCATAAATATAAATATTGATTATTGCCTCATATTCAAGGGAAGTAATAGTACCACTTTATTCTGCCTAGGTCAGACCACACCTGGAATACTGTGTCTAGTTGGGGTGTGTGTGGGTGTTAATTGGGTTATTGTTTTTACTTTGATTTTATATATTGTGATCTTTTGTGTGAACTGCCCACAGACCTCTGGGTATAAGGCAGTATATAAATTCTAATAATAATAATAATAATAATAATAATAATAATAGGTTTTAAATAGAGTGTGAATTGAATTGGGAGGGGTGGTTTGGAGGAGAGGCGGAAAGAAGAGCTAATTTGTCTGTGACTAGGGGATGCAATCTGGATGGTTCTGTCAGGGGCTCAAGATCACCTAGCTACAGCTCTGCTTCTGAATACCAGAAATTACAGGAAGAGAGAGTGGTCTTGTGATCAGGCCTGCTTGTGGGTTTCCAAGAGGCATGTTGGAATAATGTAGTATAAACACCAACAATTGGGAAACACTTGCCTGCGAGCGCCCCAGTTGGAGAACAGCCTCTACCAAAGGTGCCATGGGTTTTGAAGACGCTCAAACTCAGGATGAAAGGGAGAAACATGCTAAGAGGAAGGCATGCTTGGCAAACCCTCACCATGATCAACTCCCGCCCAGAAACCTATGTCCCCACTGTGGAAGGACGTGTGGATCCAGAATTGGCCTCCACAGTCACTTACAGACTCACTGTTAAAACTGTGTTTATAGAAGACAATCTTACTCGGCTACGAGGGATTGCCGAAGAAGAAGAAGAAGAAGAAGAAGAAGAAGAAGAAGAAGAAGAAGAAGAAGAAGTTGACCAATGTGAGAACAGGAATACTGGACTACACGGGCAATTGGCCTGATGCAGCAGTTTCTTCTTATGTCCTTAAATCTAGGCCATCCAGTATTTTACACAGATTTCCTAGGTCAGGGGTCTGCAACCCGCGGCTCCGGAGCCGCATGTGGCTCTTTTACACCTTTGCCGCGGCTCCGGGGCGGATACTAGCAAGGAGAGGAGGTGCATTGTGCGCCCCGACACTTCCCACTGTGGCGGGCGCTGTACTGGCTGTGACGTCGCATGGGGGCGGTGCGTGCTTTAGTCACGCACCGTCCCGACGTCACCTTCCCGCCCGCCCGCCCGCTACATTGTAAGGGGCATGTACGCTGGTCACTGCATTGAAAGGGGGCATGTACGCTGGTCACTGTTTTGAAGGGGAGTGAAGAACACACACACACACACAAAAAGGTAACTTGTTAATTTAACGTTTATTTCTATGAGGAGGAGTAATTCTGAGGGGTCAAACAAAGAAATAATAAAAAAGTCACAAAAAAGTTATTTTTATAATGACGAGTTTTGCGGCTCCCAGTTTTTTTTTTTTTCTTTCGGAAACGGGTCCAAGTGGCTCTTTTTGTCTTAAAGGTTGCAGACCCCTGTCCTAGGTGCATTCTGGTCTGGTCTTAAGAGTTGGCTTTTGCCTGGGGCTGTTTTGATTGCCATGGAATCATAGAATTGTGGAGTTGGTAGGGACCCAGGGGTTATCTAGTCCAACCCCCTGCAATGCAGGAATCTCAGCTAAAGCATCCATGACGGATGGCCACCCAACCTCTGCTTTAAAACCTCCAGGGAAGGAGAGAGTCTACAACCTCCCAAGGGAGGCCTTTCCACTGCCCTGTATGGACCTTTGTCTCACAGGGAGCATGACTTTGGGGGAAGGAGAGACTTTTCAGACTTGGCAGTTGATACAGGAGGTGGTGAGGATAATGGGAATTGCATTTGCATTGGTAAATTTTTATTTTGCAACTGAGGGCCACCAGAAGCAACCCAAGCAGTTGCTTTGCAGACGTGCATTTTAGAGGCAATGTATCAGACACAGACTAGTGCTGCAAGGAACGTACTCATAACGCAGATGTTTTCTTCTCGCTGGGTAGCAATGACTGTTTCGGTTAAATGGGTGGCACCATTTTATGTGCACTTTGTAATGGTGTTCCATTAATTAATGACTTGCACCAATGCTTTCCTGCAGAACGCGGGCGGCAAGTTTCAACAAGGGCTTGCCCTGATTTGGCCTCAGTTTCATTGTCATCTTATTGAAGCCTCTGGTGGGGATTGTCATCATGAGTCTGCGATGTCAACAGTTTGCCAATAACACTTAGCTTTGGGTGTGTTTGTTTTTTTGCCCTCTTTGTTATCTAGGAAAATTCAATCCATCTTTTAATAGACAGGCTGTCTTTGCTTACAGATATATGTGTGTGTGTGTGTGTGTGTGTGTGTGTGTGTAAAAATGTATGTGTATATGTATATGTGTGTATCTTTCTCTCTCTCTCTCTCTCTCTCTGTGTGTGTGTGTATGTGTGTGTGTGTGTGTATGTGTGTGTGTGTGTGTATGCGCGCTGCCCATCTGACTGGGTTGCCCCAGCCCGTCAGGGACACAACCACTCTGGACAGTTTCCAACAAATTAAAACTTTCAGCACAATAAAGCATCAAACATAAAAAGCTTGAGCTTCACATTCCCATTCCAATATGGTTTGCGCAGAATGATCTCCCTGCGGAACATTCCCTTTCTAATAAATTAGATTACATTGAAGATTCTGCAATGGAAGGACTGAATAAATGGTCTGCAGGAAGGGAAGGGGAAGACCTTTACTTGTTAGATTGTATGTGTGACATTGTAATAGCATGCATAACTTGCTGGTTAATCGTTAAACACAGCTTTCAGTTTTTCTCTTGCCTTTTTTTGCATTGCCCTTATACTGCATCGAAAGGGAGCAATTGTGTGAATATGTTAACAATAGAATAACGGAGTGTTTACATGCCAGTAAAGTGTAGCTCTAATCCTTTGTAAAGAAATTACTCTAGCTTCCTTTCTTTTCTTTTCTTTTCCTTTTTGAGGAAATAACTTCTTTTTGGTATTTATTTTTACAAGCTTTTTCAGGTCACTGAGTGTTAAGTAAACTTAGTCAAACAGGAGAAATGCATAGCAGGGGCTAAAGAATCCCTTCCGACCGTTTTCCCTTTTCTAGTTGCCACTTCTCCCTTTCTTGGGAAAACAGAGAGGGCATAATAAGACTGTACAAAGCTTAACTATTCCCAACACAAATATATCCAACTGTTCCTTGTGGGCATGGGGGCACCCTTTTCTCTGGAGGGTTAGCTTTTTATTAAAACTGATGAAGAAGGGCAGTCGTATATGACCGTTGGTGTGCATTGATATGTGATGTGGGTGCATGCACACATATACAGTGGTGCCCCGCAAGACGAACGCCTCGCAAGACGAAAAACCCGCTAGACGAAAGGGTTTTCCGTTTTGGAGGCGCTTCGCAAAACGAATTTCCCTATGGGCTTGCTTCGCAAGATGAAAATGTCTTGCGAGTTCCTGCGGTTTTTTTTATCCCCCCCTTTTCTAAGCCGCTAAGCCGCTTATCAGCTGATCCGCTAAGCCGCTAAAAGCCGCTAAAAGCCGCTAAAAGCCGCTAAGCCGCTAATAGCGCTAATCCGCTAAGCCGTCAATGGGCTTGCTTCGCAAAACGAAAACACCGCTAGACGAAGAGACTCGCGGAACGGATTAATTTCGTCTTGCGAGGCGCCACTGTATTTGCCTGTCAAGGCCCCCAAGCCACCCCCACACAAGGACACAGAATTTTAGGTTAATGCTAAAGGGCAAAAGTTAGGCCACAACTTTAATAGTTACAGAATGTGAGCGGTATTGGCTTAGGCCAGGGGTCCCCAATCTGCAGCCCATGGGCCAGAAGTGGCCTAGGGAGGCCGTTTAACCAGCCCCTGAGCCGCCCCCGAATCGAGCTGCCCACTCGCAGTGCGCTAAACCAGTTGTTATTTAGATGAGGAAGAAGATAGAAAGAGCCGGAAACAAACGTTGTGTTCTCTCTTTCCCTTACCAGAGCTCTGGCAAGTGCGGGAAAAGAGCTGAAAGACGACTTTCTGAAGGCATTGGCGGAGAGGGAGGAAGCCAACCGCAACGGCAAAATGTCTGTAAGTAAATTTGAAAGGAAAGTTCTCTGAAACAATGTGAGATTGCAGTGAAAAGCTGCCATCCGAATACTGCGACTATTATGGGTTCTCAACATGGAAATGTTAAATAGAATGAAGCTTATAGAGGAAATTGAGGAAAGGCTCAGAAATCAATTGATCAAAGCACAACTTGATTTTTTTTATTTTTTTTTACATAAAAACGAATGTCAGTAGGTTGTGTGAAGGCTTGGAGAGTAAATAATGGAGTAGATCTATTTCCGTATAGACATATAAGATCTGTATGAAAACACAACTCTGCATTTCATATGTGTGCATATGCTCATGGGACGGAGTATTCTTGTTTTCCTAAATAATGTTACGGGAAACTTTCGCAAGTTTTTTTTTTTTTTTTAATAAATAATTTTTATTGAAGTTTCCAGAAATTTTTAACAAAACAAACAAAACATAAAAAAAATCAATAAAAGACATACAACACGTATAATTTCAGCTCTTAATTTCATATACCTTTCTTTCCCGACTTCCTCATACCTCCCCTTTCTGCATTCTCATGTCTAGTTAATTAATTAACAAATCCCTCCCTTACTTTCAACTTAATTTTAATAACACTCATTTTCTTTTAACTTGACCATTACCGCTGTTAACCCCTATTTTTCTCATCCAACATCAATCTAGCATTCACTGATTTTTGAATATTTCTTTAGATAGTCTTTAAATTTTTTCCAGTCCTCTTCCGCCGTTGCTCTTCCCTGGTCTCGGATTCTGCTTGTCATCTCTGCCAAACCCATATAGTCAATCACTTTCATCTGCCATTCTTCCACGGTGGGTAGATCTTGTGTCTTCCAGTACTTTGCGATGAGTATTCTTGCTGCTGTTGTAGCATACATGAAAAATGTTCTATCCTTCTTTGACACCAATTGGCCGACTATGCCCAGGAGAAAGGCCTCTGGTTTCTTAGGTAAAGTGTACTTAAGTACCTTTTTCAGTTCATTGTAGATCATTTCCCAGAAAGCCTTAATCCTTGGGCACGTCCACCAAAGGTGAAAGAATGTTCCTTCAGTTTCTTTACATTTCCAACATTTATTATCGGGCAAGTGATAGATTTTTGCAAGCTTGACTGGGGTCATGTACCACCTATATATCATTTTCATAATATTTTCTCTCAAGGCATTACATGCCGTAAATTTCATCCCGGTGGTCCATAACTTTTCCCAGTCAGCAAACATAATGTCATGACCAATATCCTGCGCCCACTTGATCATTGCCGATTTAACCGTTTCATCTTGTGTGTTCCATTTCAACAGCAAGTTATACATTCTTGACAGAAACTTTCGCAAGTTTTGACAGGGTCCTTTTGTAAGTGCAGCTGAAATGCACACACTTAAAATTTCATACTTTTAATGCAGATACTCATCAGTGGAGCCAAATGTTAAGATACAAAAAACTATGTGTAGTGGTGTATTTACATTTTTCTGATATTTACATTTTAGTACTGTACTACAATGACGAGCATTCTGAACTCTTCCTTATCCTTAGATACTTGGCTGCTTTTGAAGAACTTGGTAGCAGCCACTGAGTTGGCCCACATGTGCCTTGAGTTCTCTTTGTTGGATCAGGCTAGAGGTTAGGTCTCCAACACAGTGCCCTCATACACCCCCTTTGCCAAGACCTGCCTTTCCCAGTTTTTAAAATAAGAGTTTTGTGGGTTCCTTTTTTGTTGCTATTTGGTTGTGGGGGTGCCTTTTTAAAAATTCTGTTTTATTTGTTGTGTGTATGGGGGGGTCAGTGTTTTGACTGTTGTTTGCCTGTTTGTTTCTGTCTGTGTATTTCTGACCATCACCAGAAATACACACACACACACACACACACACACACACACACACACAAATAGATACTTGGCTGCTTTGATTGGTTTTGTATTATGCTGTTTTTCATTTTGCTTCTGACATCATTGTGGCAGAAACAGTATGAAGTGTCACAATCCTTACCTCCTACTTAGGAGGCTAGAAGAAGCTGTGTATGGGCCCCATGCAAAACATGGTTCATGCTTCTGAGGGACTGCCAAGTTCTTATTGCTGAACAGCATCCTGATAGGCTGGGTCAGTGATGGCCTTCCTTGCAGGCCATGTGACACAAGGTGATATCAGGCTGTGTTTATCATGAAAATCTACTCGATAGTGATCCAGAGCAGAATTCCAATGTATAGTTAGCAGAAAAACAACTTAAACACGTTGCAGGATCCCAAAAAATAGATCAGAGGCAATTAATATTTCATCCAGCAGAGGTTGACTGCTACTGAAGGCAAATGAGCATAATGGTCACAAATCCAGTACATTCAGGATTGGCAATGGCCATAAGAAATCCAGTTGCAGCAGTCTTAACTTAAACCTACAAGAACTTATAGTAAGTCTAAACCTCAACACTAAGCATACTGTCCACAGCAGGGGTCAGCAAACTTTTTCAGCGGGTGGCCAGTCCACTGTCCCTCAGACCTTGTGGGGGGCCAGACTATATTTGGGGGAGGGGGGGTGAACAAATTCCTATGCCCCACAAATAACCCAGAGATGCATTTTAAATAAAAGCACACATTCTACTGATGTAAAAACACGCTGATTCCTGGGCTGGATTTAGAAGGTGATTGGGCCAGATCCAGCCCCCGGGCCTTAGTTTGCCAACCCATGGTGTACAGAACACCACGCCAGAAAGGAAAAGAGACAGAAAGAGAATGTGAAACTCAGGCTCCTTCTGGCCTTATTATTATAGTCAGCATGACCTTGACAGAAAGAGGTAAGAGAACCAGTTTAAGGCAGCTGTACTCAGCTTCTCTGAAGGAATAACCCAAACATCACGAACCTTCTGCTTGTTTCTTTCACGCAGAGAAGCTGCCAGAACTAATTGAATTAACTCTTGAATTAATTAGAATAGGGAATATCTCTACACATCTGATCAATACTTTCTACACTAAGAAACTGACAGTGTTATGTACTATTTCACATGTAGGCACTACTCACAAAATACGTGTGCTTTGATCACCCTCTAAATGTATTTCAAGACCAGTGAAAGACACACGAATGCCTCTTCTACGCAAAACTTAGAAGTGGAGGGTGGCCAAGCCACCTGCGAAACTTCTGTATGCTATTCCAAATAATATGCAGTGATTTTCCTGTCAAAAAGCCCCCAACTCGCCATTGGATACCGATACTGCTTCCATGGCATTTCACTTTAACTGGAATTGTGGTGGTGGAGACTGAGTACATTAGGAAACTTGCTATCTATAGTCCATTGGGCTACAATAATCTAAACTCATTATAATGTCTACCATATGTTGCTATAAACCCATCCATCATGTAACTTGGGTACCGTCCCCCAAAATGAAGTTATCAGATGCCTTAGACGTATGGAAGTGCTTTTTTCCATAAGTCGGGATAAGGATTTTATAACTGGTCTTTTCAAATATCTAGAGTTTTGTTAACAAGGTTCCAATGAATGGTTGGGTTGACATGATAAATAGCCTTTCATACTTTCGGTCTTCTAATTTGTACATTACTGAGATGTTGCAGCTCTTGGGAAGTTGGCTAAGGTTTCAATCAATTAGCAAGTTACAAATAATATAGCTTGAATGGTTAGGAAATAATCTAAGCAAAATGTGCCTAGACAACGAGTTCTGAGATCAGGTTGGTCTAAATTGTGGTTTAGCTGCTAAACTTTAGCATGGGGCATTGACATTATCACTGAATGTTGTCTGAGTCAGCAATTAACAAGCATGGACATCTTAAGCTAGTGTAAAAACAGCTTGTTTCCATTCAAAGGAACCACAAGTCCTGATTCAAGCGAAAAAAATGTGAATTGGACTGTTTTTAATACACCAATTTCCTGTGTTGAAAATGCCATGAAACACAAGATTGCATTGTATATCACCAGAAATATTGTGCTGACATGATCTTTTGCTGATTTTTTTTTATTATTTTCCAACTTTTATTGGGGGGGGGAGTTTGTGGGGGAGAGGAATGCTGCTATGCTGCTGCTGAAATGAAACGTGCATTGTCAAAATATTCCTTTCTCTTCTGATGGAGCCCATGTCTGTGCAATTAATATTTCCCTGCAGAGTTGATATGAGTCATGCAGGTAATCATAATTTAATTTCAAACAAATCACTTTTGTGCTTGGAATATGAATTGCGTATCACATTCCAATTCTCTGCTAGCAGGGCACCATAAAAAGACGTAAAACTGTGCATTTCCTGGAAATAGCTGCGATTTCTCTTCTAGCAGCACAAATATCAATAACTGCTTTCCCCTGCATATTTAGAGTAAAAGAAATGTCAAGCAGTTTTAACGATAAATGGCCTTTAGGCAGCTTAAATATCTGATCTTTGCCAGAAGGCTGATCATGGGTTTCAGTCATAAAATATATATTTTGCTTTCAAATTTTTCCAAAAAAATGGTTTACTTTTCCTTTGCTCTTTCTTTTTTTAAAAGTTTTTTTTTTGTGAAGTTTGTATGCTCTATGCAGCAAAGGTAGCCCCAATAAAAGATATCTTCTCAGCTTGCAGAGGTGAACTCAAATGACCCTGAAGGTCCCTTCTAGACATTTGCTAGGGTGGGAAAAACACCACTTAGTCAATCTTGGACTTGTATAGTGAGATTTTGGAGGGGAACGCAAAGCTGTGCTCATCCAAGTGTTGAAACTGCAGTGGTTTCTGAACCTGGAGCTGGAAGGATGTCAAACAGGGATTCAGCTGGCGCATCAAACCAGAAGAAGGTTACAAATTTCTTAGACGGCACTAGGCCACACTAGTGAAAGCTTGCATGTGAAATTGAGCTTTTATATGAATTCAAGGGAATGCTGACGCCCTTATTTTTCTCTTCCTTCACACACACACTCGCTACGCCCAACTTTGACTCATTCCCAGACTTTGCCTCCTGTGTTGCCAGAAGTTGGGTGTAACAGCAAGCACCTGGGTGCAAAGCATGCTAGTTCTACTTTAGTTTGCACGGCAGGATTGGTGCCGCTCGCAGAGGGAAAGAATATGCAACAGCTGACATGTTGGGCATTATGCTTCCTGAACTAGAGTGCAGAGAAGCTCTGCTGAGGCTGTGCCCATGCATTGGGTAACAGGCACAATCTACCATCTACTGACTGTACAACTTGGAGTGGTTCATTGACATACAGTTTCCATTTTGAAGTTAGGCTCATGGACAGTGCTGGATTTACGTAGAAGCTAAACAAGCTATAGCTTAGGGCCCCACTCTCTAGCCCTGCCCCCCAATATACTTCTTCTTAATTGTATTTCACTATTAATATACTTCTTCTTAATTGTATTTCAGGTCAACAAATACTTTGATAAAATACGTATTTTGTTATGTGCAAATGGCTTTAGATCAGGAATAGGCAAACTCCGGCCCTCCAGATGTTTGGGACTACAATTCCCACCATCCCTAGCTAACAGGACGAGTGGTCAGGGATGATGGGAATTGTAGTCCCAAACATCTGGAGGGCCGGAGTTTGCCTATGCCTGCTTTAGATACCTATTAGGTGCATAAATTACCATATAGCATATATTCAACACACAAAACAGCGGCAATTTGTTGTTGACAAAGGACAGCTGGACATCTAAAGGGCCCCATTACCTTCAGTAGCTTAGGGCAGGCATAGGCAAACTCGGCCCTCCAGATGCTTTGGGACTACAACTCCCATCATTCCTAGCTAACAGGACCAGTGGTCAGGGATGATGGGAGTTGTAGTCCCAAAACATCTGGAGGGCTGAGTTTGCCTATGCATAGTTTAGGGCCTCATCTGGCCCTGCTCATGGAAGCCACGTAATAATGAGAATTTCTGGGTTTGTTTGTTGTTTGCTTTACGGGGAAGCAGTGCAGAGAGTCTGTGTGTGAGGATGAAACAGTGAAGTCTGTTATGATTAAGTGGGCACAGGATGTTGGACATAACATTATGTTCACTGACTGGGAACAGTTATGGGCCACCGGTTTGAAATTTACGGCATGTAATGTTTTGAGAGAGAATATTATGAAAATGATTTACAGGTGGTACATGACCCCAGTCAAGCTTGCAAAAATTTATCATTTGCCCGATAATAAATGTTGGAAATGTAAAGAGACTGAAGGTACATTCTTTCACCTTTGGTGGACGTGCCCAAGGATTAAGGCTTTCTGGGAAATGATCTATAATGAAATGAAAAAGGTATTTAAATATACCTTCCCTAAGAAACCAGAGGCCTTTCTTCTGGGCATGGTCGACCAATTGGTGCCAAAGAAGGATAGAACTTTCTTTATGTATGCGACAACAGCAGCAAGAATACTCATCGCAAAATATTGGAAGACGCAAGATCTACCCACTCTGGAAGAATGGCAGATGAAGATGATCGATTATATGGGACTGGCAGAAATGACCGGCAGAATCCGAGACCAGGGAAAAGAGGTGGCGGAAGAAGATTGGAAGAAGTTTAAAGACTATTTGCAGAAATATTGTAAAATTAAGGAATGTTAGAATGATATTGGATAGAAATTAAGCGGTTTTCAGCTGTAATGTATAAAAGAGATGGAAAATAAGGTTTTGAAATAATTAAAAGAATCAGTGGTGAGGATTTGCTAAACAAACAAATTGAATTAGAATATAAGAAAGGGAGGTAAGAGGAGGTCTGGAAAATAAGTTAAATGGAAATAAGTAAATGGAAACTTTATGTGTTTTTAAATTGTTTTTATTTTTCGTATTTTTGTACTTTTGTATTTTTGTTTTTCTTTTCTTTTTGTTTTACAATGTATTATCTTTGAAAATCTTAATAAATATCTTATAAAAATAAATAAATAGAGAGTCTGTGTGTGGCTCACTCAGCGGTGATGCTTCATGAAAACCTGAGAACCAGTTGATACGCTCAGCAGAATCCAGTGGTGAAACTTCTTGTGTACCACTCTAAGATGGAGATATGGGATTTCATCTTAGAACGTTCTGCCATTAAAAAAGGAAAAAAGGAAATAACCTCTCTGCACATATAAAACTAGTGTGTTTTGTCTTCTCTTACACTCTGATATGTTTCTGTGTGCTGGGAGTCTTTTTCCTGCAGGAGTATTCAAATATCCAGCCTTCCTACCACCATCATCTTCAGGCAAGTTTTGCTACTTGATCCTGCTAAATGTGTCAAGTTTTACCTGTTAATCCTGCTAAATGCATAATTTGGTCCTCAGCAATTTAGGAAATGATTTCAAAGTAACCTTTCTCATCTCATTAAGCAAATAGTTTACTGACTTCCAAGTCTCATATTCTGGACTCTGAATCTTTAAATTGCTACTACATTTTCCAAAGGTTACCTTGATTTATGACAGAATAACTTTATTTTGAGTAACGGACAGAGTCGGTTGGAGTTGGAAGTTTTCTTGCCCAATTGTCAGTGTGGCAGGATTCCTTGAGCCCTTGCCAAAAGGTTCCCAACCTTTTGCATTCTTGAAAATTCATTGTGGTTATAATTTCACTATTTATTTTAATATAAATCTCTAAATACAGTGGATGTTTGCGTGGAAGATACATTCCTGCCAAAAATGAAAGCAGAATGTCAAGATAAAGCAGATTACAGGCGATTGTAACCACAGCTTCCCAAAACTATGCAGTAGCCATTTAGTGGTATATATTTGTAGAGAAGCTCCAGAACTTATTTAACATCAAGCATATGAAATGGGGAGGGGGGGGATTCAACGCAGAGTCATGGATTTGGGGAAATAATATTCTCGGAACAAAGAAGAGCCTTTGAAGTGGCTAACACTAGAGTGCTATAAAAATCACATCTCTTCAGAAAGAAAATTACAAGTTAAAAACGAAAAAAAGATAACTCGTAATTTGAGGGCAAACTCTAGTAGCTGGAAGACTGCTCAGCTGCCACAATATGAGCTTCCAATATTTTCTAAAAAATACACCCTGAAACAATCACTTCCCTCATGGTGATGACAAACATGGCATTTCTGCAGCAGTGAGTCCAGTTTGAAGGCACTCGCATGGCATTCCGTACAGACATTTCTGCTTATAATTGATAATCATAGAATTGTAGAGTTGGAAGGGACCCCAAGGGTCATCTAGTTTAACCCCTGCAATGCAGTGTTGTTGTTTAGTCATGTCCGACACTTCGTGACCCCATGGACCAGAGCACGCCAGGCACTCCTGTCTTCCACTGCCTCCCGCAGTTTGGTCAAACTCATGCTGGTAGCTTCGAGAACACTGTCCAACCATCTCGTCCTCTGTCGCCCCCTTCTCCTTGTGCCCTCCATCTTTCCCAACATCAGGGTCTTTTCCAGGGAGTCCAGTCTTCTCATGAGGTGGCCAAAGTCTTGGAGCCTCAGTTTCAGGGTCTGTCCTTCCAGTGAGCACTCAGGGCTGATTTCCTTCAGAATGGAGAGGTTTGATCTTCTTGCAGTCCATGGGACTCTCAAGAGTCTCCTCCAGCACCATAATTCAAAAGCATCAATTCTTCGGCGATCAGCCTTCTTTATGGTCCAGCTCTCACTTCCATACATCACTACTGGGAAAACCATAGCTTTAACTATACGGACCTTTGTTGGCAAGGTGATGTCTCTGCTTTTTAAGATGCTGTCTAGGTTTGTCATTGCTTTTCACCCAAGAAGCAGGCGTCTTTTAATTTCGTGGCTGCTGTCACCATCTGCAGTGATCATGGAGCCCAAGAAAGTACAATCTCTCACTGCCTCCATTTCTTCCCCTTCTATTTGCCAGGAGGTGATGGGACCAGTGCAGTAATGTTACACAATATAGTCAAACAAACAGGCTATTGCCTAATTTAAGCTATGAGAATGCTTTAACAGTGTTGAAAACAACAACAATTTCATTGTGTGCATTAAGGTAACTTACTAGAAAGGTGACACCATACTGGGGAATTTGTATTAAAAAAAATTCCCTCACTTATTTTCATATTATGTGATATTTGCTTTGAGCTTTTTTGTTGAATCAAATATAATTGTAATATTATTAAGAAGTATAATATGTATGATGATGATAATGTAAAAAAAAAAAAAAAACAGTGGAAAATTTGCATTAGATTTAGGGGGATGTGATACCCATCTGAGTTGCTCTCCTAGTTAAAAGGTTTTGCAAATTAATTACAAATTAAGGGTGTGTCACCAACTGCTCTTGATATTTACCTGTGCCAATATGCTTCTGATGTTGTGTTTGAATGCACTGGCATGTTCTAGCAGTCATCCTTAGGCAAGTGCAAATAAACCTATATCAGATCCCTTCAAAACACACTGTAAATCTTTATAGCACTGCAGCCAAATGCAAAACCGCATGACCACATGGTTTAATTCTCCTGAGATAGTACATGTAATTCCGTCAGGTTTTTCCATGCTCATTCATCAGTTTGGGGCTTTCATCTGCTTTTAAAGACGTGGATTTTCAAGCAGGGGTGAAATTGCTCCTGTCACTAATATATGTTCTTGTTACTCCATCATTCTGTCATTTTGCTAAAGAAACTATGAAAAGGGGCGTGCTTCCACAAATACCAAGAAACGCAGGTTTTTCTGTTGGGCTAATTTGACAGTGTTAATCTCATCACAAATGCAAAAGGCTTTCATTTTTGTTTTACACCAGGTGTAACGGAAGCGTATTGTGTTTGTGTGTGTGTGTATATATATCTATTTCTATATGTATCAATTTTACATTTCCAAATAAACATTTTACAAATATCCAGTGACTTCCCTTCTTCTCTTTCCATGGTTCATTTTACATATCATACATCCCTGCATATTTTACTATAATCATTCAAATTAGTTTTCCACTCTTACATCCATCAAAAATTATTTACTCTGTTGAATTTATCTTAATGCTGCCAGTGTTTTCATCAGCTGTATACAGTTATTTTCCATATAGTCAATAAATGTTTTCTAATCTTCTTTAAAAGTATGTTCTTCTTGCTCTCTTATTCTATATGTTGTCTGCAAGTTCTGCCAACTTAAGTTGCCAATCCTCTTTTGTTGGGACCTCGCTCACTTTCTATTTTGGGGCTAACAAAACATGGGCCACAGTTGTTGCATACATAAATAACCTTTTCTGACACCTAGGAATTTCAGTCTGGGTTATCCCCAACAAAAAGGACTCTGGTTTTTTTTTTTTGGGGGGGGGGGAAGTAGTTTTAAATATTTTTTTTCAATTCATTAGAAATCAATTCCCAATACACTGGCAGCATATTGTTTTACCATTAGTTGTAAAACTAATATTTGCTCCCTTTGTATATGCTTAGACCCAGGAAGAGATCTGGAGGGGGGAAAAACATTTCAAAAATATTTGGTATCACAAAGTAAGCTTTCTGGGCCCAGGGACACATTTGAAAATCGAACAAATAATCATGGGCACCAAATAATACTATTTTACAGAAGAAAACCAGATATTGCCAAGCACTAATGGGTTCCAAAGTTCAAGAAGCATTAGATCTGCTTGATCCATCCACGCCCCCCCCCAAACTTGTACTCAGTCTCAGTTATAGAAACACATTATAATGGTTAAATTAAACCCAAAATTGGTTCTGCTTAACTTTGTGGTTAACCTATTCTGCTTGTGTTGTTCAACTTAACATCAGTGGATGTCTAGAACAGTTCAGCATAGTTATTTCTTTTATTTAGTTTTCTGCTGATATTGCTTCAAGCCCACAGCAAAGATCACAGAAACAGGTGCACCTGAAGAGGTTTCTTAACAGTGGAAGCAAAGTTAATGTTTTACCCAATCCAGATTATGCCTGGGCTGACATAGAACTAGTAGGTCAAGGATCTGCCTTCAGAAATATTTGTGTGTGTGTTTTATATTCAAGCCTGGAGAAATTGATTTTCCCATGACTCCTGGTGGTAATTTGACCTAAGGAATAGATTGGTTAAGGTTAGGCAGTCAGGCATTTGTATTTTGCTTTTAGATGCCAGACTAACTTGTGATGGGTAAACATAAACCGTAAATTGTTAGTTCTGTTCTAGTGCCACATGAGTTTTTACAGAAGTGTTTGGTTTTAGTTTTCCTCCTGGAGAAAATGGAAAAGCTAAACTAAATGAAAGCTGGAGGTCATTGTAGATAATTGGATGATCTAGCCATGAAGTTCTGTCTTGGAAATACCAAACCAAGTGGTCTCTAATGTCCGCATCATTGCACAGAAACACTCAGCCAGACACGAGGAAACATTGCATATTCCAACACAAGAATGTTTTCCTTTTCAAGGTCAATGCACATTATCATTTCTGATGTAGAAGACTGCATTGGCACAGTCCCCCAGGTATTTGAGTAGACTTGTAAATAGGTGTCTTGGTTTCTCTCAGAAATGAATTACTAGTTCCCATAAATTATAGTTCCCATAAAAGGGACGCGGGTGGCGCTGTGGGTAAAACCTCAGTGCCTAGGACTTGCTGACCGTAAGGTCGGCGGTTCGAATCCCCGCGGCGGGGTGAGCTCCTGTCATTCGGTCTCAGCTCCTGCCCACCTAGCAGTTCGAAAGCACCCCTAAGTGCAAGTAGATAAATAGGTACCGCTTTATAGCGGGAAGGTAAACGGCATTTCCGTGTGCGGCGCTGGTGCTGGCTCGCCAGCTGCAGCTTCATCACGCTGGCCACGTGACCTGGAAGTGTCTTCGGACGGTGCCGGCTCCCGGCCTCTTAAGTGAGATGAGCGCACAACCCTAGAGTAGGACACGCCTGGCCCGTACGGGCAGGGGTACCTTTACCTTTACCTATAAATCTCTCTGGTTTTTGTTTTTGTTTTGCAAAGAGAGTGTAGAGTTTTCCTGGTGTCCGTGTGTACATGCTTTAATCTCTCTCCTCTAGGTTTGGGTTTCCAATGCCACCTGCTTCTCCATCTTGTTGAGTTTGAAGCATTAGCATTACCTGCTGTTGTTGTTTACTAGCTAACAATACATTAGCTCTTGCATTGCTTTGCAACTCATGTTTTCTGCTTGGGCAAGCTCCAAATTGTTAATAATAATAATTTGTCATTTATACCCCACCCATCTGGCTGGGTTTCCCCAGCCACTCTGGGCGGCTTTCAACAGAATATTAAAGTACAACAGTCTATTAAACAATCTGGTAGTTGTTTTTCTCTTTGACATCTAGTGGGAGGGCGTTCCACAGGGCAGGTGCCACTACTGAGAAGGCCCTCTGCCTGGTTCCCTGTAACTTGGCTTCTCGCAGCGAGGGAACCGCCAGAAGGCCCTCGGCACTGGACCTCAGTGTCTGGGCTGAACGACGGGAGTGGAGACTCTCCTTCTGGTATACTGGACCGAGGCCGTTTAGGGCTTTAAAGGTCAGCACCAGCACTTTGAATTGTGCTCGGAAACGTACTGGGAGCCAGTGTAGGTCTTTCAAGACCGGTGTTATGTGGTCTCGGCGGCTGTTCCCAGTCACCAGTCTAGCTGCTGCATTCTAGATTAGTTGTAGTTTCCGGGTCACCTTCAAAGGTAGCCCCACATAGAGCTCATTGCAGTAGTCCAAGCGAGAGATAACTAGACCATGCACCACTCTGGTGAGACAGTCCTATCCCATTTCTGATTTGACTCTGCAGTTTTCAACTATATTCTAAATTCTTTAAATTTTCCAGTGGTCATATTGCCATTAAGATACACAATCCATAATGCTGGAGCCTTGACAATTCACTGATTGGGTTATCCCATAAGGCTATGCCAAATCATGGCTTAGGTAGATGCACAGGATCACAGAGAGGAGATGGTTGGTGCTTTGCTCTTCCTCTGGTCCTGCTGTAGTGGTGAGTTTAAGTCATGGTTTGGCTTAGTGTATCATTCAAACCTCGGCTTGTGGTTTGTCTTTGCTTCAAGCTCTAACCAAGGTTTGTTGCTGATTTACAGCTAATGCTTTGTCAAGAGAAAACAAAGAATGAGCCTAAGTTTCAATCACAGACAAATAATAATAATAATAATAATAAATTTTATTTATATCCCGCCCTCCCCAGCCGAAGCCGGGCTCAGGGCGGCTAACAACACTAAAACAGTGCAACATTATAAAAACATTATAAAAGTTAATTAAAATAAAAATTGATGGCAACCATAAACTAAAGTTTTGTAAAGATTGCCAAAGGAGGGAGTCAGGCTGCGCCCTGACCAAAGGCCTGGTGGAACAGCTCTGTCTTGCAGGCCCTGCGGAAAGATGTCAAGTCCTGCAGGGCCCTTGTCTCTTGTGACAGAGCGTTCCACCAGGTTGGAGCCGCAGCCGAAAAAGTCCTGGCTCTAGTTGAGGCCAGCCTAACTTCTCTGTGGCCTGGGACCTTCAAGATGTTTTTATTTGAAGACCATAAGTTCCTCTGTGGGGCATACCAGGAGAGGCGGTCCCGTAGGTACGAGGGTCCTAGGCCGTATAGGGCTTTGAAGGTTAAAACTAGCACCTTAAACAAAGTCAAACCAGCCAGACTGGAAGAGGAGCAACGTGACTGTTACAGCCTATCTGAATATCTGTTTGTGCTAATCTGAGGGGTTTTTTTCCTGGCATGGTATTTCATAGACAAGGCAATAGCTCAGTTTAAGCGTGCATGCTTTACATATACAGTGGTACCTCGGGTTAAGAACTTAATTCGTTCTGTAGGTCCGTTCTTAACCTGAAACTGTTCTTAATCCGAGGTACCACTTTAGCTAATGGGGCCTCTCGCTGCCACCATGCCACTGGAGCACAATTTCTGTTCTCATCCTGAAGCAAAGTTCTTAACCCAAGGTACTATTTCTGGGATAGCAGAGTCTGTAACCTGAAGCATCTGTAACCTGAAGCCTCTGTAACCCAAGGTACCACTGTACAGTTAAAAGGATCAGGTGACAGCTGATGGGAAAGACCTCTACCTGAGACCCTGGAAAGTTACTGCCAGCCTGAGTAGCCATTAGTGGTCTAGGTAGACCAGTAGCCAGATCTGGTATAGATTAACGCCCTATGTTCCTCCCAAATGTGTGATGAAGAAGTTCTCTATCAATCACATTACCTCTTCCACTTCTTTCAAAGTTTGCTATGTGGCTGCCAGGGTTTACATGCTGAACAATACAGTTAGACTAGAGTTATGAACTGGGCAGAACTGGCTTGCAGAGTTTGTGACCCACCAAGTTGAAAGCAACCTACAATTAGCAAATTTGCTAGAAAACTTGGTGCTGATCATTGGGCAAGTTGCTGGATTTACATACTTCCGAATATTTTGTAACTATAACACATGGCATGTTTGTACCATGCCTTTCACTATTTTTAAAAGAAATCTCTTTCGGGGATTCTCCAGCAGGTGGCAGATGCCTGTCTAAGAAGCTGTTCCGAATGCCAACGCTCCTTGGGGTTCTTCCCTCTCGTTGGACATGTGCTTCCTCTAAGTCTGCCAAGATTATTTTCCTTCCTAAAGGAAAGTGTTTGGTACACTGTCTTTCCTCCTTCCATCCCCCTGAAATGGCAGTTGAAGTGGAAGGAGTGGGGAAGGAGAAAAGTACCAGGCCATCTCTGTGAAGTCAAGAAAATACTTCACGCTCATTTGGTGTTCCGGAGGCTGTTTTGTCACATCAAATATTTTTGATGCTCAAATTAAAAAGGCAGGCAGCTTTTTAGAGCAGCAATTGCTCAAGAAGCTTTGGTTTGTAAATAACCAGCAGCATGGATCAAGGAGCTGATGGGAAATTTCAGGAGAAATGGCTTTCTGTTCTAGGTTGGATGGGTACCTACTCAGTAACCTTAAACAAACTGCTCTCTCATACACACTGTGTCTTTTTCTGTCTTGGAATTTGTCTGTCTGCTTAGCCTGTATCTTAAGCGAAGCATTTGCAACCCCTTGTAAACATATGTATGCCTTGGACCATTCTGGCATATAGTAATCACTGTGAAGTACTGTATCTTGGGGATTATTTTTCCACCTCCTACAGAAGTATCTACACTGTTGGTTTAATGTTCTCATGAGTTACTGTTTTGTCTTTATAATCACATAAGTTTCTGAACTGTAGCAGTCTGAAATCGTGTGCTCAGGTCCTGCTCTTGTCTTGAACCTCTTTGCTGGACTTGGGGGTCTAGTTTCCTGCTTACCATCTTGGAATCTCATCTAGACATACTTGAGTTTAAACTCTTTCAGTCCTTTGATGTAAGAACGGCACCTTAGTTACGCTAACTTGTTAATTGTCCATCTTCATTATGGTTCCTTACTCTGCAGATCTGAAGTTCTGTACATCCAGTATTTTGTTTCAGTTATCTAGTTATATCTGGAAGCTCACAGGCACAATGGGAGATGGACTCCCTATTCTCTCTCTCTCTCTCTCTCTCTCTCTCTCTCCGCCCCCCCCCCCAGCATCTAATAATCAGAAGCATATTGCCTCTAAACATGAACGTTCTGTTTAGCAATCAAGTTTAACAGCTGTTGACAAACAAATGGATTTTTAACATCCTTTCAGCACTGGGCCATATGCAGCCAAGGTATAGCCAAACTTGATTACCTGAAGGGTTATCAGTTAGTGTTGGCAGGAAGCTGCAATGGCTGTTGACCCAAGATTCAATGTACCACTTGTAAAGGAGCTGTCCAAAGACTGAATCAATCACTAGCTAGGGTCAGTGCTTGATATAGTAGTCCAAATTGGAATGAGAGGCAGTAGAAAGTCAGAAAGCAGTCTAATGTGTTGAGCCAGAAAGGCAAGGCCTAAACTAGACAGTTGTCCTCGTCATAGAGTGTCAATATACTGTCTGAGATGGGACCCTGTTAGTGCTTGATGGGGACATATCGGGGGAACCAGTAATGCATATCAGGAGATGGCTTTGGTTTAAATTTCAACAGGTCCTGACAACTCACATTTCTTCCCTGCCCTTTTTAAAGCTAGCGGCCATCCCCACCTCTTGTGACAGGGAATGATATAACAAAGATCTGCATTCATCTGTTACAGCACATTTTGTTTTTTAAATGATATTTATTACTTTTAAAGCTTACAAAAAGAGGAAAAAGAGAGAAGAAACAAAAGAAACAATACAATATAGACAATACAAAACACAACCTTAACATCTAAACACCATAAACTATACAAAACAAAACAAAAACAATTTTAAAAACACACATCATACCTTTACCATAATCTATCTTTCATTCCCTTGTTTTCATTGACCTCCTCTCACCTCCCTCCTTGCATTCCACTTCTATACGTTATCTCAGCAAATCCTTTATCTTAAAATATTTTTAGTCTTATTCCCCATTAAATCTAATATACCTATTTACACTTAACCTCTTAAAACATTTCCACTAAGGCAAAAAAAAAAAAAAAAATCCATTCCAAGATTTTTCTATCCCTCATTAAATTTTACAAAATTTCCCTATATAGACTTTAAATTTTCCAATCTTCTTCACCATCTCCTCTTCCTGGTCTCGGCCTCTTCCAGTCCTTTCCGTCAATTCCATATAGTCCATCAACCTGGAGATCTTATGTCCGAGGCTCTTGACTCTTCTCCACATCCCTTCTGCCAAGAGAGCAGATCTCGGGGAAGCTCCGACCCAACAGCACTTTTATTCCATCTCGACAGGTCAACCAGATTTCCATAGTTAAAACTAGGATCCATAAAATATTTCAAATCTTGTTTCAAAGCTCCTCCAAATCCAAATTTGGATTTGTTACAACACATTTTGGTTGCACCCATCCTAATTTGGCATGAGCAAAGTGAAGCCCCTTCTCACCACACAATTATTCAGTTTTGCACAATCCTGATTATGTCACGCAAGGTCATTTCACCAGATCTTGTTTGGGCAAATGGAATCTCCTTGGGGATCTTCATCTTTTCCCCTTATCTATTTTGCTTTGATATAATTTGTCTCCCCTCCCTTCTCATCAGTTAAGCTGTTCACATTCCCCCTCTTTTCTTCTATACATTTTTGAAGTTCCTTTGTTGTTCGTGTCTATCACCATCTGTTCTGTTGCTTTTGGCATGGAGGCCCACTGAATCAGCACACCCTGGGGCATCCCCTCTCAGGCCACTGACTCACACAGGGTGCTTTTTCTGGCAACATCGCTCCAGTTCTCCTGGGGAGGAAGGAGTGTCAGATGCAGCTGTGGTAGCTTCAGGATGAAAAATAGCTCAAGCTCTGAATCACGCAGTAGGAAGGGAAATACCAGCACGCTTGGGATGTGTAATTTTTATAGACGAAGCAGCAAAGACACACCTTTCTTATGTGTGCATGGATTTACGCAGCTGCTCATTAAAGCTGTCTTGAAAAATATACTGTTCCTTGAGCATACAGCTTTTACTGGTTATCATAAAAAGCAGATTTGACGCAACATCTTTCCACAGGCACATGTCCACATGAACCAGAGACCAAGAGAGAACTGCTGGACTCCTCTTCCCTTCAGATTCTACATCAGGTTCTTCACTCAGAATACGTTAGACAGCTTTCCATGTGCTTGGCTTCCCAGTGTAGCGATCGTTGCATTTGGCTTTTCGTAGCATCTTCTTTCTTTCTCTCTCTCTTTCTCTCTTCTCCTACACTTACTCACACACAGTGTTGGCCAATGCGGAGAACCAGTGTGGTGCGTTGATATAGCAATTGCTAATCAGGTTCAAATTCCAGCTCAGCCACAAAACTCTCTGGGTGGCCTCAGGCAGTCACTATCCTGTAGCCTAAAGCAGGATGAAACAAAATGAGATTAAACTGTTTTATAACCCCCGTTGAATCCTGAGGATAAAGTGGGGACAACATATAAGAAATAATCAAAGAGATAGTAGTTGATAAATCACTCTCCCCAAATTTAGGCAATGACTGTCAAATATCATTCAATTTTGTTTTTGCAAACAATTTTGGGGGAACTGGCCTTAATCAGACCAGGAATTGTTTCCCAACACTCTGATCCTCATTACACACTGAATAGCCAAGCTGGGTTCTCTGAAATTCAGATGTTAGTCTGACTTAATTCCTGTTTTAATACATGGGAGGGAGTGTTGGGGGATACAGATTGGTAACAGGAAGTAGCCTATTTTGTCTCCCACTGATTTCAATGTGGAGCAGCCCCTCCTCCATAATTAACTGTTTTCGTTACAACCTTGTAAAAAATTAAAGCAAACCTGAGGATTTTAAAGTAAAATATGACATTAGGAGTTTAGAAAGAAGAAATCTGCTAACAGATTATTTCAATTTATGATGGGTGTAACCATACAAACCTAATTGTTAATATAATTATTATTTTCATTATGTTGAGAATGTTCTTTAAGTAGTTTTGAGAACTCACTTATTGCTAGAAGCAAAAAGAGGTATATTTATAGCACCCAGCCACATTTAAAAATGCACATCAAATCACATCATCAGAGAAGAACGTATGTGTCAGAGCTGCCCGAGGTCCCAGCTCACAAAGGACCAACGCCAGTTCGTTGTTATATACAAAAGTCTTTATTGAAGTTCAGTTTCGATTTCAAAGCCGCGGCGCGCAGCTCTACGTCTCAAACTCTAGACCGCTGAAGCTCCGTCTGAATCTCCTCCCCCCAGACACCAGTTTAAGACTCTAGCCTTGCTCCACCTCTTCCTTTGCTCTTTCCTCCTCTGGGTACGCCTGTCCGCTGGGGTCTTGCCCTTTCTAGACTCTTCTGACGCTGAGTCCCCTGAGTCTTCCCCCTGCCTCCGGTGGGCTTTAGGACCTGGTTCCCAATCCGGGTTTTCTGCTGTCCCGCGCGCCTGTACATTCGAACTTGGCGCCCGCGCCCAGCCAGCAACCTTCCTCCTGACCGTTACACTGCTCCTGTCACTGCTTCCCCCTTCGGGGAGGCTAGCTGGACCTGACTTCTCCTCCGTTCCCTCACTCTCTGATAGAGGCATGGCCAGCCCGGACTCATCTTCTCTCCCTACTGGAGGAGATGCTGGCCCTGATACATGGGACTCTTCCCCCCCACTACGCTCTGGTGGGGGAGCTGGTCCTGATCCCCCGCTGCTGCTTTGGGAGTCCCCGCTGGCCCCTTGCTTCTGGTGCGTCCCCCCTGGGACCCCCCTTGCCCTGGCCATCGGCGCCCCCCTCTGGGAATCTTCTGATTCGCTGAAGAAGCTCATGGAATCTCTCGGGCCACTGTCATAATCCCCTACGCTGCCCTCAGATTCTTCCCCTTCGCTCTCCATTTCCTCTCTCCCCTGTGCCTCTGCTCCTGAGCCCCTGACATCCATCCCCCCCCCTCGAAGCCCCCCCTTCCCCCTCCCCCTCTTCGGGTGCGGGTTCCGGGTGCTCCAGTGCTGTGGGGGTGAGTGTGGGATACAGTTCTTCCCCCCTGGTGTGCAGCCGGCCGGCTGGGTACGGCCAGTCCGTAATGGGCTCGTCGACGTCGATCTCCTCTGCTTCCATCTCTCTGCAGCTGTGCTCGAACCCAGGATCCTCCCCCAACACGTCCATGTCCCTCTCTCCCCCTGTTGCCTGTAAGGGCCCCCTCAGCAGTTCCCTGCTCCACCCCACCATTAAAAATCCATTAAAATCATACAGTATATATAAAACTTTAAAAGTCAAATGTTACAAATTGTTGAAATGCAATGCAGAATTATCACAATGCATAAAATACCACAATACATTTAAAACATGTAAAAGGATCAAACTAAGAAACAAAGACACACAACTTATAAAACTTTTTTTAATAGAAAAATCTGTGATGCCACTGAAAAACTAGAGATGCAAAGTATGTGCTTTAGTACTGTGTTAAGATTTTTCCCAGCAGGCTTTGGCCTCAACACTGCTCTTTTTGCCATGTGACAGTTGCCCATAGTTAATTCTTCTTCTTCTTTGGCAATCACTTGTAGTCAAGTAAGATTGTCTTCCATGAACACGGTCTTACCAGCGAGTCCGTGAATGACTGTGCAGGCCAATTCTGGATCCACACGTCCTTCCACAGTGGGGAAATAGGTTTCTGTGTGGGAGTTGATCATGGCGAGGGTTTGCCAAATGTGCCTTCCTTTTTATCCTTTTTTCCCTGAGTTTGTGCTTCTTCAAAGTCCACAACACCTTTGGTAAAGGCTGTTCTTCAGTTGGAGCGCTCGCAGGCCAGTGTTTCCCAATTATCAGTGCTTATAATACATTTTTAAAGATTTGCCTTGAGAGTGTCTTTAAACCTCTTTTGTTGTCCACTGGTATTTTACTTTCCATTCTTTAGTTGGGAATAGAGTAGTTGCTTTGGAAGATGATAATAAGGCATCGGAACAACATGACCAGTCCAACAAAGTTGACGTTGAAGAATCATTTCTTCGACACTGGTTATCTTTGCTTCTTCCAGTAAAGATACTAGGGACACAGGTGGTGCTGTGGTCTAAACCACTGAGCCTCTTGGGCTTGCTGATCTGAAGATTGGCAGTTCAAATCCCCGTGACGGGGTAAGCTCCCGTTGCTCTGTCCCAGCTCCTGCCAACCTAGCAGTTCGAAAGCATGCCAGTGTGAGTAGATAAATAGGTACCGCTGCGGCGGGAAGGTAAACGGTGTTTCCATGCGCTCTGGCATTTGTCACGGTCCTCCGTGCACCAGTAGTGGTTTAGTCACGCTGGCCACATGACTCAGAAAGCTGTCTGTGGACAAACACTGGCTCCCTTGGCCTGAAAGTGAGATGAGCGCTGTAACCCCAAAGTTGCCTTTGCATGGCAATTGAAGAAGAGACAAAAATTTAATACAGTTACAAGTTTGGAGGTGGAAGGAAAGAACATTTTTAAACCAAATGAGATTAGTAACTGCTTTCAGAGTTATTTCAGAAAACTATATGCACGAGGGCCGGAAAATGAAGGAGAAATAGAAGATTTTCTTAAGAAATATGGATTACAAAAAATTTCGCAACAAAGTATGTTGGTTTTGAATGAGAAAATAACAGATCAAGAAATAGAGGGTGCCATTCAAAATATGCAATTAGGTAAATCTCCAGGACCAGATGGACTAACCTCCAGATATTACAAAGCCTTGAAGGAATGGTTAGTACAACCGTTGAAGGAGGTCTGTAATGAAATTTTAGAGGGGAAAAAGGCACCCGAATCGTGGAAAGAAGCTTTTATTACACTTATACCAAAGACTGAAACTGAAAAAAATCAGATCAAGAACTACCGCCCTATATCACTACTTAATGTGGATTACAAAATATTTGCTGACATTTTAGCAAAAAGACTGAAGAGGGTGTTGGTGGAGGAGATTCATAAGGACCAGGCAGGTTTTCTCCCAGGGAGACACTTGTCAGATAACGTAAGGAATATAATTGACATTATGGAACTGTTGACAGTAAATATCAATACGAAGGCGGTTTTAATATTTGTGGACGCGGAGAAAGCTTTTGACAATATTTCTTGGAGTTTTATGAAGAAGAATCTCCATGGGAATGGGGGTAGGCCAAAGGTTTGAAAATGGTATAGGTGCAATATATTCTGAACAAAAGGCAAAGTTAATTGTAAATAATGTGGTCACTGATGAGCTTCCTATAGAAAAAGGGACACGGCAGGGGTGCCCAATATTCCCATTACTTTTTATATCAGTCCTGGAGGTTCTGTTGAATATGATTTGGGGGGACCAGCTGGTAAAAGGAATTCAGGTCGGAGCCAAACAATATAAATTGAAGGCATTTGCAGATGATTTAGTACTGACTTTACAAGAGCCAGACACTAGTACAAAAAGAGTTCTAGAACTAATTCAAGATTTTGGTCAGGTAGCAGGATTTAAGTTGAATAAACAAAAAACTAAAGTCCTGGAAAAAAATCTAACAAATGTTGAAAGAGAGAGGTTTCAAAGTGAAACTGGGTTAATGGTAGCAAAGAAAGTGAAATATTTGGGGATTAATATGACATCTAAAAATGTGAACTTATTTAAAGATAACTATGACAAATGTTGGACAGAGGTAAAGAAAGATCTAGAAATATGGTCAAATTTGAAGCTTTCCTTGTTAGGTCGAATCGCTGTGATTAAAATGAATGTATTGCCTAGAATGTTATTTTTGTTTCAGACATTACAAATTATGGACAAATCAGACTGTTTCAAGAAGTGGCAGAAAGATATATCTAAATTTGTCTGGCAGGGCAAAAAGCCCAGAATAAAATTTAAGATATTAACTGATACAAAAGGTAGAGGGGGGGTTGCCCTGCCGGACTTAAGACTGTACTATGAATCGGCAGCTTTCTGCTGGTTGAAAGAATGGCTACTTCTTGAGAACACAGATATTTTGGATTTGGAAGGATTTGACAATAGATTTGGTTGGCATGCATATATATGGTATGACAAGGTTAAAGTTCACAAAGGTTTTATTTTTTGAAAAAATAATATTTATTAAAGATTTTCAAATATAACAGAAAAGAAAAACATCCAAATTTAAGGCCTTATTTTCAATGCCATCTTTCCAGGACTTCCCCTCCCCTCCCCCTCTTGTATTCCAGTTCTTTCAAATAGATTCAGCAAATTCTTACCCCAAGTTTTAAAGTTATTATCATTAACCCAATTTAAAAAATATTTTCCCATCCCCTAAAATTGACCTGTTCCCTTCCACGAGTTCCCCTCTTTAGTATACAATACAGATTAACATAAAAAAATAGAAAAAAGAATAAAATGTAATTTAACACCCTTTGGATTCCAAATTTCCCTCCCCCCTTTCCCGGTTGCGTTCCCAATGTCCGTCAATGTCTACTGTCATCCTGGAGCTCCCACATCTAAGCCATAGTCCTTCACCAGTCCGCTTTGCCGTCTTTTTAATAGTCTTTGCCGTCTTTTGGTCATCTTTGATTTCGAATGTCCAATCTTGGAAGGGGTCTATCTTCCAACTTTGTCCAGTTCTTGTTATTCTTGTTGTTCTTGTTGTTCTCTCTTCTCCTCTTTTTTTTTTTCCCCCCTGCTCTCCTGCACAAATGTTCTAATTCCAAAAAGCTTGTAATTCCTCTACAGAGGCTTTGTTATTCAGGAACAAAACATTACGTCAAGTCCCTTCCATTCTTCAATAGATAAATCTATTGTCTCCTTTAGTGTGTAGACCTCTGTAGACAAAATAGTGTTCCATTTCTGCAGTTTCCCAGGAGATAAAAAGTCCGATTCAAATTCCATGCCAGCAATACTTGTAATGACCCACAGCTCCTCTAGAGGGATTATAATAACTCAGTTTCCTTCCCGATCACACCCACCAGTCAAAGTAACTTATTATTCCTTGTTTTAAACAGTTTATATCCAATTTATAACAAATGTAACCAGCAAAGTCCTCGTAACAAAGTTCTCTTTTTGTTCTTCAGTTTTGGCAGCTCCTTTGACAGCTGTCAAAACCTCTATTTCTCCTCTCCCGGTGCTCTCACGGATCACTCCCGGGGTTTTTCGGGGGGGGGTTGTATTTTAATTCACATTCCACTTTTCTCCTCCAGCCCAGCTTATAATTTTCCATCGCGAAATTAATAACTTTATCAAAAAAAAAGGTTGCACTCGATCTTAGTTGTCAGGTCCTTTGCTTTAGCTCCTCTACAACAGGGGGGAGGCTGACTTCCTTTTTGCACCTCCCCCGCTCGCTCCGAATTTAAGAAAAAATTTGTTCCCCTTTTTAATCCAAGTTCCAATTACTCACGGGTTATTCTTTTGAGTCCAGATTTTCAATGGAAGAAGTCAGCGCTCTCCGCCAAATGGCATGCGGCTTCACTCGGCAGGGGAAGCGGAGGACTCACAGCACCACCCCCCGTCACCCGCTCCGTAGCCTTTAAAAAGGCTCCTTCGTGTGGTCGGGGGGGCGCAAATGGTGCCCGCCGAGTCACCATGCCCATGGGTTTCAGCGCCCATGGTTTTTGAGGGTCCCCGCGTCGCCGGCGCGGTAGAACCCAGCCTCTGCCGAGCAGGCTCCCTCCGGAGCTCGGAGGGAGTCCGCCATTCAGCGATGGCGCCAACCCGGAAGTCTAAAAGTTCACAAAGGTTTTAAAAACCATATTGTTAGGAAAGCATTATACAATGTTTGGATTCGATACAAGGACTTGTTGGAAAATAAAACTCCTAGGTGGTTATCACCAATGGAGGCCAAGGAGGTGAAGAAACTTAATATGGAATCTAAATGGCCAAAATATTTTGAAATCTTAGAGCAAGAAAGTGGCAAATTTAAATTACAGAGTTTTGAGAAAATAAAGTCCAAGGTACGAGACTGGCTCCATTATTATCAAATAATGGAGACCTTTAAACAAGACAGGAAAATTGGCTTCCAGGTGGAGAAATCGAAACTAGAAACAGAATTGTTAGAACCCAATACTAAGAATTTATCAAGAATGTATAATTTGTTGCTGAAGTGGAATACAATAGATGAGACAGTTAAATCAGCTATGATTAAATGGGCACAAGACATTGGTCATGATATTATGTTTGCTGACTGGGAACAGTTATGGACCACTGGCATTAAATTTACGGCATGTAATGCCTTAAGAGAAAATATTATGAAAATGAATTACAGGTGGTACATGACCCCAGTCAAGCTTGCGAAGATTTATCATTTGCCCAATAATAAATGCTGGAAATGTAATGAGACTGAAGGTACCTTCTTTCACCTTTGGTGGACCTGCCCAAAGATTAAAGCCTTTTGGGAAATGATTTATAATGAAATTAAGAAGGTACTTAAATCTACTTTTCATAAGAAACCAGAGGCATTTCTTTTGGGCATAGTCGGCCAACTGGTGTCAAGGAAGGATAAGACTTTTTTTATGTACGCTACTACAGCAGCAAGGATTCTTCTAGCAAAGTATTGGAAGACACAAGAACTACCCACACTGGAAGAGTGGCAGACGAAAGTGATTGACTTTATGGGATTGGCAGAAATGACTGGCAGAATCCGTGACCAAGAGAAAGAGACGGTGAAGGAAGATTGGAAGAAATTTAAAGCCTATCTTAAGAACTGTTATAAAATTGATGAGTGCTAAAATGTCAAGGGAAAGGAAGAAGCAGAATTATAGCTGAAACTGATTGATGAATTAAGATGAAACTGAGAAAGAAAATAAGTTATTACTTAATTGGAGCGAAGGGTTGCTGAAAAACTGTAAAATAAGGATGCAGAGAGGGTGAGGTATGGGGAAGTCCGAGAAAGAAGGTTTATGAAAAAGAGGATTTGAAATTATACTTGTTTGTATGTTTTTGTTTGTTAATGTCTGTATGTTATTTTGTTTTAAATTTGGAAAATCATTAAAAAATTATTATAAATAATAAATAAATAAAAAAACAAAGTTGCCTTTGATTGGACTTAACCGTCCAGGGGTCCTTTACCTTTTTTTACCTTTGCTTCTTCCAGTACACTGACATTAGTTTGCGTGTCTTCACAAGTGATGTGTAAAAGTTTTTGGAGGCACCATTGATGGAATCTTTTGAGGAGTTGAAGATGGTGTTTATAAGTGGTCCATGTTTCTCAAGCATACAGTAAAGTTGGTAGTACAGTTGTACCTTGGGTTACAGACGCTTCAGGTTACAGACGCTTACAGAAATAGTACCTTGGGTTAAGAACTTTGCTTCAGGATGAGAACAGAAATTGTGCGGCGGCAGTGGGAGGCCCCATTAGCTAAAGTGGTGCTTCAGGTTAAGAACAGTTTCAGGTTAAGAACGGACCTCCAGAACGAATTAAGTTCTTAACCTGAGGTTCCACTGTACAATGTCTTTGGTCCCAGCACTGCTCTTTTTGCCACGTGACAATTGCCCTTAGTTAATAAATAATTGTCACTGAAGAAATGAAGACTGAAAAGCTTTGGAATTTGAGAGCGCAAGAGTCCACAATCTGCAGCCTGTCAATGTTGCAGCAAAGTTAGAGGGGTCATTTTGTCTCAGCTATACCTTCTAGCAACTTCATTGCATCAGGGCTTTGCCGTCACTGAGGTGGCAAACCTGTCGCTGTGCTGCTCCACTCCAGACTGAGTGTTCCTCCATAACAGAGGGGAGAATCTACCTGCCCTAAGAAAACTAGCACTTTCTCAAGGAGAAGACTGGGCCAGAACACTTGTTCTAATGCAAGATTTCCACACAGAGGTGTTTAAAAAAAATAAAAAAATGAAGAAGCTTTCCTTCATGTACGCCACCACTCTGAAGTGTTACAGCCCCAAAGTGACACCTCTGAAAACTTGAACCATGCACCATTACATATTTTGTGGAGCTTGTAAGAAAATTTGAAATCACTTGTTAACCAGAGACCCATTGCCCATTAATTTTTATTTCTCTACAAATACTGAAGTAAAAGAGAGAACCTGCCACAAGAGTATAATAACAGAGGCATCTTCTTTGAGGACATGTAAGTGTTTTTTTGAAGGATGATTTTATAGCCCCATGCAGAATGATGGGCTATGTTCCAATGTTCAGTACATGATTAAAAAATATGTCCTCTGACTCTGAGGGAGCTAAGGCTTTGTTTTCCTTCCCCCTCCCCTTTTACTCTCTGAGTCAGTCTTTCATTGTGGCATCATTAAACTTTCCTCCATGTGGACAAAACTCCAGGCACAGAAGGAGGATAGTGTAAGATGCAGATAGAACCTTGAAGATTCTGTGTAAACTAAAACGAATTAACAAAAACACATTGGGCCATGGTCCATTTAGCAAGGCGCTGAAGCACATAAATGGGTGTATCTAATGTTTCCCTAGTCATCTCTGTGGAAAATCTGCAAGACTTTTTATTTATAACCCCCTAAAAATAATAATAAAAATTATCTGGAGTGATGGTTTTGACTCAGATGTCTCAGGGCTTGAATTGAGACAGGACACACTGGAAAGAAAAGTTAATTGGGGCAGCCTTATTGAATTTTCTTCCCTGTGTGTGTGTGTGTGTTCATTAGCAAGTTGAAACCATGATGGCAGGGGCTAATGGACAAAATGTCCCCACACAGAAATGAGCATTCTGACTAAGCTGTACTGTGTTTATTTCAAATATAAGATTTTGCACATTGAAACTACATGCCAGAGGTCTTGCAGTAATTGTTACCTATATTCTGACTCTTGCACTACACTTCCAGCAGATGTAGGTGTGAACTACACTTGCACACAGGTGATGTGAGGACCCTAGCCTTTCATTCCTCCTGTCCCACATAGTCCATATTTCCTGCAAAACAAAACAAAAGCTACTTGTAGCATCCTCTCCTCTTTCCTCCAGCCTTTCTTTCCACAAGAGTCTGATTATCCCTGAATTTTCTTTTCTCCCGTTGGCTAATTTTCCTATCTTGAGAATGAGGGCTCAGGAAAGAACAAATTAAGTAAGTCCCAGCCTCTTGGGTTTAATAGAAGAGGAGATATAATCAGGCACGCTGATCCCTTCCTTCCTGTTCTGTAATTAGGGGCGCTTAGTGCTTGTGGAATTACTGTGTGCAATTGCATAAAAACAAAGTCACTCAACGTGAGGTGCCGGATTGTACTAAGGAAAGAGCAGTGTTGATGGAGAACTAATATTTTCTTTTAGATAAGAGAACTACACCTGTAAACCCGGAAGGTGTAGATGGAACATGAACTGCAGTAATATAAAGGCAGATTAGAACCTACTTTTATGGCTAAACTCAGTTACAGTTTAATAGAGATGGGGGCTTTGTCATTGCTGCGCCCCATGACTGGTACATATGTCATGAATACGCTCAGGCCAAGGTGTTCCTGCCAGTGGAAGAGTATGTTCTTTATACTTTTGCCAGCATTCCAAAAGGGATGTGTAGGAAAGAATTACCTAGACAGGTAATTCTTAGTTGCTTTCTTAGTTCAGTGCAGAAATCCCCCACCGCTGAAGAGACAAGCCACAGTGAAGTTCCAGATGAGGCTTGTCTCTATGACAATCAAGCTGCTGCATCACAGCACAGAGCCCTACTGTGTGTGCCTAATTACTACAATTCTCTCATCTGAGGAGAATATAGATTACAAGCTCAGCACAATTAGTGAAGCATCAAATTTTTCTTTGCAAGTAACATGTTTGGGCAGCCTTATCACGTATCAGTGGTGAACAGTGGTCGCTCTCCACATCAGGAATACTGTCACCACAATTTTTCTTCTTAAGTTAAAAAGCAGATGATCTGATTCTAGCACTGCTTAACATATAGGCTCTATATTTTAGATGAATCAGTGGACTCCTGGGTGTTCTAGATCTTCTTTTATTCATCCCATGCTTTTCATTCATCCCAATACGTTTCCGAGCACAATTCAAAGTGTTGGTGCTGACCTTTAAAGCCCTAAACAGCCATGGTCCTGTATACCAGAAGGAGCGTCTCCACCCCCATTGTTCAGCCTGGACACTGAGGTCCAGCGCCGAGGGCCTTCTGGCAGTTCCCTCATTGTGGGAAGTGAGGTTACAGGGAACCAGACAGAGGGCCTTCTCGGTAGTGGTGCCCGCCCTGTGGAATGCCCTCCCTTCAGATGTGAAGGAAATAAGCAGCTATCCTATCTTTAAAAGACATCTGAAGGCAGCCCTGTTTAGGGAAGTTTTTAATATTTAATGCTATATTGTTTTTAGCACTCGATTGGGAGCCGCCCAGAGTGGCTGGGGAAACTCAGCCAGATGGGCGGGGTATAAATAATAAGTTGTTGTTGTTGTTATCTCCCAGTCTCTGTGTATGTGTGCTGCTTTCAGGGTTTATCACATCAGTCTAATTCCAGGCTAACAAGAGATACTTTGCCAAGCTGGTTCATCTAGCTCCAAAGGTCCCGTCGTGCCCCATGGTCAGAAATGCCCCAGAGCTATTCCTGCTACAAAAAAAAAAAAAATCCTTGTAATGTATTTCTATCAAATTCATAAGTGCCCAAAGCCACTCAGGAGGCCAGAGTTTTGCTGGCACAGGGACATAGTGGCTGCGTCAGGTGCAGGGAGAGCAAGAAGAATGGACACAGGAGACTGGTATTGTGTTGAATTAGGACACAACTTTATTGATTCCAGGAAAGAGTAGGTTTGGCTAAGGCTTTGGGCATGTATCCTTCATCAGGCAGCCTGTCCGCCACCTGACAGGAACCTGGTGGGGTTGACCTTGTGTTCGGGAATGACCCCCGACATGGATTGGGTGCCACAACACCATACAGGCCACCATTGGGTGAGGTGTGTTGGCCCATCAGTCCCCCTATGGAATCCTGGACAGAGTTACCCCTTCTGGACAGAGACACCCCTCCTGGACCCCTCTATTAGGGTAACTCCATGGCTAAGGCCCAATGCCTTATCTGCCCAAGTTGTGGTGGTTGTTATGAGGTAGCCAAAAACCTGCAAGCCAGCCAGTTTTCCTCCCTGACCCAAATACTGCAACCAAGTAAACCATAGCAAGGTCCATAGGCCACATGCCCGCTCCCCCACTGTGGGTGACACTAACACACCTGGGAAATCCAGTGATGAACATTCCTGCTACCCAAAAACCTTTTAATGTCTCTCTTACCAGTGCCCAAAGACATGCCAGGAGGTTATCCTTACTGGGTAGAATAGCAGTTATCAAAATGAATGTATTGCCAAGACTATTGTTTTTGTTTCAATCGTTACAGATAATTGACAAGATGGACTGTTTCAAGAAGTGGCAAAAAGAAATTTCTAGATTTGTCTGGCAGGGCAAAAAGCCCAGGATTAAATACAAAATTCTTACTGATGTGAAAGAGAGAGGGGGGTTTGCCCTGCCGGACTTTAAACTATATTATGAGGCGGCAGCTTTTTGCTGGCTGAAGGAATGGCTACTTCTTGAGAACACAGACATTCTTGATCTGGAAGGATATGATAATGCTTTCGGATGGCATGCATATTTGTGGTATCGTAAGGATAAAGTACAAAGGTCGTTCAAAAACCATATTGTCAGAAAAGCGTTGTTTAATGTCTGGGTCAGATATAAAGATCTTTTGGAGAATAAAACCCCAAAGTGGCTTTCTCCAATGGAGGCTAAGGCCTTGAAAAAACTTAACATGGAAACTAACTGGCCAAAATACTGGGAAATTCTGGAGCAAGAGGGAGATAAATTGAAATTGCAGAGCTATGAGAAACTTAAAGATAAGGTGCGTGATTGGTTACATTATTTTCAAGTAAGAGAGGCCTATAATTTGGACAGGAAAATTGGTTTCCAGGTGGAAAAATCGAAGCTAGAAACAGAATTGTTAGAACCCAGTGTCAAGGTATTGTCGAGAATGTATAACTTGCTGCTGAAATGGAATACTGAGGATGAAACGGTTAAATCCGCTATGATAAAATGGGCACAAGATGTTGGTCATAAAGGGGGAAAAAGACAGTTTTCAAAGAGAAACTGGTTTGGAAATTGCTAAGAAGGTAAAATATCTGGGGGTGAACTTAACATCTAAGAATGTGAACCTATTTAAAGATAATTATGAGAAATGTTGGGCTGAAGTGAAGAAAGACTTTGATATATGGTCAAGATTGAGACTTTCCTTGTTAGGCCGAATTGCTGTTATTAAGATGAATGTATTGCCGAGATTGTTGTTTTTGTTCCAAACATTGCAAATTCTAGATAAGATGGATTGCTTCAAGAAGTGGCAGAAAGACATATCTAAATTTATCTGGCAGGGCAAAAAACCCAGAATCAAATTTAAGATTTTGACTGATGCAAAGGATAGAGGGGGCTTTGCCCTGCCGGACTTAAAACTTTACTATGAAGCAGCAGCTTTTTGCTGGCTGAAATCATGGCTACTTCTTGAGAATACAGACATTCTGGATTTGGAAGGTTATGATAATAACTTTGGTTGGCATGCATATTTATGGTATGACAAGGTAAAGGTACATAGAAATTTTAAAAACCACATTGTTAGGAAAGCATTGTACAATGTATGGAATCGATATAAGGATTTGCTTGAAAGTAAAACACCCAGGTGGTTGTCACCAATGGAAGCCAAGGCGGTAAAAAGATTGAACATGGACACAGATTGGCCAAAATATTGTGAAATTATAGAATATGATGGTGAAAAGATAAAGTTACAGAGTTTTGAGAAATTGAAACCTAAAGTCCGAGACTGGTTACATTATTACCAGATCAATGAAACCTTTAAGCAGGACAGAAAATTAGGTTTCCAGAAGGAGAGGTCAAAGTTAGAAACAGAATTGCTAGAACCCAATACCAAGAATTTGTCTAGAATGTACAATCTGCTGCTAAAATGGAACACACAGGATGAAACGGTTAAATCAGCCATGATTAAATGGGCACAAGATATTGGTCATGATATTATGTTTGCTGACTGGGAGCAGTTATGGACCACAGGCATTAAATTTACGGCATGTAGTGCCTTGAAAGAGAATATAATGAAAATGATCTATAGGTGGTACATGACCCCAGTTAAGCTTGCAAAAATATACCATTTGCCCAACAATAATTGTTGGAAGTGTAATGAATGTGAAGGAACTTTTTATCACCTTTGGTGGACCTGCCCGAAGATTAAGGCCTACTGGGAAATGATATATAATGAAATTAAGAAAATCCTTAAGTGGACATTTGTAAAGAAACCAGAGGCCTTTCTCTTGGGCATGGTAGGCCAAACGGTTCCAAAGAAAGATAGAACGTTTTTTATGTACGCAACAACAGCAGCAAGAATTCTTTTGGCGAAGTATTGGAAGACTAAAGAACTACCTACTCTGGAAGAATGGCAGACCAAGGTGACTGAATTTATGGGACTGGCAGAGATGACCGGCAGAATCCGTGACCAGAGGAGAGAGACAGTGGAAGAGGACTGGAAAAAATTTAAAATTTATCTTAAAAATTGTTGTAAAATTACGGAATGTTAAGATGTCAAGGGATTGGATACAAAGAATTACAGCTATAAAAATTGAAATTTATAAAAAAAAATTTAAAGAGAATTAAATATAAAAAGGGATGAAGAATTGCTAAAAAATTTTAAAATAAGGATGCAGTGAAGGGGAGGTTTGGGGAAGTCGTGTTATGTTTGTTTGTTTTTTGTTTATGTTGTAAAACCAATAAAAATTATTTTTTTTTTAAAAAAAAAAGATGTTGGTCATAACATCATGTTCGCTGACTGGGAACGGTTGTGGACCACCGGTTTGAAATTTACGGCATGTAGTGCCATAAGAGAGAATATTATGAAAATGATTTACAGGTGGTACATGACCCCAGTCAAGCTAGCAAAAATCTATCATCTGCCTGATAACAAATGCTGGAAATGTAAAGAAACAGAAGGAACTTTCTTTTACCTTTGGTGGGCCTGCCCGAGGATTAAGGCTTTCTGGGAAATGATATATAATGAGCTGAAAAAAGTATTTAAATATACTTTTCTAAAGAAACCAGAGGCCTTTCTTCTGGGTATGGTTGGCCAATTGGTGTCAAAGAAGGATAGAACTTTTTTTATGTATGCTACAGCAGCAGCAAGAATACTCATCGCAAAACACTGGAAGACACAAGATCTACCCACCTTGGAAGAGTGGCAGATACAAGTAATAGACTATATGGAACTGGCAGAAATGACCGGCAGAATCCGAGATCAAGGAGAAGAGTTGGTGGAGGAAGATTGGAAGAAGTTTAAAGTTTATCTACAAAATTATTGTAAAATCTATGAGTGCTAAGGGCAGTGTAAATGAAATGATGGGGTTCTAGCGATTAAGATAAGTAAGAGTACAAAGGGAAAGATAAAGAATGAAAATGAATACGAATGAGCTTGCTGAAAAAACTTTTAAAGTCAAATACAAGAAGGGAAGGTGGGAGGAAGTAAGGAAAATAAGGTTTTGAAGACTATTAAAATGAACCAGAGTTTTCTTTTTAATTTTTTATTACTAGGTTGAATCTTTTTATGTTTTCTTTTTTTCTCTTTATGATTTTTGATGTTGTTTGTATTTTTGATGTTTGTTGTTTGTTGTTTTTTTACCTTTTGTAAAACTTAATAAATATCATTTAAAAAAAACAAAAAAAACAAAGACATGCCAGGAGGCCATGTTTTTATTAGAAAAATCACTGTTAGAAAGCTTACAGCTATTGTGAACATACATTTCGAATGGGATTTCAGCGATCCATTAATTGGCCATTAATGTCTAGTATCAAAAGCAGTACCAGAAATGAATTATGTGTTTTGCTGGAGCTCTAAATCCAGTAATGAATGTGGATAAAATGTTTTATCTAATACTGCAAGTATTTTATTGGTACTTTAAAATCTGTCCATTGCATTATAGCAATTACGGGCCAAGCTGCAGAGGCCGAGAACTTCAGAATTGTGTGTGTGTATGATAAATCTCTCCCAGATATTTCCAACAATGATAAATCCATTTTAATCTCTTCAGTGTCTATATTTTATTCCGTTTTTCAGACAATTATTGTTGAGGGAGCGATATGTCCTGCTAGTAAACTTACAAAATAAAAAGATAAGGTGCACATTGGAGCAGGAGTAGTAGGGGAAAGTAGAGGAGGGCAATCAGAACCTATAAACATTTATAACCCACTCGGACCACTGATGTTCATGCTTGAAAAGCAATTAGTGGCTGATGAATGGGGCCAGAGTACCTTCCCATCTGCAGCCCCAGGGCAACAGGGAAGGGGAGCAAAGTGTTCTTTCTAGCCCGGTGGTGGAGAAGCAAGATCTTTGCAAGTGATGCTTTTCAAGTCAACGGAGCGAGCCCAGTGGGTCTACTTTGTGCCGTGATGATCTTCCTAGGAAACAGGGGGTGGATACTCCTGGTGGCCCTTGGTCTCTTGTCCAGTGGCAGAGATCAGATGTGCTGCCCTCCAGCTCTGCAGCCCTAGAGCAACTGTGCATCACTTTTCAGCCAGAAAAAAAAGGCTCCCACAGTGACTCGTATATTGACGGTCCCTGTTCTCAGGTTTATAATCTAAAAGACATGACACAAATGGAAAGGGAATAAAGAAAGAGGAGGAAAAAAGACTTGGGCACTAGTTACAGAGCTTTGTAAAAAACCATCCAGAATTTAAAGCGAGCTTTGTGTGACCTGTCCTTTAACTGAGCACTTGTAGACTTGGTTTTGTGACTGCTTATAGTGGTACCTCGGGTTACATCTGCTTCAGGTTACATAGGTTTCAGGTTACAGACTCCACTAACCCAGAAATAGTACCTCAGGTTAAGAACTTTGTTTCAGGATGAGAACAGAAATCGTGCTCCGGTGGCACGGCGGCAGCAAGAGGCCCCATTAGCTAAAATGGTGCTTCAGGTTAAGAACAGTTTCAGGTTAATAACGGACCTCCAGAACGAATTAAGTACTTAACCCGAGGTACCACTATATTTCCTAACTATGCAAAATATAACATTTTAACCTTAACAAATAAAACCTCTTTGTTCTCTGCTGTATTTATATATACCGTATTTTTTGCTCTATAACACGCACCCGACCATAACATGCACATAGTTTTTAGAGGAGGAAAACAAGAAAAAAAATATTCTAAACGAAACAGTGGATGTATGATTTTTGTGGTTCATGCTGTGGCCACAGACATGTGATCTGACGGTGAGTTTGGGGTAGCCCAATGCAAAAGTCCTGAGGATCCATGTGGATCTATGCTTTGTAACCACGTTTTTGCACCACTGTGGCCCCAGGCTACAGTGGGTGCGTGTTTTTTGGGTGCAAGCTGTAGCCATGGACATGCTATGTGATCTGATGGTGAATTTGGGGTGACACAGTGCAAAAATCCTGAGGATCCATGTGGATCCATGCTTTGGAACCAGGCTCTCTGTCCCTCTCTTCTCCCCACTAAGCGGCTCTTCTCCCGCTTTGCTGTTTCAAAGCGAGCCACGGAGGAGGGAAGGAAGGGGAACCATGGATCCTCTGCTCACGACTGCAGCAGATCCCCCCGCCATCCGTAGGCATTCGCTCCATAACACGCACAGACATTTCCCCTTACTTTCTAGGAGGAAAAAAGTGAGTGTTATGGAGCAAAAAATATGGTATATTTCAATACTAATAGTTTTTTGGAAAAGGGATATTTTTATTTCAGGGATGTAAGCCTAAGTAGATATAATTGAAATGAGTGCATGCTCTTCCCTCTTCCCTCTTCCCTCTTCTTCCAATTCCTTCTCCTTCCTCTGTGCTTTCCCTTGTTGTTGAATTTTAGATTGTAACCTCCTTGGGGCAGGGACCTGCTGCCTTGTATTCTATAAAGCACTGTGCATTCTGAATTGAATGGATCCATATGCATAATAATAAATGTATAGCTCGATTTTGTGCAGAAATAAATCCCATCAAATTCAGTTGTACTGATTCCCACTACTTTTCATTCCCTGACTGTAAAAGAGAGAGAGATCATTGTCAGCAGCTGGTAATGGATACAACATAATGTACACTAAACGGTGGGATTGATAGACAAGCATGTCCTCTCCAGCAGAACTCCCAGGCTTTGGAAGCAATGGTTGTCAATGCCTGTGTATTTTCTTGACAGGAGATACCATGCCGTACAATGGCTGTGTTTGTTTTTGGCCTATGGGCCTGGGACTCCCTGTGTCGACGGGACCTTGTTCAGCAGAGGGAATAATAAGGTGGTCAGTCATGCAACCAAAAGATCAGATTCAACCTTGAAACCAAGGATGAATTCCCAGCACTATTCTCTTTCAGCTTCGTGTAAAAAAAGGGGGGGAAATATCATTTCACTTTGCCCAAACGTATGCCCTTGACGTGGGCCTTGAGAGGTTGGAAAGTTTGCCTGAAAAGGCAGACTTGGAAAAGGGGAAGCAAGCTCATGCTGCCCAATCTCTCAACTTAATTAATTAGACAATGAGTGCAAAACAGTCGTGTCAGGAATGGGGCTTCCGTCATTTCAGTGAAATTACATTTTGAAGATAATTCGCATCTGGGTCTCTCTTTTAGGTAGTGGCATGGTGAATTTGTATCTCCTCTCTTGATCCGCTAATCAGACTTCATCCTGGCAGGTGCGGCATTCCTGTTTTCCCAGTGTTCACATGAGACCACTAATTAAATTTGCTGGTTTCTAGTGATTCTGAAACTTTCAGGCAACTCCCTGTTTTGCTGCCGAGGCAGATGCGTCGAGAGTGCCTACCGGATGGTGCCTTTGGTGGCATCTCTGATAAGTGTCTCGTTCGTCCCTCCCCGGCCACAGCATTTTGCATGACTGCACTCCCAATAATTGTTCTCCTGTTTTGTTGTTGCTGTTGGCACCCGTCTGTCTTGGGAGACAACGGAGGAGTGCGCCTTCAGGGGTAAAGTCAAACCATTGGAGAGTTACAGCACCTGCTGTGGTTGTAGAGACCGATACAGAAGAGACATGTTCTGTTGCAGCTAGGGCAGATGAAGGCATCCGGTTATGCTGTTGCATGGCGTTTCGTCTCTCTCTGCTCTTCCCAGCGGTCACTTGTCCTCTGGTCACTGCTGTCACAACGTGACTGACGTGTATTGTGACTAGAATACAGTGGTACCATGGTTTTCGAACAGCTTAGTTCACAAACAGCTTGGAACCCGAATGCTGCAAAACCGGAAGTAGGTGTTCCGGTTTTCTAACTTTATTTCGGAAGCTGAACATGCTCTGTTTTGAGTCCCCCTGTTTCCTGTTGCGCTGCTAATTTGCGTCCCCTGTGTTTCCTGTTGCACTGCTAATTTGAGCCCTCCCATTGTAATTCAAGCCTTCCGTTTCCGATTGCAGTGTTCTAAGGTGATATTTGGAGCTTATATCTGGTGCTCTTGTTTTTGCTATTTATTTTGCATTTTTGTTTTGAGGCTTTTTCAGTTAATTTGTTTTTGTGACTGTGTGGATCTCAGTTCAGCTACTGATTGATTGATTGATTGATTGATTGATTGTATAACTGCAGACATGGATAAAAAACCCCATCCAAACAATGACTATCATCCATGCAGTGAAGAAGAAAAATTAATTTTTATTTTTATCATCTACAATACTGTCTTATTTATTTTTTACTACAGTGCATTGAATATTGCTTTTATTTTATGGATCAATGGTCTTGTTAGATAGTAAAATTCATGTTAAATATTTGTTTTAGGGGTTGTTTTTAAAAGTCTGGAATGGATTAATCTGTTTTGCATTACTTTCTATGGGAAAGCGCGCCTTGATTTTAGAACACTTTGGTTTTGGAATAGACTTTGGTACAGATTAAGTTTGAGAATCAAGGTACCACTGTAATAGCAAATAGTTTCCCAGTGATGTATTCAATCTATGTCAAAGGTGATCAAACTGGATTTGTGAAAGGAAGTTTCTTAAATGATAATATAAGAAGAGCAGTAATTTGATTTATGAAAACTTATAAAAAAACGCAACCACCTATTTTTACATTTTTAGACTCTGAGAAGACATATTTTTGGTTGGAAAGAACATTTCTGTTTAACGTTAAACTAATTCTGTATGAGTGAGGATTTTCAGGATTGGGTAATGATAAGTTGTCAAAATGCAAGTGCTAAAATATTAATCAGTGGGAAATAAATAGGTATATTTAGGAAGAAGAACCAGGCAAGGGTGTTCCATGCCATCTGTTCCCTTTGTTATCTTTATTTAAAGCCTGGATTAGTGATTAGGAAATATCTTGATACAAAAGGAATAAAATTGGCAAATGAAAAAAATAATGTTTTGCTATAAGCAGATGACGTCACGTCAAGCATTTCCGATGCAAAGTATCCATTGAGCAAATGATAAGTGCAATGCAAGATCAGTTTCTTGGGAACACAATAAATGAATTCTAAGACAGAATCTATGGGGTTTTATTTGAAGGATGGTGGAAATGTATAGCATGTTAGGAATAATTGGAAACAAATTACAACACAATATTTGAGAGTTAAATCAACAGCTAAAATGGAACAGCCAACCCACAGAAGAAATCCAACTTGAATTTTGAAAAGTTGGATGGGTTGAAACATTTCTAGGTTTTGAAAGTTAGACTTGATAAAGATAAGTATTTGTGCTTAAGGTACTTAATTTCAGAGTTTAACTTTTGAAATATCTGAAAAAAATATTAAAATCTTAGCAAAAAGGGACACAGAGATTTTGTTCTAATGGGAAAAGCAAGCTGTCAGGGAACTGCCATTGGAGCCAGAGGGAGAGGGAGGGCTCCAGAGAGATTCCGGAGAGCGTCCCGGGAGGGAGAGAAGCAGCCCATCTTCTGGGGAAGGAAATCAGCTTAGCACCAGTGGAGAAGGGGGGCAGATGGGGGAATCGGTGAGGTGGCTCCATGACTCCTCGCCGGAGACCAGTGGGGAGAGCACGGGTCCTTTGCTGCCCACACCCTCCCTGCGCAGAAGGCTTCCGCGCAGGGAGAGTAGGCGGAGACTAGGCGTCAAAGAGCTTCTTTGCTGGAAGAAGTTCAAGAAATGCCCACTGGGGGATTCAGCCAGCGATTGAGACAGCCATGGATGGGTGGCTGTCCGGACAGAAAGGGTTCACTCAGGCAACCCAGCCAAAGGTGGCGCCGATTTACGCACAAGCAACCCCTAGAACCATTACACAAGCGAATAAAGATGAACGTTCAGAAGAAGCAAAAGCAGAAATGAGGTTTGGGGAAGTGAGTTTTGGGGATGGCATTTCAGAGGCTTCCTCAGTTGCAGGCCAAGTCCACAAATGGAATCACTGTGCCCAGAGGTTCCATACTGGTGACCCAGGGTTAAGTGGAACAACACTTTTCATTCTAGATTGCTGCTGTTGCGTGTGGTTCCTTCCATCTTTGCATTTGGGTGTGCTATTCTCTGTTACGTTACAGTGGATTTTAATTAATTTTTATTTGAAAACTTGGTATTAATCTTATCTAGATTCTCTCCTTCTAGGTTTCTTAAGCAGAGGTTGGGTGGCCATCTGTCATGGATGCTTTAGCTGAGATTCCTGCATTGCAGAGGGATGGTCTAGATCAGGGGTCAGCAAACATTTTCAGCGGGCCGGTCCACTGTTGCTCAGACCTTGTGGGGGACCGGACTATATTTTGAAGAAAAAAAGGAATGAATTCCTATGCCCCACAAAAAACCCAGAGATGCATTTTAAATAAAAGGACACATTCTACTCATGTAAAAACACACTGATTCCCGGACTTTCCACAGGCCGGATTTAGAAGGCAATTGGGCCAGATCCGGCGCCTGGGCCTTAGGTTGCCTAATCATGGTCTAGATGACCCTTGTGGTCCTTTGCAACCCTACAATTCTATGATTCACTTTTAATAAGAGAAGAAGTTGCAGCAGTTGGCTATGGAAGGCTCTGTCACAGTGTAAACAATCAAACTCTGGTCCTCCGCTGTTTTGGATTTTAGAACTTCCAGTCTGGTGGGCAGTTCCTACCTAAGCCATACTCTTAGAGATGGGATTATGCTGTTAAATCTTAAATGCAGCTGCTTTCTATCCTAGATGTTTTGCTTGCTCTTTTTATGGACGTGGGAGTGGTGGAACACCAGGATTATCTTTGTCAGAGGAGACTGTGTTGGAATGTCTTGTGGGAAGGAATGCACTTCCTTTCTCATGTCGCACTGCTTTAACTGCTGAAACATCATCCCTCCAAAAGCATCCAAGAGGCCTGAAGTCAACACTGAGCATTCTGTATTCTGCCACCAACCGGAAGAAACCAGGGTCAGATAAAATGAATGCAAGTTTACATATGTGACGAGTACGTGGTACCTTGCAGGCATCCGTGAGAAATTATTTTATACCTGTAAGCATTTGCATGGTAGCCTGGAGGTTTGGTTACGAGGGGTGTCATGCTATGCTGAGCCTCTCTTTTGAGCAGACTTGGCTTAGCCTGGTAATTGGTCGGTAGTGAATTGCTCCAAACCTGTTGTTGTTTAGTCGTTTAGTCATGTCTGACTCTTCGTGACCCCATGGACCAGAGCATGCCAGGCACTCCTGTCTTCCACTGCCTCCCGCAGTTTGGTCAAACTCATGCTGGTAGCTTTGAGAACACTGTCCAACCATCTCGCCCTCTGTCGTCCCCTTCTCCTTGTGCCCTCCATCTTTCCCAACATCAGGGTCTTTTCCAGGGAGTCTTCTCTTCTCATGAGGTGGCCAAAGTATTGGAGCCTCAGCTTCATGATCTGTCCTTCCAGTGAGCACTCAGGGCTGATTTCCGTCAGAATGGATAGGTTTGATCTTCTTGCAGTCCATGGGACTCTCAAGAGTCTCCTCCAGTGCCATAATTCAAAAGCATGAATTCTTTGGTGATCAGCCTTCTATATGGTCCAGCTCTCATTTCCATACATCACTACTGGGAAAACCATAGCTTTAACTATATGGACCTTTGTGCTCCAAACTACTGGAATGCAAATCTTGCCCAACTCCAAGGATGGATGTTTGCTTTGCATGTGACAGAAAAGAAAGTGCAGATGTGTCACACTTTATCTTCTCTTATTTTGAGGTCAAATCTAAAGGGAGAATGTGCATATGATTCCCACGGGAAGTCGGGTGATTTGCCCCTGTATCAGGAGGATGAACATCTCTCTCTCTCTAGCCAAAATGGGTATATTTCCACCTTTGGATGAGTCCCAGGATAGGAAGTGTGAATCATTTGCACTTGTTTTCTTACTTTTCTCCTTCTGAGCTTTCAAAACTTTTCTGAATTAGTCAGAATTCTAAGTGTTATTGTACTGTGGGCTTGGAGACGGTGTGGAGGACATGCAAGCAGTGGGCACAAGAGGGATTTGTGCTGACATTTAAGCAATGCCAAGTACTGGTAAACGTATCTTCAAACCAGTGGGGGCATTTTCAGCTGGAACTCAGTTCTGCCACCTCTCAGGTGGACGCCATTATAAGAGAACAAGGGAGGCGGTTCATGTTGAGTCCTGGCACCTCTTTTTCTAGAACAATAGGTAAGGTCAAGGGACTGCAGACCATTTGGTCCAGTCATGGCCGACTCTGGGGTTGCGGTGCTCATCTCGCTTTATTGGCCGAGGGAGCCAGCGTACAGCTTCCGGGTCATGTGGCCAGCATGACTAAGCCGCTTCTGGCGAACCAGAGTAGCACACGGAAACACTGTTTACCTTCCCACTGGAGTGGTACCTATTTATCCACTTGCACTTTGACATGCTTTCGAACTGCTAGATGGGCAGGAGCAGGGACCGAGCAATGGGCACTCACCCCATTGTGGGGATTCGAACCGCCGACCTTCTGATTGGCAACTCCTAGGCTCTGTGGTTTAACCCACAGTGCCACCCGCGTCCTTCTAGAACAATAGCATTGCTTAAAACTCATACTGCCTTTTTATAGTGTGCCTCTTCCCTCCTCCCTAGTTCAGCTGAACTGGCGCTGTTCTCCTTACTTGAAAAATCTTTAGATCCTTCATACTAAATTAAGCCCATTTTTTGTGTGGTGGAGACTTCAGGTCGCACATTCATTAGAATGGGAGATTCGATAGGCCAGACCACAACAGTGATTTTCAAAGTCTTGAAAAAGGGAGCTGATACAAATTCATGTGTTCTGCATGTGTACGGGAGGGCTCAGCCCCAACATTCCTTCAACCCATGCAATATTTGTAAAATAATAGAAGAATAAAGAGTTGGCTATGCTTCATACTGATGTGATATTTAGTCAGCTTGGAAATCTTTTGACCGTGGTTTTAGTTTGCAGTACCCATTCCTGCACCCACCTGTCTTTAATTTAAATTGATGGCTTGTTGTGACTTGCCACAATCTCATATCATTTTTTAATTATAGGTCTACTGTCCAGGGACAGAACGTGTGGCAGGCTTAGAATAGAATGCACAGCCAATCTAAATCAAGTTAATTGGGAGTAAATGGGTTTAAATTTGCTTATTTCCTGGTCTTCTAAATTGTGATACTATATGGAAAGTGCGGCCATCTCACTGCCCCCGAATACAATCCATTCATGCCCTCTCTGTTTGCAAAAACCCTGATTGCAATAGATGTGTTGATCTTCAAAGCTGTTCTTTTAAAAGTCTAACTATCAGTTATATGCAATGGGAAGTTCCAGACATCCCCTTCACCCCATAAAGCAGAATTCAGGGTAGGGATGTGGATGTCAAATGGTAGGGTTCAGTTTTCGACAGCCTTTATTATGCTCACCGAGACATAGTAAATAGGCTGCCATCTAGAAAACATTTGTGTAGGATTCTGCCCCATAACAGGGCACTGTGGGTTAAACCACAGAGCCTAGGACTTGCCGATCAGAAGGTCGGCAGTTCAAATCCCCGTGACGGGGTGAGCTCCCGTTGCTCAGTCCCTGCTCCTGCCAACCTAGCAGTGTGAAAACATGTCTAAATGCAAGTAGATAAATAGGTACAACTCTGGCAGGAAGGTAAACGGTGTTTCCGTCCGCTGCTCTGGTTCGCCAGAAGCGGCTTAGTCATGCTGGCCACATGACCTGGAAGCTGTACGCCGGCTCCCTTGGCCAATAAAGCGAGATGAACGCTGCAACCCCAGAGTCGGCCATGACTGGACCGAATGGTCAGGGGTCCCTTTACCTTTTACCTGCCCCATAATATCAACCAGAGAGCATGGGAAACAGCAGAACAAAACACTAATGAGGCCAATGAATTTCACTCCAATGTGTTGTTGTTTTTTAAAAGAATCTAAGTAGAAATCTTACAACGGGGATAATCTTGTTGCTATAATAATCTAATAATGTTACAGCTGGTAGTTACCCTTGCGCTGGTTGTCAGCTCACTTTTGGATAGGGAACAGTTGCTGCAGATAAGCTGCGGGGATGGTGGCAGTTCTAGTGTCAATCACACCATGATAACAACGGCAAAGCTGTACTGCAGATGCTGCCATATAAATTTGCCATGGAAGCAGGATAGTCTGGAGAACGGCTTTGAGGATTGTTGGTCCTTAGCAGCTAAGCTATGGGAAAGAAACAAGAAACCCTAACTAATTACTCTAAAATCTACATGGAAAATATTTAGACACTGGGGAAAAACCAGCCAAAGGCCAAGAGTTTCCTACTCGGTGCATCTGTGCTACAGTGTGGAGGAGTGAGAAGGAGAGGAGAACAGGAAGGAGCAAGCCCTTTAACCAGTCAGAAAACCCAAACTAGAACTGTATAGCAATAAAGATGGCCAGTATACATGCAGCAGCAGCCTACATTTCTCAGACTTTGAAAAGTCTTGCTTTTTAGGCTCAGTTAGTAGAGCGTGAGGCTTTTAATCTCAGGGTTGCGGGTTCACATTGGGTGAAATATTCCTGCATTCCAGGCGTCTTGTGGTCCCTTCCAACTTTACAATTCTGTGATTCTAAGTTGCAAACTCCGCCTTGATTTCTTTCCCTTCTCCCCAAAGAATGGCGATGGTGGAGTTTAGGTACAGGCCGTAGGTTGGCTGTTATAGTGTCCAAAGCTGTTAGACTTGGATTTGGGAGACCTGAAAAAACCCTGCTCTGCTATTGGTCACAAAGCTGTTGTAAGATTAAAAGGGGATGGGTCTATGTATGTTGCCCTGAACGTCTTGGATGCAGAGGTAACAAACTGAGAAAGAAGATCATTCCCCTGGACTGAACTAAACATAGGCAGGATCAGATCTTCTCATTCTATTTCATAACGAGTTCAGAAGTTTTAGCATCCCAGTTTTAGCAGAGAGAGGTTCATTCTGGACTGTTCACCAGCAGTCTGCCTACCGAAAGTTGATGGTCAGGCAGCAGCATAACAGTAAAGCTGGGAGTGGGGGTAGATGCAAATGCACGGACAGAAATATGTATACTCAGGAGGAATTCTGGAAAATATCATTGGAGAAGCTGCCTCAATTGGTTCTGTACTGCATGCAGGCCAAGGCAGTTCAACATAACAGAATCTGGAGCGAAAATGAATAGAGGAGAAATTTAGGAGCGTTCCTACCCAGAGCGACTTGCCAACTTTTGTGTTTGTTGAAAAGTACCTCCCAATTTCATTGGGGTTTTTTTGATACTCGTGAAATGTTTATGATGTTTTCATGCTGTTTTGTGCCCTTTTATTCCCCTGGATGCAGCTGCTCTTTGTCCCATGTTTCCATATTCTTCTTTGCTGTCCTCTGGCTCCCATGCCCTCACTGCCATTTAATCCAATTGGTTGTGCCTAAGGGATGGGATAAGGAGATTTGGTTCAGTTAACATTTAAAGGTGAACTTACCTAATTTCCACTTCCTGAAACGATCTGCGAACCGAACAACGGCCACCTTTCAAAATTCACACTTCTCTGAATTTTGCAATGCAGATCTCCAGCCAAGCAATGTGCATATAAATACACAAAGTGGGACAAAGTGTGCATAAAAATGCATGTATTCAAGGATATGTCATACAAAATCCATTAAATTTGGGGAAATTCTTTTGCAAAATGTGTATTGTAGGCAAAATGACATACCAGCATGTGTCTATTAGGAGAAATTTGCTTCATGAAGATTTTTTTTTTTTTAAGATGCTAAGTGAGGTGGATTTAGGATTGGAAAATTGAGAAACCAAAATCAACAGATTTGCCCATCAATAGTTGTGGCTATCTGCATGATCTTGTCTCAGTGGCACACTGATAAAAGGTCTTATGCAACAACATGGTGGACATCCAAAGTGAAGGTCGTCAGAGTAAATCCAGTCAAATGGCAGTAAGTGAGGCTAAGTAAAAGTAAGAAAGAAGAAGAATGGTGCTACGAAGCAAAAGGTTGCCAAACAGCATCCAACAATGTGAATGCTCATTGGGATGAGTATTTTTCGAGCTATGGCTTGGATGCATTGAATACTTTTCAAAGTAAATATCGAAATTAGAAAATAGTCAGCACAGTCCCCATAAATTACCCGTTTTCTCCCAGTTACATTTCATAGAATCATAGAATAGTAGAGTTGGAAGGGACTCTGAGTGTCATCTAGTCCAACCCGCTTCAGTGCAGGAATCACGACTAAACCATCCATGGCAAATAACCACCCAATCTCTGCTTTAAAAGCTCCAAGGAAGAAGAGTCCACCACTGACAACGGAGTCTTTTACACTGTCAAACAGCTCTTGCTGTCAGAAAGTTCTTCCTGATGTTTAGTCAGAATCTCCTTTCTTGTAACTTGAATCCATTGGCTCGAGTCCTGCCCTCTGGAGAAGGAGAAAACAAGCTTGCTCCTTCTTCCATGTGACAGCCCTTGAGATATTTGAAGATGGCTATCATATCTCCTCTCAATCTCCTCTTTTCTAGGTTAGCATACCCAAGTCCCTCTGCCATTCCTTACAAGGCTTGGTTTCTAGACTCTTGATCATCTTGGTTGCCTTCCTCTGCACATGTTCCAGCTTATAAATATCCTTCTTAAAATTGTGGAGCCCAGAACTGGACACAGTATTCCAGGTGTGGTCTGACCAAGGCAGAATAGAGTGGCACTATTACTTCCCTTGATATGGTCACTATTTTTCTGTTGATGCAGCCTAGATAACACATTGCAAATATTATCACCTAACATTAGGCACTCTATTTCAATACCGAATCAGAGAGGTCCCAACTGCAGCACTTTGGGTCCCCACCCTATCCTGACAAGAAGCAGAAGGAAGGGGAGAAGTGGTGTGTGACCTATTAGCATCAAGTCGATGGATCAACAGTACAGGAAAAGAGGACATAAAGAATCAGTTACACTAGGTAAGAAAATTTCAGCCATGGGCCATCAAACCTTATTTCAGAAACCACCTCTTAGCCAGTCTTCAGCTTCTGGTTTCTCCACATACTGGTCTCCACAAGTATAAATGGTGGTGCCCAGAACTGAACATGGTATTCCAAGTGTGGTCTGACCAAGGCAGAACAGCAGTGAGTGGCTAAATTCATCACCCGACTCAAATTGGTTTTAGGCCTGCTTCCTATAACAACATTTCCTACACACATACACACATGGGTGACAAGCTTAAGTAGGCTTCTGGCATAGCACTGCTCGTGCCCCAACCCAAACCACAATGACGTCAGCTAGTGCTATATCACTGACACTGCCAGGGAACCCCTTGGCAGGCTTCGTTGGCATAGGATCACAGAGGTCCAACCGCCCTGCAATGCAGGAATATGCAGCTGTCCCATACAGGGATTGAACCTGCAACCTTGGTGCTATCAGCACCATGCTCTAACCGACTGAGTTATCTGGGCTCTTTCTATATCGACACCAGAGGGCCCTGCTCAGCTGCATGGCCCCAGCAGCTGCCCAAATATTCCAGGTTCTGATGCTGAACCTGATGGTCACCACACTGCACAGGTTAAGGTATAAAATGAAATTAAAGTACCATAGATTCCGGTGTGGGACGTGGGTGGCGCTGTGGGTTAAACCACAGAGCCTAGGACTTGCCAATCAGAAGGTCGGCAGTTCGAATCCCCGCAACGGGGTGAGCTCCCATTGCTCGGTCCCTGCTCCTGCCAACCTAGCAGTTCAAAAGCATCTCAAAGTGCAAGTAGATAAATAGGTACCGCTCCAGTGGGAAGGTAAACAGCATTTCCATGTGCTGCTCTGGTTCGCCAGAAGCGGCTTAGTCATGCTGGCCACATGACCCGGAAGCTGTACGCCGGCTCCCTCGGCCAATAAAGCGAGATGAGCGCTGCAACCCCAGAGTCGGCCACGACTGGACCTAATGGTCAGGGGTCCCTTTACCTTTAGATTCCGGCGTATTAGGCGTATAAGATGACCCCCAACTTTTGCTGTTCAATTCTAGAGTTTTAGAGTTATAGCGTTTGAGCACCGCCAGGGCAGAGCATGCACCCCTCCTCTGCCTCTGCCGTCGCAGCAGCAGCAGCCTGAGGTGAGGCGTTTGGCGGGCAGGCGGGTGAGTGCCACGCTCGGAAGGACTTTCCACATCCCCTTCTGTGGGGAGGGAGGAAGAGCGACGGCAGAAGGGGCGCCTCTGCTCACCGTCTCCTTCTCCTCCTTCCCAACGCGTATACCCGGCGTATAAGATGACCCCCCCCCCTTTGGGGCGATTTTCCATGGATAAAAAGTCATCTTGTACGCTGGAACATACGGTAACTGCTGAACGTAGTTTAAGAAGGTGCCCTGAGTTTGCTCTTTCTCCATCTTGGACCATTGGCGCAATATTTTCTGCAGTTTCTCATTTGCTACTGCAGGACCTCGTTGAAGGTGAGCTAGAGGCCATCCAAATAATTTGGTAGGGGGGGGTTACAATTGGATTTGGGGGGGTGGGGAGTGCTAAGTTGACACAATGGAACTGCCTAGCCATGCATTCTTGGGCAATTTTTGCTGAAACATTGACTTACTAAAGTAAATATTTTGGGATCATTACAGGAAATAAATTTCATGGTGTTTTTAACTTGTATCTATAAAAAGCTAGAAAGGATACTGAGCAGACAGCAGTGGTCTGGTGAGTAGACCCTGCAGCTGTGTTGGCTTCATAAATGTTTTGCATGTGCCTTTCTTCAAGAGCAGATAAGCAACAACAACAACCCCCTCCTCACATACACAAAAAAAACCCCTTCCCAAACGCCGTTGTCTTCCAAGATCATGAGAATTTTTAATGTAATAATTTTATCAAAATAGGCCATGCATTTTTCCCATTAAATGTTTGAAATAATTAGCAGAGATTTCAGCACCAAGCAGCAGCTGTTGAGAAAATCAGGCATAACAAAATCTCCAAAATATTTGAAAGAAGTGAAATTGCAATTATGTAAATCCAGGCTACTGGAATTGTAAACATGGAAACCCAGGAGAGAGCCGTCAGCTGCATCTTAAAGAAAAATCTTCATTTTCTTATTTTTATTTTTTGCAAGTCCCTTGCTAGCAACAGATCATCCCCCTGATCTCTCAGCCACTTGCTTCTTTCTTCTCTTTTTTTCCCCCAGCCTGGAAGTGAAGTGGCTGGAAGCTGATTCCTTGAACGATTTTGTCCTCTTGTTCACCGCAGTGTGAACAGCTGTGCAGAATTCTCCAACACCATTTTCTGTATGTACCGGCCAATGGTCAGCTGAGATGAAAAGGGAAAACATTCATCTTCCAAGATGTCTTAGGGTTTGCCCTTGAAAGAAATGTGGCGGCGGGATGTGTGTGTGGGGGGGGGGAGTATTACAGTGCTGAAGCAGATGCAGAACAGATTCCTGTTACAGTTTTGACACCATCTGAACCTAAATCTAAACCCCAGTGCAAGGAAGTTTTTAGAACCCTGTTTCAAACAGCTGTCGGGTATACAGGGGACCAGGTCCATAGTCATCCCCGCAAAGTTGACATGGATCAGCATCAGGTCAGTCATAGACAACGAGGGTTATGGTATATATATCCTTATGCGAGCTTTTGAAAACCAGGGAAACTTGCCTACTTCCTTGACAATAATTAGCCCAGCCCCTGCACCTATTCCTTGGCCCCTGACGAAACAAAAGGCAATTAAAAATGGCACCTGTATTTTAATATCTGTAGCAACATCAACATTGTTTCAAGTGATGCAATTAAAGTGCAGTGGTACCTTGGGTTAAGAACTTCATTCGTTCCGGAGGTCTGTTCTTAACCTGAAACTGTTCTTAACCTGAAGCACCACTTTAGCTAATGGGGCCTCCCACTGCCGCCGCATTGCTGGAGCACGATTTCTGTTCTCATCCTGAAGCAAAGTTCTTAACTATTTCTGGGTTAGCGGAGTCTGTAACCTGAAGTGCCTGTAACCCGAGGTACCACTGTAATGTGTTAGGCCCAAAGGCATTGTTCTTCCCACCTTTCTAGGAAGCTGATTTTACAGAAGTACCTATCCATTTTTTTGTAGAAGAGCTAAGGTCTTGCAAGAAGCTCTCATCTGATTATATGGCATGGTTTCCTTAATTTTAATGAGCTTGTAGAGTTGCTGTCTGGCAAAATATTTGCTGTGTTCTAGGAAGTCAGCTATTGACAAGCTTGTTTTAACAGTCACTAACATTGATGGAAAAACTTCAGGGAAAGAAAATAAACCTAACTAGTGTTTTATAGTTGGTGAACATTGACTGTCGGCAGCAGAAAGAAGTTCTAAGATAGAGAAACCTTTCCTGCTTCTACCAAAGGAAACTGGTTCTTAGCAGCAGAGAAAGCTGCAAAGCCTTTGATTTTCTTTTGTGGTCCTTGCCATTGGAAGACCTGATACTAACCAACGATGACAAGAATGGAAACAATAAAACCAAATTAAAGTTGCATTGCTTAACCATAAAAAATGAAGCCTTCACAGAAAAAGATAAAACAGAAAGCATATTAAGAACAAGGGACGACACATGATATTATGTGGATTAAATCAAAATCGAAACCAGATATTAAAAATCTATTCCCAACAGGTTAATAATCACTGCATGAATCCAAAAGCAATGCTAAGGAGAGACATATACAAATTGACTGGAAGATCGTTGCCATTTACTGCATTATATTCAACAACAACAACAACAACAACAACAACAACTTTATTATTTATACCCTGCCCATCTGGCTGGGTTTCCCCAGCCACTCTGGGCAGCTTCCAACATATATAAGAACATAATAAAACATCAAACATTAAAACTTCCCAATGCAGAACACATTCCAGCAAATCAGGGCTGCTTGCAGGTGTAGCTTGGGAGGATGTATGGCTTGGGAAGAATCTTGGGGGCCAGACTGAAAGGCCTGGAGGGCCACATTCACCCCCAGGTCTGATGTTCCCCGTCTCTGATGTTCACCATCTCTGCCCTAGGGAGTTCATGGCAGAGGTGGGATTTGCACTGACCTTTCCACCTCATAGTTGTTCGCTCAGCTGCACCAGCTCTTGTTTTCCTCTTCTTATTCCTCTTTGCCTTATTCCTCAAGTGTAATAGGACTTCCCTATTCATCCAGCCTCTCCCCTTCTTTTGAGGGGCGATTTATGAATTCATGGCAATATCCAGTGACAGGTAATTGTGATTACCCCACGGAAACACATAGGCTTTTAGCACATCCCTGTGTGTAACAATGACAACAGCAATAATTTTATTATTTATATACCACCCATATAAATTGCCCCAGCTGCTCTGGATGGCTCCCAACAAAATATTAAAAACACAATATAGTGGTACCTTGGTTTACGAACTTAATCCGTTCTGGAAGTCCGTTCTTAAACCAAAACCGTTCTTAAGCCGAGGTGCGCTTTCCCTAATAAGGCCTCCTGCCGCCAGTGCCCTTCCACCATTTGGATTCTGTTCTTAGACCGAGGTAAAGTTCGCAAACCGGGATACTACTTCCGGTTTTGCGGAGTTCGTAAACCGAATTGTTCATAAACAGGACTCTTCTTAAACTGAGATACCACTCCGACATCAAAAACTTCCCTGTGCAGGGCTGCCTTTAGATGTCTTCTAAAAGTAGCATTCTTTGAGTGGCACACATGGTACCAGCCTCTCCTTAAAAAGTAAGATTCCATACCTCTGTTGCACTGCTTCCAGGCACTCACCTGGACAGTAATTCTGCATCCTTTCCCACATTTTTAAGCTGTGGGTTTCTCTTTCATTTGGAAAAGGCCTTTTCCTGGCCTCCCCCCCCCCCAAAAAAAAATTCAGCTGCAGTCTTTGTTGCTTGCCACCCACATGGAATAGGGAGACAAGGCTGAGCACATCAAAGCAAAAGAGCTGTTTAAAGGGGCATGCCTTCCCTGTGAGTCAGTGTCAGGTGCAAATGTTCTCCACCTCAACTCTTTTCACCTTAAACAGACACTGTGGTCATACCGCTTTGTTTCCTTTCATTTGGAGTTGGAAGGATTCCTCCCCACTTCCACCTCACACACTTTTTTCCACTGTGATCTCCTATGTCTAATGGAGGCATGTGTGTGATACTCTCTTCTGTATTAAAATCAACCCCCCTAAACCCCATATACTCAAAAATCCATTTTGTGTAGAAGGCAAACTAGAACACTTCTCACTTTGTTAAATTTGTAAATTTTCTGTGGGGATGAAATCAGCATTCAGGAGAATTCACTTCTGTGATCATCTACTTGGAATCTCAAGTAACAGAACCCAGACACGGTTTTTCCACCTCAACAGCTAAAGGTAGCCCCCATACTTCCTTGCTCAATTTTATCATCTCTGCCACTAGGCATGAGTTAAGGCATCGTTCCTTTAAGTTTGGAGCCTCAAGGTTACACAGGTTGTTGTTTTTTGCAGCTGCCAACATATTCCATAACAGGTCTTGACTTTCTTTTCTTTCAGTATACTCATCCAGATGTTCAACAGAAGTGACTGTAGGTTCACTAATTTGGGCTCTCCTGATCGTTTGGACGATGTCCATGTAAAGCTATTTTTAATACAGCTTTAACTGCTCTTCCTCCACGGCCAGAGGCAGCAAGAGAAGGATGTTCTTGTGCTCAGGTCCTGCTTGCAAGTTTCCCACATGCAAGATCTGGTTGACCACTGTGCATACAGGATTCTGGACTAGGTGGACCATGTTAGCATACAGAGGGCTGGGAGGCCGGCTGGCTAGCCCTGGCTGGGCCATCTCCTTCCAGTGGCCCAGTGCAAAGACCATCACATCTGCTCTGATGTAAATCAGCGACCTGGGCTTACACACTATCAGTGGATCGAACTGTGCACACAGAATAGGCGTGAGGCTTGTGGAAGCATACTACAACTACAGATTTATTAATCATAAATCAGGACAAAGTAACATGTCGTCTCTCTCTCTCTCATGTCGTCTCAGAGAGAACAGCTAAAACAAAAGCTATACACACAACGGAAGGTCCCAGCATACTGTGCTGGAATGTAAACAGACATGTGACATGCAACAATTCCACACATCTGCTCCTTAAGGTGGAATGGAAATGTCAACAGACCATTGGCCTGATTCAGCAGGCTGTTCTTATGTTAATACAGTTTACAATGGCTCTAAACTGCTGTCTCCCTCAGCCTCAGTTTAAGAACATAAGAGCAAAAGAAGAGCCTGTTGGATCAGACCAGTGGCCCACCTAGTCCAGCATCCTCACAGTGGTCAACAAAATGCCTGTGGGAAACCAGCAAGCAGCACTTGAGCACAACAGCACTCACCCTTTCCATCTGCAGTATGGGGATAATAAGACCGACTTCTTCTTTTTATTACTGAGATAATAAACAGTGCTTTGGACACTGCTATCACTGCAGACGCCATTTGAATTCCCCACAACACCTGCTGAAAATCAGACAGGCTTGTGTATGTATACTCAGCCACGTCGATGGGTTTCCTTGCTCCTGAGTTTCTGTCGAATGCTTCCAATTGGTTGTCCATGAATTGGAAGTTCAATTCCAGCTTTCCAAGGAATTGGGCACCACTGGTCCACACTGAGCACCGTAGAAAAACAGAAACAGCCCGATGGGGAATGTGACCCAGTGCGGAGGAACTGAACGCCTGCCAGTTGCCCTACATCGCTGCATTCATTATGTCATACCACACACATCTGATAAGGGAAGGCCTAATGCCTCTGGATAAGTTCTTGTATACAAGAGCTCAGCAGGTCAAGCAGAGAGAGCAAGAGAGCTGTTTCTTATTTAATAACTGGAGGTATGCAGGTGCTAATTTAAACCACATGGGGAAAGTAGAAAACCAACGAGTATCGCCGCAGAGCACAAAAACTGTGGTGTTTGAGGGCAGTTGAGGCCCTTTCTTACTCAGTTAACTTTTTTATTTGTGAAAATATGAATTTGTCAGTTATTAAATTAACATTTTTGTTCTTTTACTTTTGGTTCCCATTACTACTTGTATTTTAGTTCCCAACCATACTGTGGTTCTAAGGGTTGACGATGGATGTGTGTTTCATTCCCATTCTCCTCTCCTTGCACTGTCCTCCCATACTGATGAATGGTGCTACTCTGACTCCTTGTCTGCCTTTCCTTCTTCACCCCACCAAAGGGAGGAGAGGAGTGGGGATAATCAGTGGGTGGGGGCAGTTTCCAGACTGGGGTTCATAAACCCATCACTTGAGAAAAGTACCTCTTTGTCTTAATAGCTGTGAATGTTTGCACACCCCACGCCCAAAATGAAAAGGAGAAGAAGCAAAACCGATAAGCTGAAACTGGATATAAATGCCATGTTTTCTTCAGCTTTCCTTCACTTACTCTATTACACCTGGTGTCAAAACCGAATAGGAAGATGACTTACTTTGATCCGGCTAGTCCAGGAGTCACAAATCTGTCTGCTGGTGGCTCTCCCAGGTGTAAAGCAGAGATGATCTTTCCAAGCCCTGGTATTTGAGATCCTTATAGCGGAATATATCAGACACTGAACTTGGGACCGTCTTCGTGCAAGGTATAGTAAGGGTAGATTGCTGTTGTTGGCTGTTTTAGGGACATTGTTAGAGTACATAGAGGTTGTTGTTGTTGTTGTTTAGTCATTTAGTCGTGTCCGACTCTTCGTGACCCCATGGACCAGAGCACGCCAGGCACTCCTGTCTTCCACTGCCTTCCGCAGTTTGGTCAAACTCATGCTGGCAATATTTCCTTAAGAATGGAGGGCTGATTTCCTTCAGAATGGAGAGGTTTGATCTTCTTGCAGTCCAAGGGACTCTCAAGAGTCTCCTCCAGCACCATAATTCAAAAGCATCAATTCTTTGGCGATTAGCCTTCTTTATGGTCCAGCTCTCACTTCCGTACATCACTACTGGGAAAACCATAGCTTTAACTATACGGACCTTTGTTGGCAAGGTGATGTCTCTGCTTTTTGGTCTCCCACAAAGATTTTGCTCTTCACTTCAACAGGGAAGGTGGAGTTCTGCATGAAGAAAGGAATGTATGCATGGACATGTACCCATGTTAAAATGAACCAGAAAGTCCATGTACTGTGCATCGCTGAATAATCATTGGAGCATGTATATACTGTGTACTCAGGGACATCATTTGGGTCGGGGACTCAACTTGACCCTGTTCCGTGACCCTGTTCCATTTGTTAGGGGAAACAAGTTGTCAATGGTCTTGCTGATTGTAGCCTATGTTGTTCCATAGAATTCCGGGTTGGAGGGAGAGAGTTACATTATTCATCACTGCAGTGGAACAATATTTTATGCTGTCTTGTAGGAATCACCCTGCTGGAAAGGAAACCAGAACAGCAAAGTTGGTTTACGGGGATTTTCTTTGGTATCTGAACCAAAGGGTGGGATTTGAAAATTCTGTTGCTATCAGACGCATTCAGCGTGATCATTATGGGAATGGAAAAGCTGAATGATGAGGTGAACTGCTGAGATACAAGTGCTTTTAATTTACTGTAATTGGTAGCTTATTCATGGGTCAACAAACTTAATGAAGATGTAATACGTGGTCAGTTTGACATTGCTCGCATTCACTCAAACCATCAATGGGAAGGTGTTTGATTTTCCTTGTGATTTACCTCTGCTCATATAGCCAGATGGAGATGCAATAGACTTCCACATGGACTAAAAATGGACTAAGGTGATGATATCCAGACTTTGACAACGACCAGCTGTGCAGCGTATTCCGAGTCAACACGTTTCCTCACACATATACTTAAGACTTTTTTAAAAAAAGTTCCAATACCTGTTTTCCAGGTCAGGTGGACCCCTGCTGAACAACTTTATGAAAAAGGTCTTCATTTTACCATAGCAAATACCAAGGTAGCCTTTGAACAGGATGGTTCTGCTTTTAGAAAATCAGGCATGTGTTGTGGGCTCCCTGCTTTCATTTAGTCTTGCTGATTTGAAGCAGGTTCTTCTTCATGTGTTGTGTTTGTTCAGGTAAAACAAGTACTGCCCCCAATAATGTGTGAAGAATGCAGTTGGGTTGCTAGAGAGCAGCCAGGGTGCTGCAAGGAATAAATCAGCTCAATAGCCAAATGTTCTGGCCTATGGGCTCAAAAGTGTATCCCTTCAGAGAAGAGAAAGGAAAGCTCCCAGGTGAGAGCTGGGAGGGTCTACCACAGGGGTCAGCAAACTTTTTCAGCTGGGGGCCGGTCCACTGTCCCTCAGACCTTGTGGGGGGCCTGACTACATTTTGGAGAGAAAAAAATGAATGAATTCCTATGCCCCACAAATAACCCAGATGTGCATTTTAAATATTTACATTCTACTCTTGTAAAAACATGCTGATTCCTGGACCGTCCACAGGCCGGATTTAGAAGGCGATTGGGCTGGATCCAGCTCTCAGGCCTTAGCTTGCCTACCCATGGTCTACCGCTCTCTGTGGTTGATAAGGGTTAAAGTGCTACCTTTGAGAGAGGACTTTGTGTGTTCTCTCTCTCTCTTTGTTTGTTCATTTATTTATATTATATTGTATTATAAAAAGCTTTAAAATAATAATAATAATAATAATAATAATAATAATAATAATAATAAAAAAATAAAAATAAAAATAAATAAATAAATAAATAAATAAAAATTGTTTATACCCCGCTCATCTGGCTGGGTTTCCCCGGCCACTCTGGGCTGCTCCCAACAGAATATTAAAAACACGATAAAACATCAAACATTAAAAACCTCCCAAAACAGGGCTGCCTTCAGATGTTTTCTAAAAGTCAGGTAGTTGCTTATTTCCTTGACATCTAATGGGAGGGCATTCCACAGGGCAGGCGCCACCACCAAAAAGGCCCTCTGCCTGGTTCCATGCAACCTTACATCTCGCAGGGAGAGAACCTCCAGAAGGCCCTTGGAGATGGACCTCAATGTCCGGGCAGAATGATGGGGGTGGAGACGCTCCTTCAGGTATACTGGGCCGAGGCCGTTTAGGACTTTAAATTTCGGCACCAAAACTTTGAATTGTGCTCGGAAATGCACTGGGAGCCAATGTAGGTCTTTCAGGACCAGTGTTATATGGTCTTGGCGGCCGCTCCCAGTCACCAGTCTGCCTGCCGCATTCTGGATTAACTGTAGTTTCTGGGTACCTTCAAAGGGGGACGGGAGCATGATGCTATAGAGCAGGTATGGGCAAACTTGGTCCTCCAGCTGTTTTGGGACTACTATTCCCATCATCCCTGACCACTGGTCCTGTTAGCTAGGGACGATGGGATTTGTAGTCCCAAAACATCTGGAGGGCCGAGTTTGCCCATGCCTGCTATAGAGCTAGATGCACCTTTAGTTTGATCCAGCAAGAATAAACTTAAGTTCTAATGTTCAATTAGTTCCAAAACTAAAAAGAGGAAAAATTGATGGGATGTCCTTTCTTGGCTCTAAGATAGGGGAAGAATTTAGAGCAGCTTCAGGTTCAGCACTGGCCCAGCTCTCTATGTAGGATGGGCAGCTATGTAGAGAACTTGAGGTGCTGGGCTACTCTTGAAAGCTTTAGTAGGATGGAGCACTGTTCCTACCACACTGACCCTCCCCTGAGGCAACAGGGTACCCCCACCCACTGACTTTCCCAGCTACAGCCTCTTCATCGCACTCCAGTATGCAGCAACGTTAATATTCACCTACAGCAGCCGTATAGCTTGAGCTAACCTTGTTCCCCTGGTGCTGTCCCCTGCTGCAGATCACGAGCCCATGCTCAGTAGCATCCTGTGGCTCATTTTCCTTTCCCATCGTATTTCCATCATTTCCCAGCTTCTTGGCCAGTTGTGCATGGCTGTGTTAGTTTCTGTTTGCCACTGAGCAGTGCTCTTGGAGTCACAGGACTCTGTTTACGTTCCTGGGATTCCATACTGTTGGAAGTCTCACGGAGGCAGGAGACGGATGTGATGTTTACTGGTTTCCTGTTCCATTGTTTCAGTTGCTCTCTGCTTTCATAGAGAGAGGATGTATCTTTCTGTCTGCATAGCTTAGTAATAAAGCATAGCATGTAGCCATAAATCTCATCACTTCCCTGTGCTGGAAACTCTGCTGAACGGGAATGTGCCTGAGGCCTCATCAAAGGCTCAGGTCGTTAATTATCGTCGGAGGTGATTCCGAAGGACTCGGCTGGAGGAAAATGAGCTTTATCAGCTTGGCTGAGCGGAGATCCTGACAGACTGGATGCGAAAAAGTTAAAATAAATTGATGAGTCTGGTATATCCAATGGCTCTGTTTATGGGCCTGCGCTAAGAGCTAGACTTCGTAGGGTGGTTTGCATGTGTGTGGAATGAAGCACTATTTCTGTTTGTATCTCAGCATCCTAGAACATCCGCCATTCACCCTTCCTGTAGATTAAATGAGCATCAAGACTAAGCACTTTCTTCCACTCAGTTTTCAGGTCCTGTTTGTGTGAAGGGGCTCTAGCTCACTCCTAAGCATGTATTGCACACAGAAAGTGTTCCCTTTCAGTTTCTGGCTAGTACAGTTAAAAAGATCTCAGGTAATAGAACTGGGAAAGAATTCTGCCTGAGACCTCAGAGAGCCATTGCCAGTCAGACAGCACTGCACTAGATGGGAGAATGGTTGGATTAATTATAAGGCAGCTGATATATGTTCGTCCTCTCAGATCCGAAGAGCATTGACTGAGTGGGACTTAAGCATCAGTTTCCAATGCATAAGAGTGCAATTCCAGTGCGATTTTCAGCGTGGCTGCGCACACAGAGTCCGGTGAGAGAAACACACATGCGGAGAAAAGAAAATACACCTGGAGTTGCAAAAATGTCCAGGGCAAATACAGAGCAGTACAAAGAAAGAAAAGCAGATGTTGCCCAGAGAGCATTAGTCACGTCTCATATCAAAACGTGGGTGCGTTCTGTTTGGCTTTCGGCAGAAGCTGTCAAGGCAAATTCTGCTCTATAGGAACCACAAGTCCATCCTAGTAAAAGCACATGTATGAACACGGGTGCAATTTGAAGCCAAATCACCAAACTTTAGTTTTGATATTAGCTCTCTTCCATCCTTATGTGTGTGGGGGGGGAATCAAGTTATGCAGCACTCTTTTGGTTTTGAAGGTGTGGTATAAATAATATAGGCAGATGTGCATTCTTTATGCTGGTACAAAGTTACACCGCTACACATTTCATAGAATCGTAGAGTTGGAAGGATCCCAAGATTCATCTAATCCAACCCCTTGCTATGCAGGAATTTCAGCTAAAGCATCCATGACAGACGGCCATCCGAATTCATATTATTATTAGCTGGGGCATTTATTTTGTCATTTTGGGGACTTCCGGGTTAGCGCCATCGGCAATGGCGGCGTTCCTCTGACTGAGAGGAACCCACTCCGTGGAATTCGGGTCGTGCCGCGGCGGCGAAGGCGGAGACCCTTCAGAAATCCCAGGCGGATGAAGCCTGGGAACCTGGGATTCGGCTGACACCAGGAGCACCCCCCCCTACCCACAGGGAAACCCCTTTTTGGGGGTTCCGAAGTGACGTGGGGTGAGCGGCGCGGTGTTTTGAATCGACCGCTTTTTTTACGGAGAGCACTGACTTTTTCTTGTGGACAATTGGATTTCAAACAACAACCCGTATTTATATGAATTAGAATACAAAGAGGGGAATTATAGTATGTTAAGATAAATTATTGGGATTAAAACAAAGCTGGAAGGATTTGCTGGAATATCTAATTGAATTAGAATACAAAAATGGGAGGTGTGAGGAAGTCAAGGAAATAAGTGAATGTAAGTAAGTGAGTTAAAGGTTTGACTTGTTTTTTATTTCTTTTTCTCTTTTTTCTCTTTTTTTGGTTTTTGGATGTGTATTGTTTTTTCGTTTTTTCTTCATTTTTGATTGCTCTTTTTTTATTCTTTCTTTTCTGTAACCTTTAAAATCTTAATAAAAATTTATTTTTAAAAAAATATTTTGTCATTTTGACAACAACTCACACAATAATAATCACACTTCTTCTTCTTTTTAGTTAGAGCAATTGCAATTGAATGATTTTTTCCCCCAAGGCAAAAATGTGGCTATGGCATAGCCAAAAAGCAGTGCAAAACATCACCAGCCACACAGTCAACTGCTTTTTTAAACAACAACAACACTCTTTTGCAGTAGTGTGCCAATAGCACCGTGGCAATCTGCACCGGATATGCCAGCCTTGTAATTGCATTCAGTGGGGTGTATCCAATATACCACCTGCTTAGTTCTGCTGTTAGTTTCCTCTGCTGTTAGTTTCCTCTCCTCCCTAAGCATGTCCCTAAAACCTGCTCTCTAACCCTCTAAAGCTGATTTCAGGGATGCATGGTAGACTGGAGGGTTGTGGACAGGAGAGCTGTGTAGCACTGCAGCATTGGACCACCCCAATTACAGTTACATTTTGCATCTGAAAGATGAGCACAAACTACCGTATTTTTCACTCTATAACACGCACCTAGTTTTTGGAGGAGGTAAACAAGAAAAAAAATATTCTGAATACCAGAAGCCAGAACAGCAAGAGGGATCACTGCGCAGCGAAAGCAACGATTCCTCTTGCTGTTCTGGCTTCTGGGATAGCTGCGCATCCTGCATTCTCTCCATAAGACGCACACACATTTCCCCATACTTTTTAGGAGGGAAAAGGTGCATCTTATAGAGCGAAAAATACTGTAGGTTTCTACACAGGTAGGAGAATACGAAAATCACAGCACATGGCAGGGTGGCCTGTGATGTTTTCTAGATGCTGACACAGTTGTGAAGGGAAGGCTCACCCCTGCGCGTACACAAACCCAAAAAACATGGCAGACAACTGTTGCTAGGTAAACAAAACAGGTAGAGTGAAAGCAACGATTTAAAGTAAGGCTAAAACAACCAGCGTAGCAGCAAAAAAATAAGATAAAATAAGAATAAAAATGTCGGGCTCCCTCAAAGTCCTGAGCGAAACAGATTTGCTTAGTCTTTATAAATGAGGTGCTGAAACCTTGATTCAAGTGAAAGTGTGGATATTTATCAAGTCCAGAATGTTGTGGGTGTATCAGACCCATATGTAACCAATTGACAATTCTGCAGGCAGAAGAATGACGCCTGCACGTTCCAAAAGTAACACCTGAATCTGCTCACACATTTATAAAAAGCTGTGTGAGTGTCACGCCCTGGAAGGGCCCCTGGTGTCTCTCTTGCAGGATCAGGGCCTCTAGGGAATCAGGCAAGGGGGCAGACACTACTGCCAGAACATAGGGTGGGGTGGGTGTCTTCCCAGGAAAGCGAGCCAGGCCAAGGTGCTTAGTGCAAGGAATTAAAACGCAACTGTGGCTGAGAAGCTGAGCCCAAGTCGGCTACGGAAAAGGAGGCTGGGGAGGAAGTAGATAGAAGAGGGAGCTGGTGGGGCTGAGGATAAGGGAGACATATAGAAGAGCAAGGCAAGGAGGCAGGAACAAGGCGAGGCACTGGACTTGTGAGGTGCTTTGCTGCACAAGAATTGTCAGCTGTGGAGTCGGAAGGGATTCCAAGGATCAACCTCCTGCAATGCAGGAATCAGATAGGTCTGCAGGGGAGCAAGGAAAGACAGTGACTACACACAGAGAGCAAGGCAGATGCTGCTTAGGGCCAAGGAAGCTACAGTTTTGAATAGGAGCTCAGAGGGAAACATTCAAGGGCAGCTCAGAGAAGTCAAATACCATCAATGTATCTGACACAGCTATAGGCGACAACTCTTAGGGACCCAAGTCCCTTCACACACACCCCACATAAAATATTTGAGGCACACCTCCCCCCCCCAAAAAAAAATAAGTTGATGGGCATTGACACCTGCCTTCCTTTTCCACGTTTGGACTTTGTTTCCCAGCAAGCCCTTGCAAAAGGGTTGCAAGAGAGCTGGGGTTAGGCAAAGAGAATGAATCCACAGGGCGGCTTCACAGAGCTATGCTAGGCTGAGAGAGGGAGAGACTCCTGGTTGTTTATCATTAAAAAACAATGAAACTAGGACTCCTCTCAGTTAAATCCATCCCAGATTTGCAATTTCAACCACATAAGGCGTGCTGTAAGAGCCAGGGGACGAGGTGAGGGGAGAGGGATATTGTCCAGAGCAGGCACCCCCAAACTTGGCCCTCCAGCTGTTTTGGGACTACAACTCCCATCATCCCTAGCGAACAGGACCAGTGGTCAGGGATTATGGGAACTGTAGTATGGAAGTGAGAGCTGGAGCATAAAGAAGGCTGATTGCCAAAGAATTGATGCTTTTGAGTTATGGTGCTGGAGGAGACTCTTGAGAGTCCCATGGACTGCAAGAAGATCAAACTTATCCATTCTGAAGGAAATCAGCCCTGAGTGCTCACTGGAAGGACAGATCCTGAAGCTGAGGCTCCAATACTTTGGCCACCTCATGAGAAGAGAAGACTCCCTGGAAAAGACCCTGATGCTGGGGAAGATGGAGGGCACAAGGAGAAGGGGACGACAGAGGACGAGATGGTTGGAGAGTGTTCTCGAAGCTACCAGCATGAGTTTGACCAAACTACAGGAGGCTGTGGAAGACAGGAGTGCCTGGCGTGCTCTGGTCCATGGGGTCACGAAGAGTTGGACACGACTAAACAACAACAACAACAAAAGTCCCCAAACAGCTGGAGGGCCGAGTCTGGGGATGCCTGGTCTAGAGCCATTTGCTTTCAAGTCGTCCCCCCCCCCCCGCCGCCATCCCTTCTTCCTCCACGTCCCACAACCTCTCTCCCATATCACTGTCCTTGTAACCACCCCCCCCCCAAATATTTTCTTCAAGTTGGTCTCCTGGTCAGGGCAGAAGTACATATGATGGCAGCAGGCCTTCTGTCGTGTGTAAAAGAAAAGGGCAGGTGGCCGGTGCTGAAACTCATATTTCCCCAACTGAGGCGAACCTGGATGGGAGAAAATGGCAGAAGGACTTCTGGAGGAGACGTTCCCAGGCCTAGTTCAATAAGTTGGAGTTCTTATTATTAAATATACCAAGAAAAAAGCACACCAAGAACTCAGGCCAATGTAAGTTTCAATAGTGGGGGGGTGATCCCTACTCACGAGTAGGGACCACTCCCACTATTGAAACTTACATTGGCCTGAGTTCTTGGTGTGCTTTTTCCTAGTGGAGGGTTCAGCACCCCAGTGCCCATAGCCTCTTGGCAAATTTAACCATCTCCACTTGGGACATGCTTGGGGTCTAGCCATGGTTGAAAGTCATAGGCCGGCTGCCCCCTGCATCTGGTTTGGGCCTGCAGCATTTGGGATTACCACCTTGCGGGAGGAAGGGATTATAGCTCCCTGTCCCAGTCAGCCTTGCCTGCCACGTCTTTCTCTTTCGCTAGCTATTAAGTTTCCACGTTGGAAACGCTGCCCAAAGGTTAAGTGAAGCTAAAACGTTTCCATTTAATTAGGCACATGCGGCCATTAAGATCCTATGCGGCCAAGGCAGGCCATAGTTTATAACTTGCGCATGAAGAAATAGAGCAATCAGCTCGTAAAGTGAGGAGAAGGGGACACGGATTGTCATTTTAATAGCATTCCCTATCATTTATTTTCACATGAAAAGACAAGGAGAGCTAAAATAGGTTGTTTGGGGAGGCAACCCTAACCCTCTTCCCCTACCCCCCCTCGTCCCCCCATGCTATTCCCCCTCTTCCAATTAGACTCTGTAGCACCATTAAACTTCCCCGTTTCCAAAAGCTGCTCCGGCTGGAGGCTCCAGGGCCCCAAACGACAATAATTTTGCTCCTGGCTGTCACTTGATATTGCATATACAGTGTGCTTACAGTGGAGCCCTGGAAATCCCACATGGAGTGCATTCTTTGGAATCGTCTTTGTTTTATCATTGCAGAGCAGCCCACAATGATTTGTATTATTGCACCTGAATAAACAGAGCTCTGCCTTTCACCCATTGAGGTCAACGTGTGCATCTTGCGGAGGGGGGTGGCATTCCTCACATCTTCTCCTACTGTTTCCACCGAAGAGCAACAGCTTCATCAGTCGTGCCACCTGACCGAATGTCTTATCTTGAAAGGCCAGCTGCTGACCACCAGTAGTTTTATATACAGGGCTATTTTTCCTCTCGTGGGCAGAAGCCGTGCACTTTGGCATAGCTCTCTGTTATAACTACCAGCATAGTTTCAAAAGGGTAGGCCTGCCAAATTCTCCAAATATTTTAATTTCATTGTCATGCACAATAGCAGGTGGACAGTGTTGCTGCCAGTTTCTTTGTGCTGGCGGGAGAGCAAATTATTCCTGGCCAAGAGAGAATGGTATTTAATTGATATTTTAGGATGGAAACCAATAACAGCCAAATACACAAGCTTCAGCAGAGATTTCCTGCTTATTATCTTTTGAGTGGAGGTTAACCACTCCTTTGTGTGCTCGATGGGGAACAGGGAGAACTACATCTGAGTTTTTTCACAAGTGGGGTTAAAGACATCATGGTGCAACATTTGGTATTCAGATTGTACTTTCGGTTGACGTGGGTGATGTGGAGGTGATGTGTTTTTCCCCCTCGGGGTTTAGGAATGCCCCCTCTATTGCAGTATAGTTATTCTGTGACTCCAGCTATTAATGTGGGCCTGAGATCGAGGAGTTCCAACCCCTGAACACTTAAATGAAAAGTTAACACACATTTGCTGTTTAACAAATGTCAGGGTTTTAACTGACAAGAGTGTGATGACAAAGTTGTTTGTTGTTGTTGTTGTTGTTGTTGTTGTTGTTGTTGTTGTTGTTGTAGTACCTCAGAGCTGTACCAGCTCCTTAACATTTTCTGCTGGAAGGGGATGTGAGACCAGAATTTTTCCTTGCTGACCTCCCCTTGTTTCTGCTTCCTGAAGCCTAACTGTAACTCACTCTACATGGGGCTGCCCTTGATACTGACCCAGAAACTCCAGCAGGTGCAGAATGCCATGGCGAGACTCCTTATGGGGTCCTCGCCGCAGGATCACATTCGCCCGGTGCTATAGCTGCACTGGCTCCCGGTGGAGTACAGGATCAGGTTTAAGAGAGCCAGTGTGGTGTAGTGGTTAAGAGTGGTAGTCTTGTAATCTGGGGAACCGGGTTCGCGTCTCCGCTCCTCCACCTGCAGCTGCTGGGTGACCTTGGGCCAGTCACACTTCTCTGAAGTCTCTCAGCCTCACTCACCTCACAGAGTGTTTGTTGTGGGGGAGGAAGGGAAAGGAGAATGTTAGCCGCTTTGAGACTCCTGAAGGGGAGTGAAAGGCAGGATATCAAGTCCAAACTCCTCCTCCTCCTCCTCCTCCTCCTCCTCTTCTTCTTCTTCTTCTTCTTCGGTGCTGGTTTTAACCTTTAAAGCCCTATACAGCCTAGGACCCTCGTACCTACAGGACTGCCTTTCCTGGTATGTCCCACGAAGGACCTTACAGTCTGCAAATAAAAACATTTTGGAGATCCTGGGCCACAGGGAGGTTAGGCTGGCCTCGACCAGAGCCAGGGCTTTTTCTTCTGTGGCCCCGATCTGGTGGAACGCTCTGTCACAAGAGACTATGGCCCTGTGGGACTTTCCTCGGGGCCTGCAAGACAGAGCTGGTCCACCAGGCCTTTGGCCAAGGCACAGTCTGACCCCCTCTCTCCTTCTGTAATCCTCATAGAACTCTAGCCCAATGGTTGCTATTAATTCTGATTCTGAATTGACTTTAGAATGTATTTTAATTAATTGACTGTGTGATTTTATGTATACTATGCTATTTTTACTTGTTATCTGTTCTGAGCCCAGCTTTGGCCAGGGAGGGCAGGATATAAATAAATAAATAAATAAATAAATAAATAAATAAATAAATAAATAAATAAATAACATTGAACCATCAGGCAATGAAAGGAGACCCCCCCTCTGGATTTAATCGAGTGTTAATGCCATATCTGCACCAATCTGATTTTATTGTCTTCATTTTACCCCTGTTTCGTATTTCATTATGAAGCCTTGGGAGGTTCTATCTGGTCGAAGGACAGTGTGCAAATACATGCAAATATAATAAAAAGCGGCAACATGCTGTGTTGGACAGGTCTTTGTATAAGCTTGTTTGCATCAGGCAGCACCATTGAACCCTGTGGGAATTATATATGAATATGTTAAGTTTACAAAATGGATGTGTGTGTGTGTGTGTGTGTGTTTTAAAACTATCTTGCTAAGTTGTGATGTATTGCCTGCTCCCTCCCACCCTCAGACCATGTGACACTAATATATGTTCTCTTTGCATAAGCAATAACAGATGATGGGGTTATGCATAGAGATTCCAAGGCCAGGTTTTTCTGGTGAACTTAGCATACCAATGGATCATTGCATGCCCATTTATCATGTGCAATTATTGTGACCGCTTTCGGTAATCGGTATGAATCCTCTTGGATGCATACTTGGTCGTTCTCAAGTCACTTCCCACGTGATAACTGCATGTCCAATTTAGGACGTTTTGAGCATCTCCCTGGTAGAAACAGAGGTTCCAAGACAAAACTACCAAAACTATTTTAAAAGTAAGTTCAGCAGTCCAAGACCCATCTCAGTTTACAGCCACTAAAGTTCTAGGCCCAAATATCCTTCTGCAGCTATTGTTAAGGTCTCTCAATGTTTAGCCTGGAGCTTTGCCATTCCATAGCTTTTCTGAATGCTCCCGTTGCTGAGATCATGAGCTTCCCAGGCAGACTTTACCTGTCAGAAGAACATACCTAGCTGCTCTGGTTGTGGAGTATGGCTCTAGTACAGCAGCGCTAAGCAAAATGCAAACCAAAGAAAAGTCCCCAAATTGTTTTTAGAATTCTCATTGTTATAAAAGACAGTTTTATTATTTTAGTGGCCTGATTTATAGCAGTTACATAGTTGGTGTTGACAACTCCTTTTCTGCTGTGTGCGAAGGCTTGAGTTTAAGATTCATTTCACCCCCCAGAAGACATGACTAAATCATATTGCAGAGTGATAGGAATTTCACGTTATTTCCCTGATCAAGAAAATGGTTTATATAGCCTTCAGCAGTTTGTGCACCACAGGGAGAGGCCAGAAGTCCATTTTAGAAATTCTTTATGCTCAAATTCATAGGCTGAGTCTTAAACGCAGAGTTTCAGAAGGCAAGAACGATTAGTCGGCCAGTGGGCTGGGACTAAAATGTGCAACTCTTGAGAGGGTAAAAAAATACTGTGAACGCATAGTAACCTTTGTCTCTGTGATACAGCATCCCTATCGTGGAAAGTGATCCATGATTCTGTTTGTTGCTTTTCAAACAAGCTGGGAATTTAGAATACCTCCGTATCCCCATAGCACACGAGATGGGTGGCTAATGTATACAGCTTTTTATATGCTTGTGGAATTCACACACAAGCCCAGCAGCCTCTGAACATCCTTTGTTTGTCAAGGGGCTATGGATCTACAGTGGGACCTAGGCAATATGTCCAATACACTGTTTGTAACACAGTGTCATGGATTGTTTGGATGCAGAGGAATGATGGGAGGAACCAGCTCCCTAGGGGAAGAAAGCTCAGAGCCCAGGGAGTGGTGGTGGTGGTGAGACGATGATGGGTGGTCAGAGGGAGAGGAGGGAGAAGACTGGGAAGAGGCCTAACAGGGTTTAGTGAGCAGGGAGAGTCTGTGACAGAGAAAAGTCCAGAATCGGAGGCAAAAAACTGAAGCAGGCGAGGGGGTAGAAGGACGCCAAGAGGAAGAGATGAATCAGGCTGGTGAAGAGTCGAGGGTGTCTCCCCATCCTGCTGTGACCAGCTCCCCTCCCCCCCATCTCCCAGAACAGAAGAGGGCTGAAATGGGCGGAGCAGCAATAGGCTTCACGCAGGCGCAGTCTCTGATTGCTTGGGGAAAGCCCTGGAGAGGAGGGGACTTAGATAGCTGTGGGGAGGTGGGGCTTTTCAGTCCCAGCAACTGTTTTTATGGGGTAAGACCTACCGGGGATGAGCTGCTGCATTCATTACACCTAACAATCAGCCGAGGCTGTGATGGCGTTTACATCAGATGTCAAAGAGATAAACAACTACCTAACATTTAGAAAAAGGGACGCGGTGGCGCTGTGGGTTAAACCACAGAGCCTAGGACTTGCCGATCAGAAGGTCAGTGGTTCGAATCCCCGCAACGGGGTGAGCTCCCGTTGCTGGGTCCCTGCTCCTGCCAACCAAGCAGTTCGAAAGCACGTCAAAGTGCAAGTAGATAAATAGGTACCGCTCCAGCGGGAAGGTAAACGGCGTTTCCGTGCACTGCTCTGGTTTGCCAGAAGCAGCTTACTCATGCTGGCTACATGACTCAGAAGCTGTACGCCGGCTCCCTCGGCCAATAAAGCGAGATGAGCGCCGCAATGCCAGAGTCGGCCATGACTGGACCTAATGGTCAGGGGTCCCTTTACCTTTAACATTTAGAAGACATCTGAAGGCAGTCCTGTTCAGGGAAGTTTTTAATGTGTGACATTTAATATATTTTTCATCTTTGTTGGAAGCTGCCCAGAGTGGCTGGGGAAACCCAGCTAGATGGGTGGGGTACAAATAATAAATTATAATTATATTATTATTATTATTACTCCAACTTGAACAGTGTGGTTTACGGGCCGTGCGCTCTGTGACACACAGACACTGCTCTTCCATATCTGCAGCCTCCACCACCTAAAGGTCTTTTGTGCCCTGAAAAGACACTGCCCTTTCTTTCTTGCTAGCCTATGCGCTTGGAACTTTCTCCCAGTTCAAAGCCTAAGCTTAACCCCCACCTTTTCCATGAAGCCCCCGGCACTTCCAGCTAGTTCCCATGTCTTACTACATGGGATGTGGAGCCTGTACCGTACCCTTCCAGATGTTGTTGGACTCCATCATCCCTGGGGCTGATGGGAGTTGGAGTCCAGCAGCATCTCGAGGGGCCCCTTGCATTGCAGAGCCCAAGTTTGTTCAACTGCTATGAACAAAAAGAACTTCTCTGTTACGCAACCTCCCCTTCCTCTATGTGTCAAATTTTAGATTGTAAGCTAAGCTCCTTGGGATAGGCTCCTGGCCTCTTGTACGCTTTAAAGTGCCTTGCACCCTGTTGGTGTGACATAAGTAGCAATAATAAGAATAACAGAAGGCAGCTTGCATGACCTTAGCTGGATGCGTGCAAATGGCTGGGTGTCTGTGCAATTCCCCTACCTAGTCCTCCAGCCGTACATGACCCCAGTTAGAGACTCCGTGTCTTCTGGCTTTTCAGGGCAGGAAGTGGAGGTGGATTAAATAATCATGGCTATCCCTTCAGCACCAAACAGCTGATTGGTGTTCTTCAGGGTCTCTAATGGGGACCATGCACACACATGCATTATAACTGGGGCCAAAGAGTTCTTTTACGGCTGCTCAGCATGCTCTAGCAATAATATATCCACCTGTCACAGCACCTTGTGGAATTACTTTAAGAACCCTACCTATAATAAAATATATATATACATTCTAGCAGTTTAAATACAAGCACAGCTCTGGTGCACACTGCTAATAAGCATCTGTTTATATGAAACTGGGCATTGCATGATGTCATCCAGTTCAGTATGATTGCCTGGAATCATCCATGCGATTAAGCAGGGAAGAAAAAAGATGCAGTAATTCCAACAGGAGGAAATGGTGCTGAATCAGCAGCAGAGAGGGGAAACTGTGTCAGTATTTTTTATTTTTTTTTTCATTTTTATAGCAAGCTTAACAAAAACAAAAAAAGGGAAAAACATCAGCTCACGTTAATAACATAGCAGTCAACATAAGCCATCCAAATGTTCTGATAGATATCCCAACCAAATTTATGTTTATAAGCTATACATTCAAATGTAGCAAGGCGGTGAGGTTGTATAATAGATGTTGAGCATTTGGCATTGCAGGTTCGAAGTACAGTGGTGCCCCGCAAGATGAACGCCTCGCAAGACGGAAAACCCGCTAGACGAAAGGGTTTTCCGTTTTGGAGGCGCTTCACAAAACGAATTTCCCTAGGGGCTTGCTTCGCAAGATGAAAATGTCTTGCGAGTTCCTGCGGGTTTCCCCCCCTTTTCTCCCCCTTTTCCTAAGCCCTAAGCCGCTTATCAGCTGATCCGCTAAAAGCCGCTAGACCGCTAATAGCACTAATCCGCTAAGCTGTCAATGGGCTTGCTTTGCAAGACGAAAAAACCGCTATACGAAGAGCCTCACGGAACGGATTAATTTCGTCTTGCGAGACACCACTGTATAAGCCTCTTGGTGACCGTAAGGGATTGCAAACTCCACTTTCGTTGAAAAATTATTTTTTATTAATTTTCCACATTTCTAACAAAAATGACATATGAAAACACAAAACAAAGCTCCTTACAATACTAAAAGAAAGAAAAAAAGAATAGAAACACTTATTACTTCTAGAATCCAAGTTAACTTTCATTGTAATCTGACTTCCTCAATTCCCCCCAACTGAATTTCATTGTAACAGCTTTGTAACAGTTTTCCAAAATCCTCTTTCTAATACAATTAACTCCTTCAATTTACCTTCCTCTCTTTTCTTTTTAGCGTAGATCCATATTACTATACCACATTCTTATTCTAATCCTAGGCCTATCAGATACTTTCAAGTATCTTCTAATGATCTTATATTACAATATTTAGCTAAATAGTCTTTAAATTTCTTCCAGTCTTCTTGGTGTTCTTCTTCTTTCTGATCGCGGATTCTCCCAGTCAGTTCAGCCAGCTCCATAAACTCTAACATCTTCATCTGCCATTCTTCTACCGTTGGTATTTCTTGGGATTTACAGTTTATTGCTAATAGCAGTCTTGTCGCTGTAGTGGCATACAAAAATAATTTAACATCCTTTTTTGGCAATTCCAATCCTATTATACCAAGTAAAAAGGCTTCTGGTTTCTTAACAAATGTATTTTTCAACATTTTTTTCAATTCATTATTGCAAACTCCACTTTCGTTGTCCTGTCGTTTGTCCCCATGCCGCAGGAATATAATTTAAAAGTGTATGAACACCTGCAAATATCAAGGATTTCTCCACTTTCAAAATTAATGCAGACAATAACATCAGAACAAAAAGAAAATATCACTGGACAGGAATGAAAGCTGTATTTTAAGTCTGGAAATCAAAATGGGCAAACATTCTTATCTGCCATCTTTCTTTTGCTAACCAGCTCTATGTGACCTTGTTCTTGTTTCCTGTCTAGCTGAAACATTATCCTTTTTCCATTTTTTTTCATTGAATGCCAGAAGAAAAATAAGCACCAGCATAGTACAAGATGGTACCGTCTACAAAAATTTGTTCAAACTCAAATACATCATTAGTGCCCAAAGTATCGTTAGAATTTCTATTTCTGATCAATTTTATGAGGTTCAACAGGGAAAAGAAAACACCATTTTTGTTAATGTAAGAATTTGGAGACGTTTATTTCAAAATAAAGAAACTGTCATGGTGAGTTTTCAACAGATTGCACAGTCTGTTTTCCCCTTCTTGATGAAATTACATTATGAGATCTCTGACTGATGACTGTTTTGCAGCTCACCACACAAGGCTAAAATTTCCCTTGTGTTCTTCCCCTTAACACATTTTTCTCTCTTGGGCTAGAAACTAAACAAATGAAAATCATTACACCATTTTGGAAAATGGTGTAAAAAGGCTGAAAATCAGTGTCAGTTTTGGAATTACTGCTTAGGCAATCATCCTCCTCACCATAACCATGATACATTAAGAGTGGAGATGGAAAGAAAATAAATTCAAATGAGCACCTTATGAAACATTTACCAGGACACAGGGAGCATTCGTTTTAGGGTCAGTGCATCCTAACAAGAATGTTTAATCCTTTAAAAAACAGCACCAACCACATTCAGGGATTAGTATTCTGCTTTGATGTTTGATTAATGAAACAAAGGCCCCTGAAGTTAATGTTTCATTAACAGTTTTAATATTTACTTTAGACAAAGTTTAATGTTCAGTTGAAATTTTTAAGTCTGTTTTTAATATTCTCACATTCGAATAATAATAATAATGATGATGATGATGATAATTATACCCTGCCCATCTAGCTGGGTTTCCCCAGCCACTCTGGGTGGCTTCCAACAAAATACAGTGGTGCCCCGCAAGACGAACGCCTCACAAGACGGAAAACCCGCTAGACGAAAGGGTTTTCCGTTTTGGAGGCGCTTCGCAAAACGAATTTCCCTATGGGCTTGCTTCGCAAGATGAAAATACCTTGCGAGTTCCTGCGGTTTCCCCCCCCTTCCCCCCCGTTTTCCTAAGCCCTAAGCCGCTTATCAGCTGATCCGCTAAAAGCCGCTAAACCGCTAATAGCGCTAATCCGCTAAGCTGTCAATGGGCTTGCTTCGCAAGACAAAAAAACCGCTATACGAAGAGCCTCACGGAACAGATTAATTTTGTCTTGCGAGGCACCACTGTATTAAAATGCAATAGTCCTTCAGATATTAAAAGTTTCCCTAAACAGTGCTGCCTTCAGCTGTCTCCTAAAAGTCTGGTAGTTGTTTTTTCCTTTGACATCTGGTGGGAGGGTGTTCCACAGGATGGGCGCCACTACCGAGAAGGCCCTCTGCCTGGTTCCCTGTAACTTTGCTTCTCGCAGTGAGGGAACCACCAGAAGGCCCTCGGAGCTGGACCTCAGTGTTCGGGCAGAATGAAGGGGGTGAAGACGCTCCTTTAGATATACTGGGCTGAGGCTGTTTAGGGCTTTAAAGGTCAGCACCAACACTTCGAAATGTGCTCGGAAACATACTGGGAGCCAATGTTGGTCTTTCAAGACTGGTGTTATGTGGTCTCGGCAGCCACTCCCAGTCACCAGTCTAGCTGCCACATTCTGGATTAGTTGTAGTTTCTGGGTCACCTTCAAAGGTAGCCCCACATAGAGCACATTGCAGTAGTCCAAGTGGGAGATAACTAGAGCATGCACCACTCTGGTGAGACAGTCCGCAGGCAGATAGTGTCTCAGCCTGCGTACCAGATGGAGCTGGTAGACAGCTGCCCTGGACACAGAATTGACCTGTGCCTCCATGGACATCTGCAAGTGAAAAATGACTCCCAGGCTGCGCATCTGGTCCTTCAGGGGCACAGTTACCCCATTCAGGACCAGGGAGTCCTCCACACCTGCCCGCCTCTTGTCCTGCAAAAACAGTACTTCTGTTATGTCAGGATTCAAGCTCAATCTGTTAGCCGCCATCCATCCTCCAACCGCCTCCAGACACTCACACACAACCTTCACCGTCTTCACTGCTTCTGATTTAAAAGAGAGGTTGAGCTGGGTATCATCCGCATACTGATGAACACCCAGCCCAAACCTCCTGATGAACTCTCCCAGTGGCTTCATGTAGATGTTGAAAAGCATAGGGGAGAGGACGGAACCCTGAGGCACCCCACAAGTGAGAGCCCAGAGGTCTGAGCACTCATCCCGCACAACCACTTTCTGAACACGGCCCAGGAGGAAGGAGCGAAACCACTGTATAACAGTGCCCCCAGCTCCCAGCCCCTCTAGACAGTCCAGAAGGATGTTATGGTCGATGGTATCAAAAGCCGCTGAGAGATCCAGCAGAACTAGGAAACAGCTCTCACCTTTGTCCTTAGCCCACGGGAGATCATCGACCAGGGCAACCAAGGCAGTTTTAGTCCCATGATGAGGCCTGGAAGGGATCCAAATGGTCCGCATCTTCCAGGCGTGCCTGGAGTTGTTCAGCAACCACCCGCTCAATCACCAAAGCGCCAAAGAAAGCTGATGGGTTTTGTTGTTGAACTTCTGCTCCTTGTCCTGGCTCTTTTGTTCTTGCATCCTCAAGCTCAGCCTCTGAACTAATTGACTGGCCCTATTTTGATCAGTAGTGGGTTCTGTGTTGACACGTGGAGTTAAGCCTTTGGCTTAACTGCTCTGGTACCAGGGATGTCTGGGGAGCTGTGCTAGCAGGGAGACAGTCAATAAAAAAGATCTATGAGCAACTTGAAAGACTGTGTGCAGACCATGCATGGTCCTTCCAATGCAGATCACTTGAACAGTTCTGGAACTTAAGTCAGGTTCAGCCATCGACTACAGATAAGGTTTGCTGCTTATGACACATAATACCTTGAACACAGCAGTTCTCCATCACAAAACCTTTCCTGCTTGCTGAGCTGATCTAATGACCTGGCCTTGAGTACTAGGTGGAATGGACAGTGGCGTGTGTGCGTTTGTGTGTGTTTTGAATAAAACCAAAGGCATTTGGCTCACATTTTTGTCTGCAGGACTTTGGTTTTGAAGTTTTATTGGGAGAATTCTTAAGAGCAGATGTATCTACAGGAGCTTGCCATCACAGACAATTTCCTGCTTTGTATTCTCTATTTTCTTTTCCCTCAAGCACTGTATAAATTCTCTCTTTGAGCAAAACAGGTGCAATCAGATTTAGGGATGTTTAATGCAGCAATGGCAGAATTTACACAATGTTCGAAGAGGACCATATGGGGAGGGGGAGGAAAGCCCATCTCATAAATGTAAACTCTAAATTATGTTTACATGCTGGATAGAGGACACCAGAATGTGCAAGCAAGCAGAGCTGTGCAAAGACAGATATCTTGTTCTCTAGTCTCCAGCGAAGTTAACAGTGTTTAGCCATTGAACTTCAATCCACCCAGAGAAGTTTATGACTAAAACCTTTGGTTGTTTGAACACCTGGCTACTGTGCATATCTTGATTAAGACAAGTAATATTAGGGTAGCAGATTCCATGCAGGATTTACATAGTCTTTAAACCCCAAGGATACAACAGCTCATCAAGGAAGCTGATGACCTTATTTTGTCTCTTGGCTACTCGGAGGAAGAAGTTGTCTGTCAGCCTGTAGGTTCATCCAGGTTTCCTTCACTCTCGGTAGAATATACACTCATCTTTTGAGGGTTCTCCAGGTGTGCCTGAAGTTTCATCCTTGGGAAATTCTTGGTTGTCAGATAGGAGCTGTTCTCAGTTGGCAGCTAGCTTTGCCTCACTTCCAGATGTTGTCCAGGCTGCCCAGTTTCCAGGACATATAAGCTTCCTCTGACCTTGCCCCAACCCTGGTGGTGCCAGATGTCTCTCTTAGATGTAGGCTTTTCAGGATTTTTGGCATCTTTGCAGCCAGTTCCCTTAGCATTGGCACTCTAAAAAAGACAGCTCTGGGCTTAGTTGAGCAGGTCACATATGTTCATCATTCCTCCATGGGTGCCCCAGGCATCACAAGATGTTGTCAGGAATCGCATGGAGGTGTCATGGTGGAGATTGTCAGGCCCTTAAGGAGGAATGGGAGGAACCTGAGGAACTTGATCTGGAGGACCCTGGGGAGGGTTGCAGATTCTGAACCATAAGAGATGTCTCATCCTTAGGAGAGTCCTAACGGATTAGGAGTTGGAGATCTGCTCTCCAAAGGAGGCTCTGGCAAACTTTCAGAAGTGCCTCCTGTTACCTACCTGCTAGGTGTGATGGCCTGGGACTCGGGCTCGGACTCGGAGCCAGAGGAGTCTCAGTCCGCACCAGATCCTCTGCCTCAGGCAGCATCTGAACCTAGTGTGGGGCCTGATTCTGAAGAGCCCCAGTCTGCACAGGTTCCCCTGCAAGAAACGCCAGCTGGGCCGAGTCAGGGGCCTGAGCCTGCCCTGGCTCCAGATGCGGGGATGACCTTGTTGCCTTCAGCTGGGCCATCACTTACAGCTGCTCCACTACCAATTGGGAAAGGAGAGGCTGAGACGGCCTCTGGGTCCAGTAACCCACCGACATCTCCCGAGCTGCAGAGACTGAGGTCTGAGAGAAGGAGAGACCTGAGTACTCACAGGAGGAGTGCTCGCCTTCGGGCAAGACAGGGAGGTGAGTCACCGGGAGATCAGGACCGGCCGTTACCCCGACAGAGATAAAAGGCTGCTGGACCCCGCCCCAGGTTGCGGGAGCAACATTGCTGCTTGCTGGAACCTGCCTGTTACCCTGTGCCTGACCTAGCCTGGTTTCCTGCCTTGGCCCTGTCGGACTGACTCCTCGTGGAACCCTTGGATTTGGGACTGGACCCGGACTGTGTTGCTTGGGTTACCCCTGGGCCCAGCACACTAGGCATGCCTCCCTCATCTTGTCCAGCACCTTTTTTTACATAGAAGCCTCTCCTTTCAGGGAAGGCCGTTGGGAGTAAATCTCATGAGCCAGTTTCCATCTTGTCTCCATTTCCTCAGGCATAGAGATGCCAGCGCCAGAGCACACAAACCTCACCTAGCCAGCCCCCTAAGAAGGAGTGCCTGCTTGCTTGCTCAAGCTCAGGACTCCAGCTGCCTTTCACTCTAAATGCTATGCCTGCCCTGTCCTTCGCTTCTTGGTTCAGTGTCCTAGCTCGCACTTGCCCAAGCCTTAGATCTCTCATCTAACTGCTGATATTTGCAGCCTGTGACTGCTTTATGTACGGTTTGAATCTGGAAAAAATAAAAATAAAAACCTTTTGCAGAACTGGGGTTGTGAGTTCTAGTTCCTGAATAGGACTAGGACAGATGTCTGAATTGAAATCTTGCCAGAATGAAAAGTCTTCCCTTCTTGGGAGCTCCCTGCCAGCTTACAGTCAGTGACTTGCGCTGCCAAACTGGCCTGCCTAACCTTTCCAATATGTCCCCCAAATGCCATCCCTACATTGCTGTTGGTCTTCTTTGCCGGTGTTCAAAAGTCCAGTGGATGTAGACTGTGCAGAACATTTTACTGCGTGTTCTGTGAATGATTTTAGAGGTGGGGAAAGATAGTGTTGGCAGAAAGGAGGGGAAGCTCTGTGTCTGGCTCCTTTTGCATGGGTCTAATCTGTGTTATGAATTCCAGCAGAAGGAAGAAGCCTGGATCAGTGAGCAGGAGAATATGGTTCTCTGTGGGGACCCTGTGCTTTCTTAGCTGCTTCCGTTTCCAGACACCGATGCAATTGCATTCCTGCTACAACAGTTTTGTTGCGTGTACATTTCCCTGCATGGCTAAAGGGTATTTCATAAGGGGTTTGCCGGGTCACTTTAGGACACTCCCGCAAGGTTAAGTTAAGCTACACGAGCTCATTATGTTGTCTGGAGAACTTAATTTGCCGCTGGAGTTAATAAGTGAGCAGAGCATCCAACTAAATCCGTCTGCTCGTTTGGGGATGTTTTCTTCAGTCTCCTTAAGCAGGTTGTGTCTGCGGCTTCTGCCAAGGGTTGATTTGAATGCATGTCTCAAGCAGGCCATTGCCAGAGCGCGCACACATACACGTTCCAGTACCCAGCAGCAGGGCACTGAAACAAGCAGAGACAGCTGGGTCAGGATTTTAGTTAAGGTTTGAGAGCCCATGGGTGGGGTATGGAGAGGCGACTATGATCAGCTTTCCAGAAACCAGAGAAACTCATTGTGGAAAGCAGTTTCTTCTCCCATGATGGGGGTTGTTGCAACCACTTCACTCAACGAAAGCCTTGCTTTGGAAACACTTGTGTGCTTTGGTCTTTAGATGCATGGAGCCTCCCAAATCCGCGTGGAAAGTCTGGAGAAAATTGGGAAAATCTCTTTGAAGAGACAGTTTGTATAATGTAATTGCAGTCATTTGAAATGGTGGTTTTTGCCCAGTGCTGGGAGCTGAAAGATGGCTTATGGTGCTATCTCCAAAGCAATTAAATCATAGGGCAGCAGATACCTGCAGACATTCATGGTGACTGCTAACATGTTGTTTTCTGTTGTCTTTGCTTCTTTTCCCACTCACTTTATCCCTCTGTTAATCTGAACTCTTAAATCAGCTGGACAGATACTCCTGCTCTCCAGTGGTGGTGCACAATTATCTGATTGGACTAATCTCAGTGGTGATTACACCAGTCCTGCCACAATTCTGTCTTTTCATCTCCCATCCCCTGTTTGGGAAGAGCCATAGTTCAGCAGCAGAGCCTACGTTTTGCATGTAGGTTTAGGAAATTAGAAATTAGGAAGTTCCTGATTTCACTTCCTAGGTTCATCACCAATATCCTAGCTCCTAAATCTACACTTCTCTCCTGCCAGGCTGCTTGTTTCCTTATAAGATACAATCTAAATATTCAATTGAGAATAACTTAATTAATAAAAAGACTGCTTTATCTCAATGAACAGTTAACCTATTAGCAATCAGATCTGATGGAGGTTCCATTGCAACATCTGGAGGACTTAGAAATATTCTAGTGGGTCACTAGTGGTGCAGTGAGTCAGTGGGTCTGGCTGTTAACCATAAGGTGGGTGGTTTGAGCCCACCCAAGGATGGCTGTGAGCAGGATTCCTGCATTTCACCAGGTTGAAGGCCTTAGGGGTCCTATCCAACTCTACAGCTCTGTCATTCTATTATTCTAATTTGTTGCTAACAGCAACAAAAAAATTTTAGCAGTGTATTGGGAAAGGAATTTGTTGTCCAAAATGGTAGGGTATGTTCTGGCAAGCTGTGCTGATGATTTGAGTCAACCTTTTTACAAGCATTTGTATCCCTGAATCATGGCATTCATTGCCTGATGATGGTGGTAGGCCTGGTGAGAATGTGCATTGTTGGGGCCGAGACCGGGGAGGGGAGAAGGCGAAAGAAAATTGGGAATTTAAAGTGTATATATTGAGAATTTTTTTTAAAAAAAAAATGCTTTTAATGAGAGATGGAGAAATCATGGAATGGAATTTTTATGACCCTAGGGGAAATGTCCTAAGAGGTTTAATAGGTTTAAATATATCAGTTTTAACGAGAAATAAGATTAAACAAAGTAAAAGTGGATGGCTAATTGGTGAAAGAGAGAATGGAAAATTACAATATATTAAGATAAATTATTAGGATAAAAATAAAGATGAAGGATTTGCTGAAATATCTATTTGAACTAGAAAACAAAGAGGGGAGGTGTGAGGAGGTCAAGGAAATAAGTCATAGAAAGAAAATTATGTAAAGGTTTAACTTGTTTTTTTTCTGTTTTGATTGTATGTATTTTCTAATTATTTTTTTTCCTTTTTATCTGTTTTTGGTTTTTTTTTGCTTTTTTATTTTTTGCATTTTTTCTTGGAAATGTCTTGGTGTTGTTTTTTTATATTGTGTTTTCTGTTTTTTTTGTAATGTTTTAAAACCTGAATAAATATTATTTTAAAAAAAGAGAGAGAGAATGTGCATTGTCAACAGTGCAGTATTTTTCTTCATGAGGTTTCCTCTGCATATCTGATAATCTCTTGTCGTTTTTGTAATATTTTAAAAAATATGTTCCAAAGTAAAACTATTTCAACCCCCTCCCCCCCCAAAAAAAATATCAAAGTGTGTAACAGGTCACCTGGACTTCAGTTCATGAACTGAAATCAATCAGAACAACAGGTGAATTGAGAACACTAGTGTCAAGAATCCTAGGATCTTGTGAATTGTTTTCATAGTTCAATAAAATTGTGAGCACTACTTGTGGTAGTGACTTCTCCCCATGTTGTCTGGCACCAGAAGAACAGCCTGTCTCTTGCACAGCTGGAAAGGGAAGGAGATGCAATAGAGCTTCCCAGGGTCATCGCAGCTCAAACCTTCAGATTGCTTCCGCCAACAATTTCATGTTGATGCTAAAAAGAATGGGAGACAATCTAGGCCCATGCAGATTCCTGTAAATCAAAGGCCTCGGGGCAGAATTAGAGTCCCCCAGCACTGCCATCTCATTCTCAAAGGACCAGAAACACGATAAAACAGTACAGCTCCAAATCCGACCCTGAGCACTGAGCACTGAATCTTACTTACATATTCTTGTGAAAAATATTGGCTGATGAAGACTATCACAAAACAGTAATTTCATTCCGGTAGCACTGTCCTTGAGACTTTTGGGACGTCTTCCGTTGAAACTTTTGAAAAACTATTGAGAAAACTTTGCTTTTTAGACTTTTGAGACGTCTTCTGTTGAAAGCTTTGAATAACCATTGTGAGACTGACCTTTTGGCGCCTATCTTGAACACATGGCTTGACATTCTGCGCCACTAGTCTGTTACATTGTATATATGAACTCTAATAGATTTATTTCTACTTTTTGAATGATATCATTATTCTATTACATATGCTTTAACAGTTATTAGCCTATGTGTTGGGTCAATATTTCTGTGATTGGTACTCATTGCAACACAGGCGTTTGCTTTTGCCAAATGCAACCCTGACAGACGATCCAAAGAGAGACCATGGTTGATGATACTGAAAGCTGCTGAGAGCTCCAGGAGAACTAGCAAGGTAGTGCTCTCCAGGTCACCAGTGTATTTCATCCACCAGGGCAACCTCAGCCATTTCTGTTCCATAATTGGGCCTGGAGCCAGACTGAAATGGATCCAGATAATCAGCACAAATAAGCTTTAACAAGCTGAACCATGGGCCTGGATGGTGTTGGAGACTTTGTGGACTGAAGGCTCCTGCCAATTTTCTAATTTTATGCTTTATCTATAGTTACCATGCATTAGCATTTCCTGTCGTTTCTTCTCCAATGTAGGATATACCGTAACTAGTTCCCAAAGCAATGGAGTGTTTTGGTGTTAGCTGCTATGCCTTGTTAATGTTCTATGGTTAATTTGTCAACTAAGTGGTTGCTGTCACTACCCAAAGGAAGCTCTAATTATTTTGAAGTGCAACTATTTCACAGTCTGAATTCTTACAGCGAAAGAGAATATGAAACAGCTTTGCTAAAGGAGAGGAACTTTGGCGTCGTTGGTCTGTGACAAATTTTAAGCTGCTAGCTTAAAATCAACACCGAATTAAGCCAAGAAATACTGGGATTAGCTGGTATAGATTGCCTTTGCCTTCAAAAACCGAATACGCTAAATGGACTGAATAATTGTTAGCAGAAGGCTTTGGCCTGTAGCTGTGTTGGTGGGCCTGAATAATATCTGTGTACTTATATTACATCCTTTCCTGCTCCCACCTTTCCTTTCCTTTTTCTTTCTGGCTGCAGCAATGTTTTCGGTGGGAAGTCTATACCAGGTCATGCTGAGCATCCCGCACACGCAGTCTGCTGCATCAGTTTTTGCAGGCGTTGTGAAAGGGGAGGGAAAAGGCAAGCTGTACAACACAGCCCGGCCAACCCTTACGGAAAGGATCAGGGAGGAAAGAAGGCCAGGTGGAAAAGCGTCTTGAAGAGTGTCACAGCTGGCTGAACTGTAGAAGGCATTATGGTGCCTTAGGACAAGGGTGACTACCCTATGGCTCTCAATGTGTTCTTAGGCTTAACTCCCACCATCCCTGTACCTTTGGCTATATAGGCAGGGGCTGGTGGGAGTTGCAGTCCAACAATGTCCAGAGGGCCACACTGCCAGGGCTGGTGACAAAAACCAGTCACCCCCTGGCTCCATGCCTGAAAACAGTACATCAGGGCATGGGCAAAAATAGCAGAGTCGCGTGAAGGCCCATGGAGTGTTCCAAAGTAAGAAAACACACAGGGGGGGGGCAGCAAAAGTTATTCTTTAATATTCTACTGAGGTTCTTAGAGCATAAAATGGTCACAAAGTCCAATATTCTTCCTGGATCCCCAGGCAAGGCGCAAAACTTCACTCAAAAGAGCATGTCCACTTACAGAGGCAAAAACACAGATAGACTGTACAGAAGACGAAAGATAGAAGGAATACAGAACCGCTCAGTGGCGGGATCTTTATCTCCTACTCTGAGCATTTTTATCTTGAGTCTCACATAACTCTGATAAACACAGCCCAGCTGTTTCTGAGCATGTACAGAAAAGCTTTGAGAAAATTCGGGAACATTCTGAATCCACAATCCCCGACACACATTCTCCCCACCTATGTTTCAGGGACTGGTTCACTTTGAATCTAAAGCGCCAATAGATGTCCACATTGGTGTCTGGTCCAAAGAGGGAGGAAAATAGTGAACACAGCATCCAGGTTCTAGTTTCAGCAGAGCCTGCGGCATCTTCCAAAATACGAGAGGGCATGCCTCTGCTATGAGGGGGTTGCTGTCTAAAATTTGACATGGGGTAAACAACAGAGGGATGGGGAGTTAAGTGGAGGTGCCCACTTATTTCACCTGCATGTTCTTGTACATACTTAAAATGGCAATGCTTATTAAAAAAGTCAATAGGATATAGTTGCTAGAGTGGACCACAGGGGCCATGTCCCTCCTCAAACTTTATGGGTAGCCTTATTTCAGTCAGTGTCTCTCCACAATCCTCTGCCTCAGAGGATTTTTGTAAGGTAAAATGTGGCCATTCTTATCAAACAAGCAAATTTTTATTACAGCCATAGACCAGCATAAGTAGGGTGGGGTACTGTCATTTAGAATCTGTAAAACCTTTTGGAAAGCTAAAAAGTATTAAAACAAAAGGTATATCTAAAGGACTGTAAGTCTAAAAGAAACTGAAAGAATCTAAAAGAAGGGTTAGGAGCATTAAATGGATGTGGAAGAACATAAAAGACTAATATATAAAAGGCTATGGCAATCAATTTAGAGAGCACTCTGATGTGAGTGTTCATTAAATCTAGTTTGTGGCACAGGTCATCACCTGACAAATTTTGAATGCTGCTGTGCAGAATCTGGCAACATTGTATGTTGTAGCAGGGTTGGTATCTGAATAATAATAATAATAATAATAATAATAATAATAATAATAATAATATATTTTTATACCCCGCCCATCTGGCTGGGTTTCCCCAGCCACCCTGGGTGGCTTCCAGCAAAATATTAAAATACAATAATTCATCAAATATTAAAAGCTTCCCTAAACAGGGCAACAGGGAGGTATAGAATTGTTCTGTGTGCCCTGGGTACTTATGGAGTAGTGGGGTAAAGGTAAAGGTAAAGGCACCCCTGACCGTTAGGTCCAGTCGCAGACGACTCTGGGGTTGCGGTGCTCATCTCACTCTATAGGCCGAGGGAGCTGGCGTTTGTCCGCAGACAGCTTCTGGGTCATATGGTCAGCATGACAAAGCCGCTTCTGGCGAACCAGAGCAGCGCACGCAAACACCATTTACCTTCCCGCCAGAGTGCTTTTGACCTGTTAGGCGTCCAGGAGCAGGGACCGAACAACAGGAGCTCACCCCGTCACGGGGATTCGAACTGCTGACCTTCTGATCGGCAAGCCCTAGGCTCTGTGGTTTAGACCACAGCGCCACCCGTGTCCCGGAGTAGTTGGGAGATGAGGCTAATATGGATGCCTCTTAATATAGGCACTGGGGAAGCACATGCCCCATTGTTTCTGTTTGTCCAGAGTAACAGGGGCATTGCTGGTAATTCTTAAATACGCTACCCTTTGGAGGAAGGCCAGGGTAAAAACAAATGTAATTAATAAATTATAAAATACTATTATTTCTTGCATTTTGTGTCCCACCCTTCCTTCAAGGCAGTGTTTTAGTCTCACACCAACCCTGAAAGGTAGGTCGTACTGAGAAAGGGTGGCTTGTTTAATGCTGACCCATGACCTTCACAGCTGAGCATGGAATTTAGATGTCAACTTTCCGCATCCAAACTCAGCCCTGGGGGGGGGGTGCATATTTGTGCACAGATATTTTGTCATATATGGTGATACCGGAGGTGACCGTCTGGGTAAATGTTTCTCCGTACGCCTCAGTTGTGTGACCAAATCGGAGAGAGGGAACAATATCCTGATCTGTCACTGGAATTCATTCTGCAGGTGCAAAGAGAAAAAAGAAAAAGAAAGAAAGAAAATACCACCTGCAAGAAAATCTCTTCCCCCTCCCTATACAGCTGGCCTCCATTCTTTATGATGATGAGTGCCTAGGGACAAATGTGGTCCTTCAAATTTCAGTTTAGGCAGGAACCTCGTAGTTCTTTTCTTTTACAGAATGATTGTGGAACGAGATAATTTTTCTGTCTGAACACAGTTGTCCTTGGGCAGCTTTTCTTATCATAGCTGCCAAAAGAGTGTGTCATTCCAGCTGATGGTTTACTTTTGATGGCGGTGGGGGGGGTGTGTACAGCCCGGCCTTTGTGAGCCCTGACATTTGTCTGCTTCCCTCCCATTTCATCCAGTTCAACGAATGACTCGCATCATTAAAAAAAAATGTCGGTGACCCAACTAAAATAATTGTTTCAAAAGCCCATCGTTTGTGGCCTCTGGGAGAATCATACACAGATTATTTAGTCTCTGTGTGCTTTTGTGTCCCTTTTCTTTTTGTAAAGGTGTTTACATTGAGATGTGTTGCTCTGCAGCTGTAGGAATGATTTTTCTTCTTTAATCCCACCTGAAGACCCATTTCTTCAGCAAGGCATTTCCTGAACTGTTCCAACTTCACTTTGCCCAAGCCACCCCTAGCTAGTGAGGAACGAGCCCCTAACCAGGAAATAGCTAGCAAATTTTAGTCATACTACGCCCAGTTCCCCCATAAATCTCCAAACTCTGTCTGCACTCACCTCTCACCCCCGCACCTGCAAGCCTCCAGCCTTTATTCCCTTTCTCTCTCACCCACCCATTTACCTTGCCGTTGCAAGAGGAAGGAGCAGTTTCTCTCCCTCCACTTTTTGGCATCTGGGTAGGGAGTATAGCTATAGCAGCAAATCAGGCATCAGGAAGAGAGGGGCAGAAGAGAGAAATTGCCCTCTTTTTCTACCTCCTGTGATTAGTGACGTAACAGCAACAAGGTGGGAGGATGGGAGTTCTTCTCTGGCTTGGATTAAAAGTCTTGAGTCTGAGCTGAAGAACTACTTGGGGAGTTGTTTTTGTGGTGTTATAAAAAAATTAAGGTCTTATATATATAATAAATGTTTATAAATGGACCAACCAAGCATGTACATAGATATGCTGACCGCATATCTGGAGCAGCACAGGAAGTCCCGAAACCATTTTGACTCCCAAACTGACCAAATGTTTTCTCTGCAAGGAGGGAGGGGGTGAGGGAACCTTCCCAGTGTCTCAGGAATTGGGTAATCACCATCTCAAAGGAATGGGCAGACTACCAGGAAAGGCAATCAGATAAGGCATTATCTGATAACCTGGCAGACAGGAAAAACAACAGCATTCAAATTTCTGTTGTAGACCGCCTTTTCTGTGATGTAGGTATGATGTTTGTGGGGGGTGGTCTTGGGTTACACCCCTTCTGTGATGTATGTATGAAGTATGGAGGGGTGGTCTTGAGCTCCAGGGCAGAGAATTTAAAATGTCTATATAAGGGCAGGCACTCCTTTATTCAGGGTCCTCCTACGTCCTCCTGCATGTGAGGGGAGCACCCTGTTGCAGCAGATCAATAAAGATCAGGCTTACTAGCTGCTTTGCTTCTCAGTATTCTCTGGTTGGCCTCTGTTATTTTCTCCTACCAATAGGGAACTCACTTAAGGACTCCATACGGGCTCTTAGATACCCCATAAGGGAAAAAGGGCAGATTTTGTTTACAGCTGTGGTGAACATTATGAATTGCTGAGGTTAGCATTCCTAGCTTCTGGGGCCATCTGCACCCCTAAACTAACCTTGCTTGAGCCATCCTATTCCCACTTTGCCTTCATTTCCACTGCAAGCCCTCTCAGTGGGGACCGTAGCAGTTGTGTTGCAGCAAGCACTGGTGAGGAGGCTGGCTATATAGTCAGTAGGATCAGTAATAAATTGGGGGATTAATCTCCCCATCTGCAGCCTGAAGTGATATCCTCCAAGAGAGACAATTCCACTGATTGTATAAAATGGCCCAGGTTTAAAAAGCACTGACCAAATCTCCTAGTATAATCATAAGGTAGATCCACTTGCCAGACTGCCGGTGATCTTCAAGCGCCGTAGCTTCTGAGAACTGTTTGCCTATCTACTTTAGAACATAAGGAGATATCCCTGCTGGATCATACTGAGGCTGCATCTAGTCTGGTATTGTATTTCTCACAGTGCCCAGCTAGATGCCTCTGGGAAGGCCACCAGCCAGGCATGAAGGCTTCTTCTTCTTTAGCGATCACTCATAGCTGAGTAAGATTGTCTTCCATAAACACGGTTTTAACAATGAGTCTGTGAGTGACTGTGGAGGCCAGTTCTGGATCCACACGTCCTTCCACAGTGGGGACATTGGTTTCCAGGCAGGAGCTGATCACAGTGTGGATTTGCCAAGCATGCCTTCCTCCTAGCACGTTTCTCCCTTGCGTCCTGAGTTTGAGTGTCTTCAAAGCCCATGACACCTTTGGTAAAGGCTGTTCTCTGACTGGAGCGCTCACAGGCCAGTGTTTCCCAGTTGTCAGTGTTTATAGACCTTTCCAGAAGAATGTGTAGCCTTAGCCTGCTTTTTCTTCCTTCACTTGTCCCTCGTCTGCTCTTCGAGTCTCTTGAAGCGCTGCAATATCAATGTTAAAACGTCACAGCTTTCTTGCAATGATGGCAGTTCTGCGTTCAGGACGCTCGCTGTCTGTGTTATCTGACAAAGTCCGTATATTCCATTTTCCAAAGTTCATTTGTCTTTTATGACCGCTAGGTGGTGACCCCACTGGGTGCAGTAATCTAGTCAGGAGAAAAGGGAGGCAGACTATGTTTAGGGCACCTTTTCTAGCCCCTCCCCCTGTCTCTCCCGCTGTCCCTCCTTCGCAACGGATACCAAGAGGTATATTGCCACTGATAGACTCCCCTGCCCACTGCCTGATTTTGAGTGATCCTCTTTTAAGCTAATGACCATTTCTATATCTTCTGCAAGCAAACCTTCCTTTGATCTGCCTTGAATCTTTTGTCAGTTTCAGTCAGTGCAGCATATTATTAAAAAAAACAAAAACCTTTGTCACTTTTGTTCTGAACCAGGGATTCTCAAACTTTCCGTCCCCAGGGCCCATGAGGTGACAGAAAGCTACCGAGGCCCACAAGTCACAAAATTCTGCTCCCCACAAGGTTTCTGTCCCACCTTGAACTCACCTTAGGACAGAGTTAGCCACAAAATATGATGCTTAGGGGCAGAGTTTGGCCTAAGCAGCTGGCAGTTACTGACATCACTTTCTACTGATTCCTAATCCATCTTTAGACACTGATAAATTCTTTGCTGCAGCATTTTTCTTGTGGCAAGCAGTTCCAAAGCTCGACTTCCCTCAAGCTGAGTAAGGACATTTGCTCTGGAGATACTGTGGCTCAGCCTCCACATTTAGGCAGAATTTGCTGAACCAGAGGCTCTTAAGTAGGGAAGGCTTTTCTTCTATATTTCGCCCTTTCCACTTTTCACATGCCTCTCAAAGTATTTTTACCCATTAAATACCTGCAATTACTTCCTCCTTTCATACTCAACCTGTGTACCTTACCCCCCACCCCCAATGTCAGTTTATTTAATTTCTCCTCCTGGTCCTTTCACATTCATTTCTTTCTCTTATAACTGCTTTCCTATCTTATCCCCTTTATTTCTATCATCATCATCATCATCTAAGCAAAATAAATATTAACCTTTCATCTCCCTTTATCTTATATTATCGCCATTTGACATTTAGTGGCTTCTAAAGACGCCTATGTATTACGGAGGCACTCAAATCCAGACTGATGCAGCCCCAATGAACTGTGTTGCATAACTCTCAACATTTTGGGTTGGCCAAGGATCACAGGTTTCTGAAATTAGAAGAGTGACATGCCTCTTCCCAAAACTTTTAATTATCTGCAAGAAAAAGGAGAGTAATTGTTGCTGGTAGAAAATGTGCCAAGTTTCTATTAGCATTTACAAAAGTGGCCAAATGTATAGGGAGCTTTCCTTTCCTTTGGAAATTTAGCCCAGCTTTGGAGAAACCGTTGAGGACAGTGTCTGCGGAACAATCTCACTGTCAACAACTGACCGAGTTTGCCACTTTGCTGATCGTAAGTCTCTCTTTGATTTCAATATATTTGACTGTTCTTCATTAGGAATCCAAATAGTGTGTCTGATTAGACTTGTAAATATAAGCATGTCTGTGCTGTAAGCTTTCTGCTTTGCTAGGGGCTACAGTCCTCACCTCCTCCGTTTTAAATATGCTTAGTTGGTTTACTAAGTAATTGTCTCTCCAATGCCAAAAATAAGCTGTAACAGAATAGCCTTCTCAAAGTATGTGTTCCATTTTTCATAGGCTCAGTCAAGGAACTGAGCAACCTGTCCGGTACTGAAGGCTATAGTGGAAATGTATCATGAGTTAAGCTTAGGAGGCATTTTCAGATGTAGTAGTAACAGTAATTGAAAATATTTGCATTACTATGCAGAGGCATTCTCTTGTCTCAATCCTCACAACAGCCTTGTAGGCTGAGTGTTATCCTCATATTGCTAATGGAAACTCTGAGGCTGAGAGAGGGAGCATTCTGTGGAAGAAAGGAAGTAACTTAGTGAGTTTAGGGCAGAGATGGGGTTCAGATTGGGGGCTTCAGCTCAGTTCCTTAACCATTATATGCTACATGTGTGTTGCCAGCAGTTAACCATTAATGATATTTGCATTTCATTTTAATGACTCCACTATGTAACACAAAAGGTTCAAAAGTTAAACTAATTGGGCATGCTGTGTTTATTTGAGAGTTATCTTAGAAATTCATTCACTAGAATTGGGGAGAAAACTTAAGTAGGAGGATGTATCTCCAACCCTGTCTGATTCACTTTTAACTCAAACATGCATTTTGCAGACCCATTTCTTAATCTTTCACCATTTATTTGCATGGTGGGAGTGTTCCTGTTGCAATCCACCTCGGGTCAGGCCAAGACCCACCTTAGATCAGGTTGAAGAACAGTGTTTTGCAGCACATGAAACACCCTCAGTAAATGTAATTTGGTGCCTTCTCTGTTACATAAAGCACATGGCCCATGAAAAATATCTTGAAAAGTGGAAATAGACATTGTGGGACTTAAGAAGCAAATTTATTGATTCCGGTACTTTTGCATTATTTTTGCAATGCTTTCAGACTTATCTCTGCAGCTCTGAGAACTAGCAATCATTCTTTGTGAAAGCTTCTATTATTGTGTTTAAGAGCTGTTTTATTTTGTAACAGGGAGTCAATTTTTAAGTGGTAGAATCCTGGACTGTAACACTTCAGAGTACAGATTGGGGTGGGGGGTGTCAAACCTTTAAATGCATGTTCCACACAGTAAGGAGATGCAATACTTGCCCCCCCCCCGCCCCTGTAGTAAACTAGCATCAGGGATAAATGCTTAATGCAGGAATTGCTGCTGACTGACAGGCTTTTGTCTCTTGTTATCTCACCTGGCTAATTTTCCCAGCAATTGAGAAGCAGGAGAAATTAGCAGAGCAAGATAAGCAGAGAAGGAGCCTATTAGCAGTTCCTTCTTTCTCTCAGTATAATGTCAAGCACACACACAAAAAGAAGTCTGGCTGCTTTTCACAGGATGAGTGTAATGTGTAGTCTGGTTTTAACACTAATCTGAGAGGTAAGGTAACAGCACTGCAGAGTGTATTTTGCCTAAATCAAAGTGCATTGTCTTATATTCACGGTGCTAGGAATCTGTAAAAAGTTGGGGATGGCATGTCCAAAGTCCACTTGGGGGGCCTAATCATCCCCGCTGGTCGGTTTAATCCGTCCCCTATGTCAGTTTATTTCTCAACAACTTCAATCCTAAAAAAAAGGTCAACAACTTTGGTCGGCCCTCACGCATGTTCACTTCATCAAATCTGGAAATCTGGCCCTCTTTGAAAAAAGTATGGACACCCCTGCCATAGCGTGAGATACTATGTGGTCAGGGTCTTATCACTATCTCAGTTTTGATGCCCTCCTTTTCCCTCAGCAAAGCACTCTAATGTCCTCACACCCAAAATGGGATGAGTCCTTAAGGCCTCATGGAAAATGGGGGCACTTGGCAGCAGGACTGATGAGCTATATTAGTGGCTTGTTAGAACACTTAAATAGGGAGAGAGACTATTTTTTAGCAAGGGTGAAAGGCTCGCTTGCTTATATTGAAGACTAAATTGCAAAAAGAAAAAGAGTAGAAAACAGCTGTTCATGTAGAGATCATTTATTCTGAGACACAAACAAATAATCACAGTAGCTATCGTTGCTTTATCAGTACAAATCAGTCATCCCCCAGTACCCTAGCTAAGCAAAAGGCTTTGGTATTTCTACCCAGTACAGAGGCCTTTTTAATAGTCACTCAATGTATGAAACTTGTTGAATGTCCACGGATAAAGTCCTGAACAATAATCACATTGGAAATACATACCTGTTCCCTACCTTATACTCTACAAATGGTGGACCTGATGTGAGGGCCTCAACCTCTCCACTCCAGATGGTGGAGGTAGAATTGTGGAATTGTGCAAAGCAACATTTGCTTTCATACAAACTTGTTTTCCTTCCTATTCTTCTGTCCGGTTTGTTTGTACTTTTTAACACCTCTGTACTGTGAGATCTTTTGATGAAGGGTGGTCTATAAAATCTAGTAAATAAATATCTCAGTTAAATTGGTTCAATTTAGTACAGCTAACATATCAGGAGATCTATCTGTTGGTTGCTATATGGGTTTGAAATCTTGTTTACAAACCATGTGTGCCTCATTTCAGGTTATGTACTATTGTTAGGTTTCCCTAAACAGTAGCGTTAAAATAGTTTCCCCAATGGGTACTCTGGTATCCAGTCTTTTAAAAGGGCAAGGGCCTGCAAACAGGATACTCCACACAGTGAAGACAGACGTGGCAATTTACTGGAGACCTTTCTCAAACATCATAATCTCTCAGTAAACCATGAAGGTTACTCTGGTACGTCCAGGAAGCTGATACTGCATATCATTACTCTCCTTCCCAGAAGTTGACAGTAAGAATCTCAAGCAAGTTTCTACCCATCATTGTTGGGAATAATATTCTTTGAAGCACAAAGTGAAAGGCTTTAATGGTTGGTCGTGAGAAAAAGATGAACATGAGACTCAGAGATTAAGGTATGGAGAATGGTTCACTGTAGGTTCTCCCCTGGGTCCTCTTTTTCTACTGGCTTAGTCTGTTTTTCCTGTACTCCAGATTGTCTCCTTGCTTTGTTTCTGAGTGGGCATGAGTAGGGGGAATTGGGTCATGTCTGTTTGATAGCCTTTGGTTTAGCTCCTCTGATGACGCAGAGGCATGGCAGTTTTGCCGGCCTTATTCTCCTCTGGCATCATAGCAGATCAGCTACTGGCATCAAGAAGTTTGAAACCCATGAGCAACGTTGTTAAATTAAACCATGGATTTGCTTAGAAACCACAAGGTTTCACATGACACCTTCTTGGTGCAATTCAGTTGAATGGGTAGTCACTATAATAACAGTATTACATTCCCCTCTCTTTTAAGATGGATCATATAGCAAAGACAGGACGTGAAAGGCTTCAACGTTGATGGAGGAGCCTAGATCTTCCTTCTCTTTGTTTTTATCATTTCCCTATTCTTGTTGATTCCACATTTCCAAAGAGCAGATATTCTGCTGATCTGGATGAGGAACCAGCTCTTGTCTGCTCCCCTCTCCTCATCTCCGTCCTGATTCTTCCTCCTTACCATCCCCTCCTGCACTTTCTGTTGGTGTTTCATAGATGTGGCAGCAGGGACACAGGTCTAAACCACTGAGCCTCTTGGGTTTGCCGATCCAAAGGTTGGCGGTTCGAATCCCTGCAACAGGGTGAGCTCCCGTTGCTCTGTCCCAGCTTCTGCCAGCCTAGCAGTTCGAAAGCACACCAGTGCAAGTAGATAAATAGGCACCACTGTGACAGGAAAGTAAACAGTGTTTCCATGCGCTCTGGCTTCCGTCACAGTATTTATTGTGCCAAAAGTGGTTTAGTCATGCTGGCCACATGACCCAAAAAGCTGTCTGTGGTCAAATGCTGGCTCCCTCAGCCTGAGGAGAGATGAGCACCACAAAGTTGCCTCTGACTGGACTTAACCGTGCAGTGGTCTTTAAAAAGGGACCCCTGACTATTAGGTCCAGTTGTGACCGACTCTGGGGTTGTGGTGCTCATCTCGCTTTATTGGCCGAGGGAGCCGGCGTACAGCTTCCAGGTCATGTGGCCATCATAACTAAGCTGCTTCTGACGAACCAGAGCAGCGCACGGAAACACCGTTTACCTTCCCACCGGAGCGGTACAAATTGATCTACTTGCACTTTGACGTGCTTTTGAACTGCTAGGTTGGCAGGAGCAGGGACCGAGCAACGGGAGCTCACCCCGTCGTGGGGATTTGAACCGCTGACCTTCTGACCGGCAAGTCCTAGGCTCTGTGGTTTAACTCACAGCGCCACCCGCGTCCCTTTACCTTTACCTAGATATGGCAGCCATGATCCCAGCTGCAGTGGGAATAGCTAACAGCTGCTCAGCACTCCACCAGGGCCAGTAAACAAGGGGAAATTCCCCATTTGCATTCTCATAAATCTCCTCGCCTACAAACAAGATTGCCAAACTCTTTAACATATAAACAGGTACGTCTTTCTAAATGGGAACCCCAACTAATCTTCAGAAACTGCTCCAATACTTTTTTAGCCAACACTGGGTGGCTGTATTATGAACTATTTTTGGGGGGGAGGGGGGTCACAGTCTTGCTCACCAAATCTCACCCTCTCTCTTTTTTAAGAAAAATCAGTAGTATTGAATGGAAATCACAGCTTTCTTTAAGGTGCAGGAGGACAGTGGGGTTACTCTATCCGAGTCAAGGAACTGGCATGAGATATGTACCGTCGATCATAGTTGGCACTTCTTCTCCTTTGTGATTTTCCATTTCTCTGTTAATTAAAAACACTGTGAAGGCTGAGTGCTTTATTTTCCCGTAATGAGATTATGAAAACAGTAGGCCAACATGAAATGCTAATCCTACCCACTGCAGGTGGTGGTATTATGGCACAACAGCTTCCGAGAAAGGAATGCATCAACTTCTTCCCAAACGTTTTGTTCTGGGTAGGGGAGATTGAGGGATGGTTCATGGGTGCATTGCTCCAAAACTCACAGATTAGACTGGGGTGCCAGATTAGACTGGGGAGGAAATGAGCTGTGGCATTCCCTTTTGATTGCTGCAGTGCTACAGTCTCACTTGGGCTTGTATAGTGTAAAAGAGTGTGTCGACCTTACTTTGTCCACAGTTACGTTGCCACATTCTCTGCCTTTTTATTTTATTTACACGGCTTAAGTGGTATAGCAATTAAATAATTAATCAAATAAGCCACAAATGCAAATATTAGCAAGGAAATAAATAAATATAAAATACAGAATGTATCTGAAGAGAAAAGGCAGGAAGAAAGGAGGGGAGGTTAAGTAACGGAGAAATAAAAACACAAAACATATTTACAATATTCCCAACAATATTCGTGACTCAGCTTTCTCCTGTATTTGTTGTGCCACTAAATGATAAAAGATGTCAAGGTTTCAACAAAATAGTTAGCAAACTGCCTACCCTCCCTTACCCTAATAATGTTTTTCAACATTAGACCACTTTTTTTTGTGTGTGTAAGCTGGTCGTCTTACGTGGGAGCATTTATTTTTCTCCAGTAAAAACTAATTGTCTGTAGACCATTGATTAAAAATACACTGCTATTTCTCTACTGTCTGACAACATGTACTCTCTTGTAACCAAAAAGTACTATTATGGGGTCTATTGGTAAAGTATATCTTAATATATAGTTCCTGTTTCATTTAATACAGATGTCCAAAAAAGATTTTATTTTGGGGCACGTCCAAAATGTATGTCCAATATCAGCCTTTAAAGATTTACAACTCTAGCAAGTATTATTAGATACTGGATAGCTCTGATTTAACCTAGTGGGGTAAGAAACCATATTATTATTATTTATTGAATCTATATAAAAAAAAATTGTATAAAAATCAGCTTGTAAAAAAGTATTTTAAGGTCACACTGTTTGTTTGTTTGTTTGTTGTGGGGTGTTTTTCAAGGGCCATTCCTAAATAGAAAGTGGAATGTCCTGTCCCAAATACCTTTCCTATTTAGGTAATGATTTGGTGTTATATTTAATAAAATTGTAATTGTTTTCTATATTTTGTTTTGTTCAATTGCATCTCTCCTACATTGGTGACTATTTAGAGTGACAACAATATCATTCAAAAGTCTTGATAGTTGCATAATTTGGAAATGTTTACTCTTGATTCGTAGAATTTTAGAGGTGTGGTCATAGCTTCAGGCTTGGAGAATGTCTGAAAGAGAGCTGAACTTTGTGGGCTGAGGAGAGGGTCCTGTGATATGGACAGGGATGTCTGACTGGGAAAAGACCTCTTCAGACTAAAATGGCAGATTTTATACATTTGGACACGTGTATATACAGTATAGGTGTTTTCCCCCCAGCCATGTGCCATACAATATAAAATTTAGGTTTTGGGGCACTCTGAAAGTTCAGTTTTGTATGGAAATATGTCCTGACACATAAAATATTAAATCTGAGATCGTTTTAAGGGGGACATGTCTAGATCAAATCAACTCAGATACCTTTTATTGATATTATGCCTTATAGCATAACTGTCCACAGGTTGCTTAGTAAGACTAAGATCTCTGGTAAAGGTAAAGGTAAAGGTACCCCTGCCCGCATGGGCCAGTCGTGTCCGACTCTAGGGTTGTGCACCCATCTCACTTAAGAGGCCGGGGGCCAGCGCTGTCCGGAGACACTTCCAGGTCACGTGGCCAGCGTGATGAAGCTGCTCTAGCGAGCCAGCACCAGCGCAGCACACGGAAACGCCGTTTACCTTCCCGCTATAAAGCGGTACCTATTTATCTACTTGCACTTAAGAGTGCTTTCGAACTGCTAGGTGGGCAGGAGCTGGGACCGAACGACGGGAGCTCACCCTGCCGCGGGGGTTCGAACCGCCAACCATACGATCGGCAAGTCCTAGGCGCTGAGGTTTTACCCACAGTGCCACCTGCGTCCCCAAGATCTCTGGTATACCTGTGCAAATGTCCATCTGTTGCAGAAACTTTTGCCATTGTTGGATTTGAACTACAAATATCTGCTTAGCCATGAAGCTAAAAACGTTAGAAGTTGTTAACAGCATTTATATCTTTGAATATTGTTTTCAACTCTATTTTATCACGTCTCTCATACGCATCTCTTTTCTTCATTTTGTTTTATGTGCAGTCAGCTGTACTGAAGCTGCAATCCTCAAAAATCAGGACAAGTTCGCATTTATTTATTTGTTTTATTTGAACATAGTCCACCTTTCAGTAGAACATTCTCAAGTCAGCTCACATGATCTTGTTTCAAGTTGACTTCCCACACTATCAGCCCAGTTAAAATTAGCAAACAGCGAGGAGTTATATGAGTAGGTGCTACTAGATCACCAGTACATATATAAAATGCCAGTTTTTGCATCAGAAAAGTCAGCGCAGCCACTGATCCCATTCCAGCTGGGCATGTGATAGATTCTAGAACTCTTATTCAAATTTCAGCATTCATTCATTGATTTCTTGCCCATTATATATGAGTCGTGTGCAGGTCACAACATGTACATGATTTTGAATTTATGTTGCTTATCCATATTGGATTGGATTTTTAAAAAACAGCTTAAAACCTATAACTAACCTATAGCTAACCGTGGCTGTGTAGGATATGCATTATGCATGGAGCCATTGTTGTAGGCTAGCTCAATGTCAAGAAGGAGGTGGTCTGTTTTGCAATAGCTTCAAAATCCTGGGTGAGGTCCAAGAGAGGGAACCATCGGTGCACCTTGTTAAGGAAATGTCTGCTAAGCAAGCAAATCTGTTGTTGGTCCACCACCACCCCTCTCATTTTTTGCTATCTTTCTGTTTTAATGTTATGGCTGCTGACAAATGAATTTGAACTTGGAGTGATTTTAAGCATGATTGTTTGCATGATCAACATCTGAAACATATCGAGCCATTGATCTGTCTCAAGGTCAGTACAGTGGTACCTCGGGTTAAGTACTTAATTCGTTCTAGAGGTCCCTTCTTAACCAGAAACTGTTCTTAACCTGAAGCACCACTTTAGCTAATGGGGCCTCCTGCTGCCACTGCGCCGCTGGAGCACAATTTCTGTTCTTATCCTGAAGCAAAGTTCTTAACCTGAAGCACTATTTCTGGGTTAGCGGAGTCTGTAACCTGAAGCATATGTAACCTGAAGCGCATGTAACCTGAGGTACCACTGTATTGTCTTCTCCAAGTAGCCACATCTCTCTCAAGATTCCAGGTCTTTGGTTCCTGAACTCTTTTTAATTGAGGGTTCTTCGGACCGAATCTGATCCCATGTATTCTACAACTTTGCTATAGGTCCACATGTTTTAACGCCTATTGTCCGTCTCCTTGTGCTATTTGGAGAAGCAGCGTAGGAGAACCTCAAATTAATAACATTTCTCTTTTGTGCATTGCCCATTTGGAAACAGCCTCCCTATCCAAAGGGGTGGACTTGCATTAGATTTGTACCTGGTACGTGTGGCTGTTGTGGCATGTGTGGCACTTGAAGCAGGAAGTAGAGGGAGACCCAAATCTGATTGGAAGTGAGCCAGAAGAGGAGGGAGCTTTGAAGGAAGCAATTCAGTTGCACGGTTTTCCTTAATAAATTTTCTCATGTTTACTTGGAGGAGAGCCATAGGTTTTCAGAGGGCTTGGTTGAAACGCAGCGCACCTGGAACTGCTCAGCTATGTTTACAAGCTCCTTTCAGAGGCACACTGTGTCCTGCCACTTCGCCCTCTTGAAACACCAATCCGACCTGTTAGTATGCAGCCCTCACCAAATAATCCAGGTTGCCAAGATCTTTCCCCATACTGGAGATCCAAAGGCAGCCAAATTAACTATTACGCTTGTTGTTACCAACACAGAGAGAAAAACACATCTGGAACATTTTCTGGCTTCCCGAGTTCTGAGCATGCAAGGACTTGTTGGCTTAGCTTACAGGTGATGTGTTCTTATCGCTTGAGGTCTGGCAGCGTTCTGAGAATAGAAACTTTCCCTCTTTAATCATCAGTCACAGTTAAAATATTGAGGCAAGTCTTAGTCTTTGCAGTAACATTATTCTATAGGACAGTGGTGTCCAAACTTTTTTCAAAGAGGGCCAGATTTGATGAAGTGAAGGGCCGTGGGGATCGACCAAAGGGCCAACCAAAGTTGTTGAGCTTCTTTTAGGATTGAAGTTGTTGTGGGTTTATTTTAGGATTTTACCCTAGGAAATAAACTGCCTCAGGGGCCGGATTAAACCGACCGGTGGGCCAGATTAGGCCCCCGAAACGGACTTTGGACATGCCTTCTATAGGAGAAGCACAAGGTCAGCTGAAGCAGTATTGACACCCATAAGACTCAGGTGCCCCAGACGTCCTCTATTCCCTCCTTTTTACTCCATCTTTTGTTGAGGTAAAAGAGCCATAATTAGAAGATAGCTGAATTCCCAGCTTTTTGCCCAGTACACTGAGAACTGCAGTTAGTTATGATAGACAGAACTGGACCACATGGACATATAGTCATCTGTGTGTCTACAAAGAAGTACCATAAAAATGAGCAAAACCAACTTGGTGGTCCATGAGAGGGACTGAAATGTGCCTTAAAAATTAAGACACCATCCTGTATGCATTGGATCATTCTGTGTCCATTGGAGTGTGGAGGTCTAGTGGAACATCCACTATATATGGGCAGTAGCACTGCCAGGATTTCCCTGACACAGCCCCACATGCAAGCAAACAAGCAGGTTTGTGGGAATGCTAAATAGAGATAAAGCTCTTGTACCCGAGTCCTGCATGCCAGTTTCCTTGTGGCATCCAGTTGGCCACTGTGAGAATATGATGCAGGACTAGATGGGTCATTCGCCTGATCCAACAGCCTCTTCTTAGTGTGATTTCTGATAAATGAAAATTTCACCCCTGATTCCTGACTGACTAGGCCAGAGGGAGGCAATATTAACTGTGTGTCAGAGCTCAACCATAGACAACTAATGTGTGAGAGCCAGGAGCCATGCCAGGGTTAAGATCTAGAAGTATTCCTTTTCAAACAGAAGATGAGATTCGCAGAATGATAATTGGTTCACTTTTACCAGTTTTTGCACTCTTGCAGGGCATATATGGAATTATGGAATATTAAGAGCCTTGAGCATAGTCTCCAAACCAGCTTGCGATTAAATTATTCGCTATCATGCTATCTTCAGTGCTCCTGAAGATTACGTGGCCAAGTTACCGAACCATTGAGAGACTAATAAAAGAGAGCTGACAAAAACCATTGTATCATAGACATCAAATAATGGTTAAATGCAGGATAATTTAGCTGAAAAGGGTAATGATCTGACAATTATGTCTTATGATTGTTTAAGTGCTAGCTCTTTGATGCTGTGACTGAGGAGAATCTCATATTAATGATGGAGCTTTTAAAGTAGGTACTAAAAAATTGACGTAGCTATGAGCACCAGCTATCAAATTGCACAACCTTGTTATTTTATTTTTTTAAAGCACAGGACATTTGATAACCAAAACAAGTGAAAAAAAGAACATTTAACCTTCCTTTTACTGTCAGTTTGACTGACAAAGACATTTTCGTTTCGGTGATTTCCTTCAAACTCCAATCTAAGAGCCAGAATAGGATGTTTCTCCAAGATAAAGAGTTGACATCCATCTACAACATGTTGTGGCAAGAGTTCATAGTGACTTGCTGGGAGAGCAGAGGAGACAAGAAGGGGTAGATGAATGACAAAAACCTGTACACCTTTCTAATTAAACTGCTCAGAGGCTAATGCAGATGGTTTTGATTTCTTGCTGTACTGAGACTTTCAGAGTTTAGATGGAAAAAGACCATAAGTTTCATAAATTTAAAATGGTTTACCTATGAACTCTCCAAAGGTCAGATTCATGTGCTTTTCCATATAGCATTCAGAAAAAGTTGCACAGGCAAGAAAACTTGGCTTAGTTTCATTGGTGGAGGAACTCAAGAAAAGCATGTTAGAGCCTTGCTATCTGAATTTGGAGCAACCAGTTCAGACCTCCTCACATGCTGAGCTTCTCAGGTAGATGGAGGGAACAAAGGATTGATTAGCTAGCCCTTCTTAAGGTGAGCTAAACCTGGCAGGACAGCCTACTCTATGGCATTAACCCCTTCATGCGTTAATGAGACTTGGGTATTTGGTTGTATGAGGCTGGTTATCCCACAGAGATTCACAAGGCTAGAAGGAATACAGTCCTTTCCCCCATCTTGGTCTCATGCCTCTTTCCCTCCACTGCCCTCCCTTTTGTACTCACATGATGACAACCCCCTCCCCACACACCCAGATCTTCCCAGCAGGCGAAACTCTGGAGAGTCCATCTGCACATCTTGAAAGCAATTGGTAGATAGCAATAGGAAGGTAGGCAGGAAGGCATAGGAAGCCCAGAACCACATCTCATGAGGCATATCGAGATGGCAACTGACTCCCTAGAGTTGTGTCTTACTACCTCTTGTTCACGATTGTTTTCGTGTGTTATTTGTTAAGGGTTTGGACGTTTTGTTATATGAAAAGCAGCTGAGAAATGCTCAGAATACCTACTGTATACCTTCCTTTCTAGCCCCTACCAGCTTCAATTGGTTTTCTTCTACCAAGGAGGTTTTTGGTTACAGATGTATGCATGTTAATGCATGTATGCGTGATCTCACTTGCTTGGGTCGTGTACTGATGTCAGAGGCAATAGCAGAATTACAATTTTTGCCATCTTTTTATCTCACCACATTAGAAACAGCAATAATTCAGTTTTGGAGATCCCTTCGCCAGTAATTGGATTCCACAGCCGTTAATTGGATTCCACCTGTGGTGCTGGAATCCTGCGGCGGTGATGATGATTCAGTAAGAGAGCACCTGTCCTTCAAGATAAAGAGACCCCAGTAAACCTTAGTTATATCCTTCCTTTCTAGTTTTTAATTACCCTGCGGCTTTGGAACTAATAAGCCTAATAGCAGCTGAGCTACTCATTGCCTGTGTTTTGTTTGGTCATGTTGTGCATCTCACATTGTGTAAAGAGACTTGAGCTTACAAATTAGGAAACTTGCCTCTGCCACGAATGCCTTGGCCAAGTCCCTCTATCTCTCGGCCTCAGTCCAGCATCTGGGTGATGGTGAGGAGCAAAACACAACAATGCAGTGATGGCCAAACTTGGCCCTCCAGCTGTTTGGGGACTACAATTCCCATCATCCCTGACCACTGGTCCTGTTAGCTAGGGATGATGGGAGTTGTAGTCCCCAAACAGTTGGAGTGCCAAGTTTGGCTATCACCGCAATAATGTATATAATGTATTTGAAGTGCTTTGAGCACCGGGACTGTGGTTTTGTCACTCACAGGTGCCAACTGGGAGGGGAAGCACATTTCCTTCAAGAGTAGCAAATGACTAGTAAGCAAGTCACCCCCCCAAAACAGAGGGACAAGCCCAGTGGGAGATTGAAGTGCATGCTTGATGCATAACTGTCTAGAGGAGTTGCTAAATTGTGTTTCAAAGTGGGGGGGGGGCTTCAGTTCACTGCCCTGACCTGCTGGCAAAAACAGTTTTGCAAAGTGTTAACATTGCAGAATAAATTCTGCAAAATATAAGAAAGAGGAAACATTTCCAGGGACACAATATTAATGTTTTGAGTGTTTTAATATGTTGTTGCTAACTGTTTTTTATTTTTAAAAATCATTGTTTTATTCTTTTTTTGAAAACCACTTTGAGGTTTTGTACAATCAAGCGGTATATACATTTTATTAAACAAATAAACAAATAAATGCCTGGCAGGAAAGAGGGGGATAATGAGTCACTACTCAAGGCTAGGATTTGAATCTGATGCATGCATGCAGGTGGTGCAACAGAACACCTTAAAACCTTCCATGCGTAGCTATCCTAGGTGCCATGTTCAACATACATTTCAAAGTGTTTTGTTCCATCTCACGGTCGTTTCAGAACACGGTGCTTGCATAAAAGACACAGTCATCACTTAGCTTGGTTGTTGTTGATTTCATTTATTAGTTCCCGAATATGGGATGATCTCTAGGTGATTTACATTCAGGATAGAAAGAGAATTACCATCAATAATTAACAATAAGAAACTCTCCAGAACATCAAACACTATCAACAATAGTAAAACATCATTAGTACGTAGCTCATCACATTCCATCAAATGCCTGGGAAAAGAGGAAGGTCTTAACCTAGCACCAAAAAGAGATTGCTGTGAGTTGCCAAGTTGGCCTTGCTTAATCTGCTCAGGCAATGTTGGTGGCAACAGAAGCATTCCAGCTGACTTTAGCTTGGTATAGTTCCAGCACTCAGACCAAATTGCAGTTGCTATGAAACTTGCCCCCATAAAATGCGTATGAGCCTATAAAGGTCATGGAGGACAGCCCTCTTGGGAGGTCCATCACCGCCTCTTTATTGGTATGTTGCCTTTTCATAGTTAACACTATGCTCAAGGTGGCTTGCAACACAAAAAAGATTTACATAATTACAAAGATAACCGAGGTAAAGGTAAAGTGACCCTGACCATTAGGTCCAGTCGTGACTGACTCTGGGGTTGCGGCGCTCATCTCGCTTTATTGGCTGAGGGAGCCAGCATACAGCTTCCGGGTCATGTGGCCAGCATGACTAAGCCGCTTCTGGTGAACCAGAGCAGCGCACGGAAACGCTGTTTACCTTCCCGCCGGAGCGGTACCTATTTATCTACTTGCACTTTGACGTGCTTTCGAACTGCTAGGTTGGCAGGAATAACCGAGGTAGACATGAACAATAAATGCAACACATCAAAAAGCATGCAACCAAGTTGAACCATTTCCTCATAAATATATAAATATAAAGATACAAAAAAACCACAACAACATCAATAAGAGCAACAACCCTTACCAAACAATACCCCAGCCCAACGGTCTGTTCAGTAGCCTCAGCTTTTGCAGCTGGAGTCAGTCCGGCCCCTCCCTCTCAGGCCAGGTGAGAAATAGTATATTGTATTTTAAAATGGGGTTTCAGAGTTTTTAGGGGGTTTTGAATGTTTTATGTAGATTTTCAATTTCATTGTTCTCTATGGGACAATGACAATAAAGATATCGTATATCGTATATATCGTATAAATAAGGCCAGCAAGGCAGGGATGGCCTCTGCCCTCTTCAGCAGCTTCAGCTTTTGTAGCTGGAGTCAGACAGGGCCACTGACGTCAGAAGTGTCTTTTGTTGTATCTGTGCCTGTGCTTTGGAGAATCCACCTTCCTTGTTCTATAATGGTTCCTCATTGTATCTTAAGCACCTCCTTTTAGAAGTTTTCTTTGGGCCATAAGGTTTTTTTGGGCATCATTTAGGGCAGGCATGGCCAAACTTGGCCCTCCAGCTGTTTTGGGACTATAATTCTCATAATCCCTGACCACTGGTCCTGTTAGCTAGGGGTGATGGGGTTGTAGTCCCAAAACAACTGGAGGGCCAAGTTTGGCCATGCCTGATTTAGGGTAACTTCTTAATTGTTTAGCAGAGTTATGTTTTCTTGGGCTCCTATTTTAGCTGGTGTCACTCTTCTATGCTATTTATGATATATTGTGCTGCCTTTAGCTTTTTGTTATTATTTTTGATATAGCAGGTGGTGGTGGTGTATTCTTCCAAATGTTCATTGCCTTGAACTTTTGGCTGAATGGTCTATTAAATGAATGAATAAATAATCATGTGTGGGTTTGTTTTTTCCTGTGGGACTGATTATTGTGTTAGTTTCCTGAATAGATGATATTCCACCCCAGGTGCATCAGAAGCTCCACCCCTCCTTACCTGCACTGTTCTGCCAGCCATCTTTTAATTGTTTTTGTTGTTTTCTAATTCTAGGCTGTGCATTCCCTTTCTTCCATGGTCAGACACAAACCTCCTCTAATTAAAAACTATCCGCCACCCCCCTCCCTTGGCAAGGTTAGCCCATTATGCCAGGATGGAAGATTCACCTCATGTCTACTAGCACATCAAAAGAGAGAAATACAATCCCTCAGGAAAATTAGAACATCTGGAATTTTTCCTTATGTTCTCCACAAGGGCTTGTTTTAGATTAGCAATATTTTATCATAGTGGAATGAAGCTGGAGTGTAAAGTACTTAATGTTCTCTTTCTTTGTACCAATAAAATTGTGCTTGCCAACAGAAAACCTGGGTTTGTTTGTTTTTTTTAAAAAAAAGGGGGAAGTATTAGGGAAGTATGACAAGAGAAGACTTAATCTTTTAGATTAAATTCTTGAAAAGGGCTTCTTGCTGAAGTGTTTCGCTTCAACCTTGCAACCGATAGTAAACAAATTCCTCCAAGGGCCAACTTGATCTGGGTGGGAAGTGGAAAACCACTTATAATCCAATTAATCACAAAGAACTGGATGATCCTTTCACGACGCGAAAGCAACTTCCACACTTTGCGTGCTCAGCTGTTATCTTTCCCAACGAGTAGCACAGTTGCCATTAAAAGCCTCCTGCTAGCAAAAACATCCGTTGGGTTCATTTTACCTCCAAATATTTTTGCACTTCTGTTCCAATAAATATAAGCTGCCCTAACTGGAACAGACAGACTTACGGCCCTCCTCGTGGCTGTAGCCCAAACTATTTACTCTGGAGCCATCTTCAGGCGTTCCATAATGTTCAGCCTGAGGTGATTCCAGGATAAAGGAGAGGGGGGGAGAGTCTAGGCTAGTTCTGATTCACATCAGCTTGATCCACAAGCCAGGAAAGCCAAGCTGAGTGGATTTTTTAAAAAAGCAATTAGTACAGCATTTAACACCCACTTCAGGCCAGTGCAACTTAGGACCCAGCAAAGAGCACCAGCCTTGTGGCCCACAAGGGTGTGACAACTCCTTGTTCATTTCTTATTGTCCAGCAAGTCATCTGCTCCTGTTTACCAGGGGACCGAGGAGGCTGCCTTATCCTAAGTTCATGTAGCTCAGTATTGTTGACTCTGGCAGGCAGATGCAGGGCTTCCATGTCCATTAATAGTTAGTACCTGGATGGCAGAATGAGCAAGCACCCGATGCATTTTTATTTTAAGTTACAGTAATTATTCATCTATAAGTGTTTAGCGCATGCAAATCCCCACTTGGTCTTGGTTTCCGTACAGTTGCTGTTTGTTCATGATGTGGTTGCCCTAGCACTATACAGTGGTTCTCATACGCCTTGGTTCTCAAACAACTTGGAACCCAAACACTGCAAACCCGGAAATAAGCGTTCTGGTTTGCGAACTTTTTTCAGAAGCTGAACACGCTCTGTTTTGAGTGTTACACTGAAGTCTGTCTATTTATGCTATTTATTTTGCGTTTTTGTTTTTGCGGCTCTTTTTTGTTTGTTTTTGTGTGTGACTGTGTGGAACCCAGTTCAGCTACTGATTGATTGATTGATTGATTGATTGACTGTACAGTCATACCTCGGGTTGAATGTGCTTCGGGTTGAGTGCTTTCGGGTTGCGCTCCGTCGCGTCTTATGTTCCATTCAGGATGCGAACGGGGCTCCAGAACGGATCCCGTTTGCATCCCGAGGTACCACTGTAGTACTTTGTTTATTGCTTTCATTTTATGGATCAATAGTCTCGTTAGATAGTAAAAATCATGTTACATTGCTGTTTTGGGGGTTGTTTTTAAAAGTCTGGAATGGATTAATCCATTTTGCAATACTTTCTATGGGAAAGCGCACCTTGGTTTCGGAACGCTTTGGTTTTGGAATGGACTTCCGGAATGGATTAAGTTTGAGAACCAAGGTACCACTGTAGAAGCCATACACAGATCAGTACAAAGGGAATTCCACCATGGAGGGCCACAACCGTCTCTCAGGGAGGAAGGGATGCATCTTGACTGTCGTACACATTTATTGCCACTCCCATTTCCAATGTCACCTAAGAAGACAGGGGACAGGGGACGGGACTTGATCCTGCTGGTGAGCCAGACCCTTAATTTCCCTACCCTACCTATGAGAAGTGGGCAGGACTGCCCACCAGTCCTCACATGATGTAATAATGATTGACGGCTCTCAAAGTTAGCTTCCCATTACACCAACTTCCTTTAAAGGCTATCGGAACCAATTAGCTGATTGGTGCTGGGAGTGTGCCTTCAGCTGGGCTTGCAATAACCACCAGCCATCTAATTGATGGTTACAGGGAGCTCCTTTAGAATCCACTGGGAGTCTGAAGAGGGAAAATGTTGCATTTGCAGGAAGTGGGCTGTAGCCAACCTAAGTCCTGCAAATCGATCCAAAATGGCTCCCTGTAATTGTGGAATGTTGGCCCCTTTGAAGATGGGCTTCTAGCAGCAGTGGGGCTCCCTGTCAATGATCTCCACTTGCAAAGGTACCACATGAAACACCCTTTATCCTCCTCATTGTTCCTTTGTACAGTGGAACCTCGGGTTAAGAACTTAATTCATTCCGGAGGTCCGTTCTTAACCTGAAACTGTTCTTAACCAGAGGTACCACTTTAGCTAATGGGGCCTCCTACTGCTGCCACGCCACACTTTCTGTTCTCATCCTGAAGCAAAGTTCTTAACCCGAGGTACTATTTCTGGGTTGGTGGAGTTTGTAACCTGAAGCATCTGTAACCTGAAGCATCTGTAACCCGAGGTACCACTGTACCTGAATCTATAACCTGTCTCACACATGCCCCCATGTATGATGTTATGAATTGGGCAGTTTTGTGCGGCTTGTGAGGAACAACTTTGTAGGCCACGCTGGGGCTTAGGTTGTATCCAGTGCTAGTCCTACTCAGCGTAGACCCACAGAGATTCATGGACATGACTAATTTACTCCCATAATTTTAACAGTCTACTCTGAGTAGGACAGTTGGATACAACCGAATATTTTTTGTTCCTGTTTGTTGTTCTAGAGGGGTCAGCTCCAGGTGTGAGAGGTCTCCTGGCAGTTGCTTCTGATAGTCCCCTTAGCTATTCTGGTGTCAGCAGGCAGAGACACCAGGGCTCCCATCGATGCCAGACGAGAGTCAATACTCTTAATTTGCCATAATATCCCCAGCATAACTGCCACACATGCAGCATTTGGGATTCTGACAGTAAACTGGAATCTCTTCTGTGGTTTATTTTCACACGAGCTTGGTTGTATAATATCTCTAAAGCCTTCGGGATTTTGTTGGGAAATCTTTCTACTCTGTTGCCATTGTCTCCTTTTTAAAAATCCTGGCATTGTTCAAGGGCAAGTGTTTGGTTCGTAAGCAGGGCTGGAGTTTTCTGCTGCATCCTGAACTGAGTTGAAGAGTAAAGACCAGTTTTCTAACAAGCAGTTGCAATGTAAGAACATAAGGAGAACTCTGCTTTTGCGATGTCACAGGGAATAGGGGTTCAGAAAGCACCTTTGACGGCGTATATTCCCCTCAGCTGAGCCATAATGCAAAGCCATAGAGCCAGCTTTTTGGACTTCAACCAGGAGAACGAAAGGAACATTTGTCCTGAGGGCGCTCCCAGGCCAGCCCTCTATTGCTCTAAAATTGCTGCATCCATCTTCACCCAGTTGACCACCTGATGAAGTGAAAGTGCTCCTGTCATTGGAGAGGCTCAGGAGGAGATCTCGGGAAGCCAGTTGGAACTGGGTTTGAATGCCGCTGAGAGATTTGCCATTTTAAACAATCCTTTCCACCTCACGGAAATCTGACAGCTCTCATTGCAGTGATTTAATTACATCAACTGCATTTCTCCACTCAGACATTTTTTGCATTGCTGACATCCACAGGTCCCCCCCCCCTTTTTTAAAAAATATATTTTTATTTCAAAAGCTCAATTTATATAAACAAGAACATATGTATAATGAAACAGCACTTCCCTCCTGGAATCCAGCTCTTTGCTTCTGGGTGGTCACTACACTATTCATTACTTGTATAAGATAGGAAAATACAGTAAGGGCTCTCTTACCTAAATTAAAATACAATAAAATTCCATTAACAGTTAAAGTACTTAAGTAATCACACCACAACTATCTGTCATTTCCAATATCTGTCGGGGAGATGACCGATTTCTTATTGCAGTGACCGGTTTTCAGACCATGCGAACAAGATCAAATTTCACTGTTAGCGAAAATAGAAATTGTGAACAGGCTGTAAACAGAGACAAACAGTAGCTCTACATGTTGCAGTGTCTTAGGAAACACCTGTGACCGTTCTACCATATACTAACATGGCTCAGTTGGTAGAGTGCGAGAGCTTTAATCTCAGGGTTGTGGGTTTGAGCCCCACGTTGGGCAAAAGGTTCCTCCATTCTGGGGAGTTGGAATAGATGACCCTCATGGTCCCTTCCAACTCTACAATTCTATGAATTGCTTGAGAAGGGCTGTAGCGCAGTGGTAGAGCATCTGCTTTGCACGCAGAAGGTTCCCATGTCCAGGTAGGACTGGGAATGTCTGCAACACTGGAGACCTGTAGGGCAGTCAGTGTAGGCCAGTGTTTCCCAACCTTGTGTCTCCCCCAGCTGTTGATGGGCTACTACTCCCATCATCCCTAACTAACAAGGCCAGTGGTCAGGGGTGATAGGAATTGTAGTCCCAAAACAGCTGGAGACCCAAGTTTGGGAAACACTGGTGTAGACTGTAATGAACTCTCAGTGATAGCCAAACTTAGCCCTCCAGCTGTTTTGGGACTACAACTCCCATCATTCCTAGGTAACAGGACCAGTGTTCAGGAATGGTGGGAATTGTAGTCCCAAAACAGCTGGAGGGCCAAGTTTGGCCACCACTGAGCTAGATAGACCAAATGGTCTGACATAGCACCAGGCTGCTTCCTATGTTCCAAAATGTAGCGTCAACGTCTCACCAAAGTATATGCAAGCATTAGGGATGAGGAACCTATGGCCTTTCAGATGCTGTTGGACTCCAGTTTCCATCACCTTTGACCACTGGCCATGCTGGTTACGGCTGATGAGTATTGACATCCAACATCTGGAATTGATTTTGGAGTCCCCACTTCTGGACTGCATAATGCTTTTTTGTGTGTGTGTGGTCATTACAATATATGGCCAAAGCAGATAAGAGGTTTATAAAATATAAATAGTATTAACAAATGAGAGAGAGAGATTTATCCCTTACTCACAGTGCTATAATTCTAGGACTGCTTCCAGTTGGTGTTTATTATGGGCATGGGCGCCATCCTGCCCTCAGGGTGGTGGGTACCCGCCACTATAGTGCGGATGTGCAGCGTCTCACACGACACACAACGTCGTGTCAGGTTTTTGGAGGGGGACTGTGGCAGAGAGAAAGAGAGAGAATCCAGCTACACCCTCCGCTACCAGCAAGAAACCCTTTTCCACAGGAAGGGGACTTGGACTTGGAGGCAGAGAGACTCTGCTTCCACATCCGAGCCCCCACTCTGGAAAAGGGTACCTCGCTCGCTGGTTGGCTGCAGAGAGTGGAACTGAATTTCTTCTCTTTCAGAGGCAGCGCCACAGAGGCTGGCTGGCTGGCTGGATAGAGTGATAGATGGATAGATAGATGATAGATAGATAGATCAATAGATAGATAGATAGATAGATAGATAGATAGATAGATAGATAAATTTTATTTATACCCTGCCCTTCCTGGGCAGAGCCAGGCTCACACCAATAAAATCACAGTAAAAACATAATGGGGACAATTTAAAATACAGGTTAAAATGCAATTAAAAATGCAGCCTCATTTTAAAAGTTGCCGATAGATCAAGACCATAAGGGGAGGGCAACATAAGGGTCAGACTGAGTCCAAACCAAAGGCCAGGCAGAACAGCTCTGTCTTGCAGGCCTCTCTCCAGCTTTCCTCCTTGACTTTCTGAGTGCCTGGCTCTCAAAATCACATTATTGTGGGTGCCCAAGTACCCACAGCCCCCTGGCATTGGCTCCTATGATTATGGGATACATGCTGCTCATGCATGCCTTGTTCATATCACCTACGCTCTGTTGCCAGCCTCAAAGTACCGGTCTGTATTTTTTGCCCCTTTAATCTGGATTTTGCGTATTTAATCTGGCAGGGAATTGATATTAAAATAAAAACCAACTGTTGCCAACCACCCATCTGCAATATATGAATGGCCCAATTGCAATAGGAAACCCCACCCAGAAGCACACCATGAAATTAATTAGCAGTTGATCCAAGACAGACAAAATAGTTCTTCATGCAGCACATCATTTACTCATGGAATTTATCACTACAACGTTGTAATTTTCAGCAGCCTATATGGATTTAAGAGAAGATTAGATAAAAAACTTAGATAAATTAAAGAGAGTTTTTTTTATCAGTGCCTAGAAGCTATGATATCTAAGTGAACCACTGTGTGTTTTGTTAACCCTTCAGGGAAAATCCTTTGACTAAACCCCTGAAGAGTTACTGTCAGTGCAGACAGATGGATACTAGTGATGTAACTTAGGATAAGGCACCTTCCTATATGAATCACTGGATTCTAGGTGTTGGGGACAAATTGCAACCGAGAGCTATCATCTCCATGCCCATCTTGGTAGCTTCCAGAGGCATAGCTAGCCCTTTTCTAGACAGAATGGAACTTTTGGCTAATCTAGCAAGACAGTTTTTTTCATTATAATCATAATACCTTTATTGTCATTGTACAACCTGTGTACAATGAAATTAAACAAGCCTCCCTCCCCACCCAAACACTCAATCTCTTATCAAACAACACAACACCTAGCAAGTCAATTTCGCTATGTTATTTTTTGTTCAACAGCCTAACAGCCCATGGATAGAAGCTATTTTTTAGCCTGTTGGTACGACTGATTATACTTCTATATCTCCTGCCCAAGGGTAGCTGGTTTCCCTGGTGGCTTAAAATATATACCATATTTTTTGCTCTATAAGACTCACTTTTCCCCTCTTAAAAAGTAAGGGGAAATGTGTGTGTGTCTTATGGAGTGAATGCAGGCTGCGCAGCTATCCCAGAAGCCAGAACAGCAAGAGGGATTGCTGCTTTCGCTGCGCAGCAATCCCTCTTGTTGTTCTGGCTTCTGAGATTCAGAAATTTTTTTTTCTTGTTTTCCTCCTCCAAAAACTAGGTGCGTCTTATGGTCTGGTGCATCTTATAGAGCGAAAAATGTGGTAATTGCGGTCCTGAGCTGTTTAAGGCTCAGTAGTTGATGTTTCCCTGCAGCAAATTTATACGTGGCCACCATGATGCAGTCAGTATTATAAATGATATGGGCTGAATGAATGCTAGTAACTGACAGCACTGATAAGAGTGCATATCCTAAATACACATACGAGCATAGAAATTACAGGTTTTAAATAGTGTAGCATTGCAAGATGTGATAGCAGACTCCACCGCTGCAAAGAGTTTCTCATGCAAGAATTAAACTGGAAACTCCATTTCCCAGCGGTGCTGAGTTTTGCTTCTAAAATTGCTCCTTCTCCACATCCGCTGTTGCTGGTTTGCACCTACACTTGGCCACTGTGGGGAAAAAACCACATCGCAACTGGACTTTCCCGTGCTAATGTGAATAAAATCTATTTCAGTCCATTACTGACGGAAATAATATTGCAAAAAAAGTTGCTCTTTTCAGCTAGCAATTGGAGATTTTAGCAGGGGATGTGCTACTGTGCCCCCCGCAAAAATAAAAAATAAAACCTGACATTGGTTTGGCATATGGCCAGGTGAATAGTTCTAATAATATATATGTAAAAAGCTCTAAAACCTGCGTAAATATTGGAGTGCAGCAACAGCCAAACCACATTCCACAATGGTATCTAATGTTTGGGTTCTAAGCAAGTAGAAATGTTAATCAGTCCCACCAGATGCTGTTAAACTAGCCTCTCTTCCCAATCTTGCCTGTATCTTCTCAGGTCTGTTGGGCAATACAAAACATTTTAAACAGATACATAATTTTATCCTTTTGGTACATGTGGTCCTGGCGAGTTAAACATCATATCCTTCCACGTTGGACTGATGAATGCAGTTTAAGCATTAACATGGCACAGTTTCTTCCATCTGCTGACTGTCCATTACTGTGTAAACGTTGCTTCATGCACAGTTATAGAGAATCAAGTTCAATGGGATTTACTCTCAAAGAAGATGGGTGACACCTGGCTTGAGAGCAGTACATGTGAAAAGGATCTAGGAGTCTTGGTTGACCACAAACTTGACATGAGCCAACAGTGTGACGCGGCAGCTAAAAAAGCCAATGCAATTCTGGCCTGCATCAATAGGAGTATAGCATCTAGATCAAGGGAAGTAATAGTGCCACTGTATTCTGCTCTGGTCAGACCTCACCTGGAGTACTGTGTCCAGTTCTGGGCACCACAGTTCAAGAAGGACACGGACAAACTGGAACGTGTCCAGAGGAGGGCAACCAAAATGGTCAAAGGACTGGAAACGATGCCTTATGAAGAACGGCTAAGGGAGCTGGGCATGTTTAGCCTGGAGAAGAGGAGGTTAAGGGGTGATATGATAGCCATGTTCAAATATATAAAAGGATGTCACATAGAGGAGGGAGAAAGGTTGTTTTCTGCTGCTCCAGAGAAGCGGACACGGAGCAATGGTTCCAAACTACAAGAAAGAAGATTCCACCTAAACATTAAGAACTTCCTGACAGTAAGAGCTGTTTGACAGTGGAATTTGCTGCCAAGGAGTGTGGTGGAGTCTCCTTCTTTGGAGGTCTTTAAGCAGAGGCTTGACAACCATATGTCAGGAGTGCTCTGATGGTGTTTCCTGCTTGGCAGGGGGTTGGACTCGATGACCCTTGTGGTCTCTTCCAACTCTATGATTCTATGATTCTAAGTGTGTGTGGGCTTACAGTCTTCATTCGCAAAGAGCTTTATACTCTTCACTGTGCTTACCCATTCAGCAAGAAAAAAATTACTGTTCAAGACGACAGTATGAATTCATAGGAAAGTTTTGGACCCAGTTTGCACTTCATGCAAGAAGCTAGTCTAGCTTTCCTATCAAGTGAATCCAAGAATACCCATCGTGTCTGGCAGAGAGTAGGGCATTTTACTGCTTTGCAAACTCATTGCTAGAAAGAATGGGCCCAAAGCAGGATTTCTGGAATATATTCATTTATATATTAAAGATATGTATATCCCCCCTTCCACTGCACTTGCAGTGCCCAGGGTGGCTAACAACAGTTTAAAGAGCAATAAAATGGAGTAGAAAATTATTTAATGTTCTCACCTAGCTGTTTCATATTTGCATAGCACAGCTTGTCCATCACTACAATAGCTGTCAGATTTGTTTGCAGAAATATATACCTGGATCTCCAACACTCTGTTCTAGACTCTTACATTTAGGGGCTCACTGCAAACCCAATCAACATACGGTTTTTATTGTTACTGTGCAGGATCTCCCTAAAACTGCCCCTATATGGTGCCTTATCCCTTGTTAATTCAAAAGACCTCCCTGTTCTAGGAGACTCCTTTAAAGACTATCAGCTGATTGGCGCTGATTGGAGGGCCTTCATGGGGCTTGCTGTAATCAAAAGGTAAAAGGTAAAGGACCCCTGGATGGTTAAGTCCAGTCAAAGGTGACTATGGGGTTGTGGCGCTCATCTCGCTTTCAGGCCGAGGGAGCTGGCGTTTGTCCACAGACGGCTTTCTGAGTCATGTGGCCAGCATGACTAAGCTGCTTCTGGTGCAGCAGGACACCGTGACGGAAACCAGAGCATATGGAAAAGTCGTTTACCTTCCCGCCACAATGGTACCTATTTATCTACTTGCACTGGTATGCTTTCGAACTGCTAGGTTGGCAGGAGCTAGGACAGAGCAACGGGAGCTCACCCCATCGCAGGGATTCGAACCGCCGACCTTCTGATCGGCAAGCTCAAGAAGCTCAGTGGTGTAGACCACAGCACCACCCGCGTCCCCTTTGCTGTAATCAGCGATCAGCTGATTCACATGGAAAATGCTCCATTTGCAATAGCTATGTTACATAGGTAAATTTATTTAGTTATTTCTTACTGTTTTCAGGCTAACATGGAACCTTGCACAGTCATAACAGGTAACACAGACATGTCTCTGCTCCAACAGTGGGGACATTATGAATCACCCAGTTCCTACTGAAAATCAGAAATGGCCTCTAGTCAACAGGATAGTGGCATATAACTTATGGTTTGTAGCATATTCCCCTGCATGTGTCCTGAGTTAATGGGGGGGGGGAATCCATTGGACATCCTTTCACAGCACAATCCCATGCATGGAAGGATGCTTCCTGTCTTCAGTGGGTCTTAGCAGATGTGTTTAGGATTGCATCCTTAAATGCATTTACATTTTTGCACTGTTCCAAGTCCTAGTAAATTAAGATAAGATCTCCATTCAGCAGGTTCGCTGTCCTCTGTCATGTGGTCTTTGTCTTTGGGAGAAGTTCTTCTCTTTACAGTATTTACCTTTGATTTGTCCTGAGGATGAATTGCAGGGAAAGGTGTGGTAAACATTAGCTTTCTCTCTCTCTCTCTCTCTCTCTCTCTCTCTTTCTGTTTGCATTTGCTGCAGAAGCTGCAGCTGCCGTAACAGAAGATAGCTGGAAGCTGCTTTTGTATGGAGCTGGTTTGAGCGTTATGCAAAACTAACAGGTTACTCAGCGAGTAAAAAGAAAAAAAATCACCTTAGATGCTCAGAGGCCATCTATTCCTTCATATTTATTTACTTTAAAGGCATTTCTAAACTGTAGCAAAGATATATCATAATAGTGATAATCTATGCTGGAAATGTAGAGAAAAAGAGGGTAACTTTTATTATATGTGGTGGACCTGCCCCAAGGTGAAAGACTTCTGGGTGAATACTTATAATGAATTTAAAAAATGTTAAAATATACATTTATTAAGAAACCAGAAGCCTTTCTTCTTGGAATAATAGGTCTAGAATTGCCCAAGAAATATGTTAGATTGTTTTTGTATGCCACAACTGTAGCTAGAATTTTGTTAGCTAAGAATTGGAAAACACATGAAGTCCCAACAGTGGAGGAATGGCAGATGAAGATGATGGACTTTTCAGAGCTAGCTGACCTGACTGGAAGAGTCCGCAACCAGAAGGAGGAGGAGTACCAGAAGGAATGGATGAAATATAAAGACTATTTAGTTAAATATGCTAAGATAACTTAACATTAAGATAACTTAATTCGGAAAACTTGCAAATACCAGATAGGCTTAGGATTTAAACAGGTGATGTTAGAGAATAAAATGTTTAAAGTCAAAATGAATAGAAAGAATGATGTTAAGTGATTAAGTTAATTTTATGAGAAATTTAGTTTTGGAAAACTGATAAGATTTATGTTTGTTTGTTTGTTTGTTTGTTTGTTTGTTTGTTTTAAAGATTTTTTGGGGGGGGAATTGGGGGAAAAGGCATTTCTAAACTGTTCAACCTTTCAAAAATCCCTAGGCAATGTACACTATGTAACAATGCAACAGCAATATCCATTAGAACAGAAGTGAAACATAAAACCAATAAAACAGAATAAAAGCAAAAACAACAACAACAGATATTGGGGGAATCGTACACATGAAACGGGATCCAATCTTATGAGTCAATTGTAGCTTGGGCAAAAAGATAAGTCTTGGCAAGATCTCTGAAGTGGGTAATGTTTGATTTATGGCAGAGAGAAGAAGGGAATTCTGTCGTACAGGGGTGGCAGCAGAAAATGCACGCTCCCAGGTTACTGCCTTGTGATATTCTGTAAGTGCCACAAGTAGAATTTACCCAGAACAGAGTTTCCCAAATTTGAGTCTCCAGCTGTTTTTGGACTACAGTTCCCATCATCCCTGCCCCCTGGTCCTGCTGGCTAAGAGGGGTGGGAGTTGTAGTCCAAAGACAGCTGGAGACCCTGGTTTGGGAAACCCTGTCCCAGATGATCAAAATGACTTTACACATTTATACAGGGGCAGGTGGTCTTTCAGGTAACCTGGTTCTCCAGGTTCTTGGACTGAGCCATGGCACTTTGGAGCAGAATTCTAAGGGCAAAATTCTAAGGAGTGCTGTATTGCCATATAGACTGGGCTGGGTTTTCTTGGGGATTGTTGCTGTTATTGATATTAATTTTTGTGTCTTCATTTAAATCTTATGATTTATGCGGAAATTATAAATTATTATTCAGTCCAATTGTGTCCTTTTTGCTGTTTTATTTATTGATTTATGACTACTTTTGTTATGTTTGATCATTATTATTTTTTAAAAAGATTTCTTGTTGTAATCTGCCTTGAGCGTGATTTTGACCATGGAAAGGCGGCATACAAATAAAAAGATGTGTGTCTGTATTAACTTGCAAAAACTACACAGGTTTTTTTGTAAATAGGTGCCAGTTTGGGCAGAACAGATTATTTGTTTCTTTGACCAAATCTGTAGGGAGGAACCAGCCATGAAAGGCTGCCCTTGTGTCATATATGTGTGTGTGTGTGTGTGTGTGTGTGTGTGTTTGTGTGTTTGTGTGTGTGTGTGTGTGTGTGTGTGTGTGTATGTGTATTCTTTTTCATCATGGTAAATAAACACATTAATCCCCAAGTATTCCACTCCACTCCTTTTGGATTTCTATAGTCCAATTTTGTGTTTTGGAACAGCTAGATATTTTCACCTGCATTTTCCATGAACATCACTGCTGTTCTTGGAATCATACCTTTTAAATTAACTCGCATATTAGTAGATGGGCTCCTGACATATAACTACTGTATTAAATTTTGGGATTTATTTTCAAGGTTGTAGATATGCATCCTTTCATTAGCCATTGGTAATATCAATAATCCCTCTCCTTGCAGAGAGGGATGCTTGTAGGTTAGTTGTCGGTTTAGTTGTTTATTAATTGTTTGGGAAGATAACAGAAGTTAAGGAATGCTGATTGACTGAGGTCAGCATATAACAGCTGTGCTCAAAGATCTGCATTGGTTGCCAATTTTGTACCAGCCCAGGTTCAAGGTGTTATTCAAGGTCTTTTCTATACTTGACCTTCTTGAAATATTTGGGATAATATTTTGTTTGTTCGTTCGTTCTGTTGCTTTGAATGCATATTTGACCTTCTGTACTGCTTTATTTTGCAGTGTCTTATTTGTGTGTTTTTTTATTAATTTTTTACAAATCTTTCTTTTACAAATTATTCAAACATAACCATATTCAACAATTTACAAATTTTTGACTTCCACCAGCTCCTCCCACAATCCTCATGTTTTATATTTGTTCCGCATTTCCTTTATAATATATTGCCAGTTAATAATATCCTTTCATCTCATTTTCTCTTTACAATACCCTTTCTCATCACAAAGCCTCTTTAAAACCAACTAGCATTGTCTGTTCATCACAAATATTTTCCAGATAAATCGTAAACTTTCTCCAGTCCTGAGTGAACTTGTGATCTTTCTGGTATCTGATTTTCCCAGTCATTTTGTCTAATTCTGCAAAGTCCATAAGTTTCATTCTCCACTCTTCCACTGTCGGTAGTTCCTCTTGTTTCCAGTGTCTTATTTGATGTTTTAATGTAGGTTGTAAACTGTTTGATATTCTAGAAAGTGGTATAGAAATAACAATAACAATAACAATAACAATAACAATAACAATAACAATAACAATAACAATAATAATTCCCTCTCCTTGGATTATGTACCAGTAGAGAGATTTATAAGCATTACTGCACTCATGCATCTGTGGATTGAGATTACTACTATAGTGTAGAAGCACTGGCCTTGGACAGTTCTAACCTTGGTGAGCTATGGGATTTTGAAGCCTCCTCAATAAGTCTCTCCCCAAAAATTCTGAGATTACCTTATAAGGTTGTTTGATTTTCTCCTGCGGGTGAGGGGTACCTGCAATTCAGACTGATGGTGTTGGAGCTTCCATCATGCCTTAGATTCCCTGCATATACTTTTGGGTTGATTCATGTGGTGCACCTGAGAGAACAGCAAAGGGATGAGGTAATGAACCTCAATACCTTGTTCTCTCCACACCTTTGAGCCTAATTATACCAGTGACATTCTGTTATTCTGGAGCTTATGTGCAAGCTAAGTTAAACCAGAACTTTGCACCTGCTTTTCTTCCCATTCATGGATACTGTTTACAGCTGGTGATAAGACGATTAGGCAGAGAGCCGTAGCCCACAAGCAAATAATAATTGCTATTTAGATATACCCTTAAACCCAGCATGGTCTAGTGGTCAGAATATTAAAATAAGCCCTGGAACACCTGGCTCCAAATACCTGTTTCAGCCAAGGACTCAGTGGGTGGCCTCAGGCAATCTGTTTAGTTCAACAATGGCACAAAAGCCGAACACTGGAAATAATAGCACAGTTTGCAAGGCTTTTCTGTGGAGATTAATCAGATGATGTTTACAAAATATAAAGAGATTTTGGGAGGAGGTGGGGGTTAAAAGATAGGTTGGAAGCTGACCATATTCTACTGTTACAAGGATAATGGAATGTACATGTTGGTTCTTGCAAATCATTTTTTTCTGAGAGTTATTACCAGGAGATGAAAGTTAAAGACTCACCTTTTTCAGATATAGAATTGAGTTCCAAGTGGTTGTTTTTTTTTTTTTAAAAAAAAGTTATACCCTAGCTTTTGAGACTTGTTGATTTTCTGAGAAGTCAATTCATATGCTGTTTTGCAGTTGTTTCGGTGTTAAAAAGTTTCTGATTTGTAGTATTTCCAAAACATTAAAATGTTAGAAAACTTTCTGAAATCCATTAATTATGAACAGAGAGGGATTGAACTGGATTGTCTGTGCCCATGCCAGCAAATAATCTGGCCAAGAACATTTTGCTCCAACCAGTTTTTACTTTTCCCTCTTTCACTAAGCCAGATAAGAAGTATTCCATCCATAACAAATGTTCGTCCTTCCACCACTTCCATCCTCCTTTGGAGCCTTTAAGTCAACTTTAAATTCCTTCCTCCTGGAGCAAGAAGGTCACAAATATTGCCGATAGCATGTTCTACTTCAGGCAACTTCAGATCCATGTCAGTTCTTAACCTCAAATATTGAACCAATTTCCCCACAGATAATACAAATAGAGTCTAAGATGGAAAAGGCACAACCTTGCTTTGGATATTGTTTTCCTTCTGAAAAAGTCACATGAAAATCGCTATGTGGGATTTCCATTAAATCTTTCCACATGGAGACCATCACCAGATGGTTAACTACTTATTTGCAGCGGTTCAGATTGGACAGTTTTCTCCATATCACCAAAGACATTTCCTTTTTACTGTGGTGGAAAGGGGAGGGGAAATTGCTCAGTCTACAAAGTGAGCCACTGCATAGGAACTGCATAGGCCTTAACAGACTAGGACCCTAGAGTATCTGAATTACCACCTTTTTGCATGCTCTGCCTCCACTAGGTAAAGGGATTAAGTCCAGTCGTGGCCGACTCTGGGGTTGTGGCGCTCCTCTCGCTTTATTGGCCGAGGAAGCTGGTGTACAGCTTCCGGGTCATGTGGCCAGCATGACTAAGCCACTTCTGGCGAACCAGAGCAGCCCACGGAAACGCTGTTTACCTTCCCGCTGGAGCGGTACCTATTTATCTACTTGCACTTTGGTGTGCTTTCGAACTGCTAGGTTGGCAGGAGCAGGGGCCGAGCAACGGGAGCTCACCCCGTCACGGGGATTCGAACTGCCGACCTTCTGATCAGCAAGTCCTAGGCTCTGTGGTTTAACCACAGCGCCACCTGTGTCCCCTGCCTCCACTATTAGAGGCCTAATAGCATGCCTCTGAATTCCAGTTGCTAGGAATCACAAGTGGGGAGAGGGCTGTTGGGCTGCTGTACTGTTGTACTCATGCCCTACTTGTGGACATTTGGTTGTCAGCTGTGAGAACAGGCTGGTGGACTACATGGGCGTTTGGTCAGATTCAGTATGGCTCATTTTATGCTCTTATTCTTCATAATGTTTAGAGCGCTGTGGTCTAAACCACTGAGCCTCTTGGACTTGCCAATCAGTAGGTTGGCGGTTCGAATCAACGCGACAGGGTGAGCTCCCATTCTTCTGTCCCTGCTCCTGCCAACCTAGCAGTTCAAAAGCACTCCAGTGCAATTAGATAAATAGGTACTGCTGTGGCGGAAAGGTAAATGGCATTTCCATGCGCTCTGGCACTTGTCATGGTCCTCCGTGCACCAGAAGCAGTTTAGTCCTGCTGGCCACATGACCCGGAAAGCTGTCTGTGGACAAACGCCAGCATTTTAACCTGCATTTTAAATTGGTTCCCCCCCCTTTTCCCCCCTATTATGTTTTTCCTGTGATTTTATTGGTGTTAGCTGCCCTGAGCCTGGCTCTGGCCAGGGAGGGCAGGGTATTATTTTATTATTATTATTATTATTATTATTATTATTATTATTATTATTATTATACAGTGGTACCTCTGGTTACGTACTTAATTCGTTCTGGAGGTCTGTTCTTAACCTGAAACTGTTCTTAACCTGAAGCACCACCTTAGCTAATGGGGCCTCCTGCTGCCGCCAGGACACAATTTCTGTTCTCATCCTGAAGCAAAGTTCTTAACCCAAGGTACTATTTCTGGGTTAGCGGAGTCTGTAACCTGAAGCGTATGTAACCCGAGGTACCACTGTAGCTCCCTCGGCCTGAAAGCGAGATGAGCGCCACAACCCCATAGGCGCCTTTGACTGGAATTAACCATCCAGGGGTCCTTTACCTTTTTTAAAAAAACCTGATAAAAATGGATTCATTGAGGATAAGCTATCAATTACTACGAGTCATGATGGTCATATATTACCTCCATTATCAGAGTCAGTCTTTCCTCTATATACAAGTTACCAAGGAGCACAAATGGGAGAAGTGCTGTCCTCCTTTGGGGCCTCCAATAGGCATCTGGTTGACCATTGTGATGCCCAGTCCTACCTGTCTCTCAGTTGCTTCAGAAGCAGAGCTTGCTTTCTGCAGAAAGGGATCCCTGCCAGCCCCCAGCCCCCCCCCCCCGGGTCCTGGATCCTTATTGGATGCTGTTTGGGGCTGTTCCTGAGTTTCTGGGGATGCCATTCATTCATTCACTTTATTTGTTCAAAGCATCTTACAACAAAGGAAACAGGGATACATTACAAACAAATGATTCATAATAACATAGCAAAGCAATAAGACAGTAACAATTTCATAATAGCATAGCGAAACAGTAGCAAACATAGTAACATTTTAAAAACTGCATTTTGGTGCTCTAAACAACAGGATTTCTTAGACAACATGCAGCATCTAACAGCAATAGTCACAACTTCACAGTTTTACCCTAGTTTTAGGAACACCCCTTCCCATGAACACAGTCCTTCAGCTTCTTACAGGGTGAATTTGATTTAAATCAAATCGATTTAAATCACTAGTCAGTAAGACTTGATTTAAATCGCTAGTCATTAAGACTTAATTTAAATCATTTTTTTTTACAGAAAGACTCATTCTTGCTGGTATAATCTTAATATTTACAACCAGAGGAAGGTCTCATTTTTGGAATAATACATTTTCAGGGTAGTTTTTACAGTTATATAAAAAAACTACTGATGTGGTTATACTATTAGCAATACATAGACAGATAATTATGAAATTATTGTGAGTTTTAATAAGTAAACTCTTTATATTTGAACAACTTTTCTGCTGTACTTTATTGGAAGAAGAAAAACAATCATTTCCTTAATAACAATTTAAACAATTTATTTAACTAAAACAATAACATAATAGCATATGTATCCATGTTTGTTAACTGATGTGGTGAAGTGATTTTTTAAAAAATAAAATAAAAAAACTTAGTCTGAGTTTTAGCACACATGAAAAACTTAAAACAAATCCTTATTTCCTGAAAATTTGGACTATAATGTAACTTAAATAGAATATCTTTAGACATATTTTCCTGCAAAAGCATTTTATTTTCAAAATCCAGTTTAAATAAAAAAAATCAGATTTAAATTTTAAAAAATCAGATTTAAATTTAAAAAATCTGATTGTTTTTTTTAAATCATTGATTTTTATCCACCTGGATAAAGCTTCCACATCATCCATGCTCAGATCTTCCCCGTAAAAGGAGTTATATGGTGGGTGGGTGACAACTAGATGGGCCACTGGCATTTTGAGGTTATAATCCAGTTATAGTGGCACAGTCTTGGGTGTATGACTTGGGATGCAGTGGGCAGGGATCAGGGACAGGGCCTCGCTGGTAGTAGCACCTCTGATGTGGAATTCCTTTCTGTTAAAAGCTCAGTCTGTTGACTTTTAGAAACCAGGTGAAAACCAGTTTAACTTTCCCAGGTTTTAATGCCATTTATTTTGTTTTGTGGTTTTGCTGCTTCTTTTAACTATTGCTATCTGCTGCTATTTTATTATCATTGTATTTTACTGTTTAAAGTGATACCGTAAGCCACCTTGGGGAATTTTAAATTGAAAGGCGGAGTAGAAATCTTTCAATAAGTAAAAAAGAAGGAATGACTCAAAGTGTATTTACAGCTTCCATGTGAAGTGGTCTCCACATAGTAACTGCAGTTTGACCAGGATCTTATTGAGGAAGTTAATTACATCAAAGTGGTACTTTAGATCTGAAGCACCACTGAAAAAAGTGATTTTAAGCAGGCTTGAGGTAGATATTTCTGCACTAGCTGCATATTTGGCTTTTATATGGTGTGATATATTTAGTCGTTTATCTTTGTACTTTTTCACACATGAATTGTTTCAGATGACATGTTTCAGGTACCTTCATAATAATGCCTGATTCCCTCTTGTTGGGTTTTTCCAGTATCTATTAGGAATCACTATTCTAACTTGTCTTTATTTTTTAATTTATTTAGTTTACTGGTTCATTCTGCGACAACCAGGGCTGGACAGATCAGCCTAAGCACACCATTTGACACCATTTAAAGAACATTACTTCTCCAAAGAAACCTGGGAACCGTTTGTTAAGGGTGCAGGAAATTCTATCTCTGTGAGGAAAAACTGCAGTTTCCAGGATTCTTCAGAGGAAGTCATGTGCTTTTAATGTATGACCTTAATAATAGGCCCCTTTCACCCTGTTTTGTGCAGATTCTTTGAAGTAATGTTCCCACCTAAATTGTACACATTACTGTATGCATTTATTCGAAGAAGCTAAAAAGGTAAAGGTAAAGGACCCCTGACAGTTAAGTCCAGTCGCATACGACTCTGGGGTTGAGGCGCTCATCTCTCTTTACAGGCCGGTGTTTGTCCACAGACAGTTTTTCTGGGTCATGTGGCCAGCATGACTAAGCCTCTTCTGGCGCAACGGAACACCAAATCCAGAGCAGTGCACGGAAACGCCATTTACCTTTCTGCCGGAGCGGTACCTATTTATCTACTTGTACTTTTTGGCGTGCTTTCGAACTGCTAGGTTGGCAGGAGCTGGGACCGAACAACAGGAGCTCACCCTGTCGTGGGGATTCGAACTGCCGACCTTCCGATCGGCAAGCCCAAGAGGCTCAGTGGTTTAGACCACAACGCCACCCGTGTCCCTAAAAAACAACAACAAAACAACAACAACTATGTACTTTTAAATGCATTATTTCCTGTAAAATCAGTATTTTATACTGTACACATCTTTGCCATAAAGTATCATTTTGTGCACACTTTTTGTACATTGCCACAGCATTGCAAAATCCGGAGAAGTGCATAATCTAGTTATAAGGAGGGAAAAATTTGCTGAATTAACTATTTGAATTGGAATACAAAGGAGGGAGGTGTGAGGAAGTCATGGAAATAAGTAAATGAATTATAGGACAGAGAAAGAGGGATTTGTTTTTAATCTGTTCTTACTTTTCCTTTGTTTTTGTTTTTCTGTACTTTGTATTTTTTTCTCTTTTTTTGGATCATGTAATTTCTTTTTTTTGTGTTCTTTTTTATTTTTTCTCTTTTTATTGGAAATTTCAATAAATATTATTAAAAAAAAATTAAAGAAAAAAATAATAATAATCTGGTCAAGAGTTATGTTCCAGTCCGCAAATGAATTTGGGATTGTTGGATTGGGTCAGTCGACTGCAAGAAGCAGACGGAATGAATTCTTCTTCCGTCCCTAAAGACGAGCAACAGCTGAGATGTGATCTTGCAGGAGACAAATGTGCTTTGGAAAACTCTTCAAGACTCATCCCACAGCCCTTTGTTTATTAAAACAACAAGAAGAAAAAGATGTCAAGCAACCAACCAAATTTCAAGGAAGGTATACTTCAAGGGAAATCTGGGGTGTTCTGCTCAGGTACATTTTTCTGCAGGAATGGGAATTTATAAAAGTGTAAAGTAGGGGGGAAAAAATCCTGTAAGTTTTGCAAGCACTTCTCATGAGAGCTGAGCTTCTACACTTGTCTACTTGAATGTAGTTATATGTGCCTAAGAGGCTATGCTACAGCTATGGAATATAGCCCTTGCCTTTTCGTCTCCTGCTCTGCTAAGATGAGGAGTCGTGCTATTTCCACGGAGAGGGGATTGTTGCCGGGCCCTGAGCAAAAAGAACAAAATCAGGAGCAAGGTTTGGGCTTGCGAGAGGGTGGCCTGTAAAAACAGGATTTTCTGGGCTGCTCATTTGTAAACAAATGTATGTTACAAAACGAAAGAGGTCACATTGGTGTTTTTATTACTTCTTATTCCTGTTACTCCTTACTCCGTTTATTACACTTATTCCTGTAAGTGATCTGAATAGCAATTTAGAAATGCACTGAGTCAACAAAATAGATGCTCCCATTTGTGCTTATTCTCAATGGCTCTGGCAACCATTGAACCTTAAAAAGCGAAAGCAAAAAAGCAAGCTTGTTTTGTTGTTCAGTGTTGAAACTGGGGCCATCCCAGCAAAGCTCAGGCATTCTCTTGCCAATGGTAACACCACTGCAAGCTATTTGAAATTAAAACTAACAGAAGTGGTAGCAAGCTATCCCAAGGCATTAGTTTCCTCCCCCCAAAAATACCTTTAGGGATAAGCCATATGCTTTTTCATTTCACCCAGAAGCTGAATTAGCAAGTGTCTTTAAGGTAACACGCCTGTGCCAAGGAAATGCCACCTCCTGGACCCCTGAAGCTTTGTGTGCACATACAATGAGGTCAGATTGTTACTTTCCAACCTGGAAACCTTGCATAAATACCTTGATGAAGAGAGAGACAAGGCAGCTGTGGTTTCTATCACTGATTCCCTTCCCACTTTTGCCTCCTGTAGTTTGCAGGTATGCTGTACAGCATCGGGGTGGGGTAGGGTGGGGTGGGGGACAGAACAGGTGGGAGAAGTGACAGCTGCCTTATTTCATCCTGCGTCAGAAACCTGAAAGGTGCAACAATGGTGACCGGGCTGAAAAATAGAAGCCCTGACAGAGCTACCATCTCCTTATCCTGTCCAAAAGGTGTCCAGATCTTGAAGGTGCCTCCATACCTGGCCACTTCATTATACAGTGGTACCTCTGGATGTGAACGGGATCTGTTCTGGAGCCCCATTCACATCCTGCAGCAAATGCAATGTACATCCCGGCGCGGGTCGCAATTCGTCACTTTCGCGCATGCGCGTGACGACATTTTGAGTGTCTGCGCATGCGCGAGCGGCGAAAACCAGAAGTAGCGCACCCCGTTACTTCCGGGTCGCTGTGAAGCGCAACCCGAAAATATTCATCCCGAAGCTACTTCAACCCAAGGTATGACTGTACATCAAACAGATAGATCCATATTTGCACTGGCTGCCGATTTGCTACAGATCCAAATTCACGGTGTTACTATTGGCATATAAAGCCCTTAACAACTTGGGACCATTTGGCTTATGAGATTGCCTTACCCCATATGTGCCCGGTTGACTGCTTCAGTCGGCATAATTGGCACTACTGTAGGTGCCACATTATGCCCTTTCTGCATTTGTAAAAACTCGATCATTTAGCACGGCAGCAGCCACACTTTATCAAGGCGCCTTCACTATGCTCTTTTCCTCCTAAAAATCTTATTGTTTAGACAAGCCTACCCAGGTGCGGGTGGCGCTGTGGGTTAAACCACAGAGCCTAGGACTTGCCGATCCGAAGGTCCGCGGTTTGAATCCCCGCGATGGGGTGAGCTCCCGTTTCTCGGTCCCTGATCCTGCCAACCGAGCAGTTCAAAAGCATGTCAAAGTGCAAGTACCGGTAGATAAATAGGTACCGCTCCAGCGGGAAGGTAAACAGCGTTTCCGTGCGCTGCTCTGGTATGCCAGAAACGGCTTAGTCATGCTGGCCACATGACCTGGAAGCTGGGCGCCGGCTCCCTCAGCCAATAAAGTGAGATGAGTGCTGCAACCCCAGAGTCAGTCACGAATGGACCTAATGGTCAGGGGTCCCTTTACCTTTTCACCCAGGTGCTTAGAAAGTGGAGATATTTATCTTACGTAAACTGCTTTCAGGTGTGTGTGTGTGTGTGTGTGTGTGTGTGTGTTACAATCAAGCAGTATGTAGATTTTGTGAAATAAATAAGGAAAATGAATATCCAACAAAGCAGGATTTTATATGGCGAGGTGGCTCTGTCCGCATCCCAGAATCCATTGCTCTTTAGCATGTCCTCCCACTTGTAGGATTGCCCTCTCTGTTGCTCTTCTGTTCATCAGCTGCTTATTCTCGCTTGCTCTGTATGTTTCTGCCAAATTTACAGCAGTTCACACCCATGTAACTTCTAATGCAAAGCTGAGGGCCAGCAACCAGGTCTGTATGTGTAGCTGGCACATGAGTGAGTGGTGTATGTACATGAGTGAGTGGTGTATGTACATACAACTGAGTTGTATGTACATGAGCACATGTGCACATGGTGTACATGCATCTTCAAGTAATCCGTCTCCACCAGAGCTACACTTTCTCTTCCATTCGTTACCTTAGCTCCACCAGCTATCTGAAGTATTGCTTCTGCATTCTTGGACAGCCCATTCTCCGTAATCTTGTCTATAATCTCTTGGAACTTCCTGTGTTGGACACGTCACAAGTTTATGCTACTGACACCGCTCCCCTCCTTCCAATTTTTTACATCTCGACAAACTCGATCCCATATCTAGCCACGAAATTACAGCAGTGGTAGCCACTTTTCTGCCCTCCTAATGCTGTTGGACTCCCACTCTTACCAACCCAAGCCAGCATGGCCAAAGGTGAGGCTGATGGGAGTTGTAGTCCAACAATATCTTGAAGGCACCCATATTTGTTGGCATTTGAGAGACGATGGATGAGTGAGCCCTTGGGGGTGAAGTCAAACTGTTGGAAGGTTGCAGCGCCTGCTGTGGCTGTAGAGACCGATACAGGAGAGACATGTTATGTTGCATCTGGGGCAGATGAAGGCGTCCGGTTATGCTACTGCAGATGAGCCATGACATTTCTTCTTTCTGTGCTCCTCCCAGTGGTCATTCCTCCTCTGGTCACTGCTGACCTGACTGTCTCCAGGCACTTCAAAAATTGCACGTGTCTACTCTTAAAGCTTGTTGTTTTGAATAGGGAACCCTCTTCAAAGGTCTTAAAGTGGTTAATAAAAGTACTTGATCCCCTGCTAAATTTGCCCATTTGCCCTCTGACGAAGAAATGACCATTGTAGCTGTGAGAGAGAGAATAACAACAACAGGAAAACCCCCAGAAACCCAGAAGACAAAAGTCAGAGATTGATGTACATTATACAGTGGTACCTCGCGTTACAGACGCTTCAGGTTACAGACTCTGCTAACCCAGAAATAGTACCTTGAGTTAAGAACTTTGCTTCAGGATGAGAACAGAAATCGTGCTCCGGCCGCAGCAGGAGGCCCCAGTAGCTAAAGTGGTACCTCAGGTTAAGAACTGTTTCAGGTTAAGAACAGACCTCCAGAACTAATTAAGTTCTTAACCCGAGGTACCACTGTAATGAGTGAAATAAGTATTTGATCCCCTATCAACCAACCAGATGTCAGGCTACCTGGTATCTTCACTGTATGTAACGAGCTGCGATTAGAAGCACCTGCTGTAAGGGAGAGGCCTTACCTGTAATTCCAGCTCATTACAGTACCTGTACAATGGGCAAATTTAGCAGGGGATCAAATACTTTCCCCCCTCACTGTATATTGATTTTGTGTGGGTTCCTGCTCTCAAAGCAGTTCAGTTGCGTTATAATTCCAATGATTTTGAGGCTACCAGCAGCCAAGTGTTAGCAGCACAAACCGTTAATATTCTCAGAATGCGAATATTTATTTACTAATGGCGCATAAACTAAAAGGATCAAAACCCTGCCTAAAGTTAATCTCATTGTCACAAGCCATCTTTCCTTTCCAGCCTTTGCTTCCTGGAACTCTGATGAGAACCTTTGTACCGCTCATACCATGATGATTTGAATTTCACGCTAGGTAATTTCCAATTCTTCAGTCATTTAAGCTCTTGACAGTTTTGAAAACAACAGCTGATCTTAGCATAAGCAGGCCTCCCTCACATGCCTGCAACTTCAGTTGATTGTGTTTTCTCAGCGCGCCCAGATATTATGCTGAGTCATATCTGATTCATGAAATGGAACAACCAAGTGGGAGAAGAGGCCGAGAAAATGATGAATCGGATAGAATCCTGTGCAGAAGGCAGTATACTGGTTATTCAGAGGAAGCTCTTGCAGAGCAGCTAGTAGAGTTAATTACATACGCATTGCTCCAGTTTATTGGGCGGTGGGGGAGGGAGAATTATGCCCATGATTCCCAAATTATTATAATGTAGTGTTCAGAAGTGCAGTTCACCCGGACTAAGCAGAAGCTACCTGTAGATGTGTTGTGGGGAGGTCAGTTAGAATAGCCCTGCTTTGCTCTTTGCAAAAGGGAAAAGGCATGGCAAAAGTTGCTTGTGCAGGCTCTTCTAACCATGGAGACATGGATGGTGCAAAGAAGAGGATGTATTGAAACCATCTTGTTATCTATTTACAAGGTGGTGAGTATTGCTGCCTGTTTATCGGGAGGCTTGTTTGTGTATATTACCTTCACAAACAGCATATTTCTACCTGTGCCAAACAGGGCGGAATTACTTTCGGAAATTACCTTGCTTCAGCAAAACTTATCCCACATATATCTTGGGTCCAGTGGATTTTACTAGGGATGGGTGAACAACCCTCAGCTCACTTGAGAATTGACTTTTTTCCCTTCATAATTTTTGCATTATTCTTAATCCAACCAAGAACTCACATGACAGTAACACGTTTTTACTTCTCTCAGAGTTTTTTTTTAAGGGGTGCTGTTTCTTTTATACAACCTCCTCTGGCAACTGCTTCCATTGCATCCCAGAAGAGGTGGTTTGTTATGTTTTCTACATCTTTTTCTTTAAGTAGTTTTGGAGGGTCTTCAAGGGACTCTCTCTTGTTGTGCATGGTCTGTGGTCTTAATGTTGCCGATATTTGTTTTGACCAAGGGGAACAGGCCTGGTGTGACTAGGACCTTGTGTCATGATGGCCTGGCTGGAACATGTGACTGGTGTCACCTGGGTTTTCCTCTCTCTCCCCACCCCCCATGTATCATATGGGCCTCCACCTTTTAGCATTTTAGCAGTCTGTAGAAGGCTTTGGTTTTTTTGGATTTCCCTTGGAGAAAGGTTGGCCCTCGGGTTGTGGGGTGTATGTCTCTCAGGGAGGTGCAGAACATGAGGTTTTGAGGTTTTTATGACTTAGAGACAATGGCTGGCACCCATTTTCCTTTCCTTATGGAGCAGATAGTACATGACAGTCTAATAATTTTGCGTCAAATGCTTCTGTTAATGGTTGTTTTGGTTCTAGACCACCTGGGCAAGTTGACATTGGACTTGGATGTCACTGACTGAGAAAGCAGAAGAAAAGCATGTTAAAAGCTTGATCTTGGTGCAATAAAACAGCAGTTAATTATACTGGACATGTTAGTTTCTGGTAAGCTTGTTGGCAGGCTTCGTCTTTAGCCTCATGTCTATCATACTTTCCTCCGCTACATTAAACATGTAAATCTAATCAAATTATTATTTCATGAACTCGCAGATACTCTGTTAGGTTCATGCTCTTTGAACGGCCAATGCAAGTGGGATTTTTCACACCAACTTGGTGGCGACCAGCAAATACTTTTGATTTTCTTGCCCTCGATAAACATTGGAATAGAAAAGGAAAACATGCAAGTAGTGAAAGAAATGTAACATAATTAGTTAGTATGGGACATGGAGAACAGTAGCGTGTGTGTTACACTGCCCAAATGAGACTATTTTTCCTGCCCACTTTTTTTTTATGAAGATGGAAGAAAAGGCAGTGCATTTATTCAGTCATTCTGGAGGAAAGCTGTGAAATTATTGGATTATGTAAAAGAGCCCATCCACGAGTTCCTTAGATAGCTACCCTTCAATGGCATGTTGTATGCAAGCAGAAGGGCCTAGCTTTCACTGGTCACGATACCTTCCAAATTATAAAAATTACAAGCAATAACTGTGGCCATGACACCTTTCTGAGCATGAGTAAGGAAGGGTTGCATGTGAGCATGTGAGACACGGTTGCTGGAGCCACAGCAGGGAGGTGTTGAAGCACACGGGAAACGCCAGTCTCTACAGACTGTCTTGCCAGAGTGGTGCATGCTCTAGTTATCTCCCGCTTGGACTACTGCAACGCGCTCTACGTGGGGCTACCTTTGAAGGTGACTCTGCCACTGCAATTAATCCAGAATGCGGTAGCTAGACCGGTGACTGGGAGTGGCTGCCGAGACCATATAACACTGGTCCTGAAACATCTTCATTGGCTCACTGTATGTTTCTTAGCACAATTCAAAGTCTTGGTGCTGACCTTTAAAGCCCTAAATGGCCTCAGTCCTGTATACCTGAAGGAGCGTCTCCACCCCCATTGTTCAGCCCGGAAACTGAGGTCCAGCGCCAAGGGCTTTCTGGCGGTTCCCTCGCTGTGGGAAGTGAGGTTACAGGGAACCAGGCAGAGGGCTTTCTCGGTAGTGACGCCTGCCCTGTGGAACGCCCTCCCAGCCGATGTCAAGGCAATAAACAACTATTTTACTTTTAAAAGACAATTGAAGGTGGCCCTGTTTAGGGAAGCTTTTAATGTCTGGTGCTGTATTGTTTTTAATATTCAGTTGGAAGCCACCCAGAGTGGCTGGGGAAACCCAGCCAGATGTGGGGTATAAATAATAAATTATTATTATTATTATTATTATTATTATTATTATTATTATTATTTTACAAACGTTCACCACCATCACCCCTTCCCTGCACCTGCAAGGACCTAGCTTTCAGCATATATGCCCTCAAGTGGCTGCTTTGGGGAATAGCTTTTCCCCAGTGAACTCACACCAGGTATGTCTGTGCTCAAGAGTGCCATGGAAGGCTTTCTTATGATTGCATCAATTGATCAGGGAATCATGCCAAGAGAGAGTGAAGTATGGCGGTGGAGTTTATCCTTGCCCCCCAAAAGGAAGTGAGCATGCGACAAACCTACCATGACAGTCTGCTACTGAGACCCTTCAGATATTGTTGGATTCCAGGAGCTCCCACCAGGCCCAGCCAGCATAGATAGAGACTTGGGTGATACAGGACTTGCATGCCCAGAAGCATTTGGCCATAGGTTCCTCACCACTGCGCCACAGTATGAATGTGAGCGAATGTATGCGTGCGCATATGTGTCCATGTTTTTGCCCTGAGCAAGTGAAATGGGGTTGGGACAGAAGGGGTCTTTTCGTTCCTCTCCTTGCCTTCACTCTTCTATCTACCTTACAGGCCTCCACCCTATGGTCTGCGCAGATTGGGCCCAGGGGGTGTTTGTGGGGTGGTTGAATGGTTAAGCCCCCTCCCCTTCCTCACAAATAAATCTCACGTACAACAAAAATCTCATTTTTTATGTTTATTTTTTGTTGATACAGCAAGAAAAGAAGAAAGAGAAAACACAAATACCAAATTACACACAGGAATAACCATAGACACATAATTTTCGTAACAAACGATAAAACATAAATTGGTTTTAACACTAAAGACCCAGCCTCCCGTCTATTCCATATTTCGATATCATATTACTTCTTGCCAATACACACTTCTATCATAATTAAACTTTTTCTTAATATGTTTTAATTCTTATATCTACCTTGCAACTATTACTGAAGTTCCTCGAATGCTGCAACAGAGTTTAAACTACTATATTTATATTTCAAATATTCTTTGAAAACCTCCAAATTTTGAGACAAATTCCTGTTCTGATTTATTCTTTATTTTTTCTGATAGACCGTCTCATTTGGCATATTCTGTCAGCTTTTGGATCCAATCTTGTATAGAGGGGATTTCATTACTCTTCCATTTTGCCGCAATAAGAACTCTTGTTGCTGCCGTAGCGTATTAAAAAAATACCCTTCCTCTTTTACAGAATATCCAGATCTGTAATTCCCAGGAGGTAGGCCTCTGGTTTTTTTATTAAAAGAGATCTTTAGCAATTTTTTTTGCAGTTCTGCATGAATACTCTCCCAGAATACCTGTATTTTCTTACATGTCCACCACATATGGTAGAAAGTTCCTGAGTTGTCTCCGCATCTTCAACATTTACTTGACACATTTTTGTACATTTTCGAAAGTCTCCATGGTGTTAGGTATCATCGGTGTTGCATTTTTTGAAAGTTCTCTCTAATCGTATAACAATTTGTGAATTTCCAATTGATCTTCCATAATCTCATTTTGTTCTTAGTGCATGCACACCCTTTTCCCTGAAACTCCACAAAATGAACCTATTAAGTGTCTGGTCGACAGATAGATTGGCAAAAGGACTTTAGTCCAACCCACCTAGAAACCTCTTGCGATCTTTGTCTCCAAAAGGTGAGCAGTGTGTGCCTAGAGAAGACATAAGGGAAAGAGCGCAGTGGAGACATTCAGCCACCAGCCCTAGTCCTGGTCCTCTTGGAGAGGAGAGATATTCTGTCTTGAGGGCAATATTGATTCTTGTCTTCCCACAATGCTTTCTTTCTCCCTTTCCCTTTAGCTCCATTTTCAAAAGGATATGCAACAGTTCAGTTGTTCGGAGGCACAGGGCGTTAGCGTGATATAAATATTTGCTATTGCTACTAATAGCTGAGCAAGTACAATATCCAAAAAAAAATAAAAAATCAAGTGTGACTCATAGCATGTTAGCATGTGTTATGAATACACTGGCTTGCCTACGGGTGGGGGAGGCAGAGGGAAGCTGCTGTAATAGGTGTGTTTTTTTCCCTATAATGATTAGCCTGAAGTTATGAAGCTGCTGAAAACCTTGAGTTGAAGTCGTCTACATTTTATAATGCAGATTACCAGGATGGTGCCTTCCTGGTGTTCTTAGAACCCCCATCATCTCTGACCATTCGCCAGGCTGGCTGGGGGCTGGTGTCCAACAACGTCTGCAAGTCACCATTATGCACTTTCCACTTTAGACAAATAATAATACAGTGTTACATCAGGTTACATACACTTCAGGTTACAGACTCTGCTAACCCAGAAATAGTGCTTCAGTTTAAGAACTTTGCTTCAGGATGAGAACAGAAATCGTGCTCCGGCGACGTAGCAGCAACAGGAGGCCCCATTAGCTAAAGTGGTGCTTCAGGTTAAGAACAGTTTCAGGTTAAGAACAGACCTCCGGAACGAATTAAGTACTTAACCAGAGGTACCACTGTAACAACTACCATATTTTTCTGTGTATTAGGCGATGTTTTTTTGACTCAAAAAATCTTGTAAAAAAAACCTGGAGTCGTCCTATACACAGATAGTGGCATGGGGGGGGGGGAGCTGTGCAACTGTGGGAGGGGCACACTCTAGGGAATGTTTCCTGCAGCGGTGTGGAGGGGAAGCTGTGTGCCACCAGACAGCTTTGCACTGGGCAAGGGCCAAAGGCCCAGCAGGCCATGTCATAGGATGTGAGTGGGAAACTCTGGCTCTGCAGATGTTGTTGGACTACAACTCCCATCATTTCTGACTATCGATCAGGCTGGCTGGAGCTGATGGGAGTTGGAGTCCAACAACATTTGGAGGGCCTGTAATGTGGGCAAAAGCCTCCTCCTTCTTTCCCAGAATGGATAGCAACAGTGCTTTATGTTTGCCAGTGCACCCCAAATGCTCATTCAACAAACAAGGCTGAATAGCATACCCTCCAACATTTCTCCAATGAAAATAGGGATGTCCTATTCTACAGTAGTACTAATGCTACTAATAACAATAATTTTATTATTTATACCCTGCCAATCTAGGGAGCTTCCCGCCTGCAGTGGTGTGGGGGGAGCGGCTGCCCACTTTGCCAACCCCCAGCAATGGCCCTGTTGGGGTAATGGCACACATTCAGTTCCCCCTAAAAAAGCTCAACAACTTTGGGCTACCTCCCCTCATTTTCTTTAATTTAGTTCCCAAAAATAGGGGGCGGCTTATACATGGGGCATCTGATACACAGAAAAGTATGGTATTTTATTATTTGTTCCCCACCCATCTGACTGGATTGCCCCAGCCACTCTGGGTGGCTTCCAACAGAATATAAGAAAACATAAGAAAACATCAAACATTAAAAGCTTCCCAATACTGGCCTGCCTTCAGGTGTGGTGCCAGTGTGGTGTAGTGGTTAAGAGCAGTAGACTCGTAATCTGAGGAACCGGGTTCATGTCTCCGCTCCTCCACATGCAGCTGCTGGGTGACCTTGGGCCAGTCACACTTCTTTGAAGTCTCTCAGCCCCACTCACCTCACAGAGTGTTTGTTGTGGGGGTGGAAGGGAAAGGAGAATGTTAGCTGCCTTGAGACTCCTTCGGATAGTGATAAAGCAGGATATCAAATCCAAACTCTGCTTCTTCTTCTAAAAGTCAGACAGGTGTTTATTTCCTTGATATCTGATGGGAGGGCGTTCCACAGGGCGGGCACCGTTGCCGAGAAGGCCCTCTGCCTGGTTTCCTGTAACTTCGCTTCTCGCAGTGCGGGAACCTGGAAGAGATAAAGTTGACTCATTCAGCACTTAAATACTGTAGCATCAAGTGGTGGTTTATATGTGTGGATTCTTTTCATTTAAGTTGGTTTGCATATTAAGCCTGAAGTTATTTGGTACTGAGTAATCTATGAGAAAACAAAGGATATGCATAGCCCATACAGTTTTGAATATTCACACAAGTTCTTTGCCATTGTGCCTTGCCTAGTTTTCTGCTTTCTCCATCTATATGCTGAATATATTCCACTCTTTGCCACTGGAATTTTGCCTGCAGCATATTGTGAAGCAAGTTTGGGAAAGTTTCTCCTCGTGGGAAGCATACAGAGAATTTCAAGGCTAACCATAAGCATCTTGGTAACACCTGATCAATTTCTTGAGGGTCATTTTGGATGCCTCTAACCTGAGACAGGATTTCACTTAAAGTGAAATTTGAATATTCCACTTGGTCAAGGAAGCTCAAGGGACCTCATAAATGTGTCGAGAAAACTAGCAAAGATTGGGGGGGTGCTCCTATATTTCTGTTTAAAGTAGAGAAGTCTGAAAAATTAGTTAACCTTGGGAAGCTGTGATCATTCTTCAGGCTCGACTGTGGCCCCGTACTTGGGGGCATGCCATCAGTGTGAAGAATGAATCCCATTTTTGCCTTTGAACATCTATTTAAGTTCAAACATGTTCTATAGTCATTTTGACGGTTTGGCTTTCAGAGTAACGAGGCTGTCAAAAATACAGTAAATTACCACCAACACTGTTAACTTGTTTTTCCTTCTAGCAGAAAACATTCTTTTCAAATTGAAATGTGATTACAGGCTTGATCTCCTCTAAACATTTTATTTAACCCAACTGAAAAACGATGTTTTCCATAAGCTGCTTTCAAGCCTGGATTGGGGGTGGCAGGGTGTGTGTGTGTTGGGGAGGGGGGGGGGGAGAGAGAGAGAGAGAGAGAGAGAGAGAGAGAGAGACCAAAACAGAAAAAAACAAAGCAAAAAAGCCCTCACCTAATTATAGGATCCGTATTCTTGAGGAGGTTTGCAAGTATACTGTGTGACACATTTCAACACCTATTTTGTCCTGGAAAATGTCCAATGCCATCGCAGACCATGATGCTGAAATACTTAAAATGATAGAATACCAAGCTTCTAACTGTCTTAACCACTGTAGGCTAAACATATTTAAAGACAAACTATATGGCTGATTTATCAAGATGTGCATATTTATGTTGGCCTCTGTTTGTCTTGGGAAACAATGGAAGAGTGTGCCTTCGGGAGAGTCAAACCCTTGGAGAGTTTCAGCGCCTGCTGTGGCTGCTGGGAAAGATACGGGAGAGCCTCCTTTTTTTAAGTGTGTAATGGATTTTCAGTGAGACATGTTTTATTGCAGCTGGGGCAGATGAATGAATCTTTGTCCTGCCATGCTGTTGGAAAATTCCATTCCACCTTTAGTTGCAGACATGGAACTGTTGCATGTCACATGTCTGTTTACATACCAGCACAGTCTGCTGGGAACTTTGTGTGTGTGTGTAGCTTTTGCTTTTCTCTGTGTCTCTGAGAAGACAAAGAGAGAGACGGACGACATGTTTCTTTGTCCTGATTTATGATTAATAAATCCGTAGTTGGAGTATGCTTCCGCAAGCCTCACGCCTATTCTGTGTGCGCAGTTCGCTCGCCTGATATAGTGTGCCTTGGCTTTGAAGCCTGGGTCGCTGATTTACGTCAGAGCAGAGGCCGATGGGGGATGTGGGTGGCGCTGTGGGTTAAACCACAGAGCCTAGGACTTGCAAATCAGAAGGTCGGCAGTTCGAATCCCCGCAACAGGGTGAGCTTCCATTGCTCGGTCCCTGCTCCTGCCAACCTAGCAGTTTGAAAGCACGTCATGTGCAAGTAGATAAATAGGTACCGCTCCAACGGGAAGGTAAATGGTGTTTCCATGTGCTGCTCTGGTTCGCCAGAAGCGGCTTAGTCATGCTGGCCACATGACCTGGAAGCTGTACGCTGGCTCCCACAGCCAATAAAGCGAGATGAGCGCCACAACCCCAGAGTCGTCCATGACTGGACCTAACGGTCAGGGGTCCCTTTACCTTTACCTTAGAGGCCGATGGGTCTTCGCAGTGGGACGGCTGGAAGTAGATGACCCGTCTGGGGCTAGCCAGCTGGCCTTGCGACCCTCTGCATGCTGACAGTGATCACTCAATTGCCCATTCTCAGCCTAACTTACTTCACAGGGCTGTTGCGAGGATAACACGAGACCTAAATGCACCGCCCTTCGCTCCACAGAGGGCATGTGGGATATGAATGCAATACATAAATAAAATAAATCAAGTTAGAAATTTAATAAGTATTGAAAAACACTGGTGCGAGGTCTCCTTACCCCAGAGCTGTATTTCTAGATGGCTGTGCACCTGAAGGCAAGAGCGAGAAACTTGTGGCCTTCCATATGTCTCTGAACAGCAACTCCTTTCAGCCCCAGCCACTGTGCCTAATGGGCAGGCATGGTGGCAGATATAGTTCAGCAGAATCTGGAGCATGGGTAGGCAATGGCCCGGGGGCTGGATCCTGCCCAACTGCCTTCTAAATCTAGCCCGCAGATGGTCCGGGAATCAGCGTGTTTTTACATGAGTAGAATGTGTCCTTTTATTTAAAATGCATCTCTGGGTTATTTGTGGGGCATAGGAATTCGTTCATTTTCCCCCGTTCAAAATATAGTCCGGCCCCCCACAGGGTCTGAGGGACAGTGGACCGGCCGCCTGCTGAAAAGGTTTGCTGACCCCTGAATTCTGGAGGGTCACAGCTTAGTTGTTACAGAAGGCCTGGATATAGCCCCCAGCTCAGTCATGAAGCACACTTCTGGACTTAAATGTCATTCTGTGCAAATGCAAAACCTACTGAAAACAGTTTTTTGTTTTTTGTTTTTTGTTTTTTGAAAAAGCAACAGGTGTACTTTCCTTCCCATTCAGCTGTGCTGTGAAAACCTGCACCATTTTTTCCTCTTCACCTATTACAGGCTTCTTAGGAGAAAAAGTGGAAGCCCTGGATATGCCTTATAATAACATACCCGTGTGTCAGACGGTCTTTGGTGAGACCTTTGAGGAAGATGCCCATCCGTCCAGGTTACATCTTAAGCATTCCTCCACAACCAGATAGTTAGCAAGCATTTAGTATGTAAACACAGTTATGTACATTTGCTTTTGTAGGTTGCCAGCTGGGTTTTGGCTTACGTTCAAATATATATCGGGAGATAATTTTTTTTTTTTGCCACTGGAATGATTATTTTACCGTTTGGTTTCGGTCTATAACAAACAGCAGCTCAGGCGTTCAACAGATACTTAGACTCAGGGCCCGCATTTAACCCCATTCTATTTCAGCTGAATTCCTAGTTACCAACTTTCCTTAGACTTTTCCCATCATGGCCTCGAGAATGACAACATCTAAGTGGAAAAAAGGGGGGTTTCAACACTTCTGTTTCCTTCTACCTGAACCCAGTAAAAATGCATAGGGGGTGGGTTTGGGAGAGGGGGGGTCACTGTTCCAGGAGTGGCACTTAGAAGCCTTTTAATTAGATTTTATGAAAGGGGACAGAGAGCTGCTTCTGTTTACTCCACCCCTATATTTTCTCTGCATTGAGGCTCACGTCTACAGCACTTCTGCTTGTAAGCTGGCAGTTGCTCATTTTTCTTGCTGAGATAACCACATTGCACTAGGGTTGCCTTCTAAACTTCCTTTGTTTTTTCATAGAATCATGGAATTGTAGAGCTGGAAGGGACCGCTAGGATCATCTAGTCCAGCCTTTCTCAACCTGTGGGTCCCCAGATGTTGTTGAACTACAACTCCCATCACCCCTAGCTAGCAAGGCCAGAGCTCAGGGATGATGGGAGTTGTAGTCCAACAACATCTGGGTACCCACACGTTGAGAACCGCTGATCTAGTCCATGAATAGGCAACCTAAGGTGCAGAGGCTGGATCCGGCCCAATCGTCTTCTAAATCCGGCCTGCGGATAACAATTTTGGCTGGCATGCATATTTATGGTATGACAAGGTTAAGATTTATAAAGGCTTTAAAAATCACATTGTCAGGAAAGCTTTATATAATGTTTGGAATCGATATAAGGATTTGCTGGAAAATAAAACACCCAGATGGTTGTCACCAATGGAAGCTAGAGCGGTAAAAAAACTTAACATGGATTCGAATTGGCCAAAATATAGTGAAATTATAGAATATGACGGTGAAGAAGTTAAATTACAGAGCTTTGAGAAATTAAAATCCAAAGTTCGAGATTGGTTACATTATTATCAGATAAATGAGACTTTTAAGCAGGACAAGAAACTAGGTTTTCAGAAAGAGAGGTCAAAATTGGAAACAGAACTGTTAGAGACCAATACTAAGAATTTGTCTAAAATGTATAACTTGTTGCTGAAATGGAATACACAGGATGAAACAGTTAAATCAGCTATGATCAAATGGGCACAAGACTTAGGTCATGATATTATGTTTGCTGACTGGGAACAGTTATGGACCACAGGCCTTAAATTTACGGCATGCAGTGCCTTGAAAGAAAACATAATGAAAATGATCTATAGGTGGTACATGACTCCAGTCAAGCTTGCAAAGATATATCATTTGCCCAACAATAAATGCTGGAAATGTAACGAATGCGAAGGAACTTTCTATCATCTTTGGTGGACCTGCCCAAGGGTTAAAGCCTACTGGGAAATGATCTATAATGAAATTAAGAAAGTCCTTAAGTGGACATTTGTAAAGAAACCGGAGGCTTTTCTCTTGGGCATGGTCGGCCAATTGGTACCAAAGAAAGATAAGACCTTTTTTATGTACGCAACCACAGCAGCAAGAATTCTCCTGGCGAAGTATTGGAAGATGCAAGAATTACCTACTCTGGAAGAATGGCAGACGAAGGTGACGGAATTTATGGGACTGGCAGAGATGACCGGCAGAATCCGTGATCAGAGGAGAGAGACAGTGGAAGAGGACTGGAAAAAATTTAAACTATATCTTAAGAACTGTTGCAAAATTTCGGACTGATAAAATGTTAAGGGTTAAGAAATAAAGAACTATAGCTGTAAATATTTAAGTTAAGAAAATTTTGAGGGAAATTGAATATTGAAAAGGAATGAAGGATTGCTAAAAACTTTTGAAACAGGGGTGCAGTGAAGGGGAGGCATGGGGAAGTCATGTGTTGTTTATTTGTGTGTTTTTTTTTTGTTTTATGAAAATTAATAAAAATTATTAAAAAAAAAAAAAATAGAATTTGAGGAAACTAAATCCGGCCTGCGGACAGTACGGGAATCGGCATGTTTTTACATGAGGAGAATGTGTCCTTTTATTTAAAATGCATCTTTGGGTTATTTGTGGGGCCTGCCTGGTGTTTTTACATGAGTAGAATGTGTGCTTTTATATAAAATGCATCTCTGGGTTATTTGTGGGGCATAGTTCATCCCCCGCCCCTCAAAAAAAATATAGTCCAGCTCCCCACAAGGTATGAGGGACAGTGGACCAGCCCCCTGCTGAAAAAGTTTGCTGACCCCTGATCTAGTCCAAACCCCTGCAATGCAGGAATCTTTTGCCTAACAGGGGGCTCAAACCTTGAGAATTAAGAGCCCCGTGCTCTAGCCAACTGAAGCGTCCCAGTGCTTTATAGCTATGACTTTGGTGCCTAAAGTACAAGCTTTGCTTCCTCCAGTAAGCAAATTGGAAAGGTACACCATGTTACTGCACCAAACAGAAAACTGCCCTTTGAATACATACATTAATTCTGATCAAGTCCTGTGGCTGCAGCGATTAGATAAGAAGTTCATTGTCTCCTCCAAGCTGGGGGAATGCAGCCTTACCCACTACTTCACGTTATCTATCCACAGTGTTTTCATTACGGGATGGTGCTCTGATTTCACGCATCCTTATCATTAGTTGTGATGCTTATTTTCTTTGTGATCTGAGCCTGTTGTAAGGTAGATCTTGGGATATGAACTTATTTGAATGTATTATTCTATTTTTATTGCTGGGGGAGAGGAAGCCCTAGCAGGATTTTGCCCATAGAGGAGGTGAGCTGGACACAGGCACTAGAATGTCTTTTGAGACATCTCTGAGCAGCAGGGCGGAGAAACAAGCAAAGACAATAATCCATTGAATTGAGAGGGAGAAGTGCAGGACACAGGTGGCACTGTGCTCTAAACCACAGAGCCTAGGGCTTGTCGATCAGAAGGTCAGCGGTTCGAATCCCCACGACGGGGTGAGCTCCCATTGCTCAGGCCCTGCTCTTACCAACCTAGCAGTTCGAAAGCACGTCAAAGTGCAAGTAGATAAATAGGTATCACTCCGGCGGGAAGGTAAACGGCATTTCCGTGCACTGCTCTGGTTCTCCAGAAGCGGCTTAGTCATGCTGGCCACATGACCCGGAAGCTGTACGCCGGCTCCCTCGGCCAATAAAGCAAGATGAGCACCGCAATCCCAGAGTCGTCCGGGAGTGGACTTAACGGTCAGGGTCCCTTTAGTACAGGAGCACAATACATCACCTGCAGCTCTTCTTCCTTTGATTTGTGCCTTTGCATGACAACATCCTGAAGACCAACTAATTGCATGCACACGAAACTAATTGCATGCACACGAAAGCTCATACCAAGAACTGACTTAGTTGGTCTTTAAGGTGCTACTGGAAGGAATTTGTTTTGTTTTGACTATGGCAGACCAACACGGCTACCTATCTGTAACTGGAACATCCTGAAGAACTGTGCCCTGTTTTCTTTAGCCCATTCTGGGCCCTTGGGGCAAAGCCAGCTATTTACCAGATGAACCTAATTTTCCCAAATGTCCCAATCTAGCTAAAGTTAGTCATGACAAAGCCCAGTGAAAGCAATGGGGGGAAAGGAATTAACCACAACTGCCTTTAGCTGGATTGGAGCCAATGAAACAGTGCTTCTTTTCGAAAAATCTGGTCGTACTATGTATCCCCCCCCCCCATTTCTCCCCATCCCATTTTGCCATAAGCCACCACTAGGGATTGCAACTTCATTTTTAGCCTTATGATAATCTTCTGTGTACCAAGGAAGTTGGGCCCCTGTGATAGTAAATCAAATAAAAATAACAGAGCTTTGCATATTAAATGCACTATAGAAATTAACGATAGGAAAAGGCTCAGATTCTTTGCCGCAGGATTACAGCAAGTTCTGTCAAAAGGTGTAAATGATGAGGATGAATGGACTTTGCTTTCCTGGGAGATTTTGTGTTGCTGTTGCCATTGCTTGTTTTGGCTGCCTGCGTACAGATTCAGGTGTCTAGCTTTAGGCACTCTGATTTTTAGCAGGGTAGCCCTTCAATCTCTCTCCCCCCCCCCAACGTTCCGTCTGCAGGTGCAACTCTCACCCTACCACAAAAGCACCCACTAAGCTGTCCTTGGCAGTCCTTTTGCCTTTTACCAGAGTTGCAGCAATTGTTCTATTGCTCATACGCTAAGTAAATCCTAAATCCCATTCACCAGCCAAGGTGGGGTCATGTTGAAACATCTTTACACTCACCTTCGCAGATTTCCCCGGCTCCTGATCTGAACAATACTTGGGAGCCAATTTGCACAAGGCTCTCCCAGAACATCATTGTGCTATGGCCACAGAAGAACGAATCAATTCTGGGTCAGTGTGAAAGAAACACACAGCTGGATATTATTCTCTCACAGGGAAGTCCTAACTTGCACTATACATATTTGGCAAGTTGTTTATCACCTAGTGGGATGCGGGTGGCACTGGGGGTTAAATCACTGAGCCTTGGGCTTGCCGATCAGAAGGTCGGCAGTTTGAATCCCCGTTACGGGGTGAGCTCCCATTGCTCTGTCCCAGCTCCTGCCAACCTAGCAGTTCGAAAGCACGTCAAAGTGCAAGTAGATAAATAGGTACCACTCCGGCGGGAAGGTAAACGGCGTTTCCATGCGCTGCTCTGATTCGCCAGAATGACCCGGAAGCTGTACGCCGGCTCCCTCAGCCAATAAAAGCGAGATGAGCACCGCAACCCCAGAGTCGGCCACGACTGGACCTAATGGTCAGGGGTCCCTTTACCTTTACCTTTATCACCCAGTGATTTACATCCCTTAGTTTCCCCCCTTTTTGCACCCCTGAAACTATGGGTTGATATCTCATGTCAAGAGCCATCAAGAAATCCTATGTACCCACAACTGAGATAGGTCATCACGTTCTTTCTCAGAAGTAAGCCAGTATTTGTTGGAAGTAGAATGCTGGAATAGCTGGATCTTGCCTTGATACAACATGATGCTTCCTGTTTTTGCTTTCTTTGTGGCAGAAGATAGCTTGATCCTCCAGATGTATTTTCTGAATTTGCAAAAGTCTCCCGTGAGAGAGTTGTGATTTTTAAACTTCCTTTTGCTTTCTTTGGTAAACTTATTTTGGTTCTTTAAAAAGGATTAGCCCGCTTTCCTTTCTCACCTGAAACCAAAATCTGCTCTTTGATTGCTGAGGATTAAAATTTCAGGTGAGGAACACAGAGGATTTAGGTGCAGAAACTGTAGCATAATTCCCACCTCCCACTCAAGATGGGTGGGGAAACGGGGCGAGGAGAACAGAACACCAAAAAGAAAAAGAAAAGAAAGAAAATCCACTCCACCCTCTTTATTTTTAGGTAAACATCCCTATCTCAAACAAATGAAGGGATAAACTGGAACTTGGAGGAATAGGTGCTAAAGTGTTTCTAAGTTGCCACATGCAATAATGGCTTGGCAAAAAGTACTGGCATGTGTTCAGACATAAAATTAACCATTTCTAGTTTGTAAGAGAGAGACTCCTCAAGCGGGTAAGGGGGAGGAATTAAGTCTGTCTTGCATTTCTGTCAGACATTTCCTGGGCTCGAGAAACTAGTTTTACAAAGGGAAGTGGTAAATAATGATTTTAACCAGTTATTTCATTTGTCTCCCCTCAGGCAAAATTGAAACAAAATTAAAACCACAGAACTACATAGATATTAATATTATTACTAAGTACTACAGTTACATGGCAGAAATAGTGCATCTAGTTTAGCAAGAACAGGATGAATATTTTCAAATTCTGAACAGAGCCCTTCAAACTAGAAAAACTAGTTTTGGTCCCTTTTTGCTGTGTCAGACCTTTTCATTCTATTACATAATGCTGTGTGGCCATTTGGACCTGTTTCCTTTTGTGTTATGTGCTGGATTCGTTCTCCTTATCTTACATTTTTTGTTTGTTTTGCTTGCTGGTGGAAATTTATTGTTGGATTTCTTGCTGAAAACTGGAAAGGGACAGTTTAGCATTGTTTCTGATTGTTGTGATTTGTTTCAGCCTAAGAACAGATTTCACAGAAAGGTGTGGGCATCTTCTCCTCAACACATGAACCTGCCGACACTGAACATCTTCTGATGAAGCCTTACTTTAAATCCAATTTAATGGGAGATCTAGATCAGGGGTCAGCAAACTTTTTCAGCAGCGGGCCGGTCCACTGTCCCTCAGACCTTGTGGGGGGCCGGACTATATTTTGAAAAGAGAAAAAAAAGAGTGAATTCCTATGCCCCCAAAATAACCCAGAGATGCACTTTAAATAAAAGGACACATTCTACTCATGTAAAAACATGCTGATTCTTGGACCGTCCGCAGGCCAGATTTAGAAGGCCCCTGGGCTTTAGTTTCCCTACCCATGATCTAGATCAGTGTTTCCCAACCTTTTTCTGACCATAGCCCCCTTCCAACCATGTTTCCTTCCTGTGCCCCTCCCCAGGAACAAAGCAAACGGGGGTGGGGCAGCTGCCCTCCCATAAGTAAAAATCAATACAAATCTGAGGTTCTCCCCCCCCCCAACAAAAGCTTGCCTCCCTAACAAAAATCCTGCCTATGCCTTCCTGCCCCCACTCCATCCTACCGGTAGAAAGGTAGGTATTTAAATATTTTGTTTATAAATATAACATCTTTTATTTATAATTTTTTATAATTTATACAAAATACAATTACATAAAACGATAAGAACATAGTGAAATATTGTTGAAGCAGAAAAACATAGACTCATAGAGCTGAAAGAGACCCCAGGGGTCATCTTTCTAGTGCAAACCCCCTTCAATATAGGAAACTCAGTCAAAGCATCCATGACAGATGACGTCCCAACCTCTGCTTAGAAACCTCCAAGGAAGGAGAGTCCAGAATCTCGTGAGAGAAATCCATCTTCCATGTATTATAAAGGTAATCAACACTTATTTAACCCCAGTTATTTGACATGGGAAGGGACGCGGGTGGCGCTGTGGGTAAAACCTCAGCGCCTAGGACTTGCTGATCGCATGGTCGGCGGTTCGAATCCCCACGGCGGGGTGCGCTCCCGTCATTCGGTCCCAGTGCCTGGCAACCTAGCAGTTCGAAAGCACCCCCGGGTGCAAGTAGATAAATGGGGACCGCTTACCAGCGGGAAGGTAAACGGCGTTCCGTGTGCTGTGCTGGCTCACCAGATGCAGCTTGTCACGCTGGCCATGTGACCCAGAAGTGTCTGCGGACAGCGCTGGCTGCCGGCCTCTAGAGTGAGATGAGTGCACAACCCTAGAGTCTGTCAAGACTGGCCCGTACAGGCAGGGGTACCTTTACCTTTACCTTTTTATTTGACATGGGGGAGGGGGGACACCTACAGATACAGTCCAAAAGGTGCACAGGGAGTTCCGTATATATGGTAAAGGTAAAGGGACACCTGACCATTAGGTCCAGTCGTGGCCGACTCTGGGGTTGTGGCACTCATCTCGCTTTATTGGCCGAGGGAGCCGGCGTACAGCTTCTGGGTCATGTGGCCAGCATGACTAAACCGCTTCTTGCGAACCCGAGCAGCGCACGGAAATGCCGTTTGCCTTCCCGCCAGAGCGGTACCTATTTATCTACTTGCACTTTGACGTGCTTTCGAACTGCTAGGTTGGCAGGAGCAGGGACCGAGCAACGGGAGCTCACCCCGTCACGGGGATTTGAACCGCTGACCTAGGCTCTGTGGTATAACCCACAGAGCCACTCGCGTCCCATTCTGTATATATGGGAGAATTTTAAAAAGCAAGTGATCCTCACTGACCTGGGGCAAAAAGATCTTGTCATCAGGAGGAGCCCTGGATGCCTAGATAAAACACTATAGTCCCCCCCCCCCGTTACCTGGGAGTAAGGCCCACTGAACTCAGTGCGGCTTTCTTCTGAGTAACAGTTATTTACTAGATGCAAGTCAGTAGCACCAGATGACTCCACTTGGCTAGGCGCTGGGCTGGATTTCACTCCACGCCTTGCAGAAGCGGGCTGACGCTGTCAACGGGCGCTGTACTCCCTGGCGACATCCGAAGGCCCTGATCCTCTAGGCGTGGGTTGGATTGCACCCTGCGCCTTGCAGAGTCAGGTCCAGGCAGCAACTGGGTCCAGCGCTGGCTCACCCAGCCCTAATAATAATAATAATAATAATAATAATAATAATAATAATAATAAATTATTATTTATACCCCACCCTCCCCGGCCAGAGCCGAGCTCAGGGCAGTTAACACCAGTAAAATTACAATAAAAACATAATGGGGCGGGGGGGAACCAATTTAAAATACAGGTTAAAAATACAATTTAAAATGCAGCCTCATTTTAATAGTAGCCCATAGATCAATTGCCACCCCACCACCGCGCTTACCTGACCTGGGGTTCTGGATTGCGGGTTCTACTGATCAAAGCAGGACCCTCTCCTGCCAGAAACAAGCCAGGATAGCTCCAAGAAAACATATGTGGCAAAAAGGAGTACACTTCCAATCAGATTTAGGTCTCCCTCTACTACCTGCTTCAAGTGCCACACATGCCACAACGGCCACACGTACCAGGTACAAATCTAATGCAAGTCCACCCCTTTGGACAGGGAGGCTGTTTCCAAATGGGCAATGCACAAAAGAGAAATGTTATTAATTTGAGGTTCTCCTATGCTGCTTCTCCAAATAGCACAAGGAGACGGACAACAGGCATTAAAACATGTGAACCTATAGCAAAGTTGTAGAATACATGGGGTCAGATTCGGTCTGAAGAACCCTCAATTAAAAAGAGTTCAGGAACCAAAGACCTGGAATCTTGAGAGAGATGTGGCCACTTGGAGAAGACAATACAGTGGTACCTCAGGTTACATGCGCTTCAGGTTACATACGCTTCAGGTTACAGACTCCGCTAACCCAGAAATAGTGCTTCAGGTTAAGAACTTTGCTTCAGGATGAGAACAGAAATCGTGCTGCGGTGGCAGCGGCAGGAGGCCCCATTAGCTAAAGTGGTGCTTCAGGTTAAGAACAGTTTTAGGTTAAGTACGGACCTCTGGAACGAATTAAGTACTTAACCAGAGGTACTGTATTAGGCCCTGGTGGGCCACCCCCTTGCCCGCTTGTGATTGGCCAAGCAGATAGCCAGCCAATTAGGATTTTTTAAAACAAAAATTTGATCTCCCCCATCACTTCTCACTTCCCTCTGTGGCCCCTTGGCCTCATGCTGTGGCCCCCCACTTTACACAATTTTTACCTGTGGCCCTAGTGGAATATCCTGGGGACACCAGGGTGCCACATTGGGAAACACTAATCTAGATTACCCTGTACTAGAAGCAGTGCTCGTTCTAAGGTAGTAAAGCAGATATGTTGTATAATGTTTTTCTGTGTAGCATATACTTCCTGCAGGTGTGCTTCTTATCTGTATATGTAAACACAAATATGAGATTGATGGGATAAGGCAACCTTGCTCTGTGTCTGCTATTTTCTGCCACTGCAGAAGATTGAAAGATGTGTCACAAAAATGACATGAGGTTTCTTTTTCTGTAATGGAACTGGCATAGTTATGGGGTACGCTGCTTTTTCCTTCTTTTTTGATCCCTGAGAGGATCATCATTTTTGTGAAGGTCTCGCTACTCAATAGATGAAACTCTTTAGTAATGTGTGTGTGTGTGACTATTTTCAAGATTGCATTAACACAGATACGATGCTGTAGCACTTTCATCTCCCCTTCCCCACCATCTTTCTTCCTTTCTCCCTTTATCTTGTTTCTTTTCTAAGGAGAAGCAAATTAAAGGTTTCTCGTAGAGTTTTCAATAACATCTGCAGCATAAACAAGGCTGACGTTTGTTTCGTTTGGGCTGGTCCTCAATCTCTCCGAAAACTTTGGAGCCCTCTTTGCAGTTGAGGCTTTCGGCTGCTCTGGCGTGTGGTTTTATATGCCTTTCAGCTTGGAATGCTGCCACCTTTGAAAGAACCTCTAAGAAAGCTATCAAAAAGAGTGAAGGGGGAACCCCCAGAAAACATTACAGTCCTCGAGAAGACCTCCCACTCCTTACTTCAATCCCCCTCGCAATGGGAGTCCTGCTCCTGTTTTCAAAGTGAAAACTCTTTGGCAGCGAAGAGCGAGCTTCCAATTTGATCGTTAGTTGCCTCCGGAAGTAGATGCTCTGTGGGCTGTGGAGGGCTCAAATGTGGATTTGTGTGTAGGAAATGACTTATGGAAACAGGTTTCAGTGCTCAATAGCCTATAACATGACACAAGTTAGGATTTCAGTGCTTGGTTTGCTTAATTTTAGAGTAGAGTTCCTCAGCATCAAAGAACTAAGGAGCCAAAATAATGGCCAGCCTTTCAGCTGAGGCTCGTGGGATATTTTTAAAACAGTCATACAACTACAGTGGTACCTCGGGTTACAGACGCTTCAGGTTACAGACTCTGCTAACCCAGAAATAGTACCTCAGGTTAAGAACTTTGCTTCAGGATGAGAACAGAAATCGTGCAGCGGCTGCGTGGCGGCAGCAGGAGGCCCCATTAGCTAAAGTGGTACCTCAGGTTAAGAACAGTTTCAGGTTAAGTACGGACCTCCAGAATGAATTAAGTTCTTAACCCGAGGTACCACTGTACATGAATCTTATTCAGTGAATTATACAAATGTTAATCAGCTGATTGGCAAAGGAACCCTGGACATGTTTATTTTGGTTCCAATGGGACTTGCTCCCAAGCAAGTGTTCGTTTGATTGTGTCCAAATTCTTCATAATTCTCCATGAAAATTTGGAGCTGGGGGTTTAGGCGAAGCATTATGAATGGGGGGAAAAACAGGGTTTCTTTGTTCTTGGATGATGCATTCACACGTTACAGCAGGCAACTTAGCATTGCTCCTTCGCGGGTGCAAAAAGGAAGACTATTTTAAAGCTGCAGCTTAAACTTCCAGGGTTTTTTGTATTTTCCTTATTTAAAGCAATTTATATACCACCTGTAATTTGGAAATGTTAAGGCAGTTTGCAACAAGTGGAATGCAAATTAATTTAAAATGGTATGTTAGGTAGCAATTAATAGCTAATTAAACAGTAGCCTCCACAGTGGAACTGAAGTGCAAGAAGTACTAATGAGCTCCAAAAGGACTATCTAAATAACAAGTGCCAGAAACATAACATCGTTGGTGTTTGTCTCATTTCTGAGGCACTCATGCTAAAACAAAGTTGAACAAATGTTGGCCAATTAGGGGACATATTTTTAATAGATCGAAAGATTGTAACCACTTAATCAACCAAGCATTGCAGCGCTAGATATTTCTGCAAGCTCCTTCCCCCATCTCTCTCCAGGTGCAGCAGGGATGCAGAACTCTCTTTTTTTGCATTCCCTTCTGGGCAACTTTCTGCGGACCACATATCAGTGGTGGGTGGGGCCCAATGCAAAAATTAGCAAAGCAATGGACATGACATAAAGTCACATTCCACCCATGCAGAAGGTCAAAGGGTTATCTATTCATACACACACCCCCCCCATACCCTCCATGTTCTCTCCAGGCAAGCAAGGGGCATTGTAACAGTTGAAGGACACATTCTAGCCAGGCAAAAGCAGCCTGTGAGGTTGTGTCCTGGGCCTGGAGGGCTGCATTTCTCCCCCTAGGTCTGAGGCTTGGCACCCCAGGTCTAGGGCAAGGTTAGTGGTCCAGCGTGAGGCAGGCTTGGAGGCAACTGAATACAGTGGTGCCCCGCAAGACGAACGCCTCGCAAGACGGAAAACCCGCTAGACGAAAGGGTTTTCCGTTTTGGAGGTGCTTCGCAAAACGAATTTCTTATGGGGTTGCTTCGCAAGACGAAAATGTCTTGCGAGTTTTTTCGACTTTTTTTTCCTCCCCCCCCCTTTTTCTAAGCCGCTAAGCCGCTTATCTGCTTATCCGCTAAGCCACTAAGCCGCTAATAGCGCTAATCCGCTAAGCCGTCAATAGGCTTGCTTCGCAAGACGAAAAAACCGCTAGACGAAGAGACTCGTGGAATGGATTCTTTTCGTCTTGCGAGGCACCACTGTACAGTGGTACCTCGGGTTAAGTACTTAATTCGTTCCGGAGGTCCGTTCTTAACCTGAAACTGTTCTTAACCTGAAGCACCACTTTAGCTAATGGGGCCTCCTGCCGCCGCCGCGCCGCTGGAGCACGATTTCTGTTCTCATCTTGAAGCAAAGTTCTTAACCTGAAGCACTATTTCTGGGTTAGCGGAGTCTGTAACCTGAAGCGTATGTAACCTGAGGTACCACTGTATCTGCATCCATCTCAGTCAGGCTTCAGACCCAGTTATAGTACTGAAACTGCTTTCATCCTACTTGAACTCTTACTAAGAGGCCTTTGATACCATTGACTAAAAGAATCCTTTCGGAGCAGGTCAGGAAGGTGGGAGAAGCTCAGGAGCTATTTCAGCAATTCTGCTCCTACCTCTTGGGCTGTTTCAATGAATCAGTTATGCTGGGCCATTGTTAGGTACGCCATGGGAGCTTCCTTAGGATTTCTGGCAAGGTCTCATCCTGTTCCCCCACTGGGAGCTGTAATCAGGAGTTTCAGAGTGACAATGTGCGGATAACACCCAGCTCTACATCTCTGCTTCATCTGAATCAGGAGAGGCAGCTGAGGTGATAAACAGGTGTTTGGAGTCAGTGATAGGCTGGATGTGAGCCAACAGATGGATGCTGAGTGCTGAAAATATAGAGGCGTTGTGCGTTCCAAATTCTCAAGTCTAGGAGGTGGGAAGAAGGCCTGTTTTGGATGGAGTTGCACTCTCCTGGAAGGAACAAGTTCGTAGCTTATGGGCACTCCTGGGTCCCTCATTATCCCTTCAGGCTGCAGCCCGTTTTGGACAGAGATGAGCTGGCCACAGTATACCATGCTCTGGTAACGTCCCTTAAAAATGATTTGGAAAATTCAGCTAGTCCAAAATGCAGTGATGAGACTGCTATCTGAAGTTGCCTTTAGAACTCCTGTCACGCCTGTTCTGAAGCAGCTGCCTTGGTTGTCAGGCCTTATTCAAAATGCTCACACCTTGTTTAAAGCCTTAAATGACATCAATCCCAAATATCAGGGACAGGGCTGCCTCCTTCCTTACATACCCCATCCAGGTTGTGAATATCAATAATAATAATAATAATAATAATTTTATTATTTGTACCCCGCCCATCTGGTTGGGTCTCCCCAGCCACTCTGGGTGGCTTCCAACAAAGATTAAAAATACATTAAAAATACATAGCTGCCTTCAGATGTCTTCTAAATGTCAGCTAGTTGTTTATCTCTTTGCCATCTGATGGGAGGGTGTTCTACAGGGCGGGTGCCACTACCGAGAAGGCCCTCTGCCTGGTTCCCTGTAGCTTTGCTTCTCGCAGTGAGGGAACCACCAGAAGGCACTCGGAGCTGGACCTCAGTGTCCGGGCAGAACGATGGGGGTGAAGACGCTTCTTCAGGTATACTGGGTATATCAACTCTTGGTAGCTCCACTGCTTTCAGAACTTTGGCTTTAGCAGATTTTCTTGTTCAAGATTTGCATTTCTGATCATGGCAGAAAGCTCATTGCCATATGAAGAGCCAGTGGAGTAAAACAGGCTCCTTGGATAGGATTGTAATAATGCAAATTGTATTCCCATTTCATGCTTGCTCCGCACACCTCTTTGCTCAACATGCTTTAATCCTGAAACTAGTTGCCTCTGGATTCCCTCCCTCCTCTTCTCTCCGCAAACAATTAAACTGTTTCACCACAGCAATGAATTCATAATGACAAATTGCTGGTTGGTCATGGCGATTTACTTGAAAGTGAAACAATAATCCACCTCTCTTGGAAATGTGAATCTCAATTAACATGTTGTGGTAAGCACTAAAGGCTGATAAGGGAAAGATTTACAGCTTTTCATCCTATTTGTCTGCAGCGTCACCCGGTTATCTTTTGGCCCAGTCGTTATCTGGTGCACTTGTTAACTAAGAGCCACTTGCATAATTTTTATTGCCAGAAATTATACATAAACCAGAACAAATCCGATATGAATTGCAAGATGATAGGTGGAGAGGAGGAAAGCTTTGCACATACACAGCACCCCCTTATCGCTCTCTTTCTCACTCTTTAAGTAGTAACCTCAACCTCTGGGCCAGTCCTTTATACCTAATCCCACTGTCTCAAAATTGTGCTTTAAAGAACTGGGTTATATGAGTTACAGATAGGTAGCCGTGTTGGTCTGCCATGGTCAAAACAAAATAAAAAAATTCCTTCCAGTAGCACCTTAAAGACCAACTGAGTTAGTTCTAGGTATGAGCTTTCGTGTGCATGCACACTTCTTCAGATACACATGTATTCTTCAGATACACATGTATCTGAAGAAGTGTACAGATACACATGTATTCTTCAGATACACATGTATCTGAAGAAGTGTGCATGCACACGAAAGCTCATACCTAGAACTAACTCAGTTGGTCTTTAAGGTGCTACTGGAAGGAATTTTTTTATTTGGGTTATATGAAACGGGGACAAACAGAACCCATAAACTTAGTTCATGGGGGGCGGAAGGAGAAGGGTACAATTTCCTCTGATCTTCACTGCAGATACAGTCTTGCAGTTTGCCATCATGTCTTGCCATCTGCCTCTGAGGCAACTCGCCTTAGCTACTCTGAGCTTTCCAAAGACAGATTGAAACAAAAGGGCTGTAGTTAAATAGATAAGAGAGATAGGACATCTAACTGTCCCAAAGGACAAACTACAAATTAGGAAGCCCCCTGTGCAAATCTTGTGTCTGCTATTAACCCACTGTGGCCTTTAAAAATCCTGTGTCCCTCCACTACAGCCCTGGTGAGACAATTTGGACTGGGACCCTGGAACTGAAGCAGGTGGTTTAACTCTGCACACATACTCGCATCTCACCATTTTCCTGATTAATACTGGCACTCAAAAATGCCCCATGTCGCAAAACATATGGATCTGTTGCAGGAAACAGCCCCCCCCCCAATCATTCAGTTTGTACAAGCACGACACACACACTCACTCACACACGACATGTGCGGCGCTTCTGTTATAAATTCATAGAAAATCAGTCGTACATCGGATCTGTACCGTTCCACTTTTATTTTACATCATGAAGGAAGGACTATCAAAGGGGGGAGACTTGACACAAGGCAGCCATAATCCTCCAAGCGTACCAACACCATCTGCAGCGAGCCCTACCCAGTTGGTATGCCAACCTTGATGGTCCTAGACAGAAGATCATTACACTCACAAAGGACCTGCATATGCAAGTGGATTCAGTATGGACTGAAACAAAGGACAGTGACCAGCCCTTCCCTCTGGGGGCAGGAAACAGTGAACTCCTCTTTGTCCTCAAAAATGTAATGATGGGGAGGGGGAAAGGAGGAACCGGACAGGTGACAAGACACTCAGGTTACCACCACAACTCCTCCCTGAACCCCTCCTCTTTGTGATGTGTCAATGATGTAGTCATGATGTAGTTATGATGTAGTCTTAGGGGTGTAGCATGGGGGGATTAGTAGCTAATAAAAGTTGGGGTCTTCTTTTCTTCAGGGCTTCCATCTTGTTCTACCTTGTGGCAGGTGGGAGTCCTGTCGCGACAGTCTTCAATAAAGACCAAGCCTACTGGCTGCTGTTTTGCTCTGGTATTCCTGGCCGGATGTCCTTGTTTTTTTGTCCAAGGGAGCCCTCAGATTTCTCTGTTAACAGATCCCTCTTGCTTGGTGTCCTACAGGGTAAATAGCAGCCTGGGGTGGGGTGGGATTTTTATCAGGAAAATGGTACCGGGGGAGGGGGGGGACTCCTCCAGGCCCTATAGTCCCAATGTGATCTTTCTTTCTTTCTTTCTTTCTTTCTTTCTTTCTTTCTTTCTTTCTTTCTTTCTCTCTCTCTCTCTCTCTCTTTCTCTCTCTCTCACACACACACACACATATGCACGCACGCACGCACGCACGCACGCACACCCACACCCACACCCATTTGGCTGCTGTTAAACTTTCTAAAAGCAGTTGGAGAGCCTATCACCGTTCTCCTGCTGTCATGCATCGCCATGCCCTAAGGCATTAACATGTGTGACACATCTTGGAACTCATGCCTATTACACTGGGGAAGGGACCTTGTGCAATGCTCTATTCTCTCTGGTTCTTACTGTTCTTACTTAAAACTGTTACAGGAAAAATCCGAGGGCTCCCTTGGCCAAAAAGTAAAGACACCAACCAGGATAACTTGGAGCAAAACAGCAGCCTGTAGGCTTGGCCTTTATTGAACTGTTGCAACAGGGTATTCCCCTCACATGCAGGAGAGAGGAAAGACCCAGAAGAATAGTGTGCAAGGTCTTATAAAAACTTTTGAAATTCCCCTCCTCTAGGTCAAGCCCACCCCCCAGAAACATCATGAATACATTACAGAAAGGAGGGGCTGAGGGAGGCATACATTACAGAAAGGAGGGGCTGAGGGAGGAGTTGGTGGTAACCTGAGTGTCTTGTCACCTGGCTGGTTCCCCCTTTCCCCCTCCCCATGAGTACTTTCCAGGTGACAGAGGGGAGTTGGCAGTATCCTGCCCCCTGAGGGAAGATCTGATCAGTGTCCTTTGTTTCAGACCATGTTGAATCCACTCCCATATGCAAGTTCTTTGTGATCTTGATTGTCTTCTGTCTGGGATCATCAGGGTTGGCATGGGCAGGGGTCCTGTGTATGTGCTGAGACAGTGAAGGGATTATGGCTGACCAGGACTAAGTCACCCCCCTTTGTTAGTTCTTGTCATATGGAGTAAAATAAAAATGGAACAGTGCAAATCCGATGTATGGTTGATTTTCTATGGATTTATAACAGAAATGTGGCGTGTGTGTGTGTGAAGTTTATACAAACAGAATGATTGGGGGGGGGTTCCTGCTACAAAACCTTGCAGGAATATGGCAAATCCAGCACCTTACCCATCCTGGCACAGCGAGTATTGTGTTTTAAAACACAATCTGTTTCACACGGATTGGGACCAGAAGGCTACAAAGAGTGCTGCAAAAACAATTTTTGGCTGAAAATGCCTAATTGTGGCAAAGACACGATAGCTGTGTAAACCTCTCTTGCTATTTACACCCAGATCTGTCAGTTTTTAAAATAAACTTCAGGAGGAGTCGTCCCCCCTCCCCGCCCCAATCTATTTGGTGGTAACCGCATTTGCTCTATGGTTCTTCTTGTTAATTGTGGACTGCTCCAGCTTTCCATGAAGACATCTGCGCAGCGGCACACCCTATAATTACATGGGAAGCAGGCATCTCTATCTCGTGATTTTGTTGATAGCTGTTTCTTGACTGGTGTTCAGATGAACACGATTGGGAGGAACGGAGCGTTTTCACTAAGCTGTGATGGAGGACTCACTGCAAAAAAATAAAATGGGGGTGGGATGAACGAGAGACTGAAGACAGAAGTTCTCTTTACAAGAGTAGTTATTGCTCATAAAATATCCGTAGCAATAGCAGTCTTTAGCAACCAGCCTTATGGTTCCACAAGTGAGAAAGAGTACATACGTCCTTTGGTAAGGTACATGCAGAAATAATAATACTGTGGGGGGGGTATTGCTTTCATATGTATTATGGTATGCATTAATATTGTGAATTACCCTGTGATCTTTGGATGAAGGGCTGTATAGAAATGTAAATAAATAATAATAATAATAATAAATAATAACACACACTGGCATGCAGATTTTATTCTGTGTGTACCAGGAATTTGCACATACCGTACAAAAGTTCAATGAATATTTATGATTTTTCCATTCCTTTGGAGTTTGTAAATTAAGATTAAGATTATTATTATTAATAATAATAATAATAGTTGTTGTTATTGTTGTTTGTACCTTGCCCATCTGATTGGGTTGCCCCAGCCACTCTGGGCGGCTTCCAACTTATATAAAAACATAATAAAACATTTCACATTAAAAGGCTTCCCTATACATAAATACTACACACACATATCATGCACTCCTTTGCACAGTGCATGCAAGCATGTTCCAATGGCATTGGTCCACTCTCCCCAGCCCCACACACGAATAGGACTTTTTAAATGTCAAGCCAAATTGAACAACACCATGTGCACCAATTTTGAGAGCTATTTCAAGCTCTGCCGCATACAATTTAACTGCACCAGTTCTCCTTGCTGTTGTTTTTTAACTCGGATCCGTTTTATTGCTGTTTGTGCAGTTGGTTCAAAAGTGGCTGCGCAGTAAATCAAACAAACAAATGACATATGGATAGGTAACTTTTAGCCTAGTATCAAAATACGTGGGACACACCTTTCCCGTGCTCATTTTGGGGACTGCATGTGACCATACGATGCACCCAATTTCCTGTAGCCTTTGTTCAGAGAGAGTCTTCTGCCTCTGCTCAATTCTCCAAGCATCTACATGGCTGACCGAGACGGCGCACCTCCAAATTGCTATTTAATTACCTGTGGCTGGTGACAGAGGAGTTCAGAGTAGAAGGACTCCTTTAAATCTGGGAATTTCCCACACAGCAAACACACACCTTGGCAATAAAAGCCACCGGTGTAAAATACACAAGGAGGTGAAAACATAATTGCCATGATGACAGTTCTATATCCATAATGCACTTCAATCAAAGGGCAGTTGGCACCAGTGTTCTGGGCCTCATCCAAGGCTCTCTTAAGAGCAATAGGAGTTTCCCCCTGACTTCAGTATGCTTTTGACTGAACACTTAGACACCACATGGATTCACATGGCGATGCTAGGGGTACATGGCTGGAGATGCAAGGGCCGAATCCAGCCCCAGAGACTTCCCACTTGGAGCCCAATGTTCCAAGGATCTCATTCCAAGGATCTCCCACTTCAAGTATAACTCACTTCAGTCCCTTTTCTTTTGAGATGCTGTCAAAGGGCTCTTTAACTTCTTCCTCCCCAGCATGAACTGTATCAAAGGTTCTCTCGGAGTTTCTTCATTATGCACTGCTAGGTGTTCCAGACCCTTCATGTGTCCCTGTTTTCCAGGGACAGCCCTAGATTTACATAAGCCATCCCGGTTTCTGATTTGATCCTGGAATGTCCAGCTTTTCCTTTGTTGTTGTTGTTGTTTAGTCGTTTAGTCGTGTCCGACTCTTCGTGACCCCATGGACCAGAGCACGCCAGGCACTCCTGTCTTCCACTGCCTCCCACAGTTTGGTGAAATTCATGCTGGTAGCTTCGACAACACTGTCCAACCATCTCGTCCTCGGTTGTTCCCTTCTCCTTGTGCCCTCCATCTTTCCCAACATCAGGGTCTTTTCCAGGGAGTCTTCTCTCCTCATGAGGTGGCCAAAATATTGGAGCCTCAGCTTCACGATCTGTCCTTCCAGTGAGCACTCAGGGCTGATTTCCTTAAGATCAGTTTGATCTTCTTGCAGTCCACAGGACTCTCAAGAGTCTCCTCCAACACCATAATTCAAAAGCATCAATTCTTCGACGATCAGCCTTCTTTATGGTCCAGCTCTCACTTCCATACATCACTACTGGGAAAACCATAGCTTTAACTATATGGACCTTTGTTGGCAATGTGATGTCTCTGCTTTTCCTTAGGACGTCCCTATTTTCATTGGATAAATGTTGGAGGGTATGGAGTTATGTGTCCCCCCCAAGCCAAGTAGATAAGTAACTATACAACCTTTAAGTAAGTATGGACCAATGGCACCAAATAGTATGGGAAACAGCCCTACTAGAAAAATTAACCAATAAACTGAAATTGACACGGGGACAAATAGAAGAAGACACCTTCACCCCGGTATGGCTCCACTTTATCACATACACAGCCCAACAAGATAATGACAAAAATCCACCAACAGCATACAAATCAATATGGCTAACCTGATCCAAAACACCCACCCACCCCATTCACACATGAAAACAAAGGCCACCACAGCCAACCACAAATGAACAACCACACCCTAGGCCAACCCCAACCTCTCTCACCACCAAAGGAACACAAGTGAACAGCAAAGAACCTGCACAAGCAACACTGACACCAAACCCTACATATAGTAAGTAAAATAGAAACATCGCCACCCGACCCCCCCATCTCCCCCCCACCTCTTTCCCCATTTTTTTCCCTAATCAAATGAAACTGATTTGGAGAAATGTTACATGGGGGGGGGAATACGAGAGAGAGACATTGCAAACACTTTTGTAAATCAAGAAAATCTTTAATAAAAAAAACAACTATACAACCTTTAGAAGACATCTGAAGGCAGCCCTGTACAGGGAAGTTTTTAAAAATGTCTAATGTTTTCTTACATTTTTATATATGTTGGAAGCCACCCAGAGTGGCTGGGGCAACCCAGTTAGATGGGTGGGGAACAAATAATAAAATACCGTACTTTTCCGTGTATGAGATGCCCCATGTATAAGACGCCCCCTATTTTGGGGAACTAAATTTAAAGAAAATGAGGGGAGGTGGCCCAAAATTGTTCAGCCACTGCGGGCGGGAAGCTCCCTAGATGGGCAGGGTATAAAGAATAAAATTATTGTTATTAGTAGTATTAGTATTACTGTGGAATAGGACATCCTTATTTTCATTGGAGAAATGTTGGAGGGTATGCTATTCAGCCTTGTTTGTTGAATGAGCTTTTGGGGTGCACTGGCAAACATAAAGCACTGTTGCTATCCATTCTGGGAAAGAAGGAGGAGGCTTTTGCCCACATTACAGGCCCTCCAAATGTTGTTGGACTCCAACTCCCATCAGCTCCAGCCAGCCTGATCGATAGTCAGAAATGATGGGAGTTGTAGTCCAACAACATCTGCAGAGCCAGAGATTCCCACTCACATCCTATGACATGGCCTGCTTGGGAGTAAATCACTGGGATGCTGGGCTTTCGGCCCTTGCCCAGTGCAAAGTATGACCGTTGTTAAAAATTAGTTGCTGACCGGGGGTTATGCACTGTGCAGAAATGCTTAAGGCAAGCCGATAAGGCAAAGTTGAACGTCCCAGTGAAAAAGTTAACCATTAACAGCTATACTGCCTAAGAGAAACCAGGGGTAGGTTACCAAGAATAAGCAGTAAACACATGAGGAGGTCATAAAAAATGGACTTACCATTCCAAATTATGGTTTCCAGAGACTGGCTTCACGTGGTTACTGTTTATTCCCACCCTGTTCTTGTCAAACTTGGCTCTTGGCGCAGCATTAACCATGTGAAAGTGTGGAGATTCCCTGAAGGTTCTCACATTAAGGCCAATCCATGTGTCAGGGGTTGGTTCCATATATTGTCCCTGAAATGCCCCGCCCAACCTGAGCTGTGGTATAGATGGCTTGTGGACTAGTACTTGTATGTGGACCACCACTGAGTAGCACTGTTTTAAGTGGCCCAAAATATTCCATGTTTCTAATTCTTCTTGTACCTACTTAGTGTCGTCCGTTCCCCTGGTCCCTGCCTTGGAAATGTTTTCTGTTTGTTTAGGTCTTTTTTCTTTATTCTAGGCTCGGAACCCCCCTCTATTTTTCTGAAGAATATCTGATTTAGATAACATGATTTAGACGGCATCTTAAAAGAATAAGGAAGAAAATTTATGAAATGACAAAAAAATAGTAACAAAACAGAAGATGTCTTAAGCCAAAAGCAAGTTTATTTTGCATAGCCATAAATTACAGGCCGCTAGGCCCTCCCTAAGATATACATGACTTTACATGTAAAATAGCAGTCAGAGGAGCTACAGGAATACTGGGACATCAGTCCCTAAATTATAATTCTGTGTAGCCAATTCTGGAGTCATCAGTATCATTGTCAAATAATGAAGAATCACCCTTAGATTGGACATAATACCTTCGCCATTCTCCAACTCCACCTGCAGCCTAGGATCACCAGGGGTAGATTCCAAGCTGGAGGGAGGAGGGGAATGGCTTTGCAGGGACCTATACCATTCCTTCTAGCATAAGGTTACCAGATTTTTTTTTCAATGAATCTGGGGACACTTTAAATAAATAAATAAATAAATAAATAAATAAATACTACTACACGTTCAGGACGTTGATGCTGCAGCGATGGTGGTGGCAGTGGGGCAGCCACTGCCTTGACCTCAACCGCCACACTTCCCCTTCCTCCAGGGCTTCTATCTCCATTCTCCATGAGCCTGGGCAGCCCCGGAGTTGTTGGTTCTTCGGTGGTGGTGGTGGTGGTGGGGAAGCGGTGTGCGGTGGGTCAGGCATGGAAGGTGGAGAAGGAGGGCTGAGAGTGGCAGGAGCCAGGCTTGGGCAGTGCAATGCCTCTCTTCCCATCGGAGCAGCCCCAATCCCATTCCTACCTTCATGCAAGCAGGAGGGGCAGGGATCCCTCAGCTGGGAAGGGAGGCTTCCCGTTGCCTAACTGAGAGATCCCTGCTCCCTCCTGCTAGCACGCAAGCTCAGATAGGCAGCGTGAAGCCTCCCTTCACAGCTGAGAGATCCCCACTCTGCTCCTGCTTACACGCAAGTAGGAGTTGGGAGGCTGCTCCTACACAAGCAGGAGTTGGGAGGAGAGCCAGTGTGGTGTAGTGGTTAAGAGCGGTAGACTCGTAATCTGGTGAAGCGGGCTCGCGTCTCTGCTCCTCCACATGCAGCTGCTGGGTGACCTTGGGCCAGTCACACTTCTCTGAAGTCTCTCAGCCCCACTCACCTCACAGAGTGTTTGTTGTGGAGGAGGAAGGGAAAGGAGATTGTTAGCCGCTTTGAGACTCCTTCGGGTAGTGATAAAGCAGGATATCAAATACAAACTCTTCTTCTTCTTCTTCTCCAATAGGCAGCATGAAGCCTCCCTTCACAGCTTAGTTGCTGGGGTCAGGGAAGGTGGAGGCAGCCCAGGAGCTGCATCTTAGAGCCCCTGCACCACCATCTCATGGGGACTTCTGAGCAGCTCCTGGAGCCAGCCAGAGCCAACTGCTCCAGGTTGCTGAGACTGCCACTGCTGCGTTTCCTGGGGACATTAGATGAAATCCGGGGACATTCCGGGGATGGAATTTGTCCGGGGACTTATTTGCAAATCCAGGGACTGTCCCCGGGAAACGGGGACGTCTGGTAACCCTATTCTAGGAGGCAAGATCCCTTGGAGTGAGCCTATCAAGGCCACCCCATTTGGGTTACATAGACCAATCCTTGGGAGTAGGAAGTAGCTTTTCTGTGAGGACACTGAGCACCACATCCTGGTTGGAGAAGAGGACAGAGAATTGAGCATCACAGAGATGTATGGACCACTGTGTCAGGCTCCGAGTTCTGCTACTTGCACGCAACTTGCAGGGACATCTCTTCGCCTCATCTCTCGATCCTTTACTCTAGTGCAGCAGGGCCCTGAGACAGTGCCAGGGCAGGCTGGCAAAAACTACAATGATTTTTATAAAGGTTAGAAAAACCATCCAACTTTCCCCCTGCCCCAGTGGTCGTAAGAGGATCAAAAGGCTTAGGAAAATATTTATATTGAAAGGCAATTCCCCTTCTCCCCCTACCTTTGTTTCATTTGATTATAAGAGAGGTTAGATTCCTTCTCCCCACCCCCTTAAACCCCCCCCCCGATCTCATCTTAATGGAAACGACGTTTTAAAAAGATGCAAATGAATGCTTCTGTTATTTTTTGCAAAATTTCATCCTGGGTAGAAAACAAATTGTACAAACAAACTTCTAAGGAGAGGCCGTGGAGGGGCGGGAGAGGGACACCCACCTCCGAACCCAGCCGAGGAAGTATTCCTCCAGCAGAACTTAAATGAAAAGGGCAGCACACCTGCTCCCATCTGGTTTCTGTCCTGCACATGTCTCACACGGGCCTCTTTTTTTTGTGAAGTTCCTTCCAAGTCAAACAAGAAACAATTTTTAAGTAGCACCTCAAGAGGAACCGGAGTAAGGCCTTGCCAAGCAGAGCCACAGACCCTACAGTTTCCTCGCTGTACGGGCTTTGTTTTCATTGCCTTGACCCATTTGCACAGATTTGTTACTGGTGGCCTGGCCTGCCTTCCTGTACACAGCAAACCAATAATAAACACAGGCCAGCTAACACCCGGAGACACCTGCAGCAGCAAACTGCACAGTGCGTGATTGTTCGCTCCCAGAGGAAAGCCTCAGCGGGGGGAGGCTTCCACAGGCCTGGAGGACACGCAAGTACACATACACACGCTGACAAGGGTTTTGTTTTTTTTTAGCAAGAAGGCTTCAGAAGCTCAAAAAAAGAATGACTGCGAAAACATTTCCACTCCCCACCCCCCGCCTCCCATAGGGTAGAGGGGAAATGGTTCTGTGTGCTATGTGTCTGTGTGTCTTATGGGAATAGTAGTACAGTAACCTCAACGGGAGGGATGCGGGTGGCGCTGTGGGTTAAACCACAGACCCTAGGGCTTGCCAATCAGAAGGTTGGTGGTTCGATTCCCCACGACGGGGTGAGCTCCCGTTGCTCGGTCCCTGCTCCTGCCAACCTAGCAGTTCGAAAGCATGTCAAAGTTGTCCACAACTGGACCTAATGGTCAGGGGTCCCTTTACCTTTAACCTCAACAGGATAGCATAAGGCAAGTTCCAGAGTCAACATACAGTGTTGGCATCCGTCTGTCTCTGGAGACAATGGAGGAGTGCCATTGGGTGGTTGCAGCACCTGCTGTGGCTGTAGAGACTGATGCAGGAGAGACATGTTTTGTTGCAGCTGGGGCAGATGAAGGTGTCCAGTTGTGCAGATGCACCATGGCGTTTCTCCACTCTACGCTCGTCCCAGCAGCCATTTCTCCTCTGGTCACTGCTATGGATGCATAGCTTGACTGTCTGTCTCCAGGCACTGTGGTTGTCTGCAAGGGGTTCCCAATTATTATTATTATTATTATTATTATTATTATTATTATTATTATTTATTATTTATACCCCGCCCATCTGGCTGGGTTTCCCCAGAATATTAAAATACAATAGTCTATTAAACATAATAATAATAATTTATTCCCACATGGCAGACTTGATGTTGCCAGCCTTCATGTCAAGTTTGCAGACATCTTTGTAGCGCAAAATTGGTTTGCCAATTGGCTTGGTGCTGGAACGTATCTTGCTACTCAACTGAAGCTTGTCTAGCCCATTCAGAGGTGGGGAAGACACAAGAGGGAGCCTCTCTTAGGGATTCTGAAAGCTACCCACCTGGTCCAGTGGTTGCCTGAAGGCTTTATGGATTCATATGGGGTCCCCTCTCTCCCAAGCAGGCTTCCGGGTGGCTGCAGCAGCTAATTTTTGATCAGCTGCAGCATCCACATTCTCAGCTATTATTGCTGTGTGTTTCAACTTGTTTAATGTAATTTGCATGTGAATGTCTTTTTGGCTCGTAACAGGCTTAAAACATACGATAGTATGCAGTTAAGGCACACCATCAAACAAGAACTTGTATTGGAAAATGTATTAATGGTGGCATACTTTGCACAGGGCCCCAAATTAGGAGGAAGGATCATCTTTTAGCATCATTTAGAACCTTGGCTCAAACATGGCAACAGCCGTATAACTGGTTGAAGTGCAAATGATAGCAGCCATTCAATACACAGTTACTCTCCCTTCACTCCCATCGACATCAAAGGGGATTGTGCCTTGTGCCGCTTGGACTACTGCAACGCGCTCTACGTGGGGCTACCTTTGAAGGTGACCTGGAAACTGCAATTAATCCAGAATGCAGCAGCTAGACTGGTAACTGGGAGTGGCTGCTGGGACCATATAACACCGGTTCTGTGATATCTGCATTGGCTCCCAGTACGTTTCCGAGCACAATTCAAAGTGTTGGTGCTGACCTTTAAAGCCCTAAACGGCCTCGGTCCTGTATACCTGAAGGAGCGTCTCCACCCCCATCATTCAGCCCGGACACTGAGGTCCAGCTCCGAGGGCCTTCTGGCGGTTCCTTCATTGTGAGAAGTGAGGTTACAGGGAACCAGAGAGAGGGCCTTCTCGGTAGTGGCACCCGCCCTGTGGAACACCCTCCCTTCAGATGTGAAGGAAATAAGCAGCTATCTTATCTTTAAAAGACATCTGAAGGCAGTCCTGTTCAGGGACGTTTTTAATATTTAACGCTGTACTGTTTTTAACACGTGATTGGGAGCCACCCAGAGTGGCTGGGGAGACTCAGCCAGATGGGCAGGGTATAAATAAATTATTATTATTATTATTATTATTATTATTATTATTATTATTATGCCCTTAAAAGCAGAATTGGTGTGAAGCAGATCTAGTGTGCATTCTGTGCTGCTCCAAAGGGGAAAATCTCTCTTGACTAACACTTGGGTAGCTCTTGCACAGTTTCGCTCTCCAAGTATGACTTTTAAGCCCCAATTTTCCAGGCTTCCTCTGCATATATAGTCAGTACCTGGACAATCAATGTACTTTTGGATGCTACTGAAGAACAGCAGCCGCCTCGGCTGAGATACATAATGCAATACCTGAGGACTCCCACCAATCAGCAGCTGTGGGAGGAGAGGGCCCATGGAAATACTAGCTGCTAGCAACTGCCAGCAGACCACCTTTTAATGAGTCAAACTATTGGTCTAACTAGCTTAATATTGTCTACACTGACAGCGAGTTTCCATTTCAGGCAGGGATTTGGGAACATCAAAAGAGTCCTGCCTAATCAGGACACAGGGCCATGTGATCTAACACTCTGTTTCGACAGTGGCCAACCAGATGCCTGGATGTCTCTCCAGCTGGAGAAGCATCAAGTGCTTAGATTGAGGAGATGGTCAACCCATCTGAAGGACCAGGGCCCTGTTGGAATTCAGGCTCGGTCAGAGGGATGTGCCTATCTGCAGGCACCGGCTGAATTCCTTTGACCTCCCTCCGGCGAGGTCCGTTCCGGCGATTTTCCTCAGGCTGTGAGAAAAACACACCAACTGCTTCTCCTCCTTCTCCTCCTCCCTGCATATCCCCAGGGAGGGGAATCAGACACAGACAGAAATGTATCTTACATTGCTTTTATTCCTGTCTATAGCAGTCATACAGTCAAGATGTCTACTCTCTTCAACAAAAAGAGAGAAACTCCAAACTCCACCTATGTACATCCTGTACAGGTCATATGACACACACTGAGCTCATATCCTGTGCTCAATAAGGATGGACTGCCCCTTTGTTTCCATGGCAGCAGTCACACACATCCTGTCTGGCTTTACAGCCACTAGCAGCTGTCTGAGCTGTTAGAGCCTTTGCTTGCTGCTGCATTGCTGCTTTAGAATAACAGGCCCCAGTGCTCACCTTTCATGTACTGTCCAGTCCAAGCTATATATAAAGCTGCGGGGCATAGGATTGGTTGCCTCCGGTCACATGAGATTCTGGTCTGTCAGCTTAGCATCCATGTTTGTACTACCTATCTAAAGGCCCTTTGTTGGTATAGTTAGTAGAGAATCAATGCCTGATCCACAGCTTTCGAGCTTTGCTGTGTTTTGGACTCTTTGCACAGTGTAGGATCTGCCATACTGTGCCTTTGCAGAGGCCCATAGCAGTGTACACAGGTGGGTAGCATCATTCGTCTTTGCTGGCTCAAGTCCTGCCTCTTCAGGTGCCACTCAGCAGTGCTGGCAAGTACATGTTTACCTCACCGACTCAGCCTCTATTTGGCAGCAGCTGCTGCCTCTGGTGAAATCCACATATGAAAGATCTCTGAAAAACCTTAAACAACGTTTGCAGATGTTTGGAAGTTTTCTTCAGATTCTTGGAAAGAGGATGTTTGTTCTTTAATTGCAAAGCCTCAAACAGGAAATCTTTTATTAACAAAAGCATATCAATATGAGTTGCTCGTTTCTATTAACAAGGAGGAAATACATTAACAAAGATAATTTAAGCAATTACTCCAAAGAACTTCTGAAGATGATGGGCAGATGTTGTCTTCATGCTTTGGGGGTTTGGGTTTTAGTGTGTGTGTGTGTGTGTGTGTGTGTGTGTGTGTGTGTGTGTTTTCTGCAAATGGTATAGAAAGGTTGTTGAAGAATTTTGAATATCTTTCATTTTGAAAGATAGTGTTTTTCTCCCCCCTTTCCTTTATTTCCACCCTATGTATATCAAATCTGTTTAATGCAATTAGCCCTTGCTTCAAATTTCATATTATGGCAAATTAACCAGTTAGGTTTTTCTCTTTGTATAATGCCATAATCCAGTTCCCTGATGGCTACCATGTGGCTCCAAAAGGGTAAAGTGGTATTCAGAGGCAGGCAGGCAGCTGAACCATTAACCTTACTCAGAATTGGACCAGGACCTGAAACCAGAATTGAAACCTATCCTTGAGCCATCTCTTCACATTGCTGTGATATGATCCCAAAGCTCCAGGCATTATCCATCAACGGTGTCTCTGAAAAATTTTACGCATCACTTGGGAAGACAGGCAAACTAATGCCAGTGTATTGGAAGAAGCAAAGATCACCAGTGTTGAAGCAATGATTCTTCAACATCCACTTCGTTGGACTGGTCATGTTGTGCAGATGTCTGATGATTGTCTTCCAAAGCAACTACTCTATTCTGATCTTAAAAATGGAAAGCGTAATGCTGGTGGTCAACAAAAGAGGTTTAAAGACTCTCTCAAGGGAAATCTAAAAAAATGTAGTATAAACACCGACAACTGGGGAACACTGGCCTGCGAGCGCTCCAATTGGAGAACAGCCAAAGGTGTCATGGATTTGAAGACACTCGAACTCAGGACAAAAGGGGGGGAAACGCTAAGAGGAAGGCACGCTTGGCAAACCCTCACCATGATCAACTCCCACCCAGAAACCAATGTCCCCACTGTGGATCTAGAATCAGCCTCCACAGTCACTTACGGACTCACTGTTAAAACTGTGTTTATGGAAGACAATCTTACTCGGCTACGAGGGATCACCAAAGAGAGAGCATGGAATCCAGTTTTGCCAGATCTGGACATGTTTTGCTCATCAAGGCTTCTCCAACCAGCACTGCCAAGTTGCCACCAGGTCCTCTACCTGCAGATTATTCTATAAGCATTGCTGCCATCTACGATGACTACACAGTAAGGCCACAACTTATACAGGGGCTCCCTTCCAGAGATTGTGCCTGAAGTCAAAACACATTGGGTGCAATGATGGGTGGGGTTGCCAAAGCTTAATGCTCACAAGTTAAATGTGCATAAGTTGCAGGCTGACTGCAATGGCTTAGTATCGACATAGCTTCATCCCATCAGATACTCAAATCAGCATCTGTGTCACACTGTGGTTGATACCAATATGTCTTGCGTGCTTCATGCCCCTTCTCAGTCCTGGCTTCAAGTTTTTTTAACCTTAGAAACTTTTTAAAAATGAGGTGCCAGTTCTCATATATTGATAAAAGTGCCATGGGTGAGATGGCAGCAAGAAAAGAGGTGTCAGTGCTCCATACCAGTTAATACCATCTCAAAAAACACCCTCCTACTTCATTAGTAAAAATCCTCTAGGAAATCTTTCCCTCCTGTCTTTAACCCAGTCCTAATGACAGGAATACTGCCTACAGCTTCACGTAGGACATTCCTTGATTTCCTAGAAACAGGTGACATAACGGTACAAGGCTCTTGAGCTTAGTGAACGAAAGAGAACCTATTTGCTAATGCAGAGAGCTGTTATTAAAACATCGTTAGAAATCAAAGGAGAGTGTCAACATCTGCACAGCCAAGTTCGCTGGATTTTTTTCTTCTTCAATGTATTTGGCTAAGTGTGCTCTGACGTGGGAGTCCACTGCAAAAAGGAGGAAGATTGAAAACCCAAGTGATGTTTTGCCACCTGAAGATACTGGAGCAGAAAGACATAAAATGTTAAAAGAAAATAGCAAAGTCAAAGAAGCTCTTGTTTGGAGCAGGTAGAAAAGATCCTTCAGAAGTTTTACACATCAGATGGTGGCCAATCTTTCTTTCTTATTATTTAAACCATATCTTTAACAGTCTTTAGACTGGCTTTAGGAAAAGCAAATTGACGGCACTGATCATGTGGCTTAAGGATAATTTTCACATTGCAGCTTAAACTTTCAGGAGCATACCCACAAACTCTTCAGAAGACATTGCACTGGGACCACACCATCAGGTCTTAAATCACTTCTCAAACACTTAGCCATACCTCACCTACTAGACTTTCCTGGGTTATAGTCCAGAGAACTGCTGTACCGCTGAGAGAGAGGGTACAGCATGTGTTTCACCTACCCCATTCCTTTTACTCTCATTGTGGTAAGAAATAACTGGGCTTGGAGGCAAGGACTGTGGGTCTGTTACCCATGGCAGAGGGGCCACCTAGTTCTTGACAGTTGGATGGAAGATAGTCCCCTGGGCTGCTCCTCCTCTTCCAGCCGTCCATCCTCCCCTCCCAGCCCTCTCCTGTTGCTACAGAATCTCTCTGCTCTGTGGATGGGGCAGTAAAGGGAGCCAGTGGGACTGTCTCTGCTCCCCCAGCCACTAAAGATGGAGTGGAGAGACCCTTCTTCTATATCAGCCTGCTCCACACCAACGGCACCCTCCATGTCCTCCTCTTCTTCTTCCTCACCTGAAAGAACCGTACCCTCCAACATTTCTCCAATGAAAATAGGGATGTCTTTAGGAAAAATGGGGCATTCCGGGTTCAAATCAGAAACCAGGGCAGCTTCTTTAAATCCGGGACTGCTCCTGGAAAATAGGGACACTTGGAGGGTCTTCTGACCAGCCCCAGCCCCAAGCCAGTAGGGCTCGCTGGGCTCATGCTTAAGTCCCTTGGCTCTGACTTTTTAGCCCAGCTCCCAGCTCCCCTCTGACTGTTCTTACTGCTTAGTCCTGCCTGCCTGCTGTCCATGCTTCTTTGGTGGTGCACGGAAAGTACAGAAAGCTTTTTCAGTTTTTAATGCCATCTGAATGAATACAGGAACGCACACTCAGGAGCCTGTTCTCACTGTGAATTACTACTTGCAAATGCAGCCAACACCCTGTTTACACAGATAAGCAAATCCGCAGTCTGCTGAGCTTCCTCCAGTCAGAGCAGCAGCTGTGGAACACTGTGGATAATAGTTGACTGGAAAGCACATGTTGCACACACAGGGAAAACAGTTCTTCTTCTGTACAGGGAAGAAGCTTTTCTTTTGAAGACTTAAAAGCTGCGACATCTGCTGCTCAGCCAGCCACTGTCTCCCCTGCAATCTTGCTTCTGAGATGCAAAAGGAAGGGGGGCGGTTGGTGGTGGGGGGTTGATTATTGTTTTTTCATGTGTGCCTCTGAACTTTTGTTCATGTGGTGTGTTTTTTTTATTAAAAAAATGACACAAAAACTCAGGAGCGATGGCCTAGGGAGCAAGCATCTATTCCTTTGATCCTGTCACTTGTTGGGGTGCAGTTAGCAATCTCTAAACATTTCACAAGGTGTTCTGATTTTATTCACTTTTCCGAACCACCGGGGTCACTATAGAACAAGTCCTGCAGAGCAGAAAGCTTTCCAACTATTTAGCCTTAACATTATTCATTTCGCAGCTTGCTTTTTTTTTTTTTAAGAGCAAAGGTGGGGGGGGAGGTGGAATCAACTCACAAAAGCGAGAGCTTGAGAAACCTGCTTCTTTTTAGCAACAAAAAAGCCAAGACCCTGAGTATTTCAGATATCTGTTCCGAATGCCGCAGGTTCCATATGCACAGCAGTATATGAGAACCTGCTATGTGTCACTGATTGCCTGTTCAGGAGGAAGAAACAGGTGATGAACACTTTCAGAAAGGGGGCTTCAGTAGCTAAACTTTCAGCTCTAGATGCCCAAGGAAGTTGGTTTCACTTATATTAAATTTCACTGGGGAGGGAGGAGTATTTATACAGGAGCAGATGAGAGTCTGCTTCTACGCAGAGATCACTGTATTGGGGTGACAGTCTTGCATGAATCTCCCAGCAAAAGTGTTTTGAAAAATTAGCCGCTAACAATTTCCTTTTCTTGAAGCCAGCACCCTTGTATTTCATGCAGGCAACATCATGAAACGTGAGATAATATTCTAGTCGGCTTTCATCCCTCTTCTGGGCAAATCTGTCAGTTTCAACATTTTTTCCAGAGCAGAACGGCTAAGGCCATCTGTTTTAAAGATATGGAAGTGAGGTCCGCTTCCTTCGCTGCCGTAGCCCGGTGGTATTTTTGCTAGATGTAACCTGATCCACAGGTGACAAATTAGGCCAAACAGTATTCAAGAAAAAATAAATGGTCTGTCATTAAGAATTTATTTTAACTTGTAATGTATTTTAAGCCTCTCCTTTTCAGTCAAATTGTTGTTTCAGGGCCTTGGGGCAGCACCTGCAAAAGTGTCCGTGTTTTGGTGGGTTGTGTGTGGTTGTTTTTTATAAAAAAAGTAAGCTTCCTCAATGAGTTAATAATTGACTCCTAAATATTGTCTCCCTTTTGCTTTCCAGTCTCTTACCTTTTATTTGGCACCTCTTCAACTTTTTTTCCCCTTTGAAGACTCTTTCACCAGGTGGCATGGCTGAGGCTTCGATTTCCCCACCACCCCAGATTTTCTTCCATCCCGCTTTTCCACTTGAATACGTGCACCAAAACAGGATTTCTCATGGAGGACTGTTTGCTATTGTGTAGGCCAGGGGTCAGCAAACTTTTTCAGCAGTGGGCCGGTCCATTGTCCCTCAGACCTTGGGAGGGTGGACTATATTTTGAAGAAGAAAAAAGGAACAAACTCCTATGCCCCACAAATTACCCAGAGATGCATTTTAAATAAAAGGACACATTCTACTCATGTAAAAACACGCTGATTCCCAGACCGTCCGTGGGCCAGATTTAGAAGGCGAATGGTATAGGCCCTCAAAGGAGCAAAACTTTCTCACATAACTAACTACACACTGGCTTATACAGTCAGTCAAGGCATGAGTGACATAGCACAGTAGAGGATTGGTGTGAGTCTCTACCCTCCGCTGCAAAATGAGCCCAGTAGTGTGGAGGCCTAGACTGTGCTATTGTTTCCCTTTGGAAAACACTGTCCAACCATCTCATCCTCTGCCATCCCTTTCTCCTTGTGCCCTCCATCTTTCCCAACATCAGGGTCTTTTCCAGGGAGCCTTCTCTTCTCATGAGGTGGCCAAAGTATTGGAGCCCCAGCTTCAGGATCTGTCCTTCCAGTTAGCACTCAGGGCTGATTTCCTTAAGAATGGATGCCTTTGATCTTCTTGCAGTTCATGGGACTCTCAAGAGTCTCCTCCAGCACCATAATTCAAAATCATCAATTCTTCAGCGATCAGCCTTCTTTATGGTCCAGCTCTCACTTCCATACATCACTACTGGGAAAACCATAGCTTTAACTATACGGACCTTTGTCGGCAAGGTGATGTCTCTGCTTTTTAAGATGCTGTCTAGGTTTGTCATTGCTTTTCTCCCAAGAAGCAGGCGTCTTTTAATTTCGTGACTGCTGTCACCATTTGAAGTGATCATGGAGCCCAAGAAAGTAAAATCTCTCACTGCCTCCATTTCTTCCCCTTCTATTTGCCATGAGGTGATGGGCCCAGTGGCCATGATCTTTGTTTTTTTGATGTTGAGCTTCAGACCATATTTTCTGCTCTCCTCTTCCACCCTCATTAAAAGGTTGTTTAATTCCTCCTTACTTTCTGCCATCAAGGTTTGTGAAGTTAAGTAAAGGTAAAGGGACCCCTGACCATTAGGTCCATTCGTGACCAACTCTGGGGTTGCGGCGCTCATCTCACTTTATTGGCCGAAGGAGCTGGCATACAGCCCCCGGGTCATGTGACCAGCATGAGTAAGCCGCTTCTGGCGAACCAGAGCAGCACTCGGAAACGCCATTTACCTTCCCGCCGGAGTGGTACCTATTTATCTACTTGCACTTTGACGTGCTTTCGAACTGCTAGGTTGGCAGGAGCAGGGACCGAGCAACGGGAGCTCCCCCTGTCGCGGGGATTCAAACCGCCGACCTTCTGATCAGCAAGTCCTAGGCTCTGTGGTTTAACCCACAGCGCCACCCGCGTCCCATTCTTTGTGAAGTTACCTGATCCTAAATCAAGCAGACTTTCTGGATTCTTCATCCATATACCAAATACAATATGGAGGTGGGTTGTTGTTGTTGTTTGCAGTAATAGCTACAGTGGAGGTGAGAGGGTGGGGATACATCGCTCTCCCAGCTTCCCAACACTGTGTGTCGCTGCCTTTTATGGAGATTGGGGCAAGACAGCTGGAAGCTCAGCACAGTGCGGCCGCAGCATCTGGAGCATCAGATTGTCTTTGCAGTTGCACCATGCCAATGTACCTCCAGCCGTGCCCCTCTCCCTCTTGCAAATGGCAACAGCATGGGGTGTTGGAAGGCTGGAAAAGCAATGCAGCCTCATCTTCTTTTCTGAACATGCTGAAAAACATTCCCCAATTTTAAACTATCTAATAGTTATCCCCCGCTTTTTATTTGATCTAGGTGTCTTGAGCATTATCAAAGCCACCTTTTCATATATATCTATATATCCTTCTATATCTGATCCTTTTATTATGAGAGTTTAAACCCATGGTGCCGAGTGACAAAACTTTTATATATATATTTTTAATCCCCCTCAAAAAGTGCGGGGGGGGGGAGCATAAAAAGAAAAATGATAAAAGATTTTATCAAATATGAAAGAGCCTATGATTTTGTCATGGAAGAAGCAGGAGTATCATTATCTAAAAGTTGCTGCGCTTTTGCCTGGGCAAAAATCTACATTCAACTTAAACAGTGTCCCACATCAATAATGTATTTTTTTCTCTTTTATAGCATATTGTTAAAAACTATAAATCCTTCCATTTCTTGGAAATTTCTGACCGCAGATCTAAAAAGACTTGAATTTCTCTTTCCTGTATTTTAAAGGGAACACCTGCCCAATTTTTCTTTTGTATCTCTTTATTCACCCTTAAACTAATAAATGTTACGTGTGATAGGGCTTTAAAAACAAACAAACAAACACATTGTGTAATCTGAGTTAATATCCTGTTTTTATTCCTACTGCATATTCTTGATTGATTTATTTTTAGAAGGCTATTCCAACTCTCAACTGTACCCCCACCACAACCCATGGTTACTCTTAAGACTCTTAAGACAGTCTAGGATCCCCAAATATTCAAAGAGCCCTTAATTCCCATTAAAGCTGCCCTGATATTAAGCTGCTTCTTAGAGGCCCAGGTCTGGGTGTCGCAAGGTGCTTAGATTGGTCTCAACTAGGGCCAGGGCCTTTTCAGTACTGGCCCCGACTTGGTGGAACGCTCTGTCACAAGAGACTAGGGCCCTGCAGGGCCTGCAAAACAGAGCTGTCCCACCTGGCCTTTGGTTTGGACTCAGTCTGACCCTTCTGTTTCCTTCCCCTTATGGTTTTGATCTATGGGCTGCTTTTAAAATGAGGCTGCATTTTAAATTACTTTTTAACCTGTATTTTAAATTGCCCCCCCCATTCTGTTTTCACTGTAATTTTACTGGTGTTAGCCACCCTGAGCACAGCTCTGACCGGGGAGGGCAGGGTATAAATAAAAATTATTATTATTATTATTATTAAGTTGACATGAGAGGATGCCAGAAAAGAACTCCCTTCCCTTCTTTATGAGACAACCAATTTGAATGGCTTTTAGGTGCCAGGTGGAAACTGTCTAACTTACCTGAGCTCTTGGTGATTTTTTACGTGGCCTTCTATTGTTTTAGTGATGCTTTCGACTTTAGTGTGCTGCTGTTTTTCTGTGTGCTCTCTTGTTTCGTTGTGATGTTTTATCTGATATTGCAAGACCCCCTGGGAATTTTGTATTGAAGGCAGAGCAGAGATGTTGCAATGAGCCAATGTGCTTTGTGTGCGAAGTGCTGGAGGTGAGCTCGGGATGGGAGCAAGCGCCACGTAGACTGAACTGGTTGTGCATCCCATCGCCTTTGCACCCACACCCTTAAAAGTCATCTTGTGACATTCGCACTGACTGTTTAATTATCAGTACTGTATGAAACACATTGTCTGCTGTTGGTCACGCTAAGGGCTGAGATGTTGAAAAGACTGCCTATAAACCTATCTCCTCTGAGGCAGAAAGGTGTGGCAAAACTGAAAAGCGATAGAACATCTTAAGAGAATCCATCCAGCGCACTTGTAAGTTTTATGAATGAAAGCTTTATAAGTGCTTATAAAGTGCTTCTAAATGAATTTTTTGAAAGGGGGCGAAAAGAACAATGAAGTTGAACGCTGACAGGTGATACAGGATCAAAAGCAAAAGGAAACCTTTGTACCTTTATCACAGGATTTCTTTTTTCCTTTCAAATATTTTTGATAGAGTGTTTGAAGGTTTTTTTAAAAAAATTGTTTTTAAGAGACACTGATAGACATCCAGGCTGCTTCCCTGTAGAGCTGTGTAGCTTTTGTCATTTTTCACATGGCAGATTTGTGTGAAAACACCTACTTTAGGAAATTAATTTTACAATCAGATGAGAGTTGAAAGATGTCCTTTATGTTGTACACTGAACATAAGACAGAGTACACTTTGCCAACTTTTTAAACATTGGAACATCCCATGTAATTTAAGGTGTTTGCTTTTAATCTGTTACTTCTGCTTTTTTTTTAATGAAACAATTATTCATATACTCACAACAAGCTTTCTGTCTTTTATCCTCGCAGCTTCAGTGTATCATTTATTACAGTTCTTGCCATTCAGAGGAAATATTTTTCTGCTAGGAGTAGAAATTCTTTTATCACAGCTCAATTTTTCCTCTTTTGAGGCTTTTTCTCAGCAGTGGTTGGAGAGGAAAATACATTGCTGAGTTTTGACTCTGAGGCAGCCCCCCCCCCCTTTTAATAGAATCCTTCTGGTCTTTCCAGTCTGGGATATTTACAGTGGTAAATACCCTAGCCACATATGCACCATTATTTTAATGGTGGTATCATGGCTTCCCTGCTCACATTCTTCCCATCCTTCAAATCTTACTGATCTCCCTGATGTGTGGAAATGGCAAATGTTTGTTTTACTCCAAGAGCCAAAGAGAGTGACTTTCAGCTTTCTCAGAACATGCAATTATTGTGCTTCCCTCCTCAGAATTAGTTGTTGTCTCCCCCACACCAGTTTCACATGCCTCCATATAAAAACACAACTCTAGGGTTCCTGCTTCTGCCACCAGGATCCTGTTCCTAGTTTTGACATGTACCCAATTCTAAAGAACACTCCTCCATGCCTGTTTTGGAGCTCCTATGCTCAAAATATGGTCTGAAGCTCAACATCAAAAAAACTAAGATCATAGCCACTGGGCCCATCACCTTCTGGCAAATTGAAGGGGAAGAAATGGAGGCAGTGAGAGATTTTACTTTCTTGGGCTCCATGATCACTGCAGATGGTGACAGCAGTCACAAAATTAAAAGACGCCTGCTTCTTGGGAGAAAAGCAATGACAAACCTACACAGCATCTTAAAAAGCAGAGACATCACCTTGCTGACAAAGGTCCGTATAGTTAAAGCTATAGTTTTCCCAGTAGTGATGCATGGAAGTGAGAGCTGGACCATAAAGAAGGCTTATTGTCGAAGAATTGATGCTTTTGAATTATGATGCTGGAGGAGACTCTTGAGAGTCCCATGGACTGCAAGAAGATCAAACCGATACATTCTTAAGGAAATCAGCCCTGAGTGCTCATTGGAAGGACAGATCCTGAAGCTGAGGCTCCAATACTTTGGCCACCTCATGAGAAGAGAAGACGCCCTGGAAAAGACCCTGATGTTGGGAAAGATGGAGGGCACAAGGAGAAGGGGACGGCAGAGGACGAGATGGTTGGACAGTGTTCTCGAAGCTACTAACATGAGTTTGACCAAACTCTGGGAGGCAGTGGAAGACAGGAGTGCCTGGCGTGCTCTGGTCCATGGGGTCATGAAGAGTCGGACACGACTAAACTACTAAACAACAACAATGCTTTGTAGATGGATTAGGGGAGTGTTCTTTGCATTCCCCTTGGTGTTTGACCAGACCTGCTGTATCTCACATAGACTGAGAGGGTTCCTTTGACACCTCCAACATTCTCCCATTGGGGGACATTCTGGAGCAATAGCGTAGTCTCCTATAGCGAGTCTGCCCTTGTGTTATGATCTGGAAATGCCTCAGGGACGCCAGAGTTGTACAGTTTGTACAGAGGTGTACAGTTTGAAAACCGCTTGGAGTATTATCGCAGCCTTGCAAATCAGTTCACAAAAGTTACTGATATTTGTTAGGTGTCGTTTACTTAGATAGCGCATTGTTGCTCCATATATTTTCATAATTGTTGACGTAGTAGGGATAAGGAACCATTTCGAAGGTGTTTGAATTTGCCTCCTTCCTTCCTTCTTTCTTTTGAAATCGTTTTTATTTGATTTTACAAATGTGAATTAGTTACAATGCTAAATACATATCCATAAAATGAGATTTCTCTGAATCTCATGACTTTCCCTCATCCCCTCCATGGGTCTTATTTTCAACATTTCCAACTGAATATTATTTCATAGCCTATGTTTTGTATCTATCCATATTGTACATAATATTTGTAACCTTACAAGTGGGATTAAAATCCTGCCAACATTTTCATAAACTTTTCCCGTTCTTTCTTGAATTTCTTGTCTGCCCCATATCTTTCTTTCTTTCTTTCTTTCTTTCTTTCTTTCTTTCTTTCTTTCTTTCTTTCTTTCCCACTGATGCATATGTGAATTTTAATGTTTCTATGGGGATAGAGATTTTAAATTTGGACTTTTGAGAGTGCATCAGGTCTTCGATCACCAAACTTTTAAAAAAGAGAGGAACCCCCAAAATATTGGGGATTTTCTTTCTTTTTTAACTAGAAAGAAAGAATACACTTTCTTTACTGTATTTATACCCTCCATTTTCAGTCAGTATTGGCTCCCAAGGTGCTGTAGCAGCAGCATAGTTGCACAAGAGTATCCTGCTCCCTGTTCATACCAACCAAAGATGCAACAGAAACATTTTTGCCCAATTGTCACCTATTTAGAATACAAATAAAAACTATTCAGATTTTGCCAGGGAATGTCTGTACCACATGTACTTTCTCTTTCCCAGGATTCAAGACAGGAACTTGTTCTTACTGTCACTGCTCAGTCCAAGAATATGTGTATTATTAAATCATGGGTAGGCAAACTAAGGCCCAGGGGCCGGATCCAGCACAGTCAGCTTCTAAATGCGGAATCAGCGTGTTTTTACATGAGTAGAATGTTCTTTTATTTAAAATGCATCTCTGGGTTATTTGTGGGGCATAGGAATTCATTCTTTTTTTTCTTCAAAATATAGTCCGGCCCCCCACAAGGTCTGAGGGACAGTGGACCGGCCCCCTGCTGAAAAGGTTTGCTGGCCCCTATATTAGATAGTCTCTTAGCATTTCTAAACTGCCCCACCCCCAAGTAACTCAGATATTCTCTCTATAAAAGCAGCTTCAAGGCTATTTTCTCTTAAGGCAGCTGCAATTTCCTAGCAAATTCAAATAGGTAATTAGAGCTCAGGTCACACCTTCCCCTGTGACAGCCTCAGGGCAAGGAAAAGTTAAATGAAAGGAGATGAGGTCCTTCCAGAAACAAAAGACCACACTCACAGAGCAAAGCGAAACCCACTTATTCCAAGTCTTCAGCTTCGTTTACTGGATCTTGTTCAGCACAAAAATGGACAGAAGCTACAGAGCTTCTTGCAACCCAGAGCAGGACGCTCTATCCTTCAAAGGGCTGGCTCAATATTTGACGACAATTCAATCAGAACCTGACTGAACTTGCCCAATGGCTTCTGTTTAAGGGTAAGATTGAAGCATAGGCTGCGAGCCAAAGGCTCTTGAGTCCCCCTCTGGTTGTCTCCAGGCAATTTCAAGTTGCAAGTAGCTACCAGTGTTGTGATGTGGGGTTTGTGATTTCAGCTCTCTTGACATAATATGCTGGAGACAGTTCTCTAGTAACACTTCTTTATTAACGCAACAAGACTGAAACTTGAGGAGGGGAGAGCTACATTTATAGGGACAGGGAACAAGCTAGAAAGGATACATTTTGGAGGGAACAATATCAGGCAATCACAGTCCTGCCTTTTGGAGGCAACCAATAAGACAGAGGATCCAAATACAGCAGCTTAAATGAACCAATAGTAGCTGTACCCTCTGGAACCAAAAGGCAGTTACTTTACCCTAATGCAAATACAGACAATAATAATACAGATATAAAATCCTTTGACTCAATACACAACACCCCTCCCCCCCTAGTGAGCACAGCAGACGTAATCTCTCAGGTACTGTGGGGTCCTACAACTTCTACTTGATCTCCTGACAACAGGTGTTGCCGGTTCTGGATTGGGTGTCACCTGTGGTAGGGGGGCTGCTATAGGGGTTTCATCAGGAACAGATGGAGTCCCAGACATCTCAGGGTCCCCTACCTGTACCTCGTCATCCTGAGGACTAGCAGACCCTGGTTCATTTGCTGAAGCCCCTGGTGATTGCACCTCTGGGCCATTTTCACTCTGGTCTTGCAGCTCTGCGTCGTTAGCCAGGGATGAATTATCAGACTCCTCCCTGCTGAGCGCCCGGCGCCTCAGCTGATCTATATGTCTCTTCCAAACTTGCCCATTTTCCAAGGTCACATAATAGGACACAGGTCCACTAGCCCGGGTGACCACACCAGCCACCCACCGCGAACCTCGTGAATAGTTCCTCACCCAGACCAGATCTTCAGGGGCGAAATACCTTGTTGTGTCAGTCTCAGCCTGGGGGTTTGCTCTTGAATTACGGTTTGGCATTTTATCCGGGTGGACATAATCCAGCACCGTTACCAATCTTCTACCCAAGAGCAGCTCAGCTGGCGACTTGCCCGTCGCAGTACATGGCGTCGCATGCTGCAAAAATAACATTCGCGCGATGCGAGCTGACCAGTTACCCTCCATTAAGCGCGCAATGGATTCTTTGGCTGTTCTTACCATGCGCTCCGCCTGCCCATTGGAGGATGGGTGAAAGGGCGCGGATGTGACCCCTCTTATGAAGTTATCAGCCAAGAATGCCTTGAATTCTTGGGATACAAAAGCTGCCCCATTATCTGATACAATGGTCTCAGGTAACCCGTGGGTTGCAAACAGCTGCCTCAACACCTTGATTACGGCAGCTGATGCCATGCTAGGGACCATCGCCACTTCTAACCATTTGGAATATGCATCGACGATAACCAAAAAGACCTTCCCCTGGAATGGCCCAGCAAAATCTAAGTGCAGCCGGCTCCAGGGAGATCTGGACTGCTCCCACCAGTGAACTGGTGCTCTGGCCACTTCTGGCCGCACCTCTTGGCATGCCTTGCATGTTCGTACCCATTGCTCTATGTTCTGGTCCATTCCAGGCCACCACACATAACATCGGGCTAGCGACTTCATCCTGACCATTCCCGGGTGTCCCATGTGAAGCGTCTCAAGAACCCTGTTTCTCAGTGGTGCTGGGATGATCACCCTATCTCCCCACAGGAGACAACCCTTATGCATGGATAACTCGTGCTGCCTTGTCGCATAAGGCCTGAATTTGTCTTCATGCGGACCACCTGGCCACCCCCTCCCCACCCAAGTGAGCACACGGGAGAGAACAGCATCTTTCCTCGTTTTCTCAGCAATATCAGTAGCCGTTACAGGAGCCCCCGGAAGTGTTTCCAGCATCATTATGTGCTCCGCTGGAGCAGGATCCTCATTGCTCCCGCCAGGAAGGGGCAATCAACTCAGCGCATCAGCGTGGCACAACCGTTTCCCCGGCACATGGGTCAAGGTGTACTGGAACCCATTCAGGAATATAGACCAACGCAACATTCTGGGGGAGAGAATTTGTGGCGTTTGTTTGTTCGGGTTGAACAACCCCAACAGTGGTTTGTGGTCCGTTTCAATGGAGAAATGACGACCGTACACATAATCATGGAACTTTTTGATTCCTGCCACAATTGCAAGCGCCTCTTTGTCAATTTGAGCATAGTTGCGCTCCGTGGGCGACAACGTACGGGAATAGAAAGAGATGGGCTTTTCCGACCCATCCGGTTCCCTATGACTCAGCACCGCCCCCAGGCCGTATTGAGAGGCATCACATGCCAAGACCAGCGGCTTCGATTCATCATAATGAGCAAGGACGCTCTTGCTACTCAGCATTCCTCGCAAGGAGTCAAAAGCCTTCTGCTGCTCCTGCCCCCATCGCCACACATTCTTTTTCTGCAACAGTCTATGTAATGGTTCAGCTACTGAAGCTTTCTGGGGTAAGAACGAATGATAAAAGTTAATAAGTCCCAGGAATGACTGCAACTCCGTCTTGTTCTGTGGTCGTGGTGCCTCGATGATGGCCTTAACCTTAGCATCTGTGGGGTGGATGCCTGATGCATCAATTTTAAACCCCAAGAATTCCACAGTTGGCACCCCAAAACTGCATTTTTCCTTTTTTAGTTGCAACCCCACCTCCTTGAACTTGAGCAACACTGCACAGACACGCACAACCAGTTCCTGTGGGTCTTTTCCAGCAATCAAAACGTCATCAAAAAATGGCAAGACCCCCGGCAGACCTCTTAACAGGCGTTCCATGAGCCCTTGAAAAATCCCTGGGGCCACACAAACTCCAAATTGTAATCTGTTAACTCTGAACGCCCCTTTATGTGTGACAATAGTCTGTGCTTCCGCTGATTGTGGGGTTACTGGCAGCTGTTGGTAAGCTTGTGCCAGGTCAAGTTTGGCGAACACCTTGCCCCCAGCCAGTTTAGCCAACAGATGTGATACGACTGGAATGGGGTATGAATTTCCCCTGAGTGCTTTATTGCTAGTACATTTGTAATCAGCACAGATCCTAACTTCCCCATTTGCTTTAAGGGGCGTGACGATTGGAGTCTCCCACTTAGCAGAGTCCACGGGTGAGAGAACTCCCTGCTTGACCAATTTATCCAGCTCTGCTTCGATCTTGGGTTGCAGTGCAAATGGCACTCGCCTTGGTTTGAGTCGGATTGGGGCCACCCCAGGGTCCAATTCGAAGTCAACTGGGGGCCCTTTATAACAACCCAGTTTTCCATTAAAGAGACCAGCAAATTCTTTGTATAATGCCTCGCTCATATCGGGGCAGGTTTGGATTGAATTAAGCCCTGATATACTCAGTCCCAGGGCGGGAAACCAGTCAGTGCCCAAGAGACTGGGGCGACTGCCCTTCGCAATCACCAGTTTGAGTACTGCCTGTTTGTCCCGGAACTGTACTCTCACGGCACACATTCCCATGACATGGATGCGGCCCGCTGAGTATGACTGCAAAGTTGCCGGGAAGGGCTCCAGAGGGGGCAACTTACCCCTGGGGAAGAATGTCCTCGCGGTCTGGTCCGACACGATAGTGAATCCAGATCCGGAGTCCACCTCCATGTCGCACAGCTGACCCTCAATCTTCACCTTGACGTGTGCCTTGCCTTGCGCTGGAAACTGCACGACCCTCCCGTTGATCTCCGTTACGTAGTTGCAGTCCTTTAGAACATGGTTTGCTGTGGCCGATCTGCGATGCTCCAGTCTAGGTGCTCCTGTCGCTCCCAACGCCGCCGATCTACAGACCCTGGCGATGTGACCTGTCTTTCCGCATGTCCGGCACATAGCATCCCGGAAACGACAACTCTTCCGCTCATGGTTTCCGCCACAACCAGGGCACCTGCCTCGGTGATCTTTGTGCACTGTGCAGGCCTGACGCACTGACTCGACCCCACGAACTGGGCTCTGGCTCGGAGTAGCCTCTAGCTCGTCCATGGCATGCGCAACTTCTATCTGTGGCTTAGGGGCCCTGCGACTGGCATCAAGCTCCTCTCTTTCATAAGTCTCCGTGGCGGTGGCCTCCTTCAAGGCTGAAGCAAGGGTAACCTCTTCTTTAGCCACGATGCGTCTTCTGGCTTTCTTGCTGCTCAGACCACCGACAAACCGATCCAGGAGAGTCTCTTCCAGATCTTGGAAGTCGCAGTGCTGAGCGAGCTTCTGCAGTTCAGCTAGAAATGCAGATACAGACTCCCCAGCACGCTGCTGCCTCTTATGAAACTCCATCCGCCGGGCCATCTTGGTCTCAGTAGGTGCTAAATGGCTTGTTAGGCAGGCAAGAATATCTTTGAGAGATGTCTCACTTAGCTTCGCTGGGGCAAGCAATGCCTTGGCCAGCTTGAAGGTATCAGGCCCACAGTAGCTCAGGAATGTGGCCCTTCTTTTGCTGGCATCGGTGATCCCTTGAGCCACTGCGAAGAACTCGAAGCGTTCGACGTAGTCTTCCCACGTGTGGGGCTCTGATGGCTGGAAGGGCTCCAATACCCTTGGACTCTCCATTGTCCTGTGGGCAGGGTCGTCTTCTCAGCCGGCCAGTGAGTCTTGTTCTTAGCTACAATCCGGACTCTGAGGCAGGGCTGCGTTTAACCGCTCCTCAGCATTCCGGATCCCATCCTCGTCGCCAGTTGTTGTGACGTGGGGTTTGTGATTTCAGCTCTCTTGACATAATATGCTGGAGACAGTTCTCTAGTAACACTTCTTTATTAACGCAACAAGACTGAGACTTGAGGAGGGGAGAGCTGCATTTATAGGGACAGGGAACTAGCTAGAAAGGATACATTTTGGAGGGAACAATATCAGGCAATCACAGTCCTGCCTTTTGGAAGCAACCAATAAGACAGCGGATCCAAATACAGCAGCTTAAATGAACCAATAGTAGCTGTACCCTCTGGAACCAAAAGGCAGTTACTTTACCCTAATGCAAATACAGACAATAATAATACAGATATAAAATCCTTTGACTCAATACACAACAACCAGGTAATTTGTTGTTTCCCCGCTATTGGAGTAAGGACATATTTCTGTTGCCTGTATATCTTTGCAAGATGCCGTGTACAATGTATGTTTGTTAAACAAAGGTACAGTGGTGCCCCGCAAGACGAACGCCTCGCAAGACGGAAAACCCACTAGACGAAAGGGTTTTCCGTTTTGGAGGCACTTCGCAAAACAAATTTCCCTATGGGCTTGCTTTGCAAGACGAAAATGTCTTGCGAGTTCCTGCGGGTTTTTTTCCTCCCCCCCCCTTTTTCTAAGCCGCTAAGCTGCTTATCAGCTGATCCGATAAGCCGCTAAAAGCCGCTAAGCCGCTAATAGCGCTAAGCCGCTAAGCCGTCAATGGGCTTGCTTCGCAAGACAAAAAAACCGCTAGACAAAGAGACTCGCGGAACGGATTAATTTGGTCTTGCGAGGCACCACTGTACACGAAAGCTGCCACTCTTTCATAATAAAAATACGTTTGGAAACAAATAATAATAATTTATTATTTATACCCCGCCCATCTGGCTGGGTTTCCCCAGCCACTCTGGGTGGCTTTCAACAGAATATTAAAATACAACAATCTATTAAACATTAAAAGCTTTCCTAAACAGGGCTGCCTTCAGATGTCTTCTAAAAGTCTGGTAGTTGTTTTTCTCTTTGACATCTGGTGGGAGGGCATTCCACAGAGCGGGTGCCACCACCAAGAAGGCCCTCTGCCTGGTTCCCTGTAACTTGGCTTCTCGCAGTGAGGGAACCACCAGAAGGCCCTCTGCGCTGGACCTCAGTGTCCGGGCAGAACGATGGGGGTGGAGACGCTCCTTCAGGTATACTGGACCGAGGCCGTTTAGGGCTTTAAAGGTCAGCACCAACACTTTGAATTGTGCTCAGAAACGTACTGGCTTCCTTTTGTATTGACTTCCTTTTGTAAAGATGGAAAGACAATGTATGGAAAATAAAGAACTAAATAGGAAACAGGCTGGAGCAGAATGTAAAATATTACTTCACTGATTAATTCGGGGCTCATTCTAACAGTGGGCCTCCAAGGCTGTGAGTCAGTCTACTACTTGTTAGATACAGTGGTACCTCGCAAGACGAATGCCTCATAAGACGAAAAACTTGCAAAACGAAAGAGTTTTTCGTTTTTTGAGTTGCTTCGCAAGACGGATTTCCCTATGGGCTTGCTTCGCAAGATGAAAACGTCTTGCAAGTTTGTTTCCTTTGTCTTGCAAGTTTGTTTCCTTTTTCTTAAAACCGTGCATTCACTTCGAGGAGCAACTCATAGCACGTGGTGTGGTAGCCTTTTTTGAGGTTTTTGAAGACTTTGGAGATTTTTGAAGCTTTTCCAAAGTCCGTGCTTCGCAAGACGAAAAAATCGCAAGACGAAAAAATTAATTTCGTCTTGCGAGGCACCACTGTACTAAAGGTGTTTTCTGGGATACACTTGTATGAAAGCTAGACCGGCTTAGTGCAAAGGCAGTGCAAGCTGGGTTCAGGACTTTTCCATGAATTCACTCTTTGGCCTTGAGTGATCTTTCTCTCTGTCTAAAGCAGAGGAACATGTTTCTGCAAGAACAAACACACTGATATTTGCATAACTCTTTGCAAATGCAAAATGCTATCTAACATGCTCTTCTCTGTGAGTAAGCCCTACTGAACTCAATGGGACTTACTTTGGAGTAAACATACACTCTGTTGTGAAGGAAGGGCAGTATACAAATTTAAAATAATAATAATAATAACACCTTGGACTTAGTACAGCATGAAATATAGTACATGTCCTCAAAAGCAAATAATCAATATGAATAGCAAAAGTCTTTCTTGTTTGGACACTTTATTTTAATCATACTTTTCTATCCCCTTCCTCTCTCTACCCCATTCCCAGTCCATAATCTTCATTCGGGATCATAATTTCCGTGGCCAGGAAGTATCTGCATATATCGATTATGCACACCGGTTAAAGGTGGACGAGTTTGAAGTCTATTTCAGTGGCAAGAAGAAGCTTTTCCCCAGGCGCTCTGATCTGAGGTTAGTTGCTCATTTTCTTCCTATTTATGAAATACAGACGGTTAGCATAGCAAGTTTCCGTTGACATCTGTGGGAAGGCCATGACCTGTTCTCGGATCTCTGCCTTTTTAGTTGGAACCATGCATGCCCATAGCCTTCTGGGTGGTGGCCATTGACTTCAGTGAGAAGGTATTGATGTTAATTGTTCATACAACTGAGCTACAAATACAGTGGTACCTCGGGTTAAGTACTTGATTCGTTCCAGAGGTCTGTTCTTAACCTGAAACTGTTCTTAACCTGAAGCACCACTTTAGCTAATGGGGCCTCCTGCTGCCGCCGCGCCGCCGGAGCACGATTTCTGTTCTCATCCTGAAGCAAAGTTCTTAACCTGAAGCACTATTTCTGGGTTAGCGGAGTCTGTAACCTGAAGCGTATGTAACCTGAAGCGTATGTAACCCAAGGTACCACTGTATATTTGACACAAAAAACAGTGACTATTCGTTGTTGACAATTGTGTGCCACTGCCACACATTTTCTGTTCTCATCCTGAGGTAAAGTTCTTAACCCGAGGTACTACTTCCGAGTTACCACTGTAATACAGTAACATGGAAACAACAGTAATCAAATCAAATTAACAGCAACACACAGTCAATTTACATAGTAGCAAAGGGGCATGAGGACAGTCCTAACAACACATTATTAGTTGTTGTTTTTAAAAAGCCCAGTGGAAAAAGAACAGGCCCACCAGGAAACTGAAAAATGGGGAGTGAAATACAGTGGTACAACATGAGCAGAACACAACCTGCAGCGGTGTGTCTGCGCACGCGCAGGTTGCGATTCACTGCTTCTGCGCATGACATCATTTTGCGCGTCTGCGCATGCACGAGCGACGAAACCCGGAAGTAATCCTTTCCAGTACTTCTGGGTCGCCACAGGACGCAACCTGAAAGAACGTATCATGAAGCAAACGTAACACGAGGTATGACTGTAAAGTTCTCGAGGGAGGCCATTCCAGAGCCTCGTAGCTGCAGCAGTGAATACCTGCTTACCAACTTAACCTCAGACAGAGACAAGACATGGGACAGAGCCCCTTCTGAAGGTTTAATTGGTGGACGGTCTGATATGGAAACCAGTGGTCCTGTAGCTACCTGGGCCCAAGCCATTTAGGAATTTTGCACTGGACTCTGAAAAAACACACCAGGGAACAGTATAGCTGGAAGAGTACAGTGGTACCTCAGGTTACATACGCTTCAGGTTACATATGCTTCAGGTTACCGACTCCGCTAACCCAGAAATAGTACCTCGGGTTAAGAACTTTGCTTCAGGATGAGAACAGAAATCGTGCTCCGGCGGTGCGGCAGCAGCAGGAGGCCCCATTAGCTAAAGTGGTGCTTCAGGTTAAGAACAGTTTCAGGTTTAGAACGGACCTCCGGAACAAATTAAGTACTTAACCCGAGGTACCACTGTATTGGAGTAACATCAAGAATGTGCATCAGAAAGCTCTAACGCTTGTTTATGTGTATATGTCTGTTGCTTAATTTCTCATTAAATTCAACATTTTCCCCTGCAATGTAATCTGAGGCCCTTCTCCCTGTGCTCCCTTCTCAAGGTGTTCATAGGGTGGCAACACAATATTGGGTTTTTTTAGTGGTGGCCTCCCATTGGTGAAATACTCTCTTTTTTTTCTCTTGCCCTGGGTTTTTGTCCCTTAATTTGAATGGTGGCATCATGGCCTCTTTTGGTGGTGTGGGATCTGTAATTCCTGCCTTTTACCTATTTAGATATATTGGGGGGGGGGTTATTGGTTCTTAACTGATTTTAATGTACTAGGTTCAGGTAGGTAGCCATGCTGGTCTGACGCAGTCGAAATAAATAAAAAAATATAGAAAATTGTCCAGTAGCGCCTTAGAGACCAACTAAGTTTATTCTGGGTGAAAGCTTATCATCTGAAGAAGTGTGCATGCACACGAAAGCTTATACCCAGAACAAACTTAGTCAGTCTCTAAGGTGCTACTGGACAATTTTCTATTTTTTTAAAATTGATTTTAATGTAGTCGCTTTGGGTCACGCTGTGAGAAAGCAACTAACAAGTACAAACAACAAGAGCAACAACTGTTTTGTGACTTGCAGCTGAATGTGTGAACTTAAGTGTACTGGAAAACATTGTGCTTTGAAGTTTGGCAATCTATTTGTAGCATTTTATCTCTGAAAGTAGTTGCACGCATGCATGTCATGACTTAATCCTGCAGCTATGAAGTCTGTGAACTTGCCTTCAAAATACATATTTATTTCATATTCATTTGCCAGAGCCTCAGATCCAATTAAAAGCTTATTCCTGGTTATCAAAAGCCAATGTAAATAGAAATGACCTCGCATATATTTTCAAAAGGCATTCAAGGCAAGTTCCTGCTTTGTTGATTCTCTAGGGAGAAGGGAACGTACAACAGAGGTACAAGCACCAAAGATGTTTCTCTCTGTGCCCTTGTTGTCCAAATTTAGCATGTAGATGGGATAATCATGAACATGTATTTGATAGAGAAGTATTTGTATTTAAGAGAAGTAGATCAGAGAATGTAATTGAGGAGGAGGTGGTCTTAAAGGTGCAGAAGACCAAAGCCTTGTACAGGATAAAGCCATAATCCTGATAGGGCTGAGTAAAATTATCTGAAAGCAGGGAAGAAACAGTGCAGATGGTGGAGCATTGGTCTAATGCAAGCATAGGCAAACTTGGCCCTCCAGATGTTTTGAGACTACAATTCCCATCATCCCTGACCTCTGGTCTTGTTAGCTTGGGATGATGGGAGTTGTAGTGCCAAAACATCTGGAGGGCCGAGTTTGCCTATGCCTGGTCTAATGTGTTCCCAGCCTTGTGATGTCACACGTGCCGGGCACCCCCATTGTCAGCTGGAATCTGGCGTGCCTGTACTGTAGTCTGACCTTGGAAGGTAAGAAGTCAAGAGGGTCATTGTCAGGTTCAGTGTGAGGACCACAGAATATTTAATCCTGTTTATAATCCATAAGTAAGAGTGCACTCTGGTATAACCATCATCAAATCTTGTTTTCTTTGTTTAGCGCAGCAGTAGATTTCTCCCAGGTTAAAGACCTTTGGATTTGGATATAAATAAATGACTAGAACTTTTTCTCCTAGTCTTTGGACGACAAAACAGGGGCAATTAAAGAGCTGGCATTTTCCAAACAATATACAGTGGTACCTCAGGTTACAAACACCTCAGGTTACAAACACTTCGGGAAGTAGTACCACGGGTTAAGAACTTTACCTCAGGATGAGAACAGAAATTGTGTGGCAGTGGCAGCGGGAGGCCCCATTAGCTAAAGTGGTACCTCAGGTTAAGAACGGACCTCCAGAACAAATTAAGTTCATAACCAGAGGTACCACTGTATAGGAATTGAGGATTAGAATCACCCTTTCCACTCACTTTTATCAAGAGACTCTAAGAGACTGGCGTTCCATATGCTTTCTGCTGATGAGGATTGTCATCCATTGGCTGATGCTCCTGTCAAAGTTGTATGCCCTGCCCCCCCATCCAACCACATCCAGAGACACTGGGGAACCCTTTTGTTGGATGCAAGAGATGTTACTATCCTCTTTCTGCTTACGTGTCTTGAACTGGAATGGCTGTTTAGCAAACTTCTTATCTTCCTAGCTTCTGTTCTTGGCAGCCAACAGTGGGGTATAATTCCCTCTTTGCATTCCCCCTTAACTGCTTTGGTTTGTTGTAGCAAGATTAAAGAGAAATCCAGCACAAATTCATAACATCCCTGCAGCGCTCTTGTGAATTTGGAAGGTGTCCCTTTCACATCTTGCTAGCCAAGTGCTTGCCTAGGCTCATTTCTCCTTCTTTTGTCCATAGTGCCGTTCTATGTTGACTGTGGCACACACATTCACATGCACACGGTGCTACCACACTTCTAGCAAACTTACCAAGCCCCACAACATGGTCACAGGAACATGGGACAGTAGCAGTTCCAAAATTATTATGGGTGACGTGGTCAAATAAATTGTAAGGTAAAAGGGTAAAGGACCCCTGGATGGTTAAGTCCAGTCAAAGGTGACTATGGGGTGGTGGCGCTCATCTCGCTTTCAGGCCGAGGGAGCCGGCGTTTGTCCACAGACAGCTTTCTGGGTCATGTGGCCAGCAGGACTAAACTGCTTCTGGAGCAACGGGACACTGTGATGGAAACCAGAGCGCACGGAAATGTCGTTTATCTTCCCGCCACAGCGATACCTGTTTATCTACTTGCACTGGCGTGCTTTCGAACTGCTAGGCTGGCAGGAGCTGGGACAGAGCAACGGGAGCTCACTCCGTTGCGGGGATTCGAACCGCCGACCTTCTGATCGGCAAGCCCAAGAGGCTCAGTGGTTTAGACCACAGTGGCAGCAAATGCATCTCATTAAATCAGGGACAGGGAATCTGTGGCCCACCAGACTATAATTCCCATCATCCCTGACTATTGCCCATGTGGATTGGGGCTAATGGGAGTTGGAGTTCAGCAACATTTGAAAGGCCACAGGTTCTCTGCCTCTGGTTCCAACTGCTTCTTCAGAAGCAGCTTTTTTTATTGAAAAGATTCTGTCTGGTTAATATTGTGCACATGTGCATGTAAACTCTATTTTGGCCATCAGGCGCTTACTGTTGATTAATGTACCCAGTCACTGATTAATAACGGTGACGTGTAAAAAAATATGAATATGCCCCAAAACATCAGTATATTTGTCTTTTTGAGATACTGAAGGAGAACTTAAAATCTAATTAACAAAAAGAACCAGTCATTGTCAGAAGGAAAGGCATCTTTGAACATTTTTCTCTTAAACTGTTTATAAGAGGGAAACACCAAAAATAGTCTCACAAAAATAAATAGATGTTTCCCTCGCTGGCAGACTACACTGATCAAAATTTGCTTTTTCCAGCAAGGGAACTGCCACCCCCTCGTGATTTTGGTTGCCCTCATCTGCACCCTGTCCAGATCCAGGGTTTCCTTTTTGAGATGTGGGGACCAGAATCATGTGCAAATTTCCAAGTGTGACCACATCATTTATTTGTGGTTTTATGATATTGGCTGTTTTATTTTAGATTTGTTTCCCAGTGATTCCTAGCATGGAATTGGCCTTTTCTCAGTTGCACCACTCAGGGTTTGCATTTCCATTGAGCTATCCACCATGACCTCAATTTCCCTTGCTTCCTCAGCCAGTGCCAGCCCAGACCCCATTAGTGTATATATGCAGTTGGGGGATTTTTTTTGCCCCCAGATCCATCAGTGGACACTTACTTGCATTGGACCACATTTGCAATTTTATTGACTCTTCATTCAGATTGAAGATTCCTCGGAGGAAAGTGGGGTTGAGGCAGATATGTGCTTGTTCCGGTTATACACACTTTGACTTAGTACCAGGAGTGTATGGTGATGAATGGTTCCACAAGAGATTTAGAATCATAGAATTGCAGTGTTCAAAGGGATCCCAAGGGTTAATTCATCCAATTCCCTGCAATGCAAGAATCTCAGCTAAAGCATCCATGACAGATGGCCATCCAACCGCTGCTTAAAAGCTCCAAGGAAGGAGAGTGCACCACTTCCTGAGGGAGTTGGTCCCACTGTCAAACATCTCTTACTGTCAGGAAATTCTTTCTGATGTTTAGTTGGAATCTCCTTCTTGTAACCTGAAGCCATTTGTTCGAGTCCTGCCCTCCAGAGCAGGAGAAATCAAGCTTACTCCATCTTCCATGTGACAGCCCTTGAGATATTTGAAGATGGCTATCATGTCTCCTCTCAGCCTCCTCTTTTTTTTATATTAATCTTTTTTATATTATATTTATTAAAGTTTCAACAATTACAGACAGAAAAAATAAACATACCACGTTAAACAAAGACAAAACAACACACCACAATATTAAAAAGATGGGAAAAAACAGGAAAATAAAACCCATTAAACAAAAACAAAAACGCAAAAAAGAAAATGCACCAGATCTCCTTTCTATTCTTTCATTAGCTTGTTTCCTTGACCTCCTCACACCTCCCTTTTTTGTATTCTAGGTCGATTATCTATTTCAGCAAATCCTTTCCCTCTTTTAAAATTTTTGACCTGTAAATTGTCTTAATATAATGTAATTTTACTTTTTCTCCTTTCACCAATTAACAGTCAGTTATTCCCAAATCCTTTATATCATTCCTGCTAAAATAATATACAGTGGTGCCCCGCAAGACGAACGCCTCGCAAGATGGAAAACCCGCTAGACGAAAGGGTTTTCCGTTTTGGAGGCGCTTCGCAAAACGAATTTCCCTATGGGCTTGCTTTGCAAGACGAAAACGTCTTGCGAGTTCCTGCGGGGTTTTTTCCCTCCCCCCCCCTTTTCCTAAGCCGCTTATCAGCTGATCCGCTGATAAGCCGCTTAACAGCTGATAAGCGAAAAGCCGCTAAACCGCTAATAGCGCTAATCTGCTAAGCTGTCAATGGGCTTGCTTCGCAAGACGAAAAAACCGCTATACGAAGAGCCTCACGGCACGGATTAATTTCGTCTTGCGAGGCACCACTGTAATATTATTCCAACATCCTTATAACAGATATTGATTTTACAATGTTTCTGTAAATAGTCTTTAAATTTCCTCCAATCTTCGTCCACCGACTCTTCTCCCTGGTCTCGGATTCTGCCAGTCATTTCCGCCAGTTCCATATAGTCCATCACCTTCATCTGCCATTCTTCCTGGGTGGGTAAATCTTGTGTCTTCCAATACTTTGCAATAAGTATTCTTGCTGCTGTTGTAGCATACATAAAGAAAGTTCTGTCCTTCTTTGGCACCAATTGGCCGACCATGCCCAGGAAATATACCTTCTGAAAGGTATATTTAAATACCTTTTTCATTTCATTATAGATCACCTCCCAGAAGGTCTTAATCCTTGGGCACGTCCACCAAAGGTGAAAGAATGTACCTTCGGTCTCTTTACATTTCCAACATTTATTATCGGGCAGATGATAGATTTTTGCAAGCTTGACTGGTGTCATGTACCACCTGTATATAATTTTCATTATATTCTCTCTTAAGGCATTACATGCCGTGAATTTCATACCTGTATCCTCTCAGCCTCCTCTTTCCCAGGCTAAACATACCCAGCTTCTTCTATATATATTTTTTATTAAAAAAAAACAATTTCAACATAACAAATTATCAAAACAAATCAACTTCATTATTTTTTCCCCTTTTTTCACCCCCACCTCCCCAATGAACCCTTCCTCCCCCCCAAAAAAACTTCCCTCAGCTCCTCTCTCTGATTTCTCAACTCATGTTGTTCTCTGCATACTGCAAAACTGTATACATCCTTATATTATCTATCTACTGTATTAACCCTCAATAAATTGCTGTATGTTTGTTCAAAACCTGCCAAGGAGTCCGGTTCATTTTGTTGTCTTTTTAAATAATTTGTAAAAAGTTCCCATTCTTCCTTGAAGTCACAGTTGTCCTTATCTTGCAGTTTGCATGTCAGTTTCGCCAGTTCTGCATAGTTCATCCATTTCTCTTGCCACTGTTCTCTTGTCGGTGTTTCCTCATTCTTCCATCCTTGTGCTATCAAGACTCTTGCTGCTGTTGTAGCATACATAAATAAACATACCCAGCTTCTTCAACTGTTCCTCATAAGGCTTGAGGCTTCAAAACTCATAAGGCCTCAAAACTCATGGGAATTTTGTTCGTTTGTTCGTATGTACAAAATTAACACACACACACACACATACACAAAGATATATATTCTTTTGGCATATAATGCCCTTGCCATCCCAGTGTAATTTTAGACAGTTCTGGTGTTTGTGGTTTTCAAATGTGGTGTTTCAAGGATCCGGAACACGCCCTTTCCACTTCCTCGCCTTGCCACATTCATTGGTAAACAGAAACCTTTGTATTTAGCTGAACTTTTATTTTCATTTAACCCGGGGAATATGATAAGTAGCCATCCTTGCAGACAAGTGGGCAGAAACAAAAAAAGGCCCTCACACCCCAAAAAGAAGCAGAAGCTCTAATATAAAGTATTTGTGTATTTCCTGAGGGTTCTGCTGTTTGTTTCACCATACCTTCAGGATATTTTTCTTGCTAATGAACTCATGTGTGTCTGATATAAAATTACTGATGCTGAAAGGATATTCTAAAGTAAGACTTCCATCAGTGATAGGATAAACCAGTGATATTAAGGCCTTGATGGAAACACAAGGTTCTAATGGGTCTTTTGCTCTGGGACACTTGGAATTCTAATCTGGACGTAGAACCCAAAATGGTGGGGATTTCCCCCCCTTTCTAGCAGGGTTCCTACTCCCTCTTAATGACATGCTCTTGGGAAAGTATTTCCTTTTTAGCCACATTAAATTTGTTGCCCTTTAATTTCATTGGATGCTTTTCTGTGCTTTTAGCTACGGAGGATGCGTAGGTCATTTGGCTGACAGTTTATAGCAGGGCAGACCAACTTCTAGATTCTTGTGGCTGCTCTATCCTCTAGTCTATGGTCCAGATGCCAGATGTGTGTTTTGTCACACAGCCTAAACATCTTATGGTTGGTTGGGCTATGTAATAAAGCTGGCACCATTTTAGAACAAGGACTTCGCTGTTCAAGAAAAACAAACTCCTGCAGAGAGCAGGTTTGAACCCTCCACTCCTTATGGGTAGGGACCAGTCATACCTGTTCTTTGCAAAGTATTTATTATTATTATTAGTAGTAGTAGTAGTAGTACTAGTACTAGTACACTATAATCTTCTCTCCTATAATTTTCACATATTTCTAAGACCACACCAGTTGTGTTTCTTTGTACAGTCATACCTCGGGTTGAAGTAGCTTCAGGATGAGTATTTTTGGGTTGCGCTCCGCAGTGACCCGGAACTAACGGAGCATGTTACTTCCAGGTTTCGCCGCTCGTGCATGCGCAGATTCTCAAAATGACATCATGCGCGGAAGCGGCGAATCGCGACCTGCGCACGCAAGGAAACGAGTTGTGTTCGCTTCAGGATATGAACGGGGCTCCGGAATGGATCCTGTTTGCATCCAGAGGTACCACTGTATATGTGCCATTTTAAATTGCCTCCTTGCTTAACACAGCTTAAGAAACATAACTCTCTTTTTTCTCTCTCTCTCTCCATCCTCTTTCCAATTTGTAATGGAATCCATCATATCTTTCGGAATCTTGATTTTAAGACGCCACAGTGGAGAATCTCGCCGCAAGCTTTGGAAATTTCTTCCAATGGTTAATTAGCCTCGCTACTAGGCATTGCTGATTTCCACATCTAGCTATCAGATTTTGTCCAGTTTTTCTTTATCTCATTGCTTAAAACAGTTCTGAGCCATCACCTGTGATCTCTTGCCTAGATAAGATTAATCTCAACCTTCCCTTCCCTTCCCTTCCCTTCAGTAAGCTAATTAGATTGAACTCTCTTAAACTCTCGAATCAGACGCCTGCACAAAGAATCCAGGCACCATGACACTTAATTATCATTACAACACATACAAACCACAGCAACATTAAGGGTTTCTTTCAGACAGGAGCACATGACCGGTGAGTTTGACAATGATACCAGGGAAGGAACTAGAAAAAATAATTCATCATTATTAATTATTAATTGACTGAAAATGCTGAATTAGACAATTTATCAGGGGAAAATAAAAAATAAACAGAACTGAATTTGTATCAAAATGGGAGGGCTTCAGAACATATCTTAAACAAAATTATGCGATGTTAAGATCTGTAGCAGCTTTTGAGTGATCCCAGCAGTTTTTAGCAATTGCCTATATAAATATATATATACATTGTGAAAATATTAACACAAAAAATAGTATTTTGGTATGGCAGTAAAGATATGTAAAAAGGAATAAATGGGAAGTCGGGTATAAAAGATAATGAGATTTTTATTTTTATTATAACTTGAAATTGCAATCACAAATTTAGGTCATACTTTTCATCTTATTAACAGATTGTGTAAGTTTTATTATTTTTATTTTTCCTTCCCCTCTTAAGTTGTACCCTTTTTCGGTATTTTTTTTTTGTATTATTTTTCTTGTTATGTAACCAGCGAGGAAAAAAATTAAAATTATATAAAAAGAAGAAGAAAAAGAAAAAAGAAAAGTGATTATTAAGACCCAGCAAGGGTTTCTCAAAAATTAGTTATGTCAAATGAATCTCATTTCTTTTTTCGGTGGAGTTACAAGCTTGGTGGATCAGGGGAATGCTGTGGGCATAGTGTATCTTGATTTCACTAAGGCTTTTTGACAAAGCCCCCCCAAGATATTTTTCTCACATCCCAGATTGCAATGCCACCATCAAACTAAATGTCTCTGACTCATGCCACATATCAGCACCATTATTGAGGGAGTAGGTGACAGCTCAGCACAGTGCTGGGTGATCTGGATTCTACCTGAAACTTTATTTTGAAACTGGATGTCTAGCTGAAACTTTAGCAAAGGTGGCAGGTGAGGCCCTTCCTCTTACAGTCTCTCACCCTGTCGCCACAGAAGCAGACAGCATTATTCTAATCGGATCAATCTCGTACATGACATTACAAGATATTTCCTCATACTGGGAGAGGTGCATGCCAGCTAGGAGATGGCATGGAGAAAACTGTGATTCAGAGTGTGACTCTTCTCTGACTGAACTTGCAGGGTTTCTCTTGCCAGCTATAGCACATAGAACATGGCACTCATAGGGTGCTTTCTCCTGCCACCCTTGACATCAGGAGTGTGTGCCCCCCCCACCTTTTTACCAGTATCACTAGCCCTCTGCTGCCACTACCCTTGGTCAAGGCAGCTTCCTCCAATCCAGCATCTCAGGCATTAGGAAAACTAACCTGTGAATTTTTGGAAGTACAGTGGTACCTTGGATTAAGAACTTAATTCGTTCTGGAGGTCCGTTCTTAACCAGAAACTGTTCTTAACCTGAGGTACCACTTTAGCTAATGGTGCCTCCCGCTGCCGCGCACAATTTCTGTTCTCATCCTGAAGCAAAGTTCTTAACCTGAGGTACTATTTCTGGGTTAGCGGAGTCTGTAACCTGAAGCATCTATAACCTGAAGCATCTGTAACCCAAGGTACCACTGTATAGAACTGGGCATCTGTAGTAGAACTGTGAAAAGATTAATTTTTCGCTGTGAAAATTAAGGCATCCTGGTTGTCTCAGATTTCCCCATTCTGTGGGATAATTTCTTCCCTCCGAGGCTGTCAGAAGACATTAAACCATATGTTAAGAGTGCCACCCAGGCCAGGTTCTCCTTCCCAACAGAGAAAGAAAGATTTGGACAATTAAGAATTTAATGTAATAGTCATATTTTAAATCCTTTGGGCAATTCCACAAGGTCTTGCATTTGATGTATATGGTTCCTTGAGCTTCATTTTCCGTGGTATAACACTCCTTTATCAAGGGAGCATTATTTATGTGCTGTAATATTCATTTGGTTCTAGCTTGTTAAAGGAAATGACTTTATTAGCACAGGCATTCGAACTGAAACACGGGCCTGGAGTCTGGGCTGTAATTTAATCTGTTTCTCCTCTGCTAATTTGTGTAATCTGAGTGGGTACAAGTATAATTCAGTTTTGTCAAAGAGAATACAATGTTTGCTTGGACACCTTCAATGTCGCTTGGAGACCTTTGGGTGACAGGCAACTAATAAGTCAAAGAAAAGAAAAGAAAAGAAATCATATCCCCTTTCTTTCCCCTTCAAAAAAAACCCCTTATTTGAATATGTCATTTATTTATTTGTTTGTTTATTTCATGTACCACCATCACCAGTAGGCCCCGTAACAGATTACATCAATACAAATATAAAGCAATAGAATAAAAAAGCAAACGGAACAAAAGCAATTCCATAACTTATTGCACAGAAGGGGGGAACAGCATTCCATGAAAACCCAATTGTAAAAAGCTGAGAATTCTTCACCCCACGCATTCTCCAAAGGTGTGTCTTGACCTGTTTCCTAAAAGTTTGATGAAGAGGCCAGGCACTCCTTGGAAAAATGCCCGGGAAGGCCGCCAACTTCCCAAGACACCGGGGCGTCTCTCCGGTGGACACACTCTGGCTATAAATCTCCCTCAGTCCAGAGAGACTGGTAAGAAGCGACCCCTCCCTTCTGAGAGGAGCACACTTGTCTTCTGGCATCTCATTGCAGAAGAAAGAGTCAATCAGTAGCTCTAAACTACTTTATTTTACTGCCTACATACAGAGACTTCATCAGCATGTCTGTGCTTTCTCGGCACCAGTACAGAAGAGCATCACAAACAGAAGTGAAACTAACTTCCAACAGTATTGAGACTTCCTGTCTCACGCTCTCTCAGACACTCACATGATATACACACAAAACATATTGCTACTACTGGAGCAGCATGGATGGATAAAAATCCTAACAGGAGGAACAGCATTAAATTGTCCATCAATTCATGAAACCCCAATTGCAAAAAGCTGGGAATTCTTCACCCCATGTATTCTCCAAAGGTGTGTCTTGACCCGTTTCCTAAAAGTTTGATGAAGAGGCCAGGCACATCTTGGTGAGGAGAGGATTCCATAGATATGGAGCCACCTTGTATTGGACAACCTCATGCTCAGTTGCCTCCTTCTCCCTCTACAATGATAAGTCATCTTATCATTATACTGAGTGTCAACACACTTTCAGAAGTGGCCAGTCCGGCATTTCTTCTGGTTGGTTGGTTTGCCCCATGTCAAGCTCCTCTCTGTGCTCCAGATAGAAACAGCGACACACCTGCTGGGAAGTTAACGGAGTGGTTCCACCCTGCCCAGTGGCCACTTCTGCATGTTTCTTCCTTCTGCAGAATCTAATGGATGGGCTCTATGTCATACATCGTAAACAGAAAGAGAATCAAGTCCCACCAAACTCAGAGGTGATTATGAACAAACTGAGATCTGAACTTCCAAATAATGCAAACCGACTTAACATAAAGCTGGTAGTGTGGGAGTGTTTTATTAATACAAACAATTATAAGCAGGCAAAATATTTTTTAAAAAATCCACTTGGCTCAATAAATACAAAATGAAATAGAACCAAACCTGTTCTGACCATGCGGTCTTCCTTGGATACCAATTTTTGATCCCAACTTGTACACAATCAGCTTTATTTCAGAAATTGCAGCACTGAAATCTTTTCTGATCTAGCAGTCTTAAATCCAACAGCAAGACAATACTCAGGGAGACAGATTACCATTATTATGAGTGGCAATGTGGGTCCCAGTCCTTATTACGCAAAGCTGATAAAGCGCTTAGTTAACTTGTTACGGTGAATGCTAGGATTTACTGCTGATGAAACAGCCGTTGCCTCTTTGAAATGAAATATATACAGCAATCAGCTAATTGAGAAGCCCAGCAAAACTAGACTAGCTACTTTCCAAGTGCAGTTCCAGATATTTCGTAACAAAAAATTCAAGTGGTGAAATTTCAAGACTCGGCGTTTGGGCCTACCATTCAGGCCCTTGACCTTTTCCCTACCTAGAGTGACATTGTGAGGCTGTTCACATGACTCCACATAAGTTTGTTGTGTGTGAATGGGGAAGGCTGGGATTGCAACATCAAACGCTGCCATGGGCACATCAACATCATCCTCACTTTTAATTTGTGTACTGTCTTTCTATCTCACAATACTCAAGGCGATTTGCGTGTAATGGTTCTAGGGGTTGCTCGTGCGTAAGCAGGTGCCTATCTCCCCAGCTGGGTGCAAACACCTGGCTGGGTTGCCAAAGTGAACCTTTTCTGTCCGGACAGCCACTCACCCGTGGCTGACTCAATTGCTGGCAGCATCCGTCAGTGGGCGTTTCTTAAACTTATTCCAGCAAAGAACCTCTTTGACGCCTAGTCTCCTCCTACTCTCTCTGCGCGAAAGCCTTCTGCGCAAGGAGGGCGTAGGCAACGGAGGACCCCTACTCTCCCCGCTGGTCCCAGGCAAGGAGTCATGGGACCGCCTCACCGCTTCCCCCATCTGCCCCCATTCTCCACTGGTGCTACGCTGATTCTCTTCCCCAGAAGATGGGCTGCTCCTCCCGATCCCTGGACACTCTCTGGAATCCCTCTGGCTTTTGCTCTCTCTCTCCGGCACTGATGGCAGTTCCCTGACAGTACGTCTTATAACTAATGCAATACAAAAATGTGATAATAAAATATAGCTTTAAAATAAGCATCAAATTGTTACATCTTTCGTTTTGTGTTTGGACCATTTGGCAAGGCCTCACTGTCATTTCCTTAGGATTTTCCCAGAGTTTCCCCCTGAAGTTCTGAAGGTGTTGTGCTGATGACTGAGAGGGGAATACCTGTTTGGACCAATGCAGATATAAAATATGATGTTCGCCGTGAATTAAATAGATCAATCAGCAATGTCATACATTCTTTAATCTCCCTAATATATTTTTTCCTGACTTCTTTCCAAAATCAAAAGCGAAACATGGTTGGTATCAGGCCAAGGGTTTTTATGCTTTTTTATTTTATTTTTAATAATGGGCATCCAAGAGAAGAAGTGGTTTAAGAGATTGTGGAAGGGAGGGATGGAGGGAAGCAGTTGTTTCCAGAATTAAGAAACGCTACTTAATTCTTCTCATTGGTAGGGCATTTCCACAATGAGTTTTGCTCTTTTTACGAGGAGTTCTGCGAAAGGAGCCCTCCTCCTCCACTCCCACCTAATTAGTATCCAGAGAATATGGATTTAGAATGAAATTCCAACTTGCTCTAGTAACAAGTTTTGGAAATGAAACAGCAGAGCACAGATCCAAGCTGGCGGGCAGGCCAGGCCAGAAATGCATTTTTGTGTCCTGCGTCTGGGTGATGCACCTGCGTCTATACATTGCAGCCACCACAGTGGGGGGGGGAGGGGAAATCCCTGAATGCTGCTTCTCATTACATCCCTGGATCAAAATGTTCCTAGTAACGATGTGGTCGGAGGCCAGTTTTCTCTGCAGCACTGGTATGCCCCGATGTTTGCGAGATGCCTATTCAGAAACGCTCCGAGGAGTTCAGAGGCTAAGATAAACGTCTGGTTCTTTGGATTTATTATCGCGGCACCCCAAAATGACAATGAAAATAATTCGAGAGAAATAATGGAGAAGTTAGAAAATAATAGAAGTCGGGAAGAGAAAGTCCTTCCATTCTGGCTTAGATCCCAGTCCCATGGAAGTGGTAAATCCAGTCCTTTTTTTCTGGGGGGGGGGGGGACGCAGTGATATGTATACTCTTAAACAGTTTGTGAATCTTTGTACTTTTGTCCATTTACTGTCCAGTGGTACCTCGGTTTACGAACTTAATCAGTTCTGGAATTCTGTTCTTAATCAGAAACTGTTCTTAAACCAAGGTGCGCTTTCCCTAATGAGGCCTCCCACCACCGGTGCCCTTCCACTACTCGGATTCTGTCCTTACACCAAGTAAAGTTTGCAAACCGGGACACTATTTCCGGTTTCGTGGAGTTCTTAAACTGAATCGTTCGTGAACAGGACTGTTCTTAAACCGAGGTACCACTGTATTTATTTTCCCCGATTTGAACTATAAAACGGTAATTTTCTTGAGTCAAAATGAGAGTATCCCTAAACATTTTTTAAGAAAAAAAGCTCTGGGTCAATCTATATCTGGCCTGCACTACTTCAGACTGAAGTGGGGTGCTCTCACAACTGAAGACTCCACACATGAAAGAAATGATCCCTTCACAAAATAAACTGGAAGTCAGCAGAAAGATTCTGGTGCACCTTTCTCCTGGGCATGCATGTTTTTAACTTGCAGGGATTATATATTACGGTTGTACCTTGGATCCCAAACGCCTTGCAAGTCGAACGTTTTGGCTCCCGAACGCCACAAACCCGGAAGTGAGTGTTCTGGTTTGCGAACATTCTTTGGAACCCGAATGTCCGACAGGGCTTCCACGGCTTCTGATTGGCTGCAGGAGCTTCCTGCAGCCGATCAGATGCCACACTTTGGTTTCCAAACATTTTGGAAGTCCAACGGACTTCCAAAATGGATTCTCTTCGACTTCCAAGGTACGGCTGTACTTGGAGAAGCATTCAGACGTGCATTCCACTTGCAGTCTGAAGTGGTGCAGCCCATTCATGGGTTTATCACCTGAATGTGAACTAGGCCTCTAAAGTAGGGTCATCACCTAAGGGGTGTTCGAATGAGCCCCCTCATGTAGTCAGCGAACAACCGGGGGTAGTGAGAATCTTCCTGCTTTCCGTCTTTATTCTTCCAACATTCAACTTAATTTGATGGCACCGGGTTCTAAAATTACGAGAGAATGAGAAAAATATCTCTATTCACTTTCTTCACACCGTTTATAATCTGGTATTTCGACTAAACATCAGGAAAAACTTTCTGAGAGTAGATTCAGGTAGGTGGCAGTCGAAATTTAAAAAATTTAAAAATGTTCAGTAGCACCTTAGAGACCAACTAAGTTTGTACTGGGTATAAGCTTTTGTGTGCATGCACACTTCTTCAGATACACTGAAACAGAAGTCACCAGACCCTTATGCATATTGGGGGGGGGGGGTTTCTCAGAAGGGTAGTAGGAGATGGTTGATTGACTCAATGGGTATTGTAAACTACTGCAATTAGTCCTACAGGAAAAAGCAAGAGAAGTTGCTGAATTACACCTTATTACTATGATTCTGTAATATACCTCTGCCATGTCCCCTCTTACTTTTGTTTTTATAACCTAAAAAACCTAATGTGGTAACTCTTTATGGTAGAGTTGCTCCAGCCCCTTGACATTTTTGCTGAACTCCTTTCTTAATGATCCCTAAAATCATTGTGTGTCTGTGTTTTGGCTTTGCTGTTTTTAGTTTGTTCATTTGTGTTTTATCAGTTTGGATTATTGTTGTTGTTACGTTTGCATTTATATTTGCAAGCTGCTTTGAGCAATTCCTTTGTGGAGGGGGAAAGCAGCATACAAATGATGATGATGATGATGATGAAGAAGAAGAACTCACACCATTGCACCTGATGTGTTTTGACGATACAGTCGTACCTCGTTTTGCGGCCGGGATCTGTTCCGGAGCCCCGGCCACTAGCCGAAAAGGACACAGGGCAAAGCGCCGCATCTGTGCGCGTTCATGGAGTGGTTTGCACTTCTGCACATCTGCGAAGTGCAATTTAGCACTTTGCACACGGTACTTCTGGGTTTGCTGCAGACGTTCGCCGAAATGGGCACTAGACAAGGCGGACGTTTGCGGAGGTATTGTTGTTGTTGTTTAGTTGTTTTGTCGTGTCCGACTCTTCGTGACCCCATGGACCAGAGCACACCAGGCACTCCTGTCTTCCACTGCCTCCCGCAGTTTGGTCAAACTCATGTTCATAGCTTCGAGAACACTGTCCAACCATCTCGCCCTCTGTCGTCCCCTTCTCCTTGTGCCCTCCATATTTCCCAACATCAGGGTCTTTTCCAGGGAGTCTTCTCTTCTCTTGAGGTGGCCAAAGTATTGGAGCCTCAGCTTCAGGATCTGGCCTTCCAGTGAGCTCTCAGGGCTGATTTCCTTCAGAATGGATCGGTTTGAGAGTCCATGGGACGCTCAAGAGTTTCTTCTAGTTTGAGAGTCCATGGGACACTCAAGAGTTTCTTCCAGCACCATAATTCAAAAGAATCAATTCTCCGGCGATCAGCTTTCTTTATGGTCCAGCTTTCACTTCCATACATCACTACTGGGAAAACCATAGCTTTTACTATACGGACCTTTGTTGGCAAGGTGATGTCTCTACTTTTTAAGATGCTGTCTAGGTTTGTCATTGCGGAGGTATTACTGTACCCAGTTTTGGCTTTAGGTGCAATCCCCAGAACGTAACACCTGCATAAGTTGCGGACTTGCTGTATATTTATATCAACTTACCCAATGTTGCTTATAGCTTCTCTGTTAAGTTCTCTGTTTGCAAGGGGAAAGGGGCAACAAATAAATGGCAGAAGCTCCATAGCCATGGCAAACATTTTCTGTATATTGCACTGGGAGCTGTAAGTTCAAATCCCTGCACATCTGGAGCGGAGCATACCTGCCTCTATAAATATTCCATTTAGCACACTGGTATTCCATACTGCGCATAGCAATACCTCTCTCAAAACTTCCAATAATCAAATTACACTTAACTGCATTAAGCAGACATCGAAAACTAGGTGATTACATCAGCTACATAAACAAAAACACACAAGAATCTAATTTGACTCATTGTGCAGTAGAACAATTCCGAAGCATGTTTTTCTTAATCCTACAGAGTGGGGTTGTAGACTGCCAAAAGACAATTAACCCCGCTGGGGTTTAATTTTCCAGTCATTAAATTTGTGTATTGAATTTAGTCGAGTTCCAAATTCTTCTTTTGGGAGTAATTTACTTTCTTTGTGCTTTAAAAGGGGGGGGGGAAGGGAAAATAATAACTCTACCTCCATAGGAGACATGTTCCTATAGTCTGTGTGCATTTTTTAAATCTACCTTTGCATTTCTGCCTCTATAATGATGAAGAGATAAATATATTAATAAGGAGACTACCTGTCTTGCAGCCCCTCATACTTTATCATTAACCCTGTTGTCATATGAATCTGTCCTGCTGTCCTGACTTAACTGCCTACGAACTGATAGTCTTGACATTTTAAACTTACCTATTTCCATCCTGGACTTCGGATATTTGTTTTTCCACATCCGCCTATAGTGGCTGATGCCCATTGGGGCTGGTGGAGTGGAAGGTGGGTAGACTGATCCAGTAAAAAAGGTAAAGGACCCCTAGACTGTTAAGTCCAATCCAAGGAAACTATGGGGTTGCGGCGCTCATCTCGCTTTTCAGGCCAAGGGAGCCGGCATTTGTCCACAGACAGCTTTCCGGGTTATGTGGCCAGCGGGACTAAACCGTGATGGAAACTGGAGTGCATGGAAACGCCGTTTACCTTCCCACCGGAATGGTACTTTTTTATCAGTGGCGTAGCGTGGGGGGTGCAGGGGGGGCCGGCCGCACCGGGCGCAACATCTGGGGGTTAGGGTTAGGGATAGGGTTAGGGGGCGCAAATCCAGGGTTAGGGGGCGCAAATTACTTCCCTTGCCCCGGGTGCTGACAACCCACGCTACGCCACTGTTCTTTATCTACTTGCACTGGTATGCTTTCAAACTGCTAGGTTGGCAGGAGCTGGGGCAGAGCAACGGGAGTTCATCCCACTGTGGGGATTCGAACCGCCGACCTTCTGATCAGCAAATCCAAGAGGCTCAGTGGTTTAGACCACAGTGCCACTTGCTAATCCAAAGCCAACTACAGGCAGGGAGCCAACTACCCCTATTCTGCACCCACTCATTGACCCTTTCCTAGTGGCAAAGGCAAGAATAGGTGTAAACAAACGGGACACAAGACAGCATTCTGGAATTTAAAATTGGCCACAACTCTATTGATTTCAGATGCAGGTAGGCTTTGACTCAGGCACTGGGTGTATATCTATTATCAGCCTCCAGAAGGCAGAAGCTTGAGCGTGCCTAGGATATGGACCACAACAAGATGGCGTCAACAGAGGTGGTCCTTCTCCAACCGCTGCTGGAAGCTCTGTGGCCCATCTGCCCTAGGCTTGGCTTCTAGAAAGAGACTGCCACTTAGGGGTACTCTGAGGGCACACCTGCTTGAGGTTGAGGTGATGCACCAATTCCCGCTAATGAATTGGGCCTTTTTGCCTGTTTTTACGACTACAGTGGTACCTCGGGTTACAGACACTTCAGGTTACAGACTCCGCTAACCCAGAAATAGTACCTTGGGTTAAGAACTTTGCTTCAGGATGAGAACAGAAATTGTGCTGTGGCGGCACAGCGGCAGCAGGAGGCCCCATTAGCTAAAGTGGTGCTTCAGGTTATGAACAGTTTCAGGTTAAGAACGGACCTCTGGAATGAATTAAGTACTTAACCCAAGGTACCACTGTATATAATCCGCATAGCGTAGATTATTTAGACATCTTCCATTGATGTTGATCCCCTTTTTCTGACCATTCCTGCTTTTTTAAACGCACCTCTGAATACAATCAAATAAATACAGCCAAATATTACATGCCCGCTCAAACACCGGGTTGCATCCAGTCTTATTTTTACTCAGAGTAGATCCTGTGAACTTAGTGGACATGACTTACAGTCATTAATTTCAGTGGATCTGCTCTGAGTAGTTTGATACAACCCTGTGTTTATTGCCAGAGACTCTCCTCCAGATAGTTCCCTCGCTTCTCACAATACAAGTCTACACTTGTTTACTCAGATGAAAGTCTCACTGTGTTCAGTGGGACCTGCTCCCCAGTAAGTGTGTTTAGGACTGCAGCCTCAGCTATGACACTCTGTCTGTGGAATGCACAACCCACGAAGGCTTATCTGGGGCCAACTTTAATGTCATTCTGACATGTTTGTTTGCCCAGGCTTTTAACCAGGAATATTAATTTACTGTTAGCTGCTTTTGCTGAAACTTTACATCCTTGCTCCACTCTCCTTGTTTATTTGTGAGTTTATACTGGTGTTTTCCTATTCTTAATTTGCACTGCTCTAATAGTTTGACTGAAGGGCACTTAGAATATTTTTAGAATAAATCCGTGCCATTGCATGTCACTTGACAGATGCAGGGCCATTTCTCAGACTGAATGGCAGCAAACCTGGCTCTTGCCTCTGGGTAAACAGCGCAAGCCTAACTTCCATGCATGTCAGCTGGTATCAAATGTCAAGCTGAGAGCAAACAGCAAATATTTGGAGATCATCAAAACTCAGATGAGGATTTTTTCAAGCCACATTTTTGAGAGCAAATTCGTTTCAGCTGTACCACAGATCACTTGAGGACACAGTCTAAGATGCTAAATCAAGGATCTGTAGCCCTTCAGCAGATTATTGATCTCCCTTGCAGCCTCTTTTTAACAAGTAATGCACTGAAGCTTTTCCAAAACCACCAGGAAGTGACACATTCTTAGTAAAGCTAAAGCCTAATGAAGATGTTTCTTTGATACAATCCGGATTCGTGAGCACTGTGGTTTAAAACCCAATGAAATTAGTGGAAAGACTTCAAATGGGGCTTATTTCTTCCTGGTTCCCCACTCCCATAAAAAAATCCTCTTTGCTTTTTTTAAAAAGATTGAGTCATAATAGTGCTTGACACTCTCTCTCTCTCTCTCTCTCTCTCTCTCACACACACACACACACACACCATTTGCACTGGAACATCTACAGCGTTTGAACATGCTTCAAATCTAACAAGATAATGCATCCCAAGATGGAGTCTCACATTCGTGGATAATGCATGTGCATAATTTGAGCATGGAATGCTTGCCCTGCAACAGAATCGAGACACGAGAGGATTTGATTTTGGCCCCCAGGCCTTCCTGGAAGTGTGGATTTGGGGAGAGATCAGTTCAACCCTTTGATCAACCACACCACTAAAAGACACTTAAATATACACGCGCGTGGATAGTGGTGACAACATATCCTGTGCATTTTGAGAGATGATACTGCAATGATCATAGCTTCATGGATTCTGGAGTCTACTTCATACACTAAGCAGGCTCTCTGTCTTATTCAGCAGAGGAGCAGAAATGCACCCCCATCTATAGACAAGGGACTCCGCAATGTGGGTGCAGTATATGTGTCAAGACCTGATTCATATGATCTTTCACCCTCACATATACAAGACAGTGTGTAATCAGTCTTATGTAAAGGTAAAGGACCCCTGGATGGTTAAGTCCAATCAAAGGTGACTAAGGGATTGCGGCGCTCATCTCACTTTCAGGCTGAGGGAGCCGGCGTTTGTCCACAGGCAGCTTTCCGGGTCATGTGGCCAGCAGGACTAAACCGCTTCTGGTGCAACGGAACACCGTGATGGAAACCAGAGTGCATAGAAATGCCGTTTACCTTCCCGCCACAGTGGTACCAATTTATCTACTTGTACTGGCATGCTTTCAAACTGCTAGTTGGCAGGAGCTGGGGCAGAGCAATGGGAGCTCACCCCGTTGTGCAGATTCGATCCCCCAACCTTCTGATCAGCAAGCCCAAGAGGCTCAGTGGTTTAGACCACAGCGCCACCCGCATCCCATCAGTCTTATGTGTGGGGTGAATGTTAGCATATTCCACCATGGTCACATGATACTTTGAATACACAGTAAGCTGCATGCATGCCTACTTCTCAGACACATCTGCAACTGGCAGATCGTATTAAGGCTATGGATTGGTCGGGTATGGTAGAAGCACTAGGAGCCAAGTCTTCTACTCTTGTTAAGTGAAGAGAGCAATACCTTCTGTCCACTGCTCCTCGGGTTGGAGGAGACATATAAAGTCTGTCCAAAGAATTGGACTATTCCTAACATTAGGAAGTACACATTCCAGGGAGCTGGGTTTGAACCTCAGCCATGGCTTGTGAAGTGGTCCTTGAAGGCATCTCTCCAGGTCTAGAACAGAAGCCTCTTCCTCCTATGGTTTTCAAAACCCCAACCTTTAAATGTATGGTGTGTATAACATTTGAAGCTGCAATTTTGTGTTCGCGAAGCTGTTGCTTGCCCTGAACCTTTGTGGAGAAGAGGAACTGTAAATCATATAAAGAAGACTTATAGAGGCTGCAAGAAGTGAGTGGTCTCCGACATTTTCAAGCAAAAGCACTGGATTTCCTTTTCACCCAAAGTGGCGGAAGTGTTTGAAACAACAACAAGGGAGGGGAAAAACCCATTAGTTTGGCTGGCGATTAGAAGTTTTGTGCACAATTCTGCGACTTGAATCTCTCCGGATGAGACTTCTTCAGTGCCTAAGGAGATTAGAAGGGGAAAGCAAGAAGCCCCTTTGAAGAAACCACAGAACTAGAGGGAGAGATGTGTATATTATGTGTGGCTTTGAAAACATGCCTTCAAAAAGATCCAGAGTTTCCATCTTGGAGAGCTCATCAGCCTTTGATCAAAAAGACTGATTTATTCACGGATGTTAAATGCTGCTTCCTTAAAAGGGGAAATCATTCATGAAGGTGGCCCAGCTCCAAAAAAAGTTTTAAAAAAGAAACGTATCAGAATCAAATTGGCCAGGATTGTCACAGAACTGTGATACTTCCTTTCATATTTACGATTCCCTGTCCCCCCAAGGTCTTCCTGCCTGTCATCATGGCTCCAGCGTACCAAAGTCTCAGAGGTTTGGTTTTGCCAGGACTTAATCTCGGGCTTATTATGTACTTCGCAAGAAAGGGACCTTTATTGCATATGTATACCTAAGATTGTTGTAAAAGAGAGTCACAAATATCTGTTTGGCTATCTGTTAAGTCTCTGATTGTACCAAACATTGTGCATGACCAGTTATAACCAACCATTGTTTTCATGAATCACTTAATTGGCACATATATATCAGTCTGCAGGCAAAGAACAAGATGGTAATCAAGTGGTGGGTGGGCTTCTCAGCTTGCTCTGGGAAAACAAGGCACTTAGAACTGCTTCCCAGGTTAAAATTTCAGAGCTCAGGAGTGTCAGATTGTCCAACAGCCATAGAAAATGGAATCTGTGGCTGCTCTTTAGCTTGTAACTTGCAGTGGCATAGTGGAGAATGGGGCCCACAGGGGTGGTTGCCCCAGGAACAAAATTGTTAGGGGTGCAAAATTTCGACACCCAGTCAGGGGTGAACGGAGGCATCATGACACCCGGGGCGGGGCATTGCTACGTAGGGTGCACGTGCAGTGTCACTACATACGGCGCATGCGTATGGCACATGCACTGCTCGCGGCTGCAGCCACGAATGGAGGATCCTCAACATGTGGCTGCAGCGGTGCAATGGCTGCTCATGCCGCTGTGAGCCCCCACAGGGTGCCTTCTTGTCACCCCCCCCAGACATGGCACCCAGCGCGCACCGCCCACCCCCCATTGTGGCGCCACTGCACTCAGTGCTTCCTCAATACAGCTGCATGCTTCCTTCACTGGGCTTCATTGAAAAGGCTTCTCCATGCGAGCCAGGAAGTGGCCTCTCCAAAAAACAGAATGGCTCTTCTTTTCTTACCTCTATGGCTACGACTTCCTGAGTGATGCAGACGCCATTAGAAAGTTGAATGTTCATGTGTACTCCGTCTGTTCCCCTCCTTCCATGAGGCCCCGGGTGTTAGCAACCCATTCTACGCCACTGGTAATTTGTGCTGTAACATGGCCAGCTGGCTAGCTAGCTTGAGAGCGATTTTTAGAACAACAAGTGAGTCAGTTAATTTAATAGGGTTCCACAATGGGAACCTTGTGCTGCTTTATCAGTAGCAGAACTGAAGCGGGGAGATCAGCCTGGTGCCAAGATCTAGTGTGCCAGGGTGTAAACTCTGGCTCAGCCATGGCTTCTGACTTGTCACTGCCTATCTGCCTCCACTCCCAGTTCCTTGCGGAGGTGCCATTTGTTCCCATAGATGCCTCCATGACGGACAGGCTGTAACCATTTGCACATTCATGGTGTCACAGTGATCACAGACAGCATGGAAACTACTTGTAACAGTCCCAATGTGGAAGCACTAAATTCATACCAATGGCTACCCATGCGAGTAGCCATCAAGGGTGAAAGGGCCCTTGGTTATTTGCAATTTTGTTTAGGTTTTGGGTGTAAACTAGGCGACCGAAACCCACATTTAAATCCCTGTTTTCCATAGATTTTCACAATACAGTGGTACCTCGGATTTCAAACAGTATAGTTCCCAAACAACTTGGAACTCGCACGCTGCAAACCCGGAAGTCAGTGTTTTGGTTTGTGAACTTTGCTTCGGAAGCTGAACATGTTCCTGAGCTTCCGTTTTCACTGTTGCACTCCTAATTTGCATTCCCTCCCCCCTTGTAATCAAAGCCTTCCATTTCCGATTGTAGTGTTCTGAGGTGATATTTGGAGCTTTTATTTGGTGCTTTTGTTTTTGCTATTTTTTGCGTTTTTGTTTGTGTGGCTTTTTCGTTTTTGTGACTGTGGCTTGTTCTTCATTTTATGATTGATTGATTGATTGATTGATTGATTGTGTGACTGCGGAAATGGATAAAAGCCCCCCATCCAAACAATGACTATCATCAGTGCAGGTAAGAAAAAAATATATAATTTTAATTTTTATCATCTACAATACTGTCTTATTTATTTTATAGTACAGTACATTGATTATTGCTTTCATTTTATGGTTCAATGGTCTCGTTAGATAGTAAAATTAATGTTAAATTGCTGTTTTAGGGGTTGTTTTTTAAAGTCTGGAACGGATTAATCTGTTTTGCATTACTTTCTATGGGAAAGCACGCCTTGATTTTAGAATGCTTTGCTTTTGGAACAGACTTCTGGAACCTACTAAGTTTGAGAACCAAGGTACCACTGTATTGGTATGGATTTGGAAATGACTCATCTCATTGTTTATTTCAGCCACTTCATCCCCATTTACAGTGGTACCTCAGGTTAAGAACTTAATTCGTTCTGGAGGTTTGTTTTTAACCTGAAACTGTTCTTAACCTGAGGTACCACTTTAGCTAATGGGGCCTCCCGCTGCTGCCACACGATTTCTGTTCTCATCCTGAAGCAAAGTTCTTAACCCGAGGTACTGTTTCTGGGTTAGCGGAGTCTGTAACCTGAAGCGTCTGTAACCCGAGGTACCACTGTACAATGGTACCTTGGGTTAAGTACTTAATTCGTTCTGGAGGTCCGTACTTAACCTGAAACTGTTTTTAACCCAAGGTACCACTTTAGCTAATGGGGCCTCCTGCTGCCGCCGCAGGATTTCTGTTCTCATCCTGAAGCAAAGTTCTTAACCCAAGGTACTATTTCTGGGTTAGCAGATTCTGTAACCTGAAGCGTATGTAACCTGAAGCGTCTGTAACCTGAGGTACCACTGTACTTCTTTGACTTTAGTCAAGAGCAATCCAGTTTCCATGGCTATAAATAACACAAACCTTGGTGGAGTGAACTAATAAGATAATAAATTTTGAGTAGATTACCAAATAGCTTCTGGAGACTGACAGTAGTTTCATCATTTTTGGGACTGAGCCTATACCCCTGGGGACTTTAATTTCCTTTCCTTTGTATTTCTCTTTTTTTATTACTGTTCCCCTTCATCCTCAAAACCCAAACGTACCATAAAAGGAATTCCACAAGTAACTGAGCACAGTACAGAACAAAAAGAAGAGGAAACACTGTAGCTGTTGGTGGATTATTATTGAAACACCGCCACCTCCCATTTGCCAGACCTTGGTTAAACTCCCTTTATCTAAGCTCACAAGGTCCTTCCTCTCCATTTGACTACAAGTTCAATGCTCATTTTAATCTCTTTTATTGAAACTTAAGTTACAGCCTCAGTTTTTGGTTTCTCTTTAGTTTATGATTTTTCCAATCTTAAATTCAGCTCCCCACAATTCCACATCATTTTGTGATTTATTTATTCATTTAGGAAAGCCCTCGTGAAAATTCATGAGCGTTTTCGTGAAAACCTAATGTGCTCATTTTTGCATGCAAATTTGCCTAATATAATGCATCTCCCTAGATTATTTTCCCTAATAGCACACTTCACCCTAGTACATGCATTTTTGTACCCATGTTTTGTTTTTATTACAGTATATACCTTTTGTTAAATAAAAATAAATAAGTCACTTGACTGGAAAACCATTTTTATGTTGTAAACCACCCTGAGATCTACGAGTGAAGGGTCATATACAAATTTAGTAACTAATAATAACAGCAACATTTCAAACTTTGGAGAAATGTGAATTTCAAAGGATGGCTGTATTTCAGAAATTGCAAATCAAGTAGGTTCACCTTTCCGTGGAAACTGAACTGAATGGCGGTTGCATCCCATAGGACTTGGCAGAACCATTTTTCACTTCCTGGATCCCGAAAGTCAAGGCATAATTAGTTTTTGACGATGTGTTGCTTATTTTTAAACATTTTCTCCAGAGTCACAGTAACTTGCCTTAACTCTACAAATGAAGTGTAAGTTACAAATCTGTCAACGGAAGTTCTGATAAACCCACTTGCACTTCATTGAAAATCAAGAGAGCCAGTATAGATCAGATGGTGGCAAGTTGGACTTGAACCTGGGAGATTCAGGGCTGTTGCAGGTGCTAATGAATCACATGGGCCAATTTCTGAGCAAGTATGTTTACGATTCATAGAGTAGACTCATAGAATCATAGAGTTGGAATAGACCACAAGGGCCATCGAGTCCAATCCCCTGCCAAGCAGGAAACACCATCAGAGCACTCCTGACATATGGTTGTCAAGCCTCTGCTTAAAGACCTCCAAAGAAGGAGACTCCACCACACTCCTTGGCAGCAAATTCCACTGTCGAACAGCTCTTACTGTCAGGAAGTTCTTCCTAATGTTTAGGTGGAATCTTCCTTCTTGTAGTTTGGATCCATTGTTCCGTGTCCGCTTCTCTGGAGCAGCAGAAAACAACCTTTCTCCCTCCTCTATATGGCTATCATATCACCCCTTAACCTCCTCTTCTCCAGGCTAAACATGCCCAGCTCCCTTAGCCGTTCCTCATAAGGCATCGTTTCCAGGCCTTTGACCATTTTGGTTGCCCTCCTCTGGACACGTTCCAGTTTGTCCGTGTCCTTCTTGAACTGTGGTGCCCAGAACTGGACACAGTACTCCAGGTGAGGTCTGACCAGAGCAGAATACAGTGGCACTATTACTTCCCTTGATCTAGATGCTATACTCCTATTGATGCAGCCCAGAATTGCACTGGCTTTTTTAGCTGCCGCGTCACACTGTTGGCTCATGTCAAGTTTGTGGTCAACCAAGACTCCTAGATCCTTTTCGCATGTACTGCTCTCAAGCCAGGTGTCACCCATCTTGTATTTGTGCCTCTCATTTTTTTTGCCCAAGTGCAATACTTTACATTTCTCCCTGTTAAAGTTCATCTTGTTTGTTTTGGCCCAGTTCTCTAATCTGTCAAGGTCATTTTGAAGTTTGATCCTGTCCTCTGGGGTGTTAGCCACCCCTCCCAGTTTGGTGTCATCTGCAAATTTGATCAGGATGCCCTTGAGTCCATCATCCAAGTCGTTGATAAAGATGTTGAATAAGACCGGGCCCAAGACAGAACCCTGTGGCACCCCACTAGTCACTCTTCTCCAGGATGAAGAGGAACCATTGATGAGCACCCTTTGGGTTCGGTCAGTCAGCCAGTTACAAATCCACTGAGTGGTAGCATAGTCAAGACCGCATTTTACCAGCTTCTTTACAAGAATATCATGGGGCACCTTGCCAAATGCCTTGCTGAAATCAAGGTAGGCTACATCCACTGCATTCCCTTCATCTACCAGGCTTGTAATTCTGTCAAAAAACGAGATCAGTTTAGTCTGACATGACTTATTTTTCAGAAATCCATGCTGACTATTGGTGATCACAGCATTCCTTTCTAGGTGCTCACAGACTGTTTGCTTAATGATCTGCTCCAGAATCTTCCCTGGTATTGATGTCAGACTGACTGGGCGGTAATTATTTGGGTCCTCTCTTTTCCCCTTTTTGAAAATAGGGACAACATTTGCTCTCCTCCAGTCTCCCGGGACTTCTCCTGTTCTCCAGGAATTCTCAAAGATGACTGCCAGTGGTTCTGAGATCACATCTGCCAGTTCTTTTAATACTCTTGGATGCAGTTCATCTGGCCCTGGAGACTTGAATACATCTAAACTAGCCAAGTATTCTTGTACTATCTCCTTAGTTATTCTGGGCTGTGTTTCCTCTGCTGAATCATTTGCTCCAAATTCTTCAGGTCGGGCATTGTTTCCTTTATCGGAGAAGACTGAGGCAAAGAAGGCATTGAGGAGTTCAGCCCTTTCTGTGTCCCCTGTTTGCATTTCACCATCTTCTCCTCTGAGTGACCCCACTGTTTCTTTGTTCTTCCTTTTGCTACGGACATACCCATAAAAGCCTTTTTTGTTGCTTTTAACCTCTCTAGCAAGCCTGAGTTCATTCTGTGCTTTAGCTTTTCTGACTTTGTGTCTACACGTGCTGGCTATTTGTTTGAATTCCTCTTTGGTGGTTTCCCCCCTTTTCCATTTTTTGTACGCATCCTTTTTTAATCTTAACTCAGTTAAAAGTTCTTTAGATAGCCACCCTGGCTTCTTTAGGCACCTTCCATGTTTCCGTCTCATTGGTATTGCCTGAAGTTGTGCTTTTACTATCTCCCTCTTAACACACTCCCAGCCATCATGAACTCCCTTTCCTTTTAGTATTACTGACTGGATTGTCACTGTGTCTCTCAGTGTTAGGCAAAACACCTTACGGTTGCATGCAGCTTTAATTAGAGGAACAGCCTTCTGAGACTTGCAGGAGCCTTTCACTGATTAGAATTAAGTCCCATGTGCAATTAATACACCCGCTTGATAATCCTAGAGGCTATTCTGATTTAAAACTGAACAGTCCAGATCAGGCATCCCCAACCTACGGCCCTCCAGATGTTTTGGCCTACAACTCCCATGATCCCTAGCTAACAGGACCAGTGGTCACGGATGATGGGAATTGCAGTCCAAAACATCTGGAGGGCTGAAGGTTGGGGATGCCTGATCCAGTTCATAGCTGGCACTATAGACCACATCTGTGAGAAGATAAACAGGCACCATTTTGCCTTATACCAGGCTTCCTCAACCTCGGCCCTCCATATGTTTTCGGACTACAACTCCCATGATCCCTAGCTAACAGGACCAGTGATCAGGGATGATGGGAATTGTAGTCCCAAAACATCTGGAGGGCCGAGGTTGAGGAAGCCTGCCTTACACCATTATGAAATTTGGATGCTTGGCTACAAACAAACTAGAACGTGTCATGTTAAATCCTGGTGTGCTGTCCTCCATTCAGAGTTTGAGTTCTAGTCCCCCAAAGTTAAAGATGGGACCATTGAGACATTTAGCTATTGAAACATCTTACATTTTTCTTAGAACTGTATTGACTGTCAGCCAGAGGCTCAGAGGTTTGTATTCTTCTCTAGGCACTTTTGAAATTTCACTAGTCTTCTTGAAATTTGTTTACCTTTCCTTGGAATTTCTCAGATGTTTTGCCAAGTCAACAACTTTTGGATTTGCCTTGAAATGTTCCTTCAGGTGAAATTAAGCAGCTTGAAAGGAAGGCTTCAATTAATGAACTAATTGAGAAAACACAGTTGTTTCAGTGGGGGGCTTTTTTGGACATCACCAGGGGGTCAGCAAACTTTTTCAGCAGTGGGCCGGTCCACTGTCCCTCAGACCTTGTAGGGGGCCGGTCTATATTTTTCTTGGGGGGAATGAACGAATTCCTGTGCCCCACAAATAACCCAGAGATGCATTTTTAATAAAAGGACTCATTCTACTTATGTAAAAACACGCTGATTGCCAGCGTCCATGGGCCAGTTTGAGAAGGCGATTGGGCTGGATCCGGCCCCTGGGCCTTAGTTTGCCTACCCATGACCTATAGCAATGGACCAAGCTAAGGAGAGGGCATTCAAGCTACTAAATGCTCACCCTGACCCCACCAAGGCACCCTTTCTGTTTTAAAATCCTCACCTTTTTTTAAATGCTCTCAGTCAGTAGAGGTCTCAGTCTATTGCTTGATGTTTTAAATGCATGCATAATCTCATCTTCCACCGCTGCATTTTTGGTGACATACTTAACAAAGAGTGAAACAGCCAGGATTCAGATTCCGTATCTAAGGAGATATTCAAATTGGATGCAGGTGTGGTTGCTTTACAATGTACATGGCCCTTATCACACTTACGTTCTGAACAAGTGCTTGTAGGTGTGGCGAGGTCAGCACTGTGTTATGTAGGTCATCCAAAACTCAGGCTGATGAAACTGCTTCATCACACCAATGGCCAAGTTTCCCAGGGGACCTTTTCATTTGGTGTAAATATATTTATAGAGAGAGAGAGAGATAACTTTTTGAGAGGAGTGAGGACATTTTGTATGAAACATTCAACAGTTACTGCAAATTAAGAGCTTAAGAAGAGGCCAAAGACCCATCTCGTCCAGCTTCTTCTTCTTTGGCGATCACTTGCAGCCGAGTAAACACGGTTTTAACAGTGAGTCCATAGGTGACTGTGGAAGCCAATTCTGGATCCACATGTTCTTCCACAGTGGGGACATTGGTTTCCGGGCAGGAGTTGATCATGGTGTGGATTTGCCAAGCGTGCCTTCCTCTTAGCACATTTCTCCCTTGTGTCCTGAGTTTGAGTGTCTTCAAAGCCCATGACACCTTTGGTAAAGGCTGTTCTCCAATTGGAGCGCTCGCAGTCCAGTGTTTCCCAATTGTTGTTTATACTACATTTTTTTAGATTTGCCTTGTGACAGTCTTTAAACCTCTTTTATTGACCACCAGCATTACACTTTCCATTTTTAAGTTCGGAATAGTGTAGTTGCTTTGGAAGACAATAATCAGGCACCTGCACAACATGACCAGTCCAACAAAGTGGATGTTGAAGAATCATTGCTTCGACACTGGTGATCTTTGCTTCTTCCAGCACACTGGTATTAGTTCACCTGTCTTCCCAAGTGATGTGTAAAATTTTTTTGAGACACCGTTGATGGAAACATTCGAGGAGTTGGAGTGGTCCATGTTTCACAAGCATACATCCCAAGGGTTATCTGTTGTTGTTGTTTAGTTGTTTAGTCATGTCCGACTCTTCGTGACCCCATGGACCAGAGCACGCCAGGCACTCCTGTCTTCCACTGCCTCCCGCAGTTTGGTCAGACTCATGTTTGTGGCTTCGAGAACACCATCCAACCATCTCATCCTCTGTCGTCCCCTTCTCCTTCTGCCCTCAATCTTTCCCAACATCAGGGTCTTTTCCAGAGAGTATTTTCTTCTCACGAGGTGGCCAAAGTATTGGAGCCTCAGCTTCAGGATTTGTCCTTCCAGTGAGCACTCAGGGCTGATTTCCTTCAGAATGGATGTGTTTGATCTTCTTGCAGTCCATGGGACTCTCAAGAGTCTCCTCCAGCACCATAATTCAAAAGCATCAATTCTTTGGCGATCAGCCTTCTTTATGGTCCAGCTCTCACTTCCATACATCACTACTGGGAAAACCATGGCTTTAACTATACGGACCTTTGTTGGCAAGGTGATGTCTCTGCTTTTTAATATGTTGTCTAGGTTTGCCATCGCCTTTCTCCCAAGGAGCAGGCGTCTTTTAATTTCATGACTGCTGTCACCATCTGCAGTGATCATGGAGCCCAAGGAAGTAAAATCTCTCACTGCCTCCATTTCTTCCCCTTCTATTTGCCCAGAGGTGATGGGCCCAGTGGCCATGATTTTTGTTTTTTTGATGTTGTGCTCTCTTTCACCCTCATTAACAGGTTCTTTAATTCCTCTTCACTTTCTGCCATCAAGGTTGTGTCATCTGCATATCTGAGGTTGTTGATATTTCTTCCGGCGATCTTAATTCCGGCTTGGGATTCATCCAGCCCAGCCTTTGGCATGATGAATTCTGCATATAAGTTAAATAGGCAGGGAGACAATATACAGCTTTGCCGTACTCCTTTCCCAGTTTTGAACCAATCAGTTGTTCCATATCCAGTTCTAACTGTAGCTTTTTGTCCCACATAGAGATTTCTCAGGAGACAGATGAGTTATCTAGTCCAGTGTTTCTCAACCTTTTTCCAACCATGGCCCCCTTCTAACCTTTTTTCCTTCCTGTGGCTCCCCTGCCCCACCAGTAGAAAGGTTTAACATGTTTTATTTATAATTTATACAAAATACAATTTATATATCTACAGTCATACCTCGGGATAAATATGCTTCAGTATAAGTATTTTCAGGTTGCACTCCACGGCGACCCGGAAGTAACGGAGCACGTTACTTCTGGGTTTCACCGCTTGCGCATGCGCAGACGGTCAAAATGACGTCACGCGCATGCGAGGAAGCAGCGAAACGCAACCAGTTTCAGGATGTGAATGGGGCTCCAGAATGGATCCCGTTCTCATCCCAAGGTACCACTGTACATTCACTTTATGTATTTCTCAATTAATGTGACTCTTACGTTTGATGGCCAGAAACAAGCCTCCACAGCAGGAAAAAACAAGCTTGCCACATCTTCCATGTAACAGGCTTTTAGGTATTTGAAGATGGCTATCATATCTCTTCTCAGTAGCCAACCAGATACCCATAATGGGAAGACTGCAAGCAAAACTTGAGCGCAACATTGCTCTCCCCACCCACATCCCAGAAACTGGCATTTAAAGGCATACTGATAGTTACCTCAGCCCTTTTACATCCCATCTCCCTTCATGGGGTCTCCCAAGCCCCTTCATGTATCTGCATCCCCTCTACTTGCTCATCAAGACACCCCCCTCTTCTGCTTCCAGCACTTCCTTGAAATAAACCACACCTCCTAGACCATCACAGCCGGTGCCAGTGCCGGATTTACGTATAAGCTAAACAAGCTATAGCTTAGGGCCCCACTCTCTTGGAGCCCCCCAAAAAATTTAAAGAAAAACAACCTGGATGTATATTTCCAAAATATAAGATAAAAAACAAATAAAATAAAACCTACATACAGCAACAGTGTTTTGTGTTGTGTAGGCTCCTATGATGTAAGTAATGGGCCCCGCCTGCTAGGCTGCTCCCTAAAATATCACTGGTTTGCTCATTTCTATATATAGGGTGCTTACATTCTGCATGTGGAAATGACTTTAGATACCTATTAGGTCCATAAATTCCATATAGCATATATCCAACACAAAAAACAGTGACTATTTGTTGTTGACAAAGGACAGCTGGACATATAAAGGGTCCCATTACCTTCAGTAGCTTAGGGCCTCATCAAACCTAAATCTGGCCCTTACCACAGCCAGTCTTTTCCCACCCCACCATACGTCCCTCTTTCTACTGCTAACTTTCCCTCCCAGCAACATTTCTTCCCTCCGATGTGCTCCTTTATGACATGCAATGTGTGTTTTTCTCTGTAGTGACAGGTGACGGGCGTTGGGTTATTTTTCTTGTGGTGTTTCAATTGCACAAAAGGCTGTACCTCTCATGCATGCACATGCACACACACACAAACACACCCATTGTCTATGGTTAGTCCTCAGGCGCCATAAAAATAGTAATTATCGTCATCTAGATCTTGTTTTGTTTGTTAATTTTATTTTTCTTAGGGATATTGAAGGTTGGCACAGCCCAAGGCAAGGTGTTTGGCTGCACCTTCTCCTCTCTTCCTTCTCTTGAGGAGACTTTGTGGCTGGGCTACCAGTGTTTTCTGCAGTCCAGGGATTGATTCCTGGTTCTGAGGCAGCCGTGGGTAATTGCCTCTCTCATTTTAGTGTGCGGCTTGGCTAACTCGATTGAGTCATTTGGGGCAATCTGTCTGCAGATATGTTTGACAGGCGCTGCTTCCTTGCAGCACAGCATAATCTATATGATGAGGATTTAGGGCAGGGCCTGAGCTTTCTGGCAGGACACAGGAAAAGTCTCATTCTCTGTGTGCTTTTATTTGTATGATTACCTCTGTGTGCTTATATGAATGTATGGCATATGGGTCAGAAATGTGTAAGCCTTTCCCAACCTGGTGCCCTCCAGTCTATTTTAAACTACAACTCTCATCATCCCTTCGTTGGGTGGCCAACCGTGCAAGGTTGAAATTGTGCAAATCAATTGTACGCAGTTGATAAGGAAAGTCCTCTTCAGCTCATCGAGAGTTGAGATGTTATATTTTCCACTGTGCTCTACCTGTATTTTAATGGGATTGCCATTTTCAGATTTTGATCAGGCCCATTTCTTTAAAAAATAAATAAATAGCAAAGGTCATCTTTAAATTTCACTTCTCTTCCCTATCTTGTTTCAGTAGCTTATCCGTCAGTGCGATAAAAACCAATCTGAGCCTGCGGGTTTGTGCGCAGAATAGTTTTGCAGTGTTTACCATGTGTAAATTAAACACTAACCAGCTGTCCTCATGTTACTCATGCTGGAGGCCAGCTGCAGTTAAGATTCGTGCTTACCTCTCTGCCTCCAGCCCCAGCTCGGGAGGAGGCTATAACCTGGGGACAAACTGCACTGTATACATAAGCCTTAGGCCTGCGGCTTTGAAATGCAACGAGGGATACGCACAACTCCAAATAACATCAAAAGAAGCTGTGTGTGCTTTCGCTGAAAACCAGTGTTCCATCTACCCCACCCCTGTTCTTTCTGGGTTTTGGAGGGTGAAAGCAGAACCCAAACTGGAGAGGGAGGCTCCATGCTGTGGCTTCAGGGATATCGGGACTCTGTGGAGAGAGATGGCAAGATCAAAAAGGAACAATGCTGACAGGAGCTGTACAAAACCCTTTGATCTGAAAGCTGCTCCAGCACGCCACTCAATATGTTAAATAAAATCAAGGCTGAAAGCCAGTCTCTATAGCACCCCACTGGACACCTCCCACCTTTTTAATAAGAAGATATTGCCATTAATCTTCCCCCCTCTGTTTACATGGCAGGGTTCTCTGGAGGAAGACACACCTGGCAGTGTGCGTCTGTGAATCCTCACTTTGCTGGCGCCGGTGCAGGATTTGGCCATCTCCGAGTATTACCATTTCCTTGGGTTATTAAAATCCAATGGAAAGCTGATGTAAGAGCGTAGTAGTGTGACACATGACTTGACTGATTAAGATCTGTCACGTAGGGTGTATCTGTTGACTAAGTATGCAGCCAAGGCTTGTTAATTTGAGGGTTTATGAAACCACACAGCAAAGGGTAGTCAAATCCAAGAATCTCTTTCAAGCGAGCCCATTTGGATAACAGCATAATGAGCAATTAAAACTAAGAAGGTAAATGCTGCTTTAAAAAAAACCAGTGTAAATGAATTGGGTAGCCAAGCCGTCTTATCTGAAGCCGCGAGTATGTTGTTGGTTTGGCTCTATCCAAAGACTGCAAAACCACCCAATTAATCAGCACAAGTCAGGGATCGTCCAAAGGCCCAAGTATTTGAATGGTTTGATTTAACAGCATTTCTAAAGGATTTGGAATTCCATCTCTGCAGCCTCCCAGGTCTTTCTCTGTTGCCTGTTTGAAGGCTGCCCAGGCCCTGTGAGACAGCAGAGGAGCTTACCCCTTCGTAGTCAGAAATACCAGACCCACATTGGCATCACTGCAGATCAGCTCGTGGCGACATGGCAAACAAGAGGAGGAGCTTAACTGAGCTAAAGTGGAGAAGAGGGTGACCGTAAACAAGTGCGCCTCTCTGCACTGACGGGGCTCTTAGCCCTTGTATAAAGGTAAAGGGACCCCTGACTATTAGGTCCAGTCGTGGTCGACGCTGGGGTTGTGGTGCTCATCTCGCTTTACTGGCCAAGGGAGCCGGTGTACAGCTTCTGGGTCATGTGGCCAGCATACTAAGCCGCTTCTGGCAAACCAGAGCAGCGCACGTAAACCCTGTTTACCTTCCCGCTGGAGCGGTACCTATTTATCTACTTGCACTTTGACGTGCTTTCGAACTGCTAGGTTGACAGGAGCTGGGACTGAGCAACGGGAGCTCACCCCATCGTGGGGATTCGAAATGCCGACCTTCCGATCAGCAAGCCCAAGGCTCTGTGGTTTAACCCACAGCGCCACCCGGGTCCCTTGTATAGGATAACCTTAAATTACATCTCAAACGCAGCCTAAGGCTGCAACTATATTCTACGTTAAAGGTGTGGCTGATGAAAACGGCACTTGTGAATTTAATTATCCCACCCTCCATAAACCCTAGGACAACTCACCCATCTTCTGCCCACCTCCCCAGCAGTGGCATTCGGTGACACAGAGCAAGTAGCAGCAGCTGTGTTGGTTTTGTGTTCCAGCTGCAACCCCCGGCTCTCAGCTGGATGCTGCTCTCGAAGGCCTCTCAACACCCCGTAGCAGCTTTCGGAGGGGCACAAGAAGCTGTGGCAGGAAAGGGAGCCCTGAAAAATCCCAGTGCATGCCTGATTTTGAGATGCTGGCAGGGGCATTGCATGGGACTTTTTAGCAGCTTGGGGCAAACATTTATGTAAAATGTGCATATTGTAGTTTGCATACAGAGCTGCAAATTAAGATGTTGGAGTCTCACCAGCACTGAATTTTTCAGTGCCAAAGACTTGGGGTACCCACCTCCTGACAACAACCCTGGAACCTGGCCAGAATGTTTTCTTTTAGCCCATATTTGTAGTCTGATAACTAAGCCCATTGATTCATCTGCTATATGGCAAGTACTTCTCTTTTCTTTTCAGTGTTTTCTAGTACGTGAGAGCAGCAGTTCCCCCATCTCCTCCTGCTCCTCTTTTCTGCAGGCTGAAAAACACCCACTTCCTGCAGCCTTCCCTCACAGAAAGAAGTCTTCTAAAAACTGTTTTTGCCCATCCTTTTCGCACACACCCCTTCTGAATCCTTCCCAATGAGACAACAGCCCTTTAAAAGTTGCTCAGGTTTGGAAAAAAATAATGGACAGCTGCAAAGCCATCTTGCTTTTCCACAAGCAAGACAAGAAAATTAAAAACTTGCACTATATGCACTATTGTAAACATTGGACAGCTGCTGTTGTTTCAACAAGGCATGCTCGGTGTTGCTAAACAGATACCGAAACCCAGTATTGCAAACTGCTTTCATGGCGTAAAATGCTCCCCTGAGTTCCGAAGATGTGCACTACCCGGTGTGTGTGCCCTTGCATCCCTCTGAAGGAAGCAGGAATATCTGCCCTGAAAAACTGATGGGATGAATCCAGCCTCTGTGCAATGCTTCTCGTTGTGCTATTTGGCAAAGCCAGGAATGGTGCCAGCAAAAATGATTATATAATAGCAGTCAGATATCAGAAAGCCCGATGGGTCTGCTTCACGTTTCTCATCTCCGTTGCCCTCCTTTCTGTCTGCTGTCACCACCCTGTTCTTTCACCACTCGCTTGAGAGAAGGCAGTAGTTTCAATGATGGGAGGCGGGAAGTCGAGCCGGATGACTGACATCATAAACTCGTGGAACCACAAAGTGAAAAAAGCTGTTGAGCCATCATTGTTTGTAATTAGCTTTTGACTGGATTCCCATTCTGCTATAGGGAATAGTTTTATCTGGATGCGTTTGTGTGGGTGGGGAGAGAAACTCGGAGAAACGAAGTGGAGGAACTCTTCTTGGCTTGGTGAAAGATATTGAGAGAGACAGAAAAGGGAGCAGGATTTAAATAATGCAGTGCAGGGCAGATCAGCCATAGCCATCTCGACAGCGTTCTGCTGTTTAAAACGGCAGGTACCACCTCATTCATTTATATACACATATTACATCTAGAGGGACGCGGGTTAAACCACAGAGCCTAGGACTTGCCGATCAGAAGGTCAGCGGTTCGAATCCCCGCGACGGGGTGAGCTCCCGTCGCTCTGTCCCAGCTCCTGCCAACCTAGCAGTTCGAAAGCACGTCAAAGTGCAAGTAGATAAATAGGTACCGCTCCAGCGGGAAGGTAAACGGCGTTTCCGTGCGCTGCTCTGGTTAGCCAGAAGCAGCTTAGTCATGCTGGCCACATGACCTGGAAGCTGGATGCCGGCTCCCTCGGCCAATAAAGCGAGATGAGCGCCGCAACCCCAGAGTCAGTCACGACTAGACCTAATGGGCAGGGGTCCCTTTACCTTATTACATCTAGAGACCAAACTTCTGAGGAGTTCAGGGCTTGGTATATATGGAATTTTCCATATATACCCATGGTATAATATGGCATTATCCCATTTGGTTCTCCATAGACCACTGAGCTTCATGGCCAAACTAGAATTCGAACCTGGGCCTGCTCACCCCACATCCAACAAAGGATCCATTATGCCCCACTGGCTCTCTGTTTGTATAAACTACCCGGAACATTCCTAATTTGTACTTTTGGTCTATTCGCTGTAGTATTACATTGCCAAGAGGCTTTATGTTTTAATGGCACATAGCTTTAATCTACCAATTTACTAATTTGGCAATTAGTTTTAATTTGGCAAAGCCATTATGGTGTTTCGGTAGTCTTTCATTCTAGAAATGGTTCTAACAATTACTTAAACAAACAAACAGACATGATAGGGTGCTTACCTGGGAGCAGGTAAGGGCCAAAGCCTGGTGTTTGCAGCAGTAGAATTGCCCGCTGATCCAGACGTCTGAATAAGCAGATCAGCCTATTCCAGCAACTTACAATTTCAGGTATGCAGACTATGCAGCATTGAGCAATGCCCACTGGCCAGCTGCAAGGGTAATGCTTCTTTTATTGTGAAGGGAAATGGCTGAGGCTGTTGCAGGCTGTAGAACTGCATACTGACCCAGATGTCTGAATAAGCAGGTCAGCCTTCCTTCCCTCAATTATTCCTGTGCTGTTATTTGCATGTGTGTACTGCGCATGTGTGCAAAGAGCATCTCACTTGGTGAGGTGGTCACATAACAAGGAACCATAAACACACAATGAGGAAAAAAGAAATTAAATTAAAAGCAATAAGGACCAGTGCCAAGAAAACCCATGTCGTCTCCTGCAACGTTGATGTTGATGTTAAGAGATTTCTTGAAATATAAAGCAGTATGCAAGTTCAATAAATAAGTAATATAACTACGTGGTGCCTTTCTCAGACACCAGAGAAGATAGGAGACAGGCAAGTGCTCCGATATTTGGCATCCTTCAAACAGAGAAGCACATATTTAAGTAGTTCTTTCTAGCCCAAGTTTGCATTGGGGCATAAATATATTATATGATTGCTCTGATTAGCATAGATAGCTTGGAGTTAAATGCATTTGCTAATATAGCTGAAGTTACTGTAAATAAATTGTTAATCTGCAGAAGAAAACACCAGAGGAGCAATTCATTTTTTCAATTCCCAGCCCATTCTGATGGCATTGATAAGTAAATTATGGAAATTAGGTACATGTGAAAATAGGTTCATGAGATGCACCTGAAATTGACAGAAGCAGTTGTAACCTGAGGCTTGTTTTGGTCAATTACCACTGTCAGTTGGTTGGCAAAACTTCTGTTGTTTACAAGGTAAGGTGAGGATGAAGTATGATAGCTAGCCAGCTTAGTTGGCCTTGAAATTGAACAGAAAGTGTTGGAATTTTTGTGCCATGAGACTTCTTTCAGTTTCCAGCTGGCTGCCATGAAAGGCAACTTTTGCTGATAAACGTTGGAAATCGTGGAGAAAATTTGCTCATTTTGGCGCTTGGACAGCCACAAAATAGGTTGCATTGGCCAAGTCATACTCAAGAGTAGATCCTCTGAAAACAAGGGGTCAAGTCTAACTTCATTCAGTTGATTCATTTCAATCTGAGTAGGGCTTCTAGTTGGATCCAGCCTATTGTCTAGGCCAGGGTGGAGAAACCTGTTTCAGCCCAAGGGCCACCTTCCCCAGTGGGCAACTTTCTGGGGGGCTGTGTGCTTGTGGTGGGTGAGGTCAGAGGCAAAACTGGATGGAGCAATGGATTCAACTCTTAACTTTGTGCAAAAGGTTGCATTCCAGCCACACATACATCAGAAGAAGAAGAGGAGGAGGAGGAGGAGGAGGAGGAGGAGGAGGAGGAGTTTGGATTTGATATCCCACTTTATCACTACCCTAAGGAGTCTCAATGGGATGCGGGTGGCACTGTGGACTAAACCAAAGAGCCTAGGACTTGCTAATCAGAAGGTCAGCAGTTCGAATCCCCGCAACGGGGTGAGCTTCCATTGCTCGGTCCCAGCTCCTGCCAACCTAGCAGTATATAGTGTAGTGTAGTGGTTAAGAGCAGTGGACTCGTAATCTGGTGAACCGGGTTCGATTCCCTGCTCCTCCACATGCAGCTGCTGGGTGACCTTGGGCTAGTCACACTTCTCTGAAATCTCTCAGCCTCACTCACCGCGCAGTGTGTTTGTTGTGGGGGGAGGAAGGGAAAGGAGATTGTGAGCCACTTTGAGACTCCTTAAAAAGGTAAAGGGACCCCTGACCATTAGGTCCAGTCGTGGTCGACGCTGGGGTTGCGGTTTTTCAGGGCAGATATTCCTGCTTCCTTCAGAGGGATGCAAGGGCACACACACCGGGTAGTGCACATCTTCAGAACTCAGGGGAGCATTTTACGCCATGAAAGCAGTTTGCAATACTGGGTTTCGGTATCTGTTTAGCAACACCGAGCATGCCTTGTTGAAACAACAGCAGCTGTCCAATGTTTACAATAGTGCATATAGTGCAAGTTTTTAATTTTCTTGTCTTGCTTGTGGAAAAGCAAGATGGCTTTGCAGCTGTCCATTATTTTTTTCCAAACCTGAGCAACTTTTAAAGGGCTGTTGTCTCATTGGGAAGGATTCAGAAGGGGTGTGTGCGAAAAGGATGGGCAAAAACAGTTTTTAGAAGACTTCTTTCTGTGAGGGAAGGCTGCAGGAAGTGGGTGTTTTTCAGCCTGCAGAAAAGAGGAGCAGGAGGAGATGGGGGAACTGCTGCTCTCACGTACTAGAAAACACTGAAAAGAAAAGAGAAGTACTTGCCATATAGCAGATGAATCAATGGGCTTAGTTATCAGACTACAAATATGGGCTAAAAGAAAACATTCTGGCCAGGTTCCAGGGTTGTTGTCAGGAGGTGGGTACCCCAAGTCTTTGGCACTGAAAAATTCAGTGCTGGTGAGACTCCAACATCTTAATTTGCAGCTCTGTATGCAAACTACAATATGCACATTTTACATAAACGTTTGCCCCAAGCTGCTAAAAAGTCCCATGCAATGCCCCTGCCAGCATCTCAAAATCAGGCATGCACTGGGATTTTTCAGGGCTCCCTTTCCTGCCACAGCTTCTTGTGCCCCTCCGAAAGCTGCTACGGGGTGTTGAGAGGCCTTCGAGAGCAGCATCCAGCTGAGAGCCGGGGGTTGCAGCTGGAACACAAAACCAACACAGCTGCTGCTACTTGCTCTGTATCACCGAATGCCACTGCTGGGGAGGTGGGCAGAAGATGGGTGAGTTGTCCTAGGGTTTATGGAGGGTGGGATAATTAAATGCACAAGTGCTGTTTTCATCAGCCACACCTTTAACGCAGAATATAGTTGCAGCCTTAGGCTGTATTTGAGATGTAATTTAAGGTTATCCTATACAAGGGCTGAAGGGATGCGGGTGGCGCTGTGGGTTAAACCACAGAGCCTAGGACTTGCTGATCAGAAGGTCGGCGGTTCGAATCCCCACGACAGGGTGAGCTCCCGTTGCTCGGTCCCAGCTCCTGTCAACCTAGCAGTTCGAAAGCACACCAGTGCAAGTAGATAAATAGGTACCGCTCTGGCGGGAAGGTAAACGGCGTTTCCGTGCGCTGCTCTGGTTCGCCAGAAGCGGCTTAGTCATGCTGGCCACATGACCCGGAAGCTGTACACCGTCTTCCTCGGCCAATAAAGCGAGATGAGCGCCGCAACCCCAGTGTCGACCACGACTGGACCTAATGGTCAGGGGTCCCTTTACCTTTTTAAGGAGTCTCAAAGCGGCTAACATTCTCCTTTCCCTTCCTCCCCCACAACAAACACTCTGTGAGGTGAGTGAGGCTGAGAGACTTCAGAGAAGTGTGACTAGCCCAAGGTCACCCAGCAGCTGCATGTGGAGGAGCAGGGAATCGAACCCGGTTCACCAGATTACGAGTCCACTGCTCTTAACCACTACACTACACTATATACTTCTCCAACCAGACTGGTGAGCAAGAGGCACAGGACAAGGGCACACAGGACATGATCAGGACAAGGGCATATTCTAGCCAGGCAAAAGCACCCAAGGAAGTTGCAAAGTAGGGCCAGTGTGGGGTATGGCCTGGGCAAGAGCAGGGCCTGGGAGGAGTTCCTCCACGCCTGGCCCTACAAGACATGCACTGGTCTACCCATGAATCTTTGGCTTCCTCAGATTCAGATTATTTTATTCATTTCACTGGAGGCTGATCTTAAATACATTTTACTCTGATTTTTGTATTTGCATTTGGAGAGTGACGAGAGGGCTGTTTTGACCCTGAAAGGCGTTTTAAAACTTCTAAATAAATAAGGACAGTTTTGAATCCCCCTCCCTTTCTGCTTTTCCATTGTTATCTTTTCAGCTTGTCTTTATTTTTTTTGTCGCTCAGGACAATTTGATTCACTCTGGAAAAATAACAGCCCTTGTTGTAGCACCACTTTCAACCCAAGAATCACTACAGCCCTAATGCAAGTAAATCTAATTTGGATTAATAGAATTAGAGATGCCTTTTAAATGCTTTAAATCTCCCTGACAGAGAGGGGGGGGAATGTTATCAAATTGACAGCAATGAATGCCAAAGCATTTTAAATATTTCCTGCGTAGATTTCTTCTTCTTCTTATTATTATTTTAATAGATTTCCAAATGTTCCAAAAAGTATTTGATACTCTTCAACAAGGGGCTCAGGTATGTGGACTATGCGACATTGAGCGGTGCCCACTAACCAGCTGCAAAAGGAATGCTTCTTTTATTTTCAAGGGAAATGGCTGAGGCTGTTGCCATGCTTAATGAGCAGAGCGTTGTCCTTTGCAAAGCTGGAGAGAAGAATGCAAAGCAATCTTATCTCCACACTGACCAGCTAGGAAGAATTTGGAGAGGGAGCCATTCTTGCCCCTCTGGGGCAGCTTGTCTTGGCTAATGCACCAGGGAATCAGCTGAGGTGTCTCCAGTTGGAACAACAACATTGGACATTTTAGGGGTTCGTCTGTGATGCTGCCCAGGGAAACCAGCAAGGACCGAGACCTGGAAGAAAATTTATTTTTCATCTGGGCAGTGATACAGGGAGGGGCATTCCACCATACCAACCCTGTTTTTTCTCTCCAGAAGCAAGGGGCAGACTCTGCAAATGGCGGAAAAATCCCCATACCATGCATTCTCACCGCCTGCCTTGTTAGATAAATGGATGTCCACGTGGTGGGCATCTCTCCACTACAGAGCTGTCAGAAAATGGCAAGTACAGTGGTACCTTGGTTCTCAAATGTCTTGGTACTCAAACAACTTGGAACCCAAACACTGCAAACCCAGAAGTAAGTGTTCCAGCAGTTTGCGAGCTTTTTTTGGAATCCAAACATGCTCCGTTTTCAGTGTTACACTTCCAATTTGAGTGCCACGCTTCTGTTTGGAGCAGCCTTTCTCAACCTGTGGGTCCTCAGATGTTGTTGAACTACAACTCCCACCACCCCTAGCTTGCAAGGCCAGAGCTGAGGGATGATGGGAGTTGTAGTCCAACAACATCTGGGGACCCACAGGTTGAGAACCACTGGTTGGAGTGTTATGCTGAGGTCTGTCTGTTTTTGCTATTTATTTTGTGTTTTTGTGGCTCTTTTGTTGTGGTTGTGTGTGTGTGTGGAACCCAGTTCAGCTACTGATTGATTGTGTGACTGCAGTACATTGTTTATTGCTTTCATCTTATGGATCACTGGTCTCGTTAGATAGTAAAAATCAAGTTAAATTGCTACTTTAGGGGTTTTTAAAAGTCTGGAACGGATGAATCCATTTTGCATTTCTTTCTATGGGAAAGCATGCCTTGGCTTTGGAACGCTTTGGTTTTGGAACGGACTTCCGGAACGGATTAAGTTTGAGAACCAAGGTACCACTGTACAGATGACTGTTGTAACTTAGGTTATGTTCCAGTTGAGCATTTGGTGAAAACCCAAAGCCAGCCACATAATGGTTATACTCAGGCTTGTTTGTCGTGTCAAGAACGGGCCTGCAGAGGAGACTTTGATGCACCAGCAGTGCATGTGTGGTCCTGGGGTTGCCCAGTGCACAAGCCCTCCAGGATGGAACCATGCTGCCATTCGCTGCATGCGGGTAGGAAACTTGGCAAATGAAGGAAGTGATTATTCTGCAGCTGATATGGGGTTCTTTCCCCACAAGTCTTAATTTATTTTTAATGATTGGGGGAAATCCTTCACCGAAGAGCTTTCTTTTTCCCTGTTTCAGAGCGAGAGGTGGAAAGCTTTTGCCTGATAGCATTCTCCCCCGCCCCCTTCCTTCCGAGCACCTATCCAGTTGCACAATCTGGCTATTAGCTTTGCCGCTTTATGGTGAGTGAAAGAGATTGCAAAGCAGCAACGCTAGATGAAGAGATACATTCTATGTAACACCTGCAACCCCAAATGTGGCTTGCTAGTTCAAATCTATGTGTGAAACTGAGTGTGCACATCTGCACACAGAGAGATTGCCTCTTTGGTCTTTTTTAGCCCACAGTTTTCCCATGTCTGCCGTTTCTCTTTCTGGGAATATCACACTGCTTATCTCCAGGTTCTACTGATGTATCACCCCAGTGCACCTTTCTACGTAGGCCTCTCTTTTTCAGCACCACATATTTTCTATTCCTCTTTTCCTTCTGTTCTTGCCTCCCCCACTTCTTCTGTACTTCAATTCCTGCTTTCAGTTCTCTGGCCGTTGGCTCCCTTTCCCAGAATTCAGCCTCCTTTTCTTCCCTTACTTCCGTATGCCTCCCATCCAAACTCATGTTTCACTACCCTCATATAAGCAGCACTGCCTAGCAAATGTTCTGTTGCTGCTGTTTCTGTGATGAGGACTTAGAATGGGTTTGCAAATATAAAGACAAGAGCGCACCCACCTTCCATATGAGGTAGATCTGGCTGAGAAGTACTGCCTACTTAAGTTACCAGCAACTGCCCCCACCCATATTATTCAAACACCTGTAATCTGGGCGTATGAGGACTGAGACCTGCAATATTTACTTGTGGAGAAGAGACAGGCTTTAGCAAGCTCCTTTTAACTCCCCTAAGGTAGCTTCAGGATGAGCAGCCCAGTGAAATGGGTGAGATCAATCCTGTGATCTAGCAACATTAGTCAGCTTTAGACTTGTAATTCCAGATTTTATTAAATGAGTGAAGATGAGTGAGCAGGAGTGAGAAGCGTGGAAGAAGGAGGAAAAACAGTGAGTAATTTCTAGCTAACGTAGACTATTATCATCTCTAAGTTAGCTTCAGCAACTAACATAAAACACAGCATTCTTGGCACATGCAAGGCCTGTTTTGAGATTGAAGCGAACAAGCAGAATTATCCAGGACAAAACCATGCTGTGGACCAAGAGGGGTGATGGTTGATGGGGGCAAATCAAGTCAAAAGGTGGTAAGCAGAACCACTGTTGGCCCCACATATTTTCTGCAGGACTCCAGTCTTCCAATTTACAGGGCAGCTGGACATGCTCCAAGCAGAAAGGCTAGGGAGACCACAACAACCAGACATATTTTCCATTTGGCACAAACTTCAGTAAGAGTTACAAATCAAACCATTGCCAGCCCCTCTTCAGCCTCCCTTGCCAAAAAATGAAAAATAATGCCCTGCCCTGTGCCACTCTACTAAATGAGGGAAGTCTCATTGGTTTTACTTCTTCTCCTTCTTGAACCCTCACTCCCTAATTGTCTCAACCCAGCCATTCCGACCAGAGAGTCCCATACACACTTGAGGGACACCATGAATGCTCCTTCCTCCATGCATCCTGGAGAAAATACCAAATTGCAATGAAGTTGTCATGGTCCAGTTCTTCATGTGAAGCTTGTAGTGATAAAGCGGGATATCAGATCCAAACTCTTCTTCTTCTTAGATTGTTAGTTAGCTTCTCTACAGTCTTTGCAACCATGCAAGTATCTCCAAGTCAGCCGCTCGCCATCTTGATGTGCCCAGAGGCACTTGTTTCAGTTTAAATATGTACGTAAGCAGCTGTTCTTGCCAACAGATTATGGGTGGGGTCAGGGCCGGATTTAGGTTTGACGAGGCCCTAAGCTACTGAAGGTAATGGGGCCCTTTATATGTCCAGCTGTCCTTTGTCAACAACAAATTGTCGCTGGTTTTTGTGTTGAATATATACTATATGGAAATTAATGGACCTAATAGGTATCTAAAGCATTTGCACATGTTGTCATGCAGCCAGTCCAGGCAGAATGTAGGCACCCTATATATAGAAATGAGCAAACCAGTGATATTTTAGGGAGCAGGCTAGCAGGCAGGGCCCATTACCTACATCATAGGAGCCTACACAACACAAAACAAAACACTTGCTGTATGTAGGTTTTATTTTATTTGTTTTTTATCTTACATTTTGGAAATATACATCCAGGTTGTTGTTTTTTCTTTAATTTTTTTTGGGGGCCCCAAGTGAGTGGGACCCTAAGCTATAGCTTGTTTAGCTTATACATAAATCCGTCATTGGGGGGGGGGGTCCAATCCACATAACTGCATACTGGTCTCAGCAAATCCTATTGGCACCCTATTGGACCTCACAGCCAGAGTACCCCCCCCCCGAAAACCTGACTCAATTTGCTTGCAGATATTATGCAAATGTATGGCATGGCCCTTGCCCCTGAGCCTAGAAATGTCCCTGTGGCATAGGATATGTGAGGTGCATATAGACTAGACAGGTAGAATAGACACATTAGCACGGGCTATTTACTGGAACTTGAGAAAGAGAATTGGGAAGGATTTCTGTCACATAGGATTAACTAAACACCCTATTGTGCATTCAGACAAAGTACAGTATCTGTGTTTTGGTTTGCTTTATTTTGCTGTGCTTCGACAGAGGGAAGAATCCTTGGGCAGAGTTGGGCATTTCAACAGGGACAGAAGGGATAGGACTCAGCTTTCTGAAATCTTGCTTGCCTTCTGCACAGCAAGCCAGCCATGAAACTGCAGCAGCCTATCTAGTGGCTAGGGAGGCTTGCCGGTGACAACCAGCCAGTGTTTTGACTGCCTTTCCAACAAGATGTCTTGGAAGCTATAGGCATATCTGCAGCGTAACTTGTTTCTTGGGGTTTCTGAGAGGGAAGAGAAAGAGTTAAATGAATTTGTGTTAATAGTGCAGACATGCCTTTTCCCCTCTGCCAGCATTCAAAGGGCTGGTCCTGACATGATGCCATTTTTCTCCACGGTAACGCTTTGAAATGATTCCCGTGGAGACATTCAGATGGAAAACATGAGTTCATGTAGATTTCTTAGGATAAGAGCTAGAAGCAAGATACCAGGTTCATGGAGGCTGCTGCACACAGGATTTCTAGTCCTGCTCTGGAACGACATATTATCGCCGAGATATTGCTGCTGATAAATACCATGGACCTGTGTCGCTTCATTCTGTCTGCTTGTAAATGCAAAATGTCACGGCATTGCACGTTCCCCTTTCCATCACTCTCACTGATTGGCTGCTGCTTATAGGGACATGGAACCCTAGGCACAATGATGCCATGACAAACATTTTGCTGTTCTAAACGTCACTGGGTGAGTATGTGGCATTCTTGGAAAGCCACTCATGAATGACCACTGGGAAGAGCGCAGAGGGGAGCAATGCAGTGGTGCATCTGCAGCAGTGCAACCGGACGCCTTCAACTTCCCCAGCTGCAACAAAACATGTCTCCCCCTTATCAGTGTCTACAGCCACAGCAGATGCTGCAACCTTCCAACAGTTTGACTTCACTCCCAAAGGCCCACACCTCCATTGTCTCCCGAGACAAAAGGACGGTAGCTTTGTGGGCAGCATATGGCTTGCACAATGTTGCAGACAGATGCTTTGCATTGTCTATTCTTTGGATTGTTGTTTTTTTACAGTTTCTACAACTGGGACAGGAATATCTGCTGCTTGAATTCAAGTCCAAATTACCAAGTGATTGCAGAAAATGTGTGCGGCCTTCTCTTCAAGAACAAGTCTGACAGGAAGGTCATCAATGTTGACCCCAAGGTAGCATTGTTACTTTTGTCATTTCCCTGAGACAACAGGCCTGTCTGTGTAAAACATCCATGCTTTTATTTTTACTACTCATTTCACGGATCAAGGGGCAATGCATGGGTCTGTTACTTGTCCTGTTGAGAAGTGATGTTCCATAATGAAGGACATTTCTTATATTAGTTGGATATATGATGTTCTTCAAATGGGACATCTTGTAAATGCAGCCAAGGTAGAAACAATCATGTAAGCCATCGCATGAACATATGAATCTTAAGTACTGCTGAAACAAGGTCCATGTACTTTGGTTCTATCTGAAAGCAACAGATCTCATTGTCGGTAGGTCTTCCTGTAAAGCTGTAGGCCTCACAAGATGGAAATGTCATTTTTTAATTCTTTTTGAATGAGACTTTTTTCCCATGGATGACAGCAGTGGGCCTCAGTTTCATTAAGCATAAGGCATATCTAGAGAAACATCTTAAACTCCCCAGATTCCCTTGGGCACTTCCTTATGTAATAGTGCAGTAATAATAGTTCAGTAATCCTGTGCAGAAACTGGGTGCACCTGCAGTCTTAGAGGCAACAACCAACCTACACAAAGCCAGCAGCACTTCTCCTTTGCTTATTGCAGTCTCTGGGAGCTTGTGACCAAGAGCTCGTGAACAGGACTTGCAAACAGGGGCATTTGAAGGAAGGAGGAGAACTGGAGGGATTGGAATTGGAAGAGACTGAAGAGAGTGAGATTGTGTCTTTTGGAATAAGGTTGCTTGCTTGTCTGAGCTGTTTGGAGACTTGATTGTGGGTTTGTTTGTGGTTGTGGTCATGTGACAGCACATGGTTTGAAGGAGAGGGGCTGTTGCTGAAAGGAAGGAAGGCAGACTAAAAAAGCCAATGCAATTCTGGGCTGCATCAATAGGAGTATAGCATCTAGATCAAGGGAAGTAATAGTGCCACTGTATTCTGCTCTGGTCAGACCTCACCCGGAGTACTGTGTCCAGTTCTGGGCACCACAGTTCAAGAAGGACACTGACAAACTGGAACGTGTCCAGAGGAGGGCAACCAAAATGGTCAAAGGCCTGGAAATGATGCCTTATGAGGAACGGCTAAGGGAGCTGGGCATGTTTAGCCTGGAGAAGAGGAGGTTAAGAGGTGATATGATAGCCATGTTCAAATATATAAAGGGATGTCACATAGAGGAGGGAGAAAGGTTGTTTTCTGCTGCTCCAGAGAAGCGGACACGGAGCAATGGCTCCAAACTACAAGAAAAAAAGATTCCACCTAAACATTAGGAAGAACTTCCTGACAGTAAGAGCTGTTCGACAGTGGAATTTGCTGCCAAGGAGTGTGGTGGAGTCTCCTTCTTTGGAGGTCTTTAAGCAGAGGCTTGACAACCATATGTCAGGAGTGCTCTGATGGTGTTTCCTGCTTGGCAGGGGGTTGGACTCGATGGCCCTTGTGGTCTCTTCCAACTCTATGATTCTATGATTCAGACTGAATGAGAAAGCGAGTTAAGCCAGCAACAGGTCTACTTAGCTTCTTGCAGTCTCCGGGAACTCATGACCAGGGCTACCTGGTATTCCCAGGTAGCGCTGCGAACAATTCCTGCTTGAAACTGTGAAGTACTACAGCCTGTCAGTGTAGACAATATAATGGTCTGTCTCAGTATAAGGCAACTTCCTATATTCCTATTTTATGGGTAGGTTCAAGGCCAAGGCCACTGAGATAATGTATGGGTCCCCCAGCAAGCATTGGGAAATTGGTCTCCTATGTTGCTCCCTTAGCACCAAAAAGTGTTGCTAAGAAGACTTAGAATCATAGAATTGTAGGGCAGGAAGGGACCCCGAGGTTAACTTAGTCCAATCCTCTGCAATGCAAACTTGGCCCTCCAGCTGTTTTGGGACTACAATTCCCATCATCCCTGACCACTGGTCCTGTTAGCTAGGGATGATGGGAGTTGTAGTCCAAAAACAGCTGGAGGGCCAAGTTTGGCCATCATTGCCCTATGGGGATCGAACCTGCAACCTTGGCATTATCGGCACCACGCTGTAGCCAACTGAGCTATCCAAGCTATCCAGAGTGATTACACCTGTTAAAACAAGCTACATACAAACCCACACTGGTTGTGCCCTCCTTACCCCACTGCAGTGGCTCTATTTCAAGGCATTTCTCTCTCTCAGACAATCACATTTGACAAGCTGATTTTTCACTGTCTTCCACTTACTCCAGGTTACGACACCAAAACAGTTAAATGCTACATTACCTTCTTTTTACAAATTGGTTTAAATATTTTCAAAGAGTGTGCATGGAAAGGGGGGGGGGCTTGGAAATCAGTTCCATATATTCCTGTTCCAAATGAATAGTATGCAATTCACAATTCTGTCACTGCAGGGCTGGTGTGCCCCATTTCATTGCTTAAGTCGAAACAAAAAGGTTGCCATCCCACTTTGCCCCCGCATCGAAGCCTCCCTTACCTGGATTGCAAAGCAGCAGCAGCAGCAGCAGGTTCTGGTGAAATCTCGCAAAGCACACGAGATCTTACATGAGTCCTACATTGGACTGACCCAAGATTACACAGTGCGCTCTGTGCACTGGATTTCAGGCAATCCCCCCACTCCCGTAAAACAGCAGAGAATAATGGACAAATGGCCATGATTCAAACAAAGGTAAGCATTTTACATCCCTTCGATTCCATTTGAAGAGAGGTAATAAAATGCTTACCTTTCTGATTTAAATAAATGGGACTTAAAATACTGGGATTTGCTTGAATCGTATCCCTTTTTCCATGGCTTCTTTGCTGTCTTGGTTAGAGAGTTCCGTTATGAACAATGGCCCTCTGTTGTGATCTGAGTGTGTCCATCTGCAGTGATCTGAGTGAGTCCATCTGTTCTTCATTGTCCCTTTAAAAATGTTGCATCTTAAGTCCTTGGACTATAGATTGAATATGGCAAACACACCCATGCTTTGGTTCCTCTCAAAACCAACGCAGAGTAAGCCGGGCAGTAATTTGTTTGGGTTTGCACAGAACAGCTCTCGAATGAGGGTTTCTTTGAAGTACTTCCCATGAAAGCTGGTTGCATATGAATAGCAACGGGACCAAATATCAAATTATACACATCTTAAAATGGGAGTGTGTTGGTTTGCAAGACATTTAAAAATGCATACCTAAAAAGAAGTGTATTTGGTTGCATTCAAAGTGGGTCACTGGTCTAACTTCCTGCAGCTGTGGAACATCTGTAACAAATAAGCAGATACCCTATTGCTGTGTGAAATATATACTTTTAAGAATTGAGGACCAAATCAAGCACAGAGGGGGTTTCGGCTCTTTAAAGCCGTACACATTGCATTTCTAGCTCCCTTGTGTGTCTCTACTGCACAGTGGCATAAATACCCATGAAAATGGTCAAAATTGGATGCCTACATTGGAGGCTGAATCCCACAAAATGGATTTGTGAGACAAAGAATCACCACCCACTCAGGACCTATGGGACAACATGGAGGACTGGTAGTTTTTGGAGGTGATGCCTTTCCCTCCATAAAATCTAATGGAGACATTGAATGGAAAAAAATATTTAGAAATGGTTGCTCCTCCAAATTAACCCTTCTCTACCAAGCCAGCTACTAGGGACATGGGTGGTGCTGTGGGTTAAACCACAGAGCCAAGGATGTGCTGATCAGAAGGTCGGCGGTTCGAATCCCCACAACGGGGTGAGCTCCTGTTGCTCGGTCTCTGCTCCTGCCAACTTAGCAGTTCAAAAGCATGTCAAAGTGCAAGTAGATAAATAGGTACTGCTCTGGCAGGAAGGTAAATGGCATTTCTGTGCACTGCTTTGGTTCGCCAGAAGTGGCTTAGTCATGCTGGCCACATGACCCGGAAGCTGTACGCCGGCTCCCTCGGCCAATAAAGCGAGATGAGCGCCGCAACCCCAGAGTCGTCCGCGACTGGACCTAATAGTCAAGGGTACCTTTACTTTTACCAAGCCAGCTATGTGATGCTTACTAGTGAGGATAGAAGACAGCAGGTTGTAAACAGAGAGGCTGCAATACCCTCAAAGTGTTGACAATCGGCTGTCATTCCACTTGTAGCACACAGCAGAATGCATGTGTAGCACTTGGGGCCCCTTGACAGTTGCCTGCCCAACTTCCTAGCCATTGTGCATCCAGGTAAAGGTAAAGGTACCCCTGACCGTTAGGTCCAGTCGCAGACGACTCTGGGGTTGCGGCACTCATCTCACTCTATAGGCCGGCGTTTGTCCGCAGACAGCTTCCGGGTCATGTGGCCAGCATGACTAAGCCGCTTCTGGCAAACCAGAGCAGTGCACAGAAACGCCGTTTACCTTCCCGCCAGAGCAGTACCTATTTATCTACTTGCACTTGACGTGCTTTCAAACTGCTAGGTGGGCAGGAGCTAGGACTGAACAACGGGAGCTCACCCCGTCACGGGGATTTGAACTGCCAACCTTCTGATTGGCAAGCCCTAGGCTCTGTGGTTTAGACCACAGTGCCACCCGCGTCCCTTATGCATCCAGAAGCTATTGCAAATCAAACATTGCTCCTGGCTAGGCATTCCATGCAAATTGGGCCTTTCACAAGATCAAGCTCTCAAGGTAGACTTTGGAACAGAGGGCCAAAGTTGGCATGTTATGTGATGCATGTCATTGTGAGCTGGCTGTATTCCAGTGGTGCGAAACCTGCCAGGATCTCATGCCACACAGATCACAATGGTGTGAACTGAAAACATGTTTGATTTGAGTTTCTTGTTTCTTTCTCGCCCTTGTTCCATCCTCAGGCTTATCCAGGGGACAACACAACACGGACCCCAATCGAAACGGACCTCTACCTACAGGTGGTTATTTATGATCATGTCCTCAGAAGAAAGCTCTAAACATCATTTCTGACGAGGAATAAATACACTGGAAGAAGTCTTTAATATATATACCAGAGGTGGAGAGGGGGGGTAGTTTATTCCAAGGACTAAATAGTCAAGGGTGCCTTAGGCTGTTAAGGAACAGTTACCAAATAGCACTTTTCCTGAGGTTGCTTATTAAAGAGATTTTGCCTTTGTTTTCCTATCTGCATAAGAGTGCTTTAAATCATTTTAGAACCCTAAAATACAGCACCCCTTTACAAACGTGTGTTAACTCTGTGCACAGTTACTTCTAATTACTTTTAAAACCACAGAATGCCTTCCACATTAGGGCTTTGTAAATGCCATTAAAGGGGAAAGAATGAAAGGATCACACACCTCTGGAAATGTGCGCAGGTTTGGGGGAATGCACCTTTTGGTGATGCATCAAATGTGGTGTGAATCAGAACAGGAGGAGGTGAAACTGAATTAAGAAAATAAGATAGGGCAGGGTGGGGTGGGAAGAGAGCTGTGTTGCTCTTCACTTAATGATATTCACTAAATGAGTGCCCTGGAAACTGAACGCCAAACTTCAAGTGATTTTACATGTGTCACCTTGGAGTTGGGTGGATCCTTTAAAGCAGGGCTTGCACAGCCTGTGGCCCTTGAAACTTGGCTGCACTACAATGTCCATCGTCTCTGACTGGCTGGGTTGCTGGAGTCTAGCCAAATGCGGCCCACAGGTTGCTTTGAAAACTGTAAATTGGAAGGGCTAAGCAGCCAGCTTAGGTGCCGTATTTTTCGCTCTATAAGACGCACCCAACCATAAGACGCACCTAGTTTTTAGAGGAGGAAAACAAGAAAAAATATATATTCTGAATCAGATGTTGTGGAAGAGGCTTTCCACGGCTATAGCTGAAGCCAGAACAGCAAGAGGGATTGCTGCACAGCTATCCTTCTTGCTGTTCTAGCTTCTGTGATAGCTGCACAGCCTGCATTGGCTCCATAAGACGCACACACATTTCCCCTTACTTTTAAGGAGGGAAAAAGTGTGTCTTATAGAACAAAAAATACAGTAACTCATTCCTTTCGTTCTATGGTCCCTCTCCTCCCCATCCCACCCAACAAAAGACAATTGGAAGGGGAGCTCACTAATTGCATTTGGAAATGCTAACACAGCAAATCATATAACTATAGAGTTGGAAGGGACCCTGAGAATAATCTAGTCCAGGCATGTCCAACTCCCAAGAGTCTGCGATCTACTCCCAGTATTAAAAAAAAAACTGGCAGTGATCTACCCATTGTCATTGGAGGGAGGAGGTGTGTGCGTGGGGTGGGTGGGTGGATTACCCAGAGCTGTTGAGCTTTTTTAAAGGAGGGAAGAAGTGGCCAGAGCTTTTTGAGGGGAGAATTGCACAAAATTTTTTAGATTCCCCCTGCCCATAACTTTTTGTACACAATAAGGATCCTACGATCTACCAGGATCAGCCAGGGATCTACCTGTAGATCACGATCTACTGGTTGGACATCCCTGCTCTAGTCCAACCCCCCACAAAGCAATGCAGAAATAGGCCGCTGTCCCATATAGGGATTGAACCTGTGACCCTGGCATTATCAGCACCCTGCTCTAACCAAGTGAGCTAGACCAGCTCTGTGTGGAAACGCCCCCAGTGTGGTCCTACCACTTGCATGGCAAGCTAGACTATTAAACGCAAGATTTCTCCCTGCCTTCCCTGCTTCCTTTCTCCTTGATATAGGGTCTCACGCCTCACCCAGAAGCCCAGGAAACTGGATCTTTGCATCTCGAAAGGAACAGTTCCCTTGTCAGTTTGCAAATCTCTAATTAAAAGTACCCACCTAGAAAAATGCGTCTCTTCCTGCAGGTGGGGGGCAGGTGATGCTACGGGCCAAACGCTCGCAGGGAGGGCTGGGAGGATCCAGCTTGGGAATGAGCAAAGAGCCAAAGAAATCACAGAGCAGAACAGCTCCAGGGGAAGGGCTACTGTCAATAAGCCCATAAAGAGGACACCCAAAGGGAGGGCTGGGATGTCTCCCAGTGAGTAGTTAAGTGCTGTGCTGCTTAAGAGGCGCTTGAATGGAAGCAGACTCATTAACAGGTGGGCACAGCTCCAGTAACATAGCAAGATCTAGGCCACGCGGGAGGAGCCCAAGACATGGTTCCTTCTCTTGCCAGGATCGTCTCTGCTCCCAGGAAGGGCAAGGGAAGGAAGCAAATTGTGAGCAAGAGATGAGGGTGAAACCAGAGGGGCACGTGCTTCTGTGTCTCCCCCACCACTAAGGTAGCCTTGTGTTTGACTGCTTACCTGATGGCCACAGGCAATCAGGAATTCCATGCAGGTGAGTGAGGAGGCTGAAGGAAGAGGGACAGAGTGCCCCATTCTTCCTCCAGCAGTCCACTTACTTTCCATGTGAGCCACAGGAGAAGGAAAGCCTTTTCCCAGTGACCATTGTGGAAATCCCTAGGTGTGGCTCTGTCCCCTCTGCCAGTCCCCTCGATAGAAGGCTTGGGTGTTTTTTACCAGCCTGACAAGAGGCTAGGAGCAGGATTCCACACCCCTCTTTCCACAGCCAGCATGGACATCCTGTCTACATCCTCAGTGCAAGCTGTATTAGTGGATTTGTTTATAATGCAGTGCGAGACATCAGGAGGGGGTTGGTGCAGAAATGCTCAATGCCTGTATGCTCACTGCAGTCACCATGCAAAGGCTGCTTAGAGGAGATGTTGTCATGTGGCAGGCCAAGTATGTGCAGCAGCTTTCTATGTGGATCACATAATTTATTCGTGCCCCCCAAAAGATTGGCCATTTGCCACAGCATGGGGAAAACAGTCGGTTGCATATAATGAATGGCTGTACATGAACAGGGGTTGTGTTTGCATTGCACCTGGAGGAAGGAAGCTGTTCCATTTATGAGTGAGGAAGAGCTTTCAAGGTGTGAATGGTTGGTCTTTCTCAGAGAACGTGCGGAGAGTTTTGTTCACCTCTTCAGACTTCGCTTTGCCTGTTTTCCTGCCTTCCATTTAACCAAGTGCCCAAGTGGTTCTTGCCCATATGCAGAGTTTAATGTTGCAGCCAGAGGGGAGAGGAAGGGAAACAGAGAGATCAGCTTCCCCTGATTCTGTTTGGTGGAATTTAATAGCATGGAGGTCACCAAAAGAATGCTCAGACAACTGCTTTGGTGAGGCCCATTGATGGAAGACCGAAAGGAGAAGACATAGAAGCCTAAAAGGAAAGTTGATGAGGGTGAGTTTTCTTCATTTGCCTGGACTAATAGCTGTGAAGCGTTACTAAATTAATTCTCTGCTAATCTTGGTTCAATAAATCTTGGGATTCAAGAGATATTTTTAGATGATTAATTGAAGAATGATTTGATTCTGGACTTGGAGTCATGCTATATAGCTGGGGGAAGTGGTTTGGTATATATTCACAATGAATACTTGGAATACGACTATAAGTTCCTGCAAGGTTTAAGCAAGTTGGTAATAAGGAAATTCAGTCTCCAGTCCAATGTGTGCACAAGGCTGGGCTCCATTGCTGGGCTTTTGTGAGCTTACTTGCTGGTGGGCAGGAATGAGCACCTTGACTTGGCCACCATTATAATCTCCAGTAATGCCCCCCAACTCTGAGAAATTGAAATGGTGCCCAGCCCGTCAGCCAGCATTGTTCAGAGCATTTAGCCAGAAAACATAATGTAAAGGTAGGCACAAGCACCAGTGGTGGGTCCCATGGGGAAGCTGGAGCCTAACCCTGACAACTGTCCAAAGATTCCAGGTGCTGACTGGGTAGGGACAGTAACTCCATGAGCAGGATTGCTCCCTAAGTGATGAAATACAGTATATTAAGCTTTCAGTATTTAAGATGGTTATCTGCTGAACATTCAGTTCAGCGGTTAAACTAGAGGTTCTCCAAACCATGGATGGTTATTTGAAACCATCACTTGAAGAATGCCCAACCTTGGTTTGAAGGCACTTCTAGTTAGCATTAACCATAGTTTACCCAGTCCAGATGTCCTGGATAAACCAGTATGCAAGATGCCTTTGACATATTATCACTCCTCCGAACCATAGTTTAAAGAATTGCTGACATGGAATCTGAAGAGACTCAGAGTATGCTGCAATTAATTAGGGCATATGAAAATACACTGTAATCAGTTTGCATGGATTAACTAGATTTTAATATTCTTGTTTAATATATGTTATTCATTTGGACTGCTGTGGTGTTTAAAATAAAATAATTAGATTGGTTAAAACAGATCTTATTCTTTACAAGTTTAATATGGTTGGATTGATATATTATCAGTTTGTCTAGAAATAGTAAATTAATTGCATTTGGAGAATTAATGTGCATTTAAATGGTAAAGTCAGCTGTTGTCTGTTTTCATAAACTGTTCAACCTTTATAATAAGAAATGCTTATGTGGGCATTGTATATATATTTTTCTTCTCTTAGAAAACAGCTTAATAAAATCACTTCCATTCCTACTTTATACTTAAAAACTTGATTCTCTTTTAAAAAAACAACTTAAAAGTGTATCCCAAAATTCGCTGTTATCTATATCTATGAAACTAATTAACAGTACTAATTGTAAAGTGTAAACAAGGCTATTGGTATTGGCTCAACTCATAGAATCAAGTTTCTGAATGTCCAGTTCCCCAATACTAAGTGGCTTCATACATTATGAAAACTAGCACACAGCAGAGAGAGAAACTGTAATGTGAGAGAGCTGTTCACACACATTCTTCTTTTTTTAAACCATGCAGTCCTGAGGACCCCAAACCAACTGTGGTTTCCAATAGTATATATATCGCTACAGGAAATGTTGTGGGTACACTCTACTATTCTTGTAACACAAGCTCCCTGCAAAATCATAGAAACTGGAGGAAAAGGAAGTCATCAGGTCCACTCCCCTGACGTATATCAGAATACCCCATGCATTCCAAAATCCAGGTAAGGATGCATCAGGAAGAGAGTGCAGCAACAATGGAAGTGTACCACACTGTTCAGGGGCATCATCTAAGTCTGTAGTTGCTTACTGGCTAGCAGTGCCCAGGAGGCGGGCATCAGGAGGAGCTGCTAGTCAGTAGGAAAGCATTCATCTGCACAGTGCTAACTTTGAAAACTCCTGTTTCCCCCTCTGCCTCCTGGGGCTTAAGGGGTGGGGATTCTCATTCATCTACCTGCCGTGAGAATAGCTTCATTGGTTGTGGCAACTCATGCATCAGCCCAAATGCTTACAGCCTCTCCACAGCAGTGTCACAGCAAGGCTTTAAAAACTAATGCCTGCCACATGTTTAGTCGTTTAGTCGTGTCCGACTCTTCGTGACTCCATGGACTAGAGCACGCCAGGCACTCCTGTCTTCCACTGCCTCCCGCAGTTTGGTCAAACTCATGCTGGTAGCTTCGAGAACACTCTCCAACCATCTCGTCCTCTGTCGTCCCCTTCTCCTTGTGCCCTCCATCTTTCCCAACATCAGGGTCTTTTCCTGGGAGCCTTCTCTTCTCATGACGTGGCCAAAGTATTGGAGTCTCAGCTTCAGGATCTGTCCTTCCAGTGAGCACTCAGGGCTGATTTCCTTAAGAATGGAGAGGTTTGCTCTTCTTGCAGTCCATCGGACTCTCAAGAGTCTCCTCCAGCACCATAATTCAAAAGCATCAATTCTTCGGCGATCAGCCTTCTTTATGGTCCAGCTCTCACTTCCATACATCACTACTAGGAAAACCATAGCTTTAACTATACGGACCTTTGCTGGCAAGGTGATGTCTCTGCTTTTTAAGATGCTGTCTAGGTTTGTCATTGCTTTTCTCCCAAGAAGCAGACGTCTTTTAATTTTGTGACTGCTGTCACCATCTGTAGTGACCTGCCACATGGGGACATCATTTTGGCAGGCTCGAATCAGATCTAACCAAAGAGTGGACGAGCTCAACAAAATCCTGACCTGCAGGGTTCTTCAGTCTTCAGCCCACATTAGTTTCTTGCCAGCAGACTGGCTAGTGTAGACTGTGGACTGCCTGCTTTGCTCCTTGCAGTAATTTCAAGAAAATTCTGGGGGGATGTTCCATGCACTTGTGGTTGTGTGCTAGAATTTTAGAGTTGGAAGGGACCTTGAGGGTCATCTAATCCAATCCCCTTGCAGTGCAGGAATCTCAAATAGATCATAAATAGCAGGTGGCCATCTAACCTCCACTTAAAAACCTCCAAGGAAGGAGAGTCCACCACATTGCAAGGGAGTCTGCTCCACTGTCAAACAACTCTTGCTGACAGAAAATTCTTCCTGATGTTTAGTTGGAATCCTGATGATTAGTTGGTTTGGGTGCTACCCTCTGGAGCAGGAGAAAACAAGCTTGTTCCATCTTCCATGTGATAGCCCTTTAGCTATTTTAAGATGATTATCCTATCTCCTCTTTCCCAGGCTAAACATACCCAGCTCCCTCAACCGTTCCTCATAAGACTTGGTTTCCAGACCCTTGATCATCTTGGTTGCACTCCTCTGCACACGTTCCAGCTTGTCAATATCCTTCTTAAATTGTGGCATCCAGAACTGTGCACAATACTTCTGGTGTGGTCTGACCAAGACAGAATAGAGTAATACTACTACTCTAGTACACTGTACTTCTATCAATCAGTCTAGAATAGCATTAGCTCCCCCCTCCCCCGCATAACACTGTTGATTCATGTTAAGCTTGTGGTCTTCTAAGACACCTAGATCTTTTTCACATGTACTACTGGCAAGCCAGTTGTCCCCCATCTTACATTTGTGCAGCTGGTTATTCCCACCTAAGTGCAGAACCTTACATTTGTCCTTGTTGAAATGCATTTTGTTAGTTTGGGCCCAATTCTCCAATCTGTTAAGGTCCTCTTGAACCTCAGTTCTGCCTTTAGCTGCATTGACTACCCCTCTCAGTTTGGTATCATCTGCAAATTTGATGAGCATCCCCTCAACACCTTCATCCAAGTCATTTATAAAGATGTTGAACAGCAACAGGCCCGGGACAGGACCCTGTGGTACCCCACTTGTGACTTTCCCCCAGGATAACAAGAAAACATTAGTGAGCCCTCTGGGTTCGGTCTTTCAACCACCTACCTCATCCAGCTCATATTTTACCAGCCTCTTCGCTTGCAATAATATCTCTGACAGATGGAAGTGTTTAGAATACCAAAACTCTTTAGATAGGACCTGTTTTTATTTGCAGTTTCTTTGCCAAAGCATATTCACTATTGTCTGGAAAATAAAGGCATTGGTGCATTTCCATAGCTCTCTTCGTTGGACTTTTGCGCCGACACAGAGTGTGCGCAGTGACCGGGGCGTAGAAATAAAAGGCTGTCTGCAATATCTTTGCTTCGTTTTATTTCAAAAACATAACAAACGCTGCAAGCCATCACTCTGTGATAGGAATTTTATGGTCTTAGATATATGGTAATGTTCATAACTGCACATACATACATCAACACAGGAAGACCAACCTGGAACCATTTTGATTCCTAAACTGACCAAATCCTTTCTCTGCAAGGTTAAACTGGAAAAGCCTCCCCATTGTCTCTTTCCTCACAAATCCTGTCTCAATGATATGTCTGTTTGAATAAGGTGTGAGCCTGTGACCTGGCCCAGGATATAAGTATTTTACTACTACAAAAGAATGGCCAGGCTCCTCAGGCAATCCAATCAAGTAACCTGCTAGACAGGAGATAAACAACAACAGGAGAAAAACAATATTAAAATTTCTGTGATGTAGGTGGGATGTATCTGAGGGATGGTCTTAGGTTACACCCCTTCTGTGATGTATGCATAATGTTTCTGGGGGTGGTCTTGATCTACTCCTCCTCACCAGCAGCATACAAAACATTTGATCAACTTAAATACAGTTTTCAGATAATCAATTATCCTATCACATCCCTTCCTGTATTCGGTGCAGAAAGCAAACTCCCCTTTTAATTAGTCAAATCAAGAGACCACAGGTGTGCAGCTAAGTAGGTCAAACTGCAAACATACACCTCTGAAACTGACCTGGTTCCTGAGTAGCACCATTGACCACCTTAAAATAAAGAAAAACCAACACTCTTATCTTCAGTGAAATCCTGAGTACGCTGAGAACTGGTTAGTGACAGGTTTTGGGGGATGGGTGGAAGAGCACCACATTCTTCCATTCCTTTGAACCTATTGTCTCACTCTGGTGCTCTCACTCACCTAATTCCCCCTTAAAGTAATAAAAACCTGAGGTGGAAAGTAGGCAATATTCTCCAAACTGGAAAGACAAAAACAAAAAAACCCAACCCAAAGAAATCAAGAGATAAATAAAATTAAAACTTCCAAGGATGTGGAAATGGTTTCTTCAAGGTGTATTCGGTGTTTTCTTACTTCTACCCTATAAATCAAAGCTTTTGATCTTGCTTAAATTACAGCAAGATTAGAACACCACGTCTGTGCCTGTAGGGTTAGAGAAGAAGGATTTAAATTACAGTGCAAACTTACTAAAAACCATGTTCATAAAAGCACAGATGACTGAGAAGCAACATCTCTTGTGTGTATTGAAAACCAAAGCACTTCTTAGGAGAGGGTGGTTTGATGCCCAGTTTTGAATTGCAAAGTGAGAAATGCAATTACATATGGACAGTTGTCTTATAGCATCTAGGGACGCGGGTGGCACTGTGGGTTAAACCACAGAGCCTAGGACTTGCCGATCAGAAGGTCAGCGGTTTGAATCCCCGCCACAGGGTGAGCTCCCATTGCTTGGTCCCTGCTCCTGCCAACCTAGCAGTTCGAAGCACATCAAAGTGCAAGTAGATAAATAGGTACCACTCCGGCGGGAAGGTAAACAGCGTTTCCGTGCGCTGCTCTGGTTCTCCAGAAGCAACTTAGTCATGCTGGCCACATGACCCCAAAGCTGTACGCCGGCTCCATCGGCCAATAAAGCAACAGAGTCGTCCGCGACTGGACCTAATGGTCAGGGGTCCCTTTATCTTTACCTTATAGCATCTACCAAAGCAACCCTGCCCCCACAACCTGTCAAATGCCTTGGTAAACGCCTTAATCCATGGTTTGCTTGTTGTTGTTTAGTCTGACTCTTCGTGACCCCATGGACCAGAGCATGCCAGGCACTCCTGTCTTCCACTGCCTCCCGCACTTTGGTCAAACTCATGCTGGTAGCTTCGAGAACACTATCCAGCCATCTCATCCTCCGTCGTCCCCTTCTCCTTGTGCCCTCAATCTTTCCCAACATCAGGGTCTTTTCCAGGGAGTCTTCTCTTCTCATGAGGTCGCCAGAGTATTGGAGCCTCAGCTTCAGGATCTGTCCTCTCAGTGAGCACTCAGGGCTGATTTCCTTCAGAATGGATCGGTTTGATCTTCTTGCAGTCCACAGGATTCTCAAGAGTCTCCTCCAGCACCATAATTCAAAAGCATCAATTCTTCGGCGATCAGCCTTTATGGTGATGTCTCTGCTTTTTAAGATGCTGTCTAGGTTTGTCATTGCTTTTCTCCCAAGAAGCAGGCATCTTTTAATTTTGTGGCTGCTGTCACCATCTGCAGTGATCATCCATGGTTTGCTGGTGGCCCCTAAAACACATAGATGTGGAGAAGAATCCCCATCCAGGTCAACAGAGCAAACAGTTCTGCATGTGCCTCTCTCCCCCTTCCATTCAAGTCAATGTGGCACCCTGAAATGCTGGGCTCTGGATCAGGGCACCCAGGATCTGACACATAAAACTGCCATGTTGAAACAGACCAAGGACCTGCCCAATCTAGCATCCTATTCCTGGCAGCAGCCCATCAGGTACCTCTGGGAGCTCACCAGCAGGGTGATGGAGAAAGTATATACAAATTTTAAAAATCTGCATCTTTTGTATAGTCAAGATTACGTTGCAAATTAGAAATGAAGCGCTCAGAACACATCTATTAACCGCTGCAAGAAAGATCATTGCCAGGACATGGAAATCGTTACAATTATTGAGTATGGTTTGGTGGGATAATGCAATTTGGCAAACAGCGTTATTGGAAAAAGTGACACAAAAATTCAAAGCAGCAAGGGGCCAAAAGAAACACAACAATTTTAATACAGTTTGGTGTGATTTTATGGATTATACAAATAATGAGGCATATGACAGAACAGTTTACAGCACTGTTTGGCATGCATGAATTATATATATTTTTATTTTCTCTTTTCTCCCTTACTCCCTTGTCAATTAAAATTGTTATTGAAACAAAATACTTTTAATAATGGTCAACAATCTTAGCATACCCATTATTATACATCATTTCATATCTGTAATAATTATGATATATATACTTTAACACAACTTTATTCAGAAACGTTCTTTAGAGTTGTTTAATTTTAATTCTCATATTTTATATAACTGTTGCATGCCTTCTGCCAGAATGAAATAAATAAAAATTAAAATGTAATGTAATAAAATGAATAAATAATTAAACACCAATTGCTAGCATAAGCCCTTCTTCTAAAATTTATCCCGTATCTTGACAGAGATAAGCCATTAAGAAATTATACGCTATAACACCACCTGTTATGACATGTCCTTGGCACTTTGCTTTTCCTGATAAAAGCACCTTTTCCGGATACATAACTGGGTTATCTTTATCATTACGGTAATAGATTAACTTCAGTGACTATGATAAGGAGATTGAATCTGATGTGGTGCTTCCTCATTCTTCTTGAAAATCCTTTGCAAGTGCATCTCAAAATAGACATGGCGTCACAAGCACATTGCCTCCCTATCAAATCAATTAAATTATAAGAAATAACCAGTGGCCAGCATTTCAGTGAAAGGTGTATCTAATGAAATCCTCAGCTACTGTTCATTTGCTTTATTAAATGTAATGGTGATCAGCTCATTGAATTTGACAGGGAGGCACACAAAGAGAGAGAGAGAGTGAATTATTAAATATTCTGCTTCCTTCTAAGAATGAGTGGTAGTTTGTATTTACTAAACAGGTGTGTTTTCAACATAATCCAACCCACAGATCTCAGGTAAAGGGACCCCTGACCGTTAAGTCCAGTTGTGGCCGACTCTGGGGTTGCGGCGCTCATCTCGCTTTATTGGCTGAGGGAGCCAGCGTACAGCTTCCGGGTCATGTGGCCAGCATGACTAAGCCACTTCTGGTGAACCAGAGCAGCACACGGAAACACCGTTTACCTTCCTGCCAGAGTGGTACCTATTTATCTACTTGCACTTTGACGTGCTTTTGAACTGCTAGGTTGGCAGGAGCAGGGACCGAGCAATGGGAGCTCACCCCGTCGTGGGGATTCGAACCGCCAACCTTCTGATCGGCAAGTCCTAGGCTCTGTGGTTTAACCCACAGCACCACCCACGCCCCTATCTGGTACGTTAATGTGCCCCAAATGCCTTCATATCATTAATGGAAGCCTTCACAATTTCATCCCTTCCCCTACACACACACACACACATAGCGCCATGTCTGCACTCCTAAAAAAGGCTGCTTTTGGGGGAGGCGGTAGTATCCGCTTCCACTACCAACCCGAGACCCAAGTTTCTTCTCTTTCAGAAAGTGCGAATCCAACTTGTACCATTCATAATATGGAACAGAAAGATGCATACTGATTAAGAAACTAAATCAGAGGAATCACCATATTGATCAGCTGCTGGTGGAAAAAATTAAGGAATCCTTTATAGCTTGTTCAAGACTTAACAAATTTTTTAGCCTTTGTGGCTCAGAACCCACTTCATGAAATGTATGGAACAGTGATCTAAAGGGTACAGGGTGGGGGGGGGGAGCTATCTAGAGTGCGCAGAAAAAAGAGAGAGGGTTTTTAAAAAAACAAACAAACAATAAAGCAATATCAAAAGGTCAAAGCAGTGCAGATGATAGCAGCAGCAGTAGGTGTGTCACAGCGGAGAACAACTTAACACAGAATCCAATCAGATAAATCCAACATCCAATCAATCTGTGTGTGTGTGTATGGCACACTCACAACTAGCAACCACTGGAGATAGCAACAGCAAAATTGTAAACATGCACCCAAAATTCCATTCTGAGGATTTCTTGAGGGTCACATTTGCAGCTGCACCCAGAGGCTTGCTCTAACGCTTTTATTTTATTTAATACAATGATTTGAAGTTGTTCCACAGAACGTCCTCAGGACTGAAATCTCTCATTATTGGTTTCTGAGCATTACAATTTTTGATGGAAACGCCAGCATGAAGTTTTGACATTTGCTGCAAACGTGAACTCCCAGGCCAGCTTAAACTTAACATTACTTAAACTTAACATTACATTGAAGTGAAAGCAATGAAATGAAAAGTTGATCAGTTGGACTCAAAAACGCTGGAGTTTCAAATATATATATATATATATTTATAAATATTACCTGCCAGGTAATAGATGTTCCTCTGTGCTCATAATTCACATGATTCTGAATTGCAACAGCATTTGCTAAGGTCATATACACTGTGGAAATGTTTTTGCTTCTTATTCGTTGGTGTTGGTGGTGTTAATATGGGCTACTTGGAAGACGGTTCTCTAGGATGATGATATATTCCAGCTGCAAAACCTTCCACGAAACTCCTAAAGTTCAAACAGAGAAAAGAAAGCAAACTGGAACGAATTAAACACGTGTTGTCTCTCTCGGCCGGCAGGGACAGACCCTGTAGGCTAAGCAAATGTTCTCCTCATAAAGAAAACAGAAACACAGGTGCAGAACAGGCTAGAGCCAGTCAGATTAGTACACACACTTTTACAAGAAAAACACTATTCCTGTTTTGGGGCCGTCTTAAGCCTGCGACTTCTTCATTCCTGCTCAGCTATGAGCCAAAGAATGCCCAAACCTGTAGCATATGTCTTTTGATATCACGGAAATATGCAGTACCGTGATCCAAATAGCTATTAAGCTAAAAAGCAGCAAGAAAGCAGACTGGATATAAGTCCCATTTGGGATGAGTTAACTTCTGCGGGATCTCAATAAGCCGTGAGCTAGGGTAAAATTGGGGGTGCTGGCAGTGCATTTTAAAAACAGCAACCTGGTGACCCTTTAAGGCAGGTTTATACATCTCCACTTGGCAGGACACCCGTAGCAAGTAAGGACTGTCTGCAGCTAACCAGTTAGGGAAGCTTTTAAAGGACCTGTTCTCTTCCCCTGCAGCATCCCTTCTAAGTCACAAAAGGCTAATTTTATGTATCAGCAATGAATTTGCTGTTGTGGGCTTATTTGCATGAGTGTTTTTAAGCAGCATGCTGAGCGAGAAAAGGGCTGAGGATGTTTTATTTCATTTCGCATTATTATTGCTAGTGCTTTTCTGCACACCTGCATTCAAATCAGTGTGCAGTTAAGACAGTAAAATTAACAAAGAAGCAAAAAAAGCAAGGCGGATGCCTGTTTAACTCCAAATGCCTAAACTGTCCTATATCCATTTAATATAGGCCCACTGAATTCAACGACTCTTACTTCTGAGTAGGCGTGCCTAAGATTACGCTATCCACAGCTCGCCTGAGGGCAGGTGAAGAAGATTCTTCCGGGGATCGAGCACCACTTTGTCCCCACCCATCATAGCAGAGAAAGGCCCAAGAAGCCATTCAAAAGGTTCCTATGGGCAAAGGTGAGCCCTGTGATCCCAGTGTGGTGTAGTGGTTAAGAGCGGTGGACTCGTAATCTGGTGAACCGGGTTCGCTTCCCTGCTCCTCCACATGCAGCTGCTGGGTGACCTTGGGCTAGTCACACTTCTCTGAAGTCTCTCAGGCTCACCTCACAAAGTGTTTGTTGTGAGGGAGCAAGGGAAAGGAGATTGTTAGCCGCTTTGAGATTCCTTAGGGTAGTGACAAAGCGGGATATCAAATCCAAACTCTTCTTTCTCTTCTTCAAATGGCTGTGGGCTGGGGTGGCCATTGCTGTCTGATGAAGAAGAGGAGGAGGTCATATGGGACACCGCAAGGAGAGAGCAGCCTGAGAGGGAGGACAGGGTCCCTGCCCTTTAGGGGTTGGGAAGGGGGACATTCCTGCTCGCTCCCTGTCCTGCTCCATCCAGGTGCAGAAAGATCCTTTAGCAACAGGTGAGGGAAGGATGAACAACTGAATGAGGTGGAGAGTCAGAGGAGCTAACTCCTATCACTGATAACTTGGCCCTGCCTCCACTTTTAGCAATGCTTGGTGTCAGAGCTGCCCGAGGTCCCAGCTCACAAAGGACCAACGCCAGTTCTTATTATATACAAAAGTCTTTATTGAAGTTCAGTTTCGATTTCAAAGCCGCAGCGCGCAGCTCTACGTCTTGGACTCTAGACCGCTGAAGCTCCGTCTGAATCTCCTCCCCCCTGACACCAGTTCAAGACTCTAGCCTTGCTCCACCTCTTCCTCTGCTCTTTCCTCCTCTGGGTCCGCTTGTCCGCTGGGGTCTTGCCCTTTCTGGACTCTTCTGACGCTGAGTCCCCTGATTCTTCCCCCTGCCTCCGGCAGGCTTTAGGACCTGGTTCCCAATCCGGGCTTTCTGCTGTCCCGCGCGCCTGTACATTTGAACTTGGCGCGCGCGCCCAGCCGGCAACCTTTCTCCTGACCGTTACACTGCTCCTGTCACTGCTTCCCCCTTCGGGAGTGCTAGCTGGACCTGACTTCCCCTCCGTTCCCTCACTCTGCGATAGAGGCGTGGCCAGCCCTGACTCATCTTCTCTCCCTACTGGAGGAGACGCTGGTCCTGACACATGGGACTCTTCCCCCCCCCACTCCGCTCTGGTGGGGGAACTGGTCCTGATCTCCCGCTGCTGCTTTGGGAATCCCCGCTGGCCCCTTGCTTCTGCTGTGTCCCCCCTGGGACCCCCCTTGCCCTGGCCATCGGCGCCCCCCTCTGGGAATCTTCTGAATCGCTGGAGAAGCTCATGGAATCTCTCGGGCCACTGTCATACTCCCCTACGCTGCCCTCAGATTCCTCCCCTTCGCTCTCCGTCTCCTCTCTCCCCTGTGTCTCTGCTCCTGAGCCCCTGACACTTGGTTATATTTAAGGTTGTCAACCATTTTGTTTTAATTCTTGTGTATTTATGACGTTTATTAAATGTGGGCATTTGGTTGTTCCATGTGATTCTAATTTGGGAACTTTACTATGGCATGATCCGAGACACACATTATTTTTAATTGGCGTTAGGTTTTATTAAAACGCTTTTCATATGCTACAATTTATTAATATTTTCTACCCCTATTATTGTTCATGCCTGTCCCAAAACTCCCATTTCCTGAAGACCTGCCAAAAGTGGAACCTGGGCATATTCCAAAAGTGCTAGAAGACCACCTTGCCTGCACTGGCTTTTGCTACTGGGGCTAAGCAAGGACAATGCTTGGCTTTGATTTATGTTTACTGGGCATCACGCTTTGTTGTTTTGCTTCCTAAGACCGTGGGTAGTTTCAGTACCTAAATGAATACGCAGCAGTAGCAAGTTGCGACAAGACTAAGGAATAGTGTTGAAGAACTGCAGTATCCAAATGTAATTATTAGCATAGCCCATCCTTGTGTCTGTTGATGGAGCTTGGAAGGATACTGCTTGGATAGCTCTCAGAGGGATTGCAAATACCCCACAAGATATAGATATGTGCTATTGTTAACAGAGAAATCCGAGGGCTCCTTTGGACGAAAAGTAAAGACACCAACCAGGACAATTAGAGCAAAACAGCAGCCTGTAGGCTTGGTCTTTATTGAAGACTGTCGCGACAGGACTCCCACCCACTGCAAGATGAAGTAAGATGGAAGCCCAGAACAAAAGAAGACCCCAATTTTATTAGTTACTAATCCCCCAAACTACACCCCTAAAACTACATCACAACTACATCATTGATACATCACAAAAAGGAGAGGCTGAGGGAGGAGTTGTGGTGGTAATCTGAGTGTCTTGTCACCTGGCTGGTTCCTCCTTTCCCCCTCCCCATGAGTCACTTCCAGGAGACAAAGGGGAGCTGGCAGTTTCCTGCCCCCAGAGGGAAGATCTGATCATTGTCCTTTGTTCTAGTCCGTGCTGAATCCACTCCCATATGCAAGTTCTTTGTGATCTTGATGGTCTTCTGTCTAGGACCATCAGGGTTGGCATAACAACTGGGCAGGGCTCCTGGTACGCTCAAGGGGTTGTGGCCATCCTGTATCAAACCTATCCCCTTTGATAATCCTTTCTTCACAGAGCAAAATAAAAGTGGACTGGTGCAGATCCGATGTATGAAACGGTGCAGATCCAATGTATGGTTGATTTTCTATGAGTTTATAACAGAAGCGTCGCATATGTATGTGTGAGAGTCATAGGCGCCGACTCCATGGGGCCTGAGGGGGCCCGAGCCCCCTCAAAAATTCGTTTGGGGGGGCTCTGCCCCCCCAATAATTTAAGAAAATTATTAGTTATATTATGCTTTGTAAAATCACAAAATTATGTTGGTATTTTTTATTTTCCTTGTTTGACGATAGTTACCTTTTAAAATACATTCAGTAATGAGTTAAAACAAAGCCACTCCCGATCTAGAGAGGGGGTGGGGTTGCGGGCTCTCGACCCATCAACAATCTCGCGGGGCTGGCGTCAGCCCCGCGAGAAGCGGGGATTCCCCCTAGCTCATTAATATTCACCGCCCACGGCGGCAGCCAATCGGCTGCCGCAAAGGGCGGGCCCTCACAGGTTCACTTAAGGTCGGGGCAGCCCGGGGCTCGCCCCTTTCGTTCCCCCAGCAGCAGCGGTTTGGAGGTCTTGGGCCCCCCCAATATTTTTTATAAGTCGGTATGGGCCCCCGCCCCCCCAATATTTTTTATAAGTCGGCACCCCTGGTGAGAGTGTGTGTGTGTGTCGGGTTTGTACAAACTGGATGATTGCGGGGGGGGGGGGTTCCTGCGACACTATCTAATATATCTTACAGATATCCAGTGCCTTTTTTCTGGGGGGACCCAGGGATATGCATACCCCTAAACATTTTGTGAATCTTTGTACTTTTGTCCATTTACTGTACAGTGGTACCTTGGTTTACGAACTTAATTCGTTCCGGAAGTCTGTTCTTAAACTGAAACTGTTCTTAAACCGAGGTGCGCTTTCCCTAATGAGGCCTCCTGCCGCCAGTGCCCTTCCACCATTCAGATTCCATTCTTAGACTGAGATAAAGTTCTCAAACTGGGACACTATTTCCGGTTTTGCAGAGTTCGTAAACCGAATCGTTCTTAAACAGGATGGTTCTTAAACCAAGGTACCACTGTATTTATTTTCCCCGATTTGAACTACATGGTGATTTTCCTGAGTCAGAATGATAGTACCCCTAAACATTTTTTTTAGGAAAAAAGCACTACAGATATCTAATATTCATGCTATGCAATCCTAGTCAAGACAAACTTTAACTAAAAATAAAAAAATAAAAGGTAGCCATATTGGTCTGTAGGGGGGAAAAGAACTCCAAAATTCACAGTTGTGCAATACTTGTATTAAGACCAACCAAATTGTGTTGCAATACTGTTGTAAACTTTTCAGAAACTTTAATCAGACACAAGGCACTGGTGGTTGGTAGGTGGTGTTAACAAATATTAGGTTGGATATTGTAGCCCTCAGGTCAGCAAAGCTTTTACACTCAGTTCCAAGATGGAGATTGCTCAACTAACTAGGTTTCTGCTAGGTGCTAGAAGCATCTACTTGCACACCTAAGACTGGAGCAATGGTGTCTCCCTGTACTTTAAAACACAAAAGGCCAGCAGACCTTTCCCACGTTGTAAAGAAAACACAAGTGTTGAGCAGAGAGCCCAAATAAAGAGACACTAGGCAGTTTTGGAGTTAATTTTTCAAGAAAGAATGCAAATGAATGAACTCCTGTAATTTCAACACCTCCCAGAGCCAAGGCTCTGTTCCCTCCACCAACGCTTATGCAAAGTGTCTACACACACTGTGCTTCAGTCTAGCGAAAATGTAGCAGCTGAGCAAAGCTTTGCTTTCCTCGCAAGAGCTGACACCTAAAGGATCCACTGGAAAATAATGCTGGCATTACTAAATTTATTCCGTGGCGCAATGAAGCAGCTTTCTTCATTAGACAGTAAATGCATAGGCGGTTTAAATCATTAGCTGATGATAATTACAGATTAGGAAACATCTTGCGTACAGAGAAACAATCTGCGCTGAAGTTGTATTTGGACCTCATGTTGAAATTCTTAAAAATGCTTCAGTTCTGCAGACACAGTGAAAGACCAGCAGCTTATTAGTGGCATTGTTATTGCAATCAAACCATGAGGTTGTAAATCAGAGATGGCTGCAGATAGGTTATGAGGCTACTAAGGAAGCAAAGTGCAATTTAACAAAGTCTCGCTCCTATCATAAGCCACACCAGCATTTTAAAAGGCAAATCAATTTCAAGTTGGTAGATCTGCCTCAGTTTCGTACAAGACACCTGTAGAAGTGTTTTGTGAAGGGGCTCATAATTCTCTTAAGGTACCCCATTAACCAAAGGGAGGTGAGCCTAGGATGGGGGGGGGAGTGGCAGTCCCACAGAGAATTCAGCTGCTTCACAGAACTACAATGCTGCTAAATTACCATCCCAACTTCCCGGAAGGACCCATGGAAGCAAATAAAAGTATGTACGGCAAGTACTCCTTGTGCTATGGAGGTGGAGAATCAAGTATTTGCTGCTCCAGCGCTCCCTTCCTGTGGAAAGTTAGCATCTGAGGGATAAGAGTTCTTCTCTTTCTTCTTTGGCGATCACTCGTAGCCGAGAAAGATTGTCTTCCATAAACATGGTTTTAACAATGAGTCCGTAAGTGACTGTGGAGGCCAATTCTAGATCCACCTGTCCTTCCACAGTGGGAACATTGGTTCCCGGGCGGGAGCTGATCACGGTGTGGATTTGCCAAGCGTTCCTTCCTCTTAGCACATTTCTCCCTTGCGTCCTGAGTTTGAGTGTCTTCAAAGCTCATGACACCTTTGGTAAAGGCTCTTCTCCAACTGCAGCGCTCGCAGGCCAGTGTTTCCCAGTTGTCAGTGTTTATACTACATTTTTATAGATTTGCCTTGAGACAGTCTTTAAACCTCTTTTGTTGACCACCAGCACTACGCTTTCCATTTTTAAGTTCGGAATAGAGTAGTCGCTTTGGAAGATGATGATCAGGCACAACATGACCAGTCCAACAAAGTTGATGTTGAAGAACCATTGCTTCAACACTGGTGATCTTTGCTTCTGACACACTAGCTTTTTACAGGCAGTGAGCTCTTCATGACGAGGAGAAGTTCAGCCAAGTGGTCCTTCATTCTCCCTTGCTCTGAGGGTGTTTCCCCCTGAACGTTCTATTCGCTTATTCCTTCCACGAAGAACTATCAGAGCAGTTCACATAATGAAAGGCGCAATACCCCATAAAATAAAATATAATCAAAAACAGAAAACAATGACGTACGTGTGGATTGTTCCCAAGAGCCAGATATTATAAGAAGAGCAAAAGAGGAGAGAAATTAAGAGGCACCTTTTAAAGAGTTTTGAATGGGAGATTCAAATATCAAACCAAAAAGGAGATGGAACATTCCTCACCTCTCACCTGCTTGTTTGCTGGTCTTCATGAGTGGCTGAAATGGAAAGCTGCTCCTCAGCCGCCACACTCACATGCTAAGAGCCAGAGACCAAGAATCCTTTGAAGCTTAATGGATCAATGCATTTATTAATAAACAATTCTTTGTTGATACATGTAATATGTTTAAGGTGCCCACTTAATATATAAAAATCACCCACAGATAATAATCAAGCAAGACTCTGAAGCAAATGGCATTTGGGGGAAGAAAGTTGCAATGTAGCTTTTTCACATTTCTTTCCCTTGCTTAGTCATTCGGGGTCAAACAGGCACTTCAATAAAATCTAGGGAAAGTTTGCTCTCTCCCCTCCCCTTCCCCCCACTCTCCGTTTAATCTCTGGTTTCATTAATTGATTGTGTTTTGTTCACTTCCAGATGTGTGAATTAAGAATTCCAGCTGACTGGGACTCCTTTTCTATTGAGGAATGCTAGCTGGAGCATTAGCCAAAAGAGGACATTTCTGCATGTTCAATGAGTTGATTCCAGTGGTCTGTTATGGGGGCGGTGAGAGTGGGACGTGTTTTTCTTCTGGCTGGCTGTGGAAGGGAACTGGCAAAGCTGGGGGGGGGGGTAAATGAGGCCTGTGAATGATCCTGTTTCAGGGAGACCTAGAACCAGACTGTGATAATGCAAACTGTGTTTAAACATAATTGCATTCAAAAAAATAGAAAGGGGGCGATGGGGGGGAGGAAAGTTTGCATCCCTAAATGCGTGTCACTCCATTCTTACAACCCTGAAGTTAAGACACTCCGGCTGCAACACTCCCATCAGTTAAAAGCACAGTAAATCCCACTGATTCCATTAATTTGTGTTCATAGGATTTAAGTATTAGTTCCATTTATTTCAAAGGAAATTAATTGCCCTCATCTTTAAAAGCCCATCAAAACCAGCTGAAATACAGGCTGCTTTATAAGCCTGAAACCATAATCCACAAACCACAATCTCCATTGTAATCACGCTAAATTCCAGAGGCGAGCTGAAATTTCTCAGAAGGCATTTTTCTCCGAACATTTCTGATACATATTTTCCCCCCGTTTTACTCCTCTGGGAAAAAGTAGGCTACAGTGGTACCTCGGGTTACAGACGCTTCAGGTTATAGACTCTGCTAACCCAGAAATAGTACCTCGGGTTAAGAACTTTGCTTCAGGATGCAGCGGCAGCAGGAGGCCCCATTAGCTAAAGTAGTACCTTGGGTTAAGAACAGTTTCAGGTTAGGAACGGACCTCTGGAATGAATTAAGTTCTTAACCCAAGGTATCACTGGACTTTGAAGGATTTTCTCAGACTACTCTTCACTATCTTTATTTCTGTTTCATGATCAGAGGTGATTTCTATCCAAGGTGTTCTGTAATCAAGCTAGGGTGAAGTTAGGCTACCAGTGACCTTTGCTTCTGCTGCCATTGGCAGCAGCAGAAATCCAGCAAAATTAAAACCTTGTGGGTTGGGAGAGAAAGTAGCTGTGCTACTGTCACTGCTAAGCCTCATCCCCAAGACTACTGGAGAATTTCTCCTTCCCTTGGAGAAATCTTGCAAAACACTTTCCCCAGTTCTTTTATCTGCAAATAGGCTAGAGGATTTCCAGAAATCATTTGCACACAGCTGTTGCCAAATTACTTATTTCAGCACCATTCTTGAGAAAGTGGTTCGTGGATTGCAGTCTTGAGTGAATCATATATACCTTTTCTAGCTTCTCCTGCTGGTGCAGAGGAAATTAAAGCATGACTGAGCAAGGGGAGTGACACAGGTTATGTTTGTTTTCAAAAGTCACCTGATGGAGTGCCCGTGTAGACATGCTCTGAAACAGCAGCCATCCACGAGGTTACAAAGAGCAGTGGGATGAGACACGGCACTTTGTAAGGGGTTCTGCTTAGCAGCTCCAGTTTTCTTTATTTTAAACTTGAAGTGCTGGTTTTGGAATAGCACAGCGGCCGAGGGAGCATGATCCCAGCCAACCCTCAATTAAAAAAAATAAAAATCGCTGTATGTTCACAATATGTCATCAAAGCAAACCATTCCATTGGTCCTAGTTCCCCGTCCCACCTGCAAAAATTGCACATTCCCTTAGACATGCATGGTTCTAGTGTTCAAAATTTGTACTGTTGTACTTTTTTGCAACAGTCCTGCGAAGTAGGCTGCGACAAATCCTAACCTCCTTCGTAGGACTGTTGCGAAGAATACTCTTGATAATTTTTGGAACACTCGAACCATGGACGCCTAAGGGAATATGCAATTTGTGCTGATGGCAGCAATCATTCCAGGGGATTATTCTCAGCTGCCCAATTTCTAACGAACCCTGCAAGTCAAATGAAAGCACCGTGCTGATAAAAAAACAAACAAAAACCCCTCCTATTGATTCTAAAGTTGTTCTCATGCAATTCCTCTCTACTTCACCAGCGATCCAAAAAACGATACATCCCAACTCAAAGGCGTGTCTCGGGGTCCTTTCTTGTGTAAATGTGCCTGCAGGGCGAAAATCTGTGCAGAAGACGGAACAATCCCCACCCGCTTCGAACGGGGAGGCATCTTCACTTTCACAAACCTGAGCTGGGGGCGGTGGCGGGTGTGTGCTCAGCGAGCAGGATCTCCTTCATCTCTGCGCGGGTGATCCTAAGGATCGCTGGCGAAAGTGGCCGCGCAAGCGGAATACTCTGCAGGCGTGCCATTATAAAGACGATCCCGCTTCACGTTTCCCAGCCTTCTTTTCTCGGGGGTTCTTCCCCCGCCCCTCCCTGTAAGGAAGGAGCCAGGTGGGTCGAGAAGAGAGAAGCCGCCCCTTCCCCCGCCCCTCCTCCTCCTCCTCCCCACCCCTCCGATTCTTGTCTCCTGCTGCTGCTGCTGCTGCTGCTGCTGCCGCCTGCGGCAAGGGACACCATCCAGGGGAGCGCTCGACTTGGCAGCCACAGGCGTGTGTGTTTCTTTTGGGTGGTGTAATTCCTCCTCCGCCACCCCTCGACTTTCTCGCGCGCAGCCGGCTTGGCTCAAAGGAGAGAAAGGCGGCGCGATTGGCTGCTGATTACCCAGCGCTGGGACTTCTGCACACACGCCGGAGACAAAACTCAGCCCAGGGCTTCGCCTGCCCCACTCGAGGCAGCGGGGAAGGAACCTGCGGGAGCTGCGGAGGCGCGCGCAACGGACGGACGGACTTGCCTACTTGCCTGCCTGCGCCACAAGCACTTCAGGCAGCGCGCGCGCGCGCGCAAAGCGAGAGAAGCCTCGCCGCCCAAGCCCACCCGTCCCCCTTCTCCTCCTCCTCCTCCTCCTTTTCCGCCTAGTGTTTTGCAAGCACCCACCTGCTGCCCCGCTTCTCCCTTCACCCGCTTGGACGAAGCGCGACTCCCTTGGCACACCGCCGCCGCCGCCTTCCCCCTCAGTCTTGTGGAAAAGAGTCCCTTCGGCTCGGGAAGGCGAGCGCAATGGCGGGCGCTCCCCGCGCGCTGCTGCTGCTTTGCCTTGGCCTCAGCTGGAGCCTGCTCGTGGCCCCCGGGGAGCCGGCGCAGGAGCGCACGGGCGGGCTGCGGAAAAGAAGCCGGGCGGCGGCGGCGGCGTTGGCGTTGGCTGCAGGTGACCAGCCCGCCCCGCTCGTCGTCTCCCCCGAGGACAAGGTCTCGGAACACATGCTCCGGCTCTACGACCGGTACAGCGGCGGTCGGCCCGAGGAGTCGGCGCCCGGCGCGCCGCAGCTGCTCCACCTCCGCGAGGGCAACACGGTGCGCAGCTTCCGAGCGCTGCCAGCAGGTGAGCCCAGGCGCCCGCGCCCGCCCGCGCGCGCCAGCAGGCAGCCCACAGCCGAACCCGCCCCGGGTTGCTCTGGCGGGGAATGTGTGCGGTGTGTGCCGTGTCGTGTTTGGTTTGATGTTTGCGCGCCAGGGAGATTGGGCACGCCGGGCAGCGCCGGGCGATGCGCTCGCGCGCGCCCGCAGAATGACAGGTCCCCGCGCCAATCCCTTCGCCCGGGGCGTCGCGCGCAAAGCGCCGTTGGGTGGGCGTAGCGCGCTCCGGGTCGCCGCGGGCACGCGGTGCCCCCCGAGGGGGCGGCTTGGCGGACGCCAGGTGAGGAAAGAGAACTTACCTGGGCAGCTTTGCCCGTTGCCGGCTAGCGCGCCACAGGCGCCCTCAGCACAGGCGTCGTCGTGGCGCCCGGACAGGACGCGCGTCGAGCTTGGCTTACGCGGGGGGAGTTCTTACCTAGCGTTACCCAGCGCCGGGTTCAAATCAGGCGTGTGGGTTCTGGGACGCATGTATACAGCGCGCTAAGGGCACTTCCCTCCTCTTTAAGGGCCGTTTTATGTGAAAAACAACATTCCCAAGGAGTGGGAAAATTTACCATCTCTCTTCTCCGTGTGGTTGTGGTGAGCTGGTGCTCTTTCAGCCAGGTGGGTGTCCTGCGCCTGTTGCCCGAGAAATCGGATATATTAAAAGCAGGAATCTGCAATAAGCCGCCCCTGTGTGGGCTCCGGAGAGTCAAAACTGCGCTCCTGCAGAGAAAATGACCAAGAGCGAAAGGTGGAGGAGTTCCGTGTCAAAACAGTTTTTGTTTACACAGATCGCTTGAGGTTTCCTTTCTCTCTCCCTCCCGCTTTTGAGATTTAACCAGGGCTGTCTATCCTGCGTCTTCTTGGAGACCTCCTGGGTGACATTAAAAACAACAAGTAAACAACTCCTCCGAGCTGCTTTCGACATACTTTCCTTACCAAAAGCAAATGATGGCCATGGACTTTAATTTTAAAAGGTGGATCTTCCCCCGCTAGTGAATGCTTTATTCAACCAATTTCTCCGTGTAAAATCGGTTTGGGAGAAATGATTACTCACCAGAAGGTCCTCCGCTGCTCACAGAGCTCCCTTTTTCTAAAAAAGCGCTTTTGTAGGTTAAAGCCAAATCATACATGATAACGTCCAATGAAGGATAAAAGTTCATTGAGAGATCAGGAAGTGGGGCTCTGTCTTGCTTCTGCTCCAGTGAACTCTGTAGGGATTTGGTGAATGATTGGACAGCTGGACCGAGACCACAGACTGCACTTGTCTCAAACCACCGCAAAGAGATTTTCCAAAAGTTGCTACATGCTCAGACCTCAGAAAGTCTATTCCTGGGCACATACCTGAAATCCACAATATAAATATACCCTGAGCACCACTGACAAAATGGCATGGGTGGGTGATGGTTAAAATGACACCCCAATCCTAAACCCAATGGACACAAGCCAGGGAAAATCAGCTACACTTAAGACCCACTGAAATCTATCTTTGACCCAAGTGTTTACCTGTACGGTTTGCAGTCTGACCATGCACTTGTTTACTTGGAAGCAAGTTCCATGGAGTTCAATGGGGCTTACTCCTTGGAAAAGATGCTTATGATTGACAGCCTAAATCACATTGATTTAAGTGGGGATTCGGCGGCCCGTCTGCCTTTCTGTGCATGGCATCCAATTATTGGGATTGACTTTAATTGATTTCAGAGAAATATATTTCCAGGTAAAGATGTGCAAGACTGTGGTGTCAGGTTGCAATAGATGAAATGGCTAGTCCACAATTAAGGTGGTGGTGGGGTATTTGAGATAATTTGTGTGCCTTGGTGGGGTGGACAGATGACCTAATGACTTCATAATGTGGAAGCAAGTGCCGTTTATTTCAGTAGGTTGTGCACCTAATCTGTTTACGATCAGAGTGCAAGTCCAAGTAGATAAGCAGCATGCAGCCCCAGTCAGGTGCCTAGCAGAAATGCCACAAGCAGAATATGATGAAGATGGCTGTATCTTACAGTTCGGCTCTAGTGTCTGGTAGCCAGGGGTATATTGCTTCTGAACATGGATGCTGCACTCTGACTAATCACCAAGCACCCCAGCATTTGTCTATACTTTTTAAAACTCTTGACCCATATCTTGCAGCAAGCTAATGCAATGCTATCATACACATTGTGTATCATACACTTCCTTACATTTCTCCCGAGCCTCTTGTTAGTCTGTTTTAATGCACTCTGCTTTTTGAGCATGAAAACAAATTTATTTCCATTTTCTTTTTTCATATGGCTCAGAATTTTATAATGTCGTATGGTGCCTAATCTTTGGTTGGTTTGTTTTTCTAAACTTGTAAGCCTTCTTTGAAGATTCGGGCACTCAATGTGAGTGTGAGAGACACAGTGGTTATTGCAATCTAATTACAGTGTCACCAAAAGGAAAAGGACCCAGAATCCTCCCTACTCTTATACCAGTATATTTTCTAACTATTGTGCCTTCCTCTTAGTTATGCATGCATTTGCTACATGCTTAGCTGAAGAAACAGATGCAGTGTATTATAGAATATGTCAGTTAATAAGTTGTTTTCGGCACACCATTAGTAAGTCAGTAAAACATATAGCCCTGTTTGAAATAACCATGTGCTTGATGTACTTGAAGCTTGGGCAGTTTCTACTGCATCGCATATATCTCGCAGGCAAGCTACTGGGAGTTCCTTTCTTCTTCTGTATTTCAGGACTGGGATAAATTTTACACAGAGAAACAATTTCTTAGTCATTGTTTCTGCAAAGTAGGATGGCTTGATTCTAAGTACAATCATGCCCGTGCCATTTGAAGAAATTCTCAGGATTCCCAAGGGTCTGTTTAGCATAGAGGTTTTAGCCTGCTGTTACATAGTAATTAGTGATCTTCTAGTTCTGGTGTGTTCTCACATCCACAGTTAGAAATTAATGCTAAAAGCAAACCACTCAATTTCAGGGAGATCCAGTGTTGAGTGGAGTGCTTCAGCCCTGGAAAGCTGCAGCAGGGAATAAAATTCATCCTGAAAAGACATTCAAGACCAGGTTGAATCCCTCTAAATTTATGCAGGATTTCCTAGGAATGTAGGATGTCTGTCTATCAGTCTCTATTAGAAGCAGTGCTGGATTTGGTGCTGTGTTACATTAAACCCATCCTATGCATGTTTAATCCCTAGTAAGTGTGTTTAGGGGGATGCTGTGGTCTAAACCACAGAGCCTAGGGCTTGCCGATCAGAAGGTCGGCGGTTCGAATCTCCGCAACGGGGTGAGCTCCCATTGCTCTGTCCCTGCTCCTGCCAACTTAGCAGTTCGAAAGCACATCAAAGTACAAGTAGATAAATAGGTACTGCTTCTGCGGGAAGGTAAATGGCGTTTCTGTGCGCTGCTCTAGTTCTCCAGAAGTGGCTTAGTCATGCTGGCCACATGACCCAGAAGCTGTACGCCAGCTCCCTCGGCCAATAAAGCAAGATGAGCACCGCAACCCCAGAGTCATCCACTACTGGACCTAATGGTTAGGGGTCCCTTTACCTTTTAAGTGTGTTTAGGACTGCAGCCTTAGAGTAATTCCCATAACCATTTCAATCAATAGGAGTTTTGTCATATCATTCAGTGGGCTGTGGACCCATGTCCATGACCCAAGCTTGAAAAACCTGTAGATGTCTCATCGGTCAACATGAGTTTTGTTTTGTTATCTTGACATTGGCTTTATGTTGTTCCAGTCAAAGGAATAACAATATTTACACGTGTGCGCATGTGTGTATTTGCCACTTTCCACAACAAAGAAAGTTTTTTTGTGCTCTTATACCCTTACATCCTCCAAATGCTGCCTGTTCCCAACATTTTAGCTTTCTCATTGCTTTGTATGAATTTCCAATACAGAGGTGTCAAATATACTCCCAGGAATTTTCTGCTTGCTTTCTTGAGCCATCTGGGTTTCTTCTACTAAATCTTAGTTCTACTTAGTTCTATTTAGCTTAATACCCACTCCTGGCCTCTAGCATGATGGCTGAAATTCACAAAACAAAGCACTGAAGAGTACTTGAGTGCCGGGGTGGGGAACCAGTGTGACTCTCCAGATGTTGGGACTCTCCAGATGTAGGAGCTGCCCATCATGCACAGCTCCTAGCATGTTAAATGGTCTGAATAGTGGGGAGTTGAAGCCCAGCAACATCCAGAGGGCTATGAGCTTTGAAGCCCTGTTTTAGCAATACCACTACTACTTAACTTCCATGTTAGTGGGACGCTCCTGCTCCCACTTTTTCAATCCAGCAAACTCCCATTGAACTCATTGCAGATTTATGTTAATCACAACTAATGCCTATCCCATTGCCTTCAAAGTGGTGGTGGTGGTGGTCATAGGCATGAGTAACTTTTGCTGCACTGTGTCACATTCATAGATTGGCATCGCATCTCAATCCCAGATACAATGTGTGGATGCATGAGCCATTGGTTCCAAAGCAATATTGCATGTAAGAATGCATTACGATTGCAGCCTAAATCCACAATCCATCACCCCTTTGTTCCAGAGTTACTTTAATGGAACTACTAGGTGCTCGCGCGTGCTGTCTCTCACTGTCTGTGTGTGTGTGTGTGTTTGTGTGTGTGAAAATTGCAGCCAAGGGCACTTACTTCAGTTGGCTTATATATCAAGTCTGAAAGTAGTGACCTGACCATTTACCACTGGCAAGTTAGAACTGCCACCAGACAACCAGGCAGGAGCAATTTTATAAGGTGGGGGAGAGTTGGTGCTGCTTGATATGCCACAAATAACTAACCTAGAGAGGTGAGCAGGGTTTATTTTTTTATTATTATTAAAGATTTTATTGGTTTACAAAAGTATGAGCAATGTCTCTCTCTCTCTCTCTCTCTCTCTCTCTCTCTCTCTCTCTCTCTTTCCATGTAGCGTTTTTACAGATCAGTTTCATTTCTTGAGACATTAGTGTTATATTAGGAAGAAAAGGGGGAAAGAGGTGGAGGGGGGAAAGGTGAGTGGGGGGTGGGGTCAGGTGGCGATGTTTCTGTTTTACTTAATATATGTGTGGGGTTTTGTGTCAGCGTCGCCCTCCAGTGTTATTGCCAGTCACCAAATTCTACTTGCCGTCTCTGCAACGTATTGCTAGAATGGGTCTATTTATCATCCAAACTAGAGATGTCACTAACTTTGTGAATGCAATTAAACATGTGTTTTTTGGGTTATGCAAACAGAAGGAGCTTTGAAACTGGGAGGGGGCGGAATAAGGAGGGGAAGGGGAAGTTTAGGGGGGAGAAGCTTGATTCTCTCTTTCTCTTCCTGCCATGCTCCCAATAAAATAAGACCTCTCTCAAGCAGCTATTTGCATTTCAAGGGAAACCTTCGTTGGCACCAGAGCTGTTTATTTTGCCCTTATTCATATGATATAAGCAGTTCAGCACTTTTTCCTCCGTGATTGGAGACAGCAATTCTTCTGAATGCCCTTTGCTGAAACCGCAGGAGGGGAGACTGGCTCTTGTGCTCAGGTCTTGCTTTCAGCTTTCCCCACAGGCATCTGGTTGGCCGCTGTAAGAACAAGATGCTGGGCTTGATCCAGCAGGGCTGTCCTTATGTTCTTATGATCGGTGTGCGATTGGATGTGATGTTGCAAGGAAGAATAATAATAATTTATTATTTATACCCCGCCCATCTGGCTGGGTTTCCCCAGCCACTCTGGGCGGCTTCCAACAAAACACTAAAATACAATAACCTATTAAACATTAAAAGCTTCCCTAAACAGGGCTGCCTTCAGATGTCTTCTAAAAGTTTAGTAGTTATTTTCCTCTTTGACATCTGATGGGAGGGCATTCCACAGGGCGGGTGCCACTACCAAGAAGGCCCTCTGCCTGGTTCCCTGTAACTTGGCTTCTCGTAGTGAGGGAACCTCCAGAAGGCCCTCGGCACTGGACCTCAGTGTCCGGGCAGAACGATGGAGGTGGAGACGCTCCTTCAGGTATACTGGACCGAGGCCATTTAGGCCTTTAAAGTTCAGCACCAACACTTTGAAGGAAGGAAGACATAAGCGGCCTGAATGTAACCTAACAACTCTTAACAGTCTTTGCATTTCACCTGCATATGGGCACCTAGCAATCTTATCTTGAGCTGAGTCCCGCATATCATTTAACGTCTGCATGGTACCTTCAGCCCAATCCTATGCATGTCCATTCAGAAGCAAGTCCTGCAAAGCTCAGCAAGACTTTCTCATACCATTGCACCCCTGATGTAGCCTCTTTGTGCCAATGAAGCTCTTGTATACAAATCAAAGAAAGCTGGTCACATTTGAGTAAGTCCCATTGAAGTGAATGGGATTTTGGCACGTACTCAAAAACGTAAGCCCCATTAATTTCATTGGAATCTAAGTGCACTTTCCCTGGAGAATTCCTGATGGGTTTAAGCCACGTTAAGCATCTGTACTCAGCTGTCATTATGAGAGCCTAAGCTGGGTGAGATAATTAAATATATACTTTGAAGTGCTTGGTGCATCACAAAGACATGGCCTGGTCCTAAAGGTTGTTGCACTGGCAAACAAATGCTTAGGACTATGGTGCTGCAAATTCTGTGCAATGCCATCCAATTGTGGCATTACAGGGTTGTTGCAGAGATTTTGTGCAGACATTTAGGATTAACGTGTAAAGCGTGTTTGAAAACATCAAGGCTGCTGTCTTATTAGTATCCGAGAATTCCAAAAGAACATTGTGTGTGTTTTACAGTACTTGTAAAATGCTTGTTAAAATGGTGTGTGGGTGTGTAAGAGAGACTCCTGGATTTGCATACAGTACAATCCTGAATGGAATCCAGGCCATCAAGGTGAAGGTCATCATTGTGCAGAACATTTCCCCACAGAAGTGAATGGCAGCTCTTTTCTTGTATACAGGAAGGGGCAGCCTTGCAGGTGCCACCAGAGGAGAGGCTAAACCTGCTTCCTTCTCCTGGTGTCCTCATGGTCTCTTCATAGTATCTTGTCTTCACCTGCATAGCTTCATCCTGGTTCTTGGTCATAGCACAGTGTGACAGCATTGGGAACAGGCTCTTATATGCAGTGGTACCTCAGGTTACATAAGCTTCAGGTTACAGACTCCGCTAACCCAGAAATAGTGCTTCAGGTTAAGAACTTTGCTTCAGGATGAGAACAGAAATCGTGCTCTGGCAGCACAGCGGCAGCAGGAGGCCCCATTAGCTAAAGTGGTGCTTCAGGTTAAGAACAATTTCAGGTTAAGAACGGACCTCCAGAACGAATTAAGTACTTAACCCGAGGTACCACTGTATTTGGATGGTACCATTAATATTGAGCCAGTACAGTCATACCTCGGGTTACAGCCGTTTCAGGTTGCGTTTTTTTCGGGTTGCGGACTGCCGAAACCCGGAAGTACTGGAATGGGTTACTTCCGGGTTACAGCGGTCGCGCATGCGCAGGAGTGCTGAATCGCAACCCGCGCAGATGCGTAGACGTGGGTTGCGAATGCTGCGGGTTGCAAATGTGCATTGCGCACAGATCACGTTCGCAACCCAAACGTCCACTGTACTTTCACATCACAAGCTCCCATTGCCATAAGCATGCCGTGTTCAAATGATCATCCAGGGCTCCATGGGCAATTGTTTCGTGAGACTGTAGATAATTGCCCCTCCCTTGCTTCTACATCCTTCCCACCCCATTCTGGCTTCAGCACAAAGATCATGACTTGCCCTGATTTAGAATTCCTCTTTGCACCCAACCTGGGAAACTCCGCTTTAACACCAGTTAACAAACCAAGGCTCTGAAGAGAATTCCATATTTTAAAAAAGTCCTCTTGGAACAAAATGGTCCAGAACTCTTGTCTTCTCGTTTGCAGTGCCACCCATCAGAAAGGGCACAGGTACAACTCAGGGGAAGTTATCTTGGCTCCTTTCAGGATACCTGATTAAAAGGTATTTATTGTTCTAAACCTAAAATGTCTTTGGAAAGGAGCCCATCTTTGCGGTCTTTTAGCTTGTATTTACTCTGTTTCTTGACTGTGGGTGGCAAAAGTCCTATAAATACACAGTTCGCTCACCCTTTTCCTCCTCCCCCCTGATCCTTTTGCAGTTCAAGTGCCAAAGAAATAAATTTGAAGTGGCTATAAGTTTTTTTTGACACTTTTATAAGTATTTATGCAAAATATTTAACCAGTTAGGTGTTATCTTTCCTGTCCCTTAGGATGTGACAGCTCATTTGTACGGTTATTAATGGCAGAGAAGTACATTTTCTGTGAAACCTTAGATCGTATAAAGGTGGGGAGTGTTCTCATTTCCCCCCACTAGGTTCCATACTTGGCTGAAAATGGTGTGGAAATTGGATATTTTGTTTCCATTTGTAGGTATTTCATATTGAAATTTATCCGCAACACACACTGGATGCTAGCTGGAATTTGCACAGAAAAAAACCGTGCCTGTCTCCATCTTCACCTTTCGGTTCGCAAGCAAAAATGCACACAAATTATTTGGTCACACTGAGCCGTCGAAGCCAATCGAGGATTTTGGCATTGCCTTCCACGGCGTGTAGGTCGCCCCCATTTCCCCTGGTCTCTGGTGGCAATGTTGACTCATCAGTGAATTACTTTCTCAGGGAATTAATGGGTTTTTGTTCACCTCCACCACTAAAAGGTTCCATAGGAATGCGTTCTTACCAGTTTTAACAGCTGGTTTATCCATTCGGAGGAATAAGAAGAGTATTTGCTGGATCAGGTCAAAGACACCTCTAGTCCATCCTGTTCTCACACTGGCCAACTAGATGCCTCTATGACCAGCCATCTTAGTACAACAGCACTTTCTCCATGTGATTCCCAGGAACTGCCATTCAGAGGCACACTTCCTCTGATGCTGGAACTATTATAGAGCCTTCCTAGCTAGTAGCTGCTGGTAGCTGAGCCCTAAAAAAAAATTAGTCCAATCCCCTTTTAACGCTGCTCAAGTCGGCGGCCACCCCCACATCTTCTGGCAACGAATCGCATTAGTTTAATTCTTCACTGCGTCAAGCTGTAATTCCTTTTGTTCTGTCTTGGGTTTTCCAACATTCAGCTTCAGTCCTAGTATTATGGCAGAGGGATAAAAACTTATGTCTCCACACCGTGGGTATTTTTATGGAGTGGTAAACTGATGTAGCAGAATTCTGGACTGTCCCATATCAGACTGCAAGTGTGTGTGTGTGTGCGTGCATGCGCGCATGCACACACCATGTTTTTCCTATACTTCAGAGTGAGTTCTTTGAATGCCCTTAATTAGTAATAATAATAATAATAATAATTTTTATTTATACCCCACCCTCCCCAGCCAAGGCCGGGCTCAGAGCGGCTTACAAGCAATAATAAAAACAAGTTGAATGATTACAACTTAAAAACAAAATTAAAATGCAACATTAAAATATTGAAACATTAAAATATTAAAATGTAGCCTCCTCGCAGGAGGAGAAGGAAAAGAAAAAAGAAAGAGAGGGAGGGAATCAAATTAGTGCATTTCAAGAAGGTTGCTCTGAGCCATGGGTAGGCAAACTAAGGCCCAGGGACTGGATGCGGCCCAATCGCCTTCTAAATCCAGCCCGTGGATGGTCCGGGAATCAGCATGTTTTTACATGAGTAGAATGTGTCCTTTTATTTAAAATGCACCTCTGGGTTATTTATGGGACCTGCCTGGTGTTTCTGCATGAGTAGAATGTGTGCTTTTATTTAAAATGCATCTCTGGGTTATTTGTGGGTCATAGAAATTTGTTCATTCCCCCCCCCAAAAAAAAAATAGTCCGCCCCCCCAAGGTCTGAGGGACAGTGGACTGGCCCCCTGGTGAAAAAGTTTGCTGACCCCTGATGAGCCTTTCTTGGTATGTACAAGGTGTGTTTTGCACTTTGGGAGCCTGCAAAAACACCCCTCCTTAACTTTCACACACCTATAAATGAATTCTACCAATCTCGTTCTGTGTTGTGGTGTAGAACAGCCTTCACCAGCTTGGGGCATAGCTTCAACATTTCCCTTTTTTAAAGGGACATTTCCTTATTCCGAATAGGATTCCACGCAAGAAAAGGGAAAAGTTGACAGCTATGACTTGGGGCCCTCCAGAAGTTGTTGGACTACAACTCCCATCAGCCATAGCCACGTCGTGCTGATGGGAATTGTAGTCCAAAAACGTCCAGAGGGCACTAGGTTGGCGAAGGCTGATGTAGGAAGACATTTGTTTATAAATTATTTTTTCCACATGATGACTTGTTCCTCCCCCTCCTCGAAACCCCCTATTCTTGTGATTATATAGGGCAAATGCAATGTGGATACTTATCTATGATAGGTTCAACCTCATTAAAGATTTTGGGCCAGCTGTAGAATATGGGTTTCTCATTAGGGGAAAGGCATCTCTTTGCTGGACAGCTTATCTAACAATTAAAACAAATCAAAAAGTCATCTGGTAGGAATCTTTGCATGACTCCCCCCCCCCCCCATTAGTCCCTTAGACTTCAGTATTGCGAGAATGTCTGAATAAACGATTTGGAGATCACAGCCTCTAGGTGATGAATTGCGTGTCTGCCTGAATATCGGCAAAAGTCAGTCATGGTGGGGCTTGGAGGCATACCATCTTGAAAGAACTTTGGGAAGATCCCATCATAAATGAAAATATACATTGTATTAATTACGTTGTTTCGATACAATGTTCAGAAACAGCCAAGAAGGGAACTACAGTGGTACCTCAGGTTACATACACTTCAGGTTACATACGCTTCAGGTTACAGACTCCGCTAACCCAGAAATAGTACCTCGGGTTAAGAACTTTGCTTCAGGTTGAGAACAGAAATCGTGCAGCGGCGGTGCAGCGGCAGCAGGAGGCCCCATTAGCTAAAGTGGTGCTTCAGGTTAAGAACAGTTGGGCATAAATTCTCCACTGAGAAGGCACAGCTAAAAGGACCTCCTCACATATTCCGTGTACACCTAAAAATGCAAAGTGTCTGAATGCTGCAAGCAGGTGTGTGGCAACAGACGCATCACACAGGTGTTATCAAAGAGCCAGGATTAGCTGCATATCCCTGCCGGGTGTGCAGGTGAAAGCTGTTTTCTCCAAGGCTCCTGGTGGAATATAATTACTGCACTTTAAAAACCTGTTGCTGAGGATATTTCGCACTGGTTTCAGCCTTTGTCTTAGCCGTGTGTATGTAGATATATAATCTTTGTATGCGAACTGGCTTGGAGATGCTGGGTTATATCCAACTAAATTCTGCTCAGACTTGACCCACTGACATAAGTAAGCAGCGCCAGATTTAGGGTGGTGCAGGCAGTTCTGCCCCTGCATGGGGCACCAAGCCAATGGGGAGCAAAAGCGAGATGATCCATGATTGAGAAGAGCCATTTGGTGGCACCAAGTTTCGGCCTTGCTCAGGGCGCCATATTACCAAAGCCTGCATCTGAAGAAAGCCAGGTCCTCTAATTTCCGTGGGTCTTTTCTGTGCATGACTCAGTAATTGAATATAGACCTATCAGTAGAAAAGTGCTTTATATGTGAAGTGTTCCTTGGATGCATCACAGTGGGTAGTAATTGCAGCATCATGACATTTTCTAATTGTTTTCAAGAGAAAGTGGAAGGGCAGGGAGATTGTAAACAAAAAGAGTGGCATGGGAGGAAGGTGGACTCTGGTAAACGAAAAGAAAAGAGGTTGTCCCACGTTGCAGTTTTATCTTAACGGTGGATCTCAGGTCTAAAAATATTGAAGGCAACTCAGGTTCAGAATGCCCTTTGTCAGTTTTGATCAGTCCAACATCACAATCTGCTTTTAATTCTTGAGAAACCATCGTCCTTACTAGCTGGCCGTCCTTAAATGTGCAGTGAACTAAGACTTCCCCACCAAAACCAATTTATTTCAAATTGAATTTTGCAGTGTGGATAAAAATAGAAGTTCTTGCTTGAATGCCTCTCCCACCTTGTCGCTGCCTGAACTTTCTACACTTGAGATTCTTCAGCGGAGTGCTAAACTGAAATAAGCTACCAACCCAACCTGTTCCCGGTGTGCTATCTCTCTCTCCCCAACTGAATCCCACAAGCGAATATCTGCATCAGTTGTAGGACCTTTCCTGGAATATGTGAATTCATTGGAAATAGCACATTTCTGGCCCCCTTCACTTCTTCTATGGTTATTTTTTATATATAAAAACTTTCAACTAGACTTGCAAAATGCCAGTCCTTCAAATAGAGGACTGTCCCTTGTAAAATAGGACACGGGGCCACCTTAGAGGCAGCTAGCTCATGAAAGGGCAGTAAATTGCTAGTTATTTAATTGAATTATGCAGCAAATATCATTATTTTGTTTTGTTTTACTGCTAGGAAGAGGTGTTTGTGTGGGTTTCAGCCTCAAGTGCCAAAATAACTTGACCCAGCCCTGAGTACTGTGTATCTTGACTCTGTGGTGGTGATGTTAGTCACCAGGCAGCAAAATGTCTTGGGGTTGCCTTGGCCAGAGTGGGGTAAGCAAGAGGAAGAGAAGATTTTTTAGGAGGAGCAAAGTTCTCAGCAAAGTGTAAAGGTCCACCCTTTTTATATGAAATAGCACATTCTGACAATGTTTGTTGGGGTTACATTAATTACATGCCTTATAATCACTGAGTTATCCAAATGATAAGTCAGTAATTATAAGCTGAGACCCTACCTGCCCCCAGACTGTCTCGCCAGAGTGGTGCATGCCCTAGTTATCTCTCGCTTGGACTACTGCAATGCGCTCACCTTTGAAGGTGACCTGGAAACTACAACTACCGTATTTTGCCCTATAGGATGCACTTTCCCCCCCCCTCCAAAAATGAAGGGAAAATGTGTGTGTGTCCTATGGGGCGAATGCAGGCTTTCTCTGAAGCCTGGAGAGCCAGAGGGGTCGGTGCGCACCGACCCCTCTCACTTTGCAGGCTTCGGGCAGATATCCGCAAGCCTGGGGAGCCCGCGGGAGTTCCTGCCGGGCTCCCAAGGCTTGCAGATAGCAGCCTGTTCTGGGGGCTGGGGTCGGGGGAAGCTCGGGCTTCCCCCGCCCCAGCTCTGCGCCTGGGGGAAAATAATTTCTTTATCCCCCCCCCAAAAAAAACCTAGGTGCGCCCTATGGGTCGGTGCGCCCTATAGGGCGAAAAATACGGTAATCCAGAATGCGGCAGCTAGACTGCTGACTGGGAGTGGCCGCCGAGACCACATAACACCGGTCTTGAAAGACCTACACTGGCTCCCAGTATGTTTCTGAGCACAATTCAAAGTGTTGGTGCTGACTTTTAAAGCCCTGAACGGCCTCGGTCCAGTATACCTGAAGGAGCGTCTCCACCCCCATCGTTCTGAGGTCCCGTGCCGAGGGCCTTCTGGCAGTTTCCTCACTGCGAAAAGCCAAGTTACAGGGAATCAGGCAGAGGGCCTTCTCGGTAGTGGCACCTGCCCTGTGGAATGCCCTCCCACCAGATGTCAAAGAGAAAAACAACTACCAGACTTTTAGAAGACATCTGAAGTCAGCCCTGTTTAGGGAAGCTTTTAATGTTTAATAGACTATTGTATTTTAATATTCTGTTGGAAGTAGCCCAGGGTGGCTGGGGTAACCCAGCCAGATGGGTGGGGTATAAATAATACATTATTATGATTATGATTATGATTATGATTATGATTATTACTACTACTATTTTACTTTATTCGTTAAGTAAATTTATGTTGCACCAAAGAATCCCAAGGTGGAATGCATAGTTATCCACCAACTTCCATTTTATCCTCCCAACCTGAGAGATAGGGACTGGCCCAATGCTGACTTGATCCATGCTGACTTTATTTCTCCTTTGGGAGTAAGGGCAGAATATACAGTGACTACACAAACAAATGTATGAATCCGAATATGATCCATATGCCACTTTACATTATGCTCAATTTACATTCGCAATACAAGCAAAGTTAAACATTTCCTTTCCGTGAGGAAAAAAAAAAGCACCTGTTTAACTGTATTCCATTGAAATCAATGTGGATTAAAAGTGGTTCACTTTGGCTAAGACTGCACCTTATGGGTCAGATTCTGCTAATGAGTGTTACTGGCAGAAACCTGCACAAGGATTTTCCGTTAGCACAGTGGGGCTTTCCCTCTCTCTCTCCTCCTCTGTGTGTCTAATGGCCCCTCCCAAATTGGTATTTTTTGTGGCGGGGGGCAGGTAAGAGAACCCCTAGAATAGCACATGGGGGAATGGAGGGGGACTGTTCCCAATGTATGGGCTTATTCCCTAACAGGTGTGTTTAGGACTGCAGACTTAAAGAAGGCAGAACAGAGACCAAACAGTTCTATTTAATGAACACAGTTAATTTGACTTCATCAACACCCTAACCCCCCCCCCCAAAAAAAAACCCCAAACCCTAGATCTCTGAAAAGTCATTTCAGGTATTACACCTGTCCTTGAGCCAATTACAACCATATGGTTTCCAATTCTTTTTTTAAGCTGTTCTTTTTCTTAGTTCAGTTTGAAACACAAGTCAAAAATAACACAGGAAATGAAGCATAGTGAACCTTACTAAGAAGCACAAAACACTATTGGGTTGGGAAGAGAAAAACGAGGATTTCTTTCTCTTTCTTTCTTTCTTTCTTTCTTTCTTTCGCAGGGGGAAGAGGGCAATGAAAACAGAATTTCCTTCACCATTCTTTCAAGCTGCGCTTCTTTCAACAAAGTTTGGGCAGCCTGTAAATGCATAAATAAAAATTGTGTCACCCCATTTCATAAACAAATTTACTGAATATACATAAGGAACTTTTTTTATTTTTATAATGGAGGTTTACCGGGGAAGCTAAAACAAAGCAAACTGAGAGCAGAATTGGAAGGAGTTACTAAGTAAGGCTTGAAAGAAAAAAAAAGGGGGGGGACCATTTGCAGGCTTGCGCTTTCTACTTCTCAGTTCCACCTCAGAGCGCACTACTGGCGACCGAGTTATAAAACCACAAAAAGAGGGTTTAATAATGGAAGTGCTGGTGCATTCTTAAGTATATGGGGCCAGCATGCTGCTTTAATATCTAATTTAAAGTAGGGCTAATGATGACTATATAACTAAGCAGCCCTCATTATTGCATCCCTTTTCACCCATGGGATAGATTTGGCAATCCATAAAAATGTCAGTATATCCTCTGTAAAGGTAAACATGCCACATGCTAGTGGACTTGTTCTAGCCCCCAAAAACATGTGGTAGTGATAGCAGCAGAACCTGAGCACAAGAGCCCTCTAGCCTCCTAAAGTTTCCAGCAATTGGTATTCAGAAGCATTACTTGCCTCCAACAGTCAGGGGGCAGAGTGTGGCCATCATAGACAGTGGCCATTGATAGCCTTATTCCTGCATGAATTTGTCTAATCCTCTTTTAAAGGCATCCAAGTTGATGGCCATCTCCGCTTCCTTTGTGTGTGTGTGTGGGGGGTCAATTCACTGGTGTAGCTTGGGAGGGTGCCAGGGGGCATTGCCCCAAACCCACAATGGGGAGGGGCATGCGAACCAGGTGTATTCCCCCCCGATACAGTGGTACCTCTGGATGCGAACGGGATCCGTTCCGGAGCCCCGTTCACATCCTGAAGAGAACGCGACCCACGTCTGTGTGTCTGCGCCTGCGCGGGTCGCGATTCGCCGCTTCTGTGCATGCGCGTGACGTCATTTGGAGCGTTCCGTTACTTCCAGGTCACCGTGGAGTGCAACCTGAAAATGCTCAACCTGAAGCAACTTCAACCTGAGGTATGACTGTATCCCTGTCGCACAGCTAGGTGAATATGGAGAGTGAAGACCAGCACCCTCTGCACCCCACTCTCACCCAGTATGCTCCCACCCACCTGTCAGTGACAAGGGCTGGGTGAGGCGCAAAGGGTGCTCTTGTCCCTGACAAGCAGCTGGGCTGTAGCCAGCCATTCCACTCCCAGGTCAAGCCTGACCTGGGGGCGAAGAGAGGAGTGTTGGTGGCAGCATTGCTGCCCCTCTCCTTGGATGAGTGACGCCTTGCAAGGGTGCTGCCAAGGCAACATTCTTGCACCCAGTGGGGTCCCTTCGCACGCCACCCCTGGGCTGCTGGAGCATTTCCTGGGTGAATTCAATACTTTTTAACTACGCACGGTGTGGATAAGTACTTTCTTTTGTCTGCCCTGAGACTTCCCACATCCATAAGTTCTGGTTTCATGACAGAGGGTGAGAGACATTTCTCAACCCATTTTCACCGTGCCCTTTTTTTAGGCGAGGTGACCAGAATTGCACACACTATTCCAAAGGCAGTTGCACCATAGAGGTGTGTAACAGCCCTGCTGTAATGTATCATAATCACATTACTTGAAGCACAATCTTTCCCTGTATGTCTCACCTTCAGTTTCCCTCACCTTCCTCTGTTTCCCTTGTGTTGTTAGCTCCTCAGACACCTTGTGTCTTCTGCAGAACACTAAGCGCAAACAGATGGCACTAAGTAAATCAGGTTAATTTATTGTGGCAGCTAGGTGGAGATATACCATGATAGCATCTGTACTGGGCTTCTTCCCTTGGTTCCCCCCCCCCTCTTTCATTTTAGCAGCAAATAAGCTGTGATGCACATTTTAAAACGGCACAGACATTTATTACTTTTGCATCGGTCACCCCCCTTTGCAAACGACATTTCCTCTGAGCCCATGACAGCTTCTGCAAACAGTAGTGGCTGGCAACTGACACAGCTGTCTTAGGGGAAGGCAGGGCCGGCCTAAGACATTTTGCTGCCTGAGGCAAAGGACAATGCGCATAGAAACAAAATGGATGAGAAGTCTGCCTGAATCTCACTTTCACACTGGGGATAGGGTGGTGCCCTTCATCACTCCTGAGGGCAGCAGGTGAGTTTAGGAGGCCCAAGACAAGGCTGTGTGGCAACAGAGAGGTGTGGTTTGAACCCTCAGAGGTCAGCCCTGAGACCTACAGGCATAGTGCAGTTCACAAACTGAATAAAGAATAATAGTCACTTCTAGGGACTACAGCTGCTACTACCCCCTTCAGTATCTGCAACTGAGGCAGTCGTCTTGCTTTGCCTCATGGTAGGGTCAGACCTCAGGGACACAGGTGGCGCTGTGGGTTAATCAGTCCGATCAGAAGGTCGGCAGTTCGAATCCCTGAGATGGGGTGAGCTCCCATTGCTCGGTCCCTGCTCCTGCCAACCCAGCAGTTCAAAAGCACGTGAAAGTGCAAGTAGATAAATAGGTACCGCTCCGGCAGGAAGGTAAACAGCGTTTCTGTGCGCTGCTCTGGTTCGCCAGAAGTGGCTTAGTCATGCTGGCCACATGAGCTGGAAGCTGTACACCAGCTCCCTTGGCCTATAGAGCGAGATGAGTGCCGCAACCCCAGAGTTGGCCACGACTGGACCTGATTGCCAGGGGTCCCTTTACCTTTAGGGCCAGACCTCAGAGAAAAAAGGAAAGGGAACAGGCCCCTGGTCTGAAATTGGAAGTTTCTTCATCAAATGGCATGTCCTGTTTCTCTGCTTGAGGTGAAGTGACACCAGAATTGGTGCTGGTTTGGGGTGAGATTGTGCCAATGTCCAGAGCAAGATCTAATGTGATTTCTGCAAGATCTTGCTGGGAATCGGTGCAATCTCATCCCATATCAGCACCACTTCTCTGCCAGTGGCGGAGGCAGCAGGGCGGGCAAGGTTGCCCATGCAGTCACCATCTCAGGGGCTTCTGCCATGTGAGACAACAGCCTCACACTGCCTAATGGCTGCACCTGCTCTGTGCTTCATTGCAGTCTGAATATTAATTAATTAAAAAGCAACAACAATAATATTGAAATGCATTTATGTTATGCCTTTGTTGGGAAGCCTTCCCTTGCAAAATAATATCCAGCAGAATATTAATTAACCTCCCTTCTTAGTGCCTTGGCAAAGAGGAATCAGGATTATGCAAACATCTTCAGCTAGATGCAATTTTGCTTGCCCCAGATGCTGCCCAGATAGCAGGTTTGCAGAACGCAAATGACAGAAATGTTATTTGCAAGGGAAAACAGATATTGGCCCAGTTTTCATGAAGCACTAAGCCAAACCATGGCTTACCGCAGATGAGCAAAACCATGTAGGTGAGGAGATTCCATCAGCTTTGGTCATTTTGCTGCTGTGCTAAATAAGCCATGGTTTGGCTCAGTGTGTTGTCCAGACCCAGACTCAGGTTTTGTGGGCCGCAGGTTCCCTATGGATGTGGACAGGCTGCTTGGACGCGTGAAACCAACCACCTGTCTCCTTGATCCTTGCCCATCCTGGCTAATAAAAGCAAGCCTGGAAGGGCTGGGCGATGGGCTCTGCGGGGTGGTGAATGCTTCCCTCTGTGAGGGATACCTGTCTACCTGTGAGGGCCCAGTATACCTGAAGGAGCGTCTCCATCCCCATTGTTCTGCCTGGACTCTGAGGTCCAGCGCCAAGAGCCTTCTGGCGGTTCCCTCATTGTGAGAAGCAAAGCTACAGGGAACCAGGCAGAGGGCCTTCTCGGTAGTGGCGCCCATCCTGTGGAATGCCCTCCCATCAGATGTCAAAGAGATAAACAACTACCTGACATTCAGAAGACATCTTAAGGTTCAGGGACGTTTTTAATGTATGACATATTAGTGTGTTTTTGGTCTTTGTGGAAGCCGCCCAGAGTGATAAGCGGCTTAGCGCTTAGGGAAAGGGCGAAAAAAACCTGCGGGAACTCGCAAGATTTTTTCGTCTTGCGAAGCAACCCCATAGAGAAATTCATTTAGTGAAGCGCCTCCAAAACAGAAAACCCTTTCGTCTAGCGGGTTTTCCGTCTTGCGAGGCGTTCGTCTTGCGGGGCAACACTGTACCTGTTACAGTGTTTCCTAATGCTTCCTGATCACACATTCTTTCATTGCAACTGCAACTCCAGTGTCATGCATCAATAATGTTTAACTATTTTGAATCTTCCCCCCCCGCCACGAGCAGAAGCCCCATTACTGCCTATCATGAGGCTGGATATATATATTCTGTGTGTATTCCCACAAACCATATGTGAAGCACATGTGAAATTGGCAATCAGGCATGTGGGGGTGGGGGAAGGGTACAAAGCAGCCCTTCTGCAAAAATCTGTCTGCATCCATCCATCACTCCATCATCACCTTGACACGTTTGACTCATAGTTAAGCAAAATCAGCCCTGTGCCAACGCGGAGACTGATTCAGCCATGTGAAAGTGCCCAAAATGGCAGCAGGAGGAAAAGAACAGGGGTTGGCAGCGATGGAGTAAGGAACACGCTTGCGATAAGTTATTTGCTTTTAACTTACTGCAGCAAATAAAAATCTAAAGAAATCTGATATCCAGGATCATCCTACAGCCGTGTTGATTCTTCCAATATGGTTCTGGCCGCTAAATGTACTTAGAAGTTTTGTTGCAATCCAGCAGCATAAATTTTGTTAATTAAAACAAAATAATAATAATTATGTGCTTGATTTATATCTACTGCATCCTGAAGACCCAAGGCAGGCGTGTAGGGGTGTGTGTGTGTGTGTGTGTGTGTGTGTGTGTCTGTGCATGCGCAAAATTTCTAGTTAAAAGCAGTCAAGATCTAGTAAAGCAAAAAACATTACATTTTCCTGGCTTTAAAATCATCCCGAAACAATACTTTCCCCCCAGGAACCACAGGCCCTCCAGATGTTGCTGGACTACAACTCCCATCATTCCTCATCATTGGCCATGTTGGCTGAAGCTGATGGGAGTTGTAGTCCAACAACAGATGGGGCGGTATCACTTTGGCTACCTTTGTCACTGCTGCTGCAACGTAGCACCTCCATCGTTTTCTATTTTTACCAGGGCCGTGCTAACCACTCAAAGAGGCTGTAACTGAATAAAAAATACATCTCTGGGCCCTGTTTTTGAAATCAAGGGATGCTTTGAAAAGAAGCAGCAATCCCAAGCCATGGCCCAGTCTTAAATGGTAACTTTGGATGTTAAATCCCATTACATGAGACTGACAAGCAAGTGTACCTGGGTTTGCTGCTTTGGCCTGGAACTTGTCAGTTGTGTGACCACTGCTAATGCGGGGCTGAAAGCAGAAGAGAGTTATTTTTAATCCAGTTTGCTTTCCAGTTTGCGCAGGCATTACATTAGAGCTACAAATATGGGAAGTGTAAAAAAGCAATTTGAGCATCGCTTGTGAGAGCAGCCTTCGTCTTGTGGTTTGGCTTCTGGGTCAGGCTATCTACTTGGGCCGCTGTCCATGATTTCATGCGTATCTGCTGCATGAAAAAATTTTTTCCCCCACTTCTCTTCCAGAGTTATAGGCATGTGTTTCTTTCTGCCTTTTCTAAATCAAAGCTAATGTAACATCACAGCATCTGTGGTGACAGCATCCGAGAACCAGCTTGCAGGCGTTTCCCTAACAGTTGCTAGCTGAAAATGCAGGAGAACAGTGACATCTATTGATGAAGAGCAGCAAGTTTTTAAAACATCGAGAAACCTGCTTTGGGTATCTTCAGTGGAATGGCTTTTAAACTAGAATGTGACCCTCTTGTTTGAGTTTCACTTCATCATTTTCCCACAATGTGCTCTGAACAGAACTGGAGAAAACAATTCTGTCTTCTTGCCTTTTCCATCTGGTTTAAATTCTACATGGAGTTGAACAATTGCCACGGCACCAATGATGCAAATGGCTCTTGGGTAGAGAGGACCATTTTGCTACTAGCCTACACCTGAAGTATGCTAAAATCCTAAAAGGGCTAGATCACTGACCAAACTATCTAGGGACGAGAGTCTTCACTCTGTACTATTTTGATTGTCTGTATGGGAGGGAGGAGGAAAAGGCAAGCTCAGGCTTGTTAGTTATTAAATTCCCACCTCTATATTTAACATTTTCCTTTTTGTTCCAAGAAAGTAGCAAAGCAAAATCTGGTGTGTCCTTCCCATCTCATCCCCATCTTATCTTATCAGCTATCTTATCTTTAAAAGACACCTGAAGGCAGCCCTGTTGAAGGAAATGAATGAATATCTGTTGCAATTAAAAATGAAATTTTGTGTTAAACTGACTTGTATGATAGTCACAGGCAGATTACCTGACCCTTTCTATCCTCACACAAATGTTTTTCTCTTCTCCTAGGGATCCCTGGCAACAAAGAAGTTCGGGTTTTTAACCTAACCTCCCTCACCAAGTCTGAAAACATCTTGTCTGCTCTGTTGCATTACTATGTTGGGGATCTCCAGAACAATAGCAATAACTGCCCTCATATCAAGGGCTGCTCTCGCCATGGGCACAGGAAGCCTGACATGCAGATCAGCCTCTCGTTGTTGAGTTTTCCTCCATCGGGAAACCAAACCCGGACCCTGGGGCATTACTCCATCAACGTCTCCACTGCTTTCCGGGACGTCCTTTCTTGGCAGTGGAAGAACATTACCCAAGTCTTGAGCAAGGCAAAGCAAAACAACGACCTGCTCATTGGAGTCAAAATGGCCTCCGTCGGCCGGCACACCTGGAAGAACATGCACCCCAGCTACGAGCCGTACATTCTCGTTTATGCGAATGACTCTGCGATTTCGGAGCCTGAGAGTGTCGTCTCCAGCTTGCAAGGGCACTGGAGCCCGCTTCCAGCCAGCTTCCCCAAATTAGACAGCCATTTGAAACGCGGGCTGGGGGAACGGCGGCAAAAGCGCTCTGCCAGCGTCTTGCTGCCTCTGCAGAACAACGAGCTCCCGGGCGCCGAGTACCAGTACAGCGAAGACGAAGGTTGGGAGGAGAGGAAGCACTACAAAACGCTGCAGCCCCGGCTGGCGGAGAGGGCAAAGAACAAAAAGAAGCAGAGAAAGAACAACCACCAGAAAAGCCAGACGCTGCAGTTCGATGAGCAGACCCTGAAAAAGGCAAGAAGGAAGCAGTGGAATGAGCCGAGATACTGCACACGGCGCTACCTCAAAGTGGATTTTGCAGATATTGGCTGGAGCGAATGGATTATTTCCCCTAAATCTTTTGATGCTTATTATTGCTCAGGTGAATGCCAGTTCCCGATTCCAAAGGTACAGTACAGTATTTTTTTCTCTCTCTCTCTATATATATTTGTTTAGTCATTTAGTCATGTCCGACTCTTCGTGACCCCATAGACCAGAGCATGCCAGGCACTCCTGCCTTCCACTGCCTCCCGCAGTTTGGTCAAACTCATGCTGGTAGCTTCGAGAACACTGTCCAACCACCTCATCCTCTGTCGTCCCCTTCTCCTTGTGCCCTCCATCTTTCCCAACATCAGGGTCTTTTCCAGGGAGTCTTCTCTTCTCACGAGGTGGCCAAAGTATTGGAGCCTCAGCTTCACAATCTGTCCTTCCAGTGAGCACTCAGGGCTGACTCTCTCTCTCTATATATATTTATTTTAAATCTTGCTTTATCTCTACACAGTGCACAAAAACGCAGCCCCATCCTTTTAACAAACTGCACGTGGCTTTCTTAAAAGTGTCAATAAAATCCAGCTTGATTGTTATTAAACCATAGTATGAAGTAAGAGGGCTCTCTCTCTCTCTCTCTCTCTCTCTCTTCCTAATGGCTAAGTAAGAATCCAGAACTGATTTACACAAAGATATAAAAATAAAGTTACAGGGGAGAATTACAGCAGGCTTTTTTTACAGAATTCAAATATGCTATAAATTGCTTATTGGGTAATAATAATGTGCGAACTAGTGACCGCCTGGTTAATCATCCCTAATATCCCCTTCATGCCCATTTCTAAAAAAAATAATAAAATACAACCGTGTTTAGTGCTTTATAAAAGTTGCAGCCCATTTCTAAAATTCGGTGTGCTGGAAAATAAGTGCTTTGGTTGGGGAGAAGTGTGCCCGAAGCCACGAGGCTCCACTAGGATGGAGGAAAAAAATAACGCCATTGGCATGGGATGTTTCAGCTACTATCTGGATTCCATGGGTGGATGCCATGGTGCAGGAACCTGTGGGAAACTCAAAGTGAGGACCTGAGCACAGAAACACGCTTCCCTCCTGTGGTTTCCAGGAACTGGTATTCAGAACCATTACAGTCTCGGAATGTAACTAGTAGCTATTGATAGCCACCTCTTCCTCCATGAATTGGCTGTTCATCTTTTAAAGCTACCCACGTTGTTGGCCATCACTGCTCCTGTGGAACAGAGTTCTATAGTTTAACTATTGTTGTTGTTGTTGTTGTTAACATTTATATACTGGCCTTCATCAAAAGATCTCAGTGTGGTTCACAAGATAAAAGCACAAATAAATTATTATTGTTAATTAGATTGATATACTATGCAGAATTTTAGGGATGCGGGTGGCACTGTGGGTTAAACCACAGAGCCTTGGGTTGGCCAATCAGAAGGTCGGCGGTTCGAATCCCCGCCACGGGGTGAGCTCCCGTTGCTCGGTCCCTGCTCCTGCCAACCTAGCAGTTCGAAAGCACGTCAGACTGCAAGTAGATCAATAGGTACCGCTCTGGCGGGAAGGTAAATGGCGTTTCCATGCGCTGCTCTGGTTCGCCAGAAGTGGCTTAGTCATGCTGGCCACATGACCCGGAAGCTGTACGCCGGCTCCCTCTGCCAATAAAACGAGATGAGCGCCGCAACCCCAGAGTCATCCGTGACTGGACCTAATGGTCAGGGGTCCCTTTACCTTTTTTTACTATGCATAATATGAAGAAATACTTACTTTCACCTGTCCTGAACCTTTCAACATTCTGTTTCAGTTTCGTTGGGTTTCCACAAGTTCTAGTGAGAGAGGGAGAAAAAAACTCCTCTATCCTCTTTTTCCATGCCATTGTTATTACTGGCGCTCTTCTGAAGTTCAGACCTATCTTGTAGTGGCTCATCCAGGCATCCTAACCCCCTCTTGCTGCGTGCCTCTTTCCACAAAACCTACGCTAGGAGAATGGCAGCCAGGCAGGCCAGTGTGGAGAGCTTCAGAAGCAGCAACCTAATCTTTTAACTGAAGGGGCGTCTTCATCCCCATCGCTCAGCCGGGACACTGAGGTCCTCCTCTGAGGGTCTTCTGCTGGTTTCAGGAAGGATACAGGGAACCAGGCGGAGGGCCTTCTCAGTAGTGGCACGCTCCCTGTGGAACGCCCTCCCTTCAGATGACAAAGGAGATAAAGAACTACAATGGTACCTCCGGTTATGAATGGGATCTGTTCCGGAGGCCTAGCTGTATCCCAGAAATTCCATAACCAGAGGACCACTTCTGCGCACATGCCGGGTTTGCCGCGTTCACAACCCAAATGTTACGTTACCCGAAGGTCTTTTGGAAGACATCTGAAGGCAGCTCTGTATTGGGAAGGTTTTAATGTTTGATGCTTTATTATGTTTTACATACTCTGTGAGCCACCCAAAGTGGCTGAGGAAACCCAGCCAGATGTGCGGGGTATAAATATTATTATTATTATTATTATTATTATTATTATTAACAACTCTTGGGTGCCCCTGGCCATGTCAGCCCTATCATTAGGCAGAGTGAGGTGACCGATTCAGGCAGCTGATGTTGGGGAGCAGCAATGAGGTGCTGGAAAGCAGAGTGCTTGACCCTGTGGCCCTCAAGTGCAGTAAAGGACTCTCACTCATTGCCAATGTTGAAGTAAGATTCAGTTGCCTATTTCATCAGTTCCTGTGCCTGGAACGGCGTGTGCAGATGGTTGCCTTTGGTCTGGGAAGGAATTCTCCTCTGCTGATGATGCCGTATGACAATGGTGTGCTTTTATTTTAATTTTTTGGGTTTCTGGCTACTAACAGGCCTTTGTTTTTTGTTATTCCACCAACATTTGACCTTTCACAAAGCCCTTAAGGCTGCTTACAATTTGAAACAACACCCCAAGATTACTGCGTATAAAGCCACAAAAAAATTAAAACATCAGTAACAACTAAATTTAAGCAGAAGAACAGCAAACAAAAGTCATGTTAGAGTCCCCTAAAGACTTGTGAAACAAAAGATTTTGTCATTTCCCCATATAATATTTCAAAGGATTGCTTCTGGTAGACCTCTTCCTTTCAAGGGAACTAGGGGAAAGGTACGTGGTGCATCCACTGGGTAGAAAATAAGTAGGGCTGATTCTGTTCAGTGCCTGGATGGGGCCTAGAGATGTGCAGCAGGGGCAAGGGCATTTAGAGACATTAAATGCAGTTTGCATTTGGTTTGCTCTCCAAAGTGCAGCCATCCTGTGAAATTTGCACTTCTCTGAATTTTGCAATGCAAAATTCCCATAGAACTGTACAATTGGAGGGGACCCTGAGGATCACCAATCCAACCCTCTGCAATGCAAGAATATACAGCTCTCCCATACGGGGATCAAACCTGCAACCTTGGCATTATCAGTGCCATGCTCTAACCTACTTGAGCAATGAGGACTTTTCCTTCACATTTTTGCAAAGTGATTATCCCTTATCTAATGCACCTTTGTGTGATATTTTCCCTGACATAATGCACTTTCATATGTCGTTTTCACTAATATATACATTTGCATCCACCTTAATATGTGCTTTTCAATAGAACACATTACTTGGCTGGAGAGCTGCATTGCAAAATTCAGAGAAGCGCAAACCGGGGAAGGATTGTTGCGTCTTGGTTTGCTTACCGTGTTTTTCGCTCTATAAGACGCACCTGACCATAAGTCGCACCTAGTTCTTAGAGGAGGAAAACAAGGAAAAAAAATGTTCTGAATCAAATGTTGTTGAAGAGGCTTTGCGTGGCTATCCCTGAAGCCAGAACAGCAAGAGGGGTTGATGCGCAGTGATCCCTCTTGCTGTTCTGGCTTCAGCGATAGCTGTGCAGCCTGCATTCGCTCCATAAGATGCACACACATTTCCCCTTACTTTTTAGGAGGAAAAATGTGCGTCTTATAGAGCAAAAAATACGGTATTTTTTTTTTTCACAAGACGGCTCACCATCTTAAGTGCAAGTTCAGCCGGGTTGCCTTTAAATGTGAACTGAACCAAATTCTTCCTCCCTTCCTATGGACTAATGGTGTGACTTGATACAAGGCAGCTTCCTCTGCTCCTTTGTAACTACTCACACTTCTTCCTTTTCCCCTTCCTTGCCGTGTTTCCATTAACCCCCTCTCGCTCGGGTAGGCATCCTGGATATCCAGATGCAGACCAGCTGGGAGCTGGGGGAGATAATAAAACCAGAGAGGTGGAGAGGGGAAATCCATGTGGATTTGAATCATTACCACTCTGTCTGTCTTAACAGCCCTACTTTCATCTAGCTTCCCAAAAACATGTCTGTAGGTGTCTGAGGACACTCATCATTTTATTTTATTTTATTTTACACTTCATGTGTTTTCTACAGGAAACACCTGCGCAACACAAATGGTGGCTGTTGTGCAAAGTCTTGAGCTGCTCTAATGCAGACACAAATATATGCGCCGAAAAGTACTGCAGGCAGAGGACTGGGCATTCCAACAGTCCCACACATAAAGAATTGCTACTCAGAGGGAAAGCTAGGACGAAAAATTGCTTCTGGAAAGGAATTCCTCTTTCTTATCTACTCTGTAGCTCAGGGGTGATGGAGAACCTCAAGCCCAGGAGGCAAACATGGGGGGGGGGGTGGCAGGCCTCTCTAGATGGCTCTTGGGAATCCCTATAGGTCACACCCTCCTGGAGTGCTTTTTCCTGCATGGAATGTGTCATTGACCTGTGACAATGCTTCTTGTTTGCATGGATGGAAGGTTTGGGTGTGCGCAGCAACCCTCTGGTTTTGTGTGTGGCTGAAATGCAACCTATGGTGCAATGGTAAGAGCCACATCCACTTTTGTTTCTGCCCTTCAGGCATTGTTGTTGTTGTTTAGTCGTGTCCAACTCTTCGTGATCCCATGGACCAGAGCATGCCAGGCACTCCTGTCTTCCACCGCCTCCCGCAGTTTGGTCAAACTCATGTTAGTAGCTTCGAGAACACTGTCCAACCATCTCGTCCTCTTTCGTCTGCTTCTCCTTGTGCCCTCCATCTTTCCCAACATCAGGGTCTTTTCCAGGGAGTCTCCTCTTCTCATGAGGCGGCCAAAGTATTGGAGCCTCAGCTTCAGGATCTGTCCTTCCAGTGAGCACTCAGGGCTGATTTCCTTCAGAATGGATAGGTTACCCTCCAACATTTCTCCAATGAAAACAGAGACATCCTATTTTTACTATATATTCTCCCAGCCTATCTGACTGGGTCACCCCAGCCAGTCTGGGCGGCTTCCAACGTATATAAAAACATAATAAAACATCTAGAAATTTCCCCATACAGGGCTGCCTCCAGTTGTCTTCTAAAGGTTGCATAGTTACTTATCTCCTTGACTCAGAGGGTTACATAATTCCATACCCTCCAACATTTCTCCAATGAAAATAGGGGTGTCCTAAGGAAAAGCAGAACATTCTTAGATCAAATCAGAAACTGGGGTAGCTTCTGTAAATCTGGGGCTGTAATTGGAGAATTTGCTGATCTCCAATTTGGGGAGCAGAGGCTGCTGTTGTAGCTGCTCTGACTCTGGGGTCTGCATGAGGTTTAGAAACCAAGAGCCTTCAGAATATACCTATGCCTATTTATTTATTTTACTAGTTGCAGCTATTTATTCAAAATATTTTTGTCCTACCTTTCCCATATAATGTTCCAGGTGGCGAACAGGCTTGTTTCTTTTTCTTTTTTAATAATTTTTATTCATTTTCCAAACAATTTTATACAATCAACACATTATTTAACACTCATTCTTCAGTTTTCGACTTCCCTCAGTTTCTCTGTCAATCTTTCGTAAGAACAGGCTTGTTTCTTTAGCTGATAAACATATTAGTCCTGTCTTGCAAATAAAATTGTCAGATGTTACCAGTCCATGAGTGTTTTCACCAGCCCATCTGTCTGAGCTCACGGCATTAGTCACCTGTATTAACAATCATAAAAAGGTGGCGAGTGGAAGTCTTACTATTTATTTACAAAATGTTCCCTAACTGCTCACTGACAATCCTGCAAGCCACTATTTACAAGCCTGCATTGGTCAGTTTTGTTGCCGCCGCCACAGCTGTTGCTGCTGTGTATTGCTACGTGGGTCAATGTACACATAACATTATTAACACTTTCCGAAAAGAATGCTAAAATTGCCACTTTTGTTTTGAAGAAAAAGCAGCAGTGCCCCCAATACAGATGGGAGCCCCCACATCATTTTTTTATTTTTATTTTGTAAATCACACACACACACATACCACAGAGATAAATGCTATTATTTTCCCCTGACTATGGCCAGCCACCTCAGTCTTATCTGCCTCACAGAATAAAATGATGGGGAAGAATATATGTTGTGTGCTTTTATTGCTGTAAACTGCAATTTTTTTATTATACAGTAGAACCTCGGGTTATGTACCGTCCTCCTTACGAACGCTTCGGGTAACGAGTTCCACTAACCTGGAAGTAGATGCTCCTGGTTGCAAACTTTGCCCCGGGATGCGAGCAGAAGTCGCACAGCAGTGGCAGTGGGAGGCCCCATTAGCAAAAGCATGCCTCATGTTAAGAACGGTTTCGAGTTAAGAACGGACCTCCGGAACGAATTAAGTTTGTAACCAGAGGTACCACTGTATAGCAATACAGGCAATCCTTGTTTTGTGCAGGGGGTTATGTTCCGGATCCCCATGTGTCAGTTCTGGCAGGGCCTGTGTAAAATGTTCTGGCCCACCCAGTTCTACCCTTTTAGTGACTTTTAATGGCGTTTAGTGACTTTTAATGACGTTTTAGTGACTTTTAGTGACGTTTTAATGATGGGTGGCGCTGTGACTTGCCAATCAGAAGGTCGGCGGTTCGAATTCCCACAACGGGGTGAGCTCTTGTTGCTCGGTCCCTGTTCCTGCCAACCTAGCAGTTCGAAAGCACGTCAAAGTGCAAAGTGGCAGGAAAGTAAACAGCGTTTCCGTGCGCTGCTCTGGTTCGCCAGAAGCGGCTTAGTCATGCTGGCCACATGACCCGGAAGCTGTACGTCGGCTCCCTCGGCCAATAAAGTGAGATGAGTGCCGCAACCCCAGAGTCGGTCACGACTGGACCTAATGGTCAGGGGTCCCTTTACCTTTAATGACGTTTTCAAGTCACTTCTGGGTTTGGTGCCATGCGATCAAGCATCAGTTGGATGCACGTAAATCGGCCAGCACCTGTGTACAAATATTTTTGCAATTAATAATGTAATGCCATCTTGAACACTTTGAAGGAAATATATGCTACAAATGTACCAAATGGATGGATAAGCAATCTGATTCTAAAAGCAAGGAGGAGGCACGAAACTCAACTTTCTCTGGGCCGGCTAATGCTTATGGCTCCCAAAGAACCTTTTGGATAACTAAGTCCACTTCCAGTGTCAGAGTTCAGCTGAGGAGAACAGCAGCTCAGGAGAGAAGCTTCAGGCAGGCAGAAGGATTCCCTTCTCCTCGCTCAGACACTTGATGAGAGCAGTTTTGTGTCTAAACACATAGAACTGCAGCCGTCACATCTAGTATGACCCTGTGGGTCAGTTTACATGATGGGTAGCCCATGTGATGCTTTGGATGACAACTCTCATTGGTCCCAGGCAGCAACACAAATTGCTAGGGATGATGGGAATTGTAGTTCAGCAAACTCTGGGGCGGTGGGACACCATATTGGCAGGCTCTGTTTCCCAGTTCTGGAGAACCAAATGACATCACTTATACTGCACTGTATTGCTTCAAGTGCCGCACTGTACGTTCATATAAAAACTGCACATAGGAAATGAACAGCGGGGGCAGGGGGAATCCTCCTTGAGATGCTTTTTACTATAGCCTGAAGACCAGGAAAAACTTTACAGCTTGATTCTGTTGAATGTCTAGGCTGGCTCTGAGTAACAAGAGGTTCATTCATATTTCTTAGTGCAGTGCCTGGAAGGGAAAACCAAGAGTTTTAAATTTAAACTGAAAACCGCATCCAAGCAAGGCTCTGCGTCAACCGGAGAGTAGTTGCTCTAATACCACAACCGTGCAGGAAGGGTACCGCAGGCCAGCAAACATCTTTATTGCTATTTTGTGCATAAAACCACAAAAGCAGAACAATAAACTCAAAAACCCTTTCAGAAACTGTAATTGACTTTGGAGAAGCATAACCTCCCAGTGTTCCTAATAAAATAGACTTGACATAAGCAGAGCACCTGTTTCCAATTCCTTTTAGCTCATAAGACACAATGGATATTTCATGGATCCCTAATGCAACCTTTTGTTCCTGGCATTCGGTGAGAGCAAAAGGACCTTAGAAAATTCCTGCACACGCCTAGGGATAGCATAAGAGCCTTCATTTCTCTGTCCTAATTCGTATGCCTGCAGTAAAATAGTCTTCTCCTGTTTTCTGACTTCATTTTGTACATACTCTAAAGACGTGGGACCTCTAGAAATGTTTCTGGAAAAGAAATCCAGACAATGGGCTCGAAGGTCTCCTCCTCTTCCCTGCCCCACTCCACCCCACATTTTATGGATTACATCCTTTAACAGGAACACTGGGGGCTGGGGGAGGAACAAAAGACAGAGAACAATATATTGCAAATTATTCTTGCATAAGATATTGACTGGCTCAAACAGCAGCGCATTGAAGAACACCCTTTTCCCATTTTGGGGTGTTAATAGATGCAACAGAGATCTCTTTATAAACTGCTACACCTTCCATTTCAGCAAATCATCCATGGAAAGGGAGAGAGGTCTGCTGGCATTATGTTCCATTTTGGAGAGGAATTTAAAGATTACCGGGAGGGAAATTGCATCTTGCACTGAAATTAAAAACACATCTTACCCGCATGCTCTTGAATGGAGTGAGAGGCCAAATCCAACGAAGTGCATGTGCAGCAGCCAGAGATAGCCGTACATAGCGTGATAAGGGGAGCTGGAATCTGCCTGGATTAGCTGTTTGATGCGGAAGGAACAGAGAGGGGACAGAATACAGTCCCCACTTTCCTCCCGAAGAGCTGGCTCATATTCCAGCTAAGCTGCTTTCTGGGCTACAAACATGCAGTTCTGGTAACTGGAGTCAGCTGGGGGGACATATTGTTGTTGTTTAGTCGTGTCTGACTCTTCATGACCCCATGGACCAGAGCATGCCAGGCACTCCTGTCTTCCACTGCCTCCCGCAGCTTGGTCAAACTCATGCTAGTAGCTTTGAGAACAGTGTCCAACCATCTCATCCTCTGTCGTCCCCTTCTCCTTGTGCCCTCCATCTTTCCCAACATCAGGGTCTTTCCCAGGGACTCTTCTCTTCTCTTGAGGTGGCCAAAGCATTGGAGACTCAGCTTCAGGATCTGTCCTTCCAGTGAGCACTCAGGGCAGATTTCCTTCAGAATGGATAGGTGCGATCTTCTTGCAGTCCACGGGACTCTCAAGAGTCTCCTCCAGCACCATAACTCAAAAGCAATAATTATTTGGCGACCAGTCTTAATTGTGGTCCAGCTCTCACTTCCATACATCACTTCCGGGAAAACCATATGGGCACCATCAATTTGTACGCATGTTCCCACATCCAGTTAGGAAACCTGATTTTGCATAGGCATGGCCGCTAATGTGCATGTTCGGCAAGATGCGCTTTGTTGCTACTAATAATTGCAGGAAACTATCTTAACAAATCAAGGGACACGGGTGGCGCTGTGGGTAAAACCTCAGCGCCTAGGTCTTGCCGATCGCATGGTCGGCGGTTCGAATCCCCGCGGAGGGGTGTGCTCCCGTCGTTCAGTCCCAGCGCCTGCCAACCTAGCAGTTCGAAAGCACCTCCGGGTGCAAGTAATTAAATAGGGACCGCTTACCAGCGGGAAGGTAAACGGCATTCCGTGTGCTGCGCTGGCTCACCAGATGCAGCTTGTCACGCTGGCCACGTGACCCGGAAGTGTCTGCGGACAGCGCTGGCTCCTGGCCTATAGAGTGAGATGAGCGCGCAACCCTAGAATCTGGCAAGACTGGCCCGTACGGGCAGGGGTACCTTTACCTTTACTTGTCTTAACAGATCAAGGCAGAAACATTTTTCTGCCCAAAGGGTGCATTTCCTTCTAGGCAGCCTTCACAGGAGGGGTGGTTGGCACATGCCAGCAGTGGGTGAGGCCAATGGCGCAGAATGGGGGGGGGCACAGAGACAGTTGCCCTGAGCACTAAATTTCTAGGGATGCAACATTTCAACACCCAGCGCTGCCTCAATATAGCTCTGCACTTCTGTCGCTGGGCTCCATTGAAAATGGCTTCTCTGTGTGAACCAGGAAGTGATCTCTCCAAACAATGGAACGGCTTCTCTTTTCTTATCTCTGCAGCTACGATCTTCTGGGTGACGCAGACTCTGTTAGGCAGTTGAGTGGGCATGCGTACTCCGTCCATTTCCCTCCCTCTGCATGGCCCCGGGCACTGGCAGCTCACACTAGGCCACTGGTGGGGTCAGAGGCAAAAGAGGGCAGAGAATTACATGTGAATTTTACCTTTTTGCAGTAGCCTAGTATCTACCCAGAGCTCACACACCTCTCGCCATCCCCCAGGAAACCAAAAAGTTTTATCAGAGCTGGAGGACACATTCCAACCAGACAAAAACACTGGGCGGGCGCGATGTTGGGCTGGTGAGAGGTGTGACCTGGTGAAAGAGGGTTTGTTACCTACCTAAGGAGAGTCCAACGGGCCAAACAGAGAGAGCCACATTCAGCCCCTGTCCTTTTATAGACAATACAGAGCAAGTCAAGTATAAACTGGGCAGCCTCTGTTTATTACATCATGAGCTCTTAAGAGGAAGGATGGCATGCAGTGGTTTGTGAATTTTATTTGATAAGTGATATCCTACATACAAAAGGTGGCATTTTGACATGCAAACGGTTCGTAAATTGCATTTGATAAGCAATATCCAACATGGCAGCTATTTCAAGCCCTGGGTCACCAACCAGTTGTTCTATCAGAGCTGGTTTTCAGATCAGTTAAGGAAGGTGTACAGATGGCTTGATTGAGGATTTATTTCACTTATATAAACTGTAATGTGCAGAATTAATTAGTAATGCTAACCTATGTGCAGGGGGCATATAGTAGCTGGAGGAACTCATTGAACTCCGTAAACATGTAGGACTGGGAGCTGCAAGCCTTCCAAGTTACTTTATCTCTAATCAACCTGAAATAATGCCAAACCAAACTGAGATATTAGAACATACAGTGAATTTTAATACACACACACACACACACACACTCATATACACACACCTGCCTTATTTTCAAAGGATAATCAAGGTGGCTAACAAACCCATGTATCCTAACAACCCTGAAATACGGAGCGATCCCTGTTCAAACCGTAAGGGCAAAATATTCATGCCAGAACCCCAACAACAAATTCGAAAACAGGAATCAAAGCTAAAGCATCGGAATAAACCCATCCTTCTTTCAGTGAAGCCTTGGCGATTAAACCTGGTATAAAAGCACTGCAGATCTGTTCATGGTGGTGCTGTTGTAAAGGATCAGTTAAACATTGTGTGTTCCCAGCCCAGTTAACTGCTGTTCTTCTCTTCTGCAGGCCTTGAAGCCCTCCAACCATGCAACTATCCAAAGCATTGTGAGAGCTGTGGGTGTGGTCTCTGGGATTCCAGAGCCTTGCTGCGTCCCAGACAAGATGTCGTCTCTCAGCATCTTATTCTTCGATGAAAACAAGAACGTGGTACTCAAAGTCTACCCAAACATGACAGTGGAATCCTGCGCCTGCAGATAACACCCTCCCCTGCAACCCAAGAAGCCTTATCTTAAAAAACAACACCTCCTGCGTTGACTTTGTTGCTTAACAGTTCTCCCCACCTGACCCCATTTTGCACTGCCAATGCATTTCATTCTCCAAAGATTTTTAAACAAGTATGAATGAAAAGATGTGCAGGAGCCGAGAAGGAACACACCATAGGTTGCCACAATGTGGAAGGACTAGACTGTAACTTTCTTACTGTGAGAATATGGTGGTGGGGGAATGGAAAGCTCAGCACCAGTAAAGCAAGCAACAAACCTTGTTGTTGCAAGCTATGCATGGGGGGGGGGGGAATGAAATCTGCAAAGAACTTGTCAAGATGATATGAAGATTGGCAGGAAGACCATTTCGTATATTTCTGTACAAAGCTTTGTAAATGGTTCATCAAAACTGCTGGTTTTTTCAATCCACTCTTTTAGAATCTAGTGGTGAAGGAGATTTAAGATATATGTTATGCGTCTGAAGCAAAGCTTTCTGCCTTAGGTTACAGGAGAACTTCCCAAAGTGCTGAACAACACAATCAGTTCTGACATACGCAAAGAACCTAAGAAAATCCAGTGTGAGGTGTTTATTTCCCTGTTGTGGCATGTCAGAAGGGCTCTGTGTTTGTGCGTGCCTCTACACAGACAAGGGCTTCCTTTCGCAGAGTAATGGAAACCTTTATGTTGCAATCAAAAAATATTCTTCTCTTTGCATATCTACTAAAGATCAATATGCACGGGCAGTCAATCCAACAAAATCCTACTCGTTGACCTAGTGCTGGTCTTTGCAGGAATGTGGAAGAGAAAAGTAGGGGACTCCCAGGAGGTTGCTATGGCCCTCCAGATGTTGCTGTACAACCCCCACCACCGCTGGCCATTGGCCATGCTTGCTGGGGCTGATGGGAGTTGGAGGTCAATGTTTGGAGGTTCAAAGGTTTCCTACAACTTCTTTGTGCAATGGACAGCTCCTAGCGCTGGTAGTTAAGCCCTGTCAGGTGTGATTTAAACATGATCGTGTGTGTATGCATTTTTCAGCTTCCTGGTGCAAGGTTCCACGTGCTCAGTGACATGTATGAACCTGATCACTAGCACTCATGTATGCAGTTTCAGCCTGCTAGAATCGTGTGTTTGTAAGGAATGGCTACTTGGCATGCTAATGTCATGTGCCCAGGTGCCTGCAAGCCGGTTGAAATAAGAATGGAAGGAGAACCGTGCTGGATCAGGCCAAGGGGTCAGGGAGAGGCTGATGGGAAAATCTCAAGCAGGATCTGTTCTGCCCACCTGCAATTCCCAAGCAGGCAGCATACAAAATCCTCAATGCCCAGAGCCCTGCCTGGGTCATCCTCCCCACCCCCCAAAATGTGTTGCATCACATTTAGAGCATCCCTCACTGTTGAGGAACGGAGTACAGTTCCTCCCCAAAACAGCACTGGCGCAAGGAGAGCTTGAGTTCACCAAAGCCAATGAGCAAGCTGATACAAAATCATATGGCAGGTTCCAATTACAGCAAAACCATATTTCCTGATGTGGACCATGAGAAGCTGCAAACATTTGGAGGAAAAAAGGTTGCATCCCATAACAGAAGATTTACTCACGGCTGCAACGAATTCCTGGATCTTGCACTTTTGAATTTTCTGCCCCGTCTACTCCCTCCCTGCTAGCAATGGCTTTCTCACGTAATTCTTGATCAAGCTGTCCCTGCGCTGGTGCTACGTATGAAATCATGAAAGCTCAGTGACGTCCACTTTCATAGCCTTAGAGCAATACTGCACAGACGTATCGAGTGTAGCCCAAGGCTGCTAAACTGCATATCCATGAGCTCAGCTTTATTCAGTGGAACCAAAGACTAAGCAGAGGCTGAGTCATTAGCCCATGACCTTCTGGAATTATAAACTATCCAGCCTGCAATCATGTATCATGGCTAGCAATCGGATTAGCAGGCAAACAATGCATAGGCTGAGAGTTATTTGGTCTCATGCTTGCAGATGAAAATTGGAAAGTAGCGTCTGCTTTTGTCAGAGGAAGTCGGTGCTGAATGCAATGCGTGCAAATGTGTGCGCTTTGACCACACTACCTGGAAAGGCCAGCGCTTGGGATGGACTTTGACATATGATTGCTATGCATCTCACAGAAGATACGAAGTGCCTTCCAGTCTCTGCCAATAAAACACTGTGCATCTTTCTTGTATTCTAGCAAAACTCTAGAGCTTGGAATGGAGCGGAAAGCTTTCATTTCCAACTCACTAGAGTTATATTGCAGCTTCAAAGGGTTGGTTCCTCTTGCTGGGGAGCTGACAATATTAAGCTATCTCCTTTCCCATTTTTTTTTAAATTAAAATAAGACTTTGTACATTTTTATTTTTATTTTGCTTAGGAATTGTAATGCTTGTACAGTTGGCGTCAGTAAACTTAAAAGAAAAAAAACAAAACAAAACCCAGAGGATATTTGTATATAGAAAGAAGCTTCTATTCATGCCTTTAATTTATTTTATGTTTGTTGCCTTCCTGTGTGTTAATTAATTTCCACTTTTTAGTATTCTCAAAAACATTGGTTTTTGCATTAATTTTACAAAATTATGTATCTATGATTAGAGGAGCTGCATGCCATCGAAACCAAATTTACGGGATGGAGGCACACTGAGAAGGGACACTTTTCACTACTGATGTATAAGCTTGCCTGACTTGTATTTGTTTCTCTCCTTCAGTAATAGGAATTTTTCACTGCAAACTACTATGTACAAGTAAAAAAAATTTTTTTTTAAATGTGAATCTTCATTCTCTCTCTTGATTTTTAATATCACTTTGCACAGAATAGTTTGAAACAGGATACACGCTCCCTCCTTGTTTTGTAAAGGATGACAAACAGGTTTTAAATAAATAAATAGGCTTTCAGTTTGGAAGAAGTTCCTTTTAAAAAAAACAACCCAAATTGTCACTCTCTGTATTTAAGGTAAAGGTACCCCTGCCCGTACAGGCCAGTCGTGTCCGACTCTAGGGTTGTGCGCCCATCTCACTTAAGAGGCCGGGGGCCAGCGCTGTCTAGAGACACTTCCGTGTCACGTGGCCAGCGTGACGAAGCTGCTCTGGCAAGCCAGCACCAGCGCAGCACACGGAAACGCCGTTTACCTTCCCACTATAAAGCAGTACCTATTTATCTACTTGCACTTAGGGGTGCTTTCGAACTGCTAGGTGGGCAGGAGCTGGGACCGAAAGACAGGAGCTCACCCCGCTGCGGGGATTCGAACTGCCGACCATGCGATCGGCAAGCCCTAGGCACTGAGGTTTTACCCACAGCGCCACCCGCGTTCCCGTACTTAAGGTAGGTTATAGGAAAAAGAGTTGATGTCAGTTGAACTATACAACACCCCACTGCTGTAACCCATCAAGCACTTGATGCTCTTAGTAAGGGCCACAGCTCAGGGTTAAGACACCTGCTTTCCATGCAGAAGGTCGCAGGATCGATCCCTGACATCTTCAGATAGCACTGTCCCATATCCGAAACCCTGTAAAATTGCTGGCGGGTGCCATAGATAATACTGAGCTAGATGGACTCGGGTAGTTTTGTATGTTCCTACCACTCTCCACATTAGGGATGCGGGTGGCGCTGTGGGTTAGCCCAAGGAGCCTAGGACTTGCTGATCAGAAGGTCGTTGGTTCGAATCCCCGTGATGGGGTGAGCTCCCATTGCTCGGTCCCTGCTCCTGCCAACCTAGCAGTTTGAAAGCACATCAAAGTGCAAGTAGATAAATAGGTACCGCTCTGGCAGGAAGGTAAACAGCATTTCCGTGCGCTGCTCTGGTTCGCCAGAAGTGGCTTAGTCATGCTGGCCACATGACCCGGAAGCTGTACACCGGCTCCCTCAGCCAATAAAGCGAGATGAGCGCTGCAACCCCAGAGTCGGTCACGACTGGACCTAATGGTCAGGGGTCCCTTTACCTTTACCTTTACCACTCTCCACACAGACTTCCTGCAGTTCCAAGCAACAAAATTCCCTAGAAGATTGGGCATTTATCATAGTAAGTCAAAGGCTAGCCAGGACTGCAATAGGCAGACACTTGGGTTGACGGTAGTGAATTGCAGAAATAACCTATACTTAGAAGAAGTTTTCCCCAATGTGGCCAGCGCTAGCGACTCATTGTTGACAGCCATAAGCTGCTAAATTGCCGGTTGTGTTGAATGCAATGGGTGTTGCTCTGTTGATGGAAGGCATCTGTTAACAGAATACAGCGGGAGGGAATTATAAGTAAATTTCCCACCCCCTATTTCCTGCAAATCCAAAATCTGAACTGAATAAAAATGAGAAAGAGAGAAGACCCAATTGCGATAGATTCGCCCACCCGCATTGTAGCTGAAGTTAAGAAATATTTCATTTTGGTGTGTTAGGAATGTAGGGGGCCTGTAATAGTGAAGTTCCTCTATGTGGATGGGATGCTACTCTGGAGAACTAAAAATGAGCTAAAAAATGTTAGGGTTTTAAATCGGATACAGCCTTTTCTGGGTTGGTTGAGCAACTAACCAGATTTTAACGGGAATGGGAATTAGTTTGTGGTCCACCAGAAAGGATTGGTTTATGAGAAGTGGATTCTTTGCACGCCGTATCACCATAAAAGAGAATGATAAGATGGCAAAGAAAAGAGCAACTTTTTCATAAAACAGCTTTTGAAAAATCCCCATGTGGTGAAGGAAGGGGCAAGAGAAGTCTTTTATCTAAGCTTTCCAGAGATCAAAGTTCTCTTTTCTTTTCCATTCTTCAATGCACATTGCAGGTTTCCGCCCTCCAAAAAGATGTTAGGTAAGACCTGGGTAAAACTTCAAAGCCAAATTTAAAAAAAAGGTGGCATGTTGAAAAGAGACAATTCAGGTGGGAAAGGGTTGGTGATATTTATGTGCATGCATTCATTTATACAGAAGTAAAATAGATGTTGTTTGTTCTCTGAGCTGTTGCGAGGAGAGCATTAAAGCACTTGGAAGATTTTTTAAAAAAGCTTTTAATGCAAAGTTCTGTAGGAATACTACACCTGGATCAGACTGAAAGCCCATCAAGTCAATTGTTCTGTGGCCAGCCAGATGTTCAGATGTTCAGTGCCAGATTATCAAATAAGAAGAGCAGGTCTATAGGCCTTCTAGGGGCCCCGCAACAGTGGATCAAAATACTATTGACTTGATCTTGAAAGACAATTACAAAAGCGTATTGGGAGATAATTTGCAAGCCTCCCCCCAGGTTTCGACTGCCTAGAGGACTCTGCGGGTTTAATCTGACACTACAAACCTGGCCAGATCCAAGTGGGAGGCAGCTGACTGCAAAGACCAGCCTGGCAACACAATGCCAGGCGGTAATAGCCATAATCAAATCCAAGTTAGGAGCATAGGAGCCAACTCCTAGGGGCCAAGGTCCCTTTGGCACCCCCCCAAAAAAATTTGAGGGGGGCCACCAAAGTAAATGAGGGATGCAGGTGATGCTGTGGGTTAAACCACAGAGCCTAGGACTTGCCGATCAGAAGGTCGGCGGATCAAATCCCCGTGACGGGGTGAGCTCCCATTGCTCAGTCCCTGCTCCTGCCAACCTTTGAAAGGTACCGCTCCCAGTTTGAAAGCCCATCAAAGTGCAAGTAGATAAATAGGTACCGCTCAGGCGGGAAGGTAAACGGCGTTTCCTTGTGCTGCTCTGGTTCACCAGAAGCGGCTTAGTCATGCTGGCCACATGACCCGGAAGCTGTACACTGGCTCCCTCGGCCAGTAAAGCGAGATGAGCACTGCAACCCCAGAGTTGTCCACAACTGGACCTAATGTTCAGGGGTCCCTTTATCTTTATGTAGTGAATAAACGGTGAACCAACATACTTCACTTCCCCATCTCCCACAATTCCTCTTCATTTGCCCAGATTTCACCTCCCACCTGTCCTTGAGTAGGTAAACAACCCCCAAGTCAAAGACATCATCTCCTCCTCCTCCTCCTTGGAGAAGAAGAGAAGAAGAGTTTGGATTTGATATCCCGCTTTATCACCTAAGGAGTCTCAAAGCGGCTAACATTCTCCTTTCCCTTCCTCCCCCACAACAAACACTCTGTGAGGTGCATGAGGCTGAGAGACTTCAGAGAAGTGTGACTGGCCCAAGGTCACCCAGCAGCAGCAAGTGGAGGAGTGGGGAAGCGAACCCGGTTCCACAGATTACGAGACTACCGCTCTTAACCACTACACCACACTGGCTCTCCAGCAGGAGGAGGCTTAGCAACACCTCCTGGAAGTGCGTCTTTGGGCCGACTCGCCATCAGGATGGGCTGGAAGGTAAACAGCGTTTCCATGCGCTGCTCTGGTTTCGCCAGAAGCGGTTTAGTCATGCTGGCCACATGACCCGGAAGCTGTACGCCGGCTCCCTTGGCCAATAAAGCAAGATGAGCGCCACAACCCCAGAGTTGGCCACGACTAGACCTAATGGTCAGGGGTCCCTTTACTTATACCTTTTTACCAAAGTAAATGGGCAATGCCCAAATATTTTATTCAAGTTGGCACCCCTGGTTAGAAGCGAGTACCATAGTTTAATTGTGCCCTATGTGGAAAAGTACTGCTTTATATCTGTCCTGTATTTTCCAACACTCAGGCATTATGAGGGAGGGAGGAAACCTTTATCCACTTGGTGCATGGATAATTCTATGCCCTTCTATCACGTCGCCTCTTCCTCACCTTTTTTCTGAACTAAGATGTCCCAAATGCTGCAACCTTTCTTCGTAGTTGTTCCACCTTGTGATGAATTTGGTTGCCCTTTCCTTAACCTCTCCCAATATCCTTTTTGAGGTGGTGTGCTGGAGGAAAAATTGCTTAAAACTAGTGGGCATGGCAAACCTTGCCAGGTTGCCTGGGTCCTGGCAGCTGCCCAAGGGTGCCATGGGCCTTGGGGACATAATTAGTGAAGTGATGAGTGATTAAGTGGCACAGCTTCCCACACCCACATTTTCAACCCATGCCGGCACCTTTTTTGTAAAAGCAGCAGCAAAAAGGCCCTTACTGTGGAAGCTGTGTGCTCCCCACCGCGGCTTTTGCCTGGAGTTGCAGGCAATAACACGACCAAGAAAATGTCACTTGACTTTAGAGGAACATGGAGCAGATGTCTGGCCTTTAAAGAGCAGGATTGCATTTTGTCACCTTATAAAAGAATATAGGCTAGTAAATGGGCTTTGGGACTTCTCCATGGGTTTTCTAGATGCTTTGGTCTCTGCATCTGGCAATTGAAGATGGGACCACGGCTACACCAGTGGGTTTTGCATTTACTGCCTGCATTCAGTTGGCAAAGCAATTAGCCCTTTTGCTGCAAAGCCAGCATCTGAATTACCCTCAAAATTTCCTGCGCAAAACTACTTTCCATCTGCCTGGTGTTTTCACCACCGGGAACAAGTTACACCTGCGCTCCATACAGAGTTCGTATTGGCTTTCAACCCACTTCCAAATGCAATACTAGGTGTTACTTTTGGACCGTAAAGAGCACTGTTATATAACCCAACCGATCATCTTCTTTGTTCTCCTTAACCAAGAGGAAAACCCTTGTGGATAAGCTATTTTCAGTTAAAAATCTGGCTTATTGTAAAGGAAGAAGAAGAAGAAGAAGAAGAAGAAGAAGAAGAAGAAGAAGAAGAAGAAGAAGAAGAAGAAGAAGAAATCCCCAAATAATTGTTTCTCAAAATAAATGTCTTCCAGCCACAGTCCTAAACAGATTGCATTTGTTGTTGTTGTTGTTTAGTCGTTTAGCTTCCACTGCCTCCCGCAGTTTGGTCAGACTCATGTTTGTGGCTTTGAGAACACTGTCCAACCATCTCGTCCTCCTCTGTAGTCCCCTTCTCCTTGTGCCCTCCATCTTTCCCAACATCAGGGTCTTTCCCAGGGAGTCTTCTCTTCTCATGAGGTGGCCAACGTATTGGAGCCTCAGCTTCAGGATCTGTCCTTCCAGTGAGCACTCAGGGCTGATTTCCTTCAGAATGGATCGGTTTGATCTTCTTGCAGTCCATGGGACTCTCAAGAGTCTCTTCCAGCACCATAATTCAAAAGCAACAATTCTTTGGTGATCAGCCTTCTTTATGGTCCAGCTCTCACTTCCATACATCACTACTGGGAAATCCATAGCTTTAACTATACGGACCTTTGTTGGCAAGGTGATGTCTCTGCTTTTTAAGATGCTGTCTAGGTTTGTCATTGCTTTTCTCCCAAGAAGCAGGCGTCTTTTAATTTTGTGGCTGCTGTCACCACCTGCAGCCACAAAATTAATCTGCAGCCAGATTGCTACCAAATCAATCTGCAGCCAGATTGCATTTACTCCCAAGTAAAGACCCCACTGATGTCAATACATCTTCATTGCAATACCAATGAAATGAAGCCTGTATTCTGGCCAGCCATGAAGGAGGGTGTTGGAAAACACAAACAGAGCATGTTGAAGGTGCCGTGTAATAGATTTATTTGTGCACACAATGCATTTTACAGCCGGTTTAAAAAGGACGAAGGCATTACTCTCGCGTGTGTACATACCAGCAACACTCTTGTGTAATAAAACCAACATATACTTTCTCGTTTAAAAAATAGGCATATATGAAAACTGGGCATATATACAAATAAAGTGGAAAAAAAACAACCCATCTATTTTCTCTTTTTAAAAAAAGTTTTACAGCCTTTACATTTTTGATACCTTCTAGAAACGGGGCACAAAAATATAGATGATGTGCACTAAAGAAGATACAGATCTTGGAGACACCGCACAGTCTTTGGTATTACTAACTGGTACCTGCAAGCACTTGAGTGGTTTCTATAGGATCAGGGATGAGTCACCAGGTGCCCCCCCAACACTACAAGGACTACAACTCCCATTATCCTTGAGCATTGGCTGTGTTAACCAGGGCTGATGGGAGTTGTGGTTCAATAACAGCCAAAGGCCCAATACATTTTCCATCTCTGCCTTGAATCCTGACAAGACAGAAGTACTGTTTCTGGGGGACAGGAGGCGGGTGGGTGTGGAGGACTCCTTGGTCCTGAATGGGGTAACTGTGCCCCTGAAAGACCAGGTGCGCAGCCTGGGAGTCATTCTGGACTCGCAGCTGTCCATGGATGCACAGGTCAATTCTATGTCCAGGGCAGCTGCTTACCAGCTCCATCTGGTACGCAGGCTGAGACCCTATCTGCCTGTGGACTGTCTCGCCAGAGTGGTGCATGCTCTAGTTATCTCTCGCTTGGACTACTGCAATGCGCTCTACGTGGGGCTACCTATGAAGCTGACCCGGAAGCTACAACTAATCCAGAATGTGGCAGCCAGACTGGTGACTGGGAATGGCTGCCGAGACCACATAACACCAGTCTTGAAAGATCTACATTGGCTCCCAGTATGTTTCCAAGCACAATTAAAAGTGTTGGTGCTGACCTTTAAAGCCCTAAACGGCCTCAGTCCAGTATACCTGAAGGAGCGTCTCCACCCACATTGTTCAGCCCGGATGCTGAGGTCCAGCGCAGAGGGCCTTCTGGCAGTTCCCTCATTGCGAGAAGCAAAGCTACATGGAACCAGGCAGAGGGCCTTCTCGGTAGTGGCACCCGCCCTGTGGAACACCCTCCCACCAGATGTCAAAGGAAAAAAACAACTACCAGACTTTTAGGAGACATCTGAAGGCAGCCCTGTTTAGGGAAGCTTTTAATATCTGAAGGAGTATTGTATTTTAATATTTTGTTGCAAGCCGCCTGGAGTGGCTGGGGAAACCCAGCCAGATGGGTATAAATAAATAAATTATTATTATTATTATTATTATTATTATTATTATTATTATTTCTGCAGCTGCCTTATGCGGAGATGGACCACCTCGCCCAGGAATGTCTCCTTTGCCTGGCAGCAGCTCCCCCAAATCCCAGGCACAAATCTTCCCCAGCCTTGCCAGGAGCCCTCTTTTAACTGGTGGTACTGGGCTTTGAGTGTGTGAATTATATTATCTGACAACGATCCCAGCGGCACCTTTTCCGCTGCTCATGGTCCTGTTGTGTTGCACCAATTTTTTCCAACAAATAATGTTATTGACAGCCGCTGCTCCTAAGATTCAAAAGCAAGTGGGAACTTTGATTTGTGCCGACTTCCCCCAAGTTCATTATCACACCAGGTGGTCAAATGCTATGGCGCCATCTCCCTGAGGTGGGTTTAGAAAGCAGGCCACTGCCTTCCTACGCAGCCATTGTCACAAGGTGGCAGTAGCGAATCCTCAAGCTGGCTGTGTCCTCCAACAAGACTTCATCATGCCACCCTTGTAGGATCCCTGATTATCACCCCTTTCAGAGATACAGGGTCACAGGAAAAAAACACACAATCCCTTTGCTGTTCTGCAGTCAGCCTTCGGGGTTGAACTTCAGAAGTCCCTGCAGTCCCTATACGGGGCATAGCTGTCAACCATCCCTTATTTGGCGGGAAAGTCACTTATCCCAGCGCTGTGTCCCGCTGCTGTCCCTTATTGATGATGTCCCTTAAATTTCCCGGGTTTCAAAGGAAGCAGCTCCTCTCCCTCACTCCCTGCCAGCCAGGAGGAGGGAGGCTCCAACTGTGTTGCTTGGCTGCGTTGCTCACCCAATAAGGAGTCTAAGAACGACTGGGGGGTGGAGCTTGCATGCCTTGTGCCGATCAAATCGGCTGCGTTGCCTGGGGACTTGCCTTTGCTCAGCACTTCCCAGCGGAGAGGTGACAGTGGTTTTCCTTGCTGCATCCCCTTTGCCAGGTTGCTGCGCTGTGGGAACCACCGCTTGAGGCTTCATTTGGCTGTTGGCTGGGCTTTCTGCCTTTGGCTTGGAGGGGCTCAGAAGTTGAACATACCTGTGCCTGGAAAATCCCTTTTTTTGGCTGCTGGTCCCTTATTTTCAAATCTGTAAGTTGGCAGCTATGATATGGGGTCATGTATCTCCTTCATGAACCTCTGGCTTTAGATCTTGGAAAGGCCAGAGCACATGCTTTATCTGCCTAAGTTCATTTTCTGGCATCTGCTGATAGGACTGGGAAAGACCACACTGGAGAGCTGCTGCCAGCCAGTGTTGACAACACTGATCTAGAGGGCCTGATGTGAAATATGACAGCTTCCTTTGTCGCTCTCTGCATTTTTGCCATCGAGCCACTGCTCCACAATGGAAGAAACAAAAAGGTCTTTGATTTCTATTTCTAATTCAACTTTCAATTAGACTGGAAGACTAAACATTTTCTACAAAATAGAAACAGGACCTATGCTTTTAAAAATCTCTCTCTGTTAAAACATGGCCAGTCAAGAAAGGAATAATGCTTTTTGTCCAAGTGGGTTAGATGTGATCCTCTAGAGCAATGTTTCCCAACCTTGTGCCTCCAGCTGTTTTTGGATTACAATTCCCATCATCCCTTGCCACTGGTCTTGCTAGTCAGGGATGATGGGAGTCGTAGTTCAAAGGTTGTTTTCTGCTGCTCCAGAGAAGCGGACACGGAGCAATGGTTCCAAACTACAAGAAAAAAGATTCCACCTAAACATTAGGAAGAACTTCCTGACAGTAAGAGCTGTTCGACAGTGGAATTTGCTGCCAAGGAGTGTGGTGGAGTCTCCTTCTTTGGAGGTCTTTAAGCAGAGGCTTGACAACCATATGTCAGGAGTGCTCTGATGGTGTTTCCTGCTTGGCAGGGGCTTGGACTCAATGGCCCTTGTGGTCTCTTCCAACTCTATGATTCTATGATTCTATGAAAAACAGCTGGAGGCACAAGGTTGGGAAACACTGCTCTAGGGGCCTGTTGGTTTCCAGTTACCACCTGCCCCAGGCAGACCGACAAAAATATTAGGAAAGATCAAAACCTAAGGGCAGTGAAAAAAAGTTTCCGCACTAGGCATATACTAACCGAGGAGCTGCAGCCAATTCCAGCCCTTTGACTCTGCACTTCATGGTTTTTCAATATGTTGTGAGGCACCAATAATGCACAGGAATTGACTTCAGAAATATCTGCTGAAATCTCTGCTAAATCAAGCTTTTTATATACATATATAAACCCACACACAGAGAACAGTTATTTTGGGGAAAGTCTACCATACTGAACATAATTGTTCTGCAATAATTGCCTTTCTTGTTGAAAGTGTAAGTTGGCCATTTTGTAACAATATGGCACAATCCTTTTAGCTCCTGTCTGCACTGATATTAATAGCATTTTTCTGTAGCAATGCATATGTATGCATATGCAGTAATCCCAGCTGTGTATGCCAATTCCTGGATGTTAAGAAGACTGCTTTATGCTGATGCGACACTGCAACTGGAATAAAGCCCTACTTAAAATACAGCTTGGCTCCTGAGCGCTTCTGTACATTGCAACCTGAGCGGGATATTTAAAAAGCTACTTTTAAGTGTGGATTTTGTTTACCCTGGAGGATGACCAGAACAGGCCACCTCCACGAAGCCATTCAGAAGGCTGCTCTGCTCTCTTGCATCTTTCCATTCCTCATACTGAGGGCTCACGGTTGCCAATACAGTCATATCTTGGATCCCAAACACCTTGCAAGTCGAACGTTTTTGCTCCTGAACGCCGCAAACCCAGAAGTGACTGTTCTGGTTTGAGAACGTTCTTTGGAACCCGAACATCCAACATGACTTCTGATTGGCTGCAGGAGCTTTGGAAGTCGAACGGACTTCCGGAACGGATTCCGGTTGACTTCTGAGATACCAGTGTGATGCACATCTCTACGAGAGATGAAGAAATTCTGTTTGCAATTAAACAAGGGGTGATGCTTCTTGCCACTGCCACTGCCACTGCCCCATCCTTCAAAGGACAAGGCAAAACCCGTCATGCTGTGAAGTTGCAAAGGAAGTTAAAAGGGGGGGTGTCGGCGTCTGTATCCTGCTCACACTAAATGCAGAAGTCTCCTTGATCTGAATGCAGCTGCGTTGGGCTCCTAACAATTGCGTTACATGACTACTACAAACAATCTGTGGATGCTCGTATTTGTTGATCTATAAGCCTGCTTCTTCTTTTCTCCTCTTAGAAGTCTTTATCCCAGCCTGAAAGCTCATCTGGTGGGGTTCCCTGTTCAGGAGGGTATCGGTCAAAGTAGCTGTAATCCATTGGACCAGAAAGCTGCGAAAGAAATACATGTAAAGAAAATCTTAAGGGGGACACCAGGCAAAAAGCAGTTACAGAATCATAACTATCAGCTGAGATCCAGCTCCGAGGGCCTTCTGGCGGTTCCTCACTGCAAGAAGTGAAGTTACAGGGAACCAGGCAGAGGGCCTTCTCGGTAGTGGCACCCGCCCTGTGGAACGCCCTCCCACCAGATGTCAAGGAAATAAGGAGCTATGCAATCTTTAGAAGGCATCTGAAGGCAGCCCTGTATAGGGAAGTTTTTAATGTTTGATTATGTTTCTTTATATGCTAGGAGCTGCCCAGAGTGGCTGGGGCAACCCTGTCAGATGTGTGGGGTACAAATAATAAAATTATTACCATCATCACCATCACCTAGTCCAACCCCACTGGCATTTAAGGCACATAGGCTTTGAACGACTTCCTAGCCACATTCCCAAAGCATGCTGGGATAACATCATGTCAGGCAATGGCACTCATTACAACTATCCACTGATCCTGCCCAAATGAAATCAAACACCATTGACGCAGAAGAGAGGTTCTGTGAGACCAGAGTTTGAATCCCCGCTTGGCCCTTCTGACGCAAACAAGACTTCACCCTTGTGCAAATGGTCAAATGACAAGCGTTTAATGCCACATAGTATGACGTTCTCAGTACCTCTCTTTTTAAAGGAGACGTTAACTTCCTTGCCTTGAGTCCTTCCCAGTTAAAACCGTTCAGCCACCTAGGAAGGAAGTTTCAGAACAAGAAGATCAGTGAAACAGGCTTCAGTGGTTATAAGACAAGAGGTGCATCTGTCTTGGAAGGAAACAACATCACACCTTCATCCTCCCTTTGTGGCCACAAAAGGACTTCCATGTTTCTCCTCTGCTCTACAGCATCAGAGACAAAAGCAGGAGAGAAAGAAGCGACCTTGGTTTGCAAGGAACCCCGCCATTCCTTTCCTTACCTATGCCTCTTAATATCATGGATACCATTCTTCAGATTTCCTAACCTCTCAGTTGGATTTTGCCTACAAAACAAAACAAAACAAAAGCAAAGTCAACGCTCCATAATTTGGAAGCTTCGTAATTTAATAATACTATCACCTTCTGTGTTCTAATGCAATTCAACAGGTTGGATCCTATCTATATATATATTAAAAGAGCCTGAATCAGCCTTCCCCAACTTGGTGCCCTTCAGTTGCCTGTTAGCAAACAGATTTGATACTTCCAAGGGCTTTCCCCAGAAAACCTCCATTTGCACCAGTTGTATATTTAAAATCAAGACAGAGAAACTTTCAGCATGACCTTATAAATAATATGCTCTTGGTCCGCAGGAAGTGGGGCTGATTTCTAGTAATGTTCATTTTGTTGGTATTTGCAAGTGGGTGGGGGAGTGGGAGAGTGTGTGTGCTCCAGCCGCCAGAATACATGGCTTGAAATATCCTCAGCAACTTGAGAGAGAGAAGTGTTATGAAAAAAATCAATGATGTGTCATCATAAATGTATGGGAATCAGTGCATTTACACGTACCACATGTCCACAAAATGTCAAAACCTACAGGTGGTGAAAAATGGCCTTTACAGCATGGCTCAGTTAAATAGTGGCAAAGTTTCCAGATGTGCTTATTTGGTCCTGTTTTCTCAACGAACGTGCCAATTTCTTGATGAAAGATCACCTTTACCAGTAAAACCTGAGCTGAAACGGTACAGAGAGCAACAAAGCGGCCATGTTTATTCCTAGCCAGCCTTGAGACTCCCCTAGTCACATAGCAGGAAATTCTTCCCTGAGCCTCCCTTCTGTGAAACAGGTTTAACAAATGTTGATAACTATCCAATCAGACTTGTCAAAAGAGCAGATTCCTATGCATGAACGAAACAGGTCTGTGACAATGGATTATGGAGTCATGGCATTCACAGTTATTGGTATGAGCTTTCGTGTGCATGCACAATTCTTCAGTTGGTGTCTAAGGTGCTACTGGAAGGATTTTTTATTTATTTTGTTCTCAAATTTCTGTTGTAGACCGCCTCTTTCTGTGATGCTTGTATGATGCTTGTGGGTGGTCTTTGGCTAACGCACCCTTTCTCAACCTGTGGGTCCCCAAATGATGGGGACCCAAAGGTTGAGAACTGCTGGGCTAAGGGGTTGGGCAATTCCTACAGTCTTTAAAAATTGTCACACACCTTTGTTCTGGGCTCCCTTGTCTCCTTGCATGGAGAGACTCTACTTGCAAACAGTTCAATAGAGATCAGCAGCTTGCCTTGTTTTCTTTGTTGCCTCTGAAATATACTCTGAGTCGAGAGTGGATTTCATGCCCTTTATTCAGCTCATAGTGGTGAGGAGGAATGGAAGTTCCCCCGGAATGTCTGCTTTATATACATTATTTACACAATGGGCCCCACGTGATTGGCTAATTCCGGGATTCTCCTGTAGGCCAATCAGGTTGCGGATTCACTTCCACCTGGAGCTGGATTGGGTGGCTCCTGTGGACCAATCAGACTGCTGCATTCTGGATCCTATTGTTCTAGGACCAATCAGGCGGCTGCATTCTGAATCCTATTGTTCTAGGACCAATCAGGCTGCTGCATTCTGAATCCTATTGTTCTAGGACCAATCAGACTGCTGTATTTTGGATCCTATTAAACTCAGTACATAACAGCCTCACTGTTTCATCTCTGACCATGATGCAAGGGATATCTTTTCTCTTGATAGGGGAGGGGGCCGAGGCTGTAAAAACCAAACCCCATTTTCCCCCCACAACAGAAGAAATGATAAAAGCCAAAGGCGACGACTCATCCTTACTGCAAAGGGTGCAGCACCAATGCTCTGATCATTGCTACTTTGCACACTCAAGGTATAGCAGAGTAGAAGCTTCTTGTACGCCGTGTGCCATATTAAAACCGCTGCCGGCTTGTAGTTAATTATAAGACAGGAGGCTAAGAGCATGAACAGATTGGGGGTTCATTCAGGACACTGAGGTGCTGAGTCAATGAATCCAGTCTGCTTAAAGTGGGGCAAACAGAAGACCTGGAAGAGAGGTCCTGGATCAGGGTCCATGTGCCCTTCTGCAGCAACCTTGATCTTCCAGTTTGCCTGGTCTTCTGTCTCTTTCTCTGGTGACAGATGCCTGTCTCCAGGTGGTCTCCCATCGAGGCACAGCCAAGATCTGGGCTGGCTCAGCTTCAGCAAGGCCGTTGAATCACCTGCCTTTTTTTTTTTTTACTTCCATGTGCAATGGGCTTGCAAGAATGGGATGTGTCCATCCCAAAGTCCCAAGAAGCAGGCCTCTGAAAACAAGGTAAAGGCCTCAGAACCTCAGCCTTCAAGGGGCGAATTGGCAGCAACTTCCAGTTCACGTCTTTGGTTTTATGTTGGTTGCCTAGCAACTTGCGAGGAAGATTTTAATGTGAGCAGGGAAGCCAAAATGCAGCTGATTAACACAGAAACAAGTGCAGCCTAATCTGAAGAGAAGAGTCGGGGAGACAGCAGGCCCCAGTGAGGCTTTGGGTCTGGGCAAAAGTTGCTTGAGCATAAATAGGCAGCCTGGCTATAGACTTTGATTGTACGTATCTACCTTTACTCAGAATGCCCAAAGTGGACAGAGCAATCAAATAGCAATACTTGCACGGAACTGCACTGTAAAATAAATAATAAAGTATCTCACACCCGGTAAACATTACGCAAACAATGCATTTAAAAAAAAACAAAAACCAAACACCCTCAGTTTAATAGTTAACACCCAAACATCTCAGCAGGATCTTTTTTGCTTCAAAAGAGAGAAAAGATAGGTTTTGGCTTAAGTTTAACAAGCTTTGATTTTGGGCGCCTGGCAGAATGTAACACGGCTAAAGTATTCTTTTCACACCTTCGCGACCAAATTGCCCTCCTCACCTGCAGAGCCGCCGAATCAAATCTTCAGGCCGCTTTGTGATTATCCTGGGAAAATCCAGCCTTTCGACGCCTTTCAGAATCAAATTGTAGGTCATCATTTGATCGACCCCAGAAAATGGAGGACTAGAGTAAATGTCATGATTTTTAGAAATGCATTGGGCGGGGGGGGGGGGGAGAGAGAAGGAAAAGAAAAAAAGAAAAATGCTTGAGTAAAAAGGAGTTAGTAATGACAAAAGAGAAATTCTATTTTAGATACAGGTAAAATTCGCAGAAAGCTGTTTTATAGCAAGTCTCACTAATTGTCCTAGCAGCCCAGTATTGTCTATTCTGACTGGTAGCAGCAATCCAAGGTCTCTTCCACCGGGTTGGACTAGATGACCCCTGTGGTCCCTTCCAACTCTCTACAATTCTATAAATCTCTGACCTGCTACCTGGTGCTTTTAAATGAAGATACTGGGGATTGAACCTGGTGACTCTTGTTTGCAAAGCAGATGCTCTACCACTGAGCTATATTATTTCCCGATTAATGCCCATGCAAATATGAATGAAGAAAGAAAGAAAGAAAGAAAGAAAGAAAGAAAGAAAGGAAGGAAGGAAGGAAGGAAGGAAGGAAGGAAGGAAGGAAGGAAGGAAGGAGGGAGGGAAGGAAGGAAGGAAGGAAGGAAGGAAGGAAGGAAGGAAGGAAGGAGAAGGGAGAAAGCTAGACCCCCTAACAGTTTGGCTACACTGAACCTTAAACAGAGATCATTCTGAAATATGAATGTATTATTACGGATTTGTGGGGGTCCTGCCTTCCCCTAGGTTCCTGGGTGCTGAGAATCAAGGTGAGCAGATAGGTGTTGGATTTAGAAGTGTAAAAATTCAGGCTAAGCTTCTGTTCCAGACCAGGGCATTGCCTGAGGGGGGAAGTTATTAAGAAGTGCAAAGAGAGATCCTTGAGTCTGGGCAAACAGAGGTTGCCAGGGTTACGGTGGACAATGGCTGAGACAGAAGGGATTGGGCGAGGGGGTTTGTTGGAAGAAGATGGAGGAAGTAGGAGAGCACCACGTGGAGATGAAGGAGAAGAAGCCATCAACGCCAGGCGGAGGCTGATTCAGCTGCTTGTGGATCTGAGCTTGCTGCTCTTCAGAGCCGTGGCGGAGCTAGCGGATTTGGCACCTGGAGCGGGGGGGGGGGCGTGGTGTGGCACATCCTCGAACCCAGCTATAAAGTGTGGGCTCTACAATATGGACTCTCTCCATAATATAATAACCAAGCAAAACAACAGCAAATAACCTATTTGTGTAAAGAGTTCATCGAAGCAGTGATTCCTGAGGTAACTGACTTGGCACTTACTTTCCTGTCAGCAGCTCATACACTAGGATACCAAGAGACCAGAAGTCCACGCTGAAATCGTGTCCTTTATTCAGGATGACTTCAGGGGCAACGTACTCAGGAGTCCCGCAGAACGTCCAGGTCTTTTGCCCAGCTCCAATCTTCTTAGCGAACCCAAAATCAACCTCATGGGGAGAAGAGCAAATACTATCATCAGACAGTGAGGCATTTAGCTTTGGCTGTTCTCATTTGCAGCATCTAGCCCATGCTGGCTTTGCGTAACCCAGGGCATTTACAAGTGGGCTTTGGAAGGCCAAGGGAAGTGGGCTGCCATTTACAGTGGTACCTTGGTTCTCAAACTTAATCCGTTCCGGAAGTCCGTTCCAAAACCAAAGCATTTCTAAAAACAAGGCGTACTTTCCCACAGAAAGTAATGCAAAATGGATTAATCCGTTCCAGACTTTAAAAAGCAACCCCTAAAACAGCAATTGAACATGGATTTTACTATCTAACGAAACCATTGATCCATAAAATGAAAACAATAAACAATGTACTGCAGTCACACAATCAATCAATCAGTAGCTGTACTGGGTTCCACACAGGCACAAAAACAAAAGAGCCGCAAAAACAGAAACGCAAAATAAATAGCAAAAACAGACAGACCTCAGCATAACACTCAAAATGGAAGTGTGGCACTAAAAATGGAAGCATAACACTCAAAACGGAGCACATTCGGCTTCCCAAAAATGTTTGCAACACTTACTTCTGGGTTTGCAGTGTTTGGGTTCCAAGTTGTTTGAGTACCAAGGCATTTGAGAACCAAGGTACCACTGTACTTAAAATGTACAGGATGGCAAAAAGGTTGCTTTTCTCTTCCATCTGTTCTGCTCCCTCTGCCAGCTTGGTGCCTACAGTGACTTCCAGAAAAGTCCTTTACTTCCCCAGCGCATAGTTAAATTATGGAACTCGTTGTGACGTTAACATATGAGAGTGCTGGAGGTGAAATAGTTAAACAGGTTGCCCAGTCAGGGTGGAGTCAGAGGGACTATAAAACCAGCTCTGGGAGGGGCGAAGGGCAGAGTTCATTGGGAGTTGGGTGGTTGGTTGGAGTGGGAGTGAATTGGGATAGAGTGTGGGTAGGTTGAGTTAGTGTAGCAAAATAGGCTGAGTCAGAAACAGTTAGGAGCTAGGAAGACGAGTAAATATCTGAGAGGTGGTTTAGTGAGTGAGAGCAGGTAGCGGAAGTTATAGGTCTGGATAGGCACCCCATGAATGTAATTGACCGATACCGTTTATGAAACCACACGCTTGTTAAACTGCAATAAATACACAGAAATTTATGTTCTAATTTAACCCTGACTGGACTCAGTATTGTACCAGGTAGGGCCTGGCTGGTGGCAGCGAGAAATAAAGTGGTGGCACAGGGATCAATAGACGGTGAAACGTCCGGGGACGGACCCTGTGTGATCGCCACACGTGTTCCCACAGGAGGCAGTGACACTGGTCCTGCTAGCTAGGAATGATGGGAGTTGTAGTCCAGACTGGAGACCCCAGTTTGGGAAACCCTGGTCTACCCAAACCAGTAGCAGCTCTCCATGGTGTCTACAAGTCTTTCCCAGCCCAACTTGTAGACACCAGGGGTTGAATCTTGACCTTAGCATATATACTGAGCTATGGCCCTTCCATTATCCTATTTTCACCTTAGCATTTTGAGGGGGTACTTTGGTTCTGCTGCACACAGGTATGTCAAGAACCTATGAAGAGTCTGTTTTAAAATATGGATGCAATTCGTCAATCGGCAACTGGGTGGTCCATGGAAGGAGGAGATTACGGGTGGCTTGCTGGTTTCCATCCTCACTCTACCTCAGTGGAGTGAAAGGTAGTTTCCTTTCTTTGTGAATGTTCCCCTTGACTTTGGCCTGGCAAACGATATTCCTCAGAGGCCCAGATCTGACCCAGGAGGCCTCCCACAATTGCTGACCTCGAGGATCATTCCTTCCGCTTAGACCAAGCACACAATTTACAGGAAGATTCTTGTGAATTAAAATTGTAACCTGGGAGGAAGGGGGTGAAATTGACACACCCAGGGGAATAATATTCCTTCCTAACCCTCGGGTTGAGTGCGACAGAGGCTTCAAGGATTAAGTGCTCTTAAAATTTCCCGTTAACGGGCATGGCACTGGATGAAAAGCAAGCTTCTCTCTGCAGGACAGTTATGGGCATTAAAGAAAAACAAACCAACCACAACCTCACCAGCTTTATATATCCTTGAGCATCCAAAATTAAATTTTCGGGCTTCAAGTCCCTGTAGATCACACTGATGTAATGCAAATATTCGACGGCTTCCGTCACACATCCAACACAGAACTTTGTAGTGGTTTCATCAAAGCTCCCTCTGAAATAAAGCAAACATTTCCCATCTTTTTCACACTGGCTGTACTTCTGTAGTTCCTCCATATCCCATGCAATCCTTGAGCTCCAGAAATCAAGATCCTCTATCTCTCTCACATTTTATTTGATACAAGGAGAGTTGGGTCTAAATAAGCAGGTCTGCTCTGTAGTATATAGCTTGAGGGCTCCTACAGATTTCATTTTCATTGCACGTTCATGATTATTTGTGCTCATGATGCTATTTAGGGGTGGTCATGCCCAAAACCGCTTCCAATACTATTTGTGTGTGCAAAAGTTTGGGGGCAGTCACACTGCTTCATTACCAGTCAAGTTTGTAACAAAGAACTTCCTGCTGAAATCATTCAACTTCTTAATACAGTGGTACCTTGGGTTAAGAACTTAATTCGTTCTGGAGGTCCGTTCTTAACCTGAAAATGTTCTTAACCTGAGGTACCACTTTAGCTAATAGGGCCTCCCGCTGCCACTGCACGATTTCTGTTCTCATTCTGAAGCAAAGTTCTTAACCCGAGGTACTATTTCTGGGTTAGCGGAGTCTGTAACCTGAAGCATATGTAACCCAAGGTACCACTGTATTAATCTTCTTCATTGGAGATTTTTAAGCCGAGGTTGAATGGTCATCGGCAAGGATTCTTTAGTTGAGATTCCTGCATTGGACTAAATGCTCCTGGAAGTCCCTTCCAACTCTGTGATTTTATGATTCTCCTACTTTGGTTACCCTCTAGCCCCTCCGGACAGCAATAATGTGCTAGCACTGGGGAAGCACTGCAGAACAAACTAAAGCAGCACAAATTCACCATTAGCGCATTAATATTGTGTCAAGAACTTGTAAAATGCACCTGCAACAAAACACAGGTCTGGAGGGGCCCTTCTTGCAGGTTTATGAAACATTTTAGTAATTGCAAAACCCCTTGTCTAGAAACCACGGGAGAAACTTCCCCACGGGTAGTGTGGTGTAGTGGTTAGAGTGTTGGACTAGGACCTGGAAGACCAGGGTTCAAATGGCCATGAACCTACCTCAGAAGGTTGTTGTGAGGACAAAATGGGGAGGAGGGAACTATGTTTGCCAACTCCTTGGAGGACAGGTTAATAATAAATAACAATAACTAACAATAACAATAACAATAACAATAACAATAACAATAATAATAATAATAAGCCACCCTTCTGTCTGGGTGGCTCCCAACAAAATACTAAAAACACAATAAAATTCCAACCATTAAAAACTTCCTTGAGATGTCTTCTAAAAGTCAAATAGTTGTCAATCTGTTTGACATCTGATGGGAAGGCATTCCACAAGGTGGGATATAAATGTAATAATAAAAAAATAAAAAAATAAAAAAATAAAAATAAAAAAGATAACTCACGTTGCCCTGTTAAGTTTCTAAAAATCTATAGTCTGTACACAGCCCCACTAGGCATGGATCTTAAGGCATGCTTCTTTCTTTCTAAATCATTTTTTTAAAAAGTTATTCTTCAGGTAGAAAACAAAAAAATTATTACCTGTCTCTCAGGATACTCCACAGCTCACCACCAAGACAGGCTTCCAAGAGCATGTAAACGTATTTGTTGTCTTTGAAAGTGCGGTACAATCTGAAGTGAATTGGAGGGAAATCAATCAGTTAATTAAAATTATTTGTAGGCTATCCTTTATGAGCAAAACTCACTCAGGACGATTTACACAATAACAAATTTGTTTATTAAAAATACAATTTCCAGGGGAAAATAATAATACAATGCCAAACCTCCCATAAAATGCAAGTATCTGAGCAAGCTGGAAAATTATTAAGCTAAACCATACCTGGGCTGTGTCATTTTCTATAACAGTGGTTAAAGCTGAATAGAAAACAGAGAAAGCAATTTACTTCACAATGAAGGGAGAGCAGGCTTCTTCTAGAATTTTCTTTTCGGAGTGAATGTGCTCCTGCTGTTTGGTATCCACTATGTGTTTCTTCTTGATACATTTCATGGCAAATGCAATGTTCTCGTTCTTCACTTTCACCTGAGTTCACATTAGAGGGAAAAAAGAAACAGTTTAAAGGGGCTACATGATCATAAGCTCCCACCCTCCCCATGTCCCTCAATTTTTTGCAGAGTAGACAGAACAGAATGATAAGTGCTGACCATAATGGAAATTATGTTGATAGGAAAGGGATTCTTGTCCATATATGTTATAACCCTACGATTAACAAGAATTTTGGAGGAAAATGCCCTTCAATATGATCGGTTTTGTCTAAGACAGTGGTGTCCAAACTTTTTTCAAAGAGGGCCAGATTTGATGAAGTGAAGGGCTGTGGGGGCCGACCTTTAGGACTGAAGTTGTTGAGCTGCCACAGGGGCTGGATTAAACCAACTGGCTCGCCAGATTACGCCCCCGAAATGGACTTTGGACATGCCTATGTGATGTTACCATATGAGAGTGCTGGAGGTGAAATAGTTAAACAGGTTACCCTATCAGAACCCGGGGGGTGGAGTCAGAAGGACTATAAAACCAGCTCTGGGAGGGGCAAAGAGAAGAGTTCGTTGGGAGTTGGGTGGTTGGTTAGAGTGGGAGTGAACTGGGATAGAGTCTGTAGGTAGGTTGAGTTGATGTAGTGAAATAAGCTGAGTCAGGAACAGTTAGGGGCTAGGAAGACAAGTCAATATCTGAGAGGTGGTTTAGTGAGTGAGAGCAGGTAGCGGAAGTTATAGGTCTGGATAGGCACCCCATGAATGTAATTGACTGATACTGTTTATGAAACCACACGCTTGTTAAACTGCAATAAATAAACAAAAGTTTATGTTTCAATTTAACCCTGTCTGGACTCAGTATTGTCCCAGGTAGGGCTTGGGTGAGGGCAGCGAGAAATAAAGTGGTGGCACAGGGATCAATAGATGGTGAAATGTCCGGGGATCTTGTGTGATTGCCACAGCCTGCTCTAAGATATTGGGGGGGGGGCTATAGGATCAAGCATCCACAGAATATGAAGCTATGGAAAACCACTAGACCTGATTAACATGTGAGAACTGCGACAAAATGTGGCAGTATGACGCCCTGCCATTCAAGATTCCAGCCAGTCAATTCCACTCCCTACTTTTCTTTTCTTTTCAAAACAGCCATTCAGCATTCTATTGGCCATTGAGCATGCTCAGTCCTCATTGGGTAGTTTGCTCTCTCCCCCGCCCCCAGTCACTTAGGATTTTATTCATAAAGGTTTTTATCATTCTAGAAACCCTATTCTCACCCTGCTGGTATCTCCCTCTCGTGCAATGGCAATCACAACCCGAACATTAGAAACAGGTGGGGGGATGGTTGATTGGTTTGGCCCAATTAACTGCAATGAGTCTTAGCCTGTTTATATATTTGGAGGAATTCGCCAGCCAACAAATTGCTGCCTGCTCCCCAGCATTGTCAGCTTGCAAGATGTGCTGATTGCTAGTGTAATGGAAGGTAGTGGTTAGGGAAAATGGGAGAGGAGCTACTGTTTCTCGCAAGTGTTCAGTGACACATGCAGGCGCGCCAGGCTCCAGCCGAAGCCCTGTGATGCAGCCATCACAACACACCTGTCATGATGCCCGCAGCGCGGCCATAGGCGAAGAGGCCTGCAGGCAGGTGGCGAGTCAGCACACGGGCAGCGAAGCTTCGGATTGGCTGGCTGCTGGCACCAATCAAAGCCCAGCTCCCTTCCTCCGTGCGGCAGGGAAAAGCCAGGAGGAAGGGAGGGAGGAGGTACCACTGCGGTGTGTGGGTGTGGGAAATGGTGCCCCCAAAAATTGCAAAAAAGATGGCACAGCCCGAATGATCACACCGATCCAAGCAGCGATTCCAGGACCGTCCAAGGGCCGGATCCAGAGGGCAATTGGGCCTGATCCGGCCTGCGGACCTTAGGTTGCCAACCCCTGCGTTAGAGAATGCACTTGAAAATATGGGAATCCTGAGGCCCTAGGAAGTGCAAGATCATCCACACTGGCACGGGTACACCAAAACATTCAGATCAGAAGCAGCAGTCAAAACATTTAAAAGGCAAATTCTTACAAGTTCCACTCTTCCGAATCCACCAACACCCAGGGTAGCGACAATTTCCAGGTTCTGAAACGGGCAGGAGGAAGGAAACTGGGTTACTTTTTCTTTCAGCTGTATCATCTCCAAAGAGACGTCGCTGGGTAGCTGCTCCAAGGAAGAAACTCTGCATTAAAAAGAAATAAAATATCCCCTTCAGTTCAATCTCACTGAGTGAGCACCCGAGAATTGCTGTGGTGGTCTGATAACGTTTTTCGAAAAATGTTTTCGACGTTCCCCCACGTTGTTCAAAGGTATCTTTCCTCAAGCACCTGGAGCAATGAGCTCACAGATGGCCCTTTTCTGACTGAGCTGGCAGAGGAAAAGACCCCCCAAATTCATTTAAATTATTTTGTTTCTGCAAGCTCAGTTTCAAGACCTTTTCGTAGCTCACTGAAGTTTTAAGAAGAAACCACCAGTGTGGATAGGAAGGAGGGCTTCTTCCTGGCTCAGAGGAAAGGCGTTGTGAGTTATTTGTCCTGGATAAGTCATCAAAGTAACGATGGCAGGTGTGTCTCAATAGGAGAAGACTTCCTAAGAACATCTTGCAGCATTTTTGGTGTCCTTGAATTAGAATGTCTTTAGCATGTCAAAGGAGAAAAGAATTCCATGTCTTCTTACAGGAAAAAAGTTAGCATAAATAATAGGAAAATAGTGTTGTTGTTTTTTAAAGGAAGATTTGATCAGGAACAGAATGCGATCTTTTTCTAATGAAGTTTTGAGAGTTCCCCTCCACATGTCAAAAATACATGCAGATGAATTCCAGCTGTCACCTGCTGTTCTGCTGAAAGTCTTTTTTTAGTGGCAGCATTTCATGAGGCATTAAATATTGATTGCAATCTCTGTTTGGGTACCTCGGGTCTGAAATGGCAATTTGTTTGATGAACAGCCACCTGCTTTTATTGCCTCTCTCAGTGGCCTTTTGTAGGTTTATTGTAATGAAGTGAGGGCCAAATAATTTCTCGTCAGAATGCCAATGGTAATTTCTCCAACTTGAACACTGATTCCAGTTCTGCATTAATGGTCTTTCGGATAATCCATTAAAACTGATCAAAATGAAAACGATACTGAGACTGCCTAATATTGCCTAATATTGCTGTGACGGGTACCTGTGTTTCCATGGTTCTGATCAGCACTAAAAGGAAAAATACAGTGCTAGTAGCAGATAAAGTCCATTTGAAGCCATCATCCTTTACAATTAATCCATCCCACTTCAGTTTTTACTTAAGGTGACATTATGTCTGCAGTGATGGTGCACATATAGTGATGCTATAAAGCAAACTGTTGTTCCCAGGCTAAGTCAGTTTGGACGAGGGCTGGAATGGCCAAAATTGCATGCAGCCCAGGTTAAGATTGCATGCAGATAGGAATTTCTGAGAAAAAATTAAACAGCTGTACTTAAGAGCTTCCTACTATCATTTACGAGAATGGCAATGTGGAAAGCATACATGCAAAGAACTGAATGCAAAACTAAAAAAAAAAAAAAAAATTAGGGGAAGGTTCTGGATTGTGGCCAATGCATTGGAATCCCCCTGCTCCATTGCGCAGTGACACTCACAGTGGTGCCATATGTTATGGTAACACAGCCAAAATACTAAATAAAACACCACAAAAAACAAAAAGCATAGATGGACTGGAAGATATCATTGCTGAGCAGCTCTGCTGGAAAACAACAAAATGCTTCTATGCTGTGATCTTATGTTGCTCTTGTTGTTGTTTAGTCGTTTAGTCATGTCCAACTATTTGTGACGCCATGGACCAGAGCATGCCAGGCACTCCTGTCTTCCACTGCCTCCTGCAGTTTGGTCAAACTCATGCTGGTAGCTTCAAGAACACTGTCCAACCATCTCGTCCTCTGTCATCCCCTTCTCCTTGTGCCCTCCATCTTTCCCAACATCAGGGTCTTTTCCAGGGAGTCTTCTCTTCTCATGAGGTGGCCACAGTATTGGAGCCTCAACTTCAGGATCTGTCCTTCCAGTGAGCACTCAGGGCTGATTTCCTTAAGAATGGATCGGTTTGATCTTCTTGCAGTCCATGGGACTCTCAAGAGTCTCCTCCAGCACCATAATTCAAAAGCATCAATTCTTCGACAATAAGCCTTCTTTATGGTCCAGCTCTCATTTCCATACATCACTACTGGGAAAACCATAACTTTATACGGACCTTTGTCGGCAAGGTGACGTCTTTGCTTTTTAAGGTGCTGTCTAGGTTTCTCATTGCTTTTCTCCCAAGAAGCAGGCGTATTTTAATTTCATGACTGCTGTCACCATCTGCAGTGATCATGGAGCCCAAGAAAGTAAAATCTCTCACTGCCTCCATTTCTTCCCCTTCTATTTGCCAGGAGGTGATGGGACCAGTGGCCATGATCTTCGGGTTTTTTTTTTGATGTTGAGCTTCAGACCATATTTTGTGCTCTCCTCTTTCACCCCAAATCTGAGATGCCGCAAGAATTTTTGAAGTCAGTTAGCTTGTGAATTTGCGGGACTTGAAAGTGGCTGGAAAAGTAAATAAATAAACAGACAAAAAACACAGCAACTTGGGTCACTCATGAGTCCAAAATCGGAGGCGCTGCAGTCTGTATTCCCTTTTAGCAGGGAATGCTGTCGTAATGTAGATATGCGCCACCAACCCTACAGAGTGTTGAAGAGGTTACTTTCCATGCAATTTCAAGGATCAGAAGCAAGACTTACTGAGCTTGTCTTTTTTCATCGTCCCGAGCCAGGGTTGCCACATAACCCGCAAGGTATGCCTGGAGTTCTTCAAAAGTCCCAACTGTTTGATTGAAGGTTCTGCAGAACAAAAGGAATGAACCAACATGGAAGATCATTGCTAGGAGCGACGAGAACACATTTTCGTCAGTTTGCCCCCCCCCCAATTAAATATACCACAGAAGTATCTTTGATTTCTACTTAGATCCCGTTAGCCAGACATATGGTAATGAATAAAAACACCCAGAGATAATTGCTGTGTTTGAACGGAACAGCTTCAATGGGCAAACACTGCATGAGGCCGCAATACACACAGGCACTGAAAAAACTGGTTGTCATATTGATGCATATGCTGTTATGGGGGATGACATTGTCTTGTTGTGCTGTATATGTGATAAAGGGGAGCCACATCGGGGTGAAGGCATCCTTCTTTGCTTGTCCCTGTGCTAGTTTAAGTTTGTTGGTTAAATATTCTAGTAAGGCAGTTTCCCATACGTTTTGGTACCAGAGGTCTATGTTCACTCCTGATAGGACCTTCCAGAGTCTAGTTGTAATATGTTAGGAACTGGGCAGAGGAGAAATGGTGGAGTCCGCCTCCCCATCTGGACCCTTCCAGGGAGGAGGAGGAGGAAGGCAGTATAGATTTACAACAGGGGTTTGAGGGAGGTCACAGCTCAGAGGCAGATGAAGGGGAAAGTTGGGAAATTGTGGGCGAGTCAGAACAGCTGGCTGACATGTTGTCACTAGAAAGCATTCCAGACCCACCATCTCCCAGAACCCGGCAGGCCTTAAAAGTAGGAGAGCAAAGAGCTCAAAGACAGAGGACACTTAGCGGCATCCATAGAGGAGGTGATGATGATGATGAACAAGGAAGTGGGAGAGACAGGAGGGTGGAGATTCATTTGGGACAACACCATTATCCAAGAGGCTTGGTTCTAGAGCCTCTCTCTGTAAAGTTTGAAATAAAAAAGGACCGTAAGAAACTTTCCCTTGCCTTTATACTTCCCTGGGCAACCCAGCTCACAGTATCCTGACATGATGTTTCTAGCTGCTGCGAGTAAGTGACCTATGAGCTCCTTGTCATGTGTATGTGTGTTGTTGATTTGGGAGATATTTAATAGGGCTAGTTCTGGAGTTACATCTATTACAAAACCCTACACAAACACGCTGTGGTAGAATGAAATAACATTAGCCCTCCACATCTCTCTCTCCCCACTTTCTTTCCCCCACAACCGCATGGTGTCTATGACAGTACTGTCTCATAGCAAATGTAATCAAACCGTGAAAAAGACTCCATTAATTGAAAATGGAGACGCTGTTTTCCTTGTTTATGTGCTTGTTTTTGTAACACAAGAAAATATTTAATAAAAACCAATTATAACGAAACAAAAAACCTGATTGCACCTGCTCGAATGCAATTATAGGAAATTAACACTATGTGACAGTCCTTCACAACTTCTGACCCACCAAGCTGAACTCACATCACCACACTATGTAGCGTGGCCCGCAGGGAACTTCATTAACCTATATTTGCTGACTGCGAAAACAAGAGCGGTTTGACAAGAAACAGGCAGAGAAAGGTGTGTCAGAAAGAGAGAGAGAAAGAAAAAGGATGGTACAGAGAGAGAGAGACAGACAGACAGACAGACAGACAGACAGACATGGAGAGGTACGAGGATGGAATGGGGATGTTTCCAAACTGTCACTATTTTCAGATGGGACTGGCAAACTCAGGGTGTGCGATTAAAGTTGATTTGAAGAAGTGAGCAGTTTGTGGATAAGCAGTCTTTTAGGAAACCTCATCTCCCATGAATGATTTAGCACACTGGCAAACTCAGGTTGTGGAATTAAAGTCTATTTTGTGCTCTTGTGCAACAAACCTGAACATTTTGTGATAAGGACAGGGGTGGGGAAATGCATTGGAAAAAGTGAGATAACATTTGGTTGAGTCAACATCATATAACTCATCCCGCAAACGAATGAGAATGAATGTTCAGTAAATAGCTGACATCCTCAAATATGCCCACACTTTGTGCAAACAAACCAGGATGGATGTTTGGTAAACAGGGCGTCTGGGACAGGCAGGAGAGAGAAGGCGGTGGCAGAGAGAGAAAAGGGACTTAGTGGAAGTTACTTATTTCGGATATGATCCAGGAATCAACTTTTGTTGGACTCTTAATTTTCACTGATTTTGAAAGGTATGAAGTATGTGTTTAAATCTCTCCTACAAAGAACAACAGGACTTTCTGCGCCTTTAGTAGGGATGTCGGGGAATTGCAACAAAACCAGAAATGGAAGTGAAAATTCTTGCAGTCTGTGTGTTTGCCTGTGCTCAGGAATGGAAATCAGTCGAGTACGTGCAGTTTGTAATTGTTCACATCGTTGTTGCTGTTTTCTCAAACAATAAGTAGTTACTTAGTTTTTTTAAAAAAATCGTTTTGCTGTTTCATTTACGTTGAAGTAAAAAGTTACCTAAGCTACATCACTTTACATCAAATAGCAGATAAATAACAAAATATTTAGTGGAAACCAAACTGCAGCGGAATGGAAGCAGCACTAATTGTGCCCTGAGAAGAGAAGACTGAGAGGTGACATGATAGCCATCTTCAAGATGGAGCAAGCTTGTTTTCTGTTGCTCCAGAGCAGGGGTCAGTGAACTTTTTCAGCAGGGGGTCGGTCCACTGTCCCTCAGACCTTGTGGGGGGCTGGACTATATTTTGGAAAGGGAAAAAAATGATGCAAGAGCACCAGGAGCCCTGGGTGGCTGCTTACCTGTGTCTTGTGAGCAGCAGGGGCTGGCAGCGGGATGATGAGCGGTGCGTGAAAGGGCTCCGGAGAGGGGCTGCTTAAAATGGTGGCCATTTGAGCGCTGCTGCTGCTGGCACTAACAAAGTCCAGTCCCCTTCCTCCTCTAGGCAGGGCAGGGAGAAGTCAGGAGGAGGGAGGGAGGGAGGAGGAGGCGGCACCGTGTGAGGGAGAGGGAGGGAGAGGGAGGGAGAGGGAGGGAGAGGGAGGGAGAGGGAGAGGGAGGGAGAGGGAGGGAGAGGGAGGGAGAGGGAAAGAATGTGCGCATGCTGGCAATCCACACAGCGATTCCTAGACTGTCCACAGGCCGGATCCAGAAGGCAATTGGGCCTGATCCGGCCGCAGGCCTCAGTTTGCCTACCCATGCTCCAGAGGGTAGGACATGAAGCTATAGATTCATATGACAAGAAAGGAAGATTCTGACTAAACATTAGGAAGAACTTTCTAATGCCAAGAGCTGTTTGACTGTGGGGAGCACAAAGTCACAAAGATGCCACTTACTCTCGGTCTATGACAAGGCACTCCACGTCGTTTTCGTCGGCAATTATATTAGCAGACCTGACGTCATCACTGTAAACGGAAATAAATCAAGGCATCACACTGACTAAATTGTTCTGTCCAATACAGAGATATTAAAAAGTGGCGTATTAGATGTCAGCTTGTGTACAATTGGCAGAAGTGGTGCATGAGGAGGACAGAACAGCAGGACAGATCTCCCAGAGGTGCTGAGCTCGCTAGGAAAGGCTTGAGGTGCAGTGGTGGCAAGGTTAGGGGAACCCTGGGCTGGCAGCGGCAGCCTGCAGGAGACCAAAGACACCAACCCAAGATTTTGCAACCTCACAGATCCCTTGCTCCACCCCTGTCAGGGCCGTCTTACCCATAGGTGCTAGGGGTGCGGGGCACCTGGGCGCCGGGCTCTCAGAGGCACTAGGCCAAGAGTCCGGGGCCCGAGAGTTGAGTCCAGGGAAGAACCCACCCGCCGGTCGGAGCGCCGCGGTGGGCTCTTCTGCTGTGGGCGGCTCTGCGCTGCAAGTTTGGGGGCAACTGAGCCAGTGAGACGCTGTGGTGGCCGGCCGACTCCGCCCTCCTGTGCACCTGGGACTGGGCAACCTGGGTGGCCTGGATCTTTGCACCCCAGCGCCGCATATGCTTAAGAAGAAGAAGAGTTTGGATTTGATATCCCGCCTTTCACTCCTCTTCAGGAGTCTCAAAGCGGCTAACATTCTCCTTTCCCTTCCTCCCCCACAACAAACACTCTGAGAGGTGAGTGGGGCTGAGAGACTTCAGAGAAGTGTGACTGGCCCAAGGTCACCCGGCAGCTGCATGTGGAGGAGCAGGGAAGCGAACCCAGTTCCCCAGATTACGAGACTACCGCTCTTAACCACTACACCACACTGACCCCTGTCCCATTGAACACAGCACCAGTGGGGGGGGGGGATTCCACTGCTCATCTGCCCCCCACCCTCCCGTCATGGATCATAGTGGAAGCTGAAACATCATTTATTTGATAACAGTTTATATACCGCTTCATTGTAGAAAAAAGACCCTCAAATCACAGCAGAACACTTAAATACAACTGAAACTGAAGAGACTCAGGCTGCAAGTTGTGGGAGGATAAATCAGTGGGGGAAATGGGCAGCACAAATATTCATTATTTTTATTTTTATTTTTTTAATTTTTTTTCATTAATTTTCCATTTAAACATATATAATCACATCATTATTATCCACTTTACATGTTTGGCTCTTTAGAGCCTGTCAACTTCGTTCCCTCCCGCCTCTTGGCTTTCAAAAATAACCTTTATATCAGAGCATTTTATATATTTTCCAGTTCTAATATAACTCATTACAAAATACCTCACAGTTTAAATAAATATAGAAAGGTAAAAAGTTTCTCATTACAAGTCTTCAGATATCTCTACTAGTGTTGTCAATTGCTTACAACGATCTTTCAAATATTGTATAAATTTACTCCAATGTTTTCCATTTTTTAAGGGAAATTCCCTTATTCTGAATAGGATTCCTCACAAGAAAAGGGAAAAGTTGACAGCTATGTTTTGGAATACTTGATCATGCTGGTTTCAGATTTTTCCCATCAGCTTCGCCAGTTCTGCAAATTCCATCATTTTCATCTGCCACTCTTATTTCGTTGGCACTTTAAATATTCATTTTTTTTAGGGCAAAATGGTTAGTCAATTTCCCCCTTAGGATTTTGCCTAAGACTCATATTCCGAAGTCCTGCTCCTGAACTCCTCAGCCATCCCGCATAATAAACATTTTTAGAAGCAAATGTGAATGCTAGCGATTTAAAAATGTAATTTTCAACTCACCTGATGAGGGCCTTTTCCCCAAAGTAATCTCCTTTCTGCAGCGTTTTAATGAGCTGAGACTGTGTCTGACCTTCTGCAGTTTGGGTAACCTTAACCTAGGATTTGGAGGGCTACATGTTACACAATCACTTGTCATACGCAAATACAATGATACCAAGGCCACGTTCACACCATACATTTAAAGCACCACGGTAGCACTTTAAACAGTCGTGGCTTCCCCCAAAGAATCCTGGGAGTTGTAGTTTGTTCAGGATGCAGAGAGTTGTTAGAAGACCTGTATTCTCACAGAGCTACAATTCCCAGAACTCCTTGTGAAGCAGGATTGAGAGTTAAACCACTTTGGGAACTGAAGTTCTGTGAGGGAAACAGCGCTCTCTTCACAACTCTCAGCATCCTTAACAAACTAAAGCTCCCAGATTTTGGGAGGGAAGCGAAGTGCTGCTATTGTGCTTTAAATATGTGGCATGAATGTGGCCACAGTTGTTTCATCACCCATACAATTTATCATCCTAGTTTATCAACAAGAACCACCATTCTTGAACTGAGCTATTGTTTAGAGTTCTTTGTCGGGTTGGGGTTGTTGCTGTTATTGCGATTAATTTTTGGTATCTGTAATTTAGATCTTATTATGATTTATGTGGAAACTGTGGTTGTGCATTTCCTGATGTTTTATTTATTGTTTATGACTACTGTTGTTACGTCGTAATTATGTATTGCAACTATATATTGCAAAACATCTAATAATTAGACTACTGCATTCTGAATCCTATTGTTCTAGGACCAATCAGACTGCTGCATTCTGAATCCTATTGTTCTAGGACCAGTCAGACTGCTGCATTCTGAATCCTATTCTTCTAGGACCAATCAGACTGTTGCCTTTTGGGTCCTATTCGCCATCCGTCTGCTATCACCCATGCTGACTGAGGCTGATAAGAGTTCATCAGCACCTGAAACGACACAGGTTCCCTAGTCCCCCCTTTTAAACAAACAACAGCATTTGATTGTAGATTGGAACCCACTGAACACAACACGATGAAATATCTTGCAGGAAGCCAGCATTCCCAGATTTCCCAGCTCCCAGATTCAATAAGCAAATCGCCTGAGATGTGCCCAACACAGACTGATTCCTGCCAGCACATATTTGCTTGCTTTCTCTGAGCGAACTGCAGACGTGTTTATCCCTGGCGCTTGCCAACTGGTAATGCAGCCATCTGTGTCTATTCCGGCATGTCGGCTGAGCTGCTCGTTCCCCGATAATTAACACATAAATGTTTTTTTGATTAAGTCCCTTCACCCTCTGCATAAAAAAAGGAAATATTTTGTTCTGTTTTTCAAATGAAGCTTTTGAAGGCTTTGGCTGGGCTCCACAGTTATCTTAAAAGATAAAGGGACCCCTGACCATTAGGTCCAGTCGTGGCCGACTCTGGGGTTGCGGCGCTCATCTCGCTTTATTGGCCGAGGGAGCCAGCGTACAGCTTCCGGGTCATGTGGCCAGCATGACTAAGCCGCTTCTGGCGAACCAGAGCAGCGCACAGAAATGCCGTTTACCTTCCCGCTGGAGCGATACCTATTTATCTACTTGCACTTTGACATGCTTTCGAACTGCTAGGTTGGCAGGAGCAGGGACCGAACAACAGGAGCTCACCCCGTCACGGGGATTCAAACCGCCGACCTTCTGATCAGCAAGCCCTAGGCTCTGTGGTTTAACCCACAGTTATCTTGGGCATACGTAAAACCTTGGGCACATACAGCTATATTTTCACTTTGCCATCCAGCGCTTGTTGTTGTTATTATTGATTACCGACCCTACACCCCAAGGTCCCAGGGTGGATTACAACATTAAAACATAATATTAAAAACAGTTTAAAATAACTTGCAACTCCCCAAATAAAGTGGGTCCTAAAATATAATCCTCAAGTGTCCAAAAACAAGGTAAAGAGGTGCATCTTCATCATTAGCTGGAAGCTGTACAATGAAGGTGCCAGACACACCTCTGTGAGGAAGGAACTCCACAGCTTAGGGGCCACCACCAGGAAGACCCTTTCCTGGGCAAACCCCCAAGTCTCTGGGGGGGGGGTGGAGCAACTTCCAAGAGGGCCCCCTCTGCTGACCTCAGCACCCAATAAGGTCTAAGGAGCAGAGGAGGGGATCTTTCTGACCTTAAATCAGGTCAGAAACGAACTGGCAACAATGGAGCTGTTTTAAAAATGGGGTTATATGATATCTAAATGGAACCCCAGCTGATATTCTGGCTGCTGCATTTCAGACTAATTGAAGTTTCTGATTCATATTCAAGGGCAGCTCCATACACAGCCCTTAAAAAAAGCAATACAGAACAACGAACCCCTGTGTTGCAAACTTAACACAACAAACAATACAAGCAACACGAAGACCAGTATACTAGAAAGCACTGCAATTCTTATTGCATAATATACATGATTTAGTACAACAAAAACAAAATGTGTACACTTGTAAATTCTCTAATATATTTGAAATCAAATGAACACATGTCTGTCAATCTTTGAAAGTCCGTAGAAGTATAATAAGTCTATGGTTGAAACAAAGTAATAGATGCTATCCTGTGGGCTAAGTGGTAAAACGTTTTTTAGGTGTTCATGGTGCCGAAGTAGTAAGTGAATAACAATGTAGGACAGTGATCCTGGATAATCTGATTGTTTCGCTGGAATCTTCTTCAGCACAACCCATAGATTAGAAAAATGCACAAGGAGCAGTGGTCATGAGAATGACCGCTCCCCACTTAAAACGGGGGGCGCCTTTTGCGTGGACGCGTGCAGCCCTGGATCTGGAGTGGCCCCATCAGCATAGGCTTTGCCTTCCCTCAGGTGGGATACCTGGAGGTCCCCGCCTACCCCAGTGAGTTGTCCAATCCCACCTGGGGGAAGCGTTGCCAGGGAAACCAGGCCAGGTAAGGGGAGGGATTACCTGCCCACACAATAGAGGGTGGATCTTAATTGGTAATCCTCACTTGGCTCCAGAGCTTCTCCCACCCTACCCACCCTCAGTTAATGTCTTCTTTTGCAGGTTAACTTTTCTTCATAGGTTTTGCAGGTTAACCTGTCTCCACAGGTATGCGGGCGCTGCTACGATAAGGTCGCTGTTAAAGGGCCGGAAAGGAATTTCCCTGAATTGGCAGGTTTCGCCTTTCCCGTAGCAAAACGTCACAACTTTGGCGGTATCAGGCCTTGGGCGGAATCCTTTAGTCCATCTTCCTCTTTGTGGCGGCGATATGAGGGTTCCCCGTTAAAGGGGTTTTGAAGGGAGGCTTTGGCCGTACGCCGAAAGGTCGTCATTGCTCTCCCCAGCGGCAGCGTAACGGGGGCGGCTATCTCTGCTTGAACATATGTTCTCCAGAGCCGGCCCATCCCCCCCCCACACACACTGGATAACCCTGATGCTCCCTAGGTCCCCGGCTGGGGACTAGGGAGGGAGAACGCCCAATGCCTGAGCCAAGGTCTACCCACATTTGAAATTTAATAAAGTTGTGGCCAATTTAATCCCATAGCACGTTGTCTAGAGTGGTTATTCCACATGACGGGGGGGACCACTCGGGATCTGGGGACTCCGCCTGTCCACGCAATGTGCTGCTTGTATTGTTTGTTGTCTTAAAAAAAAGCATGCAAATGTATATTTTACCACAACATACATATTTGAATATATATATTTTATACATGTGTATTTAATATATGTATTTCAAATACAGCCAACTACTAATTTGTGTGGGGGTTATGTTCCAAGGCACTGCACCTAGGTGAAATTGCATATCTTTGAAACACCATGGGAAAAAGCTTTAAAATGCTCTGCTCCTGTGTCATCCCACCCCACCACATTCCGCCCTGTTCCACCCCTTTTTGTGATGTTTGTGTGACTTTTGGGGTCATTTCCAGGTTTGGCCTGATGTGCATGTGCCTAAAATCGTCACTGCCTGAGCATATTTTAAGTATTCATTTCTACAACTATTTCATCCTAAAACACACATTTTTATGTTCTTTGGTAGACTCTTCAAGCAGAAAAGTGTGTCGCAGAAATCCAAAGGATAATTATGTTTAAAATCTGTGCATTATTGGTGCACAAGCTGCAAATTCGATTGGTTGGCTTAAAAAGGAAGAGTAAACCAAATTCTCCTCTTCCCCTAACTGTGACCTTCATTTCAGTACCACTCACGTCCTTGGAAGGGGCAGAATAGTCATCTGTTGTGATTGCAACCAAACAAACCTTCATGCTCCTACCCTTTGGCAAATATACCTGTGCATTTTCAGGGGCAACTTACCTTCCCTTTGGATATAACAAAGAAGGTGTTTCCTTCCTCTCCCTCCCGAATAACATAATCACCTTTGTCATAGTATTCCTAGGGGACAGAAATAATGCAGATTATAAGAGGATGTAGCAACACATTCAGAGCCTTTCAGGGGCCGAAAGTGGGGGGGGGGACCACCAGCATTTTAAAGAACATTGTCAAGCGTGTAGGTTTTAATACAGACAATTATTTAAATTCATACCAATCCCTACAGTTCAGAGCCAGATAAAAAGGTTGAATTGTTCAGTCTGCTGAAGGCACAGGTGGATTGGGGTATACACCTTTCAAGCAGGGATAATCCCAGTGTTACATAACTGCAAACTTCCTTGCAGACTTCCTGCAACTGGGCAGCAGAATGCTTCTGAGCAGGTAAGATCATGCAAATTCCGAAGCGGCTACAGCTGCTGATAGTGGCAGCTGGACAAGGATCAAGCATCCAGCCCAACAGCCTGAATTCCTCTGCATTGCAGCCATACCACTGTGACTTAAAGGTTAGGGAGGTGTAGCTGGGCAGGGTGTGACCTGGGGCAAATTACCGTATTTTTTGCTCCATAAGACACACTTTTTCCCTCCTAAAAGTAAGGGGAAATGTCTGTGCGTCTTATGGAGTGAATGCGTGGTCCCGGGAGCCAAATTGCCCAGGGGTGAAAGGCAGATTGTGCTTTTTATTTTTTAGAAAAAGGGAAGGGGGTGTTGAAACGAAACCACTGAGCAAGCGATCAGGAGGGAGATAAGGGACGCTAGCAATAAAGGAGGCTGCCTGGGAGGGGGGAGGTAAAAGCACATGGATCCTCAGGATTTTTGCATTGGGTCACCCCAAATTCACCATCAGATCACATAGCATGTCCATGGCTACAGCCTGCACCAAAAAAATCACACATCCACTGTTTTGTGGGGCCACAATGGCACAAAAACATGGTTACAAAGCACGGATCCACATGGATCCTCAGGATTTTTGCATTGGGCTACCCCAAACTCACTGTCAAATCACATATCATGTCTGTGGCCACAGCATGAACCACAAAAATCATACATCCACTGTTCCTTTCAGAATATATTTTTTCTTGTTTTCCTCCTCTAAAAACTAGGTGAGTCTTATGGTCAGGTGTGTCTTATGGAGTGAAAAATACAGTATGCAGGGCAGCCTATTATGTACGGGCATTGCATACGAAGGGCACTGCTGGCTCAACATCCTGTTCTCACTGTGGCTTGACCAGATACTCATAGGAAGCCAGAGTGCACCAGTTTTCTAAATGCAGTGTGATGGCAGTGGGGATAAGAGCTTTCCTTTCTTCCCCCAGACTCCAAATGCTATTATGTAGCACCCCACAAAGATTCATCCAGACCTACTTCCTGCTTCCTGGCAGACGCTCCTCTCCTCTCTGAAAAATCTCACCCTTCATTAGCATTATCCCCTCCTGCCTTGTTACCTTTAAAAGTCAACCTTTAAATAAGAACCTGAGTCATCGTTGGCTGCCGTCCCTGGAAACCTTCAAAGTGGAGGTGTAAGAGAAATACAGTGGCAAAAATGTGTGTCTAGGCAAACAGACAGTATGAGCTTGTTTTGGCCTCAGCTCAAATGCAGCCACGTTGAGAAAAATGGCACATGAAGTTGACAGAAGCAGTAAATGGGATATTTATTCTGCATCCAAACAGCTCAGTAGCTCACTAATACGAATAGGTAGCATCTCAGGTTATTTCTTAGGGGCTATAACTGTGGCATCTGAATATAGACTGCATTTTTAATCAAGACTTATATTGGCTTATATCTTGATCAGGTTCCTAAATTAAATGGGCTTAGATTTTCAAATGTTTCATGCCAGGCAGAGAAAACCTTGGCCATTCTCCTAAGACAAAAGGGCCCCATTGATTTATAGTAGAAAAACAATTCTCAAAGTCATAAAAAGGGAGAATTACATATGCTGCCCCAAGGCTGAAAAAACACTATTAAGAATGGGTAAGATAATACCAATGTGCCTCCCAGTAAAATGAGCCAGATCTTCTTTCTAAGGTTGAAAGGCCAGGAGTGATGGAGAAGCATTTTAGCTGACAGAAAGAAAAGAGAGCATTTTTAGGAAATCCTCTAAAGCCATTCTTTCTTAAACTGAGAGAGTTAAATGTGTTAAATGTTGGGAAAGCAGCTGGCTGGAAAGGAGAGTGAAAGGGGGAGGTGTACACTGAAGAGGTTTCTTTTTAAAAGCTGTGTTTTACTGAGTTTCTTCCTTTTTACTTTGAAAAGCTTTATTCTTTTAAGAGGCTACCTATGATAAATGTATGAAATATATTAGCTTAAATATATTGGCTTAAATGTAATTATGCAAAGGATTTAAGGAATGCTAGATTCTTATTTCATATGGTTGTAAGAGTTGTATTTATCCTGAAATTAAGTCAGCCACCAGCCTAGCCCCCCCCCCTGCCAGACAGAAGACGCCATCCAAGCAGTCTTGATATATAGTTGTCAGGCATTTTGTTTAGAAACATTAAATGAAGGAAATCTTTCAATGTTGATGTGAAACTCAAGATCCTTGACATCTGTTGAACATAAAAATGTAAGATTAAACATTTGTTTTAGAAGGCAATAGGGCAAGGAGGGCAAGAGGTGAGCTGGTAATTAAGATTCCATGTAAGATATATTATTACTTATATGTCATATATATAGCTCTTTGTCTCCCTTATAAGGGCAAGGAAGTGGGTGTATCTTTTGTGGGTGTATCTTTTGTGATTGGTTCTACCAAACAGCCAATAGGAATTTCAACCAGGCTGATTGGACAGAGGCAGCCACAGGAGGAGCAAAGGGGGCTGGATTAAGGGAATATAAGTGCTGGCCAGAATGGCAGGAGGCCAGGCCAGAGCTTGGTAACCACGTACCACTGAGCCTCTTATTTATTTGTCTGACAAATAAATTACTATTTTAATTTCTCTATTGCTGCGTTGAATATTTCATTCCAGCTAAGCGTTAACCACAAGCAGGGTGCTACATTTTATGGTGCCCTGTGACTCGGATAAGTGGTCTGCTGGAACGCAGCCCCTTCGCCCTACTGGGCAGGGTACAAGAGAGAGGACAACTGCTTACCCAAAGCGCGCACTGGTAAATTTTTCCAGGGGGAACGCAGAAGACTCGTCTGTCTGATACCCTGCTCACTGGTGGCGACGGACCGGGGGAAACAGGGAACCAACCAAGGGTAAGTGCACAAAGGGATTTTTGGCCCTCCAATTAATTAGGAGGAAGAGAAGTCTTGATCAAACTTCTGCGTCTCAGTAAGGGGAAACTGAGTACGCTAGGTGGTTGGGTACATCAGATGGTGGTCTGGTGGAGAAAAAGGGAAAAATTGGGAGGTAGAGTGTGGTGAAGTATCCAGCGCATTGTATGTGTGAGAAAGTACAGAGCAATCTGTAGCTGACCTGAGTGTGGAGTGGGCAGTACTTCGGTTCCTAGTAAGGCGACTTCACTAGGCAAGGAAACCCACAAAGCGCGTCTGTGAGTGACTGAGTGGATACTTCACAGGGCCATACAATGGGAGTTGGGGGTTCAAAGGGGGAAAATACACCTCTTGAGTGTATGTTAAATAATTTTAAGAAAGCCTTCTCAGGGGCATATGGAGTCAAAATGACGCCAGAGCGCTTGAGAACGTTATGTGAACTAGAATGGCCAAAACAAATTACTGGATGGCCATCCCAGGGAACTTTTGATATAAATTTAGTAAGCAAACTTTGGACTGATATCGCCAAAGAAACTGGAGGGTGCCCAGAACAATTTCCATATATAGATTCCTGGCTGAGCACATTAAATAAAAATCCTCCATGGATAAGGGAATGCAAAGTCAAACGATGCAAATTATTGGCTGTAAAAGCCGAAGCTAGGAAAGGAATCTTGCCAAATAAACTCAAACCCATTTTTGAGGGACCAGAGGAAGAGGTGCTTCCACCTCCACCCTATGCTCCACACCGAAGGGAGCTTAATCCAAACACTCCACCAGTTGTAACCCCAAGGCAAGAAACTGGAATGAATAATGGGAGTGGAGTCACAGAGCTTGATTCCTTGATAGATTATGATAAATATCTTCAGGAGGCATTGGAGTCCTATAATAAAGCCCAAGCAGAAGTGGTTATTCCACCTGTGACTCCTAATAGACCTCCATCTACAGTCTCCTTTAGTGGAACAACTGATTGCCCACCCCAAACCCCTGTACATCCAAGTCCCAGAGAAATGTTACAGAAGTTACAGGGAGACCTTGCTCGGTCAGCAAGCAATACAGCCAGGCGTATAAAGCTGCTAAAAGAACGCCTTGCGACAGATACCATCCCCTATGATTTGAGGCCCCTAGAGCAAAGTGAAGAGAAAGGTCACGTAGTAGCCCCTCTTAGAAGAGTATTTGATGCACTTGAGGAGCCTGCGCTGGTTAATGGGCAACCCGGACCACGGCCACCTCGAACTTCGACCCTGCAATATATTCCATTCACAACTACAGATCTGATGAATTGGAAAACACACACCCCATCTTTTGCAGAAAAACCTCAGGCTATGATGGATTTGGTGACTTCAATAGTAAATACTCATAGCCCTACTTGGACAGATTGTCGCCAGCTCCTAAATACTCTGTTCACCACTGAGGAAAGGAGAGACATAATTGAAAAGGCACAGATATATTTGCGTGAGCAGGCCAGAGTGGGAAATATTTATAATATTGACCGTCATCTCCAAGATAACTTTCCCTTGGAAGATCCTAATTGGGATCCAAACAATGCAATTCACCTGGCCAGACTCACCACCTACCGCCAGACACTTGTGCAAGGTATCCGCAGGGCATGCCAGAAGCCCACTAATATGTCTAAAGTCTCAGAAGGGTAGATGTGTTACCCATAACACTGTTTCGTGTTCGGTGTGCACCCACAAAAAGACTTAAGTTGTCACCTTTTGAGCTCCTGTATGGGAGACCGCCCTCCTTTGTTCAGGATATTCCAGCTGACCTTAAACAAATAGGAGATCATGTGACACAGGGACAAGTGCAATCTCTCTCCCGTGTTTTTGTTTCTCTTAACAGGTGGGCCCTCGAGCGCACGCCGTGCAGCATTGCCGAGCCGATTCATCAGTTCCAGGCTGGCGATAGCGTATGGGTGAAAGAGTGGAAACGTGATCCACTTGCACCTAAGTGGCGTGGACCTTACACCGTCTCGCTCTCTACTCCAACAGCGGTGAAGGTAGCTGAGGTGACCCCCTGGATTCATCACTCTCGTTTGAAGAAGTCCGAAGGCAGTTGGACGTGCAAAGGTGACCCCTCTAATCCTTTAAAACTAACTCTCTCCAAAAACCCCTGTATCTAGCCCTACCGGGAACGGGCTAGGTCACGGGCAACATTTGACGACCGGCCTGCTGCAGCCACAACCTGGAAGCTGGCTGACCTGCGCACGCCTGAAGCTTGAGGAGCGTCTGAACCAGCGACTGTGAACGGAAAGATTCTCTAATACAATTGATTGACTGCCCCCCTTGTGGAACAATTATCAGAGATATTACTCATTGGGGATCCTCGGGATATATGTTTTGGTCTTGGTGGTTCCCCATTTCTGTCACTGGGGGAATTATATTGGGGCTAATAATTATTTGCTATCACAATAAGGTAATCTTTTGTGGAAGGAATGCATATACTAGACATCAACATGATTTTATTATTAATCCTGATCCCTTGGGAAAGGGAAGGGTCCGTGAATCTGACCAAATTGGCTAAATATGGATTCAGCCATGACCACAATATGTGGGTAGGTTTAGCTGAAATGGTAGCTAATGTTGCAAATAGGACCAATTGCCTTGTTTGCTCTCTTGGGCCAGATGATTCAGAGGGAGGTATGCCCTTATTACCGATACCATTAGATGCCATTGGTATGGTAAGCGAAATGCCACACCAAACTGAAATACAGAATTTCCCCGGATGGAACTCAACTAAACCATTACGAGTTATACCTGTACAAGGGGAATTCTGTGTACATAAATCATCAGATGCAGCTGATTCTCCCATGATAGGCTCTTCTCATTGTCACTATACTTGGGATTATATTAAGAATAGTCATACCTGGGCACACGGTACTACCTATCGAACTCGGAATACCTTGCCCTGTGCACCTCCTTTTATTCACGCATGGAAAGTGGTGTGGAACATAACTGTGACAGAAAAAGGCAATCTAACATACTGCACTGTGAACTCTCTACCCCTTTTGGTATTTCGCCTTCTGTATTCCACGTACCAAAAACCTCAGACCCGATGGTTGTGGTGGATATGTGGAGAATGGGCATACAAGAAACTCCCTTCCAAATGGAGTGGGACTTGTTTCTTGGGTTGGGTATTACCACCAATGTGGATTATGCCCACTAGTTCGGCCAGGCGAACACGAAGGAATGCTGATATTTCTCATATAGCAGGAGGAAGTACCCAAAGTTGGAGCGGTACTGATGATTGGCCGCCAGAGCGCATTATAGCCTATTATGATCCTGCCTCCTGGAATCCTGGTGAGCTCATACAAGGGGCACGGGATCCTATTTATAATCTAAACAGAATAATTCGATTGCAAGCAGTAGTGGAACTTGTAACCAATGCAACGGCCCAGAGTTTGAGACTTATTGCACAACAGTTGGATGAAAGTAGAGCCGCCATTTTGCAGCTGAAAATGGGAATGGATTATGTACTTGCCAGGCAAGGAGGCCTATGTGGAGTCTTGAACTTGACAGGGAATGCCTGTTGCTTTAACATTTCTGATAATGGTGAGGCAATCCGTGTGTTGGCCACAAAGATGGAGAATATAGCACATGTTCCAGTACAAACATGGGAAGGATGGGATATGGGATGGCTCACCAATTGGTTACCTAATGTCACAGGACTCAAAGGGATACTATTGTCTTGCTTGTTTTTCTTGACAGTAGTAGTATTGGTTTTATGTATGATGCCATGTATCATTTCATGTTTTAGAAGTACAATTAGCAAGATGGTTTCAAATGAAACTCTACCTCATATCATGGCCCTATACAGAGCTTTACCTCAGGAATATGATGAAGGTCAAGCTATCAAGGACACTTGGGATGAAGGTCCTTGAGCTTGAAAGGGGGGAATGTGGCATCTGAATATAGACTGCATTTTTAATCAAGACTTATATTGGCTTATATCTTGATCAGGTTCCTAAATTAAATGGGCTTAGATTTTCAAATGTTTCATGCCAGGCAGAGAAAACCTTGGCCATTCTCCTAAGACAAGAGGGCCCCATTGATTTATAGTAGAAAAACAATTCTCAAAGTCATAAAAAGGGAGAATTACATATACTGCCCCAAGGCTGAAAAAACACTATTAAGAATGGGTAAGATAATACCAATGTGCCTCCCAGTAAAATGAGCCAGATCTTCTTTCTAAGGTTGAAAGGCCAGGAGTGATGGAGAAGCATTTTAGCTGACAGAAAGAAAAGAGAGCATTTTTAGGAAATCCTCTAAAGCCATTCTTTCTTAAACTGAGAGAGTTAAATGTGTTAAATGTTGGGAAAGCAGCTGGCTGGAAAGGAGAGTGAAAGGGGGAGGTGTACACTGAAGAGGTTTCTTTTTAAAAGCTGTGTTTTACTGAGTTTCTTCCTTTTTACTTTGAAAAGCTTTATTCTTTTAAGAGGCTACCTATGATAAAATATATGTATGAAATATATTAGCTTAAATATATTGGCTTAAATGTAATTATGCAAAGGATTTAAGGAATGCTAGATTCTTATTTCATATGGTTGTAAGAGTTGTATTTATCCTGAAATTAAGTCAGCCACCAGCCTAGCCCCCCCCCCCTGCCAGACAGAAGACGCCATCCAAGCAGTCTTGATATATAGTTGTCAGGCATTTTGTTTAGAAACATTAAATGAAGGAAATCTTTCAATGTTGATGTGAAACTCAAGATCCTTGACATCTGTTGAACATAAAAATGTAAGATTAAACATTTGTTTTAGAAGGCAATAGGGCAAGGAGGGCAAGAGGTGAGCTGGTAATTAAGATTCCATGTAAGATATATTATTACTTATATGTCATATATATAGCTCTTTGTCTCCCTTATAAGGGCAAGGAAGTGGGTGTATCTTTTGTGGGTGTATCTTTTGTGATTGGTTCTACCAAACAGCCAATAGGAATTTCAACCAGGCTGATTGGACAGAGGCAGCCACAGGAGGAGCAAAGGGGGCTGGATTAAGGGAATATAAGTGCTGGCCAGAATGGCAGGAGGCCAGGCCAGAGCTTGGTAACCACGTACCACTGAGCCTCTTATTTATTTGTCTGACAAATAAATTACTATTTTAATTTCTCTATTGCTGCGTTGAATATTTCATTCCAGCTAAGCGTTAACCACAAGCAGGGTGCTACATAACTACCACCAGTCCTGGCCAACATGGCTGCTCTGGCAGTGGCTAATGGGAATTGTAGTTCTGAACATCTGGAGGGCACCCGATTGGCGAAGGCTGCCTTACAGCTGCTTTGCACTGATTCAAACCTCTGGTCCATCTAGCTCAGTACTGTCAACACAGACTGGCAGCAACTGCCTAGGGTTTCAGGCAGGGTTATCTCCTGACTATAACTGGAGATGCCAGGGATTGAACTTTCTGTATGCAGTGCAGAAGGGGTGGGTGATATATTGTCCAAAACTGGTTTGAAGCCCATATCGTGATATTGGTTTCATAATTTTTGACCTGGCAATATATTGCGAATCATGGTGTGTGTATGTGCGCTATGCAAAAAATCACAATGTGGGGGAAAATGTGAAGCCAATCAATGCTCCTTTTGATTCCTGCAGCCCCTGTTAACTCTGCCAGCACAGCTCTCCCCTGCTTCTTGCAGGGGGCAGCGAATCACAAGAGCAGGTAAAGGTAAAGGTACCCCTGCCCAGACTCTAGGGTTGTGCGCTCATCCCACTCTAGAGGCCGGGAGCCAGCGCTGTCTGCAGACACTTCCGGGTCACGTGGCCAGCGTGACAAAGCTACTCTGGCGAGCCGCACACGGAAATGCTGTTTACCTTCCCACTAGTAAGCGGTCCCTATTTATCTACTTGCACCCGGGGGTGCTTTTGAACTGCTTTTGAACCCATGTTCTGCTCCTCTTTCAAAAATCTCAGGCCACAAGAACTGCCATGACTTCTGCTATGTATTCAGTGGTATGTGTTTGCCTGAGCTTGAGTCTGCACTAAGGATTCTGAGCCCCTGTGTTCTGATTGGATACATGATATCCAATCACAGAACATTTTAGGATTTGGGCCTCTGCCATTGGCCCTTAAACTCTGAGTTATGATTTGCAGCTTGGCAGTCTAGACAGCCAATCACGTTGGGAGTGGGAGTGGCCCAGGCCTTCAGAAATGTATATAACCAGTTGATTTGCCCCTGTTGTCCAGTTCTGTTAGTTCAATAAAGGTTCTTGCTTTTATCACTGTGTCTTGCCTGGTGGGAGCCCACCTACACTTCAACTTCCCTAAAAAGTATTCAGAACTGCCAATATTGTTAGGACTGTTTGTGTGGTCTGGCCAGCCCTACAAACAGTCTGTGCCAGACTATTGTTCCGATGGAGGTGTTGTCAAATGGAAGGAGTGCGTTGTGAACTTTGGAAGAAATTCAGATCGCTCATGATAAGGCATTAGCAAAAAAAGGGAAAGAAAGGAAAGAGGGGGAGGCAGGTATCGATGATCAGACAAAGGCTGAGCACGGATCCTGCTCAAAATATTTTGAATGTCTTTCAAATTACATTTCCTAATCCTCGCCAAATCACTCTGCAACACTCTTCTGCAGAAATAAGTTCCACTGAAATTAAACGGCACATTTACTTCCAAGTAAATGGCATTCAGGATTGGAGATATAAAGCGCTAAATGAGATCCATTACGTGCTCATTTGTTCTACCGGAGAATAAAGCCATATACTTGCAATGCCATAAAGTGTGCATTAAACCAATATACCCAGAGCTGTTCACACATAAAACTGCCTGCTCATTTACAATGACAAATACATAAGCAAGAGCAAAGGAATAAAAACCCTACTAATAATTTTAGGTTTCAAATAATTATTCCAGTTGCAAGTACTTGTTATATTTTTATAACTAAAGAAGGAAAACTGAGCAGTGAAGAGAAAAATCTAGTATTTGTTCTAGACAGCTCTGTACAGTTTTTATCAGTCACTATCGCTACTCCATTAATTCTGGTTACTTGATAGACAGAGGAGGAAAGGCTGGCTTCCATAAGTTTCATCACAGCACGTATTTCATTACAGATAATTGCCATAAAGTCAAGAGCTATTTTAAGCGCTCCTTGGGGCTCGCATGCACAAAGTCTTCTTGGAACAGCAAAATCCACATGCTTCTCGCCGCAAGCGATGCGATTTGCAGGTGTTACTGTCCGCATCCTTGCGATACATTTAAAACAACAGAATTCCACTTTAGCTTTGTGGAATCCTGGGAACTGTAGCTTGTTAACGGTGCTGAGAGTTGTTAGGAGACCCCTATTCCCCACACAAAGCTATGATTCCCAGAATTCCCTGGGAAGAAGGATTGATTGCTAAACCACTCTGGGAACTGAAGCATTTTGAGGGGAACAACTCTTAACAAACTGCGGTTCCCATGATTCTTTGGGATGATAGTTTAAAACCAGGAACCATAGCCATGATAGTTTAAAACCAGGAACCTGGCAGAGGGCCTTCTCGGTGGTGGCGCCTGCCCGCTCTGTGGAGTGGGAGTGGCCCAGGCCTTCAGAAATGTATATAACCAGTTGCTTTGCCCCTGTTGTACAGTTCTGTTAGTTCAGATGTCAAAGAAATAAACTACTATCTGACTTTTAGAAGATGTCTGAAGGCAGCCCTGTTTAGGGAAGTTTTTAATATTTGATGAATTATTATATTTTAATATTTTGTTGGAAGCCACCCAGAATGGCTGGGGAAACCTAGCCAGATGGGTGGGGGTATGTATGTATGTATGTATGTATGTATGTATGGATAAATAAATAAATAAATAAATAAATAAATATTATTATTATTTAAATTGTGCTGCACTGCTCTTGATATATGATGTGGATGTGGTCACTGTCTGAGAAACACAAGCCCAGTAATATGGTCATTTTTGTGACCACACTACAGTCAACTAAAAACAGATTTCCCACACCGTCAATCATCATTTCTTTGTGCAACTGCAATTTTTGAAATATTCCCCAACATAAAAACAACAGCTCTGTGAATAGAAAATTATCATAACTAACTAGGCTTAGCTGTCCTACTAACATGCTGACTTTCCAGTGGCACAGGTAGGACATAGTCTTGCTCTTCTGGAATATTTGGTGATTTTAGTTAAAGTTCAGCCTCTTGGCCTACTGTTCTATACCTGCTTATTAGGGAGTGTGTCCCCAACCCCCGAGTAAACATATATAGGAATAGACAGCAAAATCTGCCCATTTCCCATGCGGCAATGAGAGCACAACCAATTAGTGTCCTTGAACTCTTGATCAAAAGGTTTTTGATCCAATGGAAGCATCCACTAACAGAAGAGGAGTATTTTTCCAATCTTCCCCTCCCCTGGCCCCCCATGCCACCTTCTACTGAAAGTGTGGCCCACTTTCTATCCTCTTCCAGAGGGTCCCCTCAACTCTCTGGAGCTGATTTTCCAGAGGCACTGCAGGATCAAAAGCCCTTTGGTAGAGCACAAGGGCACCAGCTGGATTCTGCCAGTTACTTAAAGTGGATGTGAATCTACAACACCTTATTTTATACCACGTAATCCCAGGTTAACTGCTGTCTGTCATATAGGATTTTTCCTGAAGCTTTAAAACAGAATACAATTGATCTCATTGGAAGCCCGTGCCACTGGGTATAAAACTACTTACCACTTCCAAGCAGTCTATAATCTTTGTCAGTTTATCTTCAGGTAGATTCTTCAGCAGAGAAACACTTTGAAAGATAAATATCAAAGGATTGCATTTAATTCAACTTGTATGTAGAGTTTCAACTCCTATACACAGTTTCAGCTTTTCTGTTGTAGACATTTATTGTCGGGGTAGCTGGGTTCTCTTCAGTTGTTGTTACGTTTTAGGGTTCTTACAATCAAGTGGTGTATAAATTTTATGACCTAAATAAAATGAATACTTCTCCCAATCCAAAAGGATATCATGCATTATAACTCTCAAAACAGAAATTATCCAAGCGACTAAAAGAGCAAGTGAATGATGCTCAGGTAGGGGCTACTGATATAAGGCTTAGCAGTAGCACAGGAGAACCAACGTGAGCTAAATAATTGAAAATATACCCCTGAAAAATGTGTTTTTCAGTGCTTTCAACACCATGTAGTTATAATGGAATATTTTGTTATTATTTAAGTTACTTGCTTACTTAAAGAGATATGCTGCTAAATAGTTGTGACAGAAATAAGAGCTCTACTGAGGTTAAAGGTAAAGGGACCCCTGACCATTAGGTCCAGTCACAGATGACTCTGGGGTTGCGGCGCTCATCTCGCTCTATAGGCTGAGGGAGCCGGCGTTTGTCTGCAGACAGCTTCCAGGTTATGTGGCCAGCATGACTAAGCAGCTTCTGGCGAACCAGAGCAGCACACGGAAACACCTTTTACCTTCCTGCCGGAGCAATACCTATTTATCTACTTGCACTTTGTGCTTTCGAACTGCTAGGTTGGCAGGAGCAGGGACCGAGCAACAGGAGCTCACCCCGTCGTGGGGTTTCGAACCGTCAACCTTCTGATCAGCAAGTCCTAGGCTCTGTGGTTTAACCCACAGCGCCACCCGCGTCCTACTGAGGTTAGTCGCATATTAAAAGCAAGTGTGCTTAATATTGCCCTCTTATTTTGGAGGGACAAGCTAATATTGCATGTAATTTGGCCCTGAAATTCTCTTCCCTGCACAAGCCCCCCCACACACTTGAAATGCTTTGAACAATATATACAAGGAGCATCACGTAAGAACAGCTGACTTGACCCAAAGCTGAGACTGTCCCAGAAGGCCTGTAGACTCCATCTTGGTAGTCAAGATAATCCCAAAACTATTTGGTAGTTATAAGAATGAGCTCATATATAAGTTTATATTCACTTGTGTGGATATACGCTAATTGACATGCTTTGGTGCTATGCTTATCTGGGGGTCCTGGAATGCTGGGCTCTTGGCCCAGAGAATGTAGCTTTTCATCTGCCTTGAATAGTTGCCACTTATGCCTGCATGGACTGATGGAAAGTTCTGGCCAAGCTGACGTATGTTGATCTTTGTATGAGAAATGTACAGTGGTACCTTGGTTTCCAAATGGCTTAGTTGCCGAACAAATTGGCTCCCGAATGCCACAAACCCGGAAGTAAGTGTTCTGGTTTGCGAACGTTTTTTGGAAGCCGAACGTCTGACACGCAGCTCCTGCAGCCAATCGGAAGCTGTGCCTTGGTTTTCAAACAGTTTCAGGAGTCAAATGGACTACTGGAACGGGTTAAGTTTGAGAACCAAGGTACCACTGTACAGGTTACATACGCTTCAGGTTACAGACGCCACTATCCCAGAAATAGTGCTTCAGGTTAAGAACTTTGCTTCAGGATGAGAACAGAAATCGGGCGGTGGCAGCAGCGGGAGGCCCCATTAGCTAAAGTGGTGCTTCAGGTTAAGAACAGTTTCAGGTTAAGAACAGACCTCCGGAACGAATTAAGTACGTAACCAGAGGTACCACTGTACACATTTTCCTAGGTGAGGGCAAGTTGTGACAACCTCTCCCTGTTGCGGTGTCCGTGCTGTGTCTTTAAAGACAATGAGGCTCTGCATGCTGTGTTGTAAGTTTACACCTTTCTTTAATAAAGCACTAGAGCTGGTCATTCTGGCATTCATGACATCCTTCTTTGGTATCGCTGCATCAAAACACCAGCCCATCTGAATCAGATCTGATCATATCTGGATCAGATATGGTAGAGGATAGCTCAGTTAGTAGAGCATTAGATTCTTGATCTCAGCACCATGGATTCGAAGCCCGGATGCCTACAGGAAGCCCCTGAGCAAAACCTGAGGGCAACAGCACTCTCCTTGTGATTTCCAGCAACTGGTATTCTGAAGCATACAATGGAAGGAGAACATTGTCACTGATAGCCTTTCTATCTCTGAATATAGAGCCACACAAGTTGTGGGCTACAAATCAAAATACCTGCAATCTGGCCTTCTAATACAATTTTCAATCTGATTTTAATACTGTACCATTGTGTTATAGTAACCTGCCCTAAGGCCAGCAAGAAATTCTGTAAATAAAATTTTCTCAGTCAGCAAGCCTGCTCTCAAGACATTGCTGTGTCTGCCTCATTGACTTTATTTACTAAATATAGATGTAATTGAAATCAGTAAATGTCCATGGCAGACTTGCAGATACTTCACCCGCAATCAGTGAGGCATTAAGTGGGTACTTGATGTCAAAGCAGCTTGCAGTAAGGAATTAAATAAAAACATTCAAATCTGAATTGCTAGAGAAGTTTTACTTGGCAATCTGTTCCAAGGCTCTGCCATCTAAAAACAAGAGGATTGAATGACTGACTGATAATCTTGGATCTCTGCTTATTTTCAATAATATACAGTTAGGCTTCTTCCAGATGACCTGTTTATTCAACATTCATCCAGATTCATTTGCAGGGAGTTGAGACAATGGTGACTATTTAATGTAGGGTTGCCGTATTTTGAAGAGCGAAAAAGAGGACAGATTTGCCAACTTCTACTTTTAACCATGGATCGCTGTGACGACTCTCATTTTACATACCCATGAAAAAGAGGATGTGTCCTGGAAAAAGAGGACATATGGCAAACCTAATTTACGGAGCATTCATTCTGATTTGTTTGCAGACAATGTGTCAAAGCAAGCATTGATGCACTATCCAGTAAATTTCCCCATCACTTTCATTTTCACAAAAATTGTGGGGGCAAGGATTTTTGTGCAAGACGTCCCAATAAACTGTAATTGTGCATTATGCGTCTGAATCCCACCCCAAAACAGCAGCAATCTGGAAGTGCTGCTGAGCTAGTTTAATGTTATGAGCATAATCTTCCCCCTGAGTTCCACCGGTTTTTTGCCATTGCCCCGAGGATGAATTCAGAAGCAATCACAATTAACCATAGCTTGCCATATCATCTGACTAGTTTAGGAAAGCTGGCAATTTTTTCATTGACCACAGTTAAATTTAACCACAGTTTAGGGTTCAGATGACACGCTAAACAGTGGGTAATATAAAACAGAATTGGTAGCTTCTGACTTCCTCCTCGCAGCCATGCGAAGGCTGCAAGCTCAGGTCAAGCTAGGGGGATTCTCCTAATGCTAAACCACAGTGTAGCATTATGCCTAAATGAAGTCAATGTATCTAAATGCACCAGACCCTCCCCACTAAATGCAGCAATAATTATCTGTCTATCCTGAGAAAACAAGTGTATGCGTTGTTTACCTTCTGAGGAAGTTTTTGTATTGCTCATGCCTTGCTTGTGCTGTCCTCCTCATTATATTCTGGAAAACTTCTCTGTCTAATGCCCATGTTTTCACGCTGGTGACAGCTTTAGGAACAACAAGAAAAGCAAAATTAAGAAGCTAAACAATTCTACAGCATACAAAAAGTCACCCAGGTACACCCAGTGCAAATCCACCAAAGTGAGCACATTGACTGAGGTTCTTTGTGAAACTGAGAATGCATTCACACTCACAGTGGGATTTTTGTATCACCTTCTTGTAGCCGAAATTGTCAGCGAGGGAAGCTGCAACTGGCGGCGTCACACCTCGCTGGTGTGATGATATGATTTTACACAGCAACTGCTCATGTTTTACCCTGGACGATTTCTATTCCAGGACAGCTTATAAAGGCTGCAAATGAATAATTGGCATTCTCAGCAGGATTTCATAGCAAAGAACTAACAATAGCTCAGAGACTTCCAAGGGGACAAATCCAAGGTGATGCATCCCAGATTTTGTGGGACTACTAGTCCCATTACCCTTGATTGCTGAGTGAGGTTTATGGGAACAGAAGTCCAACAAAATCTGGGAGGCACCACAATAGCTACCCCTGAGTTAGAGTGCCAGGATAAGGACAATAGTGTTCAAGAGGGTGTCAGGCGTCAGAGGATCCAATCCCCACAGCAGGTTGCCAGGAACAGAAGACGAGGAAAGCTCTTACCAACTGCTTTTTATTCAATATTTACAGAGAGAGGCTTAGAAATGCAGCCTCTTAGAATAATGACATTGCTCCCAGTAAAGCTCCAACCCCCTTCTCTCCTAACTTCCTCAATGCAGAGAGATCTGCATTGGCTCCCAGTACGTTTCCGAGCACAATTCAAAGTGTTGGTGCTGACCTTTAAAGCCCTAAATGGCCTCGGTCCAGTATACATGAAGGAGCGTCTCCACCCCCATCATTCAGCCCGGACACTGAGATCCAGTGCCGAGGGCCTTCTGGCGGTTCCCTCATTGCAAGAAGTGAGGTTACAGGGAACCAGGCAGAGGGCCTTCTCGGTAGTGGCACCCGCCCTGTGGAACGCCCTCCCACCAGATGTGAAGGAAATAAGCAGCTATCCTATCTTTGAAAGACATCTGAAGGCAGCCCTGTTTAGGGAAGTTTTAATATTTAATGCTGTATTGTTTTTAACACTCGATTGGGAGCCGCCCAGAGTGGCCGGGGAAACTCAGCCAGATGGGCGGGGTATAAATAATAAATTATTATTAATTATCATTATATTCATCAACAGCACCACCCCCTCTATGGTTGCTGCTTAGGGCCATCTGTCTGCTCTCCTACTTTTAAGGCTCACCAGGTTCTGGGAGATGGTGGGTCTGGAATGCTTTCTTATGATAACATGTCAGCTAGCTGCTCCAGCTCTGGCCCCTCCACCTCTCCCATTATTTCCCAACTTTCCCCCTCATCTTCCTGTGACCTATGACCTCCCTCAAACTCCTGTTGTAATTCAGAACTGTCTTCTTCTTCTCTGGAAAGGTCAGGCTGGGGAGGTGGTCTCCACCATTCCTCCTATGCCCAGTTGCCTTTGTCCATTCCCTGACCCCCAGTCTAAGTTGTCACATAGGGTTGCTGTGGGGCAGAGATGGATTTAGAGTAGTATGAGCCCTGCAGCCACACCAGGTGTGCACCCAAGATGGGCACATTCTCAAAGCCTGGTAAGTGGGTAAGAGCTTGCCCAGCTTCGGGAAGGAGGCATTAAGGCTCCGGCAGGGTCCTAGAGTCCTCCTTCCTCCTTCCCAAAGCCAGGCAAGTTCTTACCACACTTTAGGAAGGATGTGGGAGGGCTCTAGGATCCTGCCAGAGCCTCATGCCTCCTTCCCAAAGCCCAGCTTAAGCTGGTGCCACAAGGGCTGGGGGTAGGGTGTCAAATGCACAGGGTGGTATATTACCATAGCTGTCAATGTTTCCCTTTTTTAAATAGGATTCCTCACAAGAAAATGGAAAAGTTGACAGCTATGTATATTACCACAGTCCACCCCTACAGGGGGAAGAATGAAATAGCCCCTTGGTATTTTGCTCTGAGCTTTTCAGAGAAAGAATAAAATATAAACAAACTGACAGTCCTTCTTATTAATACTGTGGAGAATATTCCTTTCTTATATGATAATGACCCCTGCTTGCCTGGATGAAGGATAGAGAGGTGTGTGTAGAAAGTGGCCCATTGTACAAAAGTAAAATTGACACCTATTGCTCAACCCATTTTTGCCTCTGGCATTGCTCGCCATTGGAGTGTGGCGGTTGGAACATTGCCCAGAAGGTAAGCTGCCCCCTAATCTCAAAAGGGCTTCTCATTCCCACTGCAATATGTATGCATGCTACTAAATACAAATAACACCCCCCCCCCCGAAATCTTCATACTTCCCAGAAGTTAATAACATCTGAGTTGTGCTTAGGATGCTAAGGAGAAACGTTGACAAAGGCTCCTAATTAACATGCACTAAAAACTGCTCAAAACCTGACCTGGGGCTGTAACGAGCTGACAACTCAGGAGCACTTCGTAAAAAACAAAGGAGAATCAAAATAGAAAGTGGTCATGGCAGATAAACTAATCTGCATGGTGCTGCCTCTTGTATGAGATTAGCAGAAATTGTTCCGTGCCGCTTTTCTGAATATGAATTGCGTCTGCTCAACACGCAAAAAGATCCTCAGGGCCTGCTTTTTCCCTTCAAGAATCTAACTAGCCTTCTGGAGCTAGGAGTTCTGGGCCAATGCATTGACCAACAGGCCAGAGAAGGGAACTGTTGCTACTTCAGAACAGACAGTAGGAACCTCTTTATTGGAATTCACATATTCAAGAGTGAAAATGATGCATCAATCAGATCCCTCTGTATGTAGCATTCCCAGGTCTTGTTTGGGAACATGTCATGGTAAACTACTGGGATGTTTTCCCACACCTATTGGATTAGCCTCTGCCTACCTGACACATATATTTGTCCATCTGCCTTCCCTGATTAGGGACAGAGCCAAAATTTGATACAGTTTGATTCAGTTCTCATTTAAAGGTAAAGGTAAAGGGACCCCTGACCATTAGGTCCAGTCGTGACCGACTCTGGGGTTGCGGCGCTCATCTCGCTTTATCGGCCGAGGGAGCCGGCGCACAGCTTCCGGGTCATGTGGCCAGCATGACTAAGCCGCTTCTGGTGAACCAGAGCAGCGCACGGAAATGCCATTTACCTTCCCACTGGAGTGGTACCTGTTTATCTACTTGCACTTTGACGTGCTTTCGAACTGCTAGGTTGGCAGGAGCAGGGACCGAGCAACGGGAGCTCACCCCGTCGTGGGGATTCGAACCACCGACCTTCTGATCAGCAAGTCCTTGGCTCTGTGGTTTAACCCACAGCGCCACCCGCGTCATTTAAAGGTGAACCCACCTAAATCACACTTCCCAAAACAATGCGCGATCTGAAACGCAGCCGGCTTTCAAAGTTTGCACTCCTCTGAATTTTGCAGAGAGGTTCTCCAGTCATATAATGCATACTAAAATGCATATGTTAATTGTATATAAATGCATATATTACTGAAAATGACATGCAAATGTGCATTATATTAGAGAAAATATTAACATTCCCTAATATTTATTAGGGAAAATATGCTTTGCACAAATTTGCATAGTAGACAAAACTGCATCAAAAAAGAGGTACGCTGGGAGAAATTTGCACTAGAATGCTGATGAATTTTCAGGGGGACTTTTTAAAAAGAAAATAAATAAATTTGCAAACTGAGGTGGAAATGTGGAGGGCTGAAAAACTGAGAAACTGAAACTGACAGATTTGCCCATCTCTAGCCCTGATCTACCTTGTTTTGCCCTTTCACTCACAAACTGCTGCTCCAGTTTTGGAATTCCATTTGCTAAATCCCCTCACAACTGCTTGTTCCACCAACCTCAGCTGCCCAAGGCCTCGCAGCCATAGCTAGAGACGACCAGATGGTGTGCTTCAGAATCTCTACAGCAGGGATGGGGAAGCTGGGGTTCTTCAGCTGTTGTTGGACGACAGCTAGCTGACTATTGGTCATGCTCACTGGTGCTGATGAGAGTTCAACAACATTGGGCTCCTCATCCTTGCTGTGCAGCATCAAACCCAAAGCTGCAGGTTTTGTCTCACAAGACCCCCACTTGGCCACTGTACGGCTCTTCTCTGTTTGTCTCATCATCACCACAATCTCTTCTATCAGGAATGAGCAGTCTGGAGAGGGTTGCTTTTCTGCTTTTGCAAAATTTCAAGGGATTAAGTGCACACACCTTTCACCGAGGCCGTCCTTGTGCAGTTGTACAAAATGGCCAGCTCCCCAAATGCTGTCCACACAGGAATTGAAGAGAGAAGTTTGTTTTGCTGAAAGACTTCCAACCTGCCTTCTGCGGGGAGAAAAAGACAGAATCAAAAATGGTGTGCAATTTTGCTGACTAGCTACGAGGCAGGTTCCTACAATCACTTTTATATAAAACTTAAACCCCCCCCCCAAAAAAACCAGACAGACAGGTAATCTAATATCTTAGCTAGTACTTCAGTGTTAGTGTGAACTATCCCTAGCAGTTTAGAACTGGGAACTTAGAATAAATCTCAACGGATTTTAAAGCCTAAAGCTTAAAACCCCTAGATGAGCTCTACGCCCAGTTTTCAATATATACGGCAAGATAAATTACAAGCTCTCCATGAAGATTCTGCTCCGGGCAATTTCTTTTACACTTTTTTTTAATATATTCGTTGAAAAACAGATTTTATTAGAGTTAACAATATTTTACCACCTTCTGCATCCAAAACTTTATTCCTCGTTTCAGCTAACGGCAAGATTTCATGTGCAGGTGATCTCTGAACATGTCTGTGTGTTTCTTTGCTGCAATTGTTTCCCTCGAGGCTAAAAAGTCGAATATATCACAAGCACACTGTCCACAAAATAGCTATTTTGCTAAACATTAAACAATGGTTCTAATATTGGAAGAGCCAGTGGAAATTAGAGGCAAACCTTTTTTTAGGAGGAAAGGACAGCTTTGCTCTTAACGCCATGTTCAGGGGAGCTATTTCCTCCCTAGTATTGATTTCACTGGTTTAATTAGGAGTAACTCGATTCAGCTATCGACTCAGCTAGAACTATGGCAGTGTTAATTGCACCAAAGGTCAAACAAAATGTGACGGCAGCAACCATTTTTATTTAAGCACACATCTTGGCAAAGTGTGCCTGCCTGCCTCATTGTAAATGTCAAAGTGGGGTACAGGGGTGAAGGAGCTGAATCTGCCCCACAGTCTCACCCCAGACATTTGCTTTGCAGTGCAGCTTAGTTCCCATATTGTAAAAAGAGGAGCCCTGCAGGATTAGCCTTGATATGTCCCAATGGCAGAGTGGTGCATGCTCTGGTTATCTCCCGCTTGGACTACTGCAATGAACTCTACGTGGGGCTACATTTGAAGATGACCCGAAAACTACAACTAATCCAGAATGCGGCAGCTAGACTGATGACTGGGAGCGGCCGCCGAGACCACATAACACCGGTCTTGAAAGACCTACATTGACTCCCAGTATGTTTCCGAGCACAATTCAAAGTGTTGGTGCTGAACTTTAAAGCCCTAAACGGCCTCAGCTCAGTATACCTGAAGGAGCATCTCCAACCCCATCATTCAGCCTAGACACTGATGTCCAGCTCCGAGGGCCTTCTGGCGGTTCCCTCACTGCGAGAAGCCAAGTTACAGGGAACCAGTCAGAGGGCCTTCTCGGTAGTGGCGCCTGCCCTGTGAAACGCCCTCCCATCAGAGGTCAAGGAAATAAACAACTATCTGACTTTTAGAAGACATCTGAAGGCAGCCCTGTTTAAGGAAGTTTTTAATGTTTGAGGTTTTATTGCTTTATTATTATTATTATTATTATTATTATTATTATTATTATTAGTTGGGAGGCACCCAGAATGGCTGCGGAAACTCAGCCAGATGGGCAGGGTATAAACAACGAAGAAGAAGAAGAAGAAGAAGAAGAAGAAGAAGAAGAAGAAGAAGAAGAAGAAGAAGAAGATCACAAGCAGGCTATGAGCACAACAATGAATCGGGGTGTTGGGAAAATCTGAGCTATGCCTTCTCAGAAGTAAGTGCCACTGAATTCAATGGGGCATACAGTGGTACCTCAGGTTAAGGGCTTAATTCACTCCGGAGGCCCGTTCTTAACCTGAAACTGTTCTTAACCTGAAGCACCACTTTAGCTAATGGGGCCTCCTGCTGCTGCCGTGCTGCCGGAGCACGATTTCTGTTCTCATCCTGAAGCAAGGTTCTTAACCCGAGGTACTATTTCTGGGTTAGCGGAGTCTCTAACCTGAAGCGTCTGTAACCTGAAGCGTATGTAACCCGAGGTACCACTGTAATATTTTGGCTGCTTGAGGCATTGGAACCCTCAACATTAGCGAGGTCAGAGTATCCGGTGTAGCCTTGCAAAGAGTGGCCAAACCAGACGACGAGACAAAGGGGCGGCAAGCAGCTCATGGAAAAGGCTAGATGGATTTAGCAGTCGGGTAGTGGGAGAAATAAAAAGGGAAAGCTGTATTCATAATTCTTGTGAGCATTTCTGGGATGGGGAAAGGTGGGATATCCAGCTGGCCATTTATAAACAGATAATAATAATGACTCATCTCACAGGGCTGCTGTGATGGATGGATGAGGTAGGAAGGCACTTAAAGCACAACACACATTATTACAAGCATCGCATTGCTCCTCTTGCGGTCATAAATAATAGTTGATGTGCCTAGAAACATCGCTGGCCACAGTAGCTAATGGGACTTCTGGGTTCAGACACAGTGTGCAGTTTGCATGGACAAAAGGATTGCCCTGTTGTAAACTATCAAGGAGATGGATGCTGGAAGCCCTATATTCCATCTGGGCTGCCATCTTAGAATCATAGAATTGTAGAGTAATGCAAGATAAATAAACACCCAGCAATAAAATATAATGGGAGAGGGTTTACCCCAGAAAATTATTTGTCAAAATTACAAATACCCAAATACAGACGGTCATTTACCCTCACTAGATTCAACGTGCTGCCTTATTGCAGGGCAGATTTGAGGGTAAACCATACGTGGACTGAATCTACTCCTGTGGCTTGATGGAGGTAGAAACTGTCTCTCATGTCTTGTTATGCTGCTGTTTCTATGGGGATATATGCTCGGTATTTATCACTCCTGTTATTCAAAAATCTCCAAACGGGTCTGAACTTCAATGTCTAAAACTCCTGGTAGAAGACAAGGATCTAGAGATCACGCTTGTTGTTGTTTAGTCGTTTAGTCGTGTCCAACTCTTCGTGACCCCATGGACCAGACCACGCCAGGCACTCCTGTCTTCCACTGCCTCCCGCAGTTTGGTCAGACTCATGTTTGTAGCTTCGAGAACACTATCCAACCATCTTGTCCTCTGTCGTCCCCTTCTCCTTCTGCCCTCCAACTTTCCCAACATCAGGGTCTTTTCCAGGGAGTCTTCTCTTCTCATGAGGTGGCCAAAGTATTGGAGCCTCAGCTTCAGGATCTGTCCTTCCAGTGAGCACTCAGGCCTGACTTCCTTAAGGATGGATACATTTCATCTTCTTGCAGTCCATGGGACTCTCAAGAGTCTCCTCCAGCACCATAATTCAAAAGCATCAATTCTTCGACAATAAGCCTTCTTTATGGTCCAGCTCTCATTTCCATACATCACTACTGGGAAAACCATAACTTTAACTATACGGACCTTTGTCGGCAAGGTGACGTATTTGCTTTTTAAGGTGCTGTCTAGGTTTCTCATTGCTTTTCTCCCAAGAAGCAGGCGTATCCATGGGACTCTCAAGAGTCTCCTTCAGCACCATAATTCAAAAGATCACACTAAGGGTGGCCAAATTCTGTGCGACTGCCAAAAAACCTAGGGAACAAGCCGTACTACCAAAATGATTAAGGTTTTAAATGACAATTTTAGGTTATATTTTAGTGATCAAGATTTAATATATATTTTTAACTGCCGCTATATCTGAATTGTCTCTGTAATACCCAATTGCGACTCAATGTATTCCTGTTGTGTTTTATGATATTGTAAGTGAGCTGGAACTGGTCTGTGACCGTAATAATAAAATTCAGAATTGTAGAATTGGAGGGGGCCACAAGGATCATCTAGTCCAACCCCTGAAATGCAGGAATCCTCTGCCCCGCATGGGGCTTGGACCCACAACCCTGAGATTAAGAGTTTAACCATATCTACTCAGAAGCAAGTCCTCCTTAATTCAACAGGACTCACTCCCAGGTAAGCGGGGCTAGGATTGCAGCATGGCAAGTTCATTCCAGGTCTAAGCAGCAAAATTCCCAGTGCTAGCCATTTAAATGTACAACTTAATGTGGTTTACTAACCTGCCAGTACAAATATATGGTTGCCAGGCTCTCCTTGTTTGATTATGTAGCTCCCTTGCTGGTATGTTCTCCCATACATACATTCCACCATATCTCTGATCTGCTGCGGGTCCAGCCTCTTCAGAAATTGGTTTCTACTCAGGGCATCTGTGATGAGCTTTTTCTCACTTATATTCAGTAAACCAGAGAGAGGAGAGGAGAGAAAGAAAGAAAGTCAAAAGTCACGTTCATTTGCAGCATATAAATGGATTACATTATGCACAACTTATTCCGCCCCCCCGCCATCATGGTATTCACAGTCCAGTGCCCATGAAAGTAGTTTACATTTTTTTCTCTGCAACCTAAAACATTCAGCACATAGGAAGTTGTTGCTTTAAGCATTTGTCCATCTAGCCCAGCACTGCCTGAGCTAGGGATGGGAGGATCTGCAGATTCCGATTCTCTTATGTTTCTCAATTTCCCCATTTTAAATTCAGTCCTCCACATTTTTGCAACAATTTGCAGAGTGCTGCTGTTGTTTTTAAATCCTCAGGAATATTCTTCAGTATTTCAGTGCGATTTTCTCTTGCTAAACACTATTCTGCACACAGTTTTGACTAGCGTGCATGTTTTTTTTGCAAGCAGCTTCTTCTAATACAATGCATTTTTTTTTTTTTTGGTCGTTTCACAAACATGTGCATTTTGATACGCACATTCCTCTAACATATGCATTTCTGTAAACACTGATCGGTCGGAGAACTTCATCACAGCATTTGGAAAAGTGTGAATTTTGGAAGATGGCTATTGTCAGGGCTGCCTCTGCTCCTGAACCCCTGACAGCTATGTTTTGGTTCTCATGCTGTTTCAGGAAGTGCAGCTCTGATACATTCTGGTTTAAATGTGACCTGAATTGAATTTTGTCCCCCCTGCCCTGCATCTCGACTGGCAGCAGATCTCTAAGGTCTCAGGCTGAAGCCTGTCACATCACTTGCTGCCTGGTCCTTCATACACGGTATGCCAGGGACTCAGCTCGGCAATGTGGGCTGGAAAATTTGTTGTGCCATTTGTTGCAACCGAATCCTTTCCCAAAAATACTTACAGCATGGAAGCATACACAAACACACACAAACAAACAAACACACACACACAGAGGGAGAGATTACATTTTTGTTGGCTCCATGATGAGATTCAGAAGATTGAACCATATGATTAAGAAGTAAGAACAGGACTGTTGTTGTAATTTATCAAATGTGAAATCTGGCTGAAGTTGCATGCAATGGAACTCAATGTAGCGCTAAGAAGATTGTTCCATCAGTGCTGTTGGTGTAATGTGAACAATGGGTTGATGTACACAGTGCTTGGTCTCATGTCTTTAGGAGCACATCCCCCCATGCTTGGATGTTCTGCGATAAGGGTGCCAGGTGCACTGGGTTACCATAGCAACACCAGCGAGGTCAAGCATATGACATGCTGAGTTCTTCCACTGGTTCAGGAAATATGCCTACAATTAGAAATAGGTATAAGAGTCTCTAGGGACGCAGGTGGCACTGTGGGTTAAACCACAGAGCCTAGGGCTTGCTGATTGGAAGGTCGGCAGTTTGAATCCCTGCGACGGGGTGAGCTCCCCTTTTTCGGTCCCAGCTCCTGCCAACCTAGCAGTTTGAAAGCACATCAAGTGCAAGTAGATAAATAGGTACTGCTCCAGCGGGAAGGTAAACGGTGTTTCCATGCACTGCTCTGGTTCTCCAGAAGCGGCTTAGTCATGCTGGCCACATGACCCGGAAGCTGTCTGTGGACAAACGCTGGCTCCCTCGGCCTATAGAGCGAGATGAGCGCACAACCCCAGAGTCGTCCGCGACTGGACCTAACGGTCAGGGGTACCTTTACCTTTTTATAATAGTCTTTAGGGCACTGATTTCATTATGCCCTAGTGCATGTCTTGTCCATGCCCTGTCCTGTTCGCTGTCGACATCTGACTCTGAATCTGTGAGAGTCAGGGGAAGAGTCTGTGAGTTTTACTCAGCAACGTAAGCTAGCATGGTGACCGTGTTAGTGAATCTCTCTGTACATGTGTATTTTTCCTTCAAAGACCAGAAGAACTGCATACAGTAGACAGTAGCGTTTAGCTTTGTCTTGCACTTGGAGACAATAAACACTTTGTGGGAAAGGAGTTTTCCCCTTAATGGGGGGACTTTGGGAGCTAGAAATCTCTGAAGACTCTGCTGGGCAGTGGCGAAGGAAACCTCTTCGGCACCCGGTGCAGGGCACCGAAGGGCGGGTAAACTGCCTGGTGGCATACGCGCGGTGCCTATACGGACACATGCGTGGCAGCCTGTACAGACTGCGCATGCGCGGTGCCCGTATGGAAGGAGCTCGAGCGGCAGCCCATACAGACGGTGATTGAGTGGCACCCATACTGAAAGCATGGGCACCCTCAGCCGCTCTACAGCTGGGGGGAGGCAGTGTACCATCTTGCCAACAAACCCCCAGGTGGCACCCGGGGTGAACCACCCCCACCCCCCTCCGTGCGCCCCTGCTGCTGGGGCTCTGAATCCTCTGCTGATATATCCCACAGGTTGAGGTATGGTGAAGTGACTTTCACAAATCTCCAACAAGTGCAATGCAAGATGGAATGATCTTTGCTCTCAGTGCCCTATGCCAGGGGTGGCCAACTTCCAAGAGACTGCAGTCTACTCACAGAGTTAAAAACTGGCAGCGATCTATCTCTGTTGGGGGGGGGGCGTTTCAGGTAAAAGTTGTTGAGCTTTTCTAGGGAGGATAAAGGCTCTGTTTTATTGGGGGTTCGGGAGGCATAAGTTGCTTAACTTTGGGAGGTGGGGCGTAACGTTTTTACATTATTTTGGGGGTCAAAGATAGCAACTCACCAAATGAGTTTTCATCACCGAATGATTGCTGGTGGAAAAACAGCCTTGGTTTGTAAACTCCGTCTTCTGTTTTCCAACAATGGAGGGTGGGGCGGGGCAAGGGGCGGGGCCAGAAGGGGGCCAGCGATTGACCAAAACCTCGCAGGGATTGACCAGTAGATTGCGATCGACCTGTTGGACATCCCTACCCTATTCAATGCTCTGGGAGTTCTCCTGAACCTCCCAACAGATTTGGGAAGGGTGTGGGAAGAGGAGAAGATGGGGAAGTCCCATTGTGCTAGCAGGACTTGTGGAATTGAATCCAGCCCATGGTTTCATCAGAATAGTACACTGCTCTGAAACGGCAGACTGACTTACAGATATTAGGCAATGCCTTCATCACATTACCTGTGCATTGCTTTTGGCAATTTTTAGAATTTGCAATGCTGAAGCAACGTGGATTCTGCATTTTTGCAATCTTTCCACCTTACAGCAGACACTTTCCTGTGCTCTCCTAAGAAGAAGCCCTGTTGTGGCAGACCAAAAATCCATCTTCAGCATCCTGTTTTGCCTCTGAGAAACTTGAAAGCAACTCATGAAGGCAACAACCCTCTCTTGTTGTTTTCCCCAGCAGCCGGTGCTCCCTGGCCTTTGAACATAGAGCTTGCACAAAGTCATAATATGACAAGCTGCCATGGATGTATCTATCCTCCATTCGTCTCTATGGGGGCTTCAAGGCTGTTGCTATTTAGGGGTGGAATTCAAACACATGCTGGGAAATTCGGGTTGTGCCAGCTGATTTGGAGCATTTTTGGAGAAAATGCATTTCACTGCTCCCCCTTTTTTGAAAGGGACAAGGGGATAGGAAAATGCAATGGGAAGTGTAGGACTTCCTTGACACAACGTCAACAACCCGCTGTGAAAACAAACCAGAATGAATAATGAAAAATATAAAGGCAATGTCAAGTCTCACCACAACCTTCTGCTAACTAGTCAGGATAAACGGTCAATAATCAGGCTGTCTGGAAGTAACCCTAGTGCCTTTTTCAAGTACAGTGGTACCTTGGTTTACGAACATAATCCGTTCCAGAAGTCCGTTCTTAACCAAAACCATTCTTAAACTGAGACACGCTTTCCCTAACAAGGCCTCCCGCCGCCAGTGCCCTTCCACTGTTCGGATTCTATTCTTAGACTGAGGTAAAGTTCGCAAACGGGGACACTGCTTCTGGTTTTGCGGAGTTCGTAAACTGAATCGTTCGTAAACAGGGCTGTTCTTAAACCAAGGTACCCACTGCAATCAAAACTGGTGGTCATCACTAAATCCTGGGTCAGCAAGTTCTATCACACCCATAGCTATGTGAATAAGCATTTCTTCTAGCCTGTACTGAATCTCCAGTCAGAAACAATGGCTGAATATTCTGGTATTATGAAAAAGGTAGAAAAACCTCTTTTTTTTTCCATACCACACACCATTTAATTTACCTTTACCACATCCCTCTTTAGTCCTATCCCCCCCCCCAAACTAAGATGACTCAAGCTATGTAGACTTCTTGCAAAAGCCAGGAGGGGGGAAGCTGTGACCCTCCAGATGTTGCGGACTTGAAATCCCATCAGCCCCAGCCAACATGGTCAATTTTATACAGTTATTTTTTCATAAAATTTATATACCACTTGTTTGTAAGGGATGTGGAGAGCTGGAGTCCAACGAAACCTAGAGAGCCGAAGGTTAGTCACTCCACCTTACCGCGTTGTTGGCATCCATCTGTCTCGAGAGACAATGGGTGTCAAACCACAGCATTAGCAGCACCCAAGTACCCTCCTCGGGGTGCAAGCCTGTGTGTGGAGGTCCTGGACTGCCCAGACGACTGTTGGGATGCTGCCGGGAGATGGGGGCAACTGGCGGGCCTCCAGCTGGCTCCAGCCACCAGCTGGCAGCCGGGTGAAACTCCGGTTCTTGGAACAGCATCAAAAACTGCAACTCAACCCTCAGAAGACCTCAGAAGCTTAAGCACGCAAGCCAACAGATATAAGAACTCTTTGCAACGGAAGTGGCAGACAGAGACATGTGTAAGCATATTTACAGCATTTATTCAACAGCAGGACAAAGGAAAAACATGTCTGCTTCCCTTCGTGTTCAAGCACAACAGCGGCATAGCAAAAGCAATATACAACGGAAGTTCCCAGCAGACTGTGCTGGAAGTAAACAGACTTGCGACATACAACAACTCCACATATCTGCTCCTCTTAAGGCAGAACGGAACATCAATATCCTAACAACGACAAGAAGGCATGGCCTTCCTGATGTGGTCCAAAGGAAAGCAGAGCAATACGTTTGGCACCACCTTGGCTGCAGGAGTTGCTGGAAGGAGGGGTACAAGATGCCAACCAACCATCTTAGGGACTCCACTCTGGATTTATGTAGGGTTTGCTCTTTAGTATTTCTTCTACCAAAGATGTCCCACAAGGCAGATGAAGCTTAGGACAGGATGGCTCAGTTGGTTAGAGTGTGGTGCTGATAATGCCAAGGTTGCAGGTTCGATCCCTGTATGGGACATCTGTGTATTCCTGCATTGCAGGGGGTTGGACTAGATCAGTGTTTCCCAACCTTGGACCTCCAGCTGTTTTTAAACTACAACTCCCATCATCCCTGACTAGCAAGACCAGTGGCAAGGGATGATGGGAATTGTAGTCCAAAAACAGCTGGAGGCCCAAGGTTGGGAAACACTGGACTAGATGATCCTCAGGGTCCCTTCCAATTCTATTATTCTATGACTATCAGAGTTCTCCTTCTCCTACATGGGCTACCTTCAGAGGTTGATGAACTCCACCTGCCCCTCGCTTCCCTCTACAGCAGTGTTCCCCAACCTTGGGCCTCCAGCTTGGGCATCATCCTTGACCACTGGTCTTGCTAGCGAGGGATGATGGGAGTTGTAGTCCAAAAACAGCTGGAGGCCCAAGGTTGGGGAACACTGCTCTACAGCACATGCAGAAACTGCCTTATTGACCATTGGACCCACCATTCGTCTTGTCCACAATATCTGCCAGAGCCTGTCTTTGCACGAAGGGGAAGTCCCTAACTCACGGAGGGTTTGAGACCCAATGGCTACCTGTGTGAAACACTCTTTAGGGTGAAGAGGGGGAACCTTCAGCTCTCCAGATGTTATTGAAACAACAACATCGAAAGGGTCACAGGTTCTTCATATCAACACTGCATGAAACACACACTGTCTGAGCCCATGAAACGGAGAAACTGAAATATATTTATTCATTTGCAAATGAAGGGATCTGAATCCACATCTAGCTAACTTGAAGGGCAACCTTTGCCCCGGAATGCTGTGCTTTCGTTATTGCCTGTGTGAGGCTCATCCATCTAACGAAGCGAATCTCAACACAGCACTTTGGAAACCCTCCAGGGTCTCTTCCGACTTGGATTCATAAAACAAAGTAAAACTGTCCCAGAGAACGAGGCTTTGCTGCAAAATCTCCAGAGGGCACCTTAAGAGTGAATGATCACTTCCCGTTTTGCAGCTTGATTCATTTCCTTTATTACCTGTGCAGCAAGCTTGAAAACGAAGAACGGCAATGATAAAAGCCTAGAAAAATAAAATCAGAAACACAGAAGTCGTTGTGTTTCCTGGCCAAAATAGAAACTTTGGGCATTTAGGAAACTTTAGGCCTAGCAAATCACATTGTATATAGGTCACAATGTTCAGCTGAAAACAAATTTTCTAAGTATAGGCTAACCCCCACTGCCATCTTGCATAAGTGGGTTTTTTTCTTCTTTACATCAGGAATTCCTAATTAGACCCAAATATTAAACATTTCCACAGAGCTGGCCAATGCATTAGATATGGACCCTAAGGGACCAATTCAGGCTACCTTAACATTTCACTCTCGTGACGATGGTCCCTCATGCAAGCTGAATTTTGGTTTTCCCCATTTATGGGGTTTCTACGGCTTAATTGTCTTGGTTTTCCATCTTTACTTCCCCCACCCCATCTGATCCTGTTATATCTTAAAAGCACTATAGGAAAAAATCAAAATACGAGAGAGAGAGAGAGATAGAGAGATAGAGAGAGAGAGATAGAGAGATAGAGAGAGAGAGATAGAGAGAGAGAGAGAGAGAGAGAGAGGAGACTAGTTTCTGAACAGTATACTGAGTTCTCAATGATGGTTGCATGGCTAGCTTCAGGAAATAGTCTCCTCACATGAAACTGTGATGTGCTGCAATGTGTCTCCTCCCTAGGCACCAAAGGAGTGCCAAACCAGCATTGGCCCAGTTTCTATGAGGGATGCTGCTGCCAAGGGGAAGAGAGGTCAATACTTGGCCGTCTGATGTTACTACTAGGGCAGACATGGCCAAACTTGGCCCTCCAGCTGTTTTGGGACTACAATGCCCATCATCCCTGACAACTGGTCCTGTTAGCTAGGGATGATGGGAGTTGTAGTCCCAAAACAGCTGGAGGCCCAAGTTTGGCCATGCCTGCCCTAGTGGGGGCCACACTGCAGCTGCTCTCACATGGCAGAAGGTCATGGCAGAAGGGTCTATACAGAATTGCTCTTTGTTCCAACCCACTGTTACATGCAGCCTATACACTAATGAACCAAATGTATAGTCTATTCTTTTCCTAATTATTCCTTTCCTATCAACTTACTCTCCACTCCCATTGCCAACAATTCAATTTGTAATTTTTATTTGCACGGGTGTGCTTATTTATTGCTGGGAACATAAAGAAACATTAACTCCATTAAAGGCCCGTCTGGCGCAGTTACTTTCTCACTATAAACGTTGATTGATGAAACAAAAATTACAAACTTCGCCCTGCTTCCCCATTAAATTTTCTCAGGGTAGTAATTAGTGGGTGCATAATCGTAGACAATCACCTGCATTATATGATATTGAAGTGGGGGGAAACACAAATTACGAGGTTCAAACATCAAGAGCTAAAGGAAAAATGGAAAACAAAATTGCAATGAGGAATAAAGAGAAACCAAGGCAAAAACTAACGGAATTAAAGGGACAATCCACTGGGAATCTCTCCTGCATAATCCCATGGACATTAATGGAAGCTGAGTTGTGCATTATGCTGCTCTTATACAACTCCCATTCACTTCAACGGGGTGCATGTAGAATCTCGTAGCAGACGAGATAATAATAATGATGATGATAATAATAATAATAATAATTTATTTATACCCCACCCATCTGGCTGAGTTTCCCCAGCCACTCTGGGTGGCTCCCAACAGAATATTGGAAACACAATAAAACATCAAACATTAAAAACTTCCCTAAACAGGGCTGCCTTCAGATGTCTTCTAAAAGTCAGAGAGTTGTTTATTTCTTTGAGGGTGTTCCACAGGCCGGGTACCACTACCGAGAAGGCCCTCTGCCTGGTTGAGTGGCAGAAGAGACAACCTGCTCCCATTTGATTTAGCCTCACACTTCCTAAGGCAGTTTCCCCAACCTGGTGTCCTCCAGATGTTCTGGGCTACAAAAAGTAGATGTTGTGAGAACTTATTCTTGCTTAGACCAGGCTTCCTCAACCTCGGCCCTCCAGATGTTTTTGGCCTACAACTCCCAAGATCCCTAGCTAGCAGGACCAGGGGTGAGAAAATGTGGGGTGAGAATAGAGCAACCCTTCCTTTATTTATTCCCTTCCTGATCTTTATTGTAATTATTATCATGTTCTCTAACACTTTTGCTATCCTTCTTCAGCAATCTACGAGTGGAGAAATATCCCCATTCATACACTGGACGAGGCCATACCATTCGTGACAGCTATGTATGGTTCGAGGTTTAAACAGGGCTGCTGCAAACTGTACATTTCATTTATTAGTACAGTGGTACCTTGGGTTACATACACTTCAGGTTACATACGCTTTAGGTTACAGACTCGGCTAACTCAGAAGTAGTACTGTACCTCGGGTTAAAAACTTTGCTTCAGGATGAAAACAGAAATTGTGCTCCGGCGGAGCAGCGGCAGCAGGAGGCCCCATTAGCTAAAGCGGTGCTTCAGGTTAAGAACAGTTTCAGGTTAAGAACAGACCTCCGAAACGAATTAAGTACTTAACCCGAGGTACCACTGTACTTCTATTTCATAGGCTATGTTTTCAAACACACCAGGAATGTGCTTCAAAAGCCAGATCTGTTTTACGACGGGCTGGGTCGCTCTGGCACTCATCTCAGTGATAACGACATGTTTTGGAAGGGGATCTGTTGTTTGGAAGACATTTCGAGCTCAGTCGCTGTTGCTTGGGGAGTTGGGGCGGGAGGGAAGCTGCTAAATCCAACCTAATAACTGTAACTTGAGATAAAAACCAACTTCATTTTTTTCATAACATATCTTGGTTTTTCCCTTGATGTCCTCCAGGCACTCTTCCTTGGGCTCCAAAATATATCCGTATCATTTAGATTTCTTACTCGCCCTTCCCCACAAGTCAGAAAATCAGAATTTGGCACCTGCCCTGGCAGTAGACAACCTGCTGGTTGCATTTTGTGCTTTGCTGTTCGGTTGTGTAGATTGCACTAAACTGCACTGCCTTTTTCCGGGGGGAGGAAGATGCGGTGAAAAATGGGGCTGTTGTGCCATTGCGCTACCTAGTTTAATATCATCTGCTCTGACTCGCAGGGGTGCCCCAAGGTTTATGGGATTTCCTAGTGCTAATATCCAAGTTCCTTTATGACTGGAGATGACAGGGATTGCCTGGGGTCTTCTGCATGAAGGACAGTATTTTTAAAAAATGCCTATAATAACTACATTTGAAAGATGGGCTTAGCAAACATTCAGTGACAACAGCTTCCCTTGACAAGGGAAACAGATCCCTTTGTAGCTCTTTGAGGATGGAATCATGGACCTACTCGAGCAGGACCCTGACAGAGACACATGCCAGACTAGCATGTTCCCTCCCTCCTGGTCGATCGTTTGGGAGCTTCGAAAGCTTTCTTCAACCCGAACATCACAGCGACCAATGCCAACAGACATCGGCACACTTAGGGATCCTCAGAGTCTTTGCAGCTTGCGTAACAGACCTCAGCAACTCAGCATTTTGGCTAATCTACTTTATTTACATATAAACACACACGGAGCACTGCAACATGGCTCCCTCTCTCTCTAGCATCAGACAGCAAAGAGAAAGAACAAAGGACAATAGTCCATGGAACACAGTAACACAAACATCCTGTCTCTGTCACCTCCCACTTTGTGGAATCAAAACATACACCATCATGTGATAGGCAAAAATCAAATGACTGCAATCATTCACTTTTCAGAAGAGTGAATGGTGGAGAGAGCTTATTACGCAAGACTAGACTGGACTGTGTGGAGGAGGAGGATGCGAGTGAGCATCTCGGAGAGGTCGCAGCTTGCTGTGCTTTCAGGTCAATCAATACCAAAGCGAGTGGAAAAAGTCGGAATTGCCTGGGGAATTTTGCAGGCTTGTAGCAATAGCCAAAAGATCATCTGACTAGATTGCAAGGTTCTCTGCATGCCTATACATTCACCCTTCGTATTTACAAGGAATGAAATGGACATGCCACTTTGAAACACGGGGTACATAGGAAGCTGCCTTATACAAATTGAGGATATCGGTCCTTCGAACCCAGTGTTTTCTACACTGGTTGGCAATAGCTCTCCAGAGTTTCAGACTGGGGGTATTTTCAGCCAACACGGAATTGAACTTGTGCCTATCTGCATGCAATCGCCCTTCCAGCATTAAACTGTTAAATTTATTAACCACATGAATTTATTGGCACTTCTGTCACTATAAGCCATGTCCCTTAGAGATGATGGGACAGAATGACGTTTTATTGGCATCTACAGAGCAAAACACCAAGTGATGGACCAGATTACTGTTGGCTCTAATGACTAGTCTGGCAAGCTTGACATTCTGGCTTCTTTTTAAAAATAGTCTCCAGCTCAACACTGGTGAGTCCGCAAGCCAATGAACAGAGCAAGAGGTCTGCTGCACCTTGTTGTCTGAACAAGCATCCTGTCTCTTGGCCAACCCCCATATTTTCTCCATGCAAATGTTAAGCCATTTCGACAGGAAGAATGCAGCTGGCCAGCTCAGGAGCGTAATATCACTCACACCTTACTAACTATCGCTGGCTATTCACTCATCCTGTCCCTTGCAGTATTGTATGCCATTGACTGAATTGCACCCCCAGTTTGGTGTGTTGCATTAAGTAGGTCTCTAATGGCAGAGGGACTGAGATGTTCTGAACTTTCTTCTTAAAGGTAAAGGGACCCCTGACCATTAGGTCGAGTCGTGGCTGACTCTGGGGTTGCAGCGCTCATCTTGCTTTAATGGCCGAGGGAGCCGGCGTACAGCTTCCGGGTCATGTGGCCAGCAGGACTAAGCCGCTTCTGGCGAACCAGAGCAGTGCACAGAAACGCTGTTTACCTTCCTGCCAGAACAGTACCTATTTATCTACTTGCACTTTGTTTTTGTTTTGTTTTTTAAAGTAATATTTATTAAGAGTTTAAAGATTACAAAAAGAAAGAAAAAGAATTAAACAAATCAATATAATACAATACAAAAACAGAAACAAAAACACTACATAAAACATTGAATTAACAAAACAAAACAAGAACAATTAAAAACACTTCCAGTATTTTCAAGCTTATCTTTCATTCACTTGTTTCATTGACTTCCTCACGCCTCCCTTTTTGTATTCCACTTCAATTAACTGTTTCAGCAACTCCTTTCCATCTTCCTGTTTCTGTCCTGTAATTAATCTTAACATATTCTAACCTTGTTTTTTTCCCTTTAATACATTAACAGTCTATCTGTACCTAGTTCCTTATAACATTTTTGCCAAAGCCATATAACTTCATTCCACCATTTTTCTAAAGCTCATTAATTTTACAATATTTCTGTAAATAATCTTTAAATTTTTTCCAATCTTCTTCCACTGACTCTTCTCCCTGGTCTCGGATTCTGCCAGTCATTTCCGCCAATTCCATATAGTCCATCAACTTCATCTGCCAATGCCAATTTATAAGAAAGAGATAATATTTACTTGCACTTTGATGTGCTTTCGAACTGCTAGGTTGGCAAGAGCAGGGACTAAGCAATGGGAGCTCACCCCGTCACGGGAATTCGAACCGCCGACCTTCTGATTGGCAAGTCCTAGGCTCTGAGATTTCTTCTTAGGGTGAAGTAAACATACTCTTCCTGCTTGTTTGCTGTCTGAAATAGGAGTGTTCAAGTCTCAAGGAAGTTGCTTACCTCCCTTTAGTCTCAGAATCTGGTTTTGGGAAATGGACACAGAACTCTTAGAATTATGTCGCTGTGAAACCATAATGTCCTAAAATCCAGGGCAAAGAAACTTGTTTCCTTTTATATTTTGGGTTCCAAATAAAAGCACAAGAGCCTAATAATCCATATAATTATTATTTACCACATTAACAGCCTTATCGCTTAGGCTTTTGTTATACATTTAGCCCATGCATTTAAACTTTCTGACTTGCTACACACACTAAAGGTATACAACTGTTTTGGTTTGATATGAGAAGCAAGATTTCTCAAATGTTTGAAAGATGGCTTCCTGGCACCTATAACTCCCCTATTAATCTTAATTCAAAGGAAACGGCAGAGGGTGCAAAGTTTGGAAACTGGAACAAATACCTACTTGGTTCTGGCTCTTTCATGTGGCCAGTGGCAATTTAATGCTGTTAACTTCAGGTGGTGAGCAGCTATCCACCTTATTGCTCTATCTGCAGCTCCTGGGGAAAGGCCCCAAAGGGGAAAACAAAAACCTGCTATTTTAGAATCTTCCTTGCCTTACTATGCAGATTTGAGTTTCTTTCCAGTGGAATCCAAACTGCAGCAGAATTTCATTATGTAGTCTCCAGAGCTAATTGCACTGCAAATTCAGTTATAACCCACAGGAGTCATAGCCTCTTTCCATAACTAGTGGACAAAGGATATGTTTGCGACCCAGAGGACCCATGGTGCTCCAGTTTCCCTACAATGGTGCTGAATACTTGTGGCCAAAGAACTGGGACTGAGTCTCTGAAAATCCCAATGCCCTAAATGGAGGCAAAGGTAGAGAACTAAAAATGCAACTGTTAGTTCCTAGTTCCTAATTCTTGTGGTGCATAGCCTGTTTTAAGCTGAAACTGCTTTTGTCTTACCAAAAAGATATATCTAACAATTGTGCCACCAGCTTCCCTCTTTAAAAAAGTGATTATATTATATTATTATTATTTAGTCACTGAGCACAATGAAGCAACCAATAAAAACCTAAAAAACCACATCCCCTATACCCCCGTTCCCCTTCACCCATGTGAATTTGGGAATTTGAAATATCATTTATAATATAAAAGCTTTAATATAAAATTTCTAACTGTGTTATATTTGTATACAGCAAAGAGAAGCAAAGAAAAGTTTAGAGTAATTAGGTATATTTTAATTTAGTTAATTATGTAATAGGTTTATGTTAGAAAATGAATATGGATGTTGAATTTGATGTTTGTAATTTTTCTTTTTTTGGTTTTGGAAATAAAAAATTAAAAACAAAACAAACCCACATCCATACAAATAAATGACAGGGCTTAGGAAATCTATCCCACTAAAAAGAGGTGGCAGGTACTTGAAACTGCTCAAATTAAAGGCACAAAGCCCAGGTAAAAAGGAAAACAACTTTCTTGTTCCTAAAAATAGATGAAGATGGTGCCATGTGAGTCTCCCTGGGGAGAACATTCCACAACCAGGGAGCCACCACTTAAAAGGCCCGTTCAATGCTCTGTCTAAAATAGGGTCTTAAAATACAGTCACCATTCTGTTTAGAGTCAACATATAGGGAAGAAGTTGTGGAAACTGCCTTATTTGGCTGAGACATAGTCTCACAAAATCTGTGAGTGCCGTCATTATGCTGAGACCTAGGAACTGCTTCTAGAGTGAATGAGGCAGCCTTAAAGAACAGTTCCAGAAGAGCATAGTGAGTGGGAAAGAAAGAAAGAAGAAGAAGAAGAAGAAGAAGAAGAAGAGGAGGAGGAGGAGGAGGAGGAGGAGTTTGGATTTGATATCCCGCCTTTCACTTCCCTTCAGGAGTCTCAAAGCGGCTAACATTCTCCTTTCCCTTCTTCCCCCACAACAAACACTCTGTGAGGTGAGTGGGGCTGAGAGACTTCAGAGAAGTGTGACTGGCCCAAGGTCACCCAGTAGCTGCAAGTGGAGGAGCGGGGAAGCGAACCCGGCTCTCAGAAGAAAATGAGCGCCTTAACTGATAGTGCAGTGGTACCTCGGGTTACATACGCTTCAGGTTACATACGCTTTAGGTTACACACTCCGCTAACCCAGGAATAGTGCTTCAGGTTAAGAACTTTGCTTCAGGATAAGAACAGAAATCAGGCTCCGGCGGCGCAGTGGCAGCAGGAGGCCCCATTAGCTAAAGTGGTGCTTCAGGTTAAGAACAGTTTCAGGTTAAGAACGGACCTCCGGAACGAACTAAGTACTTAACCCGAGGTACCACTGTATGTCCTGGAACAGAATGATACAACATCAAAAGTCTTTAGTGCACATGAATTCTTACTAGCCTATCTGCTCAAAGAGACCTATGTCAGCCACCTGTGGTGTACCGAGGACCTGAGAAGAAAAGAATAAACTCTCCCAGTTTACAAATGCTTCTCTGCTTCAGGGTCTGAACGCAATTCTTACAAGGGCAACAGATAAATGGGTATTTGAAAGCCTGGGTTAATATTTAGTTTTTTTCTGCACAGTAACAGGCACCATCCAGAAAAACCTGTCTATTGTGCACAGCCAGCACTATTATTCCAGAAATAAATCCAGAAATAAATTTGATGGGCAATAAACAAACACACAGTTTAAGACACACATTTAAGCGTAATCTACCACACCCATTTGCAAACACCAAATGGGCGTTATTGAGGGGAGCACCAACCACCATCTCCCCATTTGGGACTCCTGTTTATGAGTACTGAAGCCTCACATGCACTCGTTCACAAGCCTTGCACACAAGCTCTTTTTCACACAAGCCCAGCCCAGCCTTTCCCACTTGTCCAACTATAGGCAAGTTCCTCAGAGACAGACGCTCCTTTTCGCTTGGCATCTGTGCTCCGAAGAATTATAGCTTTGCTGTGGCAGCATGAACAAAAAAGGCATTCTCTTACGCTCAAGGTATACCTCTTAACTAAACAACAAAGTACAGCGAGGCAGTGTGATCCCAAGGCCGCTCTGAAAGCCCATGCCAGCTATGAAAGCCCAGGGCACATTGTGGTGCAATCTTTTCCTGCCCCAGATCCATTGCTCTTCTTGCAGCAAATGTTCTTAGAGAGGAGGCGGCTGCAAATGCATTCCTCTGCACAACCTCAGAGCCTTCGCCCCTTTCAGCTGCTCAACGGCAGACAGGGAGGGGAATCAGAGGGATAGGGGCAAATCTGTCTGTATGAGGCATTCAAACTTCCCCACACATTTGTGGTAGTCTACCGGCTCCTTGCCCAAATTATATAAACAACCAGAAGCGTGCATCTAAAACCGCAGCATTAGAACTGTCTCACACACTTACAGCTATCACAGCAGCAAGCAACTATCCTGCGAAGGATCAGGGTGCATAAAAAAATCAATGATTTTTTTTTTTAAAAAGATTTTTATTTAAATAGTTTTTTTTTTATTTCAATCAGATTTTTAAAAATTTAAATCAGATTTTTTAAATGAAATGCTTTTGGGGGGAAAATCTTTCTAAAGATAGTTTTCTATTGGAGTTACATTATAGTCCAAAGGCTATTCATCAGGAAATAGGGATTTGTTTTAAGTTTTTCATGTTTGCTAAAACTCAGTCTAAGGGATTTGTTGTTGTTTTTTTTAAAAAACCGTTTAACCACATCAGTTAACAAACATGGATACATATGCTATAATGTTCTTGTTTGAGTGAAATAAATAAATGAAACCTTCACCTGGTTGTGAATATTAAGATTATACCAGCAAGAATGAGTCTTTCTGTAAAAGAAAGAGATTAAAATCAAGTCTTACTGACTAGTGATTTAAATCATGATTTAAATCGATTTGACTTAAATCATGATTTAAATCAGTTTGACTTAAATCATGATTTAAATCGATTTGATTTAAATCAAACCCACCCTGTGAAGGATGCACCTAGCTATGCATACTTTGGTGTGCGCACCGATGTGCCCCAGCGCAGCATGCCCTCTCACCTTGAGGCCTTTCTGACTCTCGCCTTTTCGAAGGAGAAGCGAGGCTGCTCGCTCAAGTCGTACGTCCGGCTCGTGGGTTCTGCAGACACGCCTTCCTTCGCGCCTCTCCTCCTGTTGCTGCAGGGGGCTGCATGCTTGGCCCTGGGCGCTTCTTTAAGAGGGGAGAACAGGAAGGGGTTTGCCCCCTGGGTGTCCACAACATCCTGCAGCTTGTTGAGCTGGATGCATTTGCACTTAAGCTCTTCGGTGAGGTCGGCAATGGTCCGGGTTTGCTTCGCCAGCTGCTCCTGCAGCTCGATGATGTGGTAGTTCCTCTCGTGGAGCTCTTCCTCCTGCCTCTTCAACTCCCTCTCGAGCTCCCAGATCTTGCTTCTCAGAATATCTGCCGCACCTGTGATGGTACTGATGTTCAGTCCTGGGTCTTTCAAGAACTTGCTGCTCCCTGAGCAGCCCAGAGGGCAGTTTCCCACATGACTGTCTGGCCTCTTCAGGTACTTGTGTTTCACTGACCCATTTCCCATTTGGGCAGGTGACCTGGACAAAGGGAAAAGAAATAAACCCAGTTCAAAACCCTTGCTGTGATAATGGGATCAAACAACCAGAGCATTGTTTACCTGAAAGGCAAATGCTAAGACTGGCAGGTTATCTCATTGCACAGAAAGAAAACTTAAATCCTCCCCCACCCCCTTTAAAAAAAAAAATCCATCTAGCTGGAAGTCAGCTTGTGTGCCGCTGTGCATTTCAAACCACATCTCATGCAACCTGCTGCTCTTGTTGAGCATTCCAAAGAATTTCACACATTGAAACTGAAATTCTGGTGTCAGGCTGCTAGAAGGAAATAAAACCAAATAGCAACATTGGAAATGTGGGAGGTGGGAAAAAACAGAAAAGAAAAGACAACTTTCTGCTGCAAGAAAGCTACTGGTGTGGTTTTGAAAAAGCAGCAGTTATATTTTGATGTTTAAGTCCAAATCTCTCTCTCTCACACACACGCACACACACATACACACACAAACAAACAAACACATGTGTCAGTGACAGAACTGGAACATCATTTCAGCTTGCAAACATGAAATGTTGAGCTACCAAACCTACACATGGCTGAAAAATAGATGAGAGAAGAAGAAGAGGAGTTTGGATTTGATATCCCGCTTTATTACTACCCTAAGGAGTCTCAAAGCAGCTCACAATCTCCTTTCCCTTCCTCCCCCACAGCAGCGGCGTAGCGTGGGTTGTCAGCACCCGGGGCAAGGCAAGTAATTTGCGCCCCCTAACCCGGGGCAAGGCAAGTAATTTGCGCCCCTAACCTGCCGCCGCTGCCAGCTTCTTCTTGCTGCTGCCTGGGCTGGTCGGGTGTGGTTCTCTCCCGCGCTCAGCGCTGCGCTGGGCGGCCGCTGCACTGTCCCTTCCCCAGATAGTCCCTCCCTCGCTCTCTCTCCGCTCCACACCGCAACGCACGCCTGGCAGCCTCCCCCTCCACAGTGGGCGGCGACCCGGCAGCTCGGATCGGATTCGCACAGCCAGCACTACAGTGAGAGAGAGTGAGTGAGCCAGGTAGGGGCAGAGAGCTGCGAGTGCGAGCGCGCCCCCCCCAAAATGTTGCGCCCGGTGCAGCTGGCCCCCCCTGCACCCCCCACGCTATGCCACTGCCCCACAGCAAACACTCTGTGAGGTGAGTGGGGCTGAGAGACATCAGAGAAGTGTGACTAGCCCAAGGTCACCTAGTAGCTGCATGTGGAGGAGCGGGGAATCGAACCCGGTTCACCAGATTACGAGTCCAGATTATTAACCACTACACCACACTGGGTCTACTGGCTGTACTATCCACACTCTGACTTTCTCTAAAGAATCCTAGGGAACTGTAGGTCCCCCACCATAACTTAGACAGTTGTTGCATGAGGCTCTGGGTCTCAGGTGGTGATTCCCATCCCCTTTCCATGGGCATCTGCAGTCAAGGATCAGACTTGGGAGATTCTTGCATGATAAGCTTGAGCTGTTTCGCTGCTCTCACATAGGGCTGCTTCAGGACTGGGCAATATAACACAGCGAGTCCTGGATTTCATGGAAGGAAGGCAGGTAGTCAGAGGCTGCGTCAGACTCTTGGTATCTACAAAGTTTCCTATCACAGAAACTCAGGAAGGTGCCTTACACAGAGCCAGACCACTGGCCCATCTAGCTCACTATTGTTTACACTGGCTGGCAGCAGCCTGATCACCAAGGTTTCAGGCAGCAGTCTCTCCCATCTCAACCTGGAGAAGTCAGGGACTGAACCTGGGACCTTGTGCATACAGGGCAGATGCTCCACCACAGAGCTAGGGACCCTTTCCCTAATCTTTCCTTGCCTCTACCTTTTTCTCTCTCCTGTTTGCTCCAGCATGGGAAGGTTGTGACACGGGAGACTCCCAATCTCACTGCTTCTCCAGCTCCCCTCTGAAACTATGGTGGCCCTTTGGACACCCAAAATGAAGACCCTGTGTAGTTTCTCCCAACATCTCCCAGGAAGACTGAAGCCCACTCTTCCACAGAACTGCCACCAAGGTGCTGATGTTGCCTCCTGGGCCATTATTACATCTTCCTTATCTCTCTCCATTCAAAAGGGCTTGTTCCCCCCCCCACACACAGGGGATGCAAATGTATGTTGTGTGCAGTTTGGTGAATGCTCATGGGGGAGCCACACTGGGACTCAAACTGCTCATGAATAGCCTGTAGCTTATGCTTGCAACTGTGTCGAGGCCTGAGCTATGGAGGCCTGGAAGAGAGAGCAGTGCAATAGGTTCTTCTTCCTTACGAACACACTCTCTCTTTGTGTGTGTGCATGAGAAAGAGAGAGCCCTGTAACATTATCTCAGTGCCATCAACGCACGTTGATTTGTGACTTCCGCGAATGGCTAGCAGGGATGTCACTGTGATTGATGGGTGGCAATGAAGTTGCAAAAGACTCTGTGGGCTGTTGTTGTTCTGCAGATTCTCATGCTGTTTTGCTGCTGGAGGAGCATAGCTCGCTATTTCCAGTGCGCCACCCAAAGCCTTGGCAAAGCACCGCCACAAGCCCAGCTGCAGAATTAGCCTGCTCATTCTGCTCTCTGTATTACCGCACAAGTTACCCAGGTTCTATAATATGCATGTCATTATTTATAGATTTGCATCTATTCCGGGCTGCACGTCTGGGCTAGAGAAAGAAACAGTTAGTGGGAAATAGCATTGTTTGGGGTAGTTTGGACCACATGGCTTTCAGCTGATTGGTCCTATGTCTCAATGATGTGGGGGGGGGGCTTGCTTAATAGCAGGTCACACACACACCCCGTCGCTTGCGGTGGGGGGGGGTGTCAGTGAGACAATGTCAGGCGCCTTTGTGGCACCTGAATTGTGATGTTCCGGTAGCAGGATTTTAACCAATGTTGTCAGCAGTAATGGGAACACTGTGTGTTTATGACAAAAGTGTCTCTCACTAAATGTAAATGAACTGTGAAAAAAGACTGTGAATTGAAAGCGGAGATGATAGGTGTACCTTTCCCTGTTTTGTAACACAAAAAATCCTTAATAAAAAGTAATGAGAGAGAGAGAGAGAGAGAGAGAGAGAGAGAGAGAGAGAGAGAAACAGTTGTGCAAAAATTCAGGTGCCCAGAAACCATTTGGAAGTTAAAAGATGAGCTTGGCAACTGGCTCCATGCATAGCTGTAAACGTTTCCCTTTTTTTAAGGAAAATTCCCTTATTCCGAATAGCATTCCTTGCAAGAAAAGGGAAAAGTTGACAGCTATGGCTCCATGTGTAGCTGTGGACCATAGGAGCGAAGGAAGATTATGTCAAGTCTGACCACAGACCCCCCCAAAGGTGGTGACCCTATACCAGAAAAATATGGCTGGCTTCCTACCTCTTGCAACAATTTTTGCACTATTCTTGCAAAATGCCCGATGTGAGCTAAGTTGAAACGTACATTTATAGCCCGAGTCGCCAAGTCTCTTCCCAAAAGCTTCAAGCTGACAGACACAAGACTTCTCATTTCATCCTCAACAGAGTCCTGTGAGGAGGTTAGGTTAACTGGTCCAAAACAGACCAGAAAAATTTGTCAAGCATCCTTTTCTCTCTCACTGGAGCCAACCAGATGCCTGTGGGAACCCCACAGGCAGAAACCAAGCAGAACAGCACCCTCCCCAGTTGTGATTCCCAGCAGCTGGTATTGTGAGTCATACCCCCTCTGACAGTGGAGGTAGACCTTAGCTATCACAGGAAGAACCTGCATAGCTCAGTTAGAGTGTGGTGCTGATAAAGCCAAGGTTGCAGGTTCGATCCCCGTATGGGACAGCTGCATATTCCTGCATTACGGGGGGTTGGTCTAGAAAATCTTCAAGGTCCCTCTCAACTCTATGCCTAGGAATCTTTCATAGTCCAATCCTCCATGAATTTCTCTCAATGTCTTTTAACAGCCAACTAAGCTGGTGGTCATCACAACCTCTTGTGGGAGCAAATTCCTTCGTTTTGCACTGTCCTTCACTGTGCAAAGAACTACTGCAGAATCATATAAGAAGAAGAAGAAGAAGAAGAAGAAGAAGAAGAAGAAGAAGAAGAAGAAGAAGAAGTTGTTATTATTATATGTACCCTGCCCATCTGGCTGGGTCTCCCCAGCCACTCTGGGCGACTTCCAACAAAGATTAAAAATACATTAAAATGTCACACATTAAAAACTTCCCTGAACAGGGCTGCCTTCAGATGTCTTCTAAATGTCAGGTAGTTGTTTATCTCTTTGACATCTGATGGGAGGGTGTTCCACAGGGCGGGTGCCACTACTGAGAAGGCCCTCTCCCTGTAGCTTTGCTTCTGGCAGTGAGGGAACCGCCAGAAGGTCCTCGGCGCTGGACCTCAGCGTTCGGGCAGAATGATGGGGGTGGAGACGCTTCTTCAGGTATACTGAGCCTGATTATGCAGAGGAACCATGAGGGTCATCTAGTCCAACCCCCTGCAGCAATGCAGGAATCTTTTGCCCAACATGGGGCTCGAACCCACAACCTTGGGATTAAGAGTCTCATGCTCTGTCGACTGAGCTATTTGCACTGCCATTCCTGAACCTTCCACATGGCCAATTTGGGTGGGTTCAAGTGAATGAATGGGGATTCGAATCTGTGCCTACCTGGTCCAAGTGTGACGCTCTACAACACATGGACTTGCATAACTAAAGAACTCCGAAAAAGCAGAGCCACTTCAGCTTTTCCAGAAGGGTCGATTTGCCCCCACCCCTTTACCTCTAACAGTGACACTAAATAGCTAATAAACCATTGATAATGACCAAATAGAGAACAGGGGCTTGCTGCTCAGAAAACTCTTCCATCTCTTTCCTTTGCTGCTATGCTATTTAATTAACCAACACAGGGACCAGTGTGTGATCAAGTCACATCAGATCTTCATCTCCTCCTCTTCCCTATCCTGCAGAAGGAACAAGGATGCATGTGCTTTTAGCTCCAAGCAAACAGCTCCATACTACTGCCCTTCCTGGAGGTGATACAATTACTATAATCTCTCCCATCAGTGGTTATTTAATCTATGCATATAGGCATGTTATATAAACTTGATTTCCCCCATTATATACCAGCAGAAAAGGAGAAAGCCAAAGGGATAAAAACATACATACATTTTCAGCACTGACACTTGGGTGAAGCCCCCACCCCGTTCTCTCTCCCATCCCCCCCCCCAAAAAAAGGAAAAAGAAACACGCTTGGGGGAAAAACATCCCACTTTGTACGTGAAACCCTAACACACAATAAACTTAGAAGTGTTTTTTTCATTATCACCTTGAGATGGTGGTTCAGAAGGCAATTAATAAATCAGTGGTAATAACAGGAACAATAAATAGCAGGATGAGATAAAGCTGGAATGAAGTCCCTCAGCCATGTGACATGGTACTCAATGTCTTCTACATTAGCAAAATCCTAGCTCCAGCAATGAACACGGGTGGAATGCCAGGACGCTGGACTCCTCGGAAAAAGCTGTATGCATTTTGAGCTTTAAACATGTCGCACTCCAGAGAAGCCCGCTATTCCTAGCTTCCAGCACAAATCTCTCCCCGGGCAGACAACTGCAAGCCCAACATGGCATAGTTGTGAAGTTCCCCCCTCCCCTCTCTTATTGCACATAGATGGAGAGCAACCTCACATCTTTCCCCCACCCTTTCTGCTGGAGCCATACGGTGTGGGTGCAAATAAAGTAAATAATAATTGTGGTATTGCTCTCAGCTAGGTCAATTAATAAATTGTTAAGAGCTGGGTCCCCAACACACACATGCCAGATTCAATCAACGCACGCTTCAGGTAGCGCAGAATTGCTGTTTTAAAAATGCACATTTGCAGTACTAGTTATACTGGGTTAATTAATGCAATCATTAATTGCTTTGCAAACAGAAGGTCCCAGATTCAAAACACACACACACACACACACACACACACACACACACACACACACACACCACATCTCCAGGTAGTGCTGGGAATATTCCCAGCCTGAAATTCTGGAGAGCCCCTGCCGGCCAGTGTAGACAACACTGACTCGAGTGAAGGCAGCTTTCTCCGGGATGCGTATGCACACGCAACCAGCGGGTGCACACGTGAAGCGTCAACGCGCGTCTGGACCCCGATTTCTGCCGCCGAGCCTCCATCCGCTCGTCTCCAAGAGCCAGGCTCGCCCGGCAACCTTCGCCCGCTTCGGCGGCACTCACCTGCCCGGTCAGCCCTGGCTCCGGCCACTGGCTTTCCAGGGACGCAGCCGGCCTCTTGCCCGGAGCCGCAGGGCCCAGAGAGACAGAGGCGGGCGGGCGGGCGCGGAGGCTGCGAGGGACGGGCAGCGCGTTCTGCGGGCACCGCCGCCGCCTCCTAGCTCCAGCCGCGGCTGCTTGCGAGAGGCGGAGGTGGCAAGGGCTGCTGCCTGCCTGCCTGCCTCTCTCTCCGGCGCGCAGGGGAGGGAAGGGGAGGAGAGCGCAGGCAGGAGCCGCCTCCTCGTGCCAGCCCCGCCGCTTGCCCTTCGCTCGAGGCCGGGAAGGAGGGAGGGAGGAAGGGGAGCCGGCTTGCTTGGCGCTCGGCGGGGTAGGAGCCCCGCCACCGCGGCCGCGCATCCCCCGGGCCCGCGCGCCAGGCTGCTTGAATCCCCGGAGAGCGCGCAGCGGCGCATAGCTAGAGAGGAGGAGAAGGGGAAAGGAGCTGTCCAGCAGGGTTCACACGTGCAGAAGGTCAGCCTCTCCCTGCAACCCGCCACTCAGCCAGCGGGGACTTGAACGTGTGAACGCGCCACCAGCGCAGAGAAACAGGGCGAGCAGCCACCCGGAAAGGGCTGGGCTTTCCCATCAACTGGCCCCCAAGTGCTTTTCGCTGGGGTAGGCGTTCACCAGTGGCGTAGCGTGGGGGGTGCAGGGGGGGCCGGCCGCACCGGGCGCAACATCTGGGGTTAGGGCAAATCCACGGGTTAGGGGGCGCAAATCCACGGGTTAGGGGGCGCAAATTACTTGCCTTGCCCCGGGTGCTGACAACCCACGCTACGCCACTGGCGTTCACACGTTCGGTTGCTGCCAGGGTTTAAAAAGGAAGCCACGTAGTGCTGAGATGTGTGTGACCGAGAACGTGTGAATGGGTTTTCGGTCTTGTGTTGGAACCCATATGGAACTGATGTTGACTTGAGTTGTGTGGGTGATGACCCATTTCACACATGCAGCTTGGTGCTCGAGGGCGACACGGCTGAGCATTGTGCAAGCGTCTGTGTCCCAGCTTTGAATGCTCTTCCCAGAAATGGGGTTGCCACCTCTGCCTGTGACTTTTCAAGTTTATTTCACGTTATAGAATTGTAAACCCCTCTGTGGGGTTTGTTTGGATGGAGGTTGGTATATAAATTTAATAAACAATGACAATAATAATTTATATACTGGGAAGTAACTTGCAGACTTCTGTGTAGGTTGTCACAACTATTTCAAGCACTACAGTTCCCATAGTTTATGGGGTGGGGGGGCTTTAAATGTGCTTTAAATATATGGTATGCATGTAGCCTCTGCCTTCACTTTAATGTAGGAGTCCTCAAATTGTTCCGTAAAATTCTTCTAATTGCTGCCTCTGATCAAAACAGAGTGCTGTCCAAGCAAACTAACTCTAATAGGAGCATTCCTCAGAGGCCTGCCCTACCTCCCCCCCCCTCTCATTATATTTTGTTCTAATTAAAAATGACAAAGTTATTACATAAAATGCACTAATTGTGCCTTTTGCTGCTTTTTTGGTACTTGGGAATGCAAATCCTGTGGATGATACAGTGAAAATTATGCAAAGGAGGGGGGGTGAGGAAATGGGTCATATAAAAACTTTGTATAATTAAACTACTTTGTGCAGAAGGATATTGACAAGGAAACAAATGGCAGTAGGCCTCCCTTCTTAGGTCCGAACTACATGTGAGGTTAATGGACATGGGTGGCGCTGTGGGTTAAACCACAGAGCCTAGGACTTGTCGATCAGAAGGTTGGCGGTTCGAATCCCCGCGACGGGGTGAGCTCCTGTTGCTCGGTCCCTGCTCCTGCCAACCTAGCAGTTCAAAAGCATGTCAAAGTGCAAGTAGAAAAATAGGTACCGCTCCAACGGGAAGATAAATGGTGTTTCAGTGCGCTGCTCTGGTTTGCCAGAAGCGGCTTAGTCATGCCAACCACTTGACCCAGAAGCTGTACGCCGGATCCCTCGGCCAATAAAGCGAGATGAGTGCCACAACCCCAGAGTCAACCATGACTGGACCTAATGGTCATGGGTCCCTTTACCTTTCTTTACATGTGAGGTTAATCACATGGTTAAAACAAGTGCTCCTAATTTGGCCCTCTTATCTTGGAGGGAAAGCTGGTATAACATGTAGCTCGGCTCTTAAATGCCCTTCCCTACGCAGGACAAGGCAGACTCAATTAAGATCCCTTTAGCTTGATGCAATATACACAAGGAGCTTCACATATTGTCTTGGACTGGTTGGAGGAGTCCAAGGAGTGGTGGGAGGAACCAGCTGGGGAACCACCAAGGGAAGAAGTCTCAGAGCCAGGGGGTTGGTGGTGGGGCAACAATGAGTGGTCAGAGGGAGAAGACTGAGAGGAGGTGGTGTTGGAAGCTGAAGAGGTAATAGGGCTTAGTCAGCTGGGAGAGTCTGCAGAAGAGAGAAGTCCAGAATCAGAGGTAGAAGCTGAAGCAGGAGAGGAGAGAGGCCAAGAGGCAGAGATGCATCATGCTGTTGAATAGGCTTGTGTGTCTCCTCCTCCTCAAGCGAGAAGCTCCCCTCCACCCTGGTCTCCCAGAAGAGTCATGAAATGGGCAGAGAAGAGGTTGTCTACATGCAGGCACAGTCTCTGATTGCTTGGGGAAAAGCTCTGGAGAGGAGAGGACTGTGCGGAGGCAGGGACTTTCAGTCTCGGCAACGGCTAAGTAGGCTGAAGCCTAGGGCCTCTAAATCTAGGGGGCCTCCCCAGTCCACCCACCCCCCAGCGGGCAGTCTCCCCTCTCCCAAAACTGCAAACCCAAGAATTCATGCCAGGGCAGGGCAACTCAGGCCCATCAACAATGAGACTCGGGGCCAGCCAGTGGGTTCCAATTTGAAACTCTAGGGCCCAACTTGAATTTTTTTTGTGGGGCCCTAGTTCACAGCGAAAATCTGCAGAATCTTAGAGAGATCCTTTAGAGGGGAAATTGTGAATTACAGAATTTTAAATACCTGTCATCATCCTTGGCTTCATTCAGTTTTGTTTATAACACGCTTCCATTTTATTCTAGTCGTGAGGGTGGGGGATTGGGAGGGTCCTCACAAGTGGAGTAGCCTAGGGTCTCTCTTCATCTAAATCCAACCCTTGGTCTGACATTCAGTCGAGTCTGTGGAGATCATGTTTTTTGCTAATAAAGCGCTAACTCCATCTTTGAACTGTGTGGTTACTTAATGGCACGCTCCTGTGACATGTACGGATATAAGGAGAGTCCATCTGGATCAGGCCAAAGGTCTATCTCAGGGGTCAGCAAACTTTTTCAGGAGGGGACTGGTCCACTGTCCCTCAGACCTTGTGGGGAGCCGGGCTATATTTTTTTGGGGGGGGGGGAAGTATGAACAAATTCCTATGCCCCACAAATAACCCAGAGATGCATTTTAAATAAAAGGACACATTCTACTCATGTAAAAACACACTGAGTCCTGGACCATCCACGGGCCAGATTGAGAAGGCGATTGGGCTGGATGCGGCCCCCAGGCCTTAGTTTGCCTAAAAGGTAAAGGTACCCCCAACTATTAGGTTCAGTCGCGGACGACTCTGGGGTTGCAGTGCTCATCTTGCTTTACTGGCCGAGGTCATATGGCCGGCATGACTAAGCTGCTTCTGGTGAACCAGAGCAGTGCACGGAAACGCCGTTTACCTTCCTGCTAGAGCGGTACCTATTTATCTACTTGCACTTTGACGTGCTTTCGAACTGTTATGTTGGCAGGAGCTGGGACCGAGCAATGGGAGCTCACCCCGTGGTGGAGATTTGAACCGCTGACCTTCTGATCAGCAAGCCCAAGGCTCTGTGGTTTAGACCACAGCGCCACCCGCATCCCCAGTGCCACCCATGGTCTATCTGCTCCAGCAGGAGCACACTCTCCTCTTGTGCTCCCAAGCAATTGGTATTCAGAGGCTTATGACCTCCGATAACACATGTTATAATGGACATTCGTCATGGAAAGCCGTATCTGCCAAGACTTTGTCCAATCCGCTTTTAAAGCAGTCCAAGTTGTTGGCCATTTCAATGTGTTGTGGCAGTGAGTTCCACAGCTGTGCAAAGAAATACTTCCATTTGTCTGTCCTAAATCACCCACTGTATTTGCAGTTATGAGAAAGGGAGGAAAACTTCTGTCTAGCCACTTTCCCCCCACTATGCATAATTTTAGACACCTCTCCTTCCACCACCACCTTCTACCTAAAAGAAAAAGCTGTACATGCTGTTAGGTGCAGTGACCAGAATTAACACAGTATTCCAAGTGTAATTACGTCATAGATTTATATAAAAGCATTATGATACTGGCAGTTTTATTTTCAATTCCTTTCCTAATGTTCCCAAGCGTGGAATTTACCCTTTCCATAGCCACCACAAACAGGTCAACATTTTCATTTAGCCAGACCTCTGAAGTCATTCCTGGTCATTTAAAACCAGTACACACCCCATTAGCAAATACATGAAGCTAGAAAATCTTTGTGTGTGCCTTGCTTCACACTGCTCACATTGAATTATATTTTAATGCCCCAAATCCCTTTTTAAAATGCTGCATCACAATGAACACTTTTCAGCCCTCTGATCTTAGGGGAAAGTTACTTATTTTTGCTAGAAGACCAGCAATTTCACTTTCAAGTTCTTTAAGACTGCCACGTGGACATGATTATTTGTTCATTTTGAATTTGTCAATACGGCCTGTTACACGCAATGTTTCTGTGGAGGGGTCTCCTTGTTGCCCTATCATACCACTTTAAATAGCCATGCCTCTCCCCCCCCCCAAGAATCAAGGGAATCATGGGAACTGTAGTTTGTTAAGGGTGCTGATCGTTGCTAGGAGAACCCCTAATTCCCCTCACAGTGTTACAATTCTCAGACTTCCCTGGAAAGAAGGATTGATTTTCAAATCACTCTGAGAATTATAGCTCTGTAAGGAGAACAGGGGTCTTCTAACCTTTTGTATTTCAATATTTAGGTTTCCGAGTGATGAAAAATCCTGTTGTTGTTGTTGTTGAATAGGATGCCCCTATTTTCAATGGGGAAATGTTGGAGAGTGATGTTATTGGCATATATATATATATATATATATATATATATATATATATATATATGGTAAAGGACTCCTGGACGATGAAGTCCAGTCCAGTTATTATACCCATCTGACTGGGTTGCCTCAGCCATTCTGTGCAGCTTTCAGGATATATAAAAACACAATATAACATTAAACACTAAAAAAACACATTTCCTGCACTTGATCTTAGCCAAAAGGCCAAGAAACCTTTCCTATATAGGGCTGCCTTCAGATGTCTTCTAAAGTTACTTATCCCCCTTGTATTGGGGATCTCATACATGAACTTCCATCATTTTTCTGATGAAGACAGGGACATTCTATTCAACAATAACAATTTTACCATTTATACCCCATCCATCTGACTGGGTTGCCCCAGCCATTCTGGGCAGCTGCCAACATAATAGAATATTTAACATTTTAAAACTTCCCTATACAGGACTGCCTTCAGATGGTTTGGGGATTGGATAACTCCATACCCTCCAATATTTCTCTGATGAAAATAGGGACATCCTAAGGAAAAGTGGGACATTCTGGGATCAAATAAAAAACTGGGACGACTTCTCTAAATCAGGGATGTCCCTGGAAAATAGGGACAATGGGAGAGTCTGGGAGTGGAGGATAAATCTGATTCAGTTCACCTTTAAAGGTGAACCTACCTAATCTGCACTTTCCAAAACACTACAAGAAGCAAAATGCAACCATCTTTTGAAATCCGCACATCTCCGAATTTTGCAACATTGTTCTTACACCAAGTAATGTGTACAAAGATGCATATACTAAGAGAGGGCGTGCATTTAAATGCATGTATCTGAAAAATTGCATACAAAAATGTGTTTATTGGGAGGAATATGCAGGAAAATGCTGCTGAATTTCCACGAGAAATGTGGAAGACTGGAATTAAAATGGGGAAAATAAGAAAGAGAGAAAACTGAAACACACAGATCCATCCATCCTTAGTGGTAACAAGAGGAAATTGAAATGTACAGAACAAATGACATATGTTCACATGTCAAATTAGCTAAGAAATATATCAAGCATTTTCTTATACAAATAATATGCATTAAAATTATTTAAACAATTAAAATTATTATTATTTAATTATCTCCCTATCCATAGGACTTATGACCAGACTGCACAAAATAAAGTCAGCCACAGAGTGACTTTGCCCTGGAAACAGGTCTGGTGGGTTGAATGCCTTCTGATCCACAACAGAACATTAGCACAAAATGCTGCAGAATTGTACTTTCATTAACTACTCGGGAATCATGATTAGTTATTAGCAACCACTGGCAAAAAATAATAATCCAGAAATGTCCCAGTGTTTACAACGACATTATAAACCAACAGCCTTTCGTAACAGCAACAGAAGGCACAAAGCACTAAAAGATTATTTACAAAAATGAGCTCCCTTCCTGAATTTGTCACAGAGCCTCTCCAACCTAATAATAGCATTTAGAAACAAATGACCCAGATTAATTTCTGAGATCTGCTGCTGGGAAAATTATTCCTTTTGGATCCTTTGAGGAGGAGCGATCTGATACTTGGGGACTCTACAACATCAAGGATGAGGAAGGAATTCTATATTAATTAACCAGTGCCAGAAACAAGACAATGGCTACTACTGGACTAATCTACATCAATATTCAGCGAGGTTACTTCCAGGTTCCATAAATAATCTGAGCTCTGACAATGGCTGATTTCATTTGAAGTTGGACTGTCTCAAATCCAGGGCTGGATTTAGGTTTGATGAGGCCCTAAGCTACTGAAGGTAATGGGGCCCTTTATACGTCCAGCTGTCCTTTGTCAACAACAAATCGTCGCTGTCTTTTGTGTTGAATACATGCTATATGGTAATTTATGGACCTAATAAGTATCTAAAGCCATTTGTACATAACAAAATGTGTATTTTATCAAAGTAATTGTTGAACTGAAATACAATTAAGAAATATATTAGTAGTGAAATGATAGAAATGAGCAAACCAGTGATCTTTTAGGGAGCAGCTAGCAGGCGGGGCCCATTACTTATATCATAGTAGCCTACACAACCCAAAACACTGTTGCTGTATGTAGGTTTTATTTTATTTGTTTTTTTATCTTATATTTTGGAAATGTACATCCAGTTTTTTTGGGGGGGAGCCAAGAGGGTGGGATCCTAAGCTATAGCTAGTTTAGTACATTTCCCAGTACGTTTCTGAACACAATTCAAAGTGTTGGTGTTGACCTTTAAAGCCGTAAGCGGCCTTGGTCCAGTATACCTGAAGTAGCATCTACACCCCCATCGTTCTGCCTGGATACTGAGGTTCAGCACCGAGGGCCTTCTGGCGGTTCCCTCATTGCAAGAAGCAAAGCTACAAGGAACCAGGCAGAGGGCCTTCTTGGTAGTGGCGCCCGCCCTGTGGAACACCCTCCCATCAGATGTCAAAGAGATAAACAACTACCTGACATTTAGAAGACATCTGATGGCAGCCCTGTTCAGGGAAGTTTTTAAAGTGTGACATTTTAATGTATTTTTAATCTTTGTTGGAAGCCGCCCAGAGTGGCTGGGGAGACCCAGCCAGATGGGCGGGGTACAAATAATAAATTATTATTATTATTATTTAGCTTATGCGTAAATCCGGCACTGCATAAACCAGAACAAGGGCTTAAGGAGATAAGGAGAGGCTGAACCAGTGTCCCAACTAGTCCAGCATCCTGCTCTCACAGTGGCCAGCCGGATGCCTGTGAAAAGCCCACAATCAGGGCCTGAGCATAAGAGCATATACCTCAACTTAAAGTAGGACATCCTGGAATTACAGAAGCCATTCCAGCTTCTGAATGGATCCTGGGATGTCCCATTTCCCCCCTTCAGTCCTGTCACCACCTGCTTGCAGAGGTGCCACTTGAGTCAGCCACCTCGCAGGTTTTTTGGCACTACGCTCCTCCTCCCCACCTCACAAGTTGCCCCTCCGTCCTCTCACCTACCGGAAGCAACACCAGACCTAGCAGGAAGAGGAAGGTGGCTGGACAGACTAGCCACCTGTGAAGGAAGAGGACTGCGAGGAAGTGAATTCCAGACTGAATTTCCGGTTTGCATTTCAGAGGTTTGGCATAATATAAAGTGAGAAGCCCAAGCAGGTTGAACCATTTCTGGAGGTAAACCCTGTAGTTCTGCCCTTCTCTGCTACTGTAAGGAGACTGAGTCACACCTTCCCCTGAAGGAGGAGACCATCAAAGAAGATGACAATGAAGAAGAAGAGGAGGAGGAGTTTGGACTTGATATCTCACCTTTCACTCCCCTTAAGGAGTCTCAAAGCTGCTAACAATCTCCTTTCCCTTCCTTCCCCACAACAAACACTCTGTGAAGTGAGTGGGGCTGAGAGACTTCAAAGAAGTGTGACTGGCCCAAGGTCACCCAGCAGCTGCATGTGGAGGAAGATAACCCGGTTCACTAGATTACGAGTCCACCACTCTTAACCGCTACACCACGCTGGCTCTCCATAACACATCTGTACTGTGGTGAATATAAATGCATGTTGCCTCTGTCAGTTTGCATTTCTTAGTACAGAAGGTATTGATCTGATGTGTAGAGATATTTCCTATTCTAATTAATTCAAGAGGGTTCTGGAAGCTTCTCCATGTGAAATAAACAAGCAGCAGGTTCGTGATGTTTGGGTTATTCCATGAGAGAAGCTGAGTACAGCTGCCTTAAACTGGTTCTGTTATCTCTTCTTCAAGGTCTTACTGACTATAATAAGAGGCCAGAAGGAGCCTGAGTTTCACATTCTCTTTCTATCTCTCTTCCTTCTGATGTGGTGTTCTGTATATAGTGTTTAGTCTTAGTGTAAGTTTAAGTTAAGTCTGCTGCAACTGGATTTCTTATGGACAGGGCCAATCCTGAATGTATTGGATTTGTGACCATGATGCTCATTTGCCTTCAGTAGTAGTAAAGCTCTACTGGATGAAATACAATTGCCTCTGGTCTATTTTGGGGGGACCCTGCAACGTATTTCAGTTTTTACTCTGCTAACTATATGTTGGAATCTGCTCTGGATCAATATTGAGTAGAATTCCAATGACGGCCTCTTCCCCACAATCGAGAGTAGATTGCCATAAGAATAACTTTGCTCTAACTAGGACAATAGGGATGCGGGTGGCGCTGTGGGTTAAACCACAGAGCCTAGGACTTGCCGATCAGAAGGTCAGTGGTTTGAATCCCTGCAAAGGGGTGAGCTCCCATTGCTCGGTCGCTGCTCCTGCCAACCTAGCAGTTCGAAAGCATGTCAAAGTGCAAGTAGATAAATAGGTACCGCTCCGGCGGGAAGGTAAATGGCATATCCGTGTGCTGCTCTGATTCACCAGAAGCGGCTTAGTCATGCCGGCCACATGACCTGGAAGCTGTATGCCAGCTCCCTCGGCCAATAAAGCAAGATGAGCGCCACAACCCCAGAGTCGGTCACTACTGGACCTAATGGTCAGGGGTCCCTTTACCCTTTTTAACTAGGACAATATCCCAGCGTTTTCATAGAAGGATTCCGTATCTGTGTGCGATTTGCACGGATGCAGCCTAAAAATTCCCCAACGTTAACTAGCATAAACATGCCTGCTTTTATATCCGTAAGGGGAGAAATTATTCATGATGTGACCTGACTTTCACTTCTGTATTATACATTCGCAGTAAACACAGCTTCTGTAATCTTTGGCAACTGAGAGACTGTTTCATCATTAGTTCAGTTCAATTACATGCTGAATTAACTACTGTCTTGGGTTGTTGTTGTTGTTTTGTCCTTTTTAAGCATTTCACTGTGCATTAGGTTTCGACAGACAAATTGAAGTTACTCCTTTATGTGCTTGGTTGGAAACAAAAATGCAATTTCTTAAAAGTTAGGCCAGGTCTCTGAATGAGGTGACAGGCTTTAATAAATAATAATAATAAATTTTATTTATACCCCACCCTCCCCAGCTAAGACCAGGCTCAGGGCGGCTAACACCAGGTATAAAAACAATTGATTAAAATACAACTTAAAAAAACAAGATTAAAATACAACATTAAAATGCAGCCTCATTTCAGTAGAAACTCAAATCAAAAACTTTTTTGGGGATGAAAATGTCAAGTCTTCAACAAGGCTAACTATCCAGACTGGTCCTACGTGGGCCAGAAAAAAGCCAGGGAAGTCCCCAAATAGGAGTTCCATCACAGAAAGTGAAAAGAAAGAAAGAAAGAAAGAAAGAAAGAAAGAAAGAGGGGGAGGGGATCAAGTTGATTCCAAGCCAAAGGCCAGGTGGAACAACTCTGTCTTACAGGCCTGCGGAAAGAAATCAGATCCTGCAGGGCCCTGGTCTCATGAGGCAGAGTGTTCCACCAGGCTGGAGCCAGTATTGAAAAGGCCCTGGCTCTGGTTGAGGCTAATCTGACTTCCTGACTGGGCTCATCAGCCATGGTTTCCAGGTTCCAGCAAGATTGCATGAGGCCGTCACACAATTTTGTTTGGCTCTTGCGAAATCTCACAGAAACCTGGAAGGAGTGTGTGTGCCTTGAATTTCACAACCCTTGAATTTCACAACCTGCGGCAACTTTCCTCAGGGTCTTGCGAAATAACAATGTGAAACAACAATTGATGACCTCCTTCTACAGGTCCACAACAGAAAGTGTCTCTCATACTGACAGCCACGGACAGAAAGTCTTTACAGAGGGTGGTGAACACAGCACATGATATCATGGGCCGTCCCCTGAGCCTGCTAGATGACATCGCAAGGGATCGATGCCTTAGGAGAGCGAGAAAAATGCTCAAGTACGATTCACACCCTGGCCAGCACCTCTTTAATCTTCTACCCTCGGGCAGGAGATATAGAAGTATAACCAGTCATATTAACAGGCTAAAAAATGTTTCTATCCGTGGACAGTTAGGCTGCTGAACAGAAAATAATGCAGTGCAACTGACTTTTGGGGTTGGTGTGTTGTGCGACAAGCACACAGAGTGCAATGAGATTGAGTGTTTGTGGGGGGGGAGGCTCAGTTAATTTCATTGTACATAGGTTGTACATTGACAATAAAGGTATTGCAAAAAATTGGAAATCAGAACCAACATTGAAAGACTGGCAAAATATTTTTTTTTTAATGATTGAATTAGCAAAAATGACGGCAACAGTTAGAATGCAATCTAATCAAAACCTCAAACAGGAAGGGGAATGTGCACAAGAATACATGACCAAAAGATGCTCCAACAAGAACTTATTGATATGTATAGACTGATTTCACAAAGTTAAGTCAAGTTAAGCTAAGCAGATATATAAGATTGAATGTTTAATTATTAAGATACAAAATTACAATCTCAGTAATAAAGTTACAAAATAATAACAAGGAAGCCACGCACAGGTGGAGGGAAGACAGAGGACAAGAAATGGATAAATGTTGGTACATAATGAAATGTGAAAATGTGAATTTATGAATATAATGTATATGTATCAATATGTATTGATACATATTGATACATACACCTTGCCAACAAAGGTCCGTATAGTAAAAGCTATGGTTTTCCCAGTAGTGATGTACGGAAGTGAGAGCTGGACCATAAAGAAGGCTGATCGCCGAAGAATTGATGCTTTTGAATTATGGTGCTGTAGGAGACTCTTGAGAGTCCCATGGACTGCAAGAAGATCAAACCTATCCATTCTTAAGGAAATCAGCCCTGAGTGCTCACTGGAAGGACAGATCCTGAAGCTGAGGCTCCAATACTTTGGCCACCTCATGAGAAGAGAAGACTACCTGGAAAAGACCCTGATGTTGGGAAAGATGGAGGGCACAAGGAGAAGTGGACAAAAGAGGACGAGATGGTTGGACAGTGTTCTCGAAGCTACCAGCATGAGTTTGACCAAACTGCAGGAGGCAGTGGAGGACAAGAGTGCCTGGCGTGCTCTGGTCCATGGGGTCATGAAGAGTCGGACACGACTAAATTACTAAACAACAACAACAATCAATATGTAAAGATTTCATATATGTATTGCAACATTAATGATAAATAAATAAAGTGCAAAAAAAAAAAGATATTATTATTATTATTATTATTATTATTATTATTATTATTATTATTATCTGCATCAGTCTGCTCTTTGGCCAAGGTACGCCATAATGTTTCGAAAAACCAGTGAAGAATGGAGACAGTACAAAGTGGGAATCCAGCTCCCTCAGCTGCCAGGACCTGTGGGGGAAGTGTCAGTGGGCAGAAGGCAGACAGAGAGAGATGCAGGCAGAATAAAAAGGCTGCAGTGGATCTCGAGTGTTTATGCTACATCTCTCTCTGGAAAGTGGTGGGGCATTTGGCTCCAGCAGCAGCAGCAGTACAGGAGGAAGAGTCATCTCACCCTCCGCCTTCCAGATCTGCCCTGCCTCTGGTGAGCTTGCCATGGGTGGGAGCTGGCCTCTGTGGGAAAAACACTCCTGTTTAGGTGGCTCGGTCACTCTTGTTTTGGTTGTTTGGTTAGCTTTTTGTCACTTATGCATTGAGGATTGTTGAGGGTATATTCACCGAGACCACTTGTCTGTGTTGTGAGCCCAAGTTAACCAGGATTTCACAGGAAGTTGATATTTAGATGAGGGTGTTATGGCACATGCCAAACCCTTTGGAAAGGCAGGACTTCACCAGAGAAAAGCATTCCCTATTATAGTATGAGGCATCTAATCATAAGCCTGCATTTTTATCAAAGCTTCTATATTTTGATCAGGGCCTGAATTTTAAAATGAGCTTAAAGATTTTCAAATGTTTCATGCCAGGCAGAAGACTAAAAAACCTTGGCAATGTTTTTTCTCCTAGACAAGGGGCCCCCCTGATTTATAGCAGAAAACAATTCTCAAAGTCGTAAAAAAGGGAATTACAGGCTGAGAGCGAGGACACTGACCTTGCATGTTACAGAAGATAAAAAAAGGCTGAGAAAACATAAAATTAAGAATGGGTAAATAGTAAAATAATACCATGTGCCTCCCAGTAAAATGAGCCATATCTTCTTCCTAAGGTTAAAAAGGCCAAGAGCAAATGGAAAAGAAAAGCAACTGGTCTGGCTGGAAGAAAGAGAGCATTTTTGGGAAAGTCTTTTCTAAAGCTGTTTCTTTCTTAAACTGAGATCCTTTTAAGATTTCTTTTCCTTTTAAAAGGCTACCTATGATAATGTATGAAATATATTAGCTTAAATGTAATTATGCAAAGGATTTAAGAAATGCTAGATTCTTATTTCATAGAGTCATATTGCAATAGGAGACCAGAAGGGCAAATGAGCCCAGCCTCCTGCCAGACAGGAGACGCCATCGGGCGCTCCTGATATATGGTTGTCAGGCCTTTTTGTTTAGAAACCTTCAAATGAAGGAGATCTTTCAATGTTGATGTGAACTCAAGATCCTTGACATCTGTTTAAGATAAAAGTTCAAGATAAAAATTTAAGATTAACCATTTGTTTTGGAAGGCAATAGGGCAAGGAGGGCAAGAGGTGAGCTGGTAATTAAGATTCCTTGTTGAGACACATGTAAGATATATTACTACTTATTTGTCATTTATAGATAGCTCTTTGTGTCCCATAAAAGGGCGAAAGGAAATGGGTGTATCTTTTGTGATTGGTTCTAGCAAACAGCCAATAGGAATTTCAACTAGGCTGATTGGACAGAGGCAGCCAAAGGAGGAGCAAGGGGGCTGGATTAAGGAAATATAAGTGCTGGCCAGAATGGCAGGAGGCCAGGCCAGAGCTTGGTAACCATGTACCACTGTGCCTCTCATTTATTTGTCTGACAAATAAATTACTATTTTAATTTCTCTATTGCTGCGTTGAATATTTCATTCCAGCTAAGCGTTAACCACAAGCAGGGTGCTACAAGTACACATTCCCCCGCTTTCATTTCATAATGCTGAGTGCTTCTGTTGGGAGCATAACGGTCAAATGGAATGCAAACCAGGTTAAAAAAAATTAAAATGTTACATTTCCATTTGCTTTTGCATTCTGACCTTTTGCAAAGGAAGCACGAGGAATAGGAAATGCAACCTCTTACGCATTTCTAGAGGACTATCCAATTAAAGACAATCAGTGATTTAAATAATGGTCTCCTTTTTCGCGTAGCTTAAAATGTTCAAGAAAAAGTGCAGTTCTCTTGGTTTATTTCTCTTTAGAAGGTTGGTGAAAGATTGTGTGTCAGAATGCTTGTGCGTCAGAGGAAAGGGCAGAGGCCTTCTCTCTGATGTGCTAAATTTTAACAGGCAGGGAACTTTTGATAAAGGGAAAGGAATCAAACATGTGATCATCCACCTAGTACCTGAAGGAGCGTCTCCACCTCCATCATTCTGCCTGGACACTGAGGTCCAGCGCTGAGGGCCTTCTGGCGGTTCCCTTGCTGCAAGAAGCGAGGTTACAGGGAATCAGGCAGAGGGCCTTCTCGGTGGTGGCACCCGCCCTGTGGAACGCCCTCCCACCAGATGTCAAAGAGAACAAGAAGTACCAGACTTTTAGATGACATTTGAAGGCGGCCCTGTTTAGGGAATCTTTTAATGTTTAATAGATTATTGTATTTTAATATTCTGTTGGAAGCTGCCCAGAGTGGCTGGGGAATCCCAACCAGATGGGTGGGGTATAAATAATAAATGATGATGATGACGATGATGATGATTATCATCATCATCATCATCATCATCATCATCATTATATCGGGCATGGCTGATGCCTGGGGTGGGCATGCAGAGGTTGGATGGCTGTCTGTCATGGATGCTTTAGTTAAGATTCCGGCATTGCAGGGGGTTGGACTAGATGACCCTCGGGTCCCTTCCAGTTCTATGAAATTCTTTTTGTAGTGTTTGTTTGAAATGTATACCTGCTTCTTGTAAGCTGTTTTGAATATGATTTTATTTTTTGTGGGAAAGCAGCATACAAATGAAATGGACAACTGGTTGATTGATTGATTGATTGATTGAACTGGTCTCTTCAGTTCTGACCTGCATCTCAAGCTTTGCCTGTTCCTAGTGGCTATCTTGGAGTTGTCTGTAAGCACACAGTATTTATCTCTGCCCCTTAATAGATTCATATATTGCTTGCATAGCAAGTCATGCACCTGAGGCCTTGCAGGCTGTGGGTCTCCAGAAGGTTCTCCAATAAAAATAACGACGTCCTTGTTAGAATTCCTGCTCCATGATTGCAGTCACGGGATTGTTGTCTTTCACATGACGTGAAGTGTTTTGATTGCACAGTGTGGGAAGTGACGGAAACAGGATGTTTGCGTTACTGTGTTCCGTGAAGTGGGACTATTGCCCTTTGGTTTTTCTTCTTCTCTTTGCTGTCAGATGCTAGAGAGAGAGGGAGCCATGTTGCAGTGCTCCGTGTGTGTTTATATGTAAATAAAGTAGATTAACCAACATGCTGAGTTGCTGAGGTCTGTCACACAAACTGCGCAAATTCTGTGGATCCCTAAGTGTGCTGGTGTCAGTTGGCATCGGTCGCTGTGATGTTTGGGCTGAAGAAAGCTTTTGAAGCTCCCAAACGATCGAACAGGAGGGAGAGAACATGCCAGTCGGGCATGTGTCTCTACCAGGGTCCTACTCAAGTGTAGGCTGAACTCCTGACAGTCCCAAGGAAAAGCAGGACATTCCAGGATCAAATCAGAAACCGGGACAGCTTCTGTTAATCCTAGAGCAAACTTGCTTTCTGCTGTTCCAGAGATTAGGTCCTGAACTGATGGATTTAAATTGCAAGAAAGGAAATTCCAGCTAAACACTAGGAATAACTTTCTGACGGTAAGAGCTGCTGGGCAGTGGAATGGACTCCCTTGGAAGGTAATGGACTCTCCTTCCTTGGAGGTTTTTAAGCAGAGTTTGCATGGCCATCTCTCAGCGATTCTTTAGCTGTGATTCCCGCATTGCAGGGGGCTGGACTCGATGACCCTTTGGGTTCCTTCCAACCCTACAATTCCATGATTATATGATTCAATAAATTGTGGAACATTTGTGGACGGCAATATTAAGTTTAGGCCCTTCCCTTCAAAGCACTAATTCTTCTGCACATCTGCTATAAGCCTTTACCACAGTTAAGTGCTTCAAAATCTCATTCACACAGAGCTAAATAAGATTATGTGATGATATGAGGAGTGTTATCTTGGCCTAAAGGGTTGAGAATTGATAGGAAATGCAAGCTTTACAGATACAGAGGGAAGCAGTGGGGTGAGGGAGGGAGAGAGAGACATCAAGGAGAAAAGTTATAACCAAATTGCAGCTTGTTTTGAAAAACAACATGAAATTAGGTTACCTTCATTCTGTCCAGAGGCATTAGAAGTGACTGCTATTTATTTATTATTTTTTTACCTAATAGGGAGCTTCAGTTGTACCTACCTTTATTTTATTTCTGCAATCACTCAGAGAACGACATCGTTTTTCCAGCAGAAGGTAGGCCTTTTTAAATAGGCATTCATCTCCCTGTACTGAAGTGTTTACACAGAAGAAAGTGTCTCCACCTTTGTGTTTATAATTAAGGTGCACAATTATTATTATTTTTTAAAGATATTTATTAAAGATTTTCTTAATACAATAATAAATAAATACAAACAAAATAACATATAATTTTATAATAACCATATTTTCTTCACTTCTTTGGACTTCCTCGCATCTCTCATTCCTGCGTTCCAAGTTTTGAGCTTTACCCAGCAATTTATCACCTTGTTTCAATTCTTATATTATAATTTTCCAATGTTGTGTCCCTAATTTTAGATAATTTTACCCAAATCTTAAAAGCTTGATTTTAGCATAATATTTATCCAAAATTTATCTTTTCTTATATTTTCATTTATCTTCATATTCCTTTTAACTAACTTAATGGTGCCATATTGTTAATAATCTTACATCTTTCTTAACACTCATACAATTTACAATATTTTTGTAAATAGTCATTAAATTTCTTCCAGTCCTCCTCCACAGTCTCTTCTCCCAGGTCTCGGATTCTGCCAGTCATTTCTGCTAACTCCATATAGTCTATCAGTTGCATCTGCCATTCTTCCAGTGTGGGCAAATCTTGGGTTTTCCAGTGCTTGGCGACGAGTATCCTTGCTGCTGTTGTTGCATACATAAAAAATGTTTGGTCCTTCTTTAACACCCTCTGGCCGATGATGCCCAAAAGAAAGGCCTCTGGTTTCTTAGGGAAGGTATACTTAAATACCTTTTTCAACTTGTTATATATCATTTCCCAGAAAGCCTTAACTCTAGGGCAGGTCCACCAGAGGTGAAAGAACGTTCCTTCAGTTTCTTTACATTTCCAACATTTATTATCAGACAAATGGTATATTTTTGCAAGCTTGACTGGAGTCATGTACCACCTATATATCATTTTCATAATATTTTCTTTCAAGGCATTACATGCCGTGAATTTCAGACCGGTGGTCCATAACCTTTCCCAGTCAGCAAACATGATATTGTACCCAATGTCCTGTGCCCATTTTATTGTAGCACCCTGCTTGTGGTTAACGCTTAGCTGGAATGAAATATTCAACGCAGCAATAGAGAAATTAAAATAGTAATTTATTTGTCAGACAAATAAATAAGAGGCACAGTGGTACATGGTTACCAAGCTCTGGCCTGGCCTCCTGCCATTCTGGCCAGCACTTATATTCCCTTAATCCAGCCCCCTTTGCTCCTCCTGTGGCTGCCTCTGTCCAATCAGCCTGGTTGAAATTCCTATTGGCTGTTTGGTAGAACCAATCACAAAAGATACACCCACAAAAGATACACCCACTTCCTTGCCCTTATAAGGGAGACAAAGAGCTATATATATGACATATAAGTAATAATATATCTTACATGGAATCTTAATTACCAGCTCACCTCTTGCCCTTCTTGCCCTATTGCCTTCTAAAACAAATGTTTAATCTTACATTTTTATGTTCAACAGATGTCAAGGATCTTGAGTTTCACATCAACATTGAAAGATTTCCTTCATTTAATGTTTCTAAACAAATGCCTGACAACTATATATCAAGACTGCTTGGATGGCGTCTTCTGTCTGGCAGGGGGGGGGGGCTGGTGGCTGACTTAATTTCAGGATAAATACAACTCTTACAACCATATGAAATAAGAATCTAGCATTCCTTAAATCCTTTGCATAATTACATTTAAGCCAATATATTTAAGCTAATATATTTCATACATTTATCATAGGTAGCCTCTTAAAAGAATAAAGCTTTTCAAAGTAAAAAGGAAGAAACTCAGTAAAACAGCTTTTAAAAGAAGCCTCTTCAGTTTAAGAAAGAATGGCTTTAGAAAAAGACTTCCCCAAAAATGCTCTCTTTCTTCTAGCTAAATGTTTTTCTTTCCATTTGCTCCTGGCCTTTCAACCTTAGAAAGAAGATCTGGCTCATTTTACTGGGAGGCACATTAGTATTATCTTACCCCATTCCTAATGGTGTTTTCTCAGCCTTGGGGCAGCATATGTAATTCTCCCTTTTTATGACTTTGAGAATTGTTTTTCTACTATAAATCAATGGGGCCCTCTTGTCTTAGGAGAATGGCCAAGGTTTCTTCTGCCTGGCATGAAACATTTGAAAATCCTTTTTTAAGCTCATTTTTAAATACAAGCCTTGATTGAAATATATAGAAGCTTTGATAAAAATGCAGGCTTATGGTTAGGTGCCTCATTATCATAGCCGATTTGACCGTTTCATCTTGTGTATTCAATTTTAGCAGCAAATTATACATTCTTGAAAGTACCATACCTTAGTCTTAGGTTCTAACAATTCCGTTTCTAACTTTGATTTTTCCACCTGGAATCCTATCTTTTTAAGGTGCACAATTATTCCCCTGCCACCAGGCCTCTTGTCATTTCCGTGAAATCCTTTTAATGCACAATGAAAGGAAGGTAAGTTTTAAATTGGTACTGCTGCTTGCTGCAGACAGCGTCGAAGGGCTGTGTGTTGCAACCTGGCATTATAGAGTCAAGTCTCTGCAAAGGGTTCACACGGCCACCACCACATGAGTAGGGCGAAGGAAACACCCTCCCTTCAAATCCATATTCAGGTAAATGTGTGATCAGCTTACCATTTATTACCATGTAGCCTTAAAGGTGTTGCAGATCTGCCAGAGCTGATGTCATCTAATTCCCCAACACTGACAACTGTGATTCATACTCATGCGTTTTACTCCAACGGTGGTCTAGCTTGCTTGCATCTGATGACCCATTTTTGTATATTCTGCTTGATTTTGTATGTTAAGTTTGTTTTGATTTTAACTGAGATTCGGCACACTGCAGAGATGCCATTTCAGATGAGTTTGCAGTTTTGCAAATTTTATTATTATTATTATCATCATTATTATCATCTTTTTAATTAAGTTTTACATTGCAAATTTAAATTCAAACATTAAACATCAACATCAGACTTTTAGAAGACATCTGAAGGCGGCCCTGTTTAGGGAAGCTTTAAATGTTTGATGAATTATTGTACTTTAATATTTAGTTGGAAGCTGCCCAGAGTGGCTGGGAAGGCCCAGCCAGATGGGTAGGGTATAATCATCATCATCATCATCATTTTCATCATCATTATCCTTTGACTCCCCTCTGCCCTTCCATGGTTTCCATTCTCAATCTTTCTTCAACTGCTTCACTTATTTTCTCTATTTTTCTTAATTAATCCATTTTTACCTTAATTTTTAGTACTTCGCAAACATTACTCAAATCCTGCCAAAGTTTTTAGTTGTTTACAGTGTTCTCTTAAATACATTGCAATTTCCCCCCATTCCTTCTTAAAGTTCTTCTCTTCCTGGTTTCTGATCTTCCTGGTCATTCTCGCCATTTCAGCATAGTCCATCATCTTCATCAATCATTTGTCTCTAGTCGGGACTTCATCTTCTTTCCATCTCTGGGCCAGTAGCATCCGCGCTGCTGTCGTTGCATAGATAAATAATCGTTTCTGCTCCTTTGGAATCTCTGCACCTAAAATTCCTAATAAAAAAAGCCTCTGGTTGTTTTTTTTCACAAACACTATTTTAAACATTTTTTTCAACTCATTATATATCATTTCCCAGAATGCTTTTGTTATCTTGCATGTCCACCAGCAAATTGAATTATTGTTATCATTATTACCCTGTAAATGTAGTCAATCTGTTCCTGGACCTTACCAGTTCAGACCATAGCAAAACAAAATCTCCTTGCACATAGAAAAATAGCTTGTGAGGCATAGGTCTAGGTTAGACCTAGTCTGCTTGATATGCTAATTGTCTAAATGCAGATAGAGGCATTCAGTCATGCAATTCTGTATCTTCAGCCTGCAAGTCCAACTTCCTCATGGGAACATAGGGAGCTGGTAAGTTTCATAGCAAGCCAACTCCAAACCATGGATTCCCACAGCAGTATCTTATTCATAATCCACATGGCTTAAATCACAGCACCAGATTTATGTGCAATACTTGTCTTGCTTCATATAATCCATGGTTGGGGCTGGAGTGGATTTGATTCAATTCACATTTAAAGGGAAACCAGCTTAATTCCATTCTGCGACATCCACACTTCCCCAGATTTTGCCCATTCTGCGACATCCACGCTTCCCCAGATTTTGCTATGCAGTCCTCCGGCCATTAAATGCGTGCAAAAATGCATGTACTGAAATAAAACATACATAAAAATTACACGTATTCATGGAAAACAAATACAAAAATGCATTATTTTAAGAGATATTGCTCTGCCAAAAAAAAGTTATATTATGCACAGTTGCACACAAACATTTGTGTGGTGCAAAGTGTGTTCTCCCTCATGGAGAGCACGGGTTGCGGGCGGGGCTGACGAGACACCTCACTGCTGCTAGGCAAATGGTTTGGCCATCCTTTAAGCAGGGGCGGGTTGTTACTGGGGAAATCTAGATGTTGCCATTTGTTGATTCACAGCCCTATTTGTTAAATACAATTCACGCAGTGACAAACTTCCTCTTTTCGCTGTGTGCTTTGGATCACCCGCCCTCCCTTCCCTTATTTTAGGCTGTTTGCTTGACCTTGCTATGCCTGTCATGGGGTCGTCTGCTTTGGGGCAGGAGCCCAGTAAGAATTTTGCCCATTTGGCTGATTAGTGTGTGCCACTTGGTTTTTTGCCTACTGCGTAGCAAATCATCACAACTTGTAAGGTTTGCGGTTAGGCATTGGTCTTGGAATTGGTTGGTGGAGGGGTATGGATTTGGCTGTGCCTGCCCTTCCAAAATGCTGCTGCTGCTTCAAGGGTTTTCCGCTAAAGGAACACAGGGGCTCCCCATGCTTTTGTCCAAAACCCCCTGGCAAGGGGCTAGGGCCACGCAAGCCCCGGGAGCATTCTGGGGAGAGGTGAGGCATGGTTCCCAGTCCCGTCTCTCTCCCCAGGTGACTTTCCCTTCCTGACTTTGCGGGGGGTGCGAATGTCAGAGCTGTCCCTGGGCGGGGTCAGTTAGTGCTACCAATGCCTAAGCAACCACTCACATTGCTGTAATTTGAATAAAGTTGTGGCCAAAATTATGTCAAAAACCTTAAACAAAAATTAAATGTTAATTGTGTTTTTCTTTGGGGGTGTCTTGGGGACCTCAACGCGCAATCAATTTGTACAATTTTCATATGCACTCCCCGGCTCCCCCCCCAAAAGCAAACTGAAGTGGAAAAAACATAAAATGTGGAGAACCTGAAGCCAACAGATATTTCCATCCCTGACAATGACAATTCTATGTTGCTGTGGATTTAAAAATCAGCCAATGAACCACAGTAGCTCACAGTGAGTTAGCTGATGCTATTTTGCTCTTGTCTTGATGCAAGGAACTATTGACCAATGCACTGGCCTCTCAGGTGAAAAAAGCTTTCTTTTCTTCTGTTGCACTGCAGACTACTGTTGATCCTCCCTAAAATGAGCTTTTCTTTGTATTTGCTTGCTAATGTTTGTTGCTAAACAGACCGAAAGGAAATGGAACTGCCACCTGTCTCTGCCAAGATAGTTTCGCAACAGCTTCTTTATATCACATTTAATATTTTACTTGCAATTCCGTGGACCAAAGTTCCTCGCTGCTTTATTACAGTAACATTTCATCCGTGAATGGCTATGTGCAATTTGTTCTTCTTTATAATGATAATAAAAGTTTATTAGGGGAGGGGGGTGGATATCTGTATATGCATGCATGTGTGTGTGTGCATATGTCCAAGAGGAGACTGAATTGCAGCTTTATTTTCAGGAAACATAATTATGAGAGGTAGTTAATATTTACTTGCTACCCCCTTTTCCCTGGAATGAACTGACCTTCCTGTGTGAGCTCATTGGCCACAATAGATAAGAAGAAGACTTCAGTAGCTGACAGTTTCATCTTCTGAAAGCCATCTTGATGGCGTAAGGTGTGTTTGTTTGTTGCATCAAAATCCCAACCATTTCCCTTCTTCATATCCAAGCATTTTTCTGCAAGATGTACATGCATATCCATGCAAAATGTGGAAGATCCTGTTAAGATTGTTAAGGTCATAACTCCAAACTTTACAACACAATCCTGAGCATGTTTGTTCAAACGTTTTGCTGTGGTCACACCCCAAAGGTAAAGGTAAAGGGACCCTGACCATTAGGTCCAGTTGTGACCAACTCTGGGGTTGCGGCGCTCATCTCACTTTATTGGCCAAGGGAGTACAGCTTCCGGGTCATGTGGCCAGCATGACTAAGCTGCTTCTGACAAACCAGAGCAGTGCACGGAAACGCCGTTTACCTTCCCGCTGGAGTGGTACCTATTTATCTACTTGCACTTTGACATGCTTTCGAACTGCTAGGTTGGCAGGAGCTGGGACCAAGCAACAGGAGCTCACCCCATCATGGGGATTCAAACCGCTGACCTTCTGATCGGCAAGTCCTAGGCTCTGTGGTTTAACCCACAGCGCCACCCACGTCCCGGTCACACCCCAAACCTACATGTAAATAACTCCTATACTACTTTAACCAGGGCTGTCTTTACCCAGGGGTGCAAGGGGTGCGGGGCACCCGGGCGCCAAATTCTGGGGGGCGCCAAATGTATACCTACTGTATACCAGTCCCTCTCGGTCGGCAGCAATGAAAAGCAGTGAAGTGAAAGTCTCTGCCCCTCCTCCGTCGCTCTGTTACTCCGTAGCATCGAATATCCCTGACGAGCCAGGAAACAAAAGCAGTTCCCCCTCTGCTGCGTCATTGTTACAGGTGAGTGATTTCCCTCCTAAAAAAGGACAACAACTTTGGCTTCCCCCTTCCTAAAGAAAGCTCAATAAAAGTTAATTTGGGGGTGTTGGGTGGATCTTTGCACCTTGGCGGCGCATGTGCTATAGATGGCCCTGACTTTAACTGTTATGGCTTCCCCCAAAGAATCACGGGAACCATAGATGGTTCAGGGTGCTAGGAATTGTAGCTCTGCCATGGAGAAAACTACAGCTACCAGGAATCTTTGGGGGAGTAGAAATGCCTTTTAAATGCATGGTGGGTATGTGCGTAAGATTACGCCCTTAAACAAATGTGATATCCTATCATGAGGGAAAACCCCTACATCACGTTTCTGCTGGTCTCTCCCCCACCCCCAAGTATTTCCTGCCTGAGGCAGATGCCTCATATTGCCTAGTGGCAGGGCTGGTTCAGAGTCCCACTAGTAAAGTACAAATTCATGTTTTTATACTGTATTTTATGCTGCTTTTACAATTAAGTGTTTTAAATTTGTTGTTAGCCACCCTGAGCCTGGTTTTTGTTTTTTAGTTTTTTATAAGATATTTATTAAAGATTTTCTTAATACAATAGAAAAACAAAACAAAATAACATATAACTTTACAATAGCCATATTTTCTTCACTTCTTTGGACTTCCTCGCATCTCTCGTTCCTGCGTTCCAAGTTTATCAAACTTTACCCAGCAATTTATCACCTTGTTTCAATTCTTATTTTATAATTATCCAATATTATGTCCCTAATTTTAGATATTTTTACCCAAACCTTAAAAGCTTAATTTTGACATAATATTTATCCAAAATTTATCTTTTCTTATATTTTCACTTATCTTCATATTCCTTTCAACTAACTTAATGGTGCCATATTGTTTATAATCTTACATCTTTCTTAACACTCATACAATTTACAATATTTTTGTAAATAGTCCTTAAATTTCTTCCAGTCCTCCTCCACAGCCTCTTCTCCCAGGTCTCGGATTCTGCCAGTCATTTCTGCTAGTTCCATATAGTCTATCAGTTGCATCTGCCATTCTTCCAGTGTGGGCAAATCTTGGGTTTTCCAGTGCATGGCGACAAGTATCCTTGCTGCTGTTGTTGCATACATAAAAAATGTTCGGTCCTTCTTTAACACCCTCTGGCCAACGATGCCTAAAAGAAAGGCCTCTGGTTTCTTAGGGAAGGTATACTTAAATACCTTTTTCAACTCATTATATATCATTTCCCAGAAAGCCTTAACTCTAGGGCAGGTCCACCAGAGGTGAAAGAACGTTCCTTCAGTTTCTTTACATTTCCAACATTTATTATCAGACAAATGGTATATTTTTGCGAGCTTGACTGGAGTCATGTACCACCTATATATAATTTTCATAATATTTTCTTTCAAGGCATTACATGCCGTGAATTTCAGACCGGTGGTCCATAACCTTTCCCAGTCAGCAAACATGATATTGTACCCAATGTCCTGTGCCCATTTTATCATAGCCGATTTGACCGTTTCATCTTGTGTATTCCATTTTAACAGCAAGTTATACATTCTTGAAAGTACCTTAGTCTTAGATTCTAACAATTCCGTTTCCAACTTTGATTTTTCCACCTGGAATCCTATCTTTTTGTCCAACTTAAAAACCTCTTTAATCTGAGCATAATGTAACCAATCTCGCACTTTATCTTTTAGTTTCTCCAAACTCTGCAGCCTCCAATTATCTCCATCTTTTTCTAATATTTCCCAATATTTCGGCCATTTGGCCTCCATATTGAGTCTTTTCCGGGCCTTAGCTTCCATTGGTGATAACCACCTTGGGGTCTTGTTTTCCAATAAGTCTTTATATTTTGTCCAGACATTAAACACTGCTTTCCTGACAATATGGTTCTTGAAAGCCTTGTGACTTTTAACCTTGTCATACCACAAATATGCATGCCATCCATAAGCATTGTTAAAACCTTCCAAATCCTGAGCCTGGTTTTTGAACCGGGAAGTGCGGGGTATAAATAAAAATTTATTTATTTATTTATTTATTTATTTTTATTAAACCTCGTCGTTCTTTCAGAGAAGGGGGCCCCAACCAATAAGCGGCTGTGAAACAGATGTAAATGACAGGCTCATTGTGTGGCTGTACCAAACTCTAACCTGGGAAGGTGTCCAGGGATCTCCAGTCCAGGATCCCTGAAGGTAGTGGCAGTTATGTCCCAAAGGATCCATTGATCAGGCACAGGAAGACAGCCAAGCTCTGTCTCAGTGGCTGCCACTCTTTTGGGGCCTGTAAGCACACTGGAATACTGTGCAACTGGGACATAACTGCCGGGAAATCCCGGAATTACAGAAGCCTGATGTCTTGGGATTTCTGATAGAAGGCTACAGGGTTTTTTTGATGGGAATGTAAAAAAGTAAAGAACTTCTGGGAAATGATATATAATGAGATGAAAAAGATGTTGAAATATACATTTTTAAAAAAACCAGAAGCATTTTTACTTGGTATTATAGGTCAGGACATTAATAGGCAAGATATGAAAATGTTTTTATATGCAACAACTGCAGCAAGAGTATTGTTAGCCCAGAAATGGAAGCAAGAAGAAATTCCGACAAAAGAAGATTGGCAGACAAAAATAATGGACTATGCAGAATTGGACAAAATGACAGGAAGGATTCGAAACCTGCGGAACCAGAGATTTGCAGAAGATTGGAAGAAGCATATGAACTATTTGAAAAGCAATTGTAAACAACAAATTACGCTACAAGAAGTTTTGTAAGGAGGAATATATGAAGTGCTACAAAGTAGATAAAGAATAGAGATATTGTTATGAGTTTTAAATGTAACAGGGAAGATAAGAAATGTATACTAAAAGATTAGATTGGAAAATTTTCAGACAGGACTTATGGAAGTCAAAAAAATTGAATAAGATGTAAAAATATGATTAATTACTGTTGAAAATGGTATGTTAAAAAAAACCTAATAAAAATTCATATATACAGTGGTACCTCGGGTTACATACGCTTCAGGTTACAGACACTTCAGGTTATAGACTCCGCTAACCCAGAAATAGTACCTCGGGTTAAGAACTTTGCTTCAGGATGAGAACAGAAATTGTGCTCCGGCGGCGCGGCAGCAGTGGGAGGTCCCATTAGCTAAAGTGGTGCTTCAGGTTAAGAACAGTTTCAGGTTAAGAACGGACCTCCGGAATGAATTAAGTAGTTAATCCGAGGTACCACTGTATATAAAAAAAGACGACTACGGGTTGTTTTCTTAAATGATTACCAGTTCTGCAGCTACTTACTGTGCATAGCTGTAGCCTAGCGCAATGGGGTGTCTGCCCCCCCCCCCATGTGGCATCACCGTTCGCTGCTTGAGGTGCTAGTGGCACCTGAGACATAGAACCCCATGTTCTTTTGCCCCTGAGAATGCAGAGTTGTCACCTAAAATGAAAATAAACTATACAACATCTTAACTTTTTTCACAGGAAAAGCTGGATGACTGAAGGTATCAGCACGCTGAGGATGTGAGAGAACCTGTGGCATATTTTCCTGTGAGGTTTAATTCCCTCCATACACACACTTTACCGCTCCAAAAGATTCAACTATCCTCCCCTGTCCTAACCACAGCATTCCCTAGACCACCGAGCACGTAATTTTTAACGAAGACGAAGAGCCCTTTATATGAATTATAGAACAGCTTCTGCAGTTAGGCTGGCAGAAATAATCGTTACAAGGGTTTCAGATTCTCCTTCTTCAGTACAGATATGCTGAGCTCCCAGCTGAGGGGAGAATGAAATTTCCCCATTGTGGTATGGTATCGCATATTTAGGCACATTATGTGGGCTTTATGACTTCCTGTGAATCATCTGGCTCTTAAGTACTTTTGGAGACAGGATACTAAACGGAAGAGGCCTGTGCTTATGTGGTCTCTTTTCTGTATTCCCATTGCTTTTTTCCCTTCTTCCTTTCAGTGTTTGTGAAAGGCAACTGAAGAATAGCGGTGTTTTCCAAGTGGTCAAATTCGCAAGGTTTGGGGGGCACCATTTCCATATGTTTCACCTGCTCCTGTTTACTAGGGGCATGTCAGGGACTCTTGAGCAAGACTCTGAGGTGGTCTCTATTTCCCTCTCCCTCTCACACACACTGTATACCTGAAGGAGCGTCTCCACCACCATCGTTCTGCCTGGACACTGAGGCCCAGCTCCAAAGGCCTCCTCGCTGCAAGAAGCCAGGTTACAGGGAACGAGAGAGAGGGCCTTCTCGGTGGTGGCACCCGCCCTGTGGAACACCCTCCCACCAGATGTCAAAGAGAACAACAACTACCAGACTTTTAGAAGACATCTGAAGGCAGCCCTGTTTAGGGAAACTTTTAATGTTTGATGCATTACTGTATTTTAATATTTTGTTGGAAGCCACCCAGAGTGGTTGGGGAAGCCCAGCCAGATGGGCAGGGTAAATATTATTACTATTATTATTATTATTATTATTATTATTATTATTAATTTTTAAACCACTCTGGGAACTTCAGGGGAAGGGGGGACTCCAAACAACTCACAGCACCCATAACAAAGAGTGATTTAGCACACCTGAGACATTTTATTTCCAGGAACAACCATGTACAGCACAGTGGGAAGGGGAGGAATTTTTTGCTAGGCTTTTTGTCAGTGCGCAGATCCCAGGGCTATTAGGAAACAGAAATAATAAATCATGACAGTTTCATACTCTCACTGAGTCATTTAGGAAGCTTTTGGTAAAACAGGTGAAGCATCAAAGGCCCGTGGAGTGAAATGCAACTCTTCCCCCTTATCTCCGCTCCCAGGAACCTCGTAGAAACAACAGTTGTCCTTGTTAAGTTGTGGGTGAACATATCAGACGACACAGTGATTCTTCCAATACAGCTCTTTATTTGTAAGCTGGAACAGAACTGAACTGAAGAGCTAAGTCAGCCCGCTTACATAGAGCTCCAGAACAACGTAACTGTAGCAACTTTCTAAAACTATCCAATCACTGAACATAACTTTTGATCCTTCATTTGCATACAAACTATCCAATCACTGAACGTTACTTTCGATCCTTCATTTGCATAACTATCTACAGTATCCCCCTGCTGGCCCAGGGTGAGAACTTCAGTACATAACTGCAGTTATGTCTTCAGTGTGTCTCTTCTGCAACTGGCAAGATGGCACCGTCTGCAGGTGTGTGTTATGTTTGTGGTGGGAAGAAGGGAGAAAGTGTGTTAAACCCCTAGTTGATGGGCTTGTTTGTTCTTGTCCAGAAGAAGGGTTCCTTTTCCTTTCTCATCCAGTGCTGCTCAAGATCTTGTGATGCTGTTGGCCAAGCCAGTTCTGCATCCTCAGACACATGGCCCCAAACCCCCTGCTGGGTTGGCAGTGGTGCCAGAGTATTGCAAAAACATCCCAAACTGGGGTTTTTAAAGTCCCACACAGCTATTAAGGAATAATAATTACTTAATGCAGCCCAAAGCCTGATGTTGCTGCATTGGAAAAATAAATGCATAGTTCCGTTTATTCAATGGATTGAAGATCCGACTACACTTGCCACGAGCAAGTGGAATGCTTGTAGAAACAGACTCTGCATGGACAAGTGAAATAAAATTTGGAACTCATACAGTAGATTAAAAATGGTAATTGTTAACAAATGTTAGAGTGATAGACTATATCCAGGGCTTTTTTAAAGCCGGAACTCAGTTCTGGCACCTCTCAGGTGAAGAAGAAGAAGAAGAAGAAGAAGAGTTTGGATTTGATATCCCGCCTTTCACTCCCCTTCAGGAGTCTCAAAGCGGCTAACATTCTCCTTTCCCTTCCTCCCCCACAACAAACACTCTGTGAGGTGAGTGGGGCTGAGAGACTTCAAAGAAGTGTGACTGGCCCAAGGTCACCCAGCAGCTGCATGTGCAGGAGCGGGGAATCGAACCCGGTTCCCCAGATTACAAGACTACCGCTCTTAACCACTACACCACTACACCACACTGGCTCTCACACTGGTGGGCGCCATTGCCATTGTAAGAGATTGAGGGAGGTGTTCTCTTTTTTCTTTTTTAGAGGAAAAAAATCTTTATTGAAATTCATTAATGTCATTACAGATTTAACGTCTCTCTCTCTCTCTCTCTCTCTCTCTCTCTCACACACACACACACACACATATATATATTCCACTTAGATATCAGCCAAGCTAAAATCATATAATGGTACATAATGGTACATAAAATAAAGTAAAACAACAACAAACTAAAGTAAAATAAATATAGACTTCCCATCATTTCACAATATAGTTGACATTTGTGATTTTGAATGTACTTATTACCTTACATTTAATATACTTTCTTACAACCTAGCGTGCCGATTTTCCTTTATTTCTTAATATTTTATGTGCACAAGGGTCATTCAAACACTACCATAGATAATATGTCACTGTTATTTTTTTGTAAGTATCTCTTAAACATTTCCCATTTTTGAGAAAATAACTGTTCGGTGTTACCTCTTAACCTATTTGTAAATTGAGCCATTTCCACGTAGTCTAATAATTTATTTTGCCATTCTGTTAGCGTTGGTATCTTTCTCCCTTCCTAATTAGATGCTATCAACAGGCAGGCAGCCTCTGTTGCGTATAAAAAATATTTCTCTTCTATTTTTCGGAATGTCTCTACCTGAGATTCCTAACAGAAAGGCTTCTGGTTTCTTTAAAAATGTGTTCATGGTGAGTTCCCTCACCTCTTTTTCTAGAAAAATAGCACAGACTATATTCCTTGTTGTTGATAATAATAATAACAACATCCAATGAAGGTGCACCAAGAGCAATGTATGGCAAATGCATGAGCAACTATACATCAACTGGTCCTTGAGGCTGGACAATTACAAAAATTGGCAGGGATGTGGAAAGGGAACCACAGGTGGAGGAGGCCACAGGTGGGGGGCTGAGGAAGAAACCAGGGTACCAAGACCCCTTTTCCATCCCTGAGCAATTCCTCTCTCTTCCAAATCCCTCAGTGTGGCTGATGTGGGCAGCCTGAAACAAGGATAGCCAACGTGGCACCTTCCGATGCCGCTGAACTACAATTCCCACCAGCCCTTGCACGCACAACCAACAGTCAAGGATGCTGGGTGTTGGAATCCAACAACATCTGGAAGCCACCACATTGGTTGTTCGTGGCTGTCAACTAAATAAAGAAATAGAGAATTTTCCAAATGGCTTTTAACCTCACACTCTTTTCCACCTGTGCTTTTAAAAAACAACTTATAAAAGCATATAAAAATGCAGTCTGGCTTCAGAGTAGTGAAAGATTTAACACTCCCCTTTCCTATATACTTATTCACCAACCTGCCTTTCCCTTTCCCTTGTAGTAATGTTTCCTTCCAGCTGTGTTCACGGGCCATATTAACTTCTATTCCCACCCGGCCTCCACTCATCTTTAAAAGGGAGTCAAGTAGACTTCACCTTTCTGGTGGGAAACCCTGCATGCTTTTCTGGCACCCTTAACAAGCGTGCTGCTTCTAGCACAAAACAGATGTGCACCCCGAGAGCAGGTTCAAAATTCAACTGAGAAGCAGGGACGGGGAGGGAGGGAGGGAGGGAGGTCTTCTTACGCCGCAATTTAGGCACTTAGCTCTGCACCAGCACAGCACATCTGCCATGGCTGTACATTTTCAAAGCGTTCTGGCAGGTGCATTTCATGTCCATCGGGGAGAAGGCAAGTTATATAGATGTGGGAGATGGTGGGGTGGGAGAGAAGAACAGAAGCAGGGCCTGGTATGGGCGACAATGGTCTGGATCATGGCCATTGGGTGGAAGGCAGGGAGGAAAACACTAGGTGGCGCCAGAGTCAATAGCAGGCAGTGCCAACTCCTTCTAGTTTTGTCCCTATCCTCCTTCCTGCTCAGTTCTACAAGGGCAACACTGAGGGCTCATCCAGACTTCCTCTCATCTCACCGCTTTCCCCCCTGGCTGACCTGTTTAATGTTATTAGAACAATATTGGATATATCATTCTAAAATGTCACAGGGCACAGTTGTAAAATAAAGCGTTTTGAAATGCGATCTCCCTACTGCTGGTCACTCTGCAGTGCCCTCTGGTGTCACATGCTGATAACGCATTAAAGGTAAAGGTAAAGGGACCCCTGACCGTTAAGTCCAGTCACGGACGACTCTGGGGTTGCGGCGCTCATCTCGCTTTACTGGCTGAGGGAGCCAGCGTTTGTCCACAGACAGCTTCCGGGTCATGTGGCCAGCATGACTAAGCCACTTCTAGTGAACCAGAGCATCGTTCATCAGTCCCTGCTCCTGCCAACCTAGCAGTTCGAAAGCACCTCAAAGTGCAAGTAGATAAATAGGTACCACTCTGGCGGGAAGGTAAACGGCGTTTCCATGTGCTGCTCTGGTTTGCCAGAAGCGGCTTAGTCATGCTGGCCACATGACCCAGAAGCTGTACGCCAGCTCCCTCGACCAATAAAGTGAGATGAGCGCTGCAACCCCAGAGTCGGCCATGACTGGACCTAATGGTCAGGGGTAACTTTACCTTTACCTATATATAGGGTGCCTACATTCTGCATGGACTGGTTGCATGGCAACATGGGCAAATGGCTTTAGATACCTATAAGGTCCATAAATTACCACATAGCATATATTCAATACAAAAATTAGCGGCAATTTGTTGTTGCCAAAGGACAGCTGGACATATAAAGGGCCCCATTACCTTCAGTTGCTGAGGGCCTCATCAAACCCAAATCTGGCCCTGCACAAACCAGTCAGTTAAGTCTCTTTAATTCTGTTAATAAGAGTGGTTTGGAACTTGTAACAGCTATGAAGCTAGGCTAGTAATAACCAAGTGGACACATTAAAATGATACCAGAAGGTTTGGGGCATAGCATTGTTCAGGAAACTTCCAAAAGGGACGTTGGCAGAATCACACACCCTTATCAATTACATCACAAGCCAATTCTCCAAAGCAAGTGAGGCAATAGTGTTAGTTCAGGCTTCAATCGATCGTGCCACAGTAGTGATGGGGAGTCGAAAAAGTTCACTGTAACTCTGCAGTTTGAAAGAAAGAAAGCAGAGGAGAAAGTGACAGAGGAAGAAAAGGAGAGACGTGCTATGTTTATGCAACAGTTCTGGGAAAACATCAAGTGGAAGTTTTCAGGAATATATGAGCAAGGCAAAGGTCTGGAAACATACCCAAAAAATGCTCTGGAGCCTGAAACTCAGGACTAATTGGAGGGTAACTCCTGACAAAGAACAGCCTGTCTTTATGCGCACATTTGAAAGCTCTGATTCCACATGATAGCAGTTTTCATCTTCCAGGATTTGCCATTCCTGCTATTTGCTTGAAATATAAAAGCGAAGTTGCATCTGAGCTAGGCACTAGGTTTTGGGGCTGCAGCACAATAGGTCCTTCCCCCATGCCCACCGAGTCTTTAAACATATACAGTGGAACCTCGGTGTCGAACGCTTCGGAAGTCAAACATTTCGGCTTTCGAATGCCGACAACCCAGAAGTGAACCCTTCCCGTTTTCGAACTCGCCTCAGAAGTCGAAACGGTGCGTTTCTCCATTTTTTCAATGGATTTTGCCAACCGGCAATAGCGCCTCGGTTGTTGAGCATTTCAGAAGTTGAACGGCCTTCCAGTAGGGATTACGTTCAGGGCCGGATTTAGGTTTGATGAGGCCCTAAGCTACTGAAGGTAATGGGGCCCTTTATATGTCCAGCTGTCCTTTGTCAACAACAAATTGTCGCTGTTTTTTTGTGTTGAATATATGCTATATGGTAATTTATGGACCTAACAGGTATCTAAAGCCATTTGTACATAACAAAATAGGAGCCTACGCAACACAAAACACTGTTGCTGTGAGTAGGTTTTATTTTACAGTGGTACCTCGGGTTAAGTACTTAATTCGTTCCGGAGGTCTGTTCTTAACCTGAAACTGTTCTTAACCTGAAGCACCACTTTAGCTAATGGGGCCTCCTGCTGCTGCCACGCCACCAGAGCACAATTTCTGTTCTCATCCTGAAGCAAAGTTCTTAACCTGAAGCACTATTTCTGGGTTAGCAGAGTCTGTAACCTGAAGCGTATGGAACCTGAAGCGTATGTAACCTGAGGTATCACTGTATTTGTTTTTTATCTTATATTTTGGAAATGTACATCCAGGTTTTTTTTCCCTTTATTTTTTTGGGGTCCCCCAAGAGAGTGGGGCCCTAAGCTATAGCTTGTTTAGCTTATATGTAAATCCAGCACTGATTCCGTTTGTCAACCGAAGTTCCACTGTATCACAATTCCCATTTCACCTCAATGACAAAACTGACCATTATAGTTAACAGCAGACTTGTTTCCCTACCCAGTGCTGACATCTGGTGGTTGAGACACTCACAGCAATAGTCCCTGCTAGGTTCCTATTCGGGCAGAGAGAGAAGGAATGTTTTGATAAGACACAATTACTTGGTGGAGGGGTTTGCACGTTCTAAGGCTGCCAAGGTTACATTCAGTGTCACTGGCCTCATGCTGTGGAACACTCTTCCAGCAGAGATGCAACAGGCACCCTCACTTTGGGCTCCTCCATACTTCCGCTTGGTCTGAGAGGCTTTTCGTTCATCCCATCTCTTTCCCTTGGGAAACCGACAGTTTCCTGCTGAATTGGAACAAATCTCAATTTGCAGATTTCACTGCAGTAAGTGCTGGGACAAAAGAAAAACCTGTTACATCCTTGCCTAAAAATTACAGGACAAGCGGAAGCATGGATGAGCTCTTTGACTTTCAGGCATCTCTTTTCTTCTTCATTGAAATTTATCTTTCGATACTTATTCAGAGATATACAGACTCGACTCTTGCAATCTTGGCAGTTCAGGGCCCTGGCAGTTCAAGTTGCCCAAGGAAAAATCACTTCTTGCATACCTTCCAAAGTTTCCCTGATGAGAATTAAGGTAAAGGGACCCCTGACCATTAGGTCCAGTCGTGGCCAACTCTGGGGTTGAGGTGCTCATCTCGCTTTATTGGCCAAGGGAGCCGGCGTGTACAGCTTCCAGGTCATGTGGCCAGAATGACTAAGCCGCTTCTGGTGAGCCAGAGCAGCGCACAGGAACGCCATTTACCTTCCCGCTGGAGCGGTACCTATTTATCTACTTGCACTTTGACGTGCTTTCGAACTGCTAGGTTGGCAGGAGCAGGGACCGATCAATGGGAACTCACCCCGTCACGGGGATTTGAACTGCCGACCTTCTGATCGACAAGTCCTAGGCTCTGTGGTTAAACCCACAGCGCCACTCGCATCCCTTCTGATGAGAATAGGAATGTCCTATTCAACAACAACAATCATAATTTTATTTTTATTTTTTTTAAAAAATATTTTTTATTAACCCACCAATCAAATCAAATCAAATCAAATCACATCACATAAATTCCGAATTACAAAGCCGAATTTTAAAATTTTGTTGAGGGGACCCATATTTCAAGTTCCGAAGGGGGATTCCAATCATCTTCTTGCTACTGCGTTAATGTCCAAATCAGTCCAAATAAAGTTCATAATTCTATCCAGTCTTATCTTGCTGTTTCCACATCTCATCTTGTTCGTATATTTTTTCTCTTTTTTCTTTATGATCTCTTCTGATAATCTCCTTAAGCAGATAAACACCAATTATAATCCTGTGTGATTTTTTCCGTTCGTCCAATCCTCCAATCGAGATGGTTTCCATAGATCATCGCTTTCATAAATAACAACGCTCTTTCCATCATTAATCACAAAACTGTCGTTCTTAAGTCCCTCTGAGGAGTCTCACCCACAATATAAAAACAGCTCTATTTCTCCTCCCAGACTTAAGTCCTCCGACAAAACTTGCCAACATGGCGACGGTATTTTTAACTGCGTCATTCCAAAGCTCTTATACTTTCCACGATCTTCTTAAAACATGCTTTGGTTAGAAAATTTATCTCCACATGGTCATAAATCCACAGCTTAAGTCATTAGAACAACATTTCTGACTTGTGGGGGTGGGGATTCTTGGTTAATCACTTAGGGGGGGGGAGGAAAGTTTTTTCCCCTTCCCCATCCAGTCCTTTTGCCATACCGAGCCTTGGCGTATCTTCTCATGATTTATCTTGTTCCTCCGACCCGTCTTGTTTATCAGAGATCTCTTCAGTTAGCAGTCTTTACTCCCCCTCCTTCCTTGAAATATGTGCATTTGCTTCCTCCTAATTGTTTCTTTTGAAGTTCTTGCAGCTAGAGGCATGGATCAGAGACAGTGTCCAGGAGCGTTGAGATCCACAGGAAGTCATTCTGCCTAGTGCCCCCATCCCCACAAATTCGGGGGTGGTATAGGGCACAGCAGGCAAGGGCAGCCCCCCCCACAACCTTGGGGGGGTAGGGAGGCTATTTACTCCCATCACAGCCTCCTAATTACCTCGTGTGGGTCGGAGAGATGTTATTGTCAGCCATCTTCTGATGCGCCAATAATTTTATTCTTTACACCATGCTCATCTGACTGGGTTGCCCCACTTTGGGCAGCTTCAAACATATCTAAAAACAGAAGAAAACATTCAACTTTTTTTAAAAAAAAAACTTTTCCTGTACAGAATTGCCTTCAGATGTCTTCGAAAGGTTGTATCTCCTTGGCTTGGGGGTCACAAAACTCCATACCCTCCAATATTTATCCAGTGAAAATAGGGATGTCATACGGAAAAGTGGGACATTCCAGGATCAAATCAGAAACTGAGATGGCTTCTGTATATCCAGGACTGTCCCTGGAAAATAGGGACACTTGGAAATTCTACTGTTGTGTTTCACTAGGTCCAAACACACTCACTAACCCCCTGCCTCCATGACTTTGCCCCACTTATAATCTATCTGAGCACAGACTAGAGGAAATGCGATAAATAAATAAATAAAACCAACAATTCCATTTTGTGCCTCGTTGCTTTTTTATTCTTATTTTATTCATGATTTTCAATTTTATAATCATTTTAACATTCCCAAAATTGACTTCCTTCCCCCCTCTTTCTGCCGTTCCTAAAATTTATTTTTCATATTTTCTGCATGTCCAAATTAACTTAATTTATTCATTTCTTCATCTACTTTAAATATACTCTTATTACAATAATCCTGCCAATGTTCTTATCTGTTTACAATTTATTTGTAAATATTCAATAAACCATTTCCACTCTTTTATATATATATATAAAGTTTATTTTGATTTCTTATTTTTCCGGTAAGTTTCACCATTTACGCATATTCTGTAAGTTTTTGCATGCATTCTTCTTTTGCTGGGAAACATTCTTGCCACTGTAGTCGCATACATGAATAAATTTCTATACAGTTTGGGTAGTTCTGTCCCTGTAATTGCCTCATTGCAAGACTTTGGGACACTACATCCAGATGTTCCTATTTCAACTTGTCAAAAGTAAAATGTTTCTTTTTAAGGGACCAGAGAGGCAGAAGGAGGTGTACTGGATGGATCATGTTTTCAAAAGTGGGGGATGAAACCCTGGAAGACTTACGAGTCTTTTGAGCGTTGCTTGAGAAGATACTGAAAGGTCTGACATCTTTATCCCTCCCCCCGCAATTATTCTGATAGTCTTGTGTTGAGAGGGAGTGAAATTTGCTTTCCATGCTGGGTTATCCATGAAATGCAAAAGTAACGGGAGAAATTAAGTATGAGGGACCTCGCCTGCTTCAAATGTCGCAAGTTTCGGATGCTGAGAGTACAGTGGTACCTTGGGTTAAGAACTTAATTTGTTCCAGAGGTCCGTTCTTAACCTGAAACTGTTCTTAACCTGAGGTATCACTTTAGCTAATGGGGCCTCCCGCTGACGATGACGTGCTGCCGCCGCCGCACGATTACTGTTCTCATTCTGAAGCAAAGTTCTTAACCTGAGGTACTATTTCTGGGTTAGCGGAGTCTGTAACCTGAAGCGTCTGTAACCTGAAGCGTCTGTCACCCGAGGTATCACTGTACTTAACTAGAGTTTGAGAAAGATATTGACAAACTGGAACATGTCCAGAGGAGGCCCGTGAAGATGCTGAGGGGCCTGGAGATCAAACCCTGAAGAGAAAAGGCTGAAGGAATTGGGAGGGCTTATTCTGGAGACAAGATCATAGCAATTGTGGAGTATTTGGAGAGCTCTCACATAGATCACGGAGCACATTTGTTCTTGCTCCAGAGGGTAGGATCTGAATCAATTGGTTTCAATAGCAAGATAGGGAATTGAATCTAAGCATCAGGAAGAGGAACAGTATCAGTAGATGTCATGGGCCCCTAAGATCATCTGGATGTGGCAGAAGAGGAAGGAGAAGGAACAGATGGAGAACTGCAGGGTTCTCACCTGGGGATGGAAGAGGGAGGTCCTCCTAGAGGGACTTTGACCAGCCAGAGGGAGGGCCTGAACAGGTGGAAGTGGTGGCAAAGCTGAAGGTGAAGGGGCAAGGCATGGTTTGGTTGCTGAGAACCTATCTAGCTATGCATGTGTGCTGGGCCTGGGGGTAACCTGTGAAACGTAATCCAGGACTGATCCAGAATCCAGAGGTTCCATTGGGAGTCAGTCCAAGAGGGCCAAGGCAGGACACGAGGCAGGAAACCAGGCACGGGCAGGTACCGGATCTCAGGCAGGATCTAGCATACAGCAATGTTGCTCCCGCAACCTGGGGCGGGGTCCGACAGCCTTTTATCTTTGTCGGGGTAACGGCCAGTCCTGATCCCCCAGCGACTCACCTCCCTGTTTCGCCCGAAGGCGAGCACTCCTCCTGTGAGTACTCAGGTCTCTCCTTCTCTCAGACCTGAGTCTCTGCAGCTCGGGAGACGTTGGTGGGCTACTAGACTCAGGGGCCGCCTCAGCCTCCCCTGACCCAACCGGTAGTGGAGCAGCTGTAAATGATGGCCCAGCTGAAGGCAATGAGGTAATCCCTGCATCTGGAGCCAGGGCAGGCTCAGGCCCCTGACTTGGCCCAGCTGGTGTTTGTTGCAGGGGAACCTGTACAGACTGGGACTCTTCAGGATCAGGCCCCAGTCTTGGTTCAGATGATGCCTGAGGCAAAGGATCCGACGCAGACTGAGACTCCTCTGGTTCCGAGTCCGAGCCCAAGTCCCAGGTCATCACAGCATGAAGCAGAGGCTGCATTTTTAGAATTTGAAAACATTTATTATAAGAAGCAGCGGCAGAAGCTCCCTGGGCAGACTGTGCTGATGGCCCCCTAGCTGATGGCTCTCTGACCATTGTCATGTTTAAGCCATTTCTCTACCTGTCTTCAACCGGTATATTCGTAAATAAACTCAAATGTTACACAACACTATAAGCCCCTTAAGACCCCAACATTTCTCCAATGAAAATAGGGATGCCCTATTCCATAATAATAATTTTACTAATTATATCCCACCCATCTGACTGGGTGGCCCCAGCCACTCTGAGCGACTTTCAACATATATAAAAATATAATAAAGCATTAAACATTTTTTTAAAAAATAAATATTCCTATACAACACTGCCTTCAGATGGCCTGGGGGTTGGATAACTCCATACCCTCCAACATTTCTCTGTTGAATATAGGGAAATTCCTAAGGAAAAGTAGAACATTCTGAGATAAAATCAGAAAGCAGAGCGGCTTCTGTAAATCTGGAACTGTCCCTAGAAAATAGTGGCAATTGGAGGGTTTGAGACCCCCTGTTTTGCAGGTTCTTCAAAGGATCTTTAGTAGACAATATATGAGGGTGGTGCTGTGGTTTAAACCACAGAGCCTAGGGCTTGCCGATCGGAAGGTCGGCGGTTCGAATCCCCGTGACAGAGTGAGCTCCTGTTGCTCGGTCCCTGCTCCTGCCAACCTAGCAGTTCGAAAGCACCTCAAAGTGCAAGTAGATAAATAGGTACCACTCCAGTGGGAAGGTAAATGGCATTTTCGTGTGCTGCTTTGGTTCGCCAGAAGCGGCTTAGTCATGCTGGCCACATGACCCAGAAGCTGTACACCAGCTCCCTTGGCCAGTAAAGCGAGATGAGCGCCGCAACCCCAGAGTCGGCCACGACTGGACCTGATGGTCAGGGGTCCCTTTACCTTTAAAGGGGAAAGATATTTTTATTTGAACAGAATAAGAAAACCTCCTCAAACAGCAACAACAAAATCCCTCAAATAGTAAACCTTCTTAAATAGCAATAAAAACCTTCTTACACCAAGAAATAACCAATTTCCCCACAAGATCTTCACCCACATACAGCAATAGATCCATTCATAGGGGGCCTCAGCAGTGTTTGGTCCATTCTTCTCTGAGACATTTAAGTGGGTAATGTCAGGCTCAAATTCTCTCTCCGTTATGATGGGCTGGGAAGGGTGAAGAACACAGATAATATTTATCTTGCATATATGCTGGTTAAGGGGAAATTGGTTACAGATATCTCACAGCTGTACAGGATACCTCTGTTTCATTTGAAGCTTGTCATAAATCTGGTTGCTTAATGTAGCTGCTCCAGTGATTTTAATTTAGGGGACATTGGGAACGTCCCTGTACATGACCCTCGTATATTAAGATAGAAAGAGGGGGCTCGTCTTGGGTTTGAGGCATCTCAAGGGAGGTGCTTTAGATTTATGAAAAGGCTGTGTTACAATGAGGAGTTCAGGGAATACGAGGGAAATCTTTCATTGATTAGCAAAGCCGTAAAGAAGAAATTGGTGAAAATGATTTTTTCAAAAAAATAATAATATTTGGAGCCATAATAAAAATGCTCTATTTGATTTATTCTCCTCTTTTTCCCAATAAGCACACACACATACACAAACAATGCATGTCTAGGACTGATTTGCAAACTCCCCCCCCTTTTTTTTTTGGATTAATTTTTATTGATTTTCAACACAAATTAAGAACAAAACAACACACACACATAAACCAACAAAAAAAAAAGAAAACACAAACAAACGCATACACATATCAAATTACAACATTACATTAAAGACTTCCCTCCATCACGGTTTGAGCTCTATTTTAACCTTATCTCCCTGCGGTTTCTTTTTACCATCTTTATCAATACCTCTCAGGCTTTATATTGTACCTACTGTAATTTTAATATTTCCTATATTTTTTCTATATATGTAAAGAATTTATTCCAATCATTAATAAATTTAGCATTTTTCTGATGCCTGATCTTCTGTGTCATCCTTGCTAGCTCTATGTACTCAAATAACTTGGATTGCCATTCTCTAATAGTTGGAATATTGGGGGTTTTCCAGTTTTGCGCTAAAAGTAACCTGGCCGCTACTGTTGCGTATTGGAACATGGTTTGGTCTTCTCGTCTTATCTCCTCCCCGACCATTCCTAAGAGGAAAGCTTCAGGTTTTTTAGGGAAGGTGTATTTCAATATTTTTTTTAGTTCATCATAAATAAGTCCCCAAAACCTTTTCACCTCTCCACAGGCCCACCACATGTGAAAGAAGTCACCCTCTTTTGATTTGCATTTCCAGCAAATTTTGTCCCCGGTCTTATACATTTTTTCCAATTTCACAGGGGTTATATACCACCTGTACATCATTTTCTGTAAGTTTTCTCGGAGTCCAACACATGCTGTAAATTTCATGTCCTTGTTCCAGAGTTTCACCCACCTATCAAATTCTAAGTTATATCCAAGGTCCATGGTCCATTTGATCATAACTTCCTTCACTTCTTCATCCTTGGTGTCCCAGTCTAGTAGTTGATTATACATTTTAGATAGGAGTTTGGAATTTCCTTCTATTATTTCCACCTGGTATCTGGACTTTTTCTCACTCATCCCTATTTTTTTATGCTCATTCCATAACGCGTTAATTTGATAGAATTGCAACCAAGTCGTTAATTTGTCTTTTATTTCCTCATAAGGTCTGAGTCTCCACCCTTTATCTGATCTTGTCAATAATTCCTCATAGGTCCATCTTTGACCTTCCATGTTAGTTTTTTTAATTGTGATGATATCAATTGGTGACAGCCACCATGGGGTGTCCTTTTCTATAAGTCTCTTATTTCTATTCCATACCTCGAGTAGCGCTCCTCTAAAGACATGGTTGGCAAATCCTTTATGTACTCTCTCCTTATCCTGCCACAAATACGCATGCCAACCAAATCTAGCATCGAATCCCTCCAAATCCAACAAATCCGTGTTTTTCAACGCAATCCAATCCTTGATCCAACACAAACATGAGGCCTCGTAGTATAGTTTCAGGTTCGGGACCGCGAACCCTCCCCTGTCTTTACGGTCTGTGAGTAGTTTGAATTTGATTCTTGCTCTTTTACCCTGCCAGATAAATCTGGACAGGGTTTTCTGCCAATCTTTGAACAACTTCGTGCCCCTAATCACCGGGATGTTCTGAAATAAGAACAGCGGCCTTGGAAGAATGCTCATCTTAATTACTGCCATCCTCCCCGACCAGGCGTCAGAACCATTGAATCGACTGCAAATGCACCAACCTAAAGTTCTGGCCTTACTGACAGTCTGGAGCAGGCATAGGCAAACTCCGGCCCTCCAGATGTTTGGGACTACAATTCCCATCATCCCTAGCTAACAGGACCAGTGGTCAGGGATGATGGGAATTGTAGTCCCAAACATCTGGAGGGCCGGAGTTTGCCTATGCCTGGTCTGGAGGCACTGGAAGCAAATTGAGCCTCAGACTTGCCACGTAGAATGAAAGGGCACACTCAGGACCAAACTCACCTGTGGCTTTACATTAGAGAGACAGGTTGGAAATGGTGAGAAATCTATTTTCCCCCCAAACATGTCTGTGTGTTGTTACTGAGCTTGTCATTGAAGGACCCCTGATAAGCTTTCAGGACCTTCCAGAGGTCTCCGAAACAGTTTGTCAAACCAAAGCCAAACGTTTGAGACAGGTCACAGTCAGGGGTTCAGTTATAGCTCAGGTAGACTTAAGTTCCAAAGACCTGGAGGCTGGTGGTCAGGTTCCTGATCAAGGAGGTTAAGAAAAGGCAAAGAACTAGGGGCACCAAGCTTTTCAGGCCTATAGGCACATTTAGATTTTTGAATGGGTGCCATGGGTGCCACTCAGTTTGGTCACCCCTGTCTCGCACATCCCCCTCCTCCAAGAAATAGGAAGACAGAGGGAGAGAGCACACACATGACTTTTCAAGGGATCTGGCTAAAAGTTGGATGTAGCAGAATTAATGTAAAGCACATAGAGTTTAAGAAGGAAGTGGGAAAGAGGGTCACACTTGCAACTTCCTCCTTCACGTCTATGTCCTTTTCAAAGGACACAAAGGCCGCCACCTAATGACCAATGGGGTAGGCATCTCAGAGGCTTTGTGGGCGCCTAAGAAAGACTTCGAGGGAGGTATTGCATACCCCTCAACTGCCCTGAATAAATCGGAATATCCTCTCTTTGCATCCATGCTCTCATTGCATCTATACAAGAGTGGAATGAAATGGCGTTTGAGTTGTCTTGGTGTAGAATCTTTGCTTGAACTTTGCCACCTGTTCTGGATACTGGACTGAAATGGGACAAAAAAACCCCAGTGAAAATAAATTGGGTTCAGTTAATGGGTGATGAGGGAGGAGGAAAGATGCTTACATGCCTCAGCTATGCATCCCTAAACAGTGGTACCTCAGTTTTCAAACGTAATCTGTTCCGGAAGACCATTCGAATTCAGAAACATTCAGAAACCAAGGCACAAAGAGTGGTCTGCAAATTAAATTGAGAAACACTCAGCAGAAACCGTTCGACTTCCGAGGTGCGTTCAAAAACGGAAGCATTTACTTCCGGGTTTTCGGCGTTCAAAAACCGAAACATTCAACTTCCAAGATGTTTGAAAACCAAGGTACCACTGTACTTTGGGGGTGGGGTGGAAAGTTACACATCCGCAGAGGATGAAATTAATGGACTATGCAGAACTGGATAAATCAACAGGAAGGATTCGAAACCGGCGGGACCAGAAATTCACAGAATACTGGAGTAAATTTACAGACTATTTGAAAAATATTTGTGATGATCAGACTATGTTTGTAGGATTGCAAGACGTTTTTTGAGGAGTATTATTAGAATTATTGCAAAAATGGATAAGAGGAGGATGGTTAGTGAAGACATTTCAAGGTAATATGATTTTAAGAAATGCATAAGAAGTGGTTAAAACGGTGGATCATCAGAGGAGCTGATGGAAGTCCAAAAAAAAAAAGATTGTATAAAAGATGAAGTTTTGTGGTATGTACTATAATTTATATGTTAAAATTGAATACAAATTATTATTTTAAAAAAGGAAAGAAGCACAAGAAGATGGCTTGCTGGAACAAGACTGTGCACCAAGCCAGCTCCATTTTTCCTCGTCTCATAAAAATCATTTTAGGAACTGGAGACCCAACAACAAGTCTTTGGATCTGCCTCAAGAAGCTGTCAGCCTGGAGATCCCGCTGTTTGCTACTATTTTCATGAGATAAGCAGAGCCTCATTATATATATATCCCAACTTAACTGTGGGATGGGCTTCTCACTGTCAGTGATTCATTTGTCGGAGTCGAGGGGCCCCTCTTGGCCAGGCTGGCTCACGCATGCAGCGCTTTGGCAGAAGAACTGTAGATGTTTCCAATTAGGTGAAAAACAAAACCTCCAAAGAGCGTGGCTTTAACCCAAACGAAACCTCTCCTGAATATCACATTTTCTGCATCAGGAAAGTGGTTGAGACAGCTGCACCACACAGGTGGTATCGCAGGCCGTAAATTACGCCGCATTTATAGACGGCTTGGGAGATGCGGTCTCGGAACAATTAATTTTACCACTGGAACTTTGACCCCAGAGCACTTTTTAACCGCCGCAGGAATTTCTTATCGAGTTCTTGGCACGCAGGTGCAACGTGGCTGCTCTGGGGAGAGGCGCAGCGTTTAAGACAGGTAGGGCCATGAAGGAGGGGGGTGTGGGACGGCTATTCAAAGTGCAGCCTGGGGAGGGAGAAAGGAAAAGCTCGCCCGAGTGTAAAAGGATGGGGGCAGGGAGGAGAACAACCTCAAGTAAAACCATCCCCTGCTAATGAGTTTATTGCCTACCCTCTCACCCAGAATGTGTGCGAGGGAATCTCCAGGGCACACCTAAGGGCTGGCCGAAATGCCACGGAGAGAGAATTACAAGCGCAGCTGCAAGCTGTCTGCAACAACAGGCTTATCGCAGGGAGGCAACCTGGGCCTTGTTCCAGCAGAAAGCAAGCCACACGTGTGATGTTAATCTTTCTCCCCGTGGACGTTTGCTGCACTTTCAAATGCATGGCCCAGGGAACTTTGCAAGTGATAAGATACCACCCCGTCTAATGAAAGAAGACTTCGCTGAAAGTACCAGATGCTTCAAAGATCCCTCTAGACCAAGAATGGTTTTGATTTGGAGTACCTGTCCCCAGTAAATCTCTGCCCTGATTTTGCTTTTGGGGGATATCTCCACTGGTTTCTTTCTTTTTTTTAGTATGAAGTGCATGAGTCACTGGGTCTCTACTGGATGCAACCTCTCTTGAGGCAGTAGAGCACCTGCTTTGCATGGAGAAGGTCCCAGGTTCTGTGAGATAACCAGCCTCATATAGCCAACATGCTTAAATCTAATTAATGCACAAAAGGGTTAATACCATAGAGTAAGCTGTCCTGCCAGGCTTAGTCACTCTGCCTTGGGAAGAAGGTAATCAGGCCTTTAGTTCTCTCAGTCTACCAGGGAAGCTCAGCATGCGAAGAGGCTAAGCTGGTTGCTGCAACTTAGCAGCATGGTTCTAACAAGCCTTTCTTAAGTTCCTATACAAATAATTTAGGAACTTTCAACACTGAAACCAAGTCGAGTTTTACTGGCTGTGTTTTGCGACTGATGTATGCATAAGCACGTGAATCTGACCTTGGGAGAGTTTGTAAGTGAGCCATTTTAATTTACCAAATGGGTGGGTTTTTTTCTGTATTGAAGGCTCCATGGGGCCAAAGAGCACTCCCCAAGCATCAGCCTCTGGAAACAAGCATCCAAGTATTTCAGAACCACCGAAAAGCGGTGCCACCCACCCCCAATTCAGACAGCCGCTCCGGAAGGATCCTGTGGTTGAGGATACTAAAAGCTGCTGAGAGGTTGAGGAGAATTAACAGGGACACATTTCCCCTGTCTCTCTCCCAACAGAGCTCATCATATTATCTTGTCTGTAGTGTGCATAAACACCAAGGTACCATGTAGGGCACAACCTGCAATTTCACAAGCTAGTGAGATTTGTTTTGAATGGTGGTTGATAGCTGATCTAATACAATTGTGTTTCACAAGTGTTGTTGTTGTTGTTGTTGTTGTTGTTGTTGTTGTTGTTGTGTTTGTTTGTTTGAAAAGGCTCTGTTGCAAGTCACTGCCAAGCAGGCAGCACCACCAAGAGGGCCTCAACTGCTATTCATAGGCTCTGATATGGCTGATTCTGGAGAAGGTGCTGTTTTGTATATTTGGGTCCCAAGCCATTTAGGGCAGAATATACAGAATAAAAGGGATGCAGGTGGCGCTGTGGGTTAAACCACAGAGCCTAGGACTTGTCGATCAGAAGGTCGGCGGTTCAAATCCCCGCGACGGGGTCAGCTCCCGTTGCTCAGTCCCTGCTCCTGTCAACCTAGCAGTTCGAAAGCACATCAAAGTGCAAGTAGATAAATAGGCAGGAAAGTAAATGGCATTTCCGTGCACTGCTCTGGTTCATCATAAGCAGCTTAGTCATGCTGGCCACATGACCTGGAAGCTGTACACCGGCTTCCTTGGCCAATAAAGTGAGACTCTGCAACCCCAGAGTCGGCCACGACTGGACCTAATGGTCAGGGGCCCCTTTACCTTTATACTAGAACTAACACTTTGAACTTGTCCCAGTAGCTTGCTGGCAGCCTGTGCTGTGCTTTCAGGACTGGTGACATAGGGTCACACTGGGCTGCCCTATGTACCAGCCTGGAAGCCACATTCTACACTAGCTGCAGTTTCTGGACCATCTTCAAGGGCAGCCCCACTTTCAGCTCATTACAGTAGTCCACATTCGAGGCCACCAGAGAAACTTAACCAAAGGAACAAAAACACCCACTCTTCTCCTGTCACCTCTTACTCACCTTAAAATTCAATTCTCATTTTCAGCTAGATTTCTGACTTCTTCATTCATGTATCCTTTTCACCACAAGATGGTGCCATCTACCAATCTGCCCTGAAACTGACTACCTTCTTATTTCATGCCTAGATTGTTGAAGATGCTAGAAAAATGCACTCTGTGCCACTGATAGTAGTACGACTCATGCAACACGTTGGTGACTAAGATACACACAATAATTACCAAAATGATTATGCATTCTTTATCAATCCTCTGAAAAAAAAAATACAAAAACTTATGCAAAGCCACAGAGACTTGTGAACTACCCAACCTAAGGTCAGCTTATAATGTCTGATTTCAATGGATTTTTCAAGTGTTTGACTCAGTCTTTTGTTTTCTTTATCTTTTTAGGCAAGTTCATGGAGATACCAACAAAAGGTAAGTTTGATGTTGTTCACAATACCGAGACATGCTAGTGAAGTTGTAAAGGTAAAGGTAAAGGGACCCCTGACCATTAGGTCCACTTGTGGCCGACTCTGGGGTTGCGGTGCTCATCTCGCTTTATTGGCCGAGGGAGCCGGCGTACAGCTTCCAGGTCATGTGGCCAGCATGACTAAGCCGCTTCTGGCGAACCAGAGCAACGCATGGAAATGCATTTACCTCCCTGCGGTAAATAGGATTGGTACCTATTTATCTACTTGCACTTTGATGTGCTTTTGAACTGCTAGGTTGGCAGGAGCTGGGACTGAGCAATGGGAGCTCACCCTGTCGCGGGGATTCGAACCACCAACCTTCTGATCAGCAAGTCCTAGGCTCTGTGGTTTAACCCACAGCACCACCCACGTCCCTTCAGTGAAGTTGTAGATGGATGTTAATGAAGTTGTAGACAGGGTACCGACGTTTTGCACCTGTTTTGCCCTGGCAGTCCAAATAATCAAGAGGCTGCTGTTTGCCCCTAATAGGGCCCTTTTACTGGGGCTTGCAGGTAGCACACTCCCAAGGTAGTTTTCCAGGCTTCTGCAGTGGTCTGATCTCAAAGCCTTGATATGTATATTGATATTCACTAATAATAATTCAAACCAAATCTTATTAGAAATTAGGTGGTTGAAGATGGCAGAAGGGGAGGGCAAACGACTTGTTTGCCTATTGCTGCTGTGTCTTGTTGACACTGCCTGTCTGTCATTTGTTATTATACCCCAAAGTAGACTGAACCATTTGCTGCATGTATTTCCTCACAATATGGTTAAAAAATAATAATCGGTGGAATGGTGGGAGAATGGGCTGGTTCACTCTTTCCTTCCATCCATTTCCCCACAGAAAATCTCACTTCCTAAACTGCTGTTCTCCCCAGCTAGAGCTGGATGGGGGTGATGTTTAAGAGTCCCACATTAGCCATTGCAACACATTACAGTGGTACCTCGGGTTACATACGCTTCAGGTTACATACGCTTCAGGTTACAGACTCCGCTAACCCAGAAATAGTGCTTCAGGTTAAGAACTTTGCTTCAGGATGAGAACAGAAATTGTGCTCTGGCGGCGCGGAGACAGCAGGAGGCCCCATTAGCTAAAGTGGTGCTTCAGGCTAAGAACAGTTTCAGGTTAAGTACGGACCTCTGGAACAAATTGAGTACTTAACCTGAGGTACCACTGTACTGTATCCTGCTTTTGTCAGGACCATAGCTTTGTGGCACGGCACAACGTTTGCATTCAAAGGGTCCCAGGTTTGATCCCAGGCAATCTCCATCTTAGGAATGGGGGAGAACATCACTTTCCTTTGCAGTGTGAGTAGGAAGCTACTGAAATCATGCTTTTCAAAGCACTGTGTGAATGGAAGCATAGCTAACCTTCAAAAATTGCACTTCTCCGAATTTCACAATGCAGTTTTTCAACCAAACCACTTGTACAGAAATGCGCCTCTTAGGGGGAAGAGTGCGCATAAAAATCCATGCAACCTGCATAAATGCATTATATTCATGAAAATTGCTTGCAGAAATGTGTGGATTTGTCATAACTATATATATAAATGTGTCTATTGGGAAAAATCCATGCTAAAATGCTGGTGAATATTCGTGGAGGTTTCTTTAATTCACAGATTGCAGGGGAATTTGTGAAATAGTTGGATCTAAGAATCCAACACATAGTAGATGATATGCGAGAGCCTCTGTTTTAAGTGCTGATAATATTGAGCATGATGTATGAACAGCTTGTCCTTGTGTACAGCAGTTTCCTGTGTTCCTAACATGTTTTGCCTCTTTCCCCTTAAAAGTAGGGATTGGAATCGAGCTGGTGGATGAATTTAAACCAGAGAGTAAGTCATAACTTTCCTGTCAAAATGCATACCCCACCCCCCCAAAAAACCTGCATTCGGGAATAATGCAGATAAGTATATACTCTAACAGGGGATTCTCCACAGCATTATAAAACTGCAATTTCCAGGATTCTTTGGTGGGAGCTATGGCAGTCGTACTTGAATATAAAACCAATCTAGTCTACTGTTTCCATGCCTTTCAATCCTTGTTGTTGCTGTTTAGTTGTCCAGTCATGTCCAACTCTTCGTGACCCCATGGACCAGAGCACGCCAGGCACTCCTGTCTTCCACTGCCTCCTGCAGTTTGGTCAAACTCATGCTGGTAGCTTCGAGAACACTATCCAACCATCTCGTCCTCTGTCATCCCCTTCTCCTTGTGCTCTCCATCTTTCCCAACATCAGGGTCTTTTCCAGGGAGTCTTCTCTTCTCATGAGGTGGCCAAAGTATTGGAGCCTCAGCTTCAGGATCTGTCCTTCCAGTGAGCACTCAGGGCTGATTTCCTTAAGAATGGATAAGTTTGATCTTCTTGCAGTCCATGGGACTCTCAAGAGTCTCCTCCAGCACCATAATTCAAAAGCATCAATTGTTCAGCAATCAGCCTTCTTTATGGTCCAGCTCTCACTTCCATACATCACTACTGGGGAAACAATACAGACCTTTGTTGGCAAGGTGATGTCTCTGCTTTTTGAGATACTGTCTAGGTTTGTCATTGCTTTTCTCCCAAGAAGCAGGCGTCTTTTAATTTCGTGGCTGCTGTCACCATCTGCAGTGATCATGGAGCCCAAGAAAGTATCAATCAAACCTTTATTGCATTAGCATACAGCCATAGCAGGATAAAAAAATAAAATAAAATAAAAATAAAAATGCTAGAGACAAACAACCAAACAAAATTCAAAGCGATATTACTGTGAATGTATATAAAGCATATAATGGCCCCAAAATAGGCTCGGGACATTAGGTTAAAAAGGTAATAAAAGAATTAAGACAGGTCCAGGTCTAGGACACACTACCCCGTCAGAGTAGCCCTGAGTTTCAAGGCCTGCACTATAAAGATTGCCACCCCACGTGTAACTTGGGGATTTGCGTCCACAAGAAGCGATTTCAAACAGTCTTCCTTAGATGTGATGGTGGACGGGATCAAGAGGAGGAGCTTAGTTCTTATTAGCTCATAAATAGGGCAGTAGAAAAAGAAATGTATGAAGTCCTCTACTTCATTCATTGTGCATGGACATAGACGCTGAGTAATAGGGGTCTTAGAGTAAATCCCCTGCAGGAAGGCCGTGGGTATAGAATGGAAACGGGCCATGGTAAACGCTCTTCTCAAATTGGGCTCCGTCAGGTCTATCAAGTAGTTGGCAAGTGATCTTACCACTTTCACTTTAGGGAGCCACATGGAGAGGCGAGCTGTGGTGGACTGTGCCCGGTCCATGGCCTTGTCTCTAGTAAGAATCCAGGCCCGGATTTTATGTTGATCCCAAGCTGACAGCGTGCAGTAATAGTCTCCATGGCCTTGGACCATTTATTGCTGTGAGAACAAGTTAAAAAGGCTTGCCTGGCTAAAAGGGAACCTGGGGCTTTGATTAATTTACAATAAAAACTAATAATTCTAATGTGGGCTCTCGCAACAATGGAGGGGAGGCCCAGTTCTGTTCTTAACTGTGCAGCAACTGAGCCCTTGGGGAGACCCAGTACCTTTCGTGCAAAGGAGTTTTGTAGAATCTCGAGCCGTTGTAGTGTTTTTAAATTCCACCCCCAGATTTCAACCCCATACAGTAGCATCGGGAGGACTTTGCTGATAAATGCTTTTCTGATTGGTGGAACCAACTGGCCGCCTTTTGCATAGAAGAATTTCTCCAAAGCTTTGATGGTTCTACGGGCAGCCAGGATGGACATATTTAGGTGAGCTGACCAGCTAAGCCCATACTGAAAAGTGATACCCAAATACTTGAATGCTGAACAATATTCAATAGAGTGGCCCTCAAAATTCCAGAATGGCTTCCGAGTTTTCGTGCCAAAAGTAAGAATTTTGGTTTTGGCGAAATTGATTTTGAGGGAGTTGGTATCACAATATGTCATGAGCCCTCTGAACATGTTGTTTAAGCCCTGCTTGGTTAAAGACAGTATCACCATGTCATCCGCGTAGAGTAATATGGGGATCTTGAGCTGTTGTAAAGAGGGGGCAGATTGGTTTAGGGCCTTCATGGTTGTAACGATGTCATTGATGTAGAAATTAAATAGAAAAGGGGCCAAGAGGCAGCCCTGTTTGACCCCTTTATTCAGAGGGAAAGAATCAGAAAGGGCTCCCAGAGGGCCAAATTTTACTCTGGCCGATATATCATTGTGAATTTCCATAAGAAGGTGGAGGAGTCTCTTATCTATGTTGGTGTAACTAAGCTTCTGCCATAGCCTATCTCTAGGGATGGAGTCGAAAGCGGAGATCAGGTCCACAAAAGCCGCATGTAGTTTGCAGTTGAACCTGTTTAGGTATTTATCAATCAGGGTAAATAGAACAAGACATTGGCCAGATGTACTATGACCTTTACGGAAGCCAGCCTGTTCCGGGTGGAATAGCTTTGTTTCTTCTGCCCGCTCGATTAATTTCTCTAGCAAGAATCTAGAATAAACCTTGTATGAGATATCCAGCAGGCTGATAGGTCGATAGTTACGCGGATCTTGTGGGTCCCCTTTTTTATGTATTGGGATGACTATGCTCTGTTTCCAGTTAGATGGGATCTTAAGAGTAGCATTAATAGTGGTAAAGAGAGATGCTAAAATAGGGGCCCACCACGTCTGGTTCGATAGAAATACCTCCGGTGGTATCATATCCTCCCCCGGGGATTTATCCCCTGAAAGCATGCTGATTAGTTGTAAACATCTCTCTGGGGAAACTGGTTCTCAGGTGGGCAAGGCAGATGCTGGTAGAATAGAGACTACGTTTACTACTGGATCTGGGGCAGAATACAGCTGAGCAAAGTGAGAGTGCCAACTGGCTGCTGTGATGTTATTAACGATGAATGAGTGGGGTCTTAAACCTGCATTAATTAAGTTCCAGAATTTCTTGTCGTCACGGGTTTTAATGGCCACTGACAACGCCGTCCAGCGTTCTTTCGCAAAGAGCAATTTCTTATGTTGAAGCAGCTTCTTGTAGTATGAACGGAATTGGGCTACCTCCCTGATTTTGCTCTGGGTGCTGTCTGATTTCAAATCAGACTGAAGAGATCTAAGCCAACTTCTGCACTGTTTGCATTCTTGGTCGAACCAAGTTTGATTCTTCCAGGTTGGAATCGCATGGGGAGGTTTCGTGAGAGAAGGAAGCAAGTAGGCTAGAATTTGCTGAAAAGTTGAGAAATGATTCACATTCATTGTTAACAGCTGAGCTTTCAAGGCTAGGATCTCAGGGGAATTTAGGAGGACTTTTATGTCTTGCTCCAGATAGGTATCCCACTTCTTACGTCCGGGGGCTAAGATCAGTGGGTCCTGAAGGTGGAGTGAGCTGGGAAGCCCCAGCTGTGTGTGGAGGAAGGAGATGGCGATTGGGAGGTGGTCACTTTCGGTTCTATTAAACACATTGAAACAATATGCCTTATCATTAAGTCACCATCTGCAGTGATCATGGAGCCCAAGAAAGTAAAATCTCTCAGTGCCTCCATTTCTTCCCCTTCTATTTGCCAGGAGGTGATGGGACCAGTGGCCATGATCTTCATTTTTTTGATGTTGAGCTTCAGACCATATTTTGCACTCTCCTCTTTCACCTTCATTAAAAGGTTTAAGTAGCAATTCAAATATTTCTCTCTCTCCCAAAAGCACTAGGTGGTGCTAGCATCCCAGTGAAGTCCCGATGTTTCCTCCTGGGATTTCTGCAGACCAGAGTAGACCAAGTATGAGCGGCAGGGCCTGGAGAACTCTCGTAAATTTTGTCGCTTCTCTTGTGACATTTGCTGAATCAGCCAAAGAAAGGCAGAGCAATAAAACTGGAGAATGAAACAGCTCAACAATTAATAGAGCCATAACAAAGCTTCACCCTTCATCTCCCCTAATGCCAGTGTCTGGGGCAATGATCAACTTTTCCTTGCTTGCTTGCCGTGATTTGATTTGCATATCAACCAGACGTGTGTGTGTGCGTGCAGCTTCAAGGTACAAATGGAAAACACCAGGGAAGAATTATCAGCAGAAAGGGCCTGGAAATTAAAAAGTTTGGGTTTGGAGAGGTAAACATGGTTGGGAAAAGTTATGGAAAACAAACTTGAAATTTACAGCATGTAGTACGCTGAAAGAAAATTATATGAAAATAATGTACCGGTGGTATTTGACTCCTAGTAAACTAGCAAAAATGTATAGAACAAGTACAAATATCTGCTGGAAATGCAAAGAGAAAGAAGGTACCTTTTATCATATGTTGTGGTCGTGTGAGGTAATAAAATCTTTCTCGGAAATGATATATAATGAAATGAAAAAAATGTTTAAAATAACTTTTGTTAAAAAAAAAAGAAGAAGCATTTTTATTAGGAATTGTAGGTACCAACATCCCAAAGGAGCAGAGAAGACTTTTTATGCATGTGACAACAGCCACACAGATGCTACTAGCCCAGACATGGAAAGAAGAAGATTCCCTGCCAGAGAGGAATGGCAAACTGAGATGTTGGACTACCCCGAAATGGCAAAACTGATCAGAAAGCTCAGGAACCAAGAAAAAATGGGGGAAAATATATAATTTATTTAGGAGACCACTGTAAGCAGATGGAAACATTAGGAGGATTTAAAATTCACTTGTAATGTAACAAATACTATGGATAGTATGGATAGATATGAAATATAGATTATGATATAATTTGTAGTTGAAAACGCTGACATTAGGACCCACGAAGGGGATGCGGGATATCTCGAGACTCAGAGAAATCTCTGTATATGGAAATGTATTTAGTTTTGTTATACAGTCATACCTCGGGTTGAATGTGCTTCGGGATGAGTGCATTTGAGTTGCACTTCGTGGCAACCCAGAAGTAACGGAGCGCGTTACTTCCGGGTTTCGTCACTTGCACATGCGCAGATGCTCAAAGTGACGTCACGCGCATGCGCAGAAGCGGCGAAAAGCGATGCACAGACGTGCCGTCGCTGGTTATGTCTGCTTCTAGATGTGAATGGAGCTATGGAACGGATCCCGTTTGCATCTAGAGCTACCACTGTAAATCTATATTTGAAAAATGATTTATTTTTATTTTTTAAAAAAATGTGGTTGTCCAAAAGGAGGGATAGCTAGCTTGTTGCCCCAAAATGTTGCTAGATTCCAACTCCTGTCAGCCTCAGGAAACATGGCTACCACTAGGGTCGACCTAGTTTGTGTAAATCCCTTTGTCATGGACTGGCTGGACTCAGAGGAATGGTGGGAGGCACCAGCTGGGGAACCCCCAAGGGAAGAAGACTCAGAGCCAGGGGATTGGTGGTGAGGCAACAATGAGTGGTCAGAGGGAGAAGACTGGGAGGAGGAAGTGTCGGAAGCTGAAGAGGTAACAGGGCTTAGTGAGCTAGGGGAGTCTGTGGCAGAGAGAAGTCCAGAAACTGAAGCTGAAGAAAGGGAGATGAGTCAGGCTGGTGAAGAAGCACAGGGGTCTCCCACTGCTGCTGTGACAAGCTCCCCTCCTGCCTGGTCTGCCAGGACCAGGAGAGGCATGAAGAGGGAGGAGGTAAGGCAGGCAACGCTAGCATAGTCTCAGATTGCCTGGGTAAAACCCAGGAGAGGAGTCGTCTTAGGCAGCTGTGGGAAGGCGGGGACCTTCAGACTCTGCAACTGCCTCCTAGGGGCAAGATCTATTGAAGAGGAGTTGCTGTGCACTTTAGACCTAGCAGTAGTACCCCCAAGAACATAAACTTATTTCAGGATAATTACACCAAAAAACTTGGCAAGAGATTAGAAAAAACTTGGTAACCTGGAGTAAACTAAAATTAACATTTCTGGGTAGGATTTCCATTATAAAGATTAATGTGCTTCCAAAATTAATCTTTTTATTTCAAATGATTCCGATACTGGGTGAAGCAGGTTGTCTCAAGATATGGCAAAGAGAAATTTCCAAATTTCTGTGGGAAGGGAAGAAACCTAGGATTAAACACCTGATCTTAATAGATATAAAAGAGAGAGGAGGCTTTTCCCTACCCGATCTAAAACTTTACTACGAGGCAGCCTGTTTCACCTGGCTAAAAGATTGGTGCACGTTGCAGGATCCGGACCTCCTGGACCTGGAAGGTTTTGACAACCATTGGGGATGGCACGCCTACCTAATATATGGAAAAGCGAAAATTCATAAAAATTTTACCAACCATATAATAAGAAAGTCACTCTTTGCTGTATGGGAAAAATATAAAGACCTGATGGAGCCTAAAGTCCCGTGGTGGACTTCTCCAGTAGAAGCCATAGCAGTAAAATGGAAAAATACTCAGGAAAGCTGGCCAACATATAAAATACTTCTAAAAAATGAAGATAACAAAAAAAAAATTTTTTAAAAATTGAGGAAATAAGAGAACACATTTCAGACTGGTTCCAATACCATCAGTTATTTGAAAAATTTAAATCTGACAAACAAAAGGGGTTCTCAGTAGATATTTCCCGATTCAAATCTGATCTTGTAAATTCTAAAAGAAAAACTCTTTCCAAAACTTACTGGACAGTCAAGGAGGAGGAGGTAACAGTGGCAATGGTGAGGTGGTCCCAGGATTTTGGCCATTCAATAACCATGGCCCAATGGGAAAATTTATGGAAGATCAATTGGAAATTCACAAACTGTTACACGATTAGAGAGAACTTTCAAAAAATGCAACATCGATGGTATCTAAGACCATGGAAACTTTCAAAAATGTATAAAAATGTGTCAAGTAATTGTTGGAGATGTGGGGACTCAGGAACATTCTTGTTCTTTTTTCCCTCTCTTGTCTCTTTTTCCTTTTAAAAAAGTAATAAATATTATTTTTCTTAAAAAATGAAGAGGTAATAGGGCTTAGTCAGCTGGGAGAGTCTGCAGAAGAGAGAAGTCCAGAATTGAGGCAGAAGCTGCAGCAGGAGAGAACGGAGGCCAAGAGGCAGAGGTGCATCATGCTGTTGAAGAGGCTTGTGTGTCTCCTCCTCCTGAAGCGAGAAGCTCTCCTCCACCCTGGTCTCCCAGAAGAGTCATGAAATGGGCAGAGAAGAGGTTGTCTACATGCAGGCACAGTCTCTGATTGCTTGGGGGAAAGCTCTGGAGAGGAGAGGACTGTGCGGAGGCAGGGACTTTCAGTCTCGGCAACGGCTAAGTAGGCTGAAGCCTAGGGCCTCTAAATCTAGGGGGCCTCCCCAGTCCACCCCCCCCCCCAGCGGGCAGTCTCTCCTCTCCCAAAACTGCAAACCCAAGACTTCATGCGAGGGCAGGGCAACTCAGGCCCATCAACTATGAGACTCGGGGCCAGCCAGTGGGTTCCAATTTGAAACTCTTCAGCTGTGGGAGGGGGCTGTGAGTGGGGACCAAAACTATGCACAGCATTATAAAAATCTATGGTGTGACCACACTTGGAACTTTTGACTTGTCTTATTGCTTCCTTTTCCCAACACAGGCTCCCACCTTGCTGGTCTGCCCTCCTTTCAATCTCACATCATCACATCTGCCCAGTAGAATGGTAAATGGAGAGAAAGGACAGTACTGGCGGTGGGGGGTGGGATGAGGCGTCTATTGTTGCACACAGAAGCCAAGCTCATTTGCATCCAAAGTGAAGGGCCTCTGGCTTGCCTAAGGCCATCATATTTGCATCTCTTTTCAAAAGGGGGAGTCCCACGGCTGGCCCCATCTCGCAGCACCTGCTGCCACTGTTGTGAAGGTGGAGAGGCTCGTGTCATTCAAGGCTCCCGCTGCCTGCTTTGGTATGCACAGCCTCTTTGCAAGCCAGATCAACACTCTCCATCCCAAAGCACACAACAGTGGCTGCTTTTGACTGTCAACACTCATCTCTGTTGCCTTTTTATATTCTCCCCACTTTTCCGGAAGCACCATAAATGAAACATGTTTGCCCCAGACACCTGGAGAGTCAAAACAACGGAGGAAATGTAAATTATTTCCACAGATAAGCAAACGATTGCATTGGAAGAGGCAGAAGCAATCCTAAAGTAATTATATTTTATTATTTTACATCAAGCCACCTCAGAGATCTTTCTGGGATAAAAGACGGGATGGAAACCAAACTAAGAAAGAAAAAACAAAGAGATAAATAACCACAGACTCCATCATCTATGCAGTCCACACTTATTTCATATTTTAAATGTTTTCTGAGGACGATTCAGGATATTCCTTTGAAATGTATTTATATTGGTTTGGTTGCATCGCAAGTTGTTTGCTTCAAAAAGCGAGATGAAAATACTGAAATAAATCGAGGGGCAATGACGTCTCAAGGTTCAAGACACACTGTGGGATAATGGATTCAGGCCAGGCTCAAATCTCCACTCAGTCCTGAAACTCACTGGGTAACCTTGGGCTAGTTACTGTCTCTGGGTTGAACCCACCACAAAAGGTTGTCGTGGGCGAGAAGAAAAATGTAAGTGTCCAGGAGAACTACCTTGAGGAAATGAGGGATATAAACATTCATCTCCTTCCATCTATATTTGACAGGTGTCTCTGTTGCCATACTTTTCCACCTGCTGTTTGATTCCTGGAAGTCCCAGCCAAAATGGCCAAAGGTCAGAGATTTGGGGAATTTTAATCCAGCAACTTCTAGAGGCCACTAGGTTCCACCATTTATGGTGACCAGGCCTAACACCCGTAGCCTGAAGTACAAACAGGGCTAGCCTGAGTGCCTAGAAATGTAGAGTTGAATGAAGTATTTCACACACAAAGGAAGAGGTGGTCATATTGGTGAAAATCTGTGACGCGGTTGAATTATGAATTATCCAGTTTCTACAGAGGGCCAACACCATTACACCATGTGAGGTGGCTGCCATTATCATGGGGAACCTCTTGTCCATGGGCATGATTAGGCCTGACAGGCCTCTGGGTTTGGCCTACGAGGCCATTTTGAGCAAAACATGCCCACTCATCGATCACCTGATGTTGCAAAATGTCAGGTGCAGAGATCTGCTCCTCCGACGTATTAGTGCTGAGCACCACAGTGCTATGATCAGAGATAAATTAATGGGCCCACAGTACTAAGACTAGAGATAAGCTTCAGCCTGCTGCTTTTAAAATTTCCATTGAACTTTAAAAGCTGCAGTCCTAAAAACAACAACTCATTTTTACTTCCTTTTTTGTGCTAGAGAGCCACACCCTTCAGTTTATAGAGTAGGGAATGGTGACTAGTAAGAAGTGTTCATTTCTTCAAATGTTATTCTCCCCTCATGATTCCACCTGCAAGAGGGTTGAATCCAATACTATTTATACTTAGAGTAGACCTACTGAAATCAATAGACATGGATAACTTAGATCCCTTGATTTCAGTATTGCAGAACTGACAGGAAGAACCCAGAACCAGCGAGACCAAGCATTCCAAAAGGACTGGAGCAAATTTATATTGTATTTATATTATATTATATTATATCTGAAAGACAAGTGTAAGCAATTAACATCATTAGAAGAGTTATTTGAAGATTTGTAAAATGAAATTGCTACCTATTCAGGTTGAGTAATGTAAAGTAATGTAAACCATCAGACGGGAGGGATGGAAGTCGTTAGGCTCAGTTGAGCCAAAGAGATAAAGTAAGAGGGTATGATGTTACGTAATGTGATTATATGTAAATAAATATCATTTATAGAAATGAGTTGAGTATGGCTCAGAGAAACTAGGAACAGCCCATGGGAGTCTACACCAAGACACGCATACAAACTCTGCCAATACAAGTTGTGATCACAGGGGGGTGGTAGTGTAAATTCTTAACAGTGGGATCCTGCACATCTCTCAAGGAGCAGAAGCCGCCATTCCTTGTCAATGTCTCTTTTCTTGCAGAAGTAATTAAAGAAGAAGAAGAGTCGAGCCTTGAATTCCTTTTCCAAATCTACAAGTATGCAGGGCAATGCAAGTGTAGATATAGATATATTTATTTTCAATTTTGAACGGCGGCACTGATTACATACAAATCCCTGTGCTTAGAAAATGATTCTGGCAAATGAAGGACCCCCACCTCGAACATTAGGCTGCCTAATAATGGAGGGTTATGCTTCATTTGACAGAATTTCCTAGAGGGCAAAATACAGTGGCTAAGCATTCCGGTTACTACAGAATGTATAACAAGAGGCCCTCTTTCACAGTCAAAACATTGCTCATAAACTCATGAAGCAAAAGACAGTCGGTTGTTTTCAACCCACACTTTAGCAGAAGATTATCCTTCCCTTGTCTTTAAGACATCACACAATTCCAGTTAGCTTTACTGGGTCACACATTACTTCAACCATTACTTCCGTTTTTCTCAAAAACCCTCAATAAAGGCATTGATTTACCCACGGTCTGAGCTGCAATTTCTGAAGAGGAAATAATAAGTCAAATTGTTCAACCAATAACCTGGGGTGGAAAGGAGATGCAGACCACTTGGTCATGTCTACATTAGATATTTAAAACCAATCCAATTCGGTTTAAATGTTTTGGCTCCCCAAGAAACTATGGGAGGAAATAGTTTTATGAACAAGTTGTAGTCCAATTACATCTAGAGTCATTCCTCCTGAGCTGGAGGTCTCTACCCTGACTACTTTCAGATAGCTACAGTTTCTGAGGTTTTCTGGATAAAGTCAGGAAGTTAAATCAGATTCATACCAGATTATATTTACTGTGTAAATGTGCCCTTCAGAAACAAATAAAAAGACAGTGTAACTATAAATTGGGGAGAGGGTTTCTTCTCTACAGAGTCTAGCTACATTTGCTACGTTTCCTTCTAGTGTCTCTGCTTTTCCTATCACAGCACTGAGTTTAATCACTTCTCGTTTTTAAATAATACCACAACAATAGTTTGCCAGCCAGCAGCAAACTCAAGGAAGAAACAAAACAAACGAAAAACCCAACGACCCCAAAGGAATAACCATTAATCCCTTTCCCACGATAAATAAACGCAAATCTTAAGCAGCCCATGTCACTTTGCCGTGAATGTTTCTTCTTCTCCCCAAGGAGGAAACCAAAGTTCTTAGATTTGCTGAGCAAAATATCAGCCCGAGACAGTTTTCCTTTCCATTCACCGCTCAAAACATGACGCAGTCGAAAAACGAGATGCCAGCAGTTGCAATGAAAGTTTGTTCGAGACTCCAGCCCACAAGTAGCAGCAAGTTGTTAATACAAAGGAGCAGCGAGGTGAAAGTTTTTTTTTAAAGGTGGTGATGGAATCCCATCCAGGTGTTTTGAAATGATTCAAAGAAGAGTCAGATCTTCAAACGATTTTCCTCATTGCTGTCTTTTGATCAATCACCCAAAACAAACCAGTCACTTAATCTGATGATCCATCAGGTTTGAGAAGCTGGTCTGCTTGTTCTCGAGTTAACTTGCGGGTGTTCCTTACGTTTAATAAAGTCCTGACATGTCTTAACTAGCTGCACAGCTCTTATAACTTAAAATGTCACTTGATTTAAAGAGGGAGGGAGGGGGAGGAGGGGGAAAATAAATAAGTGACATCAATAATGGCCTTCAATTAAAAAAATAATCCACGTCAGCACAGCAGCAGCAGCAACAGCAGCAGCAGCAGGAAGCCAGTCATGGATTAAACCCTTCCAAGAAGCGTTGACCTAAAAGACAGAGGAGTAGAGAGGACACTCATTAGGAACAGAGGCGGTTGGCAGGACAGGTGGGAGGCCAACAGCAGGTGGCGCCAAAACCAATGACAAATGAAGCCCAAACCAATGGCAGACACAGCCAATTAATTCAAGTTTTGCTCCGGTTCTCCTCCTTTCTACAAGGGGCAATATGACATCTGAGGAGCTGACAGCGAAGACCACCCCATGAACAGGAAGGACAACAAACTGAAGATATTAAGACAGCTCTCCATGGATTAGGACACTGGGAAACCGCTCCACAGATTGTCTCAGATGCTGCATTTGTTGGTCGCTCTCTGAACTGTCCACCAAATGGGTCTGGGTGTATTTTAGGGCTTGTAGCTCTCGGGAGCACAGTAGATTGGCAGCAACCTCAAAGGTGCTAATTTTGATCTTTCAAAAGTGCAGAGCAGACAGTGGGGAACCTCAGGTCTGGGTTAGGGCAGAAGTGGCCCTCCAAATCTCTGTTTGGCCCTTGGGAGTTTCCTATCGCCACCCCCTCTCTTCCCAGGCTACGCCTGTCAATGGCCCTGCCCTAAGGTCGCACCAAAACATTGTGCAACTTTCTCAGGCAAAAAGGTATTGCACTAGCAAGTTTCATTCCCCAACTGCCACTGGCATATGGTTTCATTTTTGCATGCCACAGTTCCTTAACTGGCAAAGGAGGGACAATAAGGGACTTTAACCAATGCAGCCTTTCCTAACCTGGTAGGTAAAGTAAAGGTAAAGGGACCCCTGACCATTAGGTCCAGTCGTGACCGACTCTGGGGTTGTGGCGCTCATCTCGCTTTATTGGCCAAGGGAGCCAGTGTACAGCTTCCGGGTCATGTGGCCAGCATGACTAAGCCGCTTCTGGTGAACCAGAGCAGCGCACGGAAACGCCGTTTACCTTCCTGCCAGAGCGGTACCTATTTATCTACTTGCACTCTGACGTGCTTTCAAACTGCTAGGTTGGCAGGAGCAGGGACCGAGCAACGGGAGCTCACCCCGTCGCAGGGATTCGAACCACCGACCTTCTGATCGGCAAGTCCTAGGCTCTGTGGTTTAACCCACAGCGCCACCCACATCCCTTCCCTAACCTGGTACGCTCTAGCTATTGTTAGACTCCAGCTCCCATCATGTCCAATTGTTAAGGAATGATGGGAGTTGCAGCCTAGCAGCATACAAAAGGGCACCAGGCCTGAATCAGCACAACAATTCAACTTTAGGAGAATTTAGAAACATGCATGACTGACTGGACAAAAGCCTTCAAACAAGAAAGGGAAGGAAAATGGAAATCTGTCTGGGCAAAAATAAATAAATGCATTCATTCAGTTTTTAAAGATGAAAAAGGAGGTTCCTAATACATTGGGGATGGGTGGAAGGAACAAAAAAACAGGAAGATGAAACAGCTTGTGTGCTAATACTTTGGGAAAGCCCAGAAATTAAATATGACTTTTTTTTTTGGAAGCCAGTTCACACTGTGTCCATCTGTTGAGGCATGCAGCAGTGGAACACTTGGTATCAAAGGTGTCTTAGCGCTCAAGCAACTTTGCAGTCTGCTGATTTATCTGATGGCAATCCCCTTTGACACTGACCTGAGAGTCTTCCATCTGTCTTTTTCAATGTGGTTCTCGGGGCCTTCGCTCTCGTAGGAAGCCAAGTAAAGTGCTGCAGTCAGAAGAAACAGAACGTCGTCATTACAGGCATGCGAGCCAGTGTAGTGTAACGGGTAGAGTGTCGGACTGGGACCCGGGAGACCAGGGTTCGAAACCCCACTCAGCTCACCGGAAGACCTCCAGGGCAAGTCACTCACTCTCAGCCTAACCTGCCTCACAAGGTCATTGTGGAGATTAAAATGAGGAGGGGGAGAATTGTGTTGAGCTTCCTGATAAAGAAGTAGGACACAAATGCAACAAATAAATAACTATCTTCCAGTCCTTGCCTCAGAGGACTTCATCAGCATCTCACCGCTTGGGGTAGGGGCCTTGTCACTTCCAAGTGTACAGTAACAAGGTCTGGATGGTAAAGAACCCTCTTATAATGCTTTTTTTATTAAAAAAAACTGCTTGCAGAATATTCTATCCATCCTGATTTTCTGTAATGATTGTCCTCCTCTTACTATTTGTGGTTAGAATACTTGGCTATGGATTTTTGAATTATTGCAATTAATTACATGCCACCTTTCTATCTCAGTTGGGACATTCATGGCAGGCGACAACCATTATTTGAAGCACGGTCACCAAATTTAAACAACCATTATTTCTAGACTTGCATTGTTTTAATTGTGAATCAAATGTTTTTCTGTTGCAGGGACTGTCTTGCTTCTCCATCCTGTGACTCAGGTGGACTTCCTTCCTTCCTTCCTTCCTTCCTTCCTTCCTTCCTTCCTTCCTTCCTTCCTTTCCTTCCCTCCCTCCCTCCCTCCCTCCCTCCCTCCCTCCCTCCCTTCCTTCCTTCCTAGAGCTATTATGTACCCTTATTCATTGATAAGAGCAAACCAGTCCTTTGCGATTGGAAGCGGGGGTTGTTTTGATGATGCTATGGATGCTAGCCAATCAGCACTGCATATAGCTGGCCTTTCATCACCAACTTGTAGTACTGTGGGTTTTATGTACTCCTCTTTCTCAGAGACTCACAGGTGTATCAAATGCTAACACTGCCCCTTCTTCTCCCAAGGGGCTACCTCCAACAAAGCTAGGGTGGTCTTCTGTATTTCCAAAAAAATAAAGTGATAGATGACAGCAGACACACTGCACAATGACCAGAGTTTGCACATCTCTTACCATCCTCGCTGAAGACTGGGACGGTGAGCAGGTATGGAAGGATTTTCCGGTCTCTTTCAAAAGGGCACTCAACTTGTTTCCACGTCATAAACTCACTCACTTGTTTAGCCAGTTCCCAAAATTTCTGGAATTTAATAGAGGGCAGAGAAGGTCAGTAAAAACATGTCCACAAAAACAAACCAAACCAAACAACCAATCAAAGTCTGAGTCAAGAAAAGAGAGGGATGCATGGTGTAAAATTCCAAATTAGCATTTCTGACAGCTGCGATAGAGGTAAAGAGGTAAAGGGACCCCTGACCATTAGGTCCAGTCGTGGCCGATTCTGGGGTTGCGGCTCTCATCTCGCTTTATTGGCCGAGGGAGCCAGCGTACAGCTGTGGCCAGCATGACTAAGCTGCTTCTGGTGAACGAGAGCAGCGCACGGAAACGCCGTTTACCTTCCCGCTGGAGAGGTACCTATTTATCTACTTGCACTTTGACGTGCTTTCAAACTGCTAGGTTGGCAGGAGCTGGGCCCGAGCAATGGGAGCTCACCCTGTCGTGGGGATTCGAACCGCCGACCTTCTGATGGGCAAGCCTTAGGCTCTGTGGTTTAACCCACAGCGCCACCCGCATCCCTTACGATAGAGGTACACTCGCTCTTTTTCTGAAGTAAGAACTGACGACGCCACTTCACCATCATATGACAGTGATGCTTCACCCTTAAGAGAGCTGAAACTCCCAGGAAGTGGGCTTCATAATCTGTGAAAGGAATAGGGGTCTCCTAACAACTCTCAGCACCCTTAACAAACTTCAGTTCCCATGATTCTTTGGTGGAAGCCATGACAGTTTAAAATGGGACAGCTCAGTCGGTAGAGCATGAGACCTTTAATCTCAGGGTCATGGGTTTGAACCCCACGTTGGGCAAAAGATACCTACATTGCAGGGGATTGAACAAGATGACCCTCAGGGTCCCTTCCAACCATAGCTGTCAACATTTCCCTTTTTTAAAGGGAAATTCCCTTATTCTGAATAGGATTTCTCGCAAGAAAAGGGAAACGTTGACAGCTATGCTTCCAAACTCTACAATTCTATGATTCCGCTTAAAATGTATAGTGCAGATGTGGCCCTAAAACAGATGTAAAAAGAGAGAGGGGGGAACCTGAATGCTTGTCTGTTTTTAGAGGAAGGGCATAGCCAACCACGAGCAGTGAAAGAGACAAAGTCAGAGCAGACATTCTCCCCCAAAGGGTGGGGTCTTTGCCAACAGGCAGCAGACACCAAATGATTAAGTCTATACCTCCAGGACTAGTCATGCTCACAGTTAGCGAGATGGGCAGCCAAGCCTCCGGCAAGGCTTTCTGCTCACAGTTTAATTAGCAAAGCTTGTCGGTTAAAAAAACAAACCACACACAGATACACACATCGAGAAATTCCGAGCATGCTCTACTTACTTCGAAATTAACGTGGCCGTTGGGCAGGCGGTTGGCACAGCCCTCGTTGAGGAAGTAAATGTCCTTGATAAGCAGGCTGAAGAAAGGGATGACGATCTAAGGAAGAAGGGGAACAACAGGCTTAGTTAGCATCCAGTTCCAGAAGGGAGGAAGCACAATAATGGGCGAAGTCAAGGTGTTCCAGTAAAAACTTGAAAACGGCTAATGCACGTAGCCTAGAGGCAAAGGAGCATTTCTAAGGTGGCTTATACAAAGTCTGACCTTTTTATTCATCTAGTTCAGCACCGTTGACACTCTCTAGTAGCCCTTCCCCTCCCTTTCAGCAGCGCTGAAGCTAGCATAATAGTGACACTGTTTGTCTAAGGCACACATTCTTTTTCTACCAAAGGCCAGGGATCAGGGGCTGAACACAAGTATTAATGAACTTATGAGTTCAAGGATCTTTCTTTACACTCCCCGCAATTTCCTAAGGCCCAGCTGAAATTAAGCAGGACTGTGGCCAACCTTGAGCTGGAGGTTCTCCACTCTGGATGTATTTGCTCATTTATTTATTAAATTTATACCCTGCCCCTTCTTCCCAAAGGACCCCAGGGCAGCAAGCAACAAGGGAGCAAACATCTTAAAAACCATCCCGATACAGCTGCACACTGGGAAACCTCAATTTATTATTTATTTTTTAAAAATAACTTTTATTAGTATTTTCCAAACAACAACAACAACACGAAAGATATCAAAAAATAACAATACACAACACACAAAAATCAGCATTCGAAAACTAAAGAAAGCAACAACAACAACAACAACAACTCCATATCTTACAAGTTAATATTATAAACACTAAAACAACAACAAGACATTGACTTCCACCAATCCCACAGCACCTCCTTTATCTCTCATTGTGTCTTCCTGTTTTCCTGTTTTATTTATCATCTCTATCCTAACATCTAGATATATATCCTTCTTTCATATCCTTTCCCTTCACAAGGTTATTCCAGACTCAGACAGATTTCTGCCCTCAAACCTTGACTTTTGAGGTATTCATTTAGGCACTCCCATTCTTTTTTTACTTCACTTTTTGGTTTTTGTCTTATTACAGTGGTGCCCCGCAAGACGAATGCCTTGCAAGACAAAAAACCCGCTAGACGAAAGGGTTTTCTGTTTTTCGAGGCGCTTCGCAAGACGAATTTCCCTATGGGCTTGCTTCGCAAGACGAAAACGTCTTGCGAGTCTTGCGAGTTTTTTCCCTTTCCCCCCCTTTTTCTAAGCCGCTAAGCCACTAATAGCCGCTAAGCCGCTAATAGCGCTAATCCGCTAATAGGGATGCTTCGCAAGACGAAAATACCGCTAGACGAAGAGACTCGCGAAACGGATTATTTTCGTCTTGCGAGGCACCACTGTATGTCTGTCAACCTCAATTTAAAAGGCCTGTTGAAAGAGAAAAGTCTTCGTTTGGCATCGAAAAGACAACAGAGATGAGGCCTAGTTGATATTCAAGCGGGGAGTGATTCCAAAGGGCTGGTGCTGTGACAATATAAAGACCCGATTCCTATGTTATGCATAGGAATGGACCTCCTAATAAGATGATATCTGTAGGAGGCCCCCATCTTCACAGCACAGCGACTAGGGCTGGGCAATACCTGGTATTCAACACCGTGATTTATCACCAGTTAAACATCGTGATATACAAATATATCACAATGTCTGAAATAAGGGTGGATCTATGTAAAGACATGAGCTGGCTGCACGGTTTTTCTCACATTGGTATTTTTGCATAACACACACACATACACATCATGATTCACGATATGTCGGCAGGTCAAAAATAATGAAACAGATATCATGATATGGACTTCAAACCAGTTTTGGATGATATATCGATATATCACCCAGCTCTAAAGGTAAAGGTAAAGGGACCCCTGACTGTTAGATCCAGTCATGGACGACTCTGGGGTTGTGGCGCTCATCTCGCTTTATTGGCCGAGGGAGCCGAACTACATGTTATACCAGTTACAGATAGGAGAACACTTCAATCTCCCAGGACATTCTATACAAGATCTCAAAGTAGCTGTTTTACTACAAAGGAATTTCAGAAATAGACTGGAAAGAGAAGCTGCTGAATTACAACTTATCACCAAACTTAAAACCATGGAGAAACCTGGTCTGAACAAAGACCTTGGATTCTTATCTCATTATACATGACAAAGCCATTTTTCACCTTTTCACCCCTTGCTTTTTCCTGTAAGACCTATTGCAGTCGTTAAAAGTCGTCAACAGGCTCATCACAGCTATCTGCCAATCATCCATTCCCACCACCCTTCTGAGTAATACCCCTCCCCACCTTCTCACTATATAGAAGGGTCTGGAAACTTCTGTTTCAGTGTATCTGAAGAAGTGTGCATGCACACGAAAGCTCATACCAAGAACTGACTTAGTTGGTCTTTAAGGTGCTACTGGAAGGAATTTGTTTTGTTTTGTACATGTTATACCAGCTTTCCCTCCAAGAGGGCCAAATTAGGTGCACTTGTTTTAACCATGTGATTAACCTCACATGTAAAGGTAAAGGAACCCCTGACTCTGGGGTTGCAGCGCTCATCTCACTTTATTGGCCGAGGGAGCCGGCATACAGCTTCCGGCTCATGTGGCCAGCATGACTAAGCCGCTTCTGGCAAACCAGAGCAGCGCACGGAAATGCCGTTTACTTTCCCGCTGGAGCGGTACCTATTTATCTACTTGCACTTTGACGTGCTTTCGAACTGCTAGGTTGGCAGGAGCAGGGACCCAGCAACGGGAGCTCACCCCGTCGCGGGGATTCGAACCGCCGACCTTCTGATCAGCAAGTCCTAGGCTCTGTGGTTTAACCCACAGCGCCACCCGCATCCCCACCCAGTCCTAGCAGTGACTGATTTGGTATATAAGGGGTGTCCTTCAGGAATCCTGGTCCCAAGTGTTATGGGATTTTGCACACTAGAACCAACTTCTTGAACTTAGCTTGGGAGCTAAATGGGAGCCAGTTTCCCTTTGGGTTTCCCATTGCATCTGGCATGCAAACACATGGACACATATGCACAATATCAGTATATTTCCAAACTTACAAGCTTATCACAAGAGTCTCAATACCTGATATATGAACCTTCCTCTTTTCCCACTTCACAACCTCTATTTCATGGAGTGTTGACCATAATAATCTTTTCAACCCCCTCCTGTAGTTTCTACTGCTAGCATTCCATTCCCACCAAAATAAACAACCCAACCCACAATTGATCATGCAGGTAAAGGCTGCCTTTTTTAAAAGGTTCAGCTGAACTCCAGGAGGTACTGCTTTCCTCAAAGTACAGAGATTTCAGAGAATATCTTTTGGCCGAGGAGCAGCCTGCAAAGCTTTCATCTTTCTGCCTTTCATCCGGAAAGAGCAAAGTGTTTGCTTCTCACACTTTTCTAACTTGGCTCTATTTCTGCGGCAATGGAAATGAGAGAGAAAACCCACTAAGAAACTGATTCTCTGCAAAGGCAGCCATGGACAGGAATAACATCACATTTCCCATCAGGAAAGGCTTGCCCAAATAATTAGTGTTCCAGCTTGATTAATTTGCATTATTAAAACACATGCCTGGGGAACATGTGGCCTTCAGGAAGTTGCTGGACTACAACTCCCATCATTCAAGACCATCAACCACATTGACTGGGGATGATGGAAGTTGGAGTCCAATAAAATTCTGCAAGGTTCCCATTATAAAGCCTTCCTTTCTGCTAGCTTAAAAACAGTAGAGCCTCTGATGCCACCACTAGTAAAGGTAAAGGGACCCCTGACTGTTAAGTCCAGTCGTGGCCGACTCTGGGGTTGCGGCGCTCATCTCGCTTTATTGGCTGAGGGAGCTGGCGTACAGCTTCTGGGTCATGTGGCCAGCATGACTAAGCTGCTTCTGGCAAACCAGAGCAGTGCACGGAAATGCCGTGGTTTTTTTTACCTTCCCGCCACAGCGGTACCTATTTATCTACTTGCACTTTGACGTGCTTTCGAACTGCTAGGTTGGCAGGAGCTGGGACCGAGCAATGGGAGCTCACCCCGTTGCGGGGATTTGAACCGCTGACCTTCTGATTGGCAAGTCCAAGGCTCTGTGGTTTAACCCACAGCGCCACCCGTGTCCCTCTGACGCCACCACTAGCCCTCACCTTTCATCTTTTAAAACGACAACAAATTCCTTGGCCTTAAGAGTCACATGTATATGTTCGAAAGCATGTGGGCAACGTATGGCAAAATATGAGGAGCCCAAGGAATGGATAAAATAGATCCCTAATGGTGATGGACAGCGATGTTGCATAGCTCCATGCTTCTCCTCATGACTAGCCAAACCGGAATAAATTATCCAAAGTAAGGGAACTGTACAAAGGGGCCTAGCTTGCATCATTTATACAAGTTGCAGAAGGGAGATTTCCTTGGCATGAAACTGATTACCTTGGCACAGTATTCAAGAGTATTTTTTTTAAGTGCAAAGCACACAGAACCCTTTAGGACAGGCCAGATGTTACATTTCTTTATGAAAAAAGGGACAATCAGTGACCAAAAATGCACATTCCCCCCCCCCCAGGCGGTTCCCAGTTAGCAGGAAGCTGGGCTCCAGGCAGATGGCTTACCTGGTGCACACCTCCTAATAAGTAAATTTGATCCCTGGCCAACCGTGAATATATTTGCAAATCATACCTTCTCTCTGTTGCTGTGTGCTGTCAAAGACCTCTGAGCTGCTCCACGCAGAGCTGTGCGGTAATTGTAAAAATTGCTGGAAGGGTCCATTTGATGCTAGATTTTAAAAAAAAGAGTGGAAATGTTCACAACATTTCCATGCCATAGCAGACACCACAAAAGGTCAGTGTTGGTGCTGACCTTTAAAGCCCTAAACGGCCTCGGTCCAGTATACCTGAAGGAGCGTCTCCACCCCCATCATTCTGCCCGGACGCTGAGGTCTAGCGCCGAGGGCCTTCTGACGGTTCCCTCATTGCGAGAAACAAAGCTACAGGGAACCAGGCAGAGGGCCTTCTCGGTAGTGGCGCCCGCCCTGTGGAATGCCCTTCCAGCAAATGTCAAAGCGATAAACAACTACCTGACATTCAGAAGACATCTTAAGGCAGCCCTGTTCAGGGAAGTTTTTAACATGTGATATTTTACTGTATTTTTGGTTTCTATGGAAGCCGCCCAGAGTGGCTGGGGGGGGCCAGCCAGATGGGCGGGGTATAAATAATAAATTATTATTATTATTATTATTATTATTATTATTATTATTATTATTATTTAGAAGTCCAGCATTTAATTCAGTGGAAGAGCGCTGGATACAAAACAGCAATCGGCCTGTTTTTAGATAGTTTTTAGTTTGCTGCTAGTGTTACCAATACAGTGGTACCTCGGGTTACAGACGCTTCAAGTTACATACGCTTCAGGTTACAGACTCCGCTAACCCAGAAATATTACCTCGGGTTAAGAACTTTGCTTTGGGATGAGAACAGAAATTGTGCTCCGACGGCACGGCAGCAGCAGGAGGCCCCATTAACTAAAGTGGTGCTTCAGGTTAAGAACAGTTTCAGGTTAAGAAACGGACCTCCGGAACGAATTAAGTACTTAACCCAAGGTACCACTGTAATTTCATTATTTTCTTCATCTGTAAACTGCTCTGAGGTTTGTTTACTTTTTACAATCAAGCGATACGTAGATTTTATGAAATAAACAAATAAAGCAGACAACCAGCAAAGGCTCATCCAAAATTCGAAAGAGAGTCAGAGATGGATGGAGATAAGCCACTGTATAGCTCTATATTTAGGTAATCAGATGTTTGAGTCAGATAAGCTATTTGGAAGTAATAGGAAATTTAACAAATTGGGACCCATGTTCTGCATATTCGCCCACGGAATAGATTTTCAGTGTAATTTTCCTTTTAGTATATTATTTTGTTTTATTATGTTTGTGTTCTCTGCCCTGGGACAATCAGGTGAAGGAGAGATTACAAACGTTCAAAGTAAATAAATAAAGCGTTGCCCATTAAATGGCATATGGAAAGCATAGACTACTATAGATTTTTCTAATGGGCTAGGAGCTTCTCTTGTTTCTACACTGTAAGCAGCAGTGTGTAGTCAGAACATTTTAATATATTACCCACCCTCTCCAAACTTTAATGGAACTAGCATTAGGGATAGAAAAAATGGACAGAATAGGTAGATATCTTTGCATAGACGATGATAACAACTTGTCCCCCTGGCTGATAAACAAGTGGATAAACAAGATTTCAGGTGACCAAACCACATTTACCTCGAGAATGTCGAATTTAGCCGTCTTGACTTTTGACCAGGTTTTCTTTAGCCTGGAGACAGGACTCATATTCATTCCAGCTTTTAGTTCAAAAGGCCACAAGGAAGATGCAGAAACAAGAGCAAAAGAGCACATCATTATTCTGGACTAGATATATTTAAAAAGCAGGGGACAGGGAATTGAATATTTGCAAAGATAGCCATTCTGGCCTCCTTACAGCTTTATGAAGAAGTGACTAGAAAGTATTGGCGCTGCAGGTCTGGTAGCAAAAGCAGCCTCACATCCTTCTGTCCTCTGTCCTGAGAGTTGGGACTAAGGCTATGTGCACGCCAAACATTTAAAAGCACATTACTTCCCCCCAAAGAATCCTGGAAACTGTAGTTTGCAATTTCCAGCTCCTGTAACAAACTACAGCTCCCCAGATTCGTTTTTGGGAGAAGTCAGATACTTTAAATGCAGGGTTTGTACACAGCGTAAAAGACAAAACTAAGCATCAGGAAGTGTTTGTTCCCAATCTTGCTTCTGCCATGGTGACCTTTGGCACCCCATTTTCTCTCGGCCTGAATCCTTCCCACCACAAATTGGGGATAATACCAATGACTACGGGGTTGTTGTAAGGATTACAGCTAGATAATGGCTGTGAAGCAATCTGAATTATCATCATATTTCTTAATTAGCTGAACGTCCTAGTGTGGATTGTGACAATACATGTCAGGGACGCAGCGGGAGCGCAGGGAGGGGAGGAGATGGAGAGCGAGGGGGAGCAATCCGAGGGCAGCGTAGGAGAAGAGGACAGTAGCCCGAGAGATTCCATGAGCCTCTCCAGCGAATCGGAAGATTCACAGAAGGGGGCGCCGATGGCCAGGGCAAGGGGGGCCCCAAGGGGGACACCCCAGAAGCAAGGTGCCAGCGGGGACTCCCAGAGCAGCAGTTGGAAATCAGGACCAGCTTCCCCACCAGAGCATAGTGGGGGGGAAGGGCCCCAGGTATCAGGGCCAGCGTATTCGCCACCAGCGAGAGAAGATGAGTCAGGATTGACCACGCCTCCATCGGAGAGCGAGGGAACGGTCGAGAGGAAGGTTACCGGCTGGGCGCGCGCACCAAGTTCAAATGTACAGGCGAGCGGCACAGCAGGTAGCCCGGATAGGGAACCAGCTCCTAAAGCCCGCCGGAAGGAGGGGCAAGAATCAGGGGGGTCAGCGTCAGAAGAGTCCAGAAAGGATGAAACCCCAGCGGGCAGGAGGGCCCAGAGGAGGAAGGAGCGAAGGAAGAGGTGGGGCAAGGCTAGAGTCTTAAACTGGTGTCAGGGGGGCGGAGACTCAGACGGGACTTCGCCGGTCTAGACTTTAAGACGTAGAGCGGCACGCTGCGGCTTTGAAATGGAAACTGAACTTCAATAAAGACTTTTGTACATAACTACAGCCGGGCGTTGGTCCTTTGTGAGCTGGGACCAAGGGGCGGCTCTGACAATACAGAAGCACAATATTGAAATCAGTTAAAACAATTTGCAATCAAAAGAATTGCATGGGTCCTAACTGAAGATACTGTGCAGTACAACCGGTAAGTATCATTATTATTATTCGCTCTGCAAAGCAACAAGACAGTTCTATCTGGTTAGTGATATTACATTACAGAGCAGTTGTGCGGCAGGAGTGGGGAGACACAGGGTACAGTTGTTGGCAGCAACAATATAAATTTTCCCTGGCCTGCTTCCCCCCAGATGTTTCTGGCTAAGCTACAACTAGAGATTGGGAAGAAAGGCAGTTGACCGTGCTCACTGGGGCTGGTGGGAGCTGGAGTCTAACCACATCTGCAGTGTCACAAGTTGGACAAGGCTCTCCACCCCCATCATTCTGCCCGGACACTAATGTTCAGCGCCGAGGGCCTTCTGGAGGTTCCCTCGCTGCAAGAAGCCAAGTTACAGGGAACCAGGCAGAGGGCCTTCTCGGTAGTGGCACCTGTCCTGTGGAACGCCCTCCCACCAGATGTCAAAGAGAACAACAACTACCAGACTTTTAGAAGACATCTGAAGGCAGCCCTGTTTAGGGAAGCTTTTAATGTTTAATAGGTTATTGTATTTTAATATTCTGTTGGAAGCAGCCCAGAGTGGCTAGGGAAACCCAGCCAGATGGGCGGGGTATTATTATTACTACTACTACTACTACTACTACTAATACTAATACTAATAATAATTTGCCCAGATCTGGCCTGAATCAGACTGAGGTGAGCCAACTCATTCTCCAAACCAAGCACCCTTTAACAAGCAACAATTTAAAAATACCATGCAACTACAAAGGATTCCCATCTATACTTACAAATAATGGCCATTAATGAGTTGAAGTTGCCAATGTTAAAGCACTCCCGGGCCACGTCGATGAAGTACTCTATCATCCTCGCTCGGTGCTTTTTCTTCACAGGCTGAAGGAAAACAAACCCAAAAGAGAATATATTTAATTTCATTTAATTTATTTCTTGCAGAGGAAGGGGCAAATGAAGGGGGAAAGCACAGGTACATATGTCTATATCCAGAGGGTTCTTTTGCAACAGTACTCACTGGTAGAGAGTACCAGAACATCTTTTTTCCTACCCACGGCGGCCATTTTGTGGTGGCACCCACGGCACTTTCATGAGTGCCAACGCCTCATCTTTTTGCCCCCCCCAAAAAAAATCACTGTCCCTACCATCTATGGCACTGTAATTTAACATTATTCTACAGATACAGTACAAGAACTTGCAACACAAGGAGGACTTTAGGTTGTTCCATCAGCTCCATGCTTGGTATATTTGATCTATGTACTAGTGGCTGTTTCAGAACTGACAGAAAATCACAACGGGACTCGCATCTCGCATTCAGTGGAGGGCTATCGAGGCCCTTCTGCTAACCTTAGCTAGGTACTTCAGGCTTGCACACATTTTATTTTCTTTGGGTGAGCAAATTAAAATCATCCGAAAAAAGGATTTCGCACAGGGACTGAAATGTAGAGCTGATTAACACACATGTATTCGCAGGCCTGGCAGCATTACCTGGCATCTTGGTGCCAACCCCTTGCCAGACTCAAATGGTGGAGGGATATACCATTTCACACTAGAGAGAGGGCAGGGCATCATATTTTAAATTCTCCTCCATGTTAAAAACAAAACAGCAAGTTGAACACATTCCCACCATAAACTAGAGCAGGCTTCTTCAACCTCGGCCCTCCAGATGTTTTGAGACTACAATTCCCATCAACCCTGACCACTGGTCCTGCTACCTAGGGATCATGGGAGTTGTAGGCCAAAAACATCTGGAGGGCCGAGGTGAGGAAACCTGAACTAGAGGAAGATTGAGCATATCTCCCATTTTCAGTTTATTACTTGCAGGGAGATTTTTTGATGTGGAAGGGTGTTACAAGTATGGCACCCAACCCCTAAACTGTAATCTGATTTGCTTACCATGCATATTTCTGTGGCAACTAAGTAGCTGAGCCTGTTGAACCATTCTACGTAGGCTTCCAGGTTCCGCGCCTTCTTCCGGTCCCCATAGCAGCTCTGAGAAGACAAGAGCAGCCGTTTGTTTCCCATGCCATGTTTCTAAGCGGGGGAAAATTCAACTTCTACAGCTTTCTTATCGTCTTTACCTCGCCTTGGTTTAAATGAGGTTTTATGTATAATACCCAAGTGGCAGTCCCCTTCCAGAACTACAATTCCCAGAGTTCCCTGGGAGGAGGGATGGGTTGTTAAACCACTTTCAGAATAGTTGCCATCTGTGAGGGGAATAAGGGTCTCCTAACAAGTCTCAGCACCTTAAAACTACAGCTCCCATGATTCTTTGGGGGAAGCCATGACTGTTTAAAGTGCTTCAAGTGAATGATGTTAGAATAAGTCAACAGATGCTGTAATCTGGTGATGGTTTTACCCTCCCAATGAACTTCTGTTCAGCATCATGGACTGACATGACTCTCCAGGAAGCCAAAAGCAGCCGCAGGCGACCTCTTCAGTCTCTGCACTGCCATGTTCCTGCCCATCCTCTCATTTCCTCCCCTGCTGCACCTCCTATATGGAACCCACATAGTCCTGGTCTCAGCGTTGCAATCCTAAATTATCAATGGAGTTCACAGAATCACGCATAATCACTGAATTATACAGTTGGAAGGGATCAAGAGAATGATCTAGTCCAGCCTGTTAAGTTGTGGGTGAACATATCAGACGACACAGCGATTCTCCAAACAGCTCTTGTTTATTCACAGGCCAGAACAGAACTGAACTGAAGGGTTCAGCCAGCCTGCTGATGTAGAGCTCCAGTACAACGCAACTGTAACCATTTTCTGTAACTATCCAATCACTGAACTTCACTTTCAATCCCTTATTTGCATATGTGGACCTGAGTGAAAACTATCTACGGTATCCCCCTGCTGGCCGAGGGTGAGAACTTCAGTACATAACACAGCCTTTCTCAACCTTGGGTCCCCAGATGTTTTTGGCTCCCATCATCCCTGACCACTGGTCCTGTGAGCTAGGGATCATGGGGGTTGTAGGCCAAAAACGTCGGGGGACCCAAGGTTGAGAACCACTGATTCTAGTCCAACTCCGCAATGCAGGAATCTTTTGCCCAACGTGGGGCTCGGACTCACGACCCTGACATTAAGACCTTCATGTGCCACTGACTGAGCTAACTGAACTTGTCCTGTAGACTGACTGAAACCTAGCACCCACACAGCCCCCTCATTCACCTTGTCGTTATCCAGCGGATCCTTTTGTACAAATGCCTGGACAAACTCCTGTGGTCCGATGTAGTTGAGCCTCTCCTGCAGAAAGGGGAAAGGAAAGGAATTAGGACCGGTGGCAAAATTCGCACACAGCTGTCAAAGAAAGGCGAACACAGGCAAGATAAGGAGGCAGCGGAGAGCAGGACAGCGTCAACTCACTAGCTCTATGTGAGTCAGCTGCTGGGCTAGCATGTAAGGGTCGCTGCAGATGGTGATGATATCCCTCTGAATGGCCTGGGGTTTAGTCTTCAGGACCGTCAGCCGGTCCGTCGAGCTAGCGTTGATTTTTGCAAGCACCTCCTCGTACTGGCTAAGGGAGGCCAGCTTACGAATGAGATTCTGGATGATTTGCTGCACATTTTTCCGGTACATCTGCCAAAGGAAAAGAAAATAATTAATTCATCAATTAGTTCCATTCATATCTCACCTATCCTCCAAGGAACAGACAGGGTGGCCTACAGGGTTAGATGACTGCAATGCATTAAATGCAGGGCTGCCTCTGAAGACGGTTCAGAAACTTCAGCTAGTGCAGAATTTGGCGGCCAGGCTGCAAGGCGGTTTCAGCATATGACACCAATCCTGGCCCAAGCTCACTGGCTGCACATTAGCTTCTGGACCCAATTCAAAGTGCTGGTTTTGACCAATAAAGCCTTAAACAGCTCAGGCCCACAATACCTCAAGGACAGCCTCTCTCCATATGAACCTACCCGGACCCTGAGATCATTCTCTGAGACCTTACATCGTGTGCCTCCTTCACGTGAGGTCTGGAGGGTGGCAAGATGAGAACGGGCCTTTTTTGTGGTGGCTCCTGTTTGCGGAACACTCTCCCCAGGGAGGTTTGCTTGGTGCCTTCATTATATAATTTTATGTTGTGAACCACTCTGAGATCTAAGGATGAAGGACGGTATGCACATTTTAATAACAACAACATTATAATTATAATACCTCCCCGCCTTTTTAAGCCTCATAGCATTTCTGTGAGGCAAGTTAAGAGTGACATACGGTGACTAGCCCAAGGTTATCCAGTGAGCTTCATGGCTGAGTCAGGATTTGAACTCTGGTCTCCCAGGCCGTAGTCTTACACTCTAACCACTACCCCACACTGGCTCTGTTATTGAGTTATGCTTCATGCATATGTAATATCCTCAAGTATTCAAAGTGATTCATATTAGCACAGCCCTGTAAGGTATTGTTATCCCCATGGCTTTTTTTGTGGGTGGCAATATTCACCAGTATAGCACCTCTCTTCTGGAAGCCCACAGAAGCCATTTTGTGCTGGTACCATGACACTTTTAATAAGATATTAGTACAGGCTACTTCATTAAAAAAAAACCCAACCAAACCAAAATCACACTGATTATGAGCCAAACCATGGTTTAGCTTAGTATTACACTCTAACCTGGACTCTTGATCCAGACAAACCACGATCTGTAGCCAAGGCTTGTTCTATAGCTTACTATTCTTAGTTTGTTTGTGAGAAGATAAGTCCTGAGTCCAGGTTTGGATGCAATGCTACACTAAACCATGGATTGGCTCACAGCAGCAGCATGATCGGACGAGGAGCAAAGTCGCTGTGATCTCAACTCATATGAAGAAGAAGAAGAAGAAGAAGAAGAAGAAGAAGAAGAAGAAGAAGAAGAAGAAGAATAGTAGTAGTAGTAGTAGTTTGGATTTGATATCCCGCCTTTCACTCCCTTTAAGGAGTCTCAAAGCGGCTAACATTCTCCTTTCCCTTCCTCCCCCACAACAAACACTCTGTGAGGTGAGTGAGGCTGAGAGACTTCAGAGAAGTGTGACTAGCCCAAGGTCACCCAGCAGCTGCATGTGGAGGAGCAGAGATGCGAACCCGGTTCCCCAGATTACGAGACTACCACTCTTAACCACTACACCACACTGGCGATCTGTTCACACTAAACCATGGTTTGGCTTAACGTTCCGTACAAATGGAATCACCGACACTTTAACAAAGCAGCGCATTGAAAGACTTATAAATTTATTACAGCATAAACAGGATTTTGGATGGGAAAATCTCTGCCCACCCACACCCCGCTGCCGAAAGGCACTGAGTGTGACAGCTTGGGAGACCGTAATGAGAGATGGCTTTCAGTGATCACTGGGGAGATATCTCAGCCTAAAGACAAAAGAATATCCTTATCACCGATTGCCTGTTGGGTGAGCTATACATGCTTATCTCACGATTTGATGTGACAGCTAATAAAGGTCAATGCAAAGGCAGGGGGGTGAGTGAGTGAGAGAGGGGGGTGGAGAGAGGGAGGGAGAGAGATTGAGAGATATAATCCATATGTTTAAATACGCACACAAATAAACTCAAGTTCTCTGTCTCCAAGTGGGTGGATGGGATTTTACCTTCAGACACAAAGGCCACCTTACCAAACTCTCGCCCGTTGTCATAGACTGGCTGGATGCAGATGACTGGTGGGAGGCACCAGCTGGGACCCCCAGAGGAGGAAGGCTCAGAGCCAGGGGATTGATGGTGGGATGACAATGAATGCTCAGAGGGAGAAGAGGGAGCAGACTGGGGAGAAGAGGTGTCGGAAGCTGGAGAGGCAACAGGCTTTAGTGAGCAGGAAGAGGCTGTGACAGAGAGCAGTCCAGAATCGGAGGCTGGAGAGGAGGAGGACCAGGAGACAGAGATGAGGCAGGCTGCTGAAGAAGCCAGGGACTCTCTCCATTCTGCTGTGACCAGCTCTTCTCCCCCTAATCCCCTACAACCCAGACAGGAATGAAGAGGGCAGAGCAACAAGACATAAGACGATGGAGCCTTGGGCTGCTGGGAAAGGAACTGGGGAGGAGCCTTAGAGTATGGTGGGAAGGCAGGGACCTTCAGTGCTTGCAACTGCCTCACTGGGACAAGACCTACTGGGCAGAGTAGCAGGGATCACTAGGCCTGTACTGTTTTGGTTTCTCTGAGTAAAGAATTAGCTCACAGCTGGGTGTTTTATTTCTGACCAGCTTCTGACACCAGTCCTTAGTGGGCAGGATCTGGACAGGCTCGCTTTAAACCCAGCACGAATTGCAATATTGTCATACAGGATGCGGTTGAAAACAGTTAAGATTTGGGGAGGGGGGGTACAGCAAACAGCACTAACAGAAGGCGTCCGTTCAGTCACCTGGGGCAGATGGGCAAACCTACGTAGGACTTCCTACAAACCCCTCAACTCTTGTAGCGATCTGCATTGCAGTGCAAAAGAAACAAGGTCACTCCCTCCTGCATTTACCCTTCCAAGAGAATTACTAGCCAATATAACTAATAATTTATGACATCCAGAACTATACTGCGACGCTGGCTTTCTCTCTCAACCACCCCGCCTTTTCATAAGGGGGTGGGGGAAGCAGAGTCTCTTCGAGATTCAGAAAGTCTTTGTTGTTATTATTTTTACGTGAACATTTATTACCCTCACATAATCTTTTTGGAACATTTTCATCTGAGGAACCCCTGCTAAGGGACCCATGTTGCGTGGGGACACTTTATGAAGGTGGCTCTTGGACCACTAAGCAAGGCCAGCAAGGGCTTTTCATAGGCCTGAAGCAGAGTTGTCCATTTCATTCTGAAAGTGTCTCCTTCCTTTTTTAAAAAAAACAAACACCCAGAACCTATCTAAGTCCTTTAGGGAGAATTAAAGCACTGCAAGCTTCCATAAAATGCAATGTCTCACATTGGGCGTCATAGATAAAGTGGGATATGCTGTCATAGTAAATAAATAGATAGATGAATAAATTTTAATTTATACCCCGCCCTCCCCGGCCAGGGCCAGGCTCAGGGCGGTTAACACCAAATATGAATTACAATAAAATGTAATAGGAAACAACAACAACAACCAAACAAACAAACAGTTAATTAAAATACGGCTTAAAATACAACTTAAAACGCAACCTCATTTTAGTAGTAGCCCATAAATCATTTTAGTAGTAGCCCATAAAGGGAGGAAACATCAGCTATTCACCCAAGCCAGCTATCCATGCTGGTCCTACATGGGACAACAAAAAAGCCAAGGGAAAATTTATATACCAAATCCCATATAAGGGGTCAGAGTGAGTCTAAGCTGAAGGCCAGGTGGAACAGCTCTGTCTTGCAGGCCCTGCAGAAAGATGAAAAATCCCGCAGGGCCCTAGTCTCTTGTGACGGGAGCATTCCACCATGTCAGGGCCAGTGCTGAAAAGCTTCAAGGGCAGCCCCGCGTAGAGCGAGTTACCTGGAGGTGACGATCACATGGATCACTGTGGCCAGATCAGGGAGAGAAAGGTAAGGGACAAGCTGCTTAATACGGCAGAGATGGAAAAATGCCACCTTTGCTGCAGCTGCAACCTGCACCTCCATAGAAAGGGAGGCGTCAAAGGTTACACCCAAACTCTTGACAGAAGGCACTGGCACTAATTGAGGCCCTGCAAGAGATGTGAGTTGGCCCTCCAACCCCATGTCGTCCCAGCCCAGCCAGAGGACCTCTGCCTTCGAAGGATTTAACTTCGGTCGGCTCCCACACAGCTATCCAGCCACAGCTTCCAAGCATCTGGTCAGTGTGTCCGGGGCCGAGTCAGGGCGGCCGTCCATCAACAGATAAAGCTGGGTGTCATCAGCATATTGATGACAACCCAGCCCAAAACTCCGGACAATCTGGGCAAATAAATGAATGGTGTGTGTACACACACGCACACACATTTGCTGTCCCACATGCCAGCTGACAGGCACCGGCTGGCAAACAGGTGGTTTATCAAAGGGGAAAGAAGCAGCTGGGATTAAGCATTGGGGGGGGGGACATAGTGGGGAGGGAGAGGCCCCAAGGGATTTTGGAAGCAGAGCACACGCAGAGCAGCTCGATAGGTTGGAGGTTGTGGGAAGAAAGCAGAATGGGGAAGGGAGGGAGAGACACGCAGGAGAGCTCAAGTATGTGATTTCCATAGTGCACCAGGAGACCTCGAACATATGGGCAGATAAAAGACTCGGAGGCTGGTCCATTCGGGCGAACTCAGCAGGGAGTATGGGGACAAAAGCAGGAGTTGGCTGTCTGTCATTTGACTTCGACTCTATACCTCCTGTTAGCCTCTCTGCCTTCTGCCCCACTAGATAAAAGCAGATTTCAAACCACAAATGCTTCCAAAGTCTTGCTACCTGCAACATGGAGGTCCTCTTCCCCACCCTCCCCTTTTAAAATTGGTGCAATATAAAAATTGTGCTAAAGCTTTAAAGGCATTTTCTGACCTCCTCTCCCAGACGAACGGCACTGGCATTCTGTTTATCGGATAGGGTGGAAATTTGTTACTACTGCCTCTCCCACTCCTTCCAGCGGCCTTTACTGCTGCATGGCATCTCAGGGCTCATGGATGGCACTGCATTCCTGGGCAGGGGCAATGATCCAGGGTTCCTCCTCCCTGCCTGTCAGGTGTAATGCAGGGTTGTCTTAAAGGAAGACCAGAGCTTCCCAAATGCCTCACTGGGGATGATGTCGCTGCTACCACTTGCGATGTCCGGCAGAAAATGGGAGATTTATACAGTGGATCCTCGGGTTACATTACCTTCGGGTAACGTAACTTTCGGGTTGCGAACGTGGCAAACCCAGAAGTGTATACTTCCAGATTTTGCCACACATGCATGCACAGAAACGCTCTATCGCGCCACACGCATGTGCAGAAGTGGCGCCTCATGTTGCAGACTTTTCGGGGTATGTAAGGACCCCCAGAACGAATTAAGTTCGTATTCAGAGGGTACACTGTATTTGTTTGCAAGTGCTTCCAACCCTACCCTTTAGCAAAGTTCTTACAAAATCAGAATGTCACGCATTTAAGACACCCAGGGTGCAATTCAATGTTGTACTAAGGCGTTCTGTCAGCGAAAGCATTTCTGCTTGCTGGATGTAACAAACTCCCCGTCCACCAGACTGTGGGTTCCCCTGAACCTCCCTAGCAGACATGGGGGGCTGAGAGGGGCGGGAAAGCCCTGTTAATGCTAGGAGGACTTGGACTAGTGCAACAATTTAGTTGAATCCAGCTCACACATCAGAGATGCCTTGGTGTTCAGATGAGCACAACGTGATAGTTGGCTCAACACAGGGGTTATTCCTGCATTGCCCTACACCAAGACAGTGTCTTTGAATCACTCAAAGCCACCACCAAGAGATAAAACCTTGTCTGCATACATGATTGGTTTCCTGCAATTCCTGCATATGTCATTTGACTCTAAATCCTGTTGGTATATTCCGTTCCACCTTAAGCAACAGGCATGATTGTTGTGTGTCACATGCCTGTTTACACTCCAGCACAGTATGCTGGGAACTTCCATTTGTGTCTAGCTTTTGCTTTAAGCTGCTTGCTTTGGATGAGATCAGACACGTTTCCCTATTGTCCTGAAGTATGCTGAACAAACTGCTTGTAAATAAGCTCACACAAATTCTCCTGCTACTTCTGTTTGCGCGTTATCTCTGCTGAGTTGCGTGCTCCAGCTTTTGAAGCTGTGGGTCGCAGATGCTGCAACAAGGCCTGGAGATTGCCTGGCACACCGGCCGGTGGGCTGGAGCCAGCTAGGGGCCTGCCAATTGCCCCCGTTCCTTGGTTGCATGCCAACAAAGCCTACCATGACTAAGCAGGGGTGGGAGCCATTGTGACCCTCCAGGTACAACTAGAGTATAACTCCCCCTGGGTCCAACTCACTGGGCCACAGGAGACACTTCAATGCAGGATGTGAGAAAATGCTCTGCAGTGATTAGGAACATCTTGAAACATCAGCAAGCTCATGCTCCACTCAAGTGACTCACCTCATCCCCACTGGCAATCTGATGGGCCAGTTCCTTCAAATTCCTCATCATCCGCTCATCTCGAAAATCATAAGGAAACGTCTCCGTCCACTCCGTTAACAACTGCAGAATTTTGGGGGCAATTTTCCGTAACCGGTTCTGGAGAGAGAGACAAAGAACATAGGTGTGGTCCCTCAGAATATTCGTGGTTTAGAGTTAGGTGGGCACAAGACTAAGTACAGTGGTACCTCGGGTTACATACGCTTCAGGTTACATACGCTTCAGGTTACAGACTCCACTAACCCAGAAATAGTGCTTCAGGTTAAGAACTTTGCTTCAGGACGAGAACAGAAATCGTGTGGCGGTGGTGTGGCGGCATCAGGAGGCCCCATTAGCTAAAGTGGTGCTTCAAGTTAAGAACAGTTAATCCGAGGTACCACTGTACTGAGTATTGCTGTTCAACTAAACAGACTTTCCATTTGGGGTGCTTGAGATTTCTGTTCAGTCTACATTTTAAAGTATGTTTGATCCCAATTCACAGTTTCTAGATTGGAACAGTTATTCTGCATTTCTCAAACGAGTTACAAAAATGCATATTTTGGGGTAAAAAAGTACAAAGATAATGCAGTTTTTTTCTGCAGTTTGGAAGAGAAAAAACAACACCCTACTGGTTCAAGAATGGGATAGAATGAACTTATGGATGAACACATGCATAAGCTGACACGGACCAGAAAATGTTGATCTCTTCCTACCCTTCTGTGTCCACCTCTATTCTCACTAAGGGTGGAAACAGACTAAGGGTAGAAAACCATTAAAAGGTGTATTGTAAGGCAGGAGGACCGTGTAGCTGCTTTGAGCTCTTTGGAGGAAAGGCGGGGTAGAAGTTGTAGCCAACAAATCATAGAGGTGGAAGGGACCCAGGGGTCATCTAGTCCAACCCCCCATAATGCAGGAATCTTGGCTAAAGAATCAATGAAAAATGGGCACCCAACCTCTGCTGAAAAACCTCCAAGAAAGGAGAGTCTACCACCTCTCATGGAATAATCTTGGCAGAATTAGATGGATCCCTGCATTGTATAAATATAAGTTCGTAGGGAGGTAAAAAGAAACTATATAAGAAATATCTAACTGTGTGATATAAAGTAATGGATAAAGTACAGTGAGATTAATTGGAAGTCAATTTTAAATTTCTTCTCTATAAGTTTTATAATTGTGTTCAGTATACTGGTAAAAGGTAAAGGAACCCCCGACCATTAGGTCCAGTTGTGGCCGACTCTGGGGCTGCGGCGCTCATCTCGCTTTACTGGCCGAGGGAGCCAGCGTACAGCTTCCGGGTCATGTGGCCAGCATGACTAAGCCACTTCTGGCGAACCAGAGCAGCGCACGGAAACGCTGTTTACCTTCCCGCTGGAGCGGTACCTATTTATCTACTTGCACTTTGACGTGCTTTCAAACTGCTAGGTTGGCTGGAGCAGGGACCGAGCAACGGGAGCTCACCCCGTCGCGGGGATTCAAACTGTCGACCTGCTGATCGGCAAGTACTAGGCTCTGTGGTTTAACCCACAGCACCACCCACGTCCCCAGTATACTGGTATATGATGATAATTATATTAATGTTCTTGTATCTTCCAGTGTGGTGGTTTGTTTGATTTTTCTGTTATTTGTTTGATTGTATGTGTGTTTACTTGCATGTACGTCTGTTTTCTCATAAATGTATTCATTTTAAATTAATAAAGATATATTAAAAAAGAAGAAGAAGAAGAAAGAAGAGTCTACCACCTCTCATGGGAGTCTATATATAAATATAAATACATGCATCTCTCCTCGATGTGTTGGCTAAGATGACCTTCCGCCCCAGCCATTAAGCAGGGTGCAACCCTAAATCACATTGATTAGGCAGGCCACTTACTTTATCGGCTGTGGGCTCATCCAGTCTCTGCTGCTCAATGCACAAATGGCAAACTTTTGCCATTAACTCGTAAGGGTGGACGAAGAGCCGAGAGCTGAGCAGGAAGGTAAAGATGTATGTTCTCTGCAGGTGAAGAGAGACAGCGGCTAAGAAGATGCATAACTTCACAGGGGCCATTTAGAACAAGACACGCATGCTCATGTTTTAGCAGGCAGAGGCTAACTTGTTGCGTTACCGTGGGAGAGCGCCCAAGACTGCCAAGGTAAGCATTTGAAACCTCATTGCGCCAAACACCATTGTCTTCAGAACCTGTGCTGGGTACATAACCACACCCTTGTGATGCAAGGCTGGCAGCAGACAGGGCAAGGAGCATCACAGCTGAGCCGACAATCGTTGCGCAATAAACACGCAGTCAATAACAGAGTTGCTGGGTACGCAATTTCAAAATTCATCCTCTTGCTAAACATGCAACATTGCCTAGTGGTTTAGGGACTCTCACTTCTACCTTGAACTCAGTGGGTGGTGAGAGGCAAACCTCAGCATCAGCCTCCCATGAGAATCACATGGGCCTACTCTAGAGCAGGAGTCTGCAAACTTTTTCAGCAGGGGGCCGGTCCACTGTCCCTCAGATCTTGTGGGGGGCCAGACAATATTTTTTGGGGGGGGAATGAATGAATTCCTATACCCCACAAATAACTCAGAGATGCATTTTAAATAAAAGCACACATACTACTCATGTAAAAACACGCTGATTCCTGGACCATCTGCAGGCCAGATATAGAAGGCAATTGGACCAGATCCGGCCCCCGGGCCTTAGTTTGCCTACCCATGCCTTAGATTAGGTTCTCAACCTGTGGGTTCCCAGATGTTGTTGGACTACAACTCCCATCATCCCTGAGCTCTGGCCTTGCTAGCTAGGGGTGATGGGAGTTGTAGTTCAATAACATCTGGGAACCCACAGGTTGAGAAAGGCTGCTCTAGAGCAATGTTCCCCAACCTTGGGTCTCCAGCTGTTTTCAGACTGCAATTCCCATCATCCCTGACCACTGGTCTTGTTAGCAAGGGATGATGGGAGTTGTAGTCCAAAAACAGCTGGAGGCCCAAGGTTGGGAAACACTGCTCTAGAGCATTGATGCAAGCAGTATTGAGGTCATGCTATAAAGTGCTACAGAGAAACAAACAAAACAAAAAACAGGGAGAGAGAGTATCTCCTTTACCAGTGTGGTTGGTGCCACCTCCATTTTTTAAAATTATTATTATTATTATTATTGAAATATTAATATACTGCTGCATCATAAAGATATAGCACAGTGGTTTACAACCATATAAAAAATGAAACCAAACAATAAAATAATAAAAAGGTCAAAGCAAAAATAAATTAGACACTAACATCAATAGACCATTGTGTGGGATGCACTTTTAATTGCCGGGCAAAACAGAAATGTTCCAGGAGGTGTTTAAAGGTTGGCACAGAAGGCGCCTGCTAAAATTCTAGTGGCAGGGCATTCCACAGGACTGGGGTGATGAGACTAAAGGCTCGATTTCTCGTTGTTGTCAAATGAGTCCCACCAAATCAGGGAACAACCAAAGATGCTCTGGCAGATGGGAGAGGCAGTCACGCCAGTGCTGCGTACTCTAGTAAAACCAGAAAGCTTGCATTCTTAGTAGATCCACTATGTGTTGAAACTCACTGCTCAGAATCATGGGATGAGACTTACTGCTGTAACTGACCAGCCCTAGTTTGTTATTCCAAGACTGTTGCAAATTCCAGCAATGAATATAATTTATTATCTGTGAAACCGATTCAGCTGCACTTGTTTTATTCTCTGGGCAGCCAGCTCCTAAGTGATCTTCACAGTAGATCTTCACAGCTGAGGCTTTCCTGCTCCATAAGCTCTCTGCTACGCTGCACCAGCCCATCAGAAATAATCTGAATAGCTCAGCCACAGGTTCCTACACCCCATAAATAGAGCCCAGCAGTCTGGGCTCAAAGTATCTATTCCATATCACTTTTGCAAGCAAGAGAATACAACTGAGGACCAGACAGTGTACATCTTTCCAGTGTGGAATCCTGTCCTGTTGCCATCATAGGACGGAAAATTCCACACGGCTTCAAGAGTTAGCAATCCTCATGTGAGTTTTCAACAAGGGTGTCATTCAGTTCAGTCCGAAGCTTCCATGCATGGACATGAATAAGCAAGGAGTGTTTTGAAGCAACCTTGTTTATTTGAGTAATTACCGTATTTACTCGAATCTAAGGATCACCTTTTGGGGCCATATTACATTGCGAAATTTAAGGCGTGTATTAGATTCGATGACACATTTACATCTGCCAGCAAATACTTTTTTGTTTCAAGGTTCTGAAAACTAAGGTATGCATTAGATTTGATGGAGCATTAGACTCAAGTAAATATGGAAATGCTGAAGGAGTCCTAGTGAAGGCAATATTCACACATTAAGAAATCTGTCGCAATCGATTGCTCAGCACATTTGTGAAGATCAAAGGGGAAGCTGAACATTTGATTTCCATGTGCCTATTCAGACACAGAGCAGTGAATAGAAGCAAACTCATCATACTGAAGGGGGCCAATTCACTTATGGCTGTTTTCTACATGGATGATAATGCCCAAACAGGAAAATTGCATGTAGACTTGGGTATGGTGCTTATCTTGCTGTGTGTACATGTTGCAAATAGCAGCATTTTCCCAGCCTGTAGTCTGGTGGGCAGGCATCTAGAAACCTACTTAAAGGTAAAGGGACCCCTGACTACTAGGTCCAGTCGTGGCCAACTCTGGGGTTGCGGCGCTCATCTTGCTTTATTGGCCGAGGGAGCTAGCGTACAGATTCCGGGTCATGTGGCCAGCATGTCTAAGCCGCTTCTGGTGAACCAGAGCAGCACACGGAAACGCCGTTTACCTTCCCACCAGAGTGATACCTATTTATCTACTTGCACTTTGACGTGCTTTCAAACTGCTAGGTTGGCAGGAGCAGGGACCAAGCAACAGGAGCTCACCCCATCGCAGGGATTCGAACTGCCAACCTTCTGATCAGCAAGCCCTAGGCTCTGTGGTTTAACCCGCGGTGCCACCTGCGTCCCAATGCACAGTAGGTCGGGCCAATTTAATTTGCAAAAGGAGGAGACTTACATCAGGGTAGTAATCCACAGTGGGCACTAAGTGCTGGATGAGGGCTTCCAAGGATCCTGACAGCAAGTTGTTTTCATGGTAATAGAGTCCTCCGCAGCTGTCCTCTTTGGCCTGATACAGGTTTCGGTTGTAACCACTGCTGTCAAACATCGCTGCAAAGGGAGGAGTCTGCGGCATGTTTTCCTAAGCAAATACAGAGGAAGGAGAAATGTTTGTACACAATATTCAGGCGAGGCAATTCATTTATGATTCTTCCCTTTCTTAATCCCCACGAAAATCCTTTGTGGTAACTCATAAATCCCATTTTATACTCGAGAAGGTGTGGTTGGACCACACCAGCCTTTCTGAACCTTGGGTCTCTGGATGTTGCTGAACTACAACTCCCATCAGCCCCAGCAAGGCCCAAAAGTCAGAGTTGATGGGAATTGTAGTCCAATGACACTTGAGGATCCAAGTTTGGGGAAGGCTGGACTGGACAACAGAGACTTGCTCCAAACCATCCAGTATGGTCGTGTCAATTGGAACCCAAATCTGTAGATTTGTCTACTGGGGAAAGTGTGTACCACAACAAACCTGGGGGTCCTTAAAGGTGGCACATGGCTCAAAGAAGCCAAGGTGATGCCCTCCAGATATTTCTGAACTGCATCTCCCACCTTCCCTGGCCATTTCTCATGCTCACTGAGGCTGTTGAGAGTTGAAGTTCACCTGAAGGGTCTATGGTCCTCCTTCTACACACCTGCAATAGAACTTCTGCATGGGATCCTGACGATTGTCCATACTTCAGAAATTCCTCATTGTCAGTCTCCTCCAGGGAAGTTACTTGGAGCTGTAATCCTGAATCAGTCAGGACTGTACCTACAGCTCTTTGCCCACCAACTCAGCTCCATTGCTGATATGTGAACAGACACGGATTTCGGGTTCTGCCTCCCTTGGAACATCACATCTCCCACAGTCCCTCTACTCTCTCATCCCCTTGGGAACCATCATTCTCAAGCATCCTAGATTGGTGGACTTTCCACAAGAAAGAGCAAGAGGTATGTCGACACACCCTGTCCTGGGCAACAGGGATTATCTTCACCGCCTGTTTTGTTTTGGCTAGCATCCTGGATGGCTGCCGTGGGCTAGGGTTTATGCATCAGGGTTTTGTCACACAGAGGATGCTTCAATTTCAACCAGTGGCTCCAAGTGCTACTTAATTGTTGCTCTTTTGTCGGAAATGCAACAGACTTTCAATGTCATTGAGGCACTGTCCCCGCTATGGAAGGATGTGTGTATCCAGAATTGGCCTCTACAGTCACTTACAGACTCATTGTTAAAACCGTGTTGATGGAAGACAATCTTACTCGGCTACAAGTAATCGCCAAAGAAGACAACACAACAATTTCCAGTCACACAGCCTACAACGCATCCCATCCTTGATGCAGCCACGTGTTCGGGGAAAAGGAATGATCACATCAGTGATGTCGGAACAGTCATCTCCCCGCCCCTCTGGGTTACGACTCAAATTGCCAGGTATGTACATTTGTTCAAGTTTCATGCAAGAGGTTGGCATGTCTCCATATGCATGCATCTGCAAGGGCTACAGGCATGCAAATAGTGAAATGGATAACAAGGAGGAGTCAAACAGGAAAGGGGAGAACCTGCTGTGTAAGAACGCCCCATGTGTCATTCATCCTGAACGGTGCTGCCACACCCCTGATTGAGCAAGACTCCCAACAGTTTTAATCTCAAGATCAAATGAAGGAAATGGAGCTCGGTGGCAGAGCACATGCTTTTCATACAGTTCACTCCCCAGCATCTCCAGTTAGGGCTTGGGAGAGACTCTTCTCTGAAGTCCTAGAGACTGCTGCCAGTCAGTGTAGATCAAGGTTTACCTCGCCTGGGCCGGTTCACTCTAGCGGGCTGGATTGCACATGCATGTAAGTGTGTGTGCCCATGATTTCCAGTGTCTGCGCCTGCGCAGACATGATTTTTTACATCTGCGCATACGCAGACGCGATTTCCGGCGCTGCGGAAGCGAATCCCCGCACTGCGCTGCACTGATTTAGCGTAGTGCACGGGAACTCGCCGAGTGGGCGGCTCGTTTCGGGGGTGGCTCATGGGCCGGTTAAACGACCCCTGTGGGCCGCTTGTGGCCCATTGGCCTTAGGTTGCTTACCCCTGGTGTAGACTGTACAGAGCTAAATGGACCAATGGCTTGACTTGGTGTAGACTCGTAATGTTAGCTACTTTGAAACTCCTTTGGGTAGTGATAAAGCAGGATATCAAATCCAAACTCTTCTTCTTCCTGAAACCCTGGAGAGCTGGTTGACAATTGTAATAGACAACTCGACAGACCGATGACCTAAGCAGTTTATCTTCTTCTCTCCCCGATAAGAAGATCCAGCTGGTGGCCCATCTAGTCCAGCCTCCTGTTCTCACAGTGGCCAACCAGACGCCTGCGGGAAACCCTCAAGGAAAACTGGAACGCAAGAGCACTTTCTGTTCCTGTCGTTTCCAGCAACAGGCATTCAGAAACACGGCTGCCTCCAACCCATAGTGGCTAGCAGTCACTGATAGCCTTATTCTCCATGAACTCTGCTCTCCATCCCATCCCCAACACAGCTGAGACTCTGCAAAAAAGAGTCCCAGCACACTGCACACACATGTGTGCCTGGGAAGTGCTTGATTCCACGCTTCCCGCAAAGATAGCATTGCAAGTGCAGATGTCACCTCTTCTCTTTATCTATTGCAGGGGTCAGCAAACTTTTTCAGCAGGGGGCCAGTCCACTGTCCCTCAGACCTTGTGGGGGGCCAGACTATATTTTGGGGGGAAAGAATGAATGAATTCCTATACCCCACAAATAACCCAGAGCTGCATTTTAAATAAAAGGACACATTCTACTCATGTAAAAACACGCTGATTCCTGGACCATCTGCAGGCCGGATTTAGAAGCGATTGGGCCAGATCCAGCCCTCGGGCCTTAGTTTGCCTAAAGGGACCCCTTACATTAGGTCCAGTCGCGGACAACTCTGGGGTTGCAGTGCTCATCTCGCTTTATTGGCCAAGGGAGCCAGTGTACAGCTTCCGGGCATGTGGCCAGCATGATTAAGCTGCTTCTAGCTAACCAGAGCAGCGTACGGAAACGCTGTTTACCTTCCCACCTGAGGGGTACCTATTTACCGTATTTTTCGCTCTATAACACGCACCTGACCATAACACGCACATCGTTTTTAGAGGAGGAAAACAAGGGGAAAAACATTCTGAATGAAACAGTGGATGTATCATTTTTGGGCTTCATGCTGTGGCCACAGACATGTGATCTGATGGTGAATCTGGGGTGACCCAATGCAAAAATCCTGAGAATTCCTGTGGATCCATGCTTTGTAACCACGTTTTTGCACCATTGCAGCCCCAGGCAACAGTGGGTGCGTGATTTTTTTGGTGCAGGCTGTAGCCATGGACATGCTATGTGATCTGATGGTGAATTTGGGGTGACCCAATGTAAAGATCCTGAGAATCCCTGTGGATCCATGCTTTGTAACCACGTTTTTGCACCATTGCAGCCCCAGGCAACAGTGGGTGCATGATTTTTTTGGTGTAGGCTGTAGCCATGGACATGCTATGTGATCTGATGGTGAATTTGGGGTGACCCAATGCAAAGATCCTGAGGATCCATGTGGATCTATGCTTTGTAACCACATTTTAAGTGGGGAGCGAAGGAAAAACAAAGGGACATGAGAGGGGTGTGCAGAGAAGCAGCTGGCTAAGAATGCAGGAGAGGGATTTAACGGAGGGAGGAAAGAAAGGCAAAAGTTTCCCCCCACCCAAGCCAGCCATATCTCTCTCTCTCCCTCCCTCCCCCTCTCTCTCTCCCTCCCCCCCTCTCTCTCCCTCCCCCTCCCCCCTCTCTCTCCCCCAGCAGCACCGAAGCACAGAGAGGAATTCCCCTCTGCTTGCCTGGAGGGGAGGGGCTTTCCCTGCTCTTTGTTCCGTTTGAGCAAACACAGCAACGAAACAGAGGCGGGTGGGCAGTAAGACCCTGAGGCAGAATGCAGGAAAGCAGCCACTTCCTCTTTTCAGGTTTCCCTTCTAGGAGACGCGTGATTTGATTTTTGCCTGCTTTTTCGGCTCCAGGGACCACACATTCGCTCTATAACACGCACAGACATTTCCCCTTCCTTTTTAGGAGAAAAAATTTGCGTGTTATAGAGGGAAAAATACGGTATCTACTTGCACTTTGACGTGGTTTCAAACTGCTAGGTTGGCAGGAGCTGGGACCAAACAACGGGAGCTCACCCTGTCGCAGGGATTCAAACTGATGACCTTCTGATCAGCAAGCCCTAGGCTCTGTGGTTTAGACCACGGCGCCACCCGTGTGGGTTTGCCTACCCATGCTCTATTGTGTGCCCAATCCTCCAGAGATTGGGGGTTGTTGTTGTTGTTGTTGCTGATGTTGTTTTGATGGGGGGGAAGACTCTTTTAAATAGTAAATAAATGCAGGACTTGGTGTGTTCCAGTCCAGGAAAGGCACCGATTTTGGAAAACAAGTGGTAACAGGACAGCCTGTCAATACGTAGCTTCTCTCCCCACCCTCCTTCTCCATCTGTGTGCTCCAAAACTCCTAACAAAGCACTTTTCGGAGGGAGGCAAGGAGAAGCTATTAAGTTATTAGCTGGATTCCTGGGGACAAAAAAAAAAAATGAAAGGAAGAAAACGCACAATGCAGCACAGAGAGCCAAAGGGTCTGGCTTGCTTCTGGCAACAGGTCAAGACAATGAAGGCATTCAAACTCTGCACGAGACTTGGAGGATTGAGCAAGGAAACAATAAGACAGAAAGCTAAAACACAGTGGCTTGGGGAAGGTGGAAGGCACACCAAGCTGGAGAGACTCCCCTGGCCTGCCTAACCCCCCTCTCCCTTCGCTAATCCCTCTTTTCAAGATGCCAAAGGAGATTTGCATCAAAATAAGGGACGGCAGCAGGCTCAGCATCTGAAAAGTCACATTCATCACTCTGAGCAGCTGTTCGACCAGGGATTGGATTCCTCCCAGCACCAATAAGTCAGGAGGGGGTGGGGTGGGGGATGTGCATGAAGGGAAAGAATAAAACAGACCCACGTGCCTTCGCAGAAGGGGACAGACGCGCAGCAGGTGAAATTTTAGGCAGTGTGAGAATGCCACATGCCGCTTTGGAAGGAGAAAGCAGTTGGGGAAAGAAGAAGTGGGTAGGAAGTCCCTTTGTCTTCAGAGGGGATCACCAGCAGCAGAAAAAGAAGAGACAAATGGTACTTGGCCACTTCATGACCGCAGATGAGCTCCTTTTCCCCATCACTTCCTTCCATCTGCTATTTTGCAAAACCCAAAACAGAAACATGCACCAGTTTCCCCCAATGATGCTTCCCATAGACATCTCTTTGTCATACTCTATTAGAGGCAACAGAACACCCAGACTCTTCCTTATATCACCAATATAATTTTTTTGGATATGAGATAATGGGAGGGATCCAGAGACCTACTTTAGACACCTAAAGGCAAAAGCGTCCCTTGTTTGTTTGCTTTTTTTAAAAAAAGCCAAACAAACAAAGGACCAGCAAATTCCAATACATCCTTGAATGTAAACATTTCAAAATACATCCGCATAAGACACTGATAAGTATGCTTGAATTCAGAGTGGGAAAATGTTTCCCAAGCCTTTCATTGATGGGAAAGTCAGCTGAGAGAGCACAAATTAGGAATTAGCACAAGTGCAAATGTATAGGAATCCTATCGCTGTCACCCAAAAGGACTCAGGATGCCAGATTTAGAATAAAGACGACAACTCCTGTCCAAATCTAAACAATTTCTCCTCTGCCTATCATAGAACTGCAGAGTTGAAAGGGACCACAAGGGCCATCTATAGTCCAAGCCCCTGGGATGCAGGAATCTTTTGTCCAAGGTGGGGCTTGAACCCACAACCCTGAGATGAAGAGCCTCATGCTCTACTGACTGAGCCACTCTGTTCCATTGGAGCCAAGAGGAACATCACCATGCAAGGGGAAGGACCACAGCTCAGTGGCAGAGCATCTGCTCTGCATGCGGAAGGTTGCAGGTTCAATCCCCGGTATTTCCAGGCAGGGCTGGGACAGACTCCCTTCCTGGAACCCTGCAGAGAAGTTACCTGTCAATATTGAACTACATCATGGGTAGGCAAACTAAGGCCCGAGGGCCGGATCCGGCTCAATCGCCTTCTAAATCCGGCCCATGGACGGTCCAGGAATCAGCATGTTTTTACGTCAGTAGAATGTGTCCTTTTATTTAAAATGCATCTCTGGGTTATTTGTGGGGCCTGCCTGGTGTTTTTACATGAGTAGAATATGTGCTTTTATTTAAAATGCACCTCTGGGTTCTTTGTGGGGCATAGGAATTCATTCATTTATTTTTTTCCCAAAATATAGTCCGGCCCCCCACAAGTCCTGAGGGACAGTGGACTGGCCCCCTACTGAAAATGTTTGCTGACCCCTGAACTAGATGGACTGATAATCTGACTTGGGGCTCCTCCAGACTTCCGCTTGACAGAACGAAACACACTGGGCAATCTCCAGTTGTGCCCATCCATGAGAGAAAAGGCATTTGCTCATAGAATCACAGAGCTGGGAGGGACCCCGAGTTCCACCCAGTCCACCCCACCCCCTGCAATGCAGGAATATACAGTTGTGCAATGGGACTTCTCCTTGCTCCACTCTGTGACTCCCTTAGGCGCCGCCCCTGCCTGCTCTGAGGAGTTGAGGGACCCTCAGAGCAGATCAGGGGGCAGCGTTAGAGACTCAAGATATATGAGCTAGGTCCTTAAACCAGGGCTCCTTAAACCAGGGTTGTTACAGTCGCCAAAACAGAATGCCCCATTTTGGGGCCAGGCGACTTGAAAGTTGTATTTTCCAATATAGTGGTACCTCAGGTTAAGTACTTAATTCGTTCCGGAGGTCTGTACTTAACCTGAAACTGTTCTTAACCTGAAGCACCACTTTAACTAATGGGGCCTCCTGCTGCTGCTGCGCCACCGGAGCACGATTTCTGTTCTCATCCTGAAACAAAGTTCTTAACCCAAGGTACTATTTCTGGGTTAGCGGAGTCTGTAACCTGAAGCGTATGTAACCTGAAGCGTATGTAACCCAAGGTACCACTGTACAACCTTTTTGGTTCCTGGAATTCATTCTGATCGTGCAGACAAAATATAATGGGTAGAATTCTACAGGATGTGTTGCTCCGGTGTGAAAATGGTCAAGATCCAAGGACCTCCCCAGGCACACACCTCCAGATAGTGGAGACGTCCGACGCCATTTTGGCAACTGAGCATCTCCCCTTGGTTGCAAAGGGACAATAGCCAGTTGCTGGTGCCTGTCGAATTTCGAACGCTGTCTGGCGGGGGGGGGGGTCTTCAGGAAGGAAGAGGTGCTACCCTACAACTACAACATTGTCCTTAAGTGGCACCAGCCTTTTAAAGACCAGTTTCTCTTTGATATGTTTTCTGACGGCTGCTTTTTCTCCCTTCTCTCTGCATGTTTTCTTCAAAGCCAGGCTTAAACCAGCTGAGCTTCCTCTAAACGCACCCCCTACCTCTCTTTTTAACAAAACAAAAGGCAAAGCGTATGCGTTTCAGAACCCCAAGATCCAAGCAGCTTGCTTAGCGTGAATTAGGACAATAATGGCATGACAATTCCACCAAAGACCCTGGGAGAATTCCGCCTCTGGCCCATTCGGTTGCAGAGAGATTTACGGAGTGAATTAATCTGAAAGGGATGCACGATGGACTTAGGCCCAAGCCAAAGCCTGCAATAAAACTTCCCCGTGCGGCAGGAGATCGTTTGAGGCAAAAAGCTGCTTTTCTATGTCATTATTTACAACCAAGCAGCTGGAGGATGGGAAGGAGGGGCTGCTGGGCAGCGATCCGTGCTCAAGTGTAGCACACCGTTCCAGTTTTCAGCCTCACAGATCAAACTAATCCAGGGGCTGATGCTTCCTTAGCCTTGGGTGTGTGAACCCAAATGGTGAACAAGTGCCAGAGCAGCTTTCCCCAACCTGGTGCCCTCCAGATGTTTCGAACTGCAGCTCACGTCACCCCCAGTCAGGACAGCTGTCTAGAGGGCACCATGTTGGGAATGGCTGCACTTGAGAACCTGCAGAGGGAGCAGACTAGGTTTCAAGGATTTTGGATAGCAAGGCTCAGAAAGAGACCTCAGGCCCCTGGTGATGTTCCCAATAAGATTGTGCTGGGGTAGATGAACCATGGGGCAGATTTATGTGTCAGGTATATCATTTTTAAAAAAATTACTCAGATGTTTAGATATCAAATGCTACGGAGTACAAGGATCTCAAGGTCCATTACTTTTTAATAAATTTGGTTTATCCAGGATTGAAGCTGGCCTGATAACGTTTTCAGAAGTGCTCGTTGTTGATACCTTAGATCAGGGGTCAGCAAACTTTTTCAGGGGGCCGGTCCACTGTCCCTCAAACCATGTGGTGGGCTAGACTATATTTTGGGGAAAAACATGAATGATTTCCTATGCCCCACAAATAACTCAGAGACGAGTTTTAAATAAAAGCACACAGCCTACTCATGTAAAAACACCAGGCAGGCCCCACAAATAACCCAGAGATGCATTTTAAATAAAAGCACATATACTACTCATGTAAAAACATGCTGATTCCTGGACCATCTGCGAGCCAGATTTAGAAGGCAATTGGACCGGATCCGGCCCCTGGGCCTTAGTTTGCCTACCCATACCTTAGATTAGGGGAAGGAGAACAAGTTTCTCTTGAAGGCCCCATTCGAAAGAAGTCCAAACTGAGTGTGGGCAGAATATGCATTGGGCAAGGAAACTTCTCTCTTCCTGCCACTTCTTCTATTTCCTTCCTCTATGCCATCCCACAAAATCAGACTAAGGCACTGCAGTTTGCCTCAGATAAGTTCCCCAAATTTCCATCTCTTGGTTCTGCTGATGGACTGCATAAGCTGAGGAGAAATGTGACACTGATGCAAGTTGGCCGTTTAAAATACACTTATTGAGGATCCACCACCAATTCTGGCTCCCTCCTAACTAAATGCACATATCCGCATTTGCATAGTTGTACCTCAGCTCCCAAATGCTTTGGGAGTCAAACAATCTGGCTCCCAAGCGATCGAAAACTGGAAGTGTGTGTTCTGGTTTTCAAATGTTCTTTCAGAAGCCAAACATCTGACAAGCTCCCTGCAGCCAATCAGAAGTCGCGCTTTGAAAGTCAAACGTTTCGGAAGTCAAATGGACTCTGTTCGGCTTCCAAGGTACGACTGTATATGAAAGTTCAACCCTCCTCCCTGTGCCCTTGCTGTTCACAAGCTTACAATTTGGAGAGGTGTACAGATGCTTGACACAGACATGTGAAAATACATCGATTAGCCACAAAATGGGTTTCGACGAAAAAGCACAGAGTTCAGGATATGAAGAAATGCATGCAGCCTCAGGACTTTCTTGTCTGGTGAAATCTAATCCAATTGCAGCGATGCTAATTTCTTCCAATATAAAACTTGATCAAAAGCAGGAGAAATAAGAACTGGTTTCAGGACGGCCAGCCTTCAGCAGCTGGGTTATTTCATCAGCCAGCAATTCTCCAGTTGAGCAGAAGGTGGAACCTGACTCCAAACCCTTGGATCAAAGTCTCAGCCTCTCAAATCATCACACCTACAAAGTCAACAGATTAAGTGGGATCTTCCAAGTACACATTAAGAAGCGGGCACAGTAGATGGGAAAGAAAAGGGGGCTCTTTATCTCCATGTACAGCTTACAAGAAAATGTTACAGAGGGGAATGCTTTTGGGATGATTAAGAGACTTTAACTTTTAACCTCTTATTCAGACAGACTTAAGGCATGCACACCCACACGCTTTATGGGGCACTCGGAAAACAAAAATCTTCAGAGCGAGGAAAGCAGCTCTGAGTCACTCTGTTATCTTGCAATATGTCTCAGGAACTTGGCTTCACTCTGACTATTTTTACATTAGGCTAGACACACACACACACAGGCTTCCAAGTACACTAACTCCATTCTCTAGTCCAAAACAGCTGAAGGGCACCAGGGTGGCAAAGGACAATATAGTGGTACCTCGGGTTACATACACTTCAGGTTACATACGCTTCAGGTTACACACTCCGCTAACCCAGAAATAGTGCTTCAGGTTAAGAACTTTGCTTCAAGATAAGAACAGAAATCGTGCTCCGGCAGCGCAGCAGCAGCAGGAGGCCCCATTAGCTAAAGTGGTGCTTCAGGTTAAGAACAGTTTCAGCTTAAGTACAGACCTCCGGAACGAATTAAGTACTTAACCCGAGGTACCACTGTACATTTTTTGCTTGTGTGAAGTTTCATTTCACAACTCACAACAATACAATAATGACTTGCGGTTGTTCCTATCCTCGTCAGTATCATCGCATTACCTGGTAGCGGCCTTTTTTGGCCAAGCCTGCAGTAGATCAAATCCAAATCAGAGACAGTATGGTAACCCTTAATGTAAATTTAACAGAATCAGGAAAAAAGTAACCAGGGAGAACATTCCATCTCTCGTTACATTTGAACCCAGGGACATGCCATGGATGCCTTTGAGATGATAAGGCTCTCAAAGGCATCAAATAATGACGGACGCCACCTATCAGTTGTCCAGGATCAAGAGTAAAAGCATTTGCTGCCTGTCATGAATGTTCCCAGCAATATTATTTTCTGCAAAGTTTTTCTCTGCTCTGGCGGAGAAGAGGCAGGAACAGTGGACACCTGCCTTGGCTAGCAGAGTTCCCCCAGGACTGGGACAGCACCAGAAAGATGATTGCAACTGGTGTTACTGGAAGAACTGCCCTGACTGGGTGCTTTTCAGGTGTGCCTCATCAGTTAACAGATGCAAGTGCTCCCACACAGACAACACAAACAGCTCCAGAGAAAATGATCTGAAGACCACAGCCCAAGAGAAAGAAATCTACCTATCAGAAACACATTTGGCAGATGAGTTTCTGTTCTTCATAATGGAACAGAGATAGGGAATCACCATCCAGGGGCCTGAATGTGGCCCTTCCCACATTCCCAAGTCACACAGCTTAACAGTCCTTCTTTGTACTCTTCTTGAAGGTTTTTGCCTGGCTGAAACATAATTCTACCCACACGCTCCTTGCTTGACCTGGGTCTGAACCTCCCTTTTTTAACTTGAATCCATTGATTTGGGTCCTAGCTTCCAGAGCAGAAGAAAGCAAGCTTGCTCCATACCTCATGTGGCTGTACTCAATACTGCAACATTTTGTTGCAGGTCCACTTGCCACCTCCCATCTCTAAACAAGGTCAGATGTTAACAAGACCTTCCCAGCTATGCTCTATTCAGCATTAACCAGGTATAAAGATTCAAACTCTTTCCCCTGTCTGATACTCTCTCACACGGTTTATTTTTTCCACCTCTTTCCAGGAGCTAGTTTCTATGGGGGCAAATACTATCCCTGTGTTAAGCCATCTTTGGAAAGATTGCTTGCAACCTTTCCCACAGAATAATAATTGCAGTACATGTTCGCCCAACTGATATAGAAAAAAACACTTGGGTAGTTTCTCCTCCCAACAGCAGTATATAATAATTGAAGTCCATCGTCCACACTTTTAGTATCACTCTAACCACACTGATGACAAATCTACAGCATGCAAAAGCTGCTTCGATATGTAGCATCAAAGGTTATATTCAGCATAACCTTCTGCCCTAAAGTTTCTACCTCTTTAAATCATTCCTCTTCTCCCCTTGTGCCGGTTGGAGGATGGATGGCGGCCAACAGATTGAGGTTGAATCCTGACAAGACAGAAGTACTGTTTTTGGGGGACAGGAGACGGGAGGGTGTGGAGGACTCCCTGGTCCTGAATGGGGTAACTGTGCCCCTGAAGGACCAGGTGTGCAACCTGGGAGCCATTCTGGACTCACAGCTGTCCATGGAGGTGCAGGTCAATTCTGTGTCCAGGGCAACTGTTTACCAACTCCATCTGGTATGCAGGCTGAGACTCTATCTGCCCACGGACTGTCTCGCCAGAGTGGTGCATGCTCTGATTATCTCCCGCTTGGACTACTGCAATGCGCTCTTTGTGGGGCTACCTTTGAAGGTAGCTAGACTGGTGACTGGGAGTGGCCACCGAGACTACATAACACAGTTCTTGAAATACCTATATTGGCTCCCAGTACGTTTCTGAGCACCATTCAAAGTGTTGGTGCTGACCTTTAAATCCCTAAAGGGCCTCATTCCAGTATACCTGAAGGAGCATCTCCACCCCTATTGTTCTGCCCGGACACTAAGGTCCAGTGCTGAGGACCTTCTGGCGGTTCCCTCGCTGCGAGAAGCCAAATTACAGGGAACCAGGCAGAGGGCCTTCTCTGTAGTGGCACCCGCCCGGTGGAATGCCCTCCCACCAGATGTCAAAGAGAAAAATAACTACCAGACTTTTAGAAGACATCTGAAGGCAGCCCTGTTTAGGGAAGCTTTTAATGTTTGACAGACTATTGCATTTTAATATTTTGTTGGAAGCCGCCCAGAGTGGCTGGGGAAACCCAGCCAGATGGGAGGGGTATAAATGATATATTATTATTATTATTATTATTATTATTATTATTATTACTACTACTACCACTTTCCAAAGGCCACATACAAGTGAGCATTGGGCAGAGCCAGAGTGGGTGGAACCACAAACAGAAATTTACAGTAGTCTAGTTTTGACATGCACACCCCATGCTCCACCCAGGCAACGAAGAGGCATTATCAGGGTTTCCATCCCTAGCATATAGAAATCATTCCGCACTATGTTTGGGGAGGAAGGGACGAGTCACCGGTTGACACCCGAGTCTTACTTGCCAGATCTTATGATCAAAACAAGGCAGCCGCCCTACCAAACTCCAGATCTTCTCCCTGCCTTCCCTTTCTCTGTTCTGCATCTCGCCTGGTCCTAAATTTAGAGGGCTTAGCAACACTCAGCCGCACTGTGGGAGGGTGTTTCCGTGTCTCCAGGCTTGGCAAGGCGAGCCAAAACAAACCCGTTAGTGCAGAAATGAGAGGGGAAGAGAACGAGCACAGATTCTTCCAATGGAGGAGGAAGTAGACCAGCCAGACAAGACATTTTTAAAGGTCTGCCGCCCCTGTAAGCTTCAGCTCTGAATAATAAGGTTTCAGTTCTCCTCGATTTCCCCTGCTCTTTGCTTGGGCCACACACCAGCTTCATTAAAGCGGACAATCTGTTGGGAGCTCCTGGGAAGGAGGAACCCATGGTTCTCTTTAAATATATATATACACACACATTTTTATTGATTTTTTAAACATATCAGTTCTAACAGTCATACAATGTAACTTCTCATCTTATACAATATTTTTAGACTTCCATCAACACCACTGATGATTTTCCGTTCTTTATCACTTATTATGCACTTCTTAGTTTCTATATTACATTTAACTGTCCTTAACGAATAATTCTCTTCATAGTCTTTCTTGCAATATTTCAAATAATCCACCTTACAAAACTTCTTACAGTCCTACTAGCGTAATCTGTTCATCACAATTACTTTTCAAATAGTTCATATATTTGCTCCAGTCTTCTAAGAATCTCTGATCCCACAGGTTTCGAATCCTTCTTGTTAATTTATCTAATTCTGCGTAGTCCATCAACTTCATCCTCCATTCTTCTTTCGTCGGTAGTTCTTCTTGCTTCCATTTTTGTGCCAATAATATTCTTGCTGCTGTCGTTGTATAGAAAAACAACTTACAATCCTGTCTAAACCTGTGGTTCTCTATATGTTGTTAGACTACAGGTTGTATCACCCCAGCCTACTGCTCCTGTTGGATATGGCTAATGGATTCAAACAGCACCTGCCGAGCCACTGGCTCCCCACCTTGCCACAAGGAGGATTCTAAGTCTGGTATGGCTGATCTGCATAACCTTGTGGCTTCAGTTCTAGGATAGGAGAACAGAGACTTCATTGGCTATTGTCCCAAAGTGTCCTCTGCTTAGTCAAGGTATGACAGGTAGCTATGATGGAAAGGGCATCTTCCACAGTTGACATCTTGTGTCCACTTCTGGGCACCACCATTTAAGAAGGATGTTGACAAGTTGGAATGTGGGCAGAACCAAGGGCAACCAAGATGATCAAGGGTCTGGAAGCCAAGCCCTATGAGGAAAGGTTGAGGGAGCTGAGTATGTTTAAGCCTGGGAAAGAGGAGACTGAGAGGAGATATCTTCAAATATCTCAAGGGCTGTCACATGGAGGATAGAGCAAGCTTGTTGTCTCCTGCTCTGGAAGGTAGGACTCAAACCAGTGGCTTCAAGTTACAAGAAAGGAGATTCTGACTAAACTTCAGGAATGATTCTCTAAAGGCAAGCACTGTTCAACCGTAGAACAGACTCCCTTGGAAGGTGGTGGACTTTCCTTCGTTTGAGGTTTATAAGCAGAGGCTAGATGGCCTTCTGTCACAGTTTAGATTCTTGCATAGCGGGGGGTTCGGCTGGATGACCCTCAGGGTCCCAACTCTACAATTCTATGGTTCTATGGTTCCTGTCCACCATGAAGTCCTCCAATTCTGATTTCAAGCTTTTTAAACAAAGATGAGCAAACATTAACAGCAGAGGAGCTGGTTAAAAGGGCTTAGGTTGCATTTTCTTAAATCAGTTGAACTTACTTCCTAGTGAATACAGTATGTTTTGTGATCATGTTGCCACAGTGACATAGTGGAGCAGGGACTCACTAGTCGTATCAGAGTAGAAACAACGGCATCATTCTCAGAATGCCAAATAAATAAGCTTTTCACAGAGAGAGACCTACTAAATAAGATCTGCAGAGGACAGGTTAGGTTACATTAGCATGCACAGCTAAAGGGTTAACCTGCCATTTTTATCCTGGAAATTCCAAAGTCCCTGGTATTATACCCAAAATGCCACAAAGCACCGAGCAATCTACTGAGTCCAGCAGAACTCTTCATCAGGCTAGATATTAAGCAAAAGCAGAGGGGGTCAGAGTTCAGCAAGAAAGATGACTTAGTAGTGTTATAGTTTTTTGGGGGGGACAAGACTTCCCTAAATTCCAGGAACCATTAAAGGGTCAGAATTTAATCAAGCCCCCCTGAATTTTCAGAGCGATTCAATTGCTGGAAGAGCCAGGCTAGGCTGATAATGAGTACGAATTGTTAACAATGGCAAGGTGATGAGCCATTAAGCAAATGGGGACTCAGTGCCCAAGTGGGCAGAGACCAAAAGAATGTGGAGTTTTTTAGGATTTCAGTTTCAGGTCTTTTCAAATCCCTGGCTACAGCTTGGGAGAAGCAAGAACCTTTGGGAGCGCAAACCCCTCACCGTAGGTTCAGGGTAGGTAAATGGACCATATACCATAAAGACAATACAGTCTCTGTTGTGCCTTAACACGAACCCTGGAGAAAGTGCCTAGACCCCCAGACTTTCACACAGCTCAGAGATTGGAGAGGCGGGAAACAGTATTAAAGCCAGAATGCCCGCCTTGATTAAGAAAAATCACTTTTACTGTACCGTCTTTAAAGGGGCATACCTGTGGGGGGGGGTCTCATAAAAAAGTACCCGCGCACCGTTACATCACTGGGTTGCAAACAGGTCTACACCAGTCTCATTTTTCACTGACTGACAAGCAAACAGCTTAAAGTACACAGTGGATGCATTTCAGTGTAGCTCAGTATCAGTTTACTGTTTACAAAGCCCTTTGAATAGAGGACCTAGCTGAAATCACCTTTTGACATCAACTCCAATTACTGAACAACACTTTAAAACACATTTGAAGCCTGTGACTTCTCCTAAAAGAGTCCTGGGCACTGCAGTCTGTTAAGGATGCTGGGAATTGTAGCTCTGGCAAGGGGGAACTCCAGTTCCCATGTTTCTCCATAGGGGAGTCCTGTGCATTAAATGTGCATGGAATGGATCTGCCCTATAAAATCCCATCAATCCATCTGTCGAGTTATTCAGTTCTGTTCAAAGGAGCTGCCCTCTTGAAAGGTATACCCTGACCCCTCACAGCAAGTCGTCTCTATGCATCCTCTACATTACCCAGGAGAGAATTTTGGAATTCCTCTCTTGTTTACAAAAAAAAAAAAAAAAAAAGAGCCCTAGGAAGTCAGCCTATATATAGGAAGAAATGCATTCCTCGTCTTTTTACGCAGCATGGAAATTAACAAAAGGGGAATCCTGAATTCAAGTGACAAAAGAAAATACTGATGACCCCCTTAAATATTTTTTTACAAAAAAGAAACGTAAACAATGCAACTTAGCGATCCATGTGTCACTTAAGCAAGAGTACTGCGCTTAAAATTATAATGTGTGCGCACCCCTAAGTTATCCAAGGCTACCCCTGCGTCAAACTAGTTTCAAGAGCGAATAAACTGGTTTATGTGACCCGGGAACGTGGCCATATAGGTTGAAAACCACGCTCCCGATTTCCCACCTTCTCTTTCCAATCTCCTTGGCTCAGTAGCGCAAAGCACATCGCTGTAAGTTACACTGATTTCCAAAGAAGGGGCCCTCCCACGTTCCACTCAATATAGCGCGTCACTAAAATACTAATTACCCATGGTGGGTCTACTCCCGAGGAAGCGTTTTATAGCACGCAGGATCTGGTCCTCCGCACAAGTCCGCGAAAAATAAAGACAACAAGCTGTTGGAAGCAAGGGAGGTGAATTTCATGGGTGGCCGCAATGCTAAAAAAAACCACACCTTGGGAAAAGGAAACCCGGCAGAAATCGGTGGAACTTCACGAGTCAAGTGTACAACACGGTCCACATCGCTAGTGCGCTCAGACGACGCTACATCAACCCGAAGGCATTCACAGACGCGGAAACGCTCGTTCCCACGCACGCGCGTCTTTTTACCTGGCTCAAAGGATCTCCGGATCTAGGCTACAAGTTTCCTCCAATTTCTGTCGCCTCTGTGCAAATCTTCCCGAGTCTCTTCAGGGCGCCAAAGCGTGGGCTTCCACGGCAGAGATGAACTCGGAGGCTCAGAGAGGAAAACTTCACCTCGACTCTCCCGAGCGCAGCCCTCCACAAGATCCAACCTCTGCGCGAGATCCTTCGCCCGAGGTCCAAGCAGCTCCGCGCACCGGTGCTGCTCTGCGCGACCTCCTAACAACACCCACCCCCACCCCCGTCTAAATTATGGAGCTAAAATAAATAGGAACCTAACTCTATCAATCCAGCAGCGCAGATAAAAAAATAACACCCGGCGCGCCTTTCTGCTGCTGCAAAACTGATCGCTCTGCCGGCCGCGGGTGTACTAGTAGCGCACACGCCCCCTTCTCCCGGGTCCTTTGGCTCCGCCCCCCCAGAATTTCTCCACCAATCATAGCTCGGAATCTCACTACCTACGGGGGGGGGAGCGGGGGAGGAAGGAGAGAGCAACGCTGAGAAGCAGAGATCAGAGCAAAAGGGAGTTTTGTTGTTTTCGTCTGTGTTCCACCGCCCCCCCCCCCCAAAAAAAGCAAGCGCGAGAAGGATTTCCATAGAATTGGAGAGTTGGAAGGGGTCCCAAGGGTAATCTAGTCCAACCCCCTGCAATGCAGGAATTCTGCACACAGCCGTCCCCGGGCTCGAACCACCAACAGCAAAACGGACCGACGGATTTTTGATCAAGGAAATGGTTTGGGGTTTTTTTTTGGCAGGGTTAACCACAAGACTGTGATCGGATCTCTCGTCTCTCTTAATTTCTTTGGAGGTGGGGTGTGCGTTACATTTAACTATGCCTACAGTGGCAGCAGAATGAGGTGGAGACTGTCTATACCATTTCAGACAGAACGGATCATATTTTTTAAAAAAGTTAATCTTATTGTTTCGCTGTAGGGTTAATTGTTTTGCTTGTGCAATCAGCATAAATCTCAGACCTGAGGATGACTCAAGCATCTTCCTGGGGTTTTTTGCAACACTGCCCTAGGCACGGTTCCTCAAAAGTTAAAAATTCTACTGAGTTTGGTGGAACGCTGGATAGTGACGTGGATAGTGGAAGAGAGGACTCAATGGAGTATCCTGCACAGGGCTGGCCACCCTTGAGGCTCAGGGGAGGCGAATGCCTCAGGGGGCAGGATTCACCAGGACAGCAGATCGACCTTTCTTCCCTCCTTGTTCCTGAAGCAGATCTTCCCTCACTCTCACCCTGCTTCCCTGGCGAGGGCACCATTTAGGGGTTCACCTCAGGTGCCAAAATGCCCTGGGCCAGCCCCTAACTGGATCAATTCTCACGCTGCAGTGCAATGCTATGTTGCAGCCTCCAACTTCTGATGATTATTCCCATTTTAAAGGTAAAGGTAAAGGGACCGACTCTGGGGTTGCGGCGCTCATCTCGCTTTACAGGCCGAGGGAGCCGGCGTACAGCTTCTGGGTCATGTGGCCAGCATGACTAAGCCGCTTCTGGCAACTAGAGCAGCGCACGGAAATGCCGTTTACCTTCCCGCCGGAGCGGTACCTATTTATCTACTTGCACTTTGATGTGCTTTCGAACTGCTCGAGCTGGGACCGAGCAACGGGAGCTCACCCCGTCGTGGGGATTCGAACCACCGACCTGATTGGCAAGTTCTAGGCTCTGTGGTTTAACCCACAGCGCCACCCGTGTCCCATTTTAAAGATGCCCAAATTGAGGCTGAAAGGACGGCTAGTGACTTGCTCAAGGCCACAGAAGTCAGGGTGAGTGGGGAGGGCAACCTAGATTTAAAGCACATGGCCTCCCCTAGAGAATCCTAGGCAGTTTCCCCCTCACACATTTCCCAAAATTCAATGAAATCCTGGCAAACAAGAATCTTTAAAATGCGAATAATAATTGTTGTTATTATTTATTTATATGCCACCTATCTAACTGGGTTGCTCCAACCACTCTGGGCGGCTCCCAGCAAAAAAACAGTAAAAATGCAATACAGCATCAAACACTAAAAGCTGCCTTCAGATGCATTTTAAAAATCACCTAGCTGTTTATCTCCTTGACATCTGATGGGAGGGTGTTCCACAGGGCAGGTGCCACTACCGAGAAGGCCCTCTGCCTGGTTCCCTGTAACCTCATCTCTCGCAATGTGGGAACTGCCAGAAGGCCCTCGGAGAAGGACCTCAATGTCCGGGCAGAACGATGAGGGTGGAGATGCTCCTCCAGGTATACTGGGCTGAAGCCGTTTAGGGCTTTCAAGGTCAGCACCAACACCTTGAATTATGCTTGGAAATGTACTGGGAGCCAGTGTAGATCCTTTAAGGCTGGTGTTATGTGGTCCCGGCGACTGCTCCCAGTCACCAGTCTGGCAGCCGCATTCTGGATTAGTTGTAGTTTCCGAGTAACCTTCAAAGGTAGCCCTGTGTAGAGCGCATTGGAAGATAACCAGAGCATGTACCACTCCGGTGAGACAATAATAACCACCAGCTTGTTGCAATGGAGAGAAAAAAATAGCAGTGAAGTACAAGATAAATCAATCCTCATAATAAGAGATGCCTGCAGTTTTAGAAGGCAGCCAGCAGGAGAAGCTTGACTAGATTAGGTTTCCTCCTGGCTGCTATGAAGTTAATGTACAAAGCAGGCTTCATTTCTCCCCTGGCTGACAAATACCACAATCATGAAAGGAAGGAGGAGATTGGAGATAAAGTGTTACCTATACAGCAGGAGTTGGGACTCTGTGGAATATCTTACAGTATTCGATTGCAGTGAAATAATAGGCAATCAACTGCTTTTATTTGTTTACAGTACAGTCATACCTCGGGTTACAGACGCTTCATTTTTTTTTTCTCTTTCTTTTTTTTCTTTCCTTTTTTTTAAAAAAAAATATTTATTAAAGTTTTAAAAGTTACAGAAAGAAAAAAGAAAAAGAATCAAACATAACAAACCCATACAATACAATATAAAAACAAAAATACCACATATACATAACAAAAATAGAACAAAAGTAATTTAAAAAAAGAAAAAAGAAACACAACCTATACCTTCAATGTTATTAACTTTTTATTACTTGTTTCAGCGACCTCCTCACACCTCCCTTTTTTTCTATTCCACTTCAATTAATTGTTTCAGCAAATCCTTTCCATCTTCGTCAAATTTCTGTCCTATCATTTAACTTAACAAATTCTAACATTATTTTTTTCCTTTAATCCAATTACAATCCATTATACTTAATTCTTTATAACATTTCTCCTAAAGCCATGTAACTTCATTCCAACATCTTTCTAACAGGGTTACAGATGCTTCAAGTTGCATTTTTTCGGGTTGTGGACCGCCAAAACCCAGAAGTACCGGAATGGGTTACTTCCAGGTTTCGGCGGTCGCGCATGCGCAGAATTGCTAAAGCGCGCTTTGCACATGCGCAGAAGCACCGAATCGCAACCCCCGTGTGCGCAGACACGGGTTGCAAATGCTGCAGGTTGCGAACATGCATCCCACATAGTTCACGTTCACAACCCGAGTGTCCACTGTCGTTTATATAGGATGTCCAATTATGGTAAAAATTATATTCGGGGTTTTTAATGAAATATTTTCCATAAGTAACAAAAGTACATTCTGTGCCTCTGTTTTTAAATCGTAGCATCCTTCATACAATTTGATTGCCGTCCCTTAGAGACAATTTTTTTGCTGTAGTCCATGTGGGGTTGAGGGGGAAAGAGAGGGTGGGGGAGAGGGGGGAGAGAAATTTAGGGTAAATGTGGAAGGGGCGGAGAGGAGGGAAACATTAAACTTTCATTCTCTGTATAATATATGAGCGGAGTTTTTCATGGAATTGTAGAGTTGAGGATCATCTAATCCAACCCCTTGCAAATGCAGGAATATGCAACTATCACGTTTTGTATTTTGATCAATACAAAATTGGGTGTGGCACGGAATTTGGTGTTTTTTCTTCTGATAGGGTGGCCCAGAGGAAAAAAGTTTGAGAACCACTGCCCTAACAGAGGTATAAGGCAGAGTGGCAATTCTGCTGCTGCTCAACGCAAGGAAATAAGATGCAAAAAAGGACTGTGAGGAAATTGGTAGGAGAATTTGCCCCTGCCAACATACTGAAAAGGATCTGATCAGGGAAAGCCTTTATTGGATCACCCATTGGGCAATGCAGACATTTGCCTCAGGCTCAGGGCTTGCGGGAAGCGTCACATTGCAGAGTTCCCAAGTATTTTTCAGTCAGAGTGGCAGCAGGAGGCGGCCCCTGAATCCTCCTGCTACTGTCAGGTTTATCTCCGAATGGTGATTCAGAGGTAGTCTTCCTTGAGCGCTTGCTCATGTGTCTGGAGGCTCTTGCAGGTGAGATCATTTGAGAGAGCTCAGTGGAGCTAGTGTTTTCCACAGCCAAAAATGTACAAGGACAAGGCTAACTGTGGTGGAGGTGGAACGGAGGGGAAAGAAGCTGCTACGTCACTGCCTGAGGAGGAAAAGCGAGTTGTGTCACTTCCGCTGGGCTCTGATCCTCACTAAAAAGGAGGTGGTGGAAGGGTAATAGATGTAAACAGAGTCAAGATATATGAGCTACTGAGAAAACAGAAGCAGAACACCCATGTTTCCCATTATTTATTTCTGTTCTCTATTATGACTAATCTACATTCCTCAGGTGCCTCATATTTAAAATGCGTCAAGGCAATGTACGTTCTAGAAATGTAGAGTTTTGCCCAATGTGGGGCTCAAATCCAGGATAAAGGTAAAGGTAAAGGGACCCCTGACCATTAGGTCCAGTCGTGGCTGACTCTGGGGTTGCGGCGCTCATCTCATGTACAGCTTCCAGGTCATGTGGCCAGCATGACTAAGCCACTTCTGGTGAACCAGAGCAATGCACAGAAATGTTGTTTACCTTCCCGCTGAAGCAGTACCTATTTATCTACTTGCACTTTGACGTGCTTTCGAACTGCTAGGTTGTCAGGAGCAGGGACCGAGCAACAGGAGCTCACCCTGTTGCGGGGATTCAAACCACCAACCTTCTGATCAGCAAATCCTAGGCTCTGTGGTTTAACCCATAGCGCCACCCGCGTCCCCCAAATCCAGGATAGGGGTTCCCAAATTGTGGTCCGTGGCCCATCAAGAGTTGTCAGACCAAGCAATGGAGACAGCACACTGCCCTTTCAGGGTTAAGGGACTGTGCCTTCTCCTGCCCCATTGCCCCACTGGCCCTATTCCCTTGCTCTTCTCCCCTGCCTTCTCTGGGACAGAATAAATAGAAGAAGAAGAAGAAGAAGAAGAAGAAGAAGAAGAAGAAGAAGACACTTAAACAAAGAGATTGCACCCAATTCTTGAACGAAAGCATGTAGTCCGATGGAAGGAAACAAAGGCTGCCATATAGGTCAGATGATGAGGTATAGGAACATAATATTTCTGTATTTTCAAAATGATTGGTGGGTGGGGGTGCTATTTATTTAATCAATCAATCAATCAATCAATCAATCAATCAATCATCTATAGGCCACTCAGTATACATTGTTGAAAAATATCTAAGTGGTTTACAATGTAAGATAAAACAAAATCGCAATGCAAAGATACAAATAAAACAAATATATATGTTGTCAATATCACCAATAAAAATCCAGAATCAAAATAAAGTACTGAGCAATGTGGTCTAAATATTTATAGTCAAGAAATGCCCCTCTTCAGGGTACAACATTGCATTCCTCCTCCCACCTAGTTTCGGTTCCTTAGTCCCCTCAGCAGACAGTCCCCACTGGGCTGTTTTTGGAGTTCCCCCCTCCTTCAGGGTTCCTCTCCTTTCTTAAAATGGTTTTCACTTTTTCTATTTCTGCAAACTTTGGGCTTCCCCAAACCCTGTGGCTTCCTCTCTCTAAGGAATGGGTGCTTTCTATTTTGACCACCAAAGTGCCAGTCCCCTCTCCTGAAAATGGAAAACAGAACAGAAAATGAAGATAATGTTAGAGGGATACCATTTAATCATGGATTTTCAGCAAGAATTCCCCCTGGGGGTAGAGGACACAGTTAAAATACTGAAAGTGGAGAGCAGACTAATTTCCGACACACCAAAATTAGAAGAACTTTGCTTGTGTATATGCTAGATTTTTAAAGCACAATCGCAGTGCAATCTTTCTCTCAAAGAGTTCTGGGCATTGTAGTTTCCCCCTCAGAGTTACAATCCCCAGCAACCCTTAACAGACTACAGTGCCCAGAATTCTTTGAGGGGGGAATTGTGCTTCAAGTGTGCTTTAAAGGTACAGTCAAACCTCAGTTGCCGAATGTAATCCATTCCAGAAGACCGTCCGACTTCCGAAATGTTCGACAACTGAGGCGCGGCTTCCAACTGCTTGCAAGAGCTTCTTGCACTCAAGCGGAAGCCACGTCGGACGTTCAAGTTCTGAGGATCATTCGAAAACAGGAGCATTTACTTCCGGGTTTTCAGCGTTCAGGAGCCAAAATGTTCGAAAATAGAGCTGTTCGACAACTGAGTTTTGACTGTATAGTGTGTACATGGTCTGTGGATTTTGTCTCATATCTCAGGTTTTGGAAAAGCTCTAAACTCTTAAAAAAATAAAAATAATCATAAGAATCTGGGGATACTGCCCCCTTCCCAGTGGAAGCTCAAGGTATCCAGTTTGACCAAGTCTCTGGAAAAATGAATCTGATTAGACAGTTTCTCTAGAAGGATTTTTGCCTTGGCATGAATGGGAGAGAGTGGAGAGCTTCTGCAAAGCAGAATTCCTAGGGAATTTTTAAAACCAGTTTCAGCAGAAAGGAAGAGACAAAACCAAAAAAGATTAATTTACGGGAAGTCCCAGAAACTGACACCCTTGGAAAGAACCCAAAACCAATACATTAAGGAATCACCATGTCATAAGCCTCTTTCCAAGAAGTGTGATGAAATTTCTTTTTGTTTTATTAAGCAAAAACACAATAAGGGAGAAGAACTTATTGACTCTGTCTCTTCCCCACCTCCAGCTGACAAAAGGACCAGATTCCAGCTTTGCAGCTTGTGAGTTTCGCTGTCCAAAAAGGGAAGGAGTTTGGTTCCAGTTGCATTTGTCGCATTTCAGCTGTAACTGGGGCTTCCTGGATGTGCTGAAAATAGCTGGCAAATTATCTAGAAGCCACTACCAGCTGTAGTACTAACTGTTGCCTTAAAAATGGACAGTGAGAGAAAGAGATGGAGTAATATCCCTACGTCACACACCTCCAGGAAGGCAACTTCAGCGCCTGTTAAGAAAAGTGGAGGTTTCAAATATAGCTTGATCAAAATTGCACGTAAAATGAGGGGGGAAACACTTTATGGGGTTGGCCAATCCAGCAAAGACAGAACTAAAATGATTCAGCCAGGCAGCACAACACAAACCTGTTGCTGCACAGGTCTCAACCAGTTGCTTCCTTGCCCCGCACAAATAAATTAGCAATAGTTGATGGTAACAGTGACAGGCAGCTCTATCTAGTCTTTGAATCTGGTGTGGTAAAACCCAGATTCACTTGGCTGGTGCAATTGTAGGGTTTTGGCTACAGATGGATTGCCTTTTAATAAGGCTCAGTTCTGTACATATACATTCTTTGCCAACCTCTCTCACTGTGAACATGCCTCCTCCTTACTGTCGCTTAATATGGATAGTAGGCTTCCTGTAATAATAATAATTTATAATTTATACCCCGCCCATCTGGCTGGGTTTCCCCAGCCACTCTGGGCAGCTTCCAACTGAACATTAAAAGCAATACAGCATCAGACATAAAAAACTTCCGTAAACAGGGCTGCCTTCAGTTGTCTTTTAAAAGTAAAATAGTTGTTTATTGCCTTGACATCTTCTGGGAGGGCATTCCACAGGGCAGGCGCCACTACCGAGAAGGCCCTCTGCCTGTAACCTCACTTCTCACAGCGAGGGAATCGCCAGAAGGCCCTCGGTGCTGGAACTTAGTGTCCAGGCTGGATGATGGGGGTGTATTGCCATTACTTTTTCATTGACCATATAATGTCCTCCAAATCACTGCCTGCCCACGCTACCCCCCCCCTTAATATGGATTTTCTCATACTAGAAATACTCCAAAAAGGAGAGGGTGTGAGAAAATCTGAAATGAAGGGTCACAGTATCAGGGGCACCAACTTGCCCCCTGACATCATGCGTAATTGTGGGGGGCACGAACCAGGCACCCCCCACAGAGATCCCCACTGAACCCTGCTAGCAGTGGGGGCTGGGGAGTGGAGAGGGTGAAAATCACCCTCCCCATCGGCAGCAGGGGGTGGGGAATGCAGAGGGTGAAAAGCACCCTCTGTGCCTCCTGGCCCCCTCAATATTGGGGGGCTCGGCCCCCTGCCAACAAATATTGAGGGGGCTGAAGCCCCTTCTGCCCTCTCTAGTTGGTGCCCCCGGACAATATGGATGATGCCTAAGAAGGACTTGTTATCCTAGTTGGTATCTGTATTAGAACAGAAATTGATTTCACAGATGTAATTGTTGTACATCTACAATAATTGTTTATATATGCATATCTATCCATCTGCAATTGTTTTAATTTTTTCGGTATGCACAATTGCTTCTCTGTGTTTTTGTACTGTGAATTGCTTTGAGATGCCTCACTGAAAGCAATAATAATAATAATAATAATAATAATGTACACCCACTAACATGTGATGTGCTTCAAAGCTGTAGGCCAGGGGTCTGCAACCTTTAAGACAAAAAGAGCCACTTGGACCCGTTTCTGAAGGAAAAAAAAACTGGGAGCCGCAAAACCCGTCATTATAAAAATAACTTTTTTGTCACTTTTTTATTATTTCTTTGTTTGACCCCTCAGAATTACTCCTCCTCATAGAAATAAACGTTAAATTAACAAGTTACCTTTGTGTGTGTGTGTGTGTGTGTTCTTCACTCCCCTTCAAAACAGTGACCAGCGTACATGCCCCCTTTCAATGCAGTGACCAGCGTACATGCCCCTTACAATGTAGCAGGCGGGCGGGCGGGAAGGTGACGTCGGGACGGTGCGTGACTAATGCACGCACCGCCCCCATGCGATGTCACAGCCAGTACAGCGCCCGCCACAGTGGGGAGTGTCGGGGCGCACAATGCGCCTCCTCCTCTCGCTAGTATCCGCCCCGGAGCCGCGGCAAAGGTGTAAAAGAGCCACATGCAGCTCTGGAGCCGCCGGTTGCTGACCCCTGCTGTAGGCTAACAGTGTGCTAGGAAGCTTGCCTATTAAAAAGAGACTCTTAATACAAACAGAAACTTGATTCCAGCCAGGTGGAGAATTTGCACTGCAGTTCTCTCTCTGCTTCTGTGGATTCTGCAGATGGCCCTAGATTATTTCAACACCATATGTGTCAGGGAACTGCCATCGGAGAGTCAGGTGGTGGAAGGGCTCACAGAGGCTAAGAGACCCTCAGATGCGGAGGAAGGAACCAGCAGGGGGAGAGGGAGAGTTCCTGCAGAAACTCAATCGGAGGGATGGCTCCAAGATGCTTCCAGTGAGAACAGCGCGGAAGGCTCAGGACCTCCGCTGGGGACGCCTACTCTGCACAGGAAACTGTCACGCCGAGAATCCCGAAGGAGAGTTTCCGTCAAAGAACTCTTATGTTGGCGCAAATTCCGGAAACGCCCACTGACGGATTCTGCCAGCGATTGAGGTAGCCATGCACCCATGGCTCCGCTGACTGGGAGAGTTTAGAAACTGATTGCATGAGTTTAGAGCTCAACCATTTACGCACAAGCAGCCCCCTTAACCCATAACAATATGCCTACCACTTTCTTTGTTTCTTTTTTTAAAGGGCAGCAAAACAAAACTTAGAAGCTTTGAGGTTACAGAGGATCCTTGGTTCTCTGTTAGCTTCACCCCTTCCAACATTTCTCCAATAAAAATAGGGACATCCTAAGGAAAAGTGGGACATTCCAGGATCAAGTCAGAAACTGGGATGGCTTCTCTAAATCAGGGATGTCCCTGGAAAATAGGGACCCTTGGCGGGTCTGTAGCTTTTGTTTTATTGTGGACATGGCTGGAGGCAATTCCTTCCCTCACCACCCCCTCTGTTGTAAACCCTGAAATTCCTTCTCTCTCCCTGCACCCCAACCAGCATCAAACTCCCCCCCCCCCCATTTCAGCCTGACGACCAAGCTCAAATGCTACCTGACAGACTGCAGCCATGAGTTTATGAATGGTAAGTAATTTCCTCACTGACAGCCTCCCATTTACTCTGACATCTGCCAGCACTCCCTGACACTTGAATAAGCATTAAGACATTAACAGTCTGGCACAGGTTTAAGAGCTGGAATAATAATGGTCGGTGGACTGGGAAAGAGGGAGGAGGAAAGGGGGGAGCCACCCACTTCCGCCAAGAACAAGTGGCTCACGTGTTTTCGCCATGTGTTTTTTTTGCTTTGGAAGGCCTAGACAATGGAAAGGGCAGTTCCCAGCGTGACATATTTGTGGGAGTGAGAGCGTTTGACTCTTGACTGGCTAGAACAGCCTTCCCCGAATGAGCACCCTGCAATTCCCATCAGCCCCAGGAAACGCACCAATCAAAAATCACAGAATTGTAGACTTGCAAGAGACTCTAAGGATCACCTAATCCAGGGGTCGGCAACGTGTGGCCCATGGGCCAAATGCGGCCCTTGAAGACCGTTTTACCCAGGGGTAGGCAACCTGAGGCCCAGGGGCCCGATGCGGCCCAATCGCCTTCTCAATCCAGCCCGCGGACAGTCCGCGGAATCAGCATGTTTTTACATGAGTAGAATGTGTCCTTTTATTTAAAATGCATCTCTGGGTTATTTGTGGGGAATAGGAATTCGTTCATTATTTTTTTTCAAAATATAGTCCTGCCCCCCACATGGTCTGAGGGATGGTGGACTGGGCCATGGCTGAAAAAGGTTGCTGACCCCTGGTTTTACCGGCCCCCGAGCCACCCCCGAACTGAGCCACCTGCTCAGTGAGTCCCCCGCATGCTGCACTAAACCAATGCAGCGTGGCACAGGGACTCACTGAGCAGTGCCAGAAATCGCATCTGCACACATGCAGATACCAGAAATTGCACCTGTGCATATCCAGACGCCAAAAATTGCTTCTGCGCAGGTGCAGTTTTAGGGGTCTGGGCATGCGCATACGTGATTTCTGGCGTTGCGCTGTGCTGGCCCGGCCCACGGACAATCTCCATGGAAGTGATCCAGCCCAAGGCCGGTAAACCTTGCTGACCCCTGATCTAATCCAAGCCCCGCCCCCAATGCAGGAATGTGCAGCTGCCCCAGACGGGGATCGAACCTGCAACCTTGGTGTTATCAGCACCATATTCTAACCAGCTGAGCTATTCAGGTGGGTATTTCTCAATAATTTCTCAAGAAGCTGGAGGACACCTGCAGATTGTGACTAATGCCATGAGTATTTGCAGCTTCCTATGTGAGCACGCTGAGGTTGGTGGGGCGCCATTTGCCCTAACAGACAAGGCTCTGCTAAGAAGAGTGTTCAGATACATTCCAGTGTAGAGAAGGACCAGTTGAGGGCATAACATGGGGAGAGGAGGGGCAGCCTGGGGTGCAAAATGTGAAGGTTGCTAACACCTGTGGTCTACACCAATGGGAACTGACTCTCCAGGTTTTCAAGTGAAGGTCATTTCTAGCCTTCCCTGGAGTTGCTTGGGATTGAACCCAGAACTTTTAATTCCACTTGTGCTTCAGACTTTCCCAGTTCCTTTGAGATGGTGGCCCAGGGATGCGCCTTACTTTACCATCAATATGTTCCTTATTTTATGGAACTCGTGCTTACGCAAAACATTCCTGATCCCTCCCCTTGCCTGTCGTGCAAGGCTGAGGAAGACTTAAAACACATTGCAGAGTTCCCCCCCAAATAGACCAGAGGCAATTTCTTCCAGCAGAGCTTTACTCGCTACTGAAGGCAAATGTGCATAATGGTCACAAATCCAATACATTCAGGACTGGCACTGTCCACAAGAAATCCAGTTGCAGCACTTATCATAAACTAACTTACAAGAACTTATAATAAGACTAAACTTTAACACGAGAAAGTGAGTGAAACCGAGGCTCCTTCTGGCCTTAATATTATAGTCAGCATGACCTTGACAGAAAGGATAACAGAACCAGTTTAAGCCAGCTGTACTCAGCTTCCCAGAAGGTATAACCCAAACATCAGAAACCTTCTGCCAGCATCTTACACATAGAAAGAAACCTTCTAGAACCCCATTGAACTAAGCAGAATAGGAAAGATCTCTATACATCAGATCAATACTTTCTGTACTAAGAAATGTGAACTGACACTGCCTGCTTCTTTCATATGTTTCAATTACCCTCTTTCCCACCCTCACCCCCAATGAAACATGCCTGATTTATGCCCCATTAGGGATACCACACAGCAGCAAGCTACCTTTCCCACAGCTTTCCTCATCGTCAGCCCATACATAGTCTATCTGTACTTGGAAGATATGGTTCATCTAGCCTTTGAACACTTACGCGCTCTTTGAGGCTAGAAGCGTATGAAGTGCATCCAGAGGGCTTTGGGAAGGCCTGAATGTGTTTATTAAACATCTGGGAGGAATATTCAATTTCCTGGAATTAATGTCAAACAGAATTCACCGGCTTCATTTGGCCTTTTGAAATCCAGTTGCAAATGTTTCCACTTCCAGGTCAGCCTAATGGACTTCTAAAGGGGGGGTGGTCTCTGAAATCCAGCCAAGTTCCCCCCCCCTCCCCAGTAGCTCGTGCCTGGCTGACATGGGTCACAACCTCGTAAGAAAGCGGAATGGAAATTAATCATTGGCGTCTCCCAAAGTCAGCCCAAGTCATTTTGTGTCGCTCTGCTGGTGGCCCCAATTGTCCCTGGGTTGCCGGTTCCTGCATTTGGGGGGCAGGGGTGGGGTGGGGCTGGTTGGGATAATGATGAACAAAGCCTGTGTGCACATTACCAGCTGAAAATGCAGCTGGCCTGTTCTTTTTCTCCATTTGAATCAAGGCCGGTTTGGAGAAAAAATGCATTACAATGCAGTAATTCACAAAAAAAGACATCATCTTACACGTCACCAGACTTTGCTGAGCACCCCCAGAAGACTTACAGTGGGGTCCTTCTCACTTGGCATCATGCTCTGCAGGATCTGTAAGGGTCAACCAGGGTGCAGGACAAGGGGAAGGTTCAGGTGGGCTGCAAGGCACGATGAGCATGTTTCGGAGCTCTGAAGTTGCTCCAGGAGGGAACAAGCTGCAACTAAGCCCTTTTTATAGCAGAAGCATCTGGGACCAGAGGCGGAGCTACTGGGGGGGGGGCTAGCTGCCTGTGGTGAGTGGTGAGCGTCCAGAGGGGGTGCCGCCCGCGGCAAGCAGCAAGCATCTTGGGGGGGCTGCCCATGGCAAGCGTCCCAGGGGGTGCCACCCACGGCAAGCATCCCAGGGGCAGTGGGGCGGCAATGTCACCCCCCTCAGGGATGACACCTGGGGCAGACCACACCCACAGCACCCCCTTCCTCCGCCAGTGCCCAGGGCGGGTGTCAGGAACTGGCTGGATGCAGACGGGGCACCAACTGAGGAACCACCAAGGGAAGAATGCTCAGAGCCTGGGAAGTGCTGGTGGGACAATGAGTCGTCAGAGGGAGAACACTGGGGAGAGGAAGTGTTGGAAGCTGAAGAGGTATCAGGGTTTAGTGAGCTGGGAGTTCTTTGTGGAAGAGAGAAGCCCAAAATCAGAATCCTGTCTACAAAATACTGATAGTCCAGAGGTGCCCCTGTTGCATTATGGGAAAGGACTGGTCAGCAGGCAATAGCCACATTAGGGTTCAGGTTTTCTTTAGGATGGCTCCCACTTCTACTATCCTTCTCCTGGTTGTTGAAATTGGGCTCCTTCTTCTTGCACTGTGTCTTGTGAGGTTATCTTATGCACAGACCTGTATGGCCCAACCATCCAGACCAGCATTTGTATTCAGGGCCGTCTTTAGGATATGCGCCACCGGGGTGCAAAGATCCACCCAGTGCCCCAAATTTAGTTTAAAGGTAAAGGGTAAAGGGATGCCTGACCATTAGGTCCAGTCGTGGCCGACTCTGGGGTTGCGGTGCTCATCTCGCTTTATGGGTTGAGGGAGCCGGAGTACAGCTTCCGGGTCATGTGGCCAGCATGACTAAGCCGCTTCAGGCAAACCAGAGCAGTGCACGGAAATGCCAATTTACCTTCCCACCGGAGTGGTACCTATTTATCTACTTGCACTTTGATGTGCTTTCAAACTGCTAGGTTGGCAGGAGCAGGGACCGAGCAACGGGAGCTAGCTGCCCCCAAATTAACTTTAATTGAGCTTTTTTAGGGAGGGGGGAAGCCAAAGTTGTTGAGCCTTTGGGGGGGGCCGATTGCTCACCTGTAACAATGACACGGCAGAAAAAACTGCTTTTGTTTCCTGACTCGTCAGGAATATTTGACACTACAGAGTAACAGAGCAATGGGGGCGGGGGGGGGAGGCAGGGACTTTTGCTCCATTGCTTTTCACTGCTGCCGATTGAGAGGGACTGGTATACAATAGGTATACATTTTCCGTCGCCCAGAATTCGGCACCCGGGTACCCCACACCCCTTGCACCCCGGGGTAAAGACGGCCCTGCTTGTATTCTGGAAGCAATTCCTTAAATAAATTAAAAATCAGTGCATTGGTGGGCATATTTGAATAAGGCAAACGCTGCCTTGGCACTGTTTTTGCACGGCTGCCGGCAGATAATTAAGAGGTGTTTCAAAGCCTAGAGGGAAATTCACAGGCCATTACGGGCAGTTTTCACTCATCCACTTTTATTGCAATTTAAGCTCTGTGCATCTGTGCTGCAATCAAGCGAGAAGGATGCTGAGAGAGCAGCAGTGCACAAACCGGGGGATCCTCAAGTCCGACAGAAATCTTGCGCTTGCTGCGTCTCGGTTGCTTTAAAAAAACCTGATTTTTTAAAATGGCTTTCGATGCAAAAGGAGGCAACGTGAGCCCGAGGTCTTTCCCACTCTCCAGCCTTCAATCCCCCCTCTCCAAAGTTGGACATCATGGCTTGCCAATCTGCATTTTGAATAGTGGTTTGCCATTGCTGGGAAATTGCAAATGGCAATGTTACATTTGGGAGGAAAAAGAAAGGTGGAAATGATTTTAGAATGTGCTCATTCTCCCCCCCCCCCCCCGCTCTGCACCCTACCCCATATTGGAAAATCGTATACAGGCTCCTCTCCTCAAGAGTAGTGAGGGTAAGCTAACCCACCAAACACACACACACACTTAGCCCCACCACAACACATTGAAGCTGGTCAGGCAAACTTCATGGTCTACACTGGTCCTACACTCAGCCACATGAATGGGCAAGGGAAACAATACAAACTAAAAGTCCTGGAGCTTGTAAACTGTGGGGATCAGGCATGGCATGATTACAACCCCTGGACCAGTGGTCATCTAGGTTGGGCACTGGCTGAGAGCCTCAGGGTTTCGAAGAGCCACTCAAGCCCTACGTTTAGAAATACATGTTTTGCTGTCAAAGCATCGCTAGCATTCTCCCAGTCACCTCACCCCGAATGCCTGGCTTTGAAGAAGGTCCCATCCTTGGTCTTTTATTCAAGTGCAGAGGTGATAGAGAAGCCACCAGTGCTGTTGCTGCTCTCACAGCAGCAAATATTTTTTGTAACAAAAAAAGGTAGAAGGGAAAGAGGACACCGTCGCAGTGTGTTCCAGAGGCAAGGGTGCTTCTGGTGTTAGGTTTGGGTTGGCAGTCTTTTACACAGGAGGAAGAAATGGGTGTGTGAAGGGCAAGCGCCTGGGCTGGAGAGGGTGGGGGAGACCTAACATTTCCTCTCTGACTTCAGCTGTTTGGGAAGCGGGAGCAGGGATGGTGTCTCCCACCACCACCCCAGTCTTCCAACAGAGTGGAGAGCTTCACTGGAGGCTGGAGAGGGCTTTGCTCAACTGAGCAGGGTGGGTGCAGCAGGAAGCAGCCTGAACAGGAGGGGTAGTCTTCTTTTCTAGAACCAGGCATGATCTTCGCAGATGGAGGCAGACCTACCCACCCTGATAGAGCGCATCACCACCACAAGGCAAGTCTTGTGAGGAAGCATTCCATGCTTCAACTTTAAGAGCTTGGTAGGCAAGGCACTTGTCAGTAGCTTGTCCTACACTCGAGTAGGACCCTGGCAGAGTCACATGCCCACCTGGCATGTTACCTCCCTCCTGGTCGATCGTTCGGGAGCTTCAGAAGCTTTCTTCAGCCCGAACATCACAGCAACCGATGCCAACCGACACCGGCACACTTAGGGATCCGCAGAGTTTGCGCTGTTACGGCAAAAATCTGGGTGCGAGGCTGCTCTGCCACCCAGCTCATCGGACTAAGTCCGTGGGTCCCTGCGGAGGAAAATGAGCTCAGCCGGAGACAGGAGCAAACTGCAGAAGATCCAAGTTTATTGCGCAACAGGTTCAAGGCGAGATTGAACAGTGAGAAAGGGGTGACATGAGTTTTTGAAACTCCCTCCATGTCCCAGAATACAGTGCAAAACATGTCATGAATATATTAAAGAGAGGTTTGGTTACACAGATTACATCATGAATATATTAAAGGGAGGTTGGGTTACACAGATCAGCAGTTCAGTAAGGTAGGGGTTGCACAGATTAACATATGGAGGAGGGAGGGGGGAATATGCAGAGCTGGAGATATGCACAGATAAACACTTCCTGGGGATGAAAAGACAATGGTCTCAAATATGCATAGTCTGCCACCTGACATTGTCTGGAGGAAAGGCTGATCAGAACAATTTGAAAGGATTAAGGTCTTGACACTTTGCTTGAGGGATTATGCTGGACAGGGGAGATGTGATGGAGTCCTAGAGTAATTGAGCAAACTGGCACGCTGATTTTCTATGAATTTTATAGATTTTAGTCCCTTTTGACAATTGGAAATAAATTGATATATTGTAGCGAAGAAGAAGGTGAAGAAGACATGCCCCCCCCCTTCCGTAACAGTCCCCCATTCGGAGATAGATTTGCATTAAAGTTCTGTAAGAACTTGCAAATCTTTTCTCCGCACCCTAAATCTCGGTGAAGGTAGGGGTGCCGTGTGAGTGGGAATAGGCCCTAATGGAAAAGGAGGTGGGTTGAGCAGGGCAACAAAGGAGGGAGCAACACGGACCAAGACAATGTATGTTTACGTTATATAGGTATGCACTAAATAATAACTTTGTATCTATCGTACTAGATGTGTGGGTTTGTGCAAACCTGAAGGGGACTTGCAAATCATGCCTCTTAAGGCCATTTGCAAGTATAGTAGTGCAAAAAGGACACCTGTTGTATTTTGTTCAATAGTGGTCTATGCTTTACATTTAGCAGGAAGGTCCACTACTGACTGAAAAAAAAAATGCAGTTTGCTTTGTCCCCCGCCATTTTTGTGTTCTCAGGTGTCAAGGTAGCTTTTCTGTGGTCTCACAGTAGTGGCAATCCCTGGTGAATCCACTTAGGGCTTTCATATTAACCATGTTGCCTGGCACTCACCACAGCTGCCATAGGTTCGGGCACGTCCTGAGGGAAATGTCCTTGCCTTGGCTTCCTATGGGGGTTTTATTATTGGTCTTGCAGTCATGGGAAGTTGCGCACTTGCACTTTAAGGACCAAAAGCTAATTGCAGCCTGGATACACTTGCCCAATTCAAACTGAGTCCAATTTGAATTTATCTTTCCCCATGGTTCTCAACTCTTCAAACCAATCTGTTAAAAGAAAACCATTCTTAAAAGGGCACTTGTCCAAATAAGTCAATTTAACTCTATAAGGGATCATTCCTGCTAAATCAAGGCATATACACCTTCCTGAAGCTTCTCCTTGGTAAAGCGAGTTTTAACACATTTTAAAATGGGTAGGGAAGGTTGGCAGTGTGCCAGGTGGGACAGCGAAATGTGGTTATCTAAACATTGAACTACACAATAGCTTGATCCATTAGAAAGCATAAAGTGTATGAAAATCCTCCATTGGGGTATAAGGAATAAGGCAGTATACATTAAACATAAGACAATTACACACACACACACACAAATTCCTCCCTTTGTGGAAATAACACTGTCAAACACATTTCAACATTCCTACATAATAACACATAATACACAACAAACTAATTAAATATCAGTTGAATATAAAAGTCAAAAAATCTCCTTGCAATTCAACTCCTCCCCTTTGAAAGAAATTGCTGTGGCCACTTTGAAAACTGTGTCTGTTGTTGTTGCAGGTAATAAGTCTCGTGGTAGCGAAGCTTTTCATTGGATCTGTAATAACACACTTGTAGAAATGATATCCTGTAAGGGCAGGGTGGACTTAAAAGACACAGTTAAAATAATAATAAAACACACACACAAACACACACACACAATGACCTATGAGGAACCAAAATAAATAAATGCTAAGACACAGAATTTTAAGAAATCTGAAGTAACAATGAAAATAAAAGAGTGTTTCTTGATGTGACAACATCGGCTAGAATGTTAATAGCAAAATACTGGAAAATGACTTAATGGCAATTTTAAGTTGTGCAAGTACCTTGAACTAGCCAAAATGACAGAATTAATAAGAAATGCTCAGGCAAAAGGTAAACAAATACCATTCCACAAACAATGTTTGGTTATGCTTCGATTAGCTTCATAGATATCATGGAAAAACGGATTAAATAAATGAAAACAGATTATTTGTAACTTAAAGTGTCAAAGCCACGAAGAGATGGAAGTCACTAATACAGAAGGGATTTCACAGAACAGAAAGAAAGTTAATACAGCAGGGATTTCACAGAACAGAAAGAAAGTTGTTGTGGGAGAAAAAAGGGACAAACACTTTGTTATCGGGGTTCACATATCCTGTTAAAAGGGAAAATTATTTCATGTGAGAAGCCTATCAGGAAATGCTGTTCCTAAAATGCACACAAACAAAGTCTGTGATTTAAATCCCATTGAGAGGTGGAATTCTTTGATATTTACCTGTGAAAAGAATTTGGCATGTTAAGATTTCAAACTTGGGACACATTAAGGGTGATTTCTCTCAATGGTTCCAAGTTTTACATAAACCTCCTCTCCCCCCCTCTACAGTTCCCCCTCCTTCCTCTCTCTCTCTCTCATTTCTTTTCCTATCCTCTTTTTTTTTTTTTTTCTTGCTGATCTAGTCTCTGTGCATGTGTGGAGTTCATGTCTCAGCAAACCTTTTATACTATTGAAATGTTGCATCTTTTGGCAAAATTAGAATTTGAATAAGGGAAGGGTAAGTAGATTTTAAAAGAGGGTTAGATTTAAAACAAAAGAGAGAAACTCAGCAATTGAAGTATTCACCAATAAAAGCTAGCAATTTCAGCCCAAGCAAAGCGACTGCTTCCTTTATGTACAGGAAAGGGCTAATATCCCTCTGGCCATTCGTGGAACAATGCCGCGCCCTTATATATGGGAAAAAATGGCCAGAACATCACAGCTTCACCTCTCACCTTTTTAAAACTAAAGAGCAAAGCTAGGCTGAATTTCAACTCCATCACCACACCAGAATTTAAGAATTACCCTGCAATGCTTGCGGACACATGTCCTTCCACACAGCCACAAATTGGGAGAGTTGAAAGGGACCCTGGGGTCATCTAGTCCAACCCTCCAAAATAAAGGGTTCACAGCAAGATTTCACAGCAAGATTTGTACTACACACACATACTTATGTACACAGGCACTACTGGGGAAGAGAGCACAATCAGTGCTCCTATCATGTACTAAGGAAGAAGAAAATAAAAATTCCCAACTTTATACAGAACCCTTTAGCAGATCTTGAGATTAGTTTGAGTTTACTTCCTTAGACGTGCAAGTTCCTTAGAGTGCAAGTTCCTAGACAAATGATCTTTAAAGAAAGATTGAAGTGAACATTTTCTTAAGATAGGGAGAGGATCTCTTATAAAGCATAGTTAAAACAGCCATAGATTTGATTTAAAGGGAATACAAAAGTGACAATTTTTCCTGAATTTGCAGAGGAATAGTAAACCTAATCTATGCCCCCCCCCCCCTTTGCAGTTTCCTTTAAAGGAAGCTTACTCAGAAGTAAATTTACCTGGCACAGAAGAAGAGAAAGGAAAAAAAAAACCCTGAAAGAGACAGAATGAAAGGGGGGGGGCATTTTCTAAGAAAAGAGGCCTGATATCAGGAGCCTTACAATAACTCTTCTGTCCAACCAAATCAAAGTTAAAACTGGACTCAGATATTTTCTTAGAAGGAAGACCATACTTTCATAGGCATGTGCTTCATGAAATAAATACACTGCATTTTAGCTTGAGAGAGCAGTTGTGCTCGACTACGCTTTTGCAGCAGAAACATCTAATTCACATTAGAAACATTCACATTCCAGAAACATTAGAAACATTCACATTCCAAAATAGACTGTAGACTCACAATCTGAAAAGTTGCGGCAGAGCACGAGGTGGGGTAAACATTTGCACCTTTCATTCTCATTTTGTCTTATTTAGGACTGATAAGGTCCAGCATGGCTTCCTTAAAAATTAAATTTTGAAGCAAGCTTGCAGTTTAAACTATGCGCGCTTAAGAAAGGCAGTCTGTCAGAGACAGAAGGAACAGACAACACACATAACAGACAACATGTAAACACACATATTCTCATATATGTATTAACACACAACACACATAACAGACAACATGTAAACATATATACTCTCATCCTTTAGTTGGTTATTGCAAGGAGTTGGGCTGCTTCCTTTAGCTTCATTAAGTGAAATTAGTAGGAAGGTCCCACATGGTTTTAAGAGCCTCCTTGCCTCTTCAAACACCACCAGTTAACCAGCCGGCCAGATTTCAGAACAGAGGTTCTCTAATTTTGCTTCGATAATAATTTGTGGCCAGGAATCGTCTTCCAATACGTGATGACAAATTGGAGAGGAGAGTCAGGGTCCTTCTGAGACTGAGATGGCTTTCTAGAAGCCTTCTTCCCAGAGTGAGCCCGCTCGCGTTTGGAAGCCTGGGTACCCATTTTATGTTTTACGCGTGTCTAGACAGAAAGAGGGAAGAGAAAGGGTGGTAAGGATTGGTATATCTAGGAGATTGATATACTTAATACGGGATTTATAGTAAAGAGGGGTCTTTAGTCGCTTGGCAACTTCCTTAGAGGGTTTTTAAAGAGCTCTAGCTATCCGGTATTCCTTCCTATTTCCTTAGTCAATAACCTGGGGTCCTTTTCCACTCTGCCGATCCCGCCCAATTCCTCATGGGCTATCCCTCCTGGCAACCTCCTACCTATCGTCAATCTCAGGAAAAGGGGCCCTACTGAACGCCCGCGCCGTGCGGTGCCAGATCGGGTGATCCCTGGATAGAGTTTCGAACCGAAAATCCCCCTTGCTTTTGGAAGCGGGCTCACGCACGATACACGTGTTACGTGGCACCGACCAGTGCGGCTGGGATTGATACAGAAAGCAAGACCCCTTCCTGCCCCCTCCGTAAGGGCGCTCGGGAAGTTCGGAAGAAGAACTCCAGCCCCTTGCTTTCAACTGGGATACCCGTTGCGGAGAGTCGGCTATCTTTCAAGTCGGGTCTCTCCGTCTTACTTTCGGACTCCCAATTGGTGCGGCTGGCTGGAGGGTTTTTAGAGAAAGAGATAGAGCTCAGAACCCCCCTTTCGGGTCGAGCAGCAGTCCACGGTCTCTCTCACCAATTGGACCAAGAGACAGGCGAGAAGGAGCGATAGAGAGGAGGGCAGAGAATTCAGTTGCCAGGAGATTTCCACCCCTTTCCCACCAGTGCACTGGATTTTTCCTTTTCCTTATACTCACATGTCTTCTATGATGATCCCCGGATTGATGAATAAGCCGGCTGGATCCCTCTTTGCTCCCCGGCTGAACTCCTGGGGCTTTCGATTACCGCCCGGAGGATGGCCGGGGGTCCAAAGGATCTTCCCAGGCAAAATGGCCTGGTGCCGGCTGAAGATTTCAGGGCCCCCGGTCAGCAACGCGGGAGAACCGCATGCCCCACGTTGGGCGCCAACTGTTACGGCAAAAATCTGGGTGCGAGGCTGCTCTGCCACCCAGCTCATCGGACTAAGTCCGTGGGTCCCTGCGGAGGAAAATGAGCTCAGCCGGAGACAGGAGCAAACTGCAGAAGATCCAAGTTTATTGCGCAACAGGTTCAAGGCGAGATTGAACAGTGAGAAAGGGGTGACATGAGTTTTTGAAACTCCCTCCATGTCCCAGAATACAGTGCAAAACACGTCATGAATATATTAAAGAGAGGTTTGGTTACACAGATTACATCATGAATATATTAAAGGGAGGTTGGGTTACACAGATCAGCAGTTCAGTAAGGTAGGGGTTGCACAGATTAACATATGGAGGAGGGAGGGGGGAATATGCAGAGCTGGAGATATGCACAGATAAACACTTCCTGGGGATGAAAAGACAATGGTCTCAAATATGCATAGTCTGCCACCTGACATTGTCTGGAGGAAAGGCTGATCAGAACAATTTGAAAGGATTAAGGTCTTGACACTTTGCTTGAGGGATTATGCTGGACAGGGGAGATGTGATGGAGTCCTAGAGTAATTGAGCAAACTGGCACGCTGATTTTCTATGAATTTTATAGATTTTAGTCCCTTTTGACAATTGGAAATAAATTGATATATTGTAGCGAAGAAGAAGGTGAAGAAGACATGCCCCCCCCCTTCCGTAACAGCGCAGTTTGCGTGACAGACCTCAGCAACTCAGCATTTTGGCTAATCTACTTTATTTACATATAAACACACATGGAGCACTGCAACATGGCTCCCCTCTCTCTAGCATCAGACAGCAAAGAGAAAGAACAAAGGACAATAGTCCCTCTTCACGGAACTCAGTAACACAAACATCCTATCTTCGTCACTTCCCACTCTGTGGAGTCAAAACATATACTGTCATGTGAAAGACAACAGTACCATGACTGCAATCACAGAGCAGGAATTCTAACAGTACCTACACTTGTTGGGTCAACTCCATTTCTTCCATCCAGTTCTGAACTCTTTGCCCTGCTCCTCAACTCCTGAACTATGACCCCAGAGCCTCGTGTCTGCTCCTGAGCCTCTACCTTTATTTGTCTGAATAAGTATCTCTTTCTTATTTACATGTAAGAGCCTGTGTCTTTGTCTTTTGGGATGGGATGGGATGGGATGGGATGGGAGTAGACGGTGCTGTAGCCCTCCCTGAAGTCTAGTGCTAGCTCTCGCCCCTCAGACTTCAGCAGACGCAGCTTGTGGATTGGGGAATTTACCGTGAATCCTGTTTGCAATGCTTACCGTGCAATACTTCCTCAGAAGTAAGCTGCACCAGATTCAGTGGTGCTGACACCCTAGCGACTGGAGCATATTCACATTGCAACCTTAGAAAAGATTCACAAAGCAGCTTACAATAAAAATGCAAATGAGGCCTTTCCAGTTTGAATTGACACTTTGGGTCTCTTCAGCTGGTGCATTAAGTATCCTCCTAGGTGACAGAATTTCTTCTTTGTGTGAAAGCTGCTGCCAGCTTCTTTTACTTTCCTCCGCATGGGTCTCCAGAGATTCAGGCTCAAGACAGTATTTCTTAAATGGTTTGCTATTATTAATATTTAAAGTGGTGGAACTTGTAGTAATTATTTAATACAGCTCCCCTCCTCCCTGACCATTTGGCCAAGCTGGCTGGCGCTGAGGGGAGCTGGAGCCCAAGAACATCTGGAGGGCATGTATATTAAAGGGGGGAATGCGTGGAAGGGAATAGGTCGATCTTAGGAGATGGGAAAATATTTTTAAATTGGGTTAATGATAATAAGGTTGAAATTTGGGATAATAAATTGCTGAATTTATTTGTAAGAATTGGAATATAAGAGGGAGAGGGGAGGGGAAGTCCTGGAAAGATGTTACGGAAAATAAGATCTTAAATTTGGATGTTTTTTTTTATATATATTGTTATAATTGGAAACTTTTAATAAATATTATTTTTTTTAAAAAAGAACATCTGGAGGGCAGCTGATTTTGGGTGGACAGGCAGAGTCACTTTGCACGACAGCCTTTATAAGCCTCACAGGAACTATGTATGGAAGATCATCTCATATGTGCTCGGCTATATTTTTTTGGGGGGAATGAACGAATTCCTATGCCCCCCAAATCACCCAGAGATGCATTTTAAATAAAAGGACACTTTCTACTCATGTAAAAACACGCTAATTGATTCCTGGACCATCCGCAGGCCAGAATTAGAATGCAATTGGGCCGGATATGGCCCCCGGGCCTTAGTTTGCCTACTCTAAGGTAATGCACACCACATTCCAAGATAGCCTCCCACCCAGGTATTTGATGGATCAGATGATCAGGTTTAGCCAATTGCTTATTGGCTTGTGGGGTGGGAAAACAGCCTCTCTTTCCAGCTCCCTTCCCTTCCCTGCTTATGCTTGCAGAAATGCAAGGATACATACATATGCATACACATATACACTCATCTCCAAACTATTTATATATGAATAAATAAATGCCTAGGAAAGTATAGCTTCCCACCCCAACTCCAATATAGCTGACTGCTACTGTGAAAGCAGCTTCGTGGATGTTGCCCCCCACTGCGATGTGATCCATGTAGCCAAAGCAATTCCATAATTATGTGCATGGAAGGTTTGACGCTCTGTGTTTTTTTAAAACAACAACAACAACAAACCACCCACCTCCACCAGTTTCTGAAGGTTAGGGGAACATTTATTCCTCCTTTCCCAGTGCCAGCTCCTTGCCAGTTTTATAGCACAGAAGCTCAGTGCAGGCAGGAAGCCGTGCAATTGATTGGCATTTATTTTACTAGCTTCAGGTTCCCTTGAGAATGTAAAACAACAACCAGCAGCGGGTATGGCAGAAAGGAGCTTGCTTCAGTTTTGCTCACTGGTGCTGTAACTGGCCAGTGTGCCTAGACAACCGCATGCTGTCATGGTCAAGTTTGAAAAAGAGTTGGATGTCTAGAATAATTGATGGTGGTTGGTGGGGATGGGAGGGCCCGGGAGGAAGGAGACTGACAGCCTTTGCCAACCCCTTCAATAGACAATAAGGAGCTGGATGTACCAATGTCAAGGAGCTGTCAAGAAGCCAGGTCATCCACAGGACAGGCACACACACAGAAGGCAATTATTATTTTTTATTAGCAGAAAACAACAACAACACAACAATGTCCCTGGTTCATCTTAACCAGGGGTCAGCAAACTTTTTCAGCAGGGGGCAGGTCCACTGTCCCTCAGACGTGTGGGGGCCAGACAATATTTTGAGAAAATATGAACAAATTCCTATGCCCCACAAATAACCCAGAGATGCATTTTAAATAAAAGCACACATTCTACTCATGTAAAAACATGCTGGTTCCTGGACCGTCCATGGGCCAGATTTAGAAGGCGATTGGGCTGGATCTGGCCCCCGGGCCTTAGGTTGCCTACCCCTGGTCTTAACTCATCGAAGGCATTGCTGAAACTAAGCCCTAAACATATCCTTCCCCTCTAGCTTCGCACTCTAGATCCCTCCCAAGCAGACAAAGGCTCCATTGAGGGGGTGGGCTCCTCCCCGGGGCCTGTCTGGTGCAGTGCTCAGCAACATGCAGGACCTTCCTAGAGCAGGGAGTGAGAGGGGAGGAGAGGGAGGACTGGGACTGTCTGTGTGCATGATTCTAATCCTGTCCTGGAGGGCTCTCCTTCTTCTGACCACCTTAGATCGCTCAGGTCTCCCTTCTGCTGACTGCTCCTCAGTGTCCCACCATCAGGCTCCAGGTTCTAAGGCAGTGGTTGTCAACCTGTGGGTCCCCAGATGTTGTTGGACTACAACTCCCATCATCCCTGAGCTCTGGCCTTGCTAGCTAGGGATGATGGGAGTCCAACAACATCTGGGGACCCACAGGTTGACAACCACTGCCTAAGATATCATCTTTGGAGCCTTCCCTGGGCTCCCAGGCTCCCACCACTCTTCCTCATGGAGCCTGTCCCTGACGACCAATGGTCTAATGTGCATAAGGCCACTTGCTATGTCCTTATAGGACCTTAAGGTCCAAATCAGCCTGGCCCTGATGACCTCCTACTCACTCACTGTCACCAACTAAGCCCTGTTTTTTGTTGGGTTTTTTTTTTTTTGCATATAATGGAACCACCCAATGCACTCCTCAAATGTAGTGAATCTGGACAAGTTCTTAGCACAAAACCCCTGCAATGCAAAAGTATGTCCAAAAAGAACAGGCCATCTCAGGTCATATAATATGGAAAAGCACATGTGTAGGGGGTGGGGTCCCACTTACAAACCCTGCATTTGTCAAGTGCATGACTTGGTAGGTGTGGGTGATATTCCCAGTCTTTGCAGTTTGGTATTCCCGCGTAATCCGGAAGAGGCTTGTTCACCTTTTCTGGAGAGCTACTAACTGTTGTGCTCATATTATTACTCATTGTGAATAATGCCGCAGTGACTAAGATCACTACGGCAGCAATTCAATTTGCTGTTTTTTATGCCTTGATTGATTGCATTACAAATCTAGACGGTGTGAGGCACCTCAATTTGCATCTCGGAGGCTGGCTCGGAACATGGTCTCTGCTCTTGTGTGGTTTGGCACAGAGAAGGCCTCCTCCTCCACCCTTTCCCCCCTGTCAATATGTCTTTTAGGAACAATGCAGGGAAGGGCTGCAGCTCAGTGGAAGAGCATCTGCCCTGGGTTCAAGGCAGATGCCCAGTATCTCCAGGTAGAGCTCAGAAGGACTACTGGCTGAAAAAAACCCAGAGAGCTGATGCGAATCAGTGTAAACTAGTGGTTCTCAAAGGGTGTGGGGTGCCACCCTGGTGTGGGAGGAGAGGATTGTAAGAGTGGCGGGAAGATTCAAGGGCAATCAAATAAACTTTTAAACAATTCAGTGTCGTATAGTACAGTATAGTATAAAAGGTAAAGGGATCCCTGACCATTAGGTCCAGTCGTGACCGACTCTAGGGTTGCGGCACTCATCTCACTTTATTGGCCGAGGGAGTACAGCTTCCAGGTCATGTGGCCAGCATGACTAAGCTGCTTTTGGCGAACCAGAGCAGTGCATGGAAACGCCGTTTACCTTCCTGCCGGAGCGGTACCTATGTATCTACTTGCACTTTGACGTGCTTTCGAACTGCTGGGTTGGCAGGAGCAGGGACCGAGCAACGGGAGCTCACCCTGTTGCGGGAATTCAAACCGCCAACCTTCTGATCGGCAAGTCCTAGGTTCTGTTGTTTAACCCGCAGTGCCACCCGCGTCCCTTCCCACAGTATAGTATAGTATGTTCAATTTATACATCCTAGGAAAGCTCCCTTATACAGAGTCAGACCAGTGTTATTGTCTACACTGATAGTCAGCAGGGTTTCAGCCAGTAGTCTCTCAAGCCTAGCTGGAGATTGAATCTGGGACCTCTTCCACTAAGCTGCAGTCCCTTTCTGCTTAATAAAAAAGCTCAGAAGTGATTTACGAGTAAAAAAAACACAACCACAAAACTCCAAAAACATTTTAAAGAACAGATTTAACAATGTAAGATCATATTACTAGTACAGTCATACCTCGGAAGTACTGAAACTCGGAAGTACCGGAATGGGTTACTTCCGGGTTTCGGCAGTCGCGTATGCGCAGAGGCGCTAAATCGTGCTTTGCACATGCACAGAAGTGCCGAATCGCAACCCGCACGTGTTTTTTTAGGATAGGATTGAAGTTGTTGAGGTTTTTTTAGGATTTTACCTCAGGAAATAAACTGCCACAGGGAACGGATTAAACATACTGGCGGGCCGGATTAGGCCCCCGAAACAGACTTTGGACATGCCTGGGACAATCCTCAGGGTCCCTTCCAACTCTATGAATCTATTATGATGATGATGATGATGATTACTACAATGTTTAGTTATTAAATTTCTATACGAACCTTCATCTGAGGATCACAGGGCAGTTTACAATAGAAAAATAATTAGCCAAAGGCCTTGGAGAAGAGGAATGTTTTCTCCTGGTGCCTAAATATATGTAACAAAGGTGCCAGGTGAGCTTCCCCGGGGAGAGCATTCCACAAGCAGAATTCAGAACCATGAGGACTGTAGTCTTGCTTTTCCTTTAAAGGAAGGGAGCCCAGTTCAGTGACAGAAAACATAGGACCAAAGGATAGGTATGTTCCTTGAATGCCTGATAGCCTGGAGAGCTAATGCCTGTCAGTGTAGCAGGGGTGGACCTTGGTGATACAGCGCCATGTGCAAGGCAAAAAAAATGGACGCCCTCTCTGCCCCCCACTCTACCTTCCGAAAGCCGGGTAAGAGGTACAGTGGTACCGCGGGTTAAGTACTTAATTCGTTCCGGAGGTCCGTTCTTAACCTGAAACTGTTCTTAACCTGAAGCACCACTTTAGCTAATGGGGCCTCCTGCTGCTTCTTTGCCCCCGGAGCATGATTTCTGTTCTCATCCTGAAGCAAAGTTCTTAACTTGTAGCACTATTTCTGGGTTAGTGGAGTCTGTAACCTGAAGCGTCTGTAACCTGAAGTGTATGTAACCCAAGGTACCACTGTACTGGGCTTTGGGGAGAAGATGTGAGGGCTCTGGCAGGGTCCTAGAGACCTCCTTCCTCCTTCCCAAAGTTGAGTAAGTGCTTGGCCAGCTTTGGGAAGGAGGAAAGAGGACACTAGGACCCTATCAAATAGCAGGTGATAGTAATGATCTACCTGAATCAATGGTCTGTCTTGGTATAAGCCATACCATTCCTATGTTCCTGAACAGGTTGTCAAAGAGAAACTGTTGCTAAAGAGATTATTATTTTTTGGCCGCTAAGAACATATGCTTCTGGCTAAGAAGTGAGTGTAACAAATTTCAGACTATTTGCCCGCAACTGCTCTGGGCTCTCTTCATTAATTTCTTCCAGTGCCATTCCCCAATGCTTTATTAATAGGTGAGATTGGAACCCACGGAGAGCAATTCACTCCCCTTTATGCAGGCATTAAAATTCAAAGAGACAGGCACTATCAGAAGAAGTGGGGTGGGGGCCTAGCTATAATTATGAGATTCCTGTCCCTCACTTCACTTTCTGGCATTGCTTTAACAATGCTTATTATTCCCAGGGCTGAGCTACTGAGCAATTATTGTGGAAATTTCCCATTTTGAAAAGTGCTTTCGGTTGCCGTAATGTACCCATTTAGCAAAATGCTGGTGCAATGTGGAAAAATAACAAGGTACATGGGAGGGGGAAGGAGGAGCAAGAGAAAAGATGGGCTATTAGGGAGCCCAATTTTCTTCTTATTTGTAGTGACAGTTTGGTTTCAAATTCATCGACCAAATATTAACTGGCTACCACTCTGCCCCCGTCCCCACCCCCACTTATTTAGAGTAAGAAGGTTTTGATTTGTATAGCATGGAAATAATGGCAACGGGTTTGATTTTTTTCTTCTTCTCACCAATGAAATCAGAAACGCTCCATTTTCATGGCTGCTTTTCTTAAGTCAGCGATGGGAAAACTGTGGCCCTCCAATTGCTTCTGGAATTTATGGGAGTTGGAGATTAGGATCATATTGTGCGGCGCAGAGGTCCCCCATTCCTGCCTTAAAGGTGGCTAACCTTTCTAACCACGCTGCCCAATGGCCAACGCTCCACAGGTCACATGTTAAAGTGGGTGGCTGAATGGGAAAAGCAGGTATGGCTGAAGCAGAACCTATTTATTACCTGTGAAATACAGCATACATAGAATGATCAGAATATAGTAGAGTGCAATGCATCCTTTTCATGCTGGGTACATAGAACACAAGCCTGAGACAACTGCATATTCCTGCATTGCAGGGGGTTGAACTAGATCAGGCATGTCCAACAGATAGATGCCGATCTACTGGTAGATCGTGGGGTGGTCCTGGTAGATCCTGATTGACCTTTGGCCCCACAGCAATCTCCTTAAAGGTAAAGCTAAAGGTCCAGTCCATTAGGTCCAGTCGCGGATGACTCTGGGGTTGCAGCACTCATCTTACTTTATTGGCTGAGGGAGCCAGCATACAGCTTCCAGGTCATGTGGCCAGCATGACTAAGCCACTTCTGGCGAACCAGAGCAGTGCATGGAAAGGCCATTTACCTTCCCGCCGGAGTGGTACCTATTTATCTACTTGCACTTTGATATGCTTTCGAACTGCTAGGTTGGCAGGAGCTGGGACCGAGCAATGGAAGCTCACCCCGTCACAGGGATTCAAACCTCCGACCTTCTGATCGGCAAGCCCTAGGCTCTGTGGTTTAACCCGCAGTGCCACCCTGTGTCCCTTTAGCAATCTCCTTAGAAAAATGCAAAAAAGCAAAAAAATAAAACCCTACCAACTTTGGCTTCCTAAAGAAAGCTCAACAACTTTGGCTTCCTAAAAAAAGTTCCACAACTTTGGATAGATCACTGCCAGTCTTTTTACGACAATCGGTAGATCACGGCCAGTTTTTTTTATACTGTGAGTAGATCACAGTCTATTGGGAGTTGGACGTCCCTGAACTAGATGAACCTCAGGGTCCCTTCCAATTCTGCCATTCTTTGATTTCCATGAATACTTTCTTGCATTGTACTGTGGTTGTTTGTCCTTGGCCAGTTTCTCAATATTTTCTGGCACTGAGGATGCAGCTCCTCTCCAGTTGCTCAAAGTTCACATTTTTAGCTTTTGGCTACTACGAAAGCATCAAAGCGTCGAGGAAACTCTGCTTCTTAACAACCAAATCTGTGGGGTCTTTCAACCTGAAAGTATTATTAATACTAAAACTTACTGACTAAGAGAAAAGAAAAACAAGATTTGCAAGTGCTACTGCTGAGAGATTAGAGCTAGTCTGGAGTTTGAGCCCAGATGTCTCTGTCACACATGGCTGCAATCTGGGTCCTCTGAAACCCTTCACTTCCTCTGACTTGAGGTTTACCACCAAATTACAAGGCTTCTTTTGATAAATCTTCTTCCTTTTCCACCACGGACAGTATACAGCTGAACTATGCCTAAATTCTGCATGCAGACCTCCAATGCCTGAATATTCCTGGACAGGAATGTCCAACAAAAAGTCCATCTGCCAATCCCAATGTCACAAACCTATAACTGGACAACGCAGGAATTTCAGTTGTATGATAAAAAAATCCATCAGCACATACTCCAGACTGAAGAGTGTCCTGTTCCTTCTGCAAGGCCTACTTGCTCAATAGCAAATTTAATTTAAGAACATTAAGAGGAGCTCTACTGGATCGAACTAAAGGTCTATCTGGTCCAGGATCTGCTCTTACACTTGCCATCCATAACTGACTTTGGGAAGCACAGAAGTAGGACGTGAGCAGAACAGCACTTCTCACTTGTGATTCTCAGAAACTGATGCTCACAGCAGTGGCGTAGCGTGGGTTGTCAGCACCCGGGGCAAGGCAAGTAATTTGCGCCCCCTAACCCGTGGATTTGCGCCCCCTAACCCTAACCCCCAGATGTTGCGGCCGGTGCGGCCGGCCCCCCCTGCACCCCCCACGCTACACCACTGCCACAAAGTAGTGCGAGGCTTAATCACATGGCGGGGAAGAAGGCAGCAACTGGGTCCCGGGGGCGTCTCTGATGTGACTTTACGGGCACCATTTGCAAGCGGGGAGCGGCACCCCATCCGCGCGAGCGCGCCCCCAGACGCAGGAGCCGCGCAGGCAGGGCTGGGGGCTGAGGCGCCAATGGAGGGGAGATGAAGGGCCTGCGAAGCCCTCGAGCACCAGAGAGCTGCTCCTGGTTTCGCGGGGGGGGGGGGGGCTCGGCCGGGGGCGGCAGCCCTTTTGTCCGCAGGATGGCAGCGGCGCCACCGGCCAGCCCCATTACCGGCCCGGCCAGCCTCCCGGGGCGCCAGGGCTCCGCCGCAACTAACACCTTCCCTCCAAAACTGGGCTGGTCGGATGTAGTTCTCTCCTGCGCTCAGCTCTGCGCTGGGCGGCCGCTGCATTTTCCCTCCCCCAGATAGTCCCTCCCTCGCTCTCTCTCCGCTCCGCAATGCACGCCTGGCACCCTCCCCCTCCACAGTGGGCGGCGACCCGGCAGCTCGGATCAGATTCGCACAGCCAGCACTGTGAGAGAGAGAGTGAGCCAGGACCAGGTAGGGGCAGAGAGCTCCGAGTGCGCCCCCAAAAATGTTGCGCCCGGTGCGGCTGGCACCCCTTGCACCCCCCACGCTACGCCACTGGCTCACAGGCATACAGTCTCTGACATCACAGTTAGAAGCAATTGCTAGCCTTTTCCTTGAGTAACTGTGACTCTAAATGCTCTTTTAAAGCCATCCGAGTTGGCTTTAAAAGGCAAACAAATTTCTGGGCTCTTTAGGTCCACACCAAACCCAAGTAGCCATCTGCTGTAGCTCAAACTATGCAATCCTCTGTGTCAGCCAGAGCAATAAGTACACTGTAGTATGTTTCATGAATAGGAGGTCCTGACCCTCCTCTCTCTTTCTTTTAAATTCCTTTTTTTAAACAAAAAAAAAAAGAGTCTTTTGGCTACTTAAAAACCACCAAATTTATTATGGTATAAGGTTTTTGTGAACTCAAGGTCGCAGAAACATAAATTGAAATATTCGTTGGCAAGTATATTAAAGCGAAAATTGCAAGGTGGGAGCTGAACAACACTGAGGTGTGATAAGTGTGGTCAGTAATAATTAAGGCTTAAATGTTTGTTGTATTGGCAAACTTTTAACCTTTCACAGTAGCAGATTTGATTTTTCACAGCGCAGCTTCCTCTCTGAAAGTTGACCTTCATTTGTACATACCAAGGTGCATATATGAATTTTATACAGATTTGTGTCATGGTGGGCCTGTGGGCCTGAGTCTTTGAAGGCTCTAAATTGCATGTGGAAAATCTCAAAGTCAATCAGCACACTGTTGACTAATTCAAGGTAGGAGGCAACCAAGTCTGAAGACTTTTCAACCCCACTGATTTTAGCTGGAGAAAGTAAAGCATGTCTTTAACTTTCCCATTGACATCACATGAATGGAGTTCTTAACTTTGTCTGGATCATGCCCTAAATGTTGAGCAGTACTACTGTAGTAATTATCTTAGCAATAAATACTAGAAGAGCAGTTATCTATAGTAGCTGAAACAACAAGGAGTTCTATGACACCTTTAGGACTAACAAATTTGTTATAGATTTAGGAATAGTTCACAGGGAGGGGCACTATGTTGTCTCTCACCTGGCCTCCAGGTCTCTGCAGTGATACTGGCCAGGAGGTTAGGTACACGCCGCCAGCATATTCAGCAAGTGTCCCTGAAAAAAAGGGACATTCCATTTTTTTACTGCAAGAGAACGGGGGCCATTTTGGTCACCACGACCTCATGCGATTTCACACCACAAATTCTCCTGGGGAAAAAATGCTTTTGGAGACTGTGATGTTACACGGCACCCCAAAACGTGTATTTTTGTGTGCGGTACCCAGGGGATGCGGGTGGCGCTGTGGGTAAAACCTCAGTGCCTAGGGCTTGCCGATTGCATGGTCAGCGGTTCGAATCCCCACGGCGGGGTGAGCTCCCGTCTTTCGGTCCCAGCTCCTGCCCACCTAGCCGTTCGAAAGCACCCTTAAGTGCAAGTAGATAAATAGGTACCTCTTTATAGCGGGAAGGTAAACGGCGTTTCTGTGTGCTGCGCTGGTGCTGGCTCGCCAGAGCAGCTTCGTCACGCTGGCCACGTGACCCGGAAGTGTCTTCGGACAGCGCTGGGCCCTGGCCTCTTAAGTACAACCCTAGAGTCGGACACGACTGGCCCCCTTTACCTTTTACCCAGAAAAGCATTCAAGGGGTGGGGAATTGTGGTGCAAAACAGTGCACCATTTTGCAATAAAAAATGGGAAGATGGCATCCGGGAAGATTGTGCCCTAGATTTTGCCATCCCCTTATGCACCAGCCCCGTCCACAGATATAGATTCCAAATATCTCAAAAGGGCTACAGTGAATAAGCACAATTCTATATAACAAACTAAAACTGGCTGTTTGATAAAGCCACCAAGGACAAGTGAGGGCAACGTAAATTAATAAGCAAACATTTTCACATGAAATGTTGGGAAACTACTGCATAGGGGACACACTTTGGGTTTCGCTTTTTTGACGCCGTCGGAAAGTGTTTTCAAAATCCAGTACTATCTTTGGCCTGTTTCAGAGCACTGACACACTGTGCTCAGTTATTCTGCACCCTACCAGTCTTCCCCCTCACAACCTAAGGAGACTAAACACCTCACTTTGGAAAACCCAGCAAATGTCAGCCTTTGCTGCTAACCCCTCTGGGAGCCATTAGCATTTTTAAAAAAGGAACCTAGTCTCAATTCCGCTTTGTCCCTTCCCAGAAAGCGGGAGTTTGTTTTTCCTTGTCTCTGAGTCAGGCCACTGTATTACTCCGAAAGCAAGTCTGAGCCCTTAAGTACAGCACATAATGCAAAGTTTATTAGAAAGGCCGAGGGGAACCAAATTAAGTCAAAAGCAAACAGCCTAGATAGCCTCATTCCTACTCTGCACAGTCACTTAATTTAAGCCTCATTTCTCCCCGCCTCTGTATATGGAACTTGGTTTTTCCCCAGTCAGCCTTTATTTAAAGGATTGGTTCTGAGGTACATTTTTTTAACCAGGAAAGTGCGAGGGAATGGGGGCAAGAGTCCATTAAAGCCACATAGGTGCTGACGCGTACGGTGTTGCATATTAGCCTTGGTAAGTGCTGAAACTCATGAGGCAAAAGCTAACAAGGATGATTTCCCACATCAGCTCACAGTAAATTTGCAAGAATATGGCAGGAGGACATCTCTCTCTTGCACTCTCCCTGACCTACACAATATTCTTATGTCGGTTTTAACTGCTGTGGAACCTTAGGAACAGCATTCACAAGACGGGTTGTTGAGAGACAGTTATTATAGATGGCCTGAGTAACCTCATGGAATGACCAGGCTGAGCGCTTTCGGGTTGCGCTCTGCGGCAACCCGGAAGTAACGAAGCACGTTTCGCTGCTCACGCATGCGCGGAAGTGGCAAAACGCAACCCGTGCACGCGCAGATGCACCGTCACATCTTATGTTCCATTCAAGATGTGAACAGGGCTCTGGAATTGATCTTGTTCGCATCCCGAGGTACCACTGTACCTTGAAGTCATAGCACTCTGACAGTGGGTCTAGGGCCAATTTCAGGTGGGCCTCAGTGCCACAACTTGCCCATTGACTTCTCATTTTTCTGCCCCAACCCCTAGCCATGCCATAGTTGGATGGACCACAGCTTTGGCTGGATCAGGGCCCGCACCAACAGGTCAACCAACGCTGAATAAAGGCAGATGGGAGACAGAGAAATTTTGGGTTGTGGGGCAGGGAGGAGGGATGGAAGATCTCTGAGGGGGATGGACTAGACAAGGAGTTTAAGGGAGGTGATAAAAGGTTAATATTTACTTCTATTATGAATAGAATAGAATAGAATAGAATAGAATAGAATAGAATAGAATAGAATAGAATAGAATAGATGTGAGAAGAAAGCAATGGGTGATGAAATTACAGAAGATGAATAGAAATACTTTGGGAGGCATGTGGGAAGGGGAAAAGTATAAAAGAAAACCTTTCTCAATGTAGAGCCTCTGGGTCAGTGAATTCTGACTTAAATGGGGAGGGGGAGTTGCAAATGTTTATATTTCAATTAGTGAGGATTAAGCTATGGAACTCCTTCCCACGAGGAAAACACAGTGACAAAAAATTTAGCAATTTCAGAAAATGGATTAGATATTAGTAGGAAATGATGTCCATATCTGACAGCTGCTTATGTCAAACTCTGCTTCTACTGTCTATCGTTTGGTGACAGGCTCTGCCCCCGCAGCACTATTTTGTGGGTGGTAGGTCTCAGTCACTTTCAGACACCTCACATGGGCCCCAAGGGCAGAAAGTTGCCATAGAGTATATAAGCAAAGCTTTATAGTAAAAAAGAAAAAGAAAAAGCAGGATCAATATGCTTCTCTGACTTTGTTCTCTGCACTATAAGGGTGGTTTCTATCTTTTGAGGGATGCCAAGGCTGCTTTGAATATCTCCACATGGCAGCCACATGCTATACACCACTTCACATGCAGAAGCTGACATGAAATGGATTGTGAAATTTCCTCAATGCCACCAGCAATTTCCCCTTCCGTGTTTAAGATATACTATCGCCCTTGGATTTATTTTGAATGAGTGTGTGATTTTTATGTATTTTTTAAAACCTGATTTTGTCGTAAACCGTTCTGTGTGGCTTGTGTAAAGGATGGTATATAAATAATCTAAATACCTCAAGGGCACAACTGTTAAAAAAAGAGAGACTTCCTTGCTGCCTCTGCTTTCTGCTTTAGTTTCCTCCTCATTATTCTAAGTCTTAATCTTCACACTTTCTATACGAACATCCTTCATGTTACAGGGATGTGTTTTCACCCAGAAACAGTGGTGCCGTGATAAATTTTTGAAGCGCAAAAGCTCATCGTGGCAGCCCTTATTATAGCCATTTCATCAAGAAGTGTCCAAAAAATACAGGCATCTGTGTTGATCCACATCACCAGAAAGAGCAGCCAGCCATACAAACAGCACAACATCCAATTTATTAAGGTTAAGTGACAGTCATAGAATAGAGAACTGACAAAGGAGGGTATATTAGTTAGCATGTTGAAATGGGGTCAAGGTGTGCATGGGTCCTAAGACTCGCCTTGCATCTGAGTCTGCACGTTTTCCGAAATTCTAATTTATTTCTGAATCATCTCTCTTCTCTCTTCACTTCAATCTGTGTTTTGGGTTTCAAGCCACTCTGCGTAGAACAAGCTCTGTCTTTCCCCATAATGTGGAATATAAACCTGACTTTTCCCCCTTCTGTGAGCCAAAGTGAATGAAATTTGCAGGCACGAGAGTCCCTCCAGAATGAAATGAAGCCTGCCAAACCCAGGGGATTTTTAAGGGCAATGAAGGAGGATAATTCTCACCCATAATCCCTTAAGGGGTGTGTGTATTTTTGCATATATCTATACATCCATAACAATATCTATGTCTACATTTATCATCTATCTATCATCTATCTATCTATCTATCTATCTATCTATCTATCTATCTATCTATCATCTATCTATCTATCTATCTATCTATCTATCTATCTATCTATCATCTATCATCTATCTATCTATCTATCTATCTATCTATCTATCTATCATTTATCTATCATCTATCTATCATCTATCCATCTATCCATCCATCTATATAAACTGCAACTCTCCATCACCTCTTCCTGTCTGGTGTTTCCAATAGATCTTACATTGTGAGGCTGTCCAAAATGTTGTCTGTGGAGTTCTAAAGAGCTCTTGCTTTTTGTTAAAGCAAAGTAGGGTTTAAAATAAATAAATAGATCTTAATTTAAGTTTTAAACTCTTTTTTAAATCCCTTCCAATCGGGATTCAGGCCTCATCATGGGACTGAAACTGCCTTGGTCGCGCTGGTTGATGATCTCCGGCGAGCTAGGGACAAAGGTGAGAGTTGTTTCCTAGTTCTGCTGGATCTCTCAGCGGCCTTTGATACAATCGACCATAACATCCTTCTGGACCGTCTAGAGGGGCTGGGAGCCGGGGGCACTGTTATACGGTGGTTCCGCTCCTTCCTCCTGGGCCGTGTTCAGAAAGTGGTGGTGGGGGATGAGTGTTCAGACCCCTGGGCCCTCACTTGTGGGGTGCCTCAGGGGGAACCTCTCCCCCATGCTTTTTAACATCTATATGAAGCTGCTGGGAGAGATCATCAGGGGGTTTGGACTGGGTGTCCATCAATATGCAGATGATACCCAGCTCTACCTCTCTTTCAAATCAGAACCAGTGAAGGCGGTGAAGGTCCTGTGTGAGTGTCTGGAGGCGGTTAGAGGATGGATGGCGGCTAATGGATTGAGGCTGAATCCTGACAAGACAGAAGTACTGTTTTGGGGGGACAGGGGGCGGGCTGGTGTGGAGGACTCCCTGGTCCTGAATAGGGTAACTGTGCCGCTGAAGGACCAGGTGCGCAGCCTGGGAGTCATTTTGGACTCACAGCTGTCCATGGAGGCGCAGGTCAATTCTGTATCCAGGGCAGCTGTCTACCAACTCCACCTGGTACGCAGGCTGAGACCCTACCTGCTTGGACTACTGCAATGCGCTCTACGTGGGGCTACCTTTGAAGGTGACTCAGAAACTACAACTAATCCAGAATGCGGCAGCCAGACTGGTGACTGGGGGCGGCCGCCGAGACCACATAACACCGGTCTTGAAAGACCTACATTGGCTCCCAGTACGTTTCCAAGCACAATTCAAAGTGCTGGTTTGACCTTTAAAGCCCTAAACGGCCTCGGCCCAGTATACCTGAAGGAGCGTCTCCACCCCCATCGTTCTGCCCGGACGCTGAGGTCCAGCGCCGAGGGCCTTCTGGCGGTTCCCTCATTGCGAGAAGCAAAGCTACAGGGAACCAGGCAGAGGGCCTTCTTGGTAGTGGTGCCTGCCCTGTGGAATGCCCTCCTATCAGATGTCAAAGAGATAAACAACTACCTGACATTCAGAAGACATCTTAAGGCAGCCCTGTTCAGGGAAGTTTTTAATCTGTGATATTTTAGTGTATTTTTGGGTTCTATGGAAGCCGCCCAGAGTGGCTGGGGAAACCCAGCCAGATCGGTGGGGTACAAATAATAAATTATTATTATTATTATTATTATTATTATTATTATTATTATTATTAACCCTTCTGTTACTGTGCTTTAATAACAACAGTCTAGAGCTCTTCACAGAGTTTTGCATGCTATGTTTAGGACAGCCTCACTTCTTGCAACGACCATGTTCCAGATACTGAATTATTCTGCACAGAGAACTACAGAAACAATCAAGCGGCAGAACAAAGCAAGGTTTTGTAGGAAACCTGGTCTGACTTTGGGAAAGGCAGGTGTTACTGACCATGTTTCAGATTGGGAGGGGGAAAGGCCACCCCCAAAGTCACCTCAACTCACCTTGTTCTTCAATCCCCACACAGAGCTTAAGTGCACTGTTAGAATGGGGAGACCTAGACTCACATTCTGGATCAATCATGAATGCAATCCTATGCATAGTTATCTGGGAGTAAGCTCCATTAAACCTGTTAGGTTTAACTTGAAAATCACACTGAGCGTTAACGATATATCTCCAGCCAGCTGGAACGTAGCCTTTCACTTTTAATTAGAAATGCAAAAAACCTCACAAAGAAGTCTTCCCATTTAAGATGTTAGCATCAAGTAGGAATCCCATCAAAGGAAATAACTGCTCAGCTTCTGCTTAATTCTTTTCCTCATTGACTTCCTCTATCCTAATCTGCAACATATAACAGTAAAAACATGAAATCTCAATATCACCTCATCCACTTGCTGGAACAAAGGAAGTCCATCAGTTACCTGGTGTTCTGATAGATGATGTCATTGGTCCTGCTCTGGAAAAAAAGTTGCACACATGCCCTTACAGTTCCTGCTTCACCAGTATCACTGCACAGCTAGGTAAAGGTAAAGGGACCCTGACCATTAGGTCCAGTCATGACCGACTCTGGGGTTGTGGCGCTCATCTCGCTTTATTGGCCGAGGGAGCCGGCGTACAGCTTCCGGGTCATGTGGCCAGCATGACTAAGCTGCTTCTGGCGAACCAGAGCAGTGCACGGAAACACCATTTAACTTCCCACCGGAGCGGTACCTATTTCTCTACTTCGAACTGCTAGGTTGGCAGGAGCAGGGGCCGAGCAATGGAAGCTCACCCCGTCACGGGGGTTCGAACCGCCGACCTTCTGATCAGCAAGTCCTAGGCGTCCCTCACTGCATAGCTAAATACAGCTAAATATAGCTAAACAGATGGATTACACAACAAGCTCCCAACGGTTTTAGTATGGCGACCTACAAGTCCATATTTACTTGGCATGGTGTCCCATTGATTCATTGTTCCATGAATTTTGGACCATAGCTCTTTGGCAGCCATTGGTTTCATGCACTTCAACTGCACACTTGCCAGTTTTATATCCATGACTTGAGACATCCGAGCAATAATTTACTAAACACCTATGAGCACCTTGCGGTGAACCATTTCCAGATCTCCTGCCTGCCAGCACAGAGCTTTTTCCAAGCGTTAAAACAGAATACTTGAGCCTTTCCAATGTTAGGTTCCAAGTGTCGAACATGGCATTACAATATGCCAACAAAACAAAAGTTGGAAGAGGCATTCGTCGTATCATTTAAAAAGTAATAATTAGTTGGGTTCGCTGATAAAGCCAAGATCTATTTGCACAGGCTGCTTGACCCAAAGTTTGAGACATGTTGCAGTTCACCATTGTATAGCAAAAGAGACATATGTAATGCTGTGCAAGCTCACAGCTCAATGCAGCCTCCATGCTCAGAGGCTATGAATACCAGCTGCTGGGAAGAAAACAATGGGGAAAAGGCTGTTTTAATGTTCTTCTGCAGGCTTCCCAGCACCATCTGCCTGCCACTCTTACCAACAGGACGCCTGGCCCTTAGTTTGATCTAGCAGAGCTATTTTTATGATCTTCCACGCAATATCCTACATGGACACCCATGTAAGAAATTTGCCGTCATTGAAGCAGCCCTGAAAGGATGCCATTTGAGTCAAGATAAGAAGTCGTGCAAGAAGAAAAGGCATTTCCTTCAAAGATCATCAAACAATGCAGCTACTTTGTTTCTTCTATAGATAATAGTTGAAAACCTAATAAAGGAGACATGTTGTTGTTGTTTTATCGCAGAGCTTTCGAGCACTTTCCCCTAACCGCAATCAAGAACAGATTAATCTTATTAGTCTTTATGCTCTTCATAAAATGATATTAGGCTTTCATTAAAGGCATCAAATGGGTTTTGATAACATCTATTGGCTGCCGTCCTCGTAAAGATTGCTGCTTCATCAAAGAGCTTTGAGGTTCTTCCTGAGAACGGCACACAAAAGGCTAGATTTTTACTTTTATTTGTCTAAATACAGCCTCGTTCTCTGCCTTGCATCTTTCCCACAGACCAAAACCAAAGGAATGATACCAGATTTCTGTGACTGTGGACTTGGGACCAAACCAGGCACAATGTGGGAAATCTGTCATCAATCTCCCCACATCTTTTACTTTGATGGTAAGCATTTGGATTGGAGGCATGGGGGACTGAGAGAGGGGAAGATTAACCCCAGTTCCTCTGCACCATTCTCTGACTTAGATTATCCCTTGAAATGATCTATCTGTCTTTTCCCAACTCCAATGCTTGCAGCAGTTGGGGGTGCTGCAATTTAAGATTGTTGTTGTTTAGTTGTTTAGTCGTGTCCGACTCTTCGTGACCCCATGGACCAGAGCACAACAGGCACTCCTGTCTTCCACTGCCTCCCGCAGTTTGGTCAAACTCATGCTGGTAGCTTCGAGAACACTGTCTAACCATCTCGTCCTCTGTTGTCCCCTTCTCCTTGTGCCCTCCATCTTTCCCAACATCAGAGTCTTTTCCAGAGAGACTTCTCTTCTCATGAGGTGGCCAAAGTCTTGGAGCCTCAGCTTCAGGATCTGTCCTTCCAGTGAGCACTCAGGGCTGATTTCCTTCAGAATGGATAGGTTTGATCTTCTTGCAGTCCACGGGACTCTCAAGAGTCTCCTCCAGCACCATAATTCAAAAGCATCAATTTTTCAGTGATTAGCATTATTTATGGTCCAGCTCTCACTTCCATACATCACTACTGGGAAAACCATAGCTTTAACTACTGTATACGGGCCTTTGTTGGCAAGATGATGTCTCTGCTTTTTAAGATGCTGTCTAGGTTTGTCATTTCTTTTCTCCCAAAATTTAAGATTAGAAAATGACTATTATGATTGTAGCTAATAGGTAAGATTTCTGGCCTTCCTCAAAATCTCATCGAAATGTTTTGCGGAGGGATGACCCACACCTTGTTGCCACCACCATACCCTGCAAGTGTCCCGGAAAAACCAGGACATCATGTTTTTTTCCAGTGCCAGCACAGTGGCAATTTTGGGCACCATGATCTCATGCAATTCCATGCCATTATCTCTCTCTCCCCCCCCCCCCCGGAAAAGTACTTTGGGTGGGCCAAAATCTCATGCAGCACCCCAAAACCACACATTTTCAGGTGCCATGAAAACACAGACCCCAGAAGACTGCATCTTTTGGGCTCCATGATCTCGCACAGGCCACGCGACTTGCCTGGGAGCATGGATGGGAAGACCCTGATATTGGGACTCAACATGTTGGAGGATACAATACTGCTATTGGGTGAAGTTTGCATGTGACATAAATTGCATCCAAGGTGACTGTGTGTGTTGGATTGATCCAGAGGCAGAATCGTTCCATAAACACACTGTCTCTGTTCAGCAGAAGCGAGCCTCTGGTGTCAGCTAAGGCCTCATTATCATGCAAGACGTTGGGAAGAATAATTGTGAAAGTGGAGTGGGTTGGGGCTGGCACCAAGAAGTCAGGGAGTGAAAAAGCACAATGCTGGGAACTGCAGTGAGGAAAAATATCATGAGACAGAAACACCTGTCAAGCTGTCAGCTCTTTCCCCCTGCCTTTTGTGTGAAGAAATGTGACAGTTATGCTCCCATTCGCAAAGAGAGGTGTTAAGAGGAAAAAGGAAGCCAGGTTGTCAGAAATCCACTGTTTTCCAAGTACAACAAGGATCATCATATGCTCCTTTGTAGATTGCCTGGACCTTGAGTGGCAAGCCATGCCCTGAAAGGGCTCAAGCAGAGAAAGGAGACAAATTGTATTTTAAACGAGGAGTTCTCTAAAGGGGACTGATAGTAATATCCCTTGACTTTCCCTACTCATTATCCTATGCCTAATAATTCGGGCCAGCTCTAAACATTTGGATTCCCAAACTGGTTCAGTCTAAAGTCCCACCCTGGGACAAGCTATGGCAATTTCACCTCCCAACCATATTTCCCCTTCACCCAAGATCCAGCCTTCTCTTTTGCTTTCCCTCATCCTCTTATGAAATCATAGACTTGTAGAGTTGGAAGGGACTGCAAGGGTCATCTAGTCCAACCCCCTGCAATGCAGGAATCTCAATTAAAGCATCCATGACAGGTGGCCACCCAACCTCTGCTTAAAAACCTCTAAGGAAAGCCATGGTCTTCCCAGTAGTGATGTATGGAAGTGAGAGCTGGACCATAAAGAAGGCTGATCACCGAAGAATTGATGCTTTTGAATTATGGTGCTGGAGGAGACTCCTGAGAGTCCCATGAACTGCAAGAAGATCAAACCTTTCCATTCTTAAGGAAATCAGTCCTGAGTGCTCACTGGAAGGACAGATCGTGAAGCTGAGGCTCTAATACTTTGGCCACCTCATGAGAAGACTCGACTCCCTGGAAAAGACCCTGATGTTGGGAAGGATTGAGGGCACAAGGAGAAGGGGATGACAGAGGACGAGATGGTTGGACAGTATTCTCGAGGCTATGAACATGAGTCTGGCCAGGCTGTGAGAGGCAGTGGAAGACAGGAGTGCCTGGCGTGCTCTGGTCCATGGGGTCACGAAGAGTCAGACACGACTAAACGACTAAACAAGGAAGGAGAGTCTACCACCTCCTGAGGGAGACCATTCCACTGTTGAATAACCCCTACTGTCAGAAAGTTCTTCCTGATTTTTAGTTGGAATCTCCTTTCTTGTAAGTTGAATCCCTTGGTTCAGGTCCTTGGTTCAGCAGCAGAAAACAAATTTGCTTCATCTGATTGCTATTATTATTATTATTAATTAAATTTGTATACTGCCCTATACCCACAAGTCTCAGGTTGGGTCTCATCTTCCAAGGTATAGTCCTTGAGCTATTTAGAGATGGCTATCACATCTCCTATCAGTCTCCTCTTTCCCAGGCTAAACATACCCAGTTCCTTCAACCATTCCTCATAAGTCTTGGTTTCCAGACTCTTGATCGCCTTGGTCGCCCTCACTGTTATCTATCCTCACTGCTCCATCCACAGCCCGACTCTCATAGAATCATAGAGTTGGAAGAGACCACAAGGGCCATCGAGTCCAACCCCCTGCCTAGCAGGAAACACCATCAGAGCACTCCTGACATATGGTTGTCAAGCCTCTGCTTAAAGACCTCCAAAGAAGGAGACTCCACCACACTCCTTGGCAGCAAATTCCACTGTCAAACAGCTCTTACTGTCAGGAAGTTCTTCCTAAGGTTTAGGTGGAATCTTTTTTCTTGTAGTTTGGAACCATTGCTCCGTGTCCACTTCTCTGGAGCAGCAGAAAACAACCTTTCCACTCCTCTATGTGACATCCTTTTATATATTTGAACATGGCTATCATATCACCCCTTAACCTCCTCTTCTCCAGGCTAAACATGCCCAGCTCCCTTAGCCGTTCTTCATAAGGCATCGTTTCCAGGCCTTTGACCATTTTGGTTGCCCTCCTCTGGACACGTTCCAGTTTGTCAGTGTCCTTCTTGAACTGTGGTGCCCAGAACTGGACACAGTACTCCAGGTGAGGTCTGACCAGAGCAGAATACAGTGGCACTATTACTTCCCTTGATCTAGATGCAATACTCCTATTGATGCAGCCCAGAATTGCATTGGCTTTTTTAGCTGCCGCGTCACACTGTTGGCTCATGTCAAGTTTGTGGTCAACCAAGACTCCTAGATCCTTTTCACATGTACTGCTCTCAAGCCAGGTGTCACCCATCTTGTATTTGTGCCTCTCATTTTTTTTTTGCCCAAATGCAATACTTTACATTTCTCCCTATTAAAATTCATCTTGTTTGTTTTGGCCCAGTTCTCTAATCTGTCAAGGTCGTTTTGAAGTGTGATCCTGTCCTCTGGGGTGTTAGCCACCCCTCCCAGTTTGGTGTCATCTGCAAATTTGATCAGGATGCCCTTGAGTCCATCATCCAAGTCGTTGATAAAGATGTTGAATAAGACCGGGCCCAAGACAGAACCCTGTGGCACCCCACTAGTCACTCTTCTCCAGGATGAAGAGGAACCATTGATGAGCACCCTTTGGGTTCGGTCAGTCAGCCAGTTACAAATCCACTGAGTGGTAGCATAGTCAAGTCCGCATTTTACCAGCTTCTTTACAAGAATATCATGGGGCACCTTGTCAAATGCCTTGCTGAAATCAAGGTAGGCTACATCCACTGCGTTCCCTTCATCTACCAGGCTTGTAATTCTGTCAAAAAACGAGATCAGGTTAGTCTGACATGACTTATTTTTCAGAAATCCATGCTGACTATTGGTGATCACAGCATTCCTTTCTAGGTGCTCACAGACTGTTTGCTTAATGATCTGCTCCAGAGTCTTCCCTGGTATTGATGTCAGACTGACTGGGCGGTAATTATTTGGGTCCTCTCTTTCCCCCTTTTTGAAAATAGGGACAACATTTCCCAGTCTGCCGGGACTTCGCCTGTTCTCCAGGAATTGTCAAAGATGACTGCCAGTGGTTCTGAGATCACATCTCCCTTGAACTGGGAAAATAATTGCTATGTTCAGTCTAAAGCACTATTGACATGGGCATCTTTATGACTGGGAAGCCACAGTGTCTGTGTCTGGACATTCCCTGCTGGACTAGCATCCTAGAGCAATGGCCAAATCTGGTAGATAGAGTGCACTTCCTAGGTGGATGCCATAGTGCCCTGGAATGTGGATCCACACAAGCCCTGAAAGCCTGCCCCATCACTTTCGTTTCTTATCTCTTCCAAGTCTTTCATAGATGGGGTACATACTTTTGGTTTTATTTCATATTGAATTGGCATTATAGTTCATGTGTATAGTTTATAATAATTTGAGTTATTGTAAGTTACCATTTATATGCAGGTCATCGTTTCAATAATTCAATTGCAGTTTATGAAGCATTTCTGTATCCTTCTGCTGTGCTGAAGAAGAATTCCACGAAACAGTGGGTATATCCAGAATCACTGTTCACTACGACTGTTTGCGGACCACTTCAGCAGCGTTGGACGTCATAAAACAAAGCTTTACGGCTTGTTTTCACCAGATAAGAATCTGACCTATTGCTTCTCTCAGAGACTTGCATAGCCCACAAAGACTTTCAGAGACCTATAAGACTTATGTTTATTTGGTTCTATGTTTTCAAGAGAATCCATCAAGAGTGCATATTTTGTGACTTTCAGAGATTTAGAAGATTTCTGTTTATTTGGTTTTGCAGAGAGTGCATATTTCATATATTTCATATTGTTCAATGTTCTGTATAGATTATATAAAGAGCTTATATTGACATTGCATTGTTGTACTTGGTCATTGTGTTGCCTTTGGATATTACTGATATTTGTTTGCACAGGGGTTTAATTGTTTGGTTACTTATTGTCAAAGCAAGAAGTGGTCAGAGCCACCCTCCCCCCCCCCCGCCACCTCTTTCCCTCTTTACCTCTCAGAGATGGGGAGAGGGCAAAGGCACGGAAGTGTTTGATCTGAGCAAGGATTTGTGGGATGGGGTGGACACAGGGAAATGACACATCTCTTTCTGACCATTACCAGAGCTTCCTGCTCATGCTAGGAATCAGGCTGATAGTTGGACAGATTATGCCACCTAAACCTTCCAAAATAGGACAACGTCTGCTCCAAGGATTCCACCACCTTACCCCCTCCAGTCCTCTTTAATCCCAACCTTATCCTTGTCCCAGACCCTCCTAGGGTCCCTATTTTCCAGGGACAGCTTCAGTCGCATCGACTCCCTTTCCCGGCATCAAAGGATTCATATAGGGGAGAAGTGATATGCATGTTTGGAGTGTGGAAAGAGCTTCAGCCACAGTTGCAGCCTTACCTTGCAGCAAAGATTGCACACAGGAGAGAAACCTTATAAATGTTTGGAGCGTGGCAAAAGCTTCAGTTGCAGCAGCTCCCTTACATTACATCAAAGAACTCATACAAGAGAGAAACCATATACCGTACATATTCGGAGTGTGGAAAAAGCTTCAGTTGCAGTAGAAGCCTTACTAGACACCAAATAACTCATACAGAGAGGAACTCTTAGAAATGTTTGGCGTATGGAAAGAACTTCAGTGACAAGGGCTTCCTTAAAGGGCTCCCTTAAACCATCCCAGTTTCTGATTTGATCCTGGAAGGTCCCACCTTTCCTTAGGGCGTCCCTATTTTCATTGGAGAAATGTTGGAGGGTATGGAGTTATCCAATTCCCGAGCTGTCTGAAGGCAGCCCTGTATAGGGAATGTTTTTTAATGTTCAATGTTTTATTGTGTTTTTATATATGTTGGAAGGTGCCCAGAGTGGCTGGGGCAACCCAGTGAGATATGTGGGGTATAAATAGTAGAATTATCATTATGGAATGGGACATCCCTATTTTCATCTGAGAAATGCTGGAGGGTATGTTGCCCTTTGCCTGGAAACTCTAGATTCAGTTCCGATTGACTCTTCATGATCATGCCCAAGGCTCTAAACAGGATCCTAAGAGCAAAGAACAGGCGCCGTGTGTCCAGAGAGGCCACAGCAGGCTCTGATGATTCCAGCAGCGTATGAGTAAAATTGCCACTATCTTATTTGTAATGTTTCAGGAGAAAGACATGAGAGGAGGGGAGTTTGTGGCTTTTCAGCAGTGACGTCATGGACACTGTGCAGTTGGTGCTTGTGACACTGGAGGAATCGTGCACAGCACGTACCAACAACATTCTCAGAAGTAAAATATGCAGTTTAGGAGAGATATTTTTAGAAAAGGGATTTGGAAAGACTGAGTAACAACCTCCAGGTTTGCCAGACTTGCCACTTGAGCAGCCTCATCATACATCAGCCACTTTCCAGTGAAGATTGTCATCTAAGGAGTCTACCAGGTCACTTCAAATGAAAACTCCCTATGAGGAATGATTGTCAACAAAAACTTTTACGGAGCTTAGTCTGAGAATAAAACCTGGTGGGAACTTAGGATCCTGTTCATCAAACCTGCACAGTTTGAGATCCACCTAATCAGATGCAGCATACTAGCCAGGTATGAAAGCCTATCAAGGCCTCAATAAAACTCTCATTTTTTGCTGCCTGCCTAGAACAGGGAGGCCGCCAAGCCATAGGCAGGTCACAAAATGTGTGAGTTGTGCTGGAAGTGCAACAGCAGATAACATTCAGCAGCTAACCAAGAGGCCGGTGGCAGTGTTGCTTAGTAGCAATGAGGCACAGTGGCATGTTCTTCAGTGAGGTAGTACATGCTCTGATTGGCTATGAGTTTTTTTCTTCTGTGTGCTTGATTGAATGTCTCCCTGCCCTGTACAAGGCCTGAGCCCAAAAGACAAACTTCTCTTTCCTTTCACCTCAGATTATGCTCTGCTTTTGTTCGCTTTGCTCAGTAACACGCTACCAGGATTCTCCTCTTTGCACTCCGTCAGAGTTATTTAAGTGACTTTACTAACAACTTGTGGGATGAGCTCAATTTGGTACGTGGCTATTATCCTTAAATCAATCTGGGAAAACCTTCAGACAATGTTTTCCTTCACTCTTGCACTTGCAGGGTCAATTTGAAAGGCAGGTTTGTATGAGTGCAAGTATCAGGTCCAGATTGACTTGCAACCCCATGCAGAAGGTTTGGGGGTGGGGTGTATCTTATGTATTTGTAAAGCTGTAGGAACCAAGCCAAAAGGCAAGCAGGAAAATTGACCTTCCTGTGTTCAAGGTCATATTATCTACAATGGGGCCGTTTTCTCGCTTCCCTGTTGCAGAAAGCATCTGCTAGTGAGCTTTCCCATAACCTCAGCCCTCCACCAAATTATCTTTCAGAATGCAAATTGTGTGCTCTAATAGCCTGTTCTAATCAGAGACCCTCAATAGCCCCCCCTCCCCTGTTTTTCCACAGCAGGTGGGAGAGAGAAGCAGAATGAATATAGAATGATACAATAAAAAAATCTGTTATGCACTGATGCCAGTGATTACAGGTCTTTGGAGCAAACAGCTGGTGCTGCCTCTGGCCTTTGAAGGGGGAAAAACTAACCAGATAATTATTTGCTATATTTCATTGGATCAGTTGCTTTTGCTCCAAAATAGGGAAGTTTTCACGTTACTCAGAACTCTGCAACATTCCAGGAGAGCTGTATCACCCGGTAACTTGCATAGTTCCTTGTCCCTGGTAGCCAGTCCAGCAGAAGATCTCATTCCACCTATTTTGGATCTCCCTGGTAGGTGACCAAACAAAGGGCTCATCCACACTTTGGTTTGACCACAGCTATTCAGGCTGGGTTTAAATGTCTCAGAATCACCACAATTGGCCAATTTATTGTTATTGTTATGTAAAAATGCTCCTAAAAGTATACAAGGAAGCTGCCTAATTGCAATGGCAAAACAAAACAGAATCCCGAAGGACATCTCTGTGGACACCTGCTGTCTCCTACATAATTTGTCAGCAGTGAACACTGTTGTGATCTTTGTTTTTCAGCCTTACAAAGGAATGTGTGCTTTTTAAAAACATTAAATTCCCAGAATCAGATGCCAATGTGCATGACTTCAAAGCAGAGAACAAAGGGCAAAATAAAGTCAACAGTGAGTGACAGGTCAGTTTTTAATTAATGCTTAATGATTTTTTTTGGGGGGGGTGAAATAGAGATATATATTTACTACCATATTTTTCGCCCTATAGGATGCACTTTTTCCCCTCCAAAAATGAAGGGGAAATGCGTGTGCGTCCTATGGGGCGAATGCAGGCTTTCGCTGAAGCCTGGAGAGCGAGAGGGGTCAGTGCACACCGACCCCTCTCGCTCTCCAAGCTTCAGGAGAGCCGCAGCGCCAGTCCCACAAGGTCGGGGGACAGCGGGGAGGCGGAACGCCGCCATCCCGCTGTCTCCCGATGTGGTTTGGAGGCTGACGGCGGGGAGACGCATGCTTCTCCCGGCCGCCAGCCCCGCAAGCTCCAGGGACAGCGGGGAGGCGCAGCGTGTCTTCCCGCTGTCCCCGGACCTGGTCTGCAGGCGGGCGCCAGGGAGAAGAGCTCTTCTCCCCGCCGCCAGCCCCGCAAGCGCCTGGGGGGGAAATAATATTTTTTTCTTTATTTCCCCCCCAAAAAACCTGGTGCGTCCTATGGGCCAGTGCATCCTATGGGGCGTCCTATCTCTATTTCCACTCCCCCAAAAATAGAGACATATATTTACTCCTGAATATATATTCACTTGGGATGTGGATGGCACTGTGGTCTAAACCTTAGAGCCTAAGACTTGCCAGTCAGAAGGTCGGCAGTTCGAATCCCCGCAACGGGGTGAGCTCCCATTGTTTGGTCCCAGCTCCTGCCCACCTAGCAGTTTGAAAGCACGTCAAAGTGCAAGTAGATAAATAGGTACTGCTCCGGCGGGAAGGTAAACAGCGTTTCTGTGCGCTACTCTGGTTCGCCAGAAGCGGCTTAGTCATGCTGGCCACATGACCTGGAACTGTCTGAGGACAAATGCTGGCTCCCTTGGCCTATAGAGCAAGATGAGCACCGCAACTCCAGAGTCGTCCGCAACTGGAGTTAACGGTCAGGGACCCCTTTACCTTTATATACAGTGGTACCTCGGGTTAAGTACTTAATTCGTTCTGGAGGTCCATTCTTAAGCTGAAACTGTTCTTAACCTGAAGCACCACTTTAGCTAATGGGGCCTCCTGCTGCTGCCGCACCGCGGGAGCACGATTTCTGTTCTAATCCTGAAGCAAAGTTCTTAACCCGAGGTACTATTTCTGGGTTAGCGGAGTCTGTAACCTGAAGCGTATGTAACCTGAAGCGTATGTAACCTGAAGCGTATATAACCCGAGGTACCACTGTATTCACTACTCTCTTCTTCTGTATAGTTGACCAAATCCCAGCTGTATTTCAGGCAGTGTGCATTTATCGGAAATGTAATCACAAAACAATCTTGTTGTTTCAAAAGCCTTTGAGAGTGTATGAACGGGTGGGGTGAGGCCTCTAATATCAGCTGGCAGTCAGCAGGAGGAGGCTCCCTCACTTCCTTACATGTGATAAGTGAATGCTTTCGGCCGTGCAAATCATATGATTCCTGTGAACAATTTCCAGCTCACATAGTCAAGAGAAGTATGGCTCTGGTTTTGCTCCATGTGAAGAGAGAGTGACGCCACTGCATTCTTTCGTTTCAGAAGCGCAAGCATGACCAGAGGCAAGTTTGTATCTTGATCAACGTGCCACAGAGCATAATGAATGGGCAGCCGGCAGCCCTTAGTCACCTCCTGTTGTCATTTCCTGGGAGGAGCTGACCACCCCTTTAAAAAACCTTGCATTTCCTCAAACCCTCATTCTGCAAGTGACTTTCAAATTTCCCTCTGCAAGCTTTCATTTCAAGCAACTGGCAAGAGTGATTTGTCCATTCTCCAGCAGTGCACTGAACAGAAAGAGAGGGAAGAGGGTGGTAGAAAGTGTAGGAGAAAAAATATGGGTTTTGCCCACTTCTGGGGCTGTCCACCACAGGGCTATAGAGCCCTGCCCACAGCCAGGATGGGACCTCCAACACACTACCTTCAAGAGAATATGACTCTCCAAGGACACATGATTCTCCACCCTGCATTGCAGGGGGTGGACTAGATGACCCCTGGGTTTCTTCAAACTTTATGATTCTATGATTCTACCCCTGCCACTCCAATTTAGATGACACTAGAAAGTGAGTTTGATACTCTGTTTTTTAACTAACGATAGTGAGAGCAAATCACAGTTCCCCAGTTTTGGAAATGTTGAGGAACTATGGAGTGGTTAAAAGTAAACTAGAACTTGTCAGCCTCCCCTTTGCATGCATGAAGGAAGAGAGGAGAATAGTGGGTTTGTAGGAGACCCTAAGCTTAGGTGGACTATGGCTTGGAGAAAAGACAAATTAGAAGAAGACAAGAGTCAAAGAAGTACATAGTTCTGAGAGGCCAAACACTGGCTTTCTGCTCCTTCCCGATGCCACTGGGCACTATAATTTTCTTTGGCACTGCATGAGTTCCTTTCTGTTTTGCTCAGAGTGACCAGCAGTAACCTTTGGCAAACAAAAGCAAGCTGTCAACAAAGTATGCAAAAGTTTACCGATGAGTCCGTGGGACAACAGAGATGGAAAAACACTGCCAAATATAAGCTGCTCTTGAGATTCCCTCTTCCAAGATACCCTGCTCCTTCAAGGCACCTACTTTTAGAAGAAACACAGAACAGCTTCAGGAGAGAGCCCGGCTCCTGCATCTTTTCCAGGTTTAAAGGGAAGATTTTATACTTCTGGTTTCCAAGTCACAATTACAGAAAAAGCTTCCAGGTCTGTGGGCGACAGGCGCCTCAAGTCACTCTAAATGTGATTACCAAAATCTAATAGAAAGCACTTTCTGACACACAGTGATTTTTTCTGAAGCACTTAGGAAACCCTCAAGCTCATTTTGTCTGTGTCGTTTATACATCAGCCGTTAAGGAGTTAGCAAAATGCAGACAGGCTCATTTCCCTTTGGGGTCCTTAAAGGGGTTTATCTGTAGCCAGTCACCCTGCAGCTCCTGAAGATGGAACCAGGAGCGCCCCCAAATGAAAAACCCCAGAGTTTGATCTGAAGGCATATTAGACTATCAGTTTGCTTATGCCAAGCAGATCTAGGTTTGGCCAGTGCTTGGATGAGTGACTGGTTTGGGAGCCACATTTCTACTCCCTTGAGTTCCATTACATGAGATAAAGGTAAAGGGACCCCTGAACATTAGGTCCAGTCGTGACTGACTCTGGGGTTGCGGCACTCATCTCGCTTTATTGGCTGAGGGAGCTGGCGTACAGCTTCCGGGTCATGTGGCCAGTATGACTAAGCTGCTTCTGGTGAACCAGAGAAGTGAATGGAAACACCGTTTACCTTCCCGCCGGAGTGGTACCTATTTATCTTTCACTTTGACATGCTTTCGAACTGCTAGGTTGGCAGGAGCAGGGACCGAGCAACGGGAGCTCACCCCGTCACGGGGATTCAAACCGCTGACCTTCTGATCAGCAAGTCCTAGGCTCTGTGGTTTAACCCACAGTGCCCCCCGCATCCCCACATGAGATAGATGGCATATAATTAAAAATATAAAAATGCCATATCACAATCTGTTCTTTTATTCATTTTCTAAAGTAGTCTGTTGTGAGATGGAGGTTCATGGTCATGGTCTGCTACATATTCTGTTGCTCATCCAGAACTAGGTAAAAGGTAAAGGATCCCTGGATGGTTAAGTCCAGTCAAAGGTGACTATGAGGGAGCTGGCGTTTGTCTGCAGATAGCTTTCTGGGTCACGTGGCCAGCATGATTAAACAGCTTCTGGCACAACAGGACACCGTGATGAGTGCCAGAGTGCACGGAAACACCATTTACCTTCCCGCCAGAGCGGTACCTATTTATCTACTTGCACTGGCATGCTTTCGAACTGCTAGGTTGGCAGGAGCTGGGGCAGAGCAACGGGAGCACCTGCAACTTTTCCAGGTTTATTTAAAAGGCAACTTCTGGTTTCCAAGTCTCATTTACAGAAAAAGCTTTCAGGTCTGTGGACGACAGGCGCCTCTAAATGTAATTACCAAAATCGAACAGAAAGACAGAGCAACGGGAGCTCTCTTCATTGTGGGGATTCGAACTGCCAACCTTCTGATCAGCAAGCCCAAGAGGCTCAGTGGTTTAGACCACAGTGCCACCAGGAGGGGCTAATGGGGTGTTCCCCAGATGTTGTTGGACTCCAACTCCCATCAGCCCTAGCTAGCACAGCCAGTGGTGGAGAATGATGGGACTTGGAGTCCAATGACATCTGCAAGGCAGCACAATGACTGCTCCCTGAGTTATATGCATTCCTGTTAAATGCACTGCACAAAATCAACATTGTACAACTCAGGCCCTAAAATGGGGAAACCAGTGCCCATGCCTTATGTTTTATGGTACGTGGGAGCCAAGTATGCGGTTTGACGTCTGGCCTTCCTTTGTTGCAATCTCTGGTGGCTCAAAGGAATAATAAGCTTTCCTCATACCCCTATTGTGTTGTATGCAAACCATGCATGGCATTCATTGGTGGGCTTGAGGAAGAGAATGAGGCTGGATTAAAAGGGTCATCGTGTCAACCATTCTCCGCATGGGTTTGCCAGTGTACACAAAGTACAAGATGTCATATTTGGGGAAAGAGATAAGGGGAAATTCCCTCATGATCCACGCTGAAGAAGAAGAAGAAGCCTAACCTGTAATTTTTAAGTCATTACCAGCTGGCTTTATGTTTGCAAAAGGGTTTGTGGCATGCTCAGTTCTTGGTGGTTACTTCCTGGTGGTGACACTAAAGAGAATGAATGCCAGGCAAGCAATTCTGCTTTTGACTGACAATGAGCCAGACTTTGCTTTATAAGAGTAGGGTTTTTACAGATTGGAAAGACAAGGGGGAAAGGAATCATGACTGATGTTTTGGAGAAAATGTTTCAGAAAGGAGAGGGGGCTCGTTGTCAGTCAAAAGCAGAACTGCTGGCCTGATGTTTTTCTCTGCTGTACAGAGCCTGGTGTGGACAATACTAAACAAAATGTGCCCATGGTCCATCTGACTCAGCATAAGAACGCTTCTATGTCATTAAAGTCAAGAAGTCAACAAAACATATAAGGAAATACTTTTTTCAGAACCTACTACTAATCACTTTCATTGGGTGATGTCAAGTGTATGTGGGGGGGGAGTGCCTACATTTCTCTATTCCAGGGGTCAGCAACCTTTTTCAGCCATGGGCTGGTCCACCGTCCCTCAGGCCATGTGGTGGGCCAGACCCCACCGTCTCTCAGGCCATTTGGTGGGGGATGAACAAATTCCGGACACTGAGGTCCAGCGCCGAGGGCCTTCTGGCGGTTCCCTCACTGCGAGAAGCCAAGTTACAGGGAACCAGGCAGAGGGCCTTCTCGGTAGTGGCGCCCGCCCTGTGGAACGCCTCCCATCAGATGTCAAAGAGATAAAACAACTACTTGACATTTAGAAGACATCAGGGAAGTTTTTAATGTGTGACATTTTAATGTATTTTTAATCTTTGTTGGAAGTCGCCCAGAGTGGCTGGGGAAGCCCAGCCAGATGGGCGGGGTATAAATTATTATTATTATTATTATTATTATTATTATTATTATTATTATTATTATTCCTATGCCCCACAAATAAGCCAGAGATGCATTTTAAATAAAAGCACACATTCTACTCATGTAAAAACACCAGGCAGACGCCATGAACCCAGGAACCCAGAGACACATTTTAAATAAAAGGACACATTCTATTCATGTAAAAACATGCTGATTCCTGGACTGTCCGTGGGCCAGATTTAGAAGGCGATTGGGCTGCATCCGGCCCCCGGGCCTTAGGTTGCCTACCCCTGCTCTATTCCTCTAATTTCCCTCTTTCTTTTTTAAAAGAAAAAGTGAAATGATGTGCTTTCTTACATAGATTCCATCTGCTAAATTACGGTGCTGTCCAAAAATCTGAATTGGTTCACTACATTTATCGTATGCTGCCTCCTGTTGATTTTATCTGTTTTATTGTTACTGTTTTTACTGTTGCTATTGTCCATTTGGTTTTATTGTTCTAACCTTTATCGTGTGTCAATAAGTGGCTGAGTTGAAAAGTAGCTTATAAACTGTAATAAGAAAGCAAAACAAAAAAGGATTAGACAGATTCACAGTGGACCAGTTAATCCATTGCAGTTAGCTATGCTAGCTAAACCATGGTCAATAGACCTCTGCATACATATTCTGGTTCAGCTCCCAATCACCAAATAGTGACTCTTATTTGCAAATAAGAGTCCTTTATTCAGACAAATAGCAGTGCAGGTTGAACAAGCACAGGGTCCAGAAGTCAAGATCCCAAGGTCCAAGAGCAATGTAAGAGGTTCATAACTGAATCAAAGCTACAAAGATGTCCCAACAGCTTACGTGTCCCTCCTACCAATCTTTCAAAGATGTGGCAGGGCAAGCTCACTCATGGGACTAGTGCCATAAATCTGCTGCACATGCTCTTGATCCCACCTATGACAACTGTGCCTAGTTTTTGGTGCTAAGACTGTGTTTTCTCCCTCTGCCTCCAGCTCTGTCAACTGCTTCTGGCTGGTTGGGGCAGGAGAGGGAGCCAGAAGATCTGCTTCTCCCTCTCTAACATCTGAAGTCTCAAAGGGAGACCCTCTCACCTCCAACCCTAGTTTCCAGCTTTTCAATCCTCCATCTGTTCCTTCTTCCTCCTCCTCCTCCTGGTCTACCACTTTGGTTAGAACAAACCACAGTTCCTTGACTTCACTTGCAACACAGAACCGTGGTTATTTCAAAGTGAAATGGGAAACTTTCACTCTCCTCCTCTTGTGAGCAAAGGAGAGAGAGGAGGAATGTGTGAACGCAAGGCTCACCGTGGCTCATTCCCAATTTGAACTGGTCCACACACAAAAAGGAACACAGTGTCTGGGACTAGGGTATAATACAAGCAGAAAATAAAAATGCTTTGGCAATGGAAAAAGTCAAGATTGATGGGCCAGTGAAAGTGATTCAGCAGGCTCAATTCATTTTGCAGGATACTTATTGCAGTCATGGGACTAGGCCCTGGGTCAGGCTGTTGCTTAAGCATTCATTGCAAAAGATCATTGCTTCTTGTCCATTCATCAATGAATAAGTTAACTATGGTTCAATTTGCACATGGCAGAATTACACATGGAAACCTGACAGGTTCAGAAGAAGAGGAAAACCTTCTCTTCCTCCAGATGGTTTATATTTCATTATAGGTTCATATAAAAATATCCAGACACTCATCTTCTACTTGGACTTATCTAGAGTTGCTATATTGTGAAGAATCCATTTCTCTTTCCTGGACCGACTTCAATCTAACGCAGCACAGAGTCACCAGCTTGTTACCTTGAGAGTTCTCCCTTAGTGCATGTGGCCGATTAGACTGATGGCTCTCTCACTTTCTGGGCCAGCTCGTTCAGAAGGAAAGAGGCATTGCCATTACAAATCTGTTAACACCCTGGCGGATGAGATATGGCTTGTCAGGCAGAAAGAAATCAATCTCATTTCATTTCCGTCTCAATTTCCCTCCTTGGTGCCTACAGCCTTTGTGGAGATGCAAATCTATCATTAGCCTCGTCTGCATGACACCCCACATTCTCTTGTGTCTCGTTTTCTTTCCAAAATAGCCTTAAAAGGATCTCTGTTACACCATACAATGCTAAGTAATGCCGGGCACAATCTGTTGGCAAGGTCATTGTGTAGATGTGTGTGTGCACCTGGTTTACTGGAATGAATGGGGATTATTATGAAATAGCATGACCATTATGTAGCAATAACTGTATAGGAGATGATCTTGGTGGATTATGCCTGGTGTATGGACATGCAAAGCAGAACAAACTCTATACCATGGGTAGGCAAACTAAGGCCAATCACCTTCTAAATCCAGGAATCAGGGTGTTTTTACATGAGTAGAATGTGTCCTTTTATTTAAAATGCATCTCTGGGTTATTTGTGGGGCATAGGAACTCGTTCATTTTTATTTCTATTTTTCAAAATATAGCCCAGCCCCCCACAAGGTTTGAGGGACAGTGGACCAGCCCCCTGCTGAAAAAGTTTGCTGGCCCCTGCTCTATACAGTTGCCAAGTTGAGATATTAGGTTCCTCTAATGTTGAAAGTTCTAATGGAATTCCATCCTGTCTCTGCAGGCACTTTTCTTCAGGCCCCTGGCAGAACAGCCAAAGAGAAATCCTAATTTAATTACAGTGGTACATCGGGTTACATACGCTTCAGGTTACATATCCTTCAGGTTACAGACTCCACTAACCCATATATAGTACCTCAGGTTAAGAACTTTGCTTCGGGATGAGAACAGAAATCGTGCTCTGGCGGTGTGGCAGCAGCAGGAGGCCCTATTAGCTAAAGTGGTGCTTCAGGTTAAGAACAGTTTCAGGATAAGAACGGATCTCTGGAATGAATTAAGTACTTAACTCGAGGTACCACTGTCCTCTAGTTCAGGCTAGAAGGATGGCTCAGCCACCAGAAATGCAGAAATGTATGCATTTGTAAATACTACTAAGACAACCATCTGAGCCACTCAGAAAACCATAGAGCAGGGCCTTCTCAGTAATGGCACCCTGAATGTAGAATTTCCTCCCCTTGGAGATACAGTTGTCCTCCGCATTAACAGCTTTCAGACATCTAGTTAAGATGCACCTTTTTGCTGAGGTCTATGGAGGTGGTTGATTTAAGGTGAGTTCCTTTGTTGCTGTTCTACAAGGTTATCACATTCTTGCTTTAGGATGTTGATAAGGCTTAATGGTTTCTATATTTTATTTGGATTTTTTTTTTATTAAAAAAAGCAGTTTATATTCAAAGGAACCTCAGAGCACCAAGCAAAAAAGATAGAAATCAAACACAACAGAACAGGATTTCAGAAAACCTTGTACAAAGTAGAGGTCCAGTACTATACAAAAGAATATCAAACCATGTACAAAATAGATATCAAATGCAACACACACACACATGCTCACACAACGTCAAATAAGTATATAATGTAAAAATCAAATATAGTATAAAGGAAAAAAACAAAATACCACACAGAACTCAAAGACAAGCCAAATTACATACAGTGGTACCTCAGGTTAAGTACTTAATTCGTTCTGGAGGTCCGTACTTAACTTGAAACTGTTCTTAACCTGAAGCACCACTTTAGCTAATGGGGTCTCCCGCTGCTGCCGCGCCGCCGGAGCACGATTTCTGTTCTCATCCTGAAGCAAAGTTCTTAACCCGAGGTACTATTTCTGGGTTAGAGGAGTCTGTAACCTGAAGCGTATGTAACCTGAAGCGTATGTAACCTGAGGTACGACTGTGCATGTTTTCTGATGTACTTGTTGTACTATTAGTTGCAGTTTCCAGGTCATTCTGGTGAGACAGTCTGTGGGCAAGCAGGGTCTCAGCCTGCGTACCAGATGGAGCTGGTAAACAGCTGCCCTGGACACAGAATTGACGTGCACCTCCATGGACAGCTGCGAGTCCAAAATGACTCCCAGGCTGCACACCTGCTCCTTCAGGGGCACAGTTGCCCCATTCATGACCAGGGAGCCCCCCCACCCCCTGTCCCCCCAAAACAGTACTTCTGTCTTGTCAGGATTCAACCTCAATCCGTTAGCTGCCATCCATCCTCCAACCACCTCTAGACACTCACACAGGACCTTCACCGCCTTCACTGGTTCTGATTTAAAAGAGAGGTAGAGCTGGGTATCATCCACATACTGATGAACACCCAGTCCAAACCCCCTGATGATCTCTCCCAGTGGCTTCACATAGATATTAAAAAGCATGGGGGAGAGGACGGAACCCTGAGGCACCCCACAAGTGAGAGCCCAGGGGTCTGAACACTCATCCCCCAATACCACTTTCTGGACACGGCCCAGAAGGAAGGAGCAGAACTACTGTATCCTAGATCCTTCCAGAAGGATGTCATGATCGATGGTCTCAAAAGCCGCTGAGAGATCCAGCAGAACTAGGAAACAGTGACTTCTTAGCACCAATGAGGCTTTTGAACGTCTTTAAATACGCATGTGAAAACATTTTACTTGGCACACCAGTTCAATCTATAAGCAGTGCTTTGCCCTAATCCACTCTAGCAGTGATGCTAATCCCATAGACGTCTCCATCCACTTGTTTTTGCTGAGTCAATGGAATCTTTGCAAGCTGGTGCTTTCTGTTCCTCGGAAGGAAGCACTTCTCTGGGTGTTCAGTGGAAGAGGAAACCTTTGCCATTAAACCCCTTTCCTTTCCGTCACCAATGCAGTCAGCAGCCATATGCCCAGTCCTTGCCGTCCAGCTTGCACTTCCTGTTTTCCCTGCCGGAGATTCTTACTTGTATCTTTGGCTCACATTTCAAGAGTTCTCCGTCTTTGGGAGGGAGGGTATCCTGTGGAGAGCATCTGAAGAAGGGACAAAGCCTGCAGCTGTAATAATAAAAATCAGGGTGGGTTTGGTCCTCGTAAAGAGTTTTCTAAACTCAGTTGCAGTAAAGACCAACATGTAGATTCTGAAAGTCGCCAGCCTGCGGCCAAGGGATCATTGGATTGCACCACTGTGTTCGCTATAAAACAAAAAACTTTTGAACGGTTGCTTACAAGCCTTTGTGGACACGTGGAGAGACTGTGTCTTAGAGAAGGTGGCTATATAAGCAACTCCCAATTTATGTGGGGGTTATGTTCCAAGGCCAGTAGTGATGTATGGAAGTGAGAGCTGGACCACAAAGAAGGCTGATCGCCGAAGAATTGATGCTTTTGAATTATGGTGCTGGAGGAGACGCTTGAGAGTCCCATGGACTGCAAGAAGATCAATGGTTCCTCTTCATCCTGGAGAAGAGTGACTAGTGGGGTGCCACAGGGTTCTGTCTTGGGCCCGGTCTTATTCAACATCTTTACTTGGATGATGGACTCAAGGGCATCACTTGGATGATGGACGCAAGGGCATCCTGATCAAATTTGCAGATGAGACCAAGCTGGGAGGGGTGGCTAACACCCCAGAGGACAGGATCACACTTCAAAATGACCTTGACAGATTAGAGAACTGGGCCAAAACAAACAAGATGAATTTCAACAGGGAGAAATGTAAAGTATTGCACTTGGGCAAAAAAAATGAGAGGCACAAATACAAGATGGGTGACACCTGGCTTGAGAGCAGTACATGTGAAAAGGATCTAGGAGTCTTGGTTGACCACAAACTTGACATGAGCCAACAGTGTGACGCGGCAGCAATGCAATTCTGGGCTGCATCAATAGGAGTATTGCATCTAGATCAAGGGAAGTAATAGTGCCACTGTATTCTGCTCTGGTCAGACCTCACCTGGAGTACTGTGTCCAGTTCTGGGCACCACAGTTCAAGAAGGACACTGACAAACTGGAACGTGTCCAGAGGAGGGCAACCAAAATGGTCAAAGGCCTGGAAACGATGCCTTATGAGGAACGGCTAAGGGAGCTGGGCATGTTTAGCCTGGAGAAGAGGAGGTTAAGGGGTGATATGATAGCCATGTTCAAATATATAAAAGGATGTCACATAGAGTAGGGAGAAAGGTTGTTTTCTGCTGCTCCAGAGAAGCGGACACGGAGCAATGGTTCCAAACTACAGGAAAAAAGATTCCACCTAAACATTAGGAAGAACTTCCTGACAGTAAGAGCTGTTCGACAGTGGAATTTGCTGCCAAGGAGTGTGGTGGAGTCTCCTTCTTTGGAGGTCTTTAGGCAGAGGCTTGACAACCATATGTCAGGAGTGCTCTGATGGTGTTTCCTGCTTGGCAGGGGGTTGGACTCGATGGCCCTTGTGGCCTCTTCCAACTCTATGATTCTATGATTCTATGATTCTATGATCAAACCTATCGATTCTGTTGTTTTTTTTTAAATGATATTTTATTAAGTTTTTTAACAAGAAAAAGGTTGCAAAACAATAAACAAAAGACAAAAGAAAAATACAAAAACACAAAAGTACAAAAATACAAAAATTTTAAACACAGAAAGAAAAAGAGAAAAAAGTAAAAATTAAAATCCCTCGTTTTCTCACCATTTCTTTACTTATTTTCTTGACTTCTTCACACCTCCCTTTTTTGTATTCCATTTAAAAATTGATTCAGCAAATTCATACCCTCTTAATTTACCCTTAATTATTTATCCTCATTATAATCTCAAGTTTTCATCTAATATCAATCCATTCTTGTGTATTCTTATTTTACCTTATTACTAGAACCACTTAATTTCATTTCAACGTCATCAACATTCAAAAATTTTACAATATTTCTGTAAATAGATTTTAAATTTCTTCCAATCTTCTTCCACCAACTCTTCTCCCTGGTCTTGGATTCTGCCAGTCATTTCCGCCATTTCCATATAGTCCATTACTTGCATCTGCCATTCTTCCAAGGTGGGTAGGTCTTGTGTCTTCCAATGCTTTGCGATGAGTACAAACCTATCGATTCTGAAGGAAATCAGCCCTGAGTGCTCACTGGAAGGACAGATCCTGAAGGTGAGGCTCTAATACTTTGGCCACCTCATGAGAACAGAAGACTCCCTGGAAAAGACCCTGATGTTGGGAAAGTTTGAGGGCACAAGGAGAAGGGGACGAGATGGTTGGACAGTGTTCTCGAAGCTACGAACATGAGTTTGACCAAACTGCGGGAGGCAGCGGAAGACAGAAGTGCCTGGCGTGCTCTGGTCCATGGGGTCATGAAGAGTCGGACACGACTAAACGACTAAACAACAATAACAACATGTTCCAAGGCACCACACTTTTAAATGAAATTGTGTATATTTAAAGCACAATTTAAAAAGCCTGCAAACACCCTGTTCCGCCCCTTTTTGTGATGTTTATGTGACGTATCTGGGTTTGGCGTGATGCAAGTGTGAGCAGTCACACACATATTGGACACGCCTAAAACGGTCACTGTCTGTATTGCACAGCAAATGTGCATTCATCAAGAAGCTGCAGTAAGAGCGACGAAACACAGCTAGCACGCCCCTTTCAGAGAATTTTCATTTTCCCATTTGGTTTGCGATGTGATGTAAAATTGTGATTTCCCTCCAGTTTTGACTTCCCTTGAAATTGCCTGTGTGATCTGAAATGCGGTTGTGCAAGCGTCATGGGTGCTTATTAGGTAAGGGCCTATGATCTCACTGCCGCCCTGTGACAGAAGAACCTCGCCTTCTGCCATGCCAAAAACCTGTTTGAAAGGCCTTTTAAGGTTCTTTATTTTAAATTAAGAATTGTTTTTCTGCTCTTTACCACCCCGACTCACAGCACTTACATACTGTAGATATTTTGACAGCTAGACTTAATAACCCCCTTTAACTAAAAATTCCTTCCAGTAGCACCTTAAAGACCAACTAAGTTAGTTCTAGGTATGAGCTTTCGTGTGCATGCACACTTCTTCAGATACACTGAAACAGAAGTCACCAGACCCTTCTATATAGTGAGAAGGTGGGGAGGGGTATTACTCAGAAGGGTGGTGGGAATGGGTGATTGGCAGATAGCTGTGATGAGCCTGTTGACGACTCTTAACGACTGCAATAGGTCTAACAGGAAAAAGCAAGGGGTGAGAAGGTGAAAAATGGCTTTGTCATGTATAATGAGATAAGAATCCAATGTCTTTGTTCAGACCAGGTCTTGTATAGAATGTCCTGGGAGATTGAAGTGTTCTCCTACTGGTTTCTCTGTCTTGTGATTCCTGATGTAAAATCAGGAATCACAAGACAGAGAGAAATCAGGAATCACAAGATAGAGAAACCAGTAGGAGAACACTTCAATCTCCCAGGAACATCAGGAATCACAAGACAGAGAAACCAGTAGGAGAACACTTCAATCTCCCAGGACATTCTATACAAGATCTCAAAGTAGCTGTTCTATTACAAAGGAATTTCAGAAATAGACTGGAAAGAGAAGCTGCTGAATTGCAACTTATTACCAAACTTAAAACCATGGAGAGACCTGGTCTGAACAAAGACATTGGATTCTTATCTCATTATACATGACAAAGCCATTTTTCACCTTCTCACCCCTTGCTTTTTCCTGTAAGACCTATTGCAGTCATTAAGAGTCGTCAACAGGCTCATCACAGCTATCTGCCAATCACCCATTCCCACCACCCTTCTGAGTAATACCCCTCCCCACCTTCTCACTATATAGAAGGGTCTGGTGACTTCTGTTTCAGTGTATCTGAAGAAGTGTGCATGCACACGAAAGCTCATACCTAGAACTAACTTAGTTGGTCTTTAAGGTGCTATTGGAAGGAATTTTTTGTTTTGACTATGGCAGACCAACACGGCCCCTTTAACTATTCATCACCATGAAACTTGGAGTGGGGGGAGAGATACTTTTGGGAGGACATCTTACCTCTAAATATGAGATGGATGAGGGTTTCCCCCCTTTCTTTCTTTTACCAAAAAATCATAAATAGGATGTACCAAAAGAAATCACAAAAACTTCTATTTTTGTTGTTGTTGTTTAGTCGTTTAGTCGTGTCCGACTCTTCATGACCCCATGGACCAGAGCACGCCAGGCACTCCTGTCTTTCACTGCCTCCCGCAGTTTGGTCAAACACATGCTAGTAGCTTCGAGAACACTGTCCAACCATCTCGTCCTCCTCTGTCGTCCCCTTCTCCTTGTGCCCTCCATCTTTCCCAACATCAGGGTCTTTTCCAGGGAGTCTTCTCTTCTCATGAGGTGGCCAAAGTATTGGAGCCTCACCTTCAGGATCTGTCCTTCCAGTGAGCACTCAGGGCTGATTTCCTTCAGAATGGAGAGGTTTGATCTTCTTGCAGTCCATGGGACTCTCAAGAGTCTCCTACAGCACCATAATTCAAAAGCATAAATTATTCGGTGATCAGCCTTCTTTAGGGTCCAGCTCTCACTTCCATACATCAGTAGCTATAGGATGTAGCATTCTGCCCAGAAACGTTTTGTCTGAGAGCAGTGGAGCAATGGCTTGAAGTGGCTTTAATACTTTGGGGCATGTGTGTTTGAAGAAACACCTTTGACCAGCTCATATTTAAAAGTAAGGAACCCACTACCCCAGATGCTTAGAATTCACCCGAGAAAGCATTACTGGTTATAAGAGCATCTAGCCCAGAATTCTGTCCTCACAGCAGTTAACCAGAGGCCTGTGGGAAACCAGAGATCAGGCCCTGACCACAGACACACACCTCCTATTTCTGAATCCCAATCCTGACTGGTAGCCATTGATAGATTTCCCATCCATTAATTTATCTAACTTTCTTTTAAAGCCATTCAAGTCCACTGCAGAAATGTCAACATCTACAGTTGGTGGGTTCTGAAAAAACTAAGCAGATGGAAGAACTCTCAAATAATAACTAGGTGAACCCCTCTACACCTTGGGGGGGGTAATTGTAAATGAACATAAAGTGCATGTTTCATATGGAACCCAACTTCCCAATTTCACAGAAATATCCTGATAGGATTTGAACCATCCAGAATTTTTCATTGTGGTGGTGGACAGTGAAAAGATTAACACAGTGTGCAGTGGTGTGTGTGTGTGTGTGTGTGTGTGTGTGTGTGTTTTAAAAATGTTATTATATTAGGAATGGACTTGAAAAAAAATATTCCCCCAATACTCTTTTCAAACCATTTACAGTACAGATACATTTAGAGAAAGGAACTTAGTACATAATATGTAGGCTCTGGGGACACTTGGAATAACGTAGAAGCTCATTAACTATTGAGATAGTTTGGAGGTACGCACCCAAATCATTAAATAGATGCATCTGGATTTGTTTGGAATGTGATCATAAGCCTGAAGAGGAAACCCAAATTCTTATTTCAAACTGGGATTTCTTGCTTGCTACGCTTGTTTTGCAAGGCTTTCCTTTTGTTTCTATTTCACCATTAATGGTAAGACCCAGGGTTCTCGCACCGTCTAAATAAAGGCCATTTACTACAGATCCAACCCTCCACTTTGTAGCAATCTAGTCTTCCCACACAAAAATATTTGTGGAAGGGTCAGATTTCATGACCAAATTAGGATTCCCAGCGAGGATCTTGGCTGAGTGGATCTGAGCAGCTGAGTGGGAAAGCAGAGGTCATGGGATTGCTCCTCTATATGTCAGGCTCATAACTCAACCTACTCTTTGAATTTGTGCAGGTTGGTCACAGTCCACACCAAGGGGGCAGAACGTCCCCCTATTCCATTGCTCTTCATGGCATGTGCCTTGACCTAAGGTGATCAACCACAGCACAGCTTGCAGTTGTTAAAGCACTTTATTCATTTATAAATACTGTTGTGTTTACAAGCATCATAGATGTGAATATTATCCCCAAACTTTCAAACATATACTTAGAATACTATATAACAATCAAGAAAACAAAAACCATTCATCTCAAGAGTTTGAAAGGCCACTCAAAAAATTGCATAAAAATACATTCTTTCTCATCACTCACAGGCTAGTCTTTTCTCCAAGTAGTGTATTTACAACAATCTGTAAAACTCTCCTTAAAACAGGTAAGTACAGAATACTTGCAGCTTGGGAAGTTAGCCACTTTCAGAAGGGAAAAGCCCTGATTTCGATTTCCAGCATTTTAAAATGCGACTCTGGAGCGGAGAGCATGGAGTGCGTTTCGTTTCTTCCAAGCAAGCTTCCCTCGCTCACCAGCATCCAGCGCTCCAACTCTCATCTAAAGGAAGCATCTTCCTTACTCGCGAGGAATGCCCCCCGCGCGTGGCTTGCCCGGAAGGATCGTCACCAGGTTTCGGTGCAGAGAAACTTGGCTTGCAGTTGTTGTTGCCTTTCTTTTTCAGGAGTGAGAGAAAGCATCTGTAAGGATTCAGTTCTATTTATCCTTAATAGTATTTGAGGAGAAGACATACTTGCAGGCATGGGATTTCCATCCATGTGTGATAAATGGTACAGTCATACCTCAGGTTACAGGCGCTTCAGGTTGCGTTTTTTGGGGTTACGGACTGCCGAAACCTGGAAGTACCGGAATGGGTTATTTCTGGGTTTCGGTGGTCGCGCATTTGCAGAAGCGTTAAATAGCACTTTGCGCTTGCGCAGAAGGACCGAATCGCAATCTACGCTTGCGCAGCCATGCAGCTGCGGGTTGTGAACGCTGCGGGTTGCGAACATGCATCCCGCACGGATCACATTCGCAACCCGAGCATCCACTGTACTGGGAACCTTGAGAGGAAGTGATCATGTCCTCCTGGGTTTCGTGGTACAGAGGAAAGAGGAAGCTGAGGGTTATCAGACGTGCACTCTGGACTTTCAGAAGGCTGATTTCAAAAAAGCTTAAGGAATTACTGGGTGAGATCCCATGGTCAGAAATAATCAAAGACAAGGGAGTCCAAGATGGATGGGAGTTTCTTAGAGGTGAAATATTGAAGGCCCAAATGCAGACAATTCTAACAAGAAAAGAAAGTGGGAGGCATCTAAGGGAACCAGGGTGGCTGCATAAGGAGCTTACAGATGAGCTGAGATTCAAGAAAGGCATGTGTAAGAAATAGAAGAAAGGGAAAATCATGAAGGAGGAGTATACATGAGCAGCCAAACAGTTGCATGGAGCAGGTCAGGCAGGCCAAAGCTCAAGCTTACAAGAGAGGTTAGAAATAATAAAAAAGGTTTCTTCGGCTATGTCCAAAGTAAGAGGAAGAACAAGCAGGTGGTAGGTCCTCTGCGTGGGGAACACAGAGAAATGCTGTTGGGTGACAGAGAAAAGGTAGAACTACACAACACCTGCTTTGCCTCTGTCTTCACCTAAAAGGAAAGCAATGCCCAACCTGGTGATTAACAGAATAAATGATGCAAGGAGGGAGCTGCAGCCCGAGATAGGAAAAGATGTGCTAAGGGAACACCTAGCTTTAAACAAATTCAGAGCTCCAGGGCCTTGATGAGCTGCATCCAAGGTACTAAAGGAGCTTGTGGATGTAATCTAAGCACCTCTGTCTATAATCTTTGAGAATTCTTGGCGAAGAGGTGAGGTCCCTGCAGACCGGAGTCAGGGAAATGTTATGTTTGCCTCTCAGCTTGCCCAGTGCCCCCTAAGACAGGGTGAAACAGAGGATGCTGTCCAATTATCAGGGTTGGATTAAGATCCAGTTGCCTAGTTGGATTGTGTATGTGGAATTGAGAGGTGAAGAAGGCAGCATCTTGTGCTTGGCCTCAAGCAACAAAATGTCTTGGGCTGACTCCTTCTTCTGATGATGGTGTTAAATTTATATACTGCTTACATGCCAAACTGGACATGAAGCCGTTTGCAACTATAAAATCAATGACAACACCCATACATAATTAAAATACACCAGAATCCCATCAGGGCATTAAAACAGCCTTGATTAAAATATACAATTAAAGCAAGCCAGTTAAAAAGCGGGATATTATAAGAGGTTAACACAAGAAGATCAGAAGATCAGTTCAGGGGAACGCTTGCCTCAACAGCAGCCAATGGAATGCCAGTATCAATGCGGCCTCTTGTATTTTGGCAGGGAGGACATCTCACAACACTGGTGTTACCAGTGAAAATGCTCACCGCCATGTTACCACAAGCTGATAATCCATCAGGCCATTGCGCAACTAACTGGGTTCCATTAGCAGATCATAGGAACCTTGTTGGGCAGTGGAGGAGAATACAGTTTTTCAGTTCCAGATCTTGCTGCAGATCCTTCAGCACTGGTCTGATACGTGTCCAATGAATTCATCTAGCTCAGTATTGTCTGCATTTCCTGGCAGTGGCTCTCCAGAATTTCAAATATACAGCAAAAATTGAAACAAAATCTTCTGAAACCACATCTTTAGATGTCAAACACGAAAACCAAAATACAGTGGTGCCTCGCAAGACGAAAAGAATCCGTTCCGCGAGTCTCTTTGTCTTGCAGTTTTTTCATCTTGCGAAGCACGGCTATTAGCGGCTTAGCGGATTAGCGCTATTAGCGGCTTAGCGGCTATTAGCGGCTTAGCGGCTATTAGCGGCAAAGTGGCAAAGCGGCTAAGCGGCTATTAGCGGCTTAGAAAAAGGGGGGGAGCGAAAAAAATCGCAAGGCTCGCAAGACGTTTTCGTCTTGTGAAGCAAGCCCATAGAGAAATTCGTCTTGCGAAGCGCCTTGAAAAACCCTTTCGTCTAGCGGGTTTTTCGTCTTGCGAGGCATTCGTCTTGCGGGGCACCACTGTAGCCATCAAACAAGAAACCTGTTCTTTCTTATTTTGCAACCTCAGCAGCTAAAACGAGTCCTCACCAATTAACCAAGTAAAGCTTGGGTTGATGAGCCTGCCAATTAAAACTTGCATTCTTAATAGTAATATAATGGTTATGTCTATTCTAGAAATGGTTTCTCTCCCCGCTTAACTTTCTGACCAAGATAATTTATGGAAGACTTTGACTCTGAACTCCCAGGAACCAGAGCAGAAGATCAGGGGAGGAAGGTCAACGCTTCCCATCAACTCATCCTTCATTATAAAGGTTATCATATATCAGAGGGCCATGCTGTCGTAAATCCTGAAGCGGGATCAAAGGCAGCAGAACAGATATCCATTACATACCTGGCTCCTACAATTAGGCTGATGCTTTAAAGTGGCAGTGTGTACTTTTTGTTCACAGTCTTTGCTCCACTGGTGCTATCACAGAAACTAGCTACATGTTCACAGTCAAGGCTGGATGTTCCCTTTGTTGCTACTTGCTACAGTGAAAAAAGACAGGGCACCTTTTAAAGCCTCTTTACAACTTGTTTGCTCAGCATTTAGCTCTTTTTGATCCTTCCTCTTGATGCAGCTTCAACTCCACTCTCAGACTGTTACCTAAAATGTATTGTGATCAAAGGACCCCTAATTATCTAGGATTTCTTCTGAGCTCAAGCCCCCTTCTGCCCCCACCCCCAATATCCACATCCACGCTGACTAACATTGCAGACTGGAGAGATTAAAAGCACTTTAGAGGGGTGAGTCAATGTTAAATTTCATTCATGTATTTATTTAGTAAATATGCATACCGCACTTGTTTCACAGAATAAAACCACAAAGTGCATAATAAAAACAAGAACAAACCAACCCAATAACCCCCCTGCCACAAACACATTTAAAAGAATATAGACTGTTTTGTGAAATATGTGATGTTAAATCAGAAGAAAATGCAATGTTCTGAAGAAAGATTGTAAGCTAGTAGCTTATCTATTTGCTTCAGCAGCAGTTGCTGATCAAAAGCTTCTCCGTGCATTGTGTGTGTGTGTGTGTGTGTGTGTGTGTGTGTGTGTGAGAGAGAGAGAGACAGAGAGAGAGAGAGAGAGAGAATATAGCCAAATAAAGAAAAGTTCATGCTTTCTTAGTCAAAAATTTTGACTCCCGCGTTCCTAAGCAACACGGCTGAGATTTCAAATGCATATAGATCCCAGTTTGTTGCTTCTGTCTCTTGGTCACACTGAAGCATATACAAGGGACGCTGGAGTGAAAGTTCCTCCACCTTAGACTCTCCAGGTGAGTTCACATTCATGATTTAAAATGCAGTGAGTTCAATTCCCTCTGCTGCATTTCAATCCACATTTGCATGGTTCACATCAGAGAAGAGGTTGGGATATATTCACCTGATGCCCATGACCTTGCTGGTTTCCCCACTCCTGGAGACTTCCCTCCTGAACTCCTATTTATGAAGTTATCAGCTGCACATCTCCACATTGCTGCTTACTCTGCCTCCAGTTTTCTAGCTGGATTGAAGCTGGCTTGAGGGGAAAATGCACTAGACATCAGGATTTGTCAAGAAACAACATGGTCTGGATATGGATTGTGGCTAATGTTGAGCAAATGAGGCTTCCAAAACTAGCAGCAGGGAGCACACTAGATGCAGAGTAATCAGTAAACATGAACATCCCCTCAGCTTGGCTCAGGAAATAGAAGGAAAGAAACCAAGAATGTCCCACTGCTCAGCACAGGCTGGCGAAACTTGAGAGAAGCTGGGTCCCCATTACAAGAAGAAAGCTCTCAGGCTGAAGAGCCAGTTCAACTTGGAATGATGACGGTTTGCTTCACCTGCAGCCCTCATCCAGCTGCTAGCAATAAAGTACAAGGAAATATCAATGTCAATATCTGATGTGATGAACTTCAACCTGTCTTCCCGTCTTCAACCACAAATCCACATACCACAGAACATTTGAATGAAGCTTGAAGACCACTGGTGGTCCGTGGAACACAGTTCGGGAATTCACACGGATCACAGGCACAGGGTTGCCCCTAAGATTGGGAAGGCCATTGCATGTCATGTGTGTGTGACATCACATGTGCGGCACACATCACACGACGTCACACACATCTTCCAACGCCCTGCAGGCCGGACTGGCGGGGCCAAGCAGAAGGTTGTACCAGCCTGTGCTGTGACAAGAGACACATCAGATACAGCCTTCAAAGAGGCTATTGCTGTCACTGTGGGGGCAGCAGCATTCTTTGGAGGCTGGATCTGTGGATCCTGCCGCCTGAGGCAGTTGCCTCACCTTGCCTCATGGGTGGGCCGGCCGTGTCTGTCACTTTATCCAGCCACATGCATAGACCTGTTCTGTTTCCTCATCTCCTTTCCTGGTGTCCGTTCTTCATCACTCATCTCACCATCTCTCTCACCAAGTGGCTTCAGATCAGAAGGAGAGCCAGTCTTGAAAGTCCCCTCCTGTGCCAATTTGTTACAACCTGGCTGCATTGTACAGAGCTCATTTCAAGAGATTAGGTTTCATAAATGAAACTTAACTGGAATACAGCTGGGGGAGAGCAACCAGCAGGAAAAATAAGTAGAGTGTTCTTTATTTGCATCCCTCCATGGTCTTTCCCAAGGATCTCAGACCATAGAAGGCAAAAGGTCTACCTTCTAGCGTATCTGAAATGCCGTCTCCTTTTTTAAGAAATAACAGCTGGCGTTCAATAGAAAGGCAAGCTAGAAATCTAAAGTATTTAATTCCACTGATTTCTAGACTGAATTTTTGGTGTTAAGCTGTCTGCTTTTACAAGTTTTAATCGGGCAACCTCAGCTTAGGTGCAAAGTCATTTAATGCTATAGCTGCACAGCGGGGGAACGTGGTCTTTAAGTCCCGAAACTTCAATATGAGTCACAGCTCATTACCGAAGGAGACACATGTCTCTGTTTCACATTCCCCACGCAAACCCCAAAGTCACCTGCTTTGCTTTCCAAAGGACACTCTCACATCTCCACGTGAATATATTGTGGGGTTTTTTGACGCTTATGCAAGCCCCAATCGCTACTTGTGGAGAAAGAAGGAGACCCTAGTTGCTGAAAAAGAACAAAACCTATTACCTGCTTCTTCCAGGTATCTATAACTATATATACCACACAAACAAACACACACAGAGAGAGTGATTGATTGATTGATTGATTGATTGATTGATTGATTGCAAGGTGTGGAGGTTAGCTATGCAAGAGTCATTATTTGAAACCTAGGTCATTTATTTCCCCAATGAATGATTTTTTCTGAATACAGTGGTATCTCAGGTTAAGTACTTAATTCGTTCCGGAGGTTCAGGTTCTTAACCTGAAGCACTTTAGCTAATGGGGCCTCCTGCTGCTGCCGCACCGCCAGAGCACAATTTCTGTTCTCATCCTGAAGCAAAGTTCTTAACCTGAAGCACTATTTCTGGGTTAGTGGAGTCTGTAACCTGAAGCGTATGTAACCTGAAGCATATGTAACTCGAGGTATAACCATTGTATAATGGCACACATTGTAAAGATTCTTCCTTTCCTTCCTTAACGCTGCAAAGTTTAAAAAAAACTCCGCAGCAAAGAGTGAATTCATTGTGCTGCTTTGAGTTAATATACTCCTGCTTCATTTATAATCACCAGGCAGCATAGTACAGAAAACGGCGTGCAGGCACCACGGAAAGAGTGAAAATGTTCTTCTCAAAGCATTTGGCTCTGGGCCAAACAAACACACTGCCTAAACTGCTTGCCCAAAAGATGTTCCACCATCCCAAAGCACCCTCTGGAAGGGACAGAATTATCATGCACGTTTCAAGCAGGAGGGGAGACTCCCTAACCCTTTCCCTCCCACCTGGTTTTCACCTGAACCTGCTTCTCAGAATGATGTTACAGAGGTACCTCGGGTTACAGACACTTCAGGTTACAGATGCTTCAGGTTACAGACTCCACTAACCCAGAAATAGTACCTCGGGTGAAGAACTTTGCTTCAGGATGAGAACAGAAATCGCACTGTGGCGGCAGCGGGAGGCCCCATTAGCTGTACCTCAGGTTAAGAACTCTTTCAGGTTAAGAATAAATTAAGTTCTTAACCCGAGGTACCACTGTACATCCTACTGGGAGATTTCCTTCGGCTGAAGAAGACCTGAGAGATGTTCCTCTATTCCAAAACATCCTTGGGAGGGGGCTAGTCTACAGCGGGAGGTGAGACTGCTTAACCTTTTCCTCATCCACTAGCCTTTCATGTGAAATCACCTCTGGGAATGACACTACATTCCATACCCCATGAGCGTCCCAGGGAAAAATGGGATACCCTCTTTTTTCTCACGAGAGGGTGGCGCCCATTTAGGATGCTGTGATCTCGCACAGCCTCTCCAGCATTTTGGTGAGGCTGTCCTGAGCGTTTACTAAGATGGCTTCTAAGAGCCAGTGTGGTGTAGTGGTTAAGAGTGGTGGACTCGTAATCTGGGGAACTTGGTTTGATTCCCCGCTCTTCCACATGCAGCTGCTGGGTGACCTTGGGCCAGTCACACTTCTCTGAAGTCTCTCAGCCTCAGCCTCACTCTCCTCACAGAGTGTTTGCTGTGGGGGAGGAAGGGAAAGGAGATTGTTAGCCGCTTTGAGACTCCTTAGGGTAGTGGTAAAGTGGGATATCAAATCCAAACTCTTCTTCTTCTTCATGGTCTTTGGATGGTTTGGGGTGCTGCCCCCAGCTGATAACACAGCTTCTTCTGAATGCAAGGCCACAGGGCTTGGCCAAGACAATTTGATCCCAGATGGTGTAAAGTAGAGCTGGGTAAGGCCTGGGAGAAGGTGTGTAGCCTGGTGGAGATCCCAAGAGCCAGAGAGAGAGAGAGATGGAAGGCCACATTTGCCCCCTAAGTCTGACATTCCTCACCTCTGTGTTACGCTGCCTCTCACACTCGCTGCTGTTAGTCTTGCTACCCAACTATCTGCTCATGCCCCATCCTGGTGGGTTCTTCAGTCTCATAACCTTGGAATCGTTGCTATAGTATCCACTCAGTGTGGAGGTGCATAATATTAGGGGATTGGCCTTTTTAATGGTGCATTATCAACCACAGGTGGCAAAGTACTGCAATTACAGAGGATGGATTCAGATCAATTATGAGAACCTCCAACTATATATTTACCACCCTGAATGATCTCTCCCATTATCAGCTAATATGCAGAACACAGAAGGGCTAAATGACCCATCACCACCTTCTTTTGAGTGATAAAAATCTCCTTTGTTTCTGAAAATCTGTCAGAGTATAATCACAGGCATTATTCATCAAATAAAAGGAGGGTGTTTTAATTTCCTCATTAATGGATAGCACCCGCTGTTTTTCCGCCCACAGCCATACAACCATTCCTTGGGCTTAAATAGGCTCCAAATATCAAAAATTCATTTTTTTAATTCCCCCCCCCCATAAATCCATTTATACATAGCAGATGCTGAGATGATTAATTTCTAAAAACGAGAGGTGTCATCTGAGACTCAAACTAGCATTTCTGGAAGCATTTCCCTTTAACCATAGATGAGATGTGGGTTGCCACTTGGTAATAAGAAAGGCCTTATTGTTCCAACAAACAAGAACACCAACAACACAAAGACCCAAAACTTTATATTAAAAAATGCATTTCAAAACCTGATATTTAAAAATGCATTTTGAGTTCTTGCTGTTACAATTCATGACCCAGACCATGAATAACCACACCGATTAATACAGAATATCTGTAAGAGTCTGTCTTGATGGCTGTGTGCATATATATATATACATACATATATATATACACACACACACATTGTGTGTGGGAAACCACACTGCATGTAGTTTTGTTTCAACATACTTCCACAGATGCAACAGAGCTGAGCAGATATTGAAGATCACCTCAGATTCCACCCATGCTGGGAGGAATATAATCCCAGGGTTAAGGGGGTCTCTCAAAGGGGACACTCTCTGGCCTGGCAATAGCATTGCTTCCGTGAACCCTTGCAGACCCTCCCAGTGTCCCTATTTTCTAGGGACATTTTTGGATTTACAGAAGCTGTCCTAATTTGAACCCGGAACGTCCCACTTTTCCTTAGGATGTCCCTATTTTCATCTGCAAGATGTTGGAGGGTATGGAGTTATGCAGTGGCGTAGCGTGGGGGGTGCCAGGGGTGCCGGCCGCACCGGGCGCAACTTGGGCAGGGGCGCACTCGCACTAGCAGCTCTCTGCCCCTACTAAAATCCACTGGTTAGGGAGCCCGCGCTCGCTCGGCTTGGCGAGGAGGTCGCAGAAGGGGGAGAGCAAAGCCTTCTGCCGCTGGCAAAAAAAGGAGAGGAAGCCGGGCGGGCGGGCGGGCTGGCTGGCTCGCGGGGGTCTGGCTGCGCCTGCTGCTGCCGTTGCCGCTGCTGCCGGGCTTTGACAGCTTGGCGAAGCGGAGGGAGAGGTAATTGCGTCTCTCTTTCCACTGGCCGCCTGGGTAGTGAGCCGAGCGGAGCAGGGAGTCTGGCGAGGGGGCGGGAAGAGACTTCCCCCCCTTTTTCCCACCTCGCCTGGTCAAAAAGGAGAGCGGAGTCTCCTCAGGGTGCCCTCAGGCAGGGCAGGGCAAGGCAAGCAGAGCGAGGAGGAGAGAGAGGGGAAGGGGGGGGAGCAGCCAGGAAACGACGCGGTGTGGAGGGGGAATCAATTAAGGAGAGAAGCCTCGCTGCTGCTGCTGCTGCTTGGGAGAGTAAATTACTGTACTTGCCTTGCCCCGGGTTAGGGGGCGCAAATTATTTGCCTTGCCCCGGGTTGGGGGGCGCAAATTACTTGCCTTGCCCCGGGTGCTGATAACCCACGCTACGCCGCTGGAGTTATGTGACACCCAAGCCAAGGAGATAGATAACTATACAACCTTTAGAAGACACCTGAAGGCAGCCCTGTACGGGGAAGATTATTTTTTAATGTTTTATTGTTTTTATATATGTTGGAAGCTGCCCAGAGTGGCTGGGGCAACCCAGTCAGATGGGTGGAGATATTATTATTATTATTATTATTATTATTATTATTATTATTATTATTAAATAGGACACCCCTATTTCCATCAGAGAAATGTTGAATGTTATGCCATTGGAGGCCCCACTGAAATCTTAGGCAAGAGAGGGCTGATGGACACAGAGTCAAAAGCTATGGTGTCATTTAGAGTTCAAATACATCAGCAGAAGCTTGAACTGAACACTTTCCTAATGTCAATAGAAGCATAGGTGTTTCCAGACCTGTTTGACCGCCCCCAGAACAAATGTATACACCTTGAGAGGGATGCCTCTTCCATACCATCTTCAATATTTTGAAAAATTGTTGCCTGTCTCTCATCTAAAATGTACCCAAACCCTCTCCTTCCCTTTTTTTTTTTTGTGTGAAGCAGAGTAATTAAAGTTATGTTTGTTCATGTACACACAACACACAGGCACAAAGAAACCCCCTTTTTAAAATGATCTTTATAGCATCCTTCCTAGTTTTAAAATATTGAATCACAGAAGGCAGATCCACAGCATACACTTAATGCGCATTCAAGGCACATTTAAAGGAAATGGCTTTCCCCACAAATAATTCTTGGAATCATAGCTTGTTACTGGTGCTGAGAATTGTAGCTCTGTGAGGGGAAACTACAGTTCCCAGAAGTCTTTGGGGGAAAGTCATGTGCTTTAAATGTGTTGTGTGGATCTATCCTAGGGTTCCCAGACGTCCCCAGATTTGCAAATCTGTCCCTGGGAAACGTGGCAGTGGCAGCCTCAGCAGCCCGGAGCCAGCCTGGTAGCACAGTTGGCTCTGGCTGGCCTCAGGAGCTGCTCACTGTTGTGGCGCCCGCAATTTTGCCTGCGCCATGGCAGCGAGCAACTCCTGAAGCCAGCCAGAGCCAACTGCACTACCAGGCTGGCCTTTCCTGGGCAACACCTGCCTGCCTGTGATTCCCAAGCTTCCCCCGATCTGTCAAAACAAAGGGGGAGAACAAAACAAAGTCTCTCCAAGGGGAGACTTGGGAGTCACGGGCAGGTGGCGTGCCATTGCCCAGTTTTTTAAAAAAACTCTGCGCATTTATGTTTCACAGGGTGCAAAAGAAGGGCTTTGCACCTTTATACAATATGCATGTGTGCTTGGGCCCAGGGTCTTTTGCCTCACCATCCCCACTACTGACTCCCTGTTGCTAAAAGGTAAAGGGACCCCTGACCATTAGGTCCAGTCGTGACCGACTCTGGGGTTGCGGAGCTCATCTCGCTTTATTGGCCGAGTACAGCTTCCGGGTCATGTGGCCAGTATGACTAAGCCGCTTCTGGCGAACCAGAGCAGAGCACGGAAACGCCGTTTACCTTCCCGCTGGAGTGATACCTATTTATCTACTTTCATAGAATCATAGAATCATAGAGTTGGAAGAGACCACAAGGGCCATCGAGTCCAACCCCCTGCCAAGCAGGAAACACCATCAGAGCACTCCTGACATATGGTTGTCAAGCCTCTGCTTAAAGACCTCCAAAGAAGGAGACTCCACCACACTCCTTGGCAGCAAATTCCACTGTCAAACAGCTCTTACTGTCAGGAAGTTCTGCCTAATGTTTAGGTGGAATCTTCTTTCTTGTAGTTTGGATCCATTGCTCCGTGTCCGCTTCTCTGGAGCAGCAGAAAACAACCTTTCTCCCTCCTCTATGTGACATCCTTTTATATATTTGAACATGGCTATCCTATCACCCCTTAACCTCCTCTTCTCCAGGCTAAACATGCCCAGCTCCCTTAGCCGTTCCTCATAAGGCATCATTTCCAGGCCTTTGACCATTTTGGTTGCCCTCCTCTGGACACATTCCAGTTTGTCAGTGTCCTTCTTGAACTGTGGTGCCCAGAACTGGACACAGTACTCCAGGTGAGGTCTGACCAGAGCAGAATACAGTGGCACTATTACTTCCCTTGATCTAGATGCTATACTCCTTTTGATGCAGCCCAGAATTGCATTGGCTTTTTTAGCTGCCACGTCACACTTTGATGTGCTCTGTTGCTACTCAGCTGTAAAAAAAAAAAGTGTCCCTGGATTCATTGAAAAAAATCTGGTAACCATAATCTACCCAGAGTTGGAAGATATCTCAAAGGTCGTGCCTGATGGGTAGCCTTCCAGCCTCTACTTGAAAGCCTCTAAGGAAGGAGCATCTTCCAGCCTCCTTCCAGCACCATCCGTTCCATGCTCAAAGAGACCACCAGAGACAAAATGCAGGTATTATGCCAGTGCCTAAGCTATTTAATAAAGTTGCAAATTTCTCTCCCCTTTCAGTGTTCGCCATTCTCTTTGGTGGAAACTTGTCTTTATATCTTTAACAAAGCTAAGTTTTTTTCCCTGAGACTTTTCTTGCTATTTCACTGGGATTCCTTTCTTCCTTTTTGGGGGGTGGGGAAATACAACAACAACCTTTTCTTCTTCTCCCTCTCTCCTAGAAATACCTTCTCAGCACGACTTGCACTCGCAAAGTAGCTTTGAATTTAGCCACTGTGTCCTGAGTTACAGCCAGAAACCATAACTTGCCTTCCTTTTGAACAGAGAATGCCGAATCCTTTTCTATCGAGCTGGTAATTTAAACGAGTCAAATAACATTTCCTCTTTGGTTCTTCTAATATTTCTTGTTAGTTATTTCTTCCAACATTGCAGAGTGGTGTTAAAATTGAAAGAAAAATCTGTTGAAGGTACTGTTGGTTTTGAGTCTCAGACTATTCAAGATGTCCTTTTTATTGTGGATTCATTATGATTGGTGCTAATGATGATACTGGAGCACTCACTTCCGGGTTTTCGGCGTTCGGGAGCCAATATGTTCAAGAACTAAGCTGTTCAAAAACCAAGGTACAACTGTGTAAAGGGACCCCTGACTGTTAAGTCCAGTTGCAGACGACCCTGGGGTTTTAGCGCTCATCTCTCTTTACTGGCCGAGAAATCCAGCGTTTTTGGCATACAGCTTCCGGGTGGCCAGAATGACTAAGCCACTTCTGGTGAACGCCGTTTACCTTCCCGTCAGAGCGATACCTATTTATTTACTTGCACTTTGATGTGCTTCCGAACTGCTGGGTTGGCAGGAGCAGGGACCGAGCAACAGGAGCTCACCCTGCCGCGGGGATTCGAACCACCGACCTTCTGATCGGCAAGCCCTAGGCTCTGTGGTTTAGACCAGCACCCCAATTTCTATCACTTTGACTTTGCCCCTGTGGTTTTCCAGGTTAAAGGGGCTGCAAATGAATTATTTTCTGGAATCAAGTAACATGGAAATGAAAGCTAAACACGTGGAAATTAACAGCTAGGGAAATGTCAAGGAAAGGGAATAAACTATTGTGTGAATGCAGCCTAACTTAGGTCCACTCGATGAAAAGGAGGCACAAAATGAGTGCTCACTTCCACAAGAAAAATAAATAAATCTTAAGCCTGAGCTATGACTCTTCTGCTGGCAAAAAAACCCAACAATGATTCCTTAATCCAGGGGTCGGCAAGGCTTACCTTGCCTGGGCCGGTTCACTGCCACGGAGCAGTGGGCGCACGAGAGCGGGTACGTCCTCGATTTCTGGTGTCTGCATCTTCACAGATGCGATTTCCGGCACTGCTCAGTGAGTCTCCACGTCACGCTGCGCCGGTTTAGTGCAGCGCGCGGGGACTCGCCAAGCGGGTGTCTCTGTTCAGGGGCAGCTCATGGGCTGGTAAGAAGAAGAAGAAGAGTTTGGATTTGATATCCCGCTTTATCACTACCCGAAGGAGTCTCAAAGCGGCTAACATTCTCCTTTCCCTTCCTCCCCCACAACAAACACTCTGTGAGATGAGTGGGGCTGAGAGACTTCAGAGAAGTGTGACTGGCCCAAGGTCACCCAGCAGCTGCATATGGAGGAGTGGAGACACGAACCCCGTTCACCAGATTACGAGTCCACCGCTCTTAACCACTACACCACACAACCCCCATGGGCCGCTTGTGGCCCATGGGCCTTAGGTTGCTGACCCCTGCCTTAGTCCAATCACAGCATCCTCAAATTCATAGTTAAGACTGCTTTCTAGCTTGCACTGCCAACTGTGTCAATTTATCCTCTTTGGCCAGTCTCCTCTCTCTCCAGGAGCTGGTCTTCCTCCTCACCAGTGGGGATCCTGTTCAAACAAGCTTCAACACTATTATTGTCCCCACCAACACACACACACACACACACACACACAAATAAACAAATGGTGAGCTGGCAGAGAGACAGCGAAAGAAAAGAAGCTCTGCTGCCCACTTCATATCTTCCAAAGGAAGCAGACAGGGGAAAAAGGACTCCACCTGAGTTCTAATCAACATCTGCCCATTTCCCTTTGGACCTTATCTTTCATTTCTTCACACTTAGCAATTCCCATTCTTTGCCTTGACATCTTCTATTTATCCAGTTATTTCCTTCTACTTCTCCCCCTCTCCTGCCCTTCCCACCAACCCTTTCCTTCTGCTAATGACAACACTGATACGGTAGTTACAGGAAAATGTGGTTAACTGAGGCTGGAGGCAGATACTCGCTTTTTTTTCAGGGAGACGAAGGTGATTCGAAACAGGGATTGAACTGCACATATTGTTTGCATTTTGCCATTTCTGGTAAAGAGTTTGAAGCACCTTCTGCATACATCTGCCTTTGGAAAATCTCTCTGAAGTACTGGTTCCCAAATCCTTTTTGCATGCAGTTCAAAGTGTCAGCCGTGATCTTGAAGTCCTATGTGTTTTGGGTCAGCATTAATGAAGGGAACACCTTCTCCCCTATGAGGTCCACCCTATCCTCAACTGAGGCCCTGTTTTGGGTGTTGTGGTCCAGACTGTGAGGCTAGGAAGATGGCAAGAAGACGCAGGACCTTTTAGGTAGCAGCACCTTCATTCTCACCCCCCAAAAGTCCACTATATAATGTTCCTAGTTTTTAGATAGATGGCTAAAACATTTTAAAAAACCAGAAAGCACTTGCAGGACTTAGATCAGAGATGAGGAACTTTTGGGAGTCCCAGGACCATATTGTCATAAACCTCACATGATCCAGATCAGATTGGAAGGCCCACACACAGCTCATCAGTCAAAGCAGTTCCTAGGCAGCGGTTCCACGTCTGATGTTTGTGGAATGCTCTCCCCAGGTAGGCTCGCCTGGCATTTTCATTATACACCTTTAGGCACCAGGCAAATACGTTTCTCTTCAACCAGGCCTTTGGCTGATTGACATCCAATGCGTTGTGAGAGGGGGAATTATTGGTTTGTTTTGGTTCTTATTTTTATTGTGTATTTTATGTTTTTTATGTTGTGATTTTATGTTGCAGACCCTCCCAGTGTCCCTATTTTCCAAGGACAGTCCTGGATTTACAGAAGCAGTCCCAGTTTCTAATTTGTGTCCAGAATGTCCCATTTTTTCCTTAGGACGTCCCTATTTTCATTTGAGAAATGTTGGAAGGTATGATGATGTGAACAGCCCTGAGATTATGGGTGGTATACAAATAGAAGAAGAAGAAGAAGAAGAAGAAGAAGAAGAAGAAGAAGAAGAAGAAGAAGAAGAAGAAGAAGAAATTGACCTGATTCAACAGTGCCTTCCCTATGCATCCTACTTTACAGGGGACAGTTCTCTGGTTAAAGAGCTGTCCATTCAAGTCTGGTTTAAAGGGAAGGAGCCCTAAGAAGTGAGAGTGGGGTTTGATATCCTGCTTTTGAATTATGGTGCTGGAGGAGACCCTTGAGAGTCCTGTGGACTGCAAGAAGATCGCACCTATCCATTCTGAAGGAAATCAGCCCTGAGTGCCCACTGGAAAGACAGATCCTGAAGCTGAGGCTCCAAGACTTTGGCCACCTCATGAGACTCCCTGGAAAAGACCCTGAAGTTAGGAAAGATGGAGGGCACAAGGCGAAGGGGACAACAGAGGATGAGGTGGTTGGACAGTGTTCTCGAAGCTACTAACATGAGTTTGACCAAACTGTGGGAGGCAGTGGAAGACAGGAGTGCCTGGCGTGCTCTGGTCCATGGGGTCATGAAGAGTCAGACACAACTAAATGACTAAACAACAACAACAACAACAACAACAACAACAAATTTAAACGATAGCAATTATTTCCAAATGTGCATCTTGACCAATGCAATTTTTATGCAAGCTGGCGCCATGGTTTGCCCTCCTTTTTGCGTGCTGCATTCCTATTTTTCTGGTCATATGCACCACCAAGTCCAGCCACAGGCAAGCACCAGCTGTTGGGTAGTGAGACTTCCGTGGGAAATGTCCTCGCCGCCTTTGGTTTTGGTAAACTCTCTCCCCCCCCCCCCAAGGCTGTGGATTATTTGGGCTCCTTATGTAAACAGAACCTGCGGACTGGGAAATGTTAGGCCCAGGGAAGGCCTTGTCAGCACTGATTGCAGCTTTGGGGGGACAAGGTTTATGATCTAGATGACATGTTTTGCTGAGCATCTCTGTGTAAACATTAGGAAGTGCAGCTGCAGAGAGAACAAAAACAGACCCCGGGGGAGAGGACAAAACAGCAGATCTGCTGGTGCACTAGCAAAATGCCAGCACTGCAAGCAAACAACAGAGGAAGAACACCAGGCCTCCTGCAGTTGCTCACGCAGGGTGTGTTTGTCACTTATCCAGGCTTGGTTTCCTTTAGAAAGCTTGCTGGAGGCTTACCAGCATTTTAAAATATTTGCGTGTTCTAAACAAATATAAATAGAATCACTGTGCTGACCCACACCAAGAATTCAAAGCATGCATTTAAAGCACATGACTTCCCTTAAAGAATCTTGGGAACCGTAGTTCCCCCACTTGCGGTACTACAATCCGCAGTACCCTTAGCAAATTGTAGTTCACAGGATTCTTTGGGGAAAGTCATGTGCTTTAAATGTGCAATGGATGTGCTTTAAATCTATGGTGGGGATTTGCCCATAGGGTTGGAAGTGTCTTTGGGCATCGTCCAATCCAAGTCCTTGTTCAGGACAGGCTGTGCAGTGCAGAATGCAGCTATACAGGGCCAGCCCTGCTATTAGGCAAGAGTGAGGCCAGCTGCCTCAGGCAAAAGATTTTGGGTGTCTTGAAAAGACAGGAAACTGTTACATTATTTAATTGGCTATTACTGTGTTTTCACTGCTGGGGATGGCATGACGCGTTTTGTGTTGGGATTTCCTGCTTCGGGTGCCAAAATAAATTGGCTGGCCTTGTATATTAGGCACATTCAGTTCTCCACATCTGCACATCTGTTTGAGGTTTTTGTTGGTTGTTTTTTTTAAGGGTCCTCCTGAAAATGTATCAGCATGCTAGTTTGGAGTTCCCCTAATACACACAGTTTTTTGCCTGCTTCAGACATTTTTGAAAAGCCACTTCCCCAACAGAATGAATGCATTTTGAAATGTTATTTTCACTAACAGGCATTTATATGCACACTTTCCTCTAGCATATGAATCTCTGTACACGTTACTTGGCTGCATTGCAAAATTCGGAGAAATGAGAATTGCAAAGGACAGCCACAGTTCCATTTACACCTCAGTTCAGAATCTGTAGATTAGGTAGATTCACCTTTAAATATGAACCAAATCAAATTTCCCCCCTCATCCACCTGCCTGATTTCTGTCTAACCTTTGCTTAAACACCTCCAGCAAAGTAAAGACCCCCGTTTATTGAGGCAACCTGTTCTACTCTCAACAATTCTGACCATTAGGAAGTTTCTTTAACTGAAACCTGCCATTTCCAGCCATTAGCCGTGCCCTGTGAAGAAACAGCAAACAGGCCTGCTCCATCTTTCTTTATTCAAAGAAACAGCATAGAATGGCATACAACCCTGGAACTGGTGGAAATGACTGGCAGAATCCGAGACCAGGGAGAAGAGTCAGTGGAGGAAGATTGGAAGAAATTTAAAGACTACTTACAGAAACATTGTAAAATTAAGGAATGTTAGAAGGATGCTGGAATGAAGTTACATGGCCTTAGCAGAAATGTTATAAAGAATTAAGTATAATAGATTGTAATTGGATTAAAGGAAAAAATAATGTTAGAATTGGTTAAGTTAAATGATAGGACAGAAGTTTGAGGAAGGTGGAAAGGATTTGCTGAAACAATTAATCGAAGTGGAATACAAAAAAGGGAGGTGTGAGGAGGTCGCTGAAACAAGTAAAAGAAAGTTAATAATTGAAAGTATAGGTTATGTGTTTTTTTGTTTTTTTATTATTGTTTTTGTTTTATCTTCGTTATGCATATGTAATATTTTTGTTTCTATATTGTATTGTATGGTTTTGTTATGTTTAACTTTTTTTCTTTTTCCTTTCTGTAACTTTCAAAATTTTAATAAATATTATTTACAAAAAAAAAATAAAAAAAAATACAATGGCATACAACCCAGTAAGTCTTGCCCCTATAGAGCAGTTGCCAGGAATGATGGTCCTGGTCTTCACTCCCCCTCTAAGCCACCTCCTCTACCAGATGTTTCTCAAGCAGTCTCAAATATCAATGGGGCATCTCTGATCCAGTGGCGGAAGAAGAAGAAGAGGAGTTTGGATTTGATATCCCGCTTTATCACTTCCCAAAGGAGTCTCAAAGCAGCTAACATTCTCCTTTCCCTTCCTCCCCCACAACAAACACTCTGTGAGGTGAGTGGGGCTGAGAGACTTCAGAGAAGTGTGACTGGCCCAAGGTCACCCAGCAGCTGCATGTGGAGGAGCGGAGACGCGAACCCGGTTCACCAGATTACGAGTCTACCACTCTTAAACACTGCACCACGCTGGCTTGCCTGCACCATGAAACCTCTTGGGCGCCTGGGGCGGTGCGAGGGCAGGGTGAGCCACCCATAGGGGAGGGATGCACCACGGGGCCCCTGGAGTCTGCCTGCCTCCTCCCACTCAGCCACACTACAGCTGGGGGGGAGGCAGCGGGCAGACCGTTTGGGCAGCACAGAGACTGCGTGCACCCAAGCCACAGCGTCTCTCCCAGGAAAGACCCGTGGCTCGGGCAGCTGCAGGCCCCGCAGTGAATGCCGCCCAGCATTTTGTCACCCCCTTCAGTGGTGACACCCGGGGCAGCCTGCATCCACTGCACCCCCCTTCCTCCACCCCTGCTCTGATCTCTGCATGTCCTTGGAAACAGTCAGCAATGTGTAGGCAACACGATGACCATATACATACGTAATAGACATTCTTTATAGAATTCCTTCGAACCATAACAAGTACAAAATGAAATCTTTAGTCTCAAAGTCTTCATAAACCCATTTTATTTCGAATGAATGTATGTAAATAGCAAATGGTGTGGAACAGTGCTCATGTAATAATGTAGGCACTGCTACCTTATGAAGCAATTCTATATTCGCCCACCACGCTGACGAAGAATTCTACAAAACAGTAGTCAATATCCAGAATCACTGTTCAGTGCTGGACATCATATTTGCTGAATACACAAAGCTTCACAGCTTGTCTTTCATCGTACAAAGTTAGGTACCTCACTTCATTTAATGATTTGCAGAGACTTTGAGACTAAAGATTTCATTTTGTACTTGTTGTGGTTTGAAGGAATTCTATAAAGATTGTCTGTTGCATATGTATATGGTCATCGTGTTGCCTAGACATTGCTGACGTTCTCTTTGCAACACAGGGGTTTGTTTGGTTACTTATTGCTGTCCTTGGAAACAAGCAGGGAGGGGAGCTGGTCCCAGTAGGAGAGACAGGCTCCCTGCATTCTTCTGCAGCCTCTCCTCCCTCCTCCTCTGCTTCAGCCTCTGAGTCGGAACTGCTCTCTGTCACAGATGCTCCCTGCTCACCAAATCCTGTTGCCCCTTCAGCATCCAACAACTCCTTCTGCTCTTCTCCTTCTGACCTCTCCTCAGCGTCCCACCACCAATCCCCTGGCTCTGAGCCTTCCTCCTCTTGGGTTTCCCTTGTGGGTTCCTCGGCTGGTGACTCCCACCACTCCTCTGCCTCCAGCCAGTCCCTGACACAGAATATAATAACTACTCACTCCTATGCCCCTGCCCTGTGCCTTTGGATCCCATGTCTGTTTTGGGGAGGGGGAATCTCTGGTCTATTGCAGCACAAAGCAGGTAGTACCACAATGTGGAAGATGCAGGCAGGAGTGCTCTATGGAAGGGGTGGTCAACAGAGTGTCCTCCAGATGTTGGTGTGCTATAACTCCTCTCATACTTGACTAAAGCTGGCAGGAGTTATGGTCCAGCCACACCTAGAGGGACACCACATTGGCCACCACTGCTCAGTGCCACAAGCAGGTCCAGCTAACCCTTCGGTTCACATTCTGGCAAGCTACAGGTGCCTGCCCTAGTACTCTCTGCCAGGCTCCTTTGTGGAGACAAGATGCTTACTGGCAGTGCTGGATCAGTGCCAGAATGTATCCCACATCATTCATAATGTTCCTTTTTTACTTTCTATCAGAGTTCAGTGAGTAGAACTATCGTGTGGGTTGCCCTGAGACAATAGCTCTCCAGATTCGGCCTGACACACCCTTTGTTTTTGCAAGTGATATGTTGCCCTGGGAAAGAAGTGTTAAGCCATTTCCCTCAAATACCTGAATACACCTTTTCCCCACCACTCCTAGCCAAGCAATGTCTCTCTGTGGGGAGGCAAAAAACTCTAAAAGGTCAAAAGTCCAGCTTTAAGACATGCTTAGATGCAGACAATGAGCTGAGTTTTGAACTCTGCAAGCTCTCTCTGTGTGTAAGAGAAGTCAACATGGAGCAATCCAGTTGTTGCACCTCCCATAATCCCTCACTTTTGACAATGCTGTCTGGGGTTGTGCTTATTGATATGATAGCCATGTTCAAATATATAAAAGCTTGTCACATAGAGGAGGGAGAAAGGTTGTTTTCTGCTGCTCCAGAGAAGTGGACACGGAGCAAACTACAAGAAAAAAGATTCCACCTAAACATTAGGAGGAACTTCCTGACAGTAAGAGCTGTTTGACAGTGGAATTTGCTGCCAAGGAGTGTGGTGGAGTCTCCTTCTTTGGAGGTCTTTAAGCAGAGGCTTGACAACCATATGTCAGGAGTGCTCTGATGGTGTTTCCTGCTTGGCAGGGGGTTGGACTCGATGGCCCTTCTGGTCTCTTCCAACTCTATGATTCTATGATTTATTGGAGGGGGAGGGGCAAGGTATGGAGAGCTTGGACAGCCCCAAGGCAGCACAGCTGCTTGTGCATAATGGCAACCAGGGCCATCTTAACCATAGGAGCCAGGAGTGCAGGGCATCTGGGCACCGGGCTCTCAAGAGTGCCAGGCCAAGAGTTTGGGGCCCGAGAGTTGGAGTCCAGGGAAGAGCATGCCCGTCGGTAGGAGTGCTGCAGGTGGCTCTGTGTCGTGAGTTCAGGGGCGAGCAAGCAAGCGAGGCACTGAGGCAGCCGGCCAGCTCTGCCCTCCTGTGCACCTGGGATTGGCGTAGGGCTGTGGAGAGGCCTGCCCAGCACACGCTGCTCACACCACAAGACACCCAGCTTCTCTGAGTCACCGATGCCTCGGGCTGGTTTGTTGTGCTGGGCTCCTTCTTGAGCAGAGATCAGCGTGGTGTCAGCTCCCTAAAGAAATGTCAACAACTCTGGGCAACCTGGGGGGGGGGTAGGCGGATCTCTGCACCCTGGCACCGCATATACTTAAGATGGCCCTGATGGCAACTGTATCAGACTGGCTCCACCACATTCCCTGCACAAACTCCTTGCACCTTTCTCCTCCCACTTTCCCTCCAGTAAGCATCCTGTATTCAGAAGCTGGGAAGGCACTGGTGCCCTACTAACACTGTCTCATGTGCCACTACTGCCTGCAGGGCTGCATTCAGCCTTCGCGCTCGAAGGTAGCCATCTCTGCTCTAGCGATGACAAACATTGTCCCCGAAAGCCGAGGAGAAGGAGGAGGAGGAGGAGGAGGAGGAGGAGGAGGAGGAGGAGGAGAAGAAGAAGAAGAAGAAGAAGAAGAAGAAGAAGAAGAAGAAGAAGAAGAAGAAGAAGGGGATTTGTATTTGAAGAAGTTTGGATTTGATATCCCTCTTTATGACTACCCTAAGAAGTCCCAAAGTGGCTAACAATATCCTTTCCCTTCCTCCCCCACAACAAACACTCTGTGAGGTGAGTGGGGCTGAGAGACTTCAGAGAAGTGTGACTAGCCCAAGGTCACCCAGCAGCTGCATGTGGAGGAGCGGGGAAGCGAACCCAGTTCACCAGATTACAAGTCCACCGCTCTTAACCACTACACTACATTCAACACCTCGCCACTTCAGGGGGTACCACTAGGGGCGCATCAGAAGATGGCTGACAATAACATCTCTCCGACCCACACGAGGTAAATTGGAGGCTGTGGTGGGAGTAAATAGCCTCCCTACCCCCCCCCCCCGGATTGTGGTAGGGGACTGCCCTTGCCTGCTGTGCCCTATACCACCCCCGAATTTGTGGGGATGGGGGCACTAGGCACAATGCCCTCCTGTGGGATTTCGGCGCTCCTGGACGCCGTCTCTGATCTGTGCCACTAGCTGCAAGAACTTCAAAAGAAACAATTTGGATGAAGTGAATGCACATGTTTCAAGGAAGAAGGGGGAGTAAAGACTGCTAACAGAAGATCTCTGATAAAACAAGACGAGTCGGAGGAACAAGTATAAATCATGAGAAGATACGCCAAGACTCGGTATGGCAAAGGGACTGATGGGGGAGGGGGGAACTTTCCTTCCTTTCCCTTATGTGATTAAACAAGAATCCCCCCCCCTCACATGTCAGAAATGTTGTTTTAAGGACTTAAGCTGTGGATTTAAGGCTGTGTGGAGATAAACTTTCGAACCAAAGCATGTTTTAAGAAGAGCGTGGAATGTATAAGGGCTTTGGAATGACGCAGTTAAAAATTCCCCGTCGCCATATTGGGAAGTTCTGTCGGAGGACTTAAGTCTGAGAAGAGAAATAGAGAAATAGAGCTGTTTTTATATTGTGGGTGAAACTCCTCAGTGGGACTTAAGAACGACAGTTTTGCGATTAATGATGGAAAGAGCGCTGTTATCTATGAAGGCGATGATATATGGAAACCACCTCGATTTGAGGATTGGAAGAATGGAAAAATTCACACAGGATTATTATTGGTGTTTATCGGCTTAAGGAGACTATCAGAAGAGATCATAAAGAAAAAAGAGAAAATATATGAACAAGAGGTGATGTGGAAACAGCAAGATAAGACTGGATAGAATTATGAACTTTGTTTGGACTGATTTGGACATTAACGCAATGGCAAGAAGATGATCAGAATCCCCCTTCGGATCTTGAAATATGGGTTCCCCCAACAAAAATTTAAAATTCAGCTTTGTAATTCGGAATTTATGTGATGTGATTTGATTTGATTTGATTGGCCGGTTAATAAAAATTATTCAAAAACACCTCGCCACTTCATCTGAGGTGGCTCAGTCGGTGGAGCACGAGGCTCCTCATCTCAGGGTGGCAACTTTGAGACCCACATTGGGCAAAAAGTTCCTACATTGCAGGGGGTTGGAGTGAATGACCCTTGCGATCCATTCCAGCTCTGCGATTCTGTGATTCTCTCCCCAGCACATTCTATGGTCTCAGCTGGATTGGAGAGCCTGGCACCCAGACTATAGGAACATGAGAAGTCAGACTCTTGGTCCATCTTGCTCAACATCATCTACATAGGCTAGCATGTGCTCTCTGGGGTTTCATTCCCAATCCCTAACTAGAGAGGCCAGGGATTGAACCTGGGACCTTCTGCATGCAAAGCAGATGTTCTACCACTGAGCTACGGCCCTTCCTTGCATAGCATAGAAAGCAGTTGAGGAAACCAGTGTCCTGGGCCCCTCCTTTGCCAGCTAGACTTTGCAGCTCCAAAGTGCCGCGCGATAGGAAAGGAGAGGAGGAACGAGATTAAAAGATGGAGGAAGAGCAGGGTGGAGGATAATGAAACGCTCAATCACTCATCCTGAGCGGATATTCCAGCCTTCTCATGGCTGGGTTTAATCAGGCAGGTCACACTCTGACTAGCTGCTGACAACTCTACAGCCACATTTCCACCTTTACTCCTTTTTCCCAGACTCTAATTACACACTCGAGCTGGCCCAGTCGCCTGACGAGGCATCCCAATGCCCTTTGCTTTGCCAAGAAGCGTCTGCAGGAGAATCCGAGAACAGAGAATCTATTTCACTTTAAACTTTTGCTACTCTGCCTTGCAACTCTGCCCTCGTTGGGGATTTGCTAAGCTCTGAGTGTTCTAAGATACCGGATTGTAGTTCTATCCATTCCCAGTATATTTCTCTGTTTATTGGACAAGTCTGCATTAAATCCATTCTGTGTTTAATCTGTCTGCGCTTTGCCCTTTCATCTAGGGGATTGGCAAAGCAACTGGCAATTTTGCAAGTCACACGCAAAAATAAAAAAAACTGCCAGGGGTGCCAACTTGAATAAAATATTGGGGGGGTCCGGGTAAGCACTGCCCCACATAAATGATCACAAGATGTGGTACATGCACCCCATTTGAATGGCAATGCTTATCAACATTGGGAGGGGCCTGCCCCCGTCAAATAATTTTTTGGGGGGAGGGCAAAAAGACCTCAGCTCTAAGGAATTGGCTCCTATGAAAGCTGCTGTAGTAAGATGCCAATAATTAAAATGTAACATCTTCAAGATACACATCGAAACAGGAGAAAGCCAAGAAATATTCTACTTCAGAAGTGAGTCTCTCAATCAATTTTTTTCAAGTGGGCTTCCAGCAAAACTTGCTGCTTGCAAGGATCTCACATCCCTAACAGGTATGTGTCCAATACTGCCTTGAAGATATCCTACCATGAAGGACATTGCCACAGAAAAGGACCCGTTGCTTTTTTAAAAAAAAAAACGATATTTATTTTGATTTTATATAATGAAACAGATGTTGCAATCAGACCAAACAACAAAGAAATACAATAAAAAACAACATAATAAAAAACACAGCATAAAAACATGTAACAAAAAAATAAAAAAGAACAGAGAATAAAGAAAAATTAGTTTTTAGATTCTTATCTTTATAACCCTCTTTCCTGACTTCCTCACATCTCCCTTTCCTGCATTCCCCTTTACACAATCAAATTTAGCAGCTCCTTACCCTCTTTCAAATCTTAATCAATATTGTACATTCCAACCTATTATGTCTTCTAATTTCCCCTTTCTTTTTAAATACATTCTTGCATGTTCTTTATAACTTAATCCCTTATATCATTTTATTTAATTTCGACATATTACTCGGCCTTTACACCCTTTTCTTTTGAAACATTCTTGCATTTTTATTTTTACCATGTCCCTGTTGCCATGTTATCTTTATATCCAACATCATTTTAACATTCAAACATTTTATTGTACAATGTTTTTGTAAGTATTCTTTGAACTTCTTCCATTCCTCTTCCACTGGTGGAAAAGGACCCGTTCCTGGGCACACTCCTGCACCCCCAACCTCTGGCAAGTGGGGGAACTGGAGGCTGAGCCAGTTGAGAACAGGAGCTGAGGAGGAAGAGCAAAAAGTCTTGCATTGAGGATTTCTGAGGGGAGTTTTTGCTGAGAACTTTCATGGGTGCCCTAGGAGGAACTGGTAGATCAGGGGGTCAGCAAGGCTTACCTTGCCTGGGACGGTTCACTGCCGCAGAGCCCCCTCCATGGGCTGGAGCATGGGCGCATGTGAGTGCGCACACTCATGATTTCCAGCGTCTGTGGAGACGCAATTTCCGGCATCTGTGTTTGCGCAGATGCAATTTTCGGTGCCACGAAAGCGAGTCCCTGCACCGTGCTGGTTTAGCACAGCGCACTGGGACTCACCGAGCAAGCAACTTGGTTCAGGGATAGCTCGGGGGCCAGTAAAACGACCCCCGTGTGCCACTTGTGGCCCCTGGGCCTTAGGTTGCCGACCCCTGTGGTAGATACTCTAGTACCCAAGGGCATTGTGTTGGCAACCTCTGCCTTCAGTTCTTGTTTGCCATGTGCCAAAATCATGTCTTTGTACCAGCAGAGGTTCTGCCAAGCTGGGACTCCACCTCCTCCCTGCCTTGTTTACTGTAAAGTTGTACATTGGACATTGCACCTATAAAGTCACGACTGCTCCCCAATGGGAAGTTTCTGCTTTGCCAACATTGTGTGATATTCGAGTTAACCAAGTTGTGATGAGAAACATAGAACATTATGTGCTCTCTTGTTACTAAGTATAACATCCTCGGCTCTTTTCCTGAAAAGGGGATTGCAGTAATGTTCTTCTTTAAAATCACTCTCTTTGAACACTTGCCAAACGCCTTCACTTGAGACTTCTGTTTATATGTTCAGTTCTCATGAGTAATGTTTATGCTGGGCATGACCTACTCTCAGTTTTACACACCCCCTGAAATCTGCATTTTATTACTAAGCTGGCGAATGCAAAACCCAGACCCTTTGATGCCGGGTTACACCTGTTCCTGCCTCCTCTATAAATGACACTTAAAACTGCACTTGCTGCTTCTGTGTTCTACATGCAAGTCCAGGGAAAGATTAGCACAGAAGCTTTTTCAAACAGAACGCACATTCTGGATGGGTGGGCTATACAATATCAATTTAATTTTTATTTTTTTATTTTTTATTGCCTTCTGGGCAACCTTTAGGGGCCACAGGCAAAAGGGGGTGCAAGAATGGATGGATAGCTCAGTTGGTTAGAGCATAGTGCTGATAATGCCAAGGTTCCAGGTTTGATCCCCATATGGGACAGCTGTATATTCCTGCTTTGCAGGAGGTTGGACTATTTTGGGATTGGTCCCTTCCAGTTCTACAGTTTTGTGATTCTATGATTCTACATTTTGTACAGTATATTAGTTTCTGCATGCACTCACACACTCCTCTCTGCCCTTCCTACGGGCAAGTGAGAGGCATGATAAGAGTTCAAGGGCACATCCAGCCAGACAAAAACATCCAAGGAGAATACGAAGCAAGGCAGGTGAGGGGTGTGGCCTATGGAAAGAGGGCGGGGCCAGGGAGGGCGGGGCTTTAGAAGATTCACCATCTCTGGCATAGAGCTAAGCAAACAACTCTGTTCCTGCAGAATTAAGTCCTCCTCAGTTACTTTCTCAGACAGAAGGGACAGAAAATAAGAGGAAATATTTTCTCTGTGAAAAGTAGCAGAAGAGAAAACCTCTTGAAAAACACCAGGAGCTTGAAACACATTTAGCTTCCTTAAAAAAAAGAAAAAGCCAGTCAACTTTGATTGTTTTTCTTTGACTGCGGTTAGAGCTAGAATTCTGAACTAGACGTGCTTTTGTTCTAACCCAGCCAGGAAATTCTTTGGTTCTTATCATTAGGGCTGCCAGTTGATTTAAAGAATGTTAAACTCATTCACTCTACGAACTTTGGTTGAATAATCTGTGGGCTAAATTTGCATCTGGATAAAACAATAAATTTAATAATATATATTATTAATAATAATAATATTAATAATATTAATAATAATAATATTTCTGATGCATGAAACGTGGTCTCTTTGTGTCCACTTTATGTGCACCATCCATTGCAGGTAGACCTGGCACCAGCAGCCAGTCACAATAGGCATTTGCCTTGGGTTTCAGAAGGGCCTTTCAATGGCCTAACCTATTTTACCACCAGGCCTGGGTGGAAGGGTGCAGGCACTACTTGAGAGCCACACTGAACTTGCAGTGGTGCTATATATACAGTATATTTGAAGGGGACGCGGGTGGCGCTGTGGTCTAAACCACTGAGCCTCTTGGGCTTGCCAATCAGAAGGTCGGCGGTTTGAATCCCTGCGACGGGGTGAGCTCCCGTTGCTCTGTCACACCTCCAGCCAACCTAGCAGTTCAAAAACACACCAGTGCAAGTAGATAAATAGGTATCCCTGTGGCGGGACAGTAAACAGTGTTTCCATGTGCTCTGGTCCCATTGCACCAGAAGTGGTTTAGTCCTGCTGGCCACATGACCCAGAAAGCTGTCTGTAGACAAACACCGGCTCCCTCGGCCTGAAAGCAAGATGAGCGCCGCAACCCCATAGTCGTCTTTCACTGGACTTAACTGTCCAGAGGTCCTTTACCTTTAACTATATATATATATATTTTAAGGGGGGGAGAGGAATAGTAGTGCTGCCGCCGCTACTGCAACAGATACCTGCTTCCACCTTCCTGCTTGCTACCTCCCCCAAGCTGATAAAAGGCTGGGACGAGAAGAAAGCCGCTGTTTCAGTTCGCCATTTTTTAAAAAAATCTAAGTTTCAAATGTCTTTCTAGCTGCCTGTCAGGGACTGTGCTGAGGAGGGCTGCACTGAGGAAGAATGGTGGGAGGCACCCCCTCATCCTGATCCTGAATCTTCCCAGGAGCAGGAGGACAGTATAGATTTGGAACAGTGGTCTGCAGAGGGGCATAGTTCAGAAGGCAGAAGCTGGGAAATACTGGGTGGGGAACAGCTAGGAGAAGAAACACTGGAAGAGAAAGGGTTAACAGATTCACAGTCTCTAAACAGCATTCACCCCCCTTCCCCAAAGTCTCGGAGAGCTCAGAAAGTGTCAGAACAGAAAGCACAGAGACCACAAACTCAGATTACAAGATGTAGGAGTGACATGGATTAATAGGGACGGAGGGGGAATGACCTTAATTGGGAACACCGCTATTCTGGTTAGATGCTTTCTTTTGTCCTTCACTGTGTTTATAAAAAAACCTAACTGGTATGAGTTCCCTTTCGTTTGATTTGCTCATTTACGGCCACGAGGGAGGAAGCCGATTCCCCCAAGCCTGACACTGCCACAACAACCCCCAGTGATGGTATAGTGCCAGGGGTCAGCAAACTTTTTCAGCAGGGGGCCAGTCTTCTGTCCCTTGGACCTTGTGGGGGGCCAGACTATATTTTGGAGAGAGAGAAAATGAACGAATTCCTATGCCCCGCAAATAACCCAGAGATGCGTTTTAAATAAAAGGACACATTCTACTCATGTAAAAACTCGCTGATTCCTGGACCATCCAGGGGCCAGATTTAGAAGGCGATTGGGCTGGATCCGGCCCCCAGGCCTTAGTTTGCCTACCCATGCCCTAAAGCCTGGTACCAGCCCTGACAGCAGTGCTTTGAAGAGGCATTCTTTCTCATTGAAAAGACTTGCCATCTGCATCCGTAGGAGCCATTCTATTCAAAACAATATTTTCCTTCTGTGTTTGTTTTTATGTGCCGCTAGATTCATAAGAGGATATTTCCAGTTGCCTTAAATGTCTTCCGATCAATTACCCATCTGATCAATAAATTCAAGCGCTGCTAGTACCAACAAAAGAAGAAAGGCAGATGAAACTGATGGAGTTTGCAGAGATGGAAAAATGACGGGGAAGATCGGAACCCAGGAAGATCAAGTATTTTCTAAAGACTGGAGTAAATTTGAAATTTATTTAAAAGACCACTCTAAACAGCTAAAATCTTTGGCTGGGATGTAATGACCCTTGTAATGTGGAATTATTTATGATATTTATGGTTATATGATAGATGGATAATGGTAAAAGATGCTGTAAATTTAATCTTAAACTTGGAATCCATGGAGGGAGGGAAGGAGGTTCGAAGGTTCAAAAGAACATTGTATTTTAATGTTTGAAATGGTTATGATAAATATGTATTTAAAAAAAATTTAAAGCCTATATATATATATATATATATATATATATATATATATTTCAAGCACTGCAATCCTAGAGACACCATCCATGCGGCACGAGTGCTAATTCCAAGAAGAGAATCCAGATCTCTGCCCGCAAACGGGGAACAACTGTACATTTCTGCTGCACTAAGCCAACACGATTAGCCTGGAGAGAGGACCCCAAGGGGATTTCGTCGCCACCAGTGTCCAAGGAAGGACCGTGCCATAACAAACACACATCCCTGGAACATCCCTTACTTGAGGTATGTTTAAAATCCGAAGCGGCAGGCTTCCCTTGCAGACGGAGCCTGACTAGCTTCCTATCCCTGCTTTTAAGAGCCGGCTGTGTTCTCAGCACTTAAATCTGCTAAATCACCCTGCTGGCTAATTTATGCTGTCACCTTGGCACAACGCATCTTCAAATGAAAGCATGTGGGAGGTGGGAAGAAGGGGAGGGGAAAAAAATAATCTGTTTTCTCTTCCCAGCATCGGTTTTGCTGAGACAGTCTTTGGGAGTGGGTCAGGATTAAGGAAGCTTGAACAAATATATATATATACTGTATAGTATATTTCGTTCCCAGGTTTATGGGGAGGATGACACACAACTCCACGTCCTGGCTAGGCGAAGGGCAGTAATTGAGTGAGTTCATCTGGAACCTCCCTTGTAATAAGGTGAAATAGGGGGTGTTGCTCTGTTTTTCTAAGTGTGCGACCAACCCTTGTCTTCCTGCTCATCTGGGGGCCCTGGAAGAAAGGGGTCAAGTCCTTGTACTCCAGAGGGGTCAGAAAGAGTGGCAGCGTGGGGAAAGATTTATAGAGCAGCAGGATCAGAGATCTTCAAGCTCTCAAAGGAAGTTGCTGGAGAGGGGCAGAGAGTCCAAGGTTGGAGGCAATCATTTCTTGAGAGTGGAAGATGGCATGGGGAGATGTGGCTACCGTTTTCCAGTGAGTGCATAACTCCAGCATTTATCTGATGAAAATAGGGATGTCCTATTCCACTATTATTATTAAAGTGATACCTTGATTCACAACCATAATTCATTCCGGAGGTCCAGTCGCAAACCAAAAGAGGTTGTAACCCAAGGAGCGCTTTCGCCAATGGGGCCTCCACCAAAAAAAAAAAAAGGTTGTAATCCCAAAAAAATGGTTTGTAATCCAAAAAAGGGACACACACTTCCGGGTTTGATGTGGTTGTAATCTAAAACGGTTGTAATCCAAAACGGTTGCAAACCAAGATACTACTGTATTATTATTATTATTATTATTATTATTATTATTATTATTATTATTCCCCACCCAGGTGCCTTCCAACATATATAAAAACATAATAAAACTTTAAACTTTCCTTCCCTATACAGGGCTGCCTTCAGATGTCTAAAGGTCTACTTACCAAATTTTTTCGTGTATAAGACGACCTTTTTTCTGATTATTATTTTTTTGTGATAAATTGAGGGTCGTCTTATACACGGGTTAATATGCTAAGTGTGCAAGGGCTGGTCCTGCGGCAATAGCAGGGAAATGTCAGAATGGAGGCTGCTTACCTGCTCTTCCCAGCTTAGGAAGAGTATTCGGTGAGTGCCAGTATGCGGTGTATTACGGCACCAGTTCCGTCAGCCAGAGCAGGGGATCGCAGAAAAGCTGCTCAACAGCTCAGCGAACTTAGAAAAGAAGCTCAACAACTGTTGAGGGCTCCCAAAATAGGGGTTGTCTTATACAGCTTCAGCTTCAGGATCTGTCCTTCTAGTGAGCACTCAGGGCTGATTTCCTTAAGAATGGATAGGTTTGATCTTCTTGCAGTCCATGGGACTCTCAGGAGTCTCCTCCAGCACCATAATTCAAAAGCATCAATTCTTCGGCGATCAGCCTTCTTTATGGTCCAGCTCTCACTTCCATACATCACTACTGGGAAAACCATAGCTCTAACTATATGGACCTTTGTTGGCAAGGTGATGTCTCTGCTTTTTAAGATGCTGTCTAGGTTTGTCATTGCTTTTTTCCCAAGAAGCAGGCGTCTTTTAATTTTGTGACTGCTGTCACCATCTGCAGTGATCATGTAGCCCAAGAAAGTAAAATCTCTCACTGCCTCCATTTCGTCCCCTTCTATTTGCCAGGAGGTGATGGGACCAGTGGCCGTGATCTTCGTTTTTTTGATGTTGAGTTTCAGACCATATTTTGCACTCTCCTCTTTCACCCTCATTAAGAGGTTCTTTAATTCGTCCTCACTTTCTGCCATCAAGGTTGTGTCATCTGCACATCTGAGGTTGTTGATATTTCTTCCGGCAATTTTAATTCCGGCTTGGGATTCATCCAGCCCAGCCTTTCGCATGATGAATTCTGCATATAAGTCAAATAAGCAGGGAGACTATATACAGCCTTGTCATACTCCTATACCCTCCAACATTTATCTGATGAAAATCAGGACGTCCTAAGGAAAAGTGGGACATTCTGGGCTTGAATCGGAAACCGGGATGGCTTATGTAAATCCAGGCCTGTCCCTGGGAAATAGGGACATTTGGAAGGTCTGCATTGATATTTTATTTTATTTGTAAGCCGCCCTGAGTCTCTGTCAGGAAAAAAAGGTGGTGTGTGTAAAAATAAAATACAAGACTGGCCTAGGGTTATCCAGAGAGCTTTGTGGCTGAGAAGGGCTTTGAACCTGCTTCTTCTCAGTCCAAGACTGCTGCTTTAACCACTACACCACATTGCCAAGCTCTACTAAGGGCCGTATCTGACAAGGGCCTGTATTTCCCTGTCATACTATAACTATGCAAAAGAAATGTGGTAGCCATCTACACTTAAGCCTCTGATCCCACTTCTTCACAGCTTATATTCTGTGCATGCACAATTCCTCCATCCTCCTTACACCAATGCACTTTTTGTCAAATGAAACAAAATGAAAGGACGGCATGATAATATCCCTAGGAAATCAGCAGGGAGGACTGCTATGGCACTAATGCTTTGCATGTCACAGCAGAGAGACGCACAGTGATGCGCACTGAAAGAAAGAGCAATTTACATGCTGCTGAAGAATGGATTATTCAAGCTCAGACAAAGCCTGACTTTCTAGGCATCTTTTTGCTTGTGTTTCTTGACTGCACAAAGTGCTGTTGACATGAAAAGCAATTTTCATGCTTCATAAAAGCCCTGGTGGGCTGGCCTTCAGCGGCTCAAAGATCTTAGCAGCTGCTACTTTGGCTCAGACGGAAAGTGTCGTAGGTGGCTGCTGCTGGCTTCACTACAGACATGAGAGAGAGAGAGAGAGAGAGAGAGAGAGAGAGAGAGAGAGAGAGAGATGTATTTTAAAGGAGGGAAACCATCCAGTTCTCTGCTTGTCTACTCAGAAGAAAGTGTAAACTGAGTTCAATGGCATTACTTAAGGATGAACAAATCTCTCAATTTCAGTTCCCCTCAGATTCCCATTTTTCCTATATGAAATTCAGTTTGCTGCATTTCCATGCCAATCTGTGATTTACTAATCTTTTAAAAGAGTTTGCAGTGAGGGAACCAGTAGAATCATAGAATCATAGAGTTGGAAGAGACCAGAAGGGCCATCGAGTCCAACCCCCTGCCAAGCAGGAAACACCATCAGAGCACTCCTGACATATGGTTGTCAAGCCTCTGCTTAAAGACCTCCAAAGAAGGAGACTCCACCACACTCCTTGGCAGCAAATTCCACTGTCAAACAGCTCTTACTGTCAGGAAGTTCTTCCTAATGTTTAGGTGGAATCTTCTTTCTTGCAGTTTGGATCCATTGCTCCGTGTCCGCTTCTCTGGAGCAGCAGAAAACAACCTTTCTCCCTCCTCTATGTGACATCCTTTTATATATTTGAACATGGCTATCATATCACCCCTTAACCTCCTCTTCTCCAGGCTAAACATGCCCAGCTCCCTTAGCCGTTCCTCATAAGGCATCGTTTCCAGGCCTTTGACCATTTTGGTTGCCCTCCTCTGGACACGTTCCAGTTTGTCAGTGTCCTTCTTGAACTGTGGTGCCCAGAACTGGACACAGTACTCCAGGTGAGGTCTGACCAGAGCAGAATACAGTGGCACTATTACTTCCCTTGATCTAGATGCTATACTCCTATTGATGCAGCCCAGAATTGCATTGTAGATGACCCTCAGATGAGGACCTCAGTGTCCGGGCAGAATGATGGGGGTGGAGACAGGCCGAGGCCATTTAGGGATTTAAAGGTCAGTACCAACATTCTGAATTGTGCTCAGAAATGTACTGGGAGCCAATGTAGGTCTTTCAGGACTGGTGTTATATGGTCTTGGCGGCCGCTCCCAGTCACCAGTCTAGCTGCCGCATTCTGGATTAGTTGTAGTTTCCGGGTCGCCATGTAGAGCGCATTGCAGTAGTCCAAGCAGGAGATAACCAGAGCATGCACCACTCTGGCGAGACAGTCCGCAGGCAGATAGGGTCTCAACCTGCATACCAGATGGAGCTGGTAGACAGCTGCCCTGGATACAGAACTGACCTGTGCCTCCATGGACAGTTGTGAGTCCAAAATGACTCCCAGGTTGTGTACCTGGTCCTTCAGGGGCACAGTTACCCCATTCAGGACCAGGGAGTCCTCCACACCTGCCCGCCTCCTGTCCCCCCAAAACAGTACTTCTGTCTTGTCAGGATTCAACCTCAATCTGTTAGCTGCCATCCATCCTCTAACTGCCTCCAGACACTCACTGCCTTCACTGGTTCTGATTTAAAAGAGAGGTAGAGCCACTGATAGCCTTATCCTCCATGCATTTGTTTAATCCTCTTTTAAAGTCATGGCCATCAGCCAAATCTATAGTTCAATATGTGCTGTAACTATTAATACTTTTTTCCCCTTTGGTCTGTGCTGCATCTGAAGCAGTTTTTCCATGCGGCTTCTTGGGTAGTCAGTGTAAAACTGATTGTGATGGGCAGAATCGCTTTGGGTCCTTGGTGAATTCCCCTTGGAGCTATCCTTTGGGGGAAAAGTTCCATGCGATTTCCATAAGGACCTGCTTCCGAGAAAATGGGTTTAGAATGCAAATTGCATCGTATGTGTTTTGTTTCCGCCACCATCAACACACATGCATCCACTCACATCCACAAGCTCGTATCTTCCCTGGTTAAGAACATAATAATAATAAATGATAATCTCATCAGCATCAGAGCCACTGATGAATCAAAATTCTATGCATAAAGAATCAATCCCTCCACCAATATCTCCCAGGAGAAATGTTCTGTTTTTTACAAGTGCATAAGAAGTTAATTGGACATTTCGGAATAAAAATGGAAGCCTTGATCCTGCTATAAAAGGTGATAGACTGAGTTTTTAATCTCAAGATTGCTTATTTCATCCCACCCCCACTTCTTTCTCTCTCTTTTTGGCTTTCCCTATAAACTCGCAATATTATAATAAAGCTAACCGGTAAAGCCTGCAGAGCACATTGTAATTATTCTGCAATATTATGCTGACATGGCAATAAGCTGTAATGAAGCTTGAGCAATTTGTGAAAAATCTGAAGATGACTTCAGGGGGAACTCTTGTTCCATCAGCAGATGTTTTTATAATAACATGACTATTTAATGTGTAAGTTAATGTTACGTTCCAAGTTCAATTGATGAGAGAGAACCTAAACAGGAGGAAGCAGAATAAGGTGGTAGACTTGACAATAATCCTTCAGACTCCAAGTGGGCAGTGGCAGACTCTGAGCTCTCAAATTTCTTCTTCTTCGACGATCACTCGTAGCCGAGTAAGATTGTCTTCCATAAACACGGTTTTAACAGTGAGTCCCCGAGTGACTGTGGAGGCCAATTCTGGATCCACACATCCTTCCACAGTGGGGACATTGGTTTCTGGGCAGGAGTTGATGACGGTGTGGATTTGCCAAGCATGCCGTCCTCTCAGCACATTTCTCCCTTGTGTCTTGAGTTCAAGTGTCTTCAAAGCCCATGACACCTTTGGTAAAGGCTGTTCTCCAACTGGAGCGCAGCTATTCTCCAACTGTTTCCCAGTTGTCAGTGTGTATACTACATTTTTTTAGATTTGCCTTGAGACAGTCTTTAATTCTCCTTTGTTGACCACCAGCCCTACGCTTTCCATCTTAAAGTTCGGAATAGAGTAGTTGCTTTGGAAGACGATCATCAGGTATCCGCACAACATGACCAGTCCAACGAAGTTGATGTTGAAGAATCATTGCTTCAACACTAGCGATCTTTGCTTCTTCCAGTACACTGGTATTAGTTCGCCTGTCTTCCCAAGGGTGCTAACCAAGTGATGTGTAAAAATTATTGGAGACACCATTGATAGAATCTTTCGAGGAGCTGGAGATGGCGTTTATAAGTGGTCCATGTTTCACATGCATATATAGTAAGGTTGACAGTACAATAGCTTTGTCAACAAGCATTTTGGTTTCCCTGCAAATGTCCCAGTCCTCAAACACTCTGCACTTCAATCAGGAGAAAGCCGCACTTGCAGAGCTCAGGCGATGCTGGATTTCTCAGATTTCAGTGGCGCCCTGAGTGGCACTAAAATTTGGCAACCCTCACTCTCACTCTCTGTTCTACAATATTGTTTCGGTGCCCTCTGCACTGCAATGCACAGGGTGACCGCACCTATCCATGCCACCCTAACACCGCCACTGAATTGGGGATCATATTTTTGAACATAGTTTTGCTTTGTAAACAAAAACAAATCTCCCTGCAAGTAGCCAAATAACACAGCAGGGATGAGCTAAAAACCTGCTCCCTAAAGTGCTAGATTTCTGTTTATAGGTAGATTTTTATAAGGGAGAGTAATAAAAAAATGGTTTCTACAGTATTATCACCTCATTCTGCTTCATACACTGAAGAAATTAAAGCCTACTGACAGTATGGGCGAAAGAACGGAGCTTTGTGAAAAACAGATCTGTTTCAAAAAGTGGGAGACTTTGCGGTCTATTGTAGCAGAATTGGAGAAGCCAAGGTCATGGGGCAGAAATATGATGGGGAATAAAAGGAGAAAAATAAGGTAGGGCAAATCCATGGAGAGCCTTTCAGGTAAGGACAAGGAGTTTGTGTTGGGAGTATAAGGTAAGGTTACCAGATTTTTTTTCAATGAATCCGGGGACACTTTTCAACTTCAGTAGATTTTCTATGGGGACTGATTTGTAAATCTGGGGACAGTCCCCGGGAAATGGGGACATCTAGTAACCTTAGTATAAGGGCTAAGCTTACCTGGAGCAATGCAGATTTTTCAGGAATTCCGTTATTTCCTCTCTGCTGTCCATAGTTGGTTTCAGCATTAACAGTGAAGCTGATGGGGCAATGCAGGGCACACTGTGAGATAATGAGAGATGACAAAGGCCTGCAGTGTGAGCACACATGTGCTAGACATTGTCCAGATATTGTGGCCTATTATGAAACAGCATGCTATAAATTCAGGACATGCACAGGTCTGTCTGCAGGAATGATTTAAACACCTATGGCAGCCCTATCAATATATTCTGCACAGGACCTGATTCGGGGAGTTGTAATACAGGAGAATCATAATAAAATTCTGACCAAATGGAAGTGGGGATGAGCCCTGTGTACCTTTGTCTGTAGACTCAGCTGTGGCCTAAACCACTGAGCCTCTTGGGCTTGCTGATCAGAAGGTCAGCGGTTCGCATCCCCATGATGGAGTGAGCTCCCATTGCTCTGTCCCAGCTCCTGCCAACCTAGCAGTTCGAAAGCACACCAGTGCAAGTAGATAAATAGGTACCGCTCTGGTGGGAAGGTAAACGGCATTTCTGTGCACTCTGGTTTCCATCATGGCATCCCGTTGTGCCAGAAGAGGTTTAGTCATGCTGGCCACATGACCCAGAAAGCTGTCTGTGGACAAATGCTGGCTCCCTCAGCCTAAAAGTGAGATGAGTGCCACTACCCCATAGTCGTCCAGAGGTCCTTTACCTTTACCTTTTTACAGCTGCAAATATAACGTTTTAAGTGCATTATACAAATGTGATACTAGGTGGCAATGGGATGCTTATGGCAAATTCAATATATTTTTCAAAACTTTTTTTTAAAGCATTTTCACAGCATTTTTTTTTTATGTGTCGAGATTCCACTTGTATGTGGCCCATTATGTGGGCATAATGCAAAATGATCAGCTATTTATCCAGCAAAGCCTGACTAGCCATTTATAAAGCAAATATTAGAGATATATAGAGATGCACATCTGTGTATATACAGGGCTTGCTCCTATTCATGAGCACCTGTGTGTCTTTAAAATCTTCATTGAAGCCGAAATAAAAGATAAACTATTATCATCCTACTGTAGCAACCAGAGACTCAAAACCAAACCTAGGCCTGTATCAATTCTGTCCAATTTCAGTCTCGCTGGCACTCAGTCTCAGGTCCACCCTGTCTCACTTTGCAAATATTTTAAAAGAATGCATGGAAAGTTGGCGCTTGCATCACACACTTTGTGCACACTTTTTACACAAAAGACGCACATTCCAATGCATGAGTCTCTAAAGAAATGTGCTTTCGGTCTGCATTCTCCATGGAAACAATTGTGTTTCTGTGCACACATTTTGTTTCGCAAAGTGTGTTCTCATTCAAAGAGAGCATGTGTTGCGGTGGGGTTTGCCAAGCCGCCCCCCCCCCCAATTGCTGGGCAGGTAAGGATAGATGGTCTCTGGCAGTGATTGGTCTTCTTGAGTTGCTGGGGCAATTTTGATGTTGCCAATTTGGGGGAGGGAACAGAGGTTTGTTAAGCTGGGCATCCAGCTTTGCACTTTCTCTTTCGCTGCGCGCACCAGATCACCTGCCCACCCTCCCTAATTTTAGGTCTTGTGTGTTGACCTTGCTACGGCTGTCATGGGGTCATCTGCCATTGGGGCAGGGGCATGGTAAGAATTTTGTCCAATTGGCTTATTGGCTGGTGCCATTTGGTTTTTGCCTACTGCGTAGCAAATCGTCACAACTTGTAAGGTTGCGGTTAGGCATTGGTTAAAAAATTGGTTGGTGGAGGGGCAAGGATTGGCTGGGCCTGCCCCTCCAATGCTGCTGCTGTGAGGGAATTCTATTAAAGGAATTTGGGGGCTTGCCATGCTTTCGTCTTTATCCCTGGAATCGGATTTGGGCCACGCAAGCCCCTGGGAACATGCGGGGAGAAGGTGAGGGCCTGTGGTGCAGCTCCACTTTCTCCCCAATATTGTTTTCCCTTACTGACTTTCGCTGGAATCCGGAAGTCAGTTCTGTCCCCAGGTGGGGGGACAGATAGTCCTAACCAATGCCTAAGCAATCACTCACATAGAATCATAGAGTTGGAAGAGACCACAAGGGCCATCGAGTCCAACCCCCTGCCAAGCAGGAAACACCATCAGAGCACTCCTGACATATGGTTGTCAAGCCTCTGCTTAAAGACCTCCAAAGAAGGAGACTCCACCACACTCCTTGGCAGCAAATTCCACTGTCGAACAGCTCTTACTGTCAGGAAGTTCTTCCTAATGTTTAGGTGGAATCTTCTTTCTTGTAGTTTGGAACCATTGCTCCGTGTCCGCTTCTCTGGAGCAGCAGAAAACAACCTTTCTCCCTCCTCTATGTGACATCCTTTTATATATTTGAACATGGCTATCCTATCACCCCTTAACCTCCTCTTCTCCAGGCTAAACATGCCCAGCTCCCTTAGCCGTTCCTCATAAGGCATCGTTTCCAGGCCTTTGACCATTTTGGTTGCCCTCCTCTGGACACGTTCCAGTTTGTCAGTGTCCTTCTTGAACTGTGGTGCCCAGAACTGGACACAGTACTCCAGGTGAGATCTGACCAGAGCAGAATACAGTGGCACTATTACTTCCCTTGATCTAGATGCTATACTCCTATTGATGCAGCCCAGAATTGCATTGGCATTTTTAGCTGCCGCGTCACACTGTTGGCTCATGTCAAGTTTGTGATCAACCAAGACTCCTAGATCCTTTTCACATGTACTGCTCTCAAGCCAGGTGTCACCCATCTTGTATTTGTGCCTCTCATTTTTTTTGCCCAAGTGCAATACTTTACATTTCTCCCTGTTAAAATTCATCTTGTTTGTTTTGGCCCAGTTCTCTAATCTGTCAAGGTCGTTTTGAAGTGTGATCTTGTCCTCTGGGGTGTTAGCCACCCCTCCCAGCTTGGTCTCATCTGCCAATTTGATCAGGATGCCCTTGAGTCCATCATCCAAGTCGTTGATAAAGATGTTGAATAAGACCGGGCCCAAGACAGAACCCTGTGGCACCCCACTAGTCACTCTTCTCCAGGATGAAGAGGAACCATTGATGAGCACCCTTTGGGTTCGGTCAGTCAGCCAGTTACAAATCCACTGAGTGGTAGCATAGTCAAGTCCGCATTTTACCAGCTTCTTTACAAGAATATCATGGGGCACCTTGTCAAATGCCTTGCTGAAATCAAGGTAGGCTACATCCACTGCGTTCCCTTCATCTACCAGGCTTGTAATTCTGTCAGAAAATGAGATCAGGTTAGTCTGACATGACTTATTTTTCAGAAATCCATGCTGACTATTGGTGATCACAGCATTCCTTTCTAGGTGCTCACAGACTGTTTGCTTAATTATCTGCTCCAGAATCTTCCCTGGTATTGATGTCAGACTGACTGGGCGGTAATTATTTGGGTCCTCTCTTTCCCCCTTTTTGAAAATAGGGACAACATTTGCCCTCCTCCAGTCTGCCGGGACTCCGCCTGTTCTCCAGGAATTCTCAAAGATGACTGCCAGTGGTTCTGAGATCACATCTGCCAGTTCTTTTAATACTCTTGGATGCAGTTCATCTGGCCATGTATGTTAATAAAGTTGTGGCCAAAATTCTGCCAAAAACCTTAAACAAAAATTCTGCGTGATTTATTTGGGGGGGTCTCGGGGACCTCAACATGCAAAACCCAAAGAAGTGCATCATCTGACAGGAAGTCGCATTCCATTCGGGTCCCAGGCACAACCTTCCCCCCAGCTCAGCTACTTGAAATCCCTTTTATTCGGAGATGCCAGGGATTGCCAGGGATGCCATGGAAAACTGGTACTCTTCCACAGAACTGCTCACCCACCACTCATGTGCTACCCATGCCAGGAGCGAGCCACACAAAAACTGCTCAGTGCTCCAGATGGCCACCTCTCCTGCCCAGATTTTGCATTCAACGAACACTTCTGTTGGCTTTTCCCGTTCATTCATCCTGTTGCCAGAAACCTTCCAGGAGGCTGGAATGCTGAAGGCACTGACAAGTCAACGTAGCCACCACCACCAAACAACCAGAGCCAAACAGAAGGAACCAAGAAGACGGCAAAGGGGAAGGAGATCAGAGGCAACCGTCAAACAGCCAAGGTATAAATCACAGAGGAGGGAGGAGGGTTCCTCCCTGAGCAAGCCAGGACTGCTCCAAAACCAGCCTGCCCTCGGGAGGGGAGAGAAATATCAGAGAAATACCACAAATCAACAAACACCTGCTGTCTGCGGCTCTTTCAGGCCTGCGTAGGATATCAAAGCGGCTTTGTTAGTCCTCCTCTTCCTTTGTTTCAGCAGGTACAGAGGCTAGCCTCCAGGAATGAAACAACCGAAGAATTGATTTGCTGTAACAGAAGACGGTCCGTGTGGCTTGGCCTTCTGTTTCCAACAGATCCCTAGATCCGGCCACATGTAGGGCAGAAAGGTGGCTTCCAGGGACAATGCCAATGCTCAGCATCACTGGGCTGAGGACCCAGATCCCACCAGGTGGCCCACTGATGGAAAGCCCACCAACTGCCCCATTTTAAGTGGGGCAGCCCGGATCATGGAAGCCCATCCTGGCTTCTGTTTCGATACTGGAACACCCAGTTTCTTGGTCAGGCGCACTGGTGTGAGGGCCAACCAAGAGACGCTCACTCTGGCAATCGTTAGCAGCATCATGCCAAAGTGCCTTCTGGTCCAGTGTTCTGGCATGACTCTGCTGATCACCAGAGCACCGGATGAGAGTGACGAGAGTGAGGCCAAGTGCGGAAGACAGAGAGGGCAAGGGGGTAGCACAGGTGGGGAGCAAAAGTGGCACAGGGATGCCAACCTGAATAAAATACTGGGTGAGCAGGTAAGCCCCGCCCCACATCATCAATCGCATGACACAATGCACACATACCACTTGAATGGGAATGCTCATCAGCTTTTTGGGGTGACGACCCCCACAAATATTTTATTGGGGGGCCGAAGACCCACCAGCACCTAGGATTTGACTCCTATGGGTGGAGAGGGTAGGTGGGGGGCAGCATGCAGGGGGGGTTCCAAGATTTGGTTTAGATAAAGTTGGAGGTTAGGAGATTGCAGGATCTGTTGCACGAGGAGGTCAGATTCCTGAAAGCTGAGGGCTCACGAACAGTGTCTTGTCTCGAAAGCACCATTGTACCCTTGTACATCTGGTGTTCTTGCCTGGGGTAGTAGTGAGCTCACTGAACTTAAACCAGAAGGACCTGGGATTGAATCCTCGCACAGCTGTGATGGTTTCTGAGAGATGGGACTGATCATTCCCTTGCAACTTAACACAGCTTACAGGGTCACTGAGAATAATAAAATTGGGAGTGGGAATTGTGTATTGTATCCTGGGTATCAGGGACGTGGGTGGCGCTGTGGGTTAAACCACAGAGCCTAGGACTTGCCGATCAGAAGGTCGGCAGTTCGAATCCCCGCGACGGGGTGAGCTCCCGTTGCTTGGTCCCTGCTCCTGCCCACCTAACAGTTCGAAAGCACGTCAAAGTGCAAGTAGATAAATAGGTACCACTCCGGCGGGAAGGTAAATGGTGTTTCTGTACGCTGCTCTGGTTTACCAGAAGTGGCTTAGTCATGCTGGCCACATGACCCGGAAGCTGTACGCCTGCTCCCTCGGCCAATAAAGTGAGATGAGCACCGCAACCCCAGAGTCGGCCACGACTGGACCTAATGGTCAGGGTTCCTTTTACCTTTATCCTGGGTATTGTTTAATAAAGAGTACCCTGGGCTCTTTAAAGGAATGGCAGGGTAAAAAATGCCCTGCTGCTGGATGTTGTCAGGAATGAGTCTTGTGGTCTAGGAGAAGCCAGAAAAAATTGCCTAAGTGGTCACATCTGGTCCAGCGGTCACTCTAGGGAATGGTCCAGTTCATTGTAATCCCAATCCAGACAAGGGAGGGGAAGCAAAAGAGTCCAGCGCATTGAATCAGGAAGGATGGATGTATAAAGTGACGGCAGGAAGGAAAGGGCAGGAGGTTTTGCTTAGGTCTGGCTGGCCCAAGCCTCTAGCTCAGAACAGATGGAACTGGGCTTGTTGTGGGTCAAGACTGAATGACAGGAGGAAGCCACTAGAGGAGGAGTAGGATGAGGGGCATATGTCAGGGTCAACGATAACATCAGAGGCTGAATAGGGGTGGGGAGATTGTATGTCCTGGGAGGAGAGGCATGATAAGAGGATATTAGGACTGCAGCTTGCATTGAGGAGAAATGAAGAACAGCAGCACATGTTCATTGCAAACAAATTACTGATCTAGTCTGATTCAGGTGCAACTGATCCTAATTAATCCATCTGGCCCCAGAGTAGGCAATTTAACAATACAGCAGGGGAAGAGTTCTCTCCCCACACCCACCCACAATTATGCTTACTTTAAGGACCAAAATGGTTAAGATAAGAGTAACATTTAAGAGAACGAATTTGAAGGTTAACAAGGATTTTTCAAAGTTCCGCAGCCAAATCTTCTGAATTCATGTGTGGTTCACTCGGCAATTTCAGGAACTGCTTTCAGGTGTACAGTGGTACCTCGGGTTAAGAACTTAATTCGTTCTGGAGGTCCGTTCTTAACCTGAAACTGTTCTTAACCTGAAGCACCACTTCAGCTAATGGGGCCTCCTGCTGCCGCTGCACTGCCACTGCACAATTTCTGTTCTCATCCTGAAGCAAAGTTCTAAACCTGAGGTAATATTTCTGGGTTAGCAGAATCTGTAACCTGAAGCGTATGTAACCTGAGGTACCACTGTAGTTCAGAGGCTTTTGAACGAATTCAACGAACTGCGTTAAACTAGTTCATTCCAAGCACTGCTTTGCATCCTCATCCTGCCTAGGAGCCAGGAAGGCTGAGGAAGAGGCTGAGCTCCTTTCTCCTGGCTGTCAGACAGGTTGTCTTCTGGTCTACATGGACAAGGAAAAAGGAGCCCCAGTACAGCACTGGTTTCAACTGGGCACCATCTATCTGGAAACAGTCATCAACTAGATAGCTGCTTGTTTATAGAATTAAAGGCTCCCTCTTCCTCTCCGCTGTTTTTGTTTTCTTTGTTTTTAAATTCGCAGAGGGGATGAGAGCAGAAAAACAACTAAAAGCAACACAGGCCTGAGAACAAGTGCTTGGACTCTTAAGCAAATCCCATCTGGCTGCCAAACCACACATGAAGAGGAGAAAGGCTATTTATCCTTGAGGGCTAGGCAGCAATTTAGCTGTCTAGAAAAACAGTAGCTCTGAAGGAGGAAAACAAACAAACAAAAGAATCAGCCCAGCCATCTGAAGCTCGGGCTGTAGTCCTTAACCCTTTCGTACACAGGGCCACAGTGGTGCTCTGCTTTCCAAGAATGAACTGTGTTGGGTCGTGTGTGGTTTCTTCCAGCTAACCCAGGTTGCCACAGTGGTGAAAGAACTGCAATGATCTTCTGGGACATAAAGCTGATTTACCATAATCAAAGAGACTCACTGATCAACATCTAGTGTGCTCAAGCCTTGTAGCACTTGTCAACAAGGGATACAACCACAAATAAGGGGGCCACCACCGAGAAGTGACCGCTCCACAGGCCTTACCCAAAGCAAATTGCCAGTGTGGGAGTGACAATCTGGACTGGTACACAAGCATATGAATTGGGGGGAGTGTCTTTAAACCTCTGCTCCTCCCCACTATGGTCTCAATCTGGATTTGTTCCCACGCCTACAGTTTGTGAATCAGAAAACTCCCATTTGCTTCAATGGAAGCTCCCCCAGTCATGCCAACTGTAGACATGGAGGCCCATCTACTCTTCATTTTAGGGTCTCCCCACACTGGCAATATGTGTATTTAAAAACACCACGGCATTAATGCAAAGCTAACATGACTTGTAGTTTGGCCCTTAAATACATAGATGTGCAGGGGTGTGTGGGGTGTTAGGGGAGGGGTAGTTCCTCTGGTGGGGGACACATCATGCTTCTTCTGGGGTAGTTTGTCCATCTTTGGTCCTCACCCTGCATTCAGATCTCACCTGTGGCTCCCAGAAGCTGTCAGCATGCCACAGTGGCTGGCTAAAGCAGGTGAGGGCAGCTAAGGGGTCTCAAACCCTCGGTGAGTTAGGCACTTCCCCTGCATGTGAAGACAGGTTCTGGCAGATTGAGCAGACAAGACCAATAGTGGGTCCAGTGGTCAAGGTGGTTTCTGCAAGTGCTGTAGAAGGACGTGAGGAGCAGATCGTGCTTGTCCACCTGGGCAGGTAACCCATCCAGGAGAAGGAAAACTCTGACCCTAAACCTCCACTGCCTTGCGGGATATTTTTGGGAGAAGAAAGGGTTAAGGAGTAAACCTTGCACAAATCTAAAGTGGAGTCCCTAAAACAGTTGGATGGCATCTTGTACTCCTCCTTCCAGCAAGTCCTGCAACCAAGCTGGTGCCAAACATTTTGCTCTGCTTTCCTTTGGACCACAGCAGCGAGGCTGAGAGGCGAGGGTTGTCATCTCGGCAACCCCGTGGCCTCCATACACACTGCCCAGGCCTCCACCCCAGAGACGTCACTTTCGTACTGCCAATGCACCAAACTTGATTCTCTCCAGATGTTGTCAGACTGCAGCTCCTATAATGCTTAACCATTGGTCACATTGGCTAGGGCTGATAATAACTCTCCGACAACATCTGAAGGGTGCTAACCAGTACTTTTTTTCCTTAAAAAAATGTTTAGAGGTACTCTCTCCCTTTCTTTCTTTCTTTTTTTTTTGCCAATTTCCCCTCTGTTTTTAATTACCGTATATACTCAAGTATAAGCCGACTTTTCCAGAACACTTTTAATGCTGAAAAAGCCCCCCTCGGCTTATACTCGAGTGAGGCAGGTGGCGGCGGCGGAGGGACGAGTGGCCAAAAAGAGCCCTTTCTCACCACTGGTCCCACCACCGCCACCTGCCTCTCTCAAGGGCAGGCACAGGAGCCGTGGTTGGGAGAGGGGCTGCACTGCGCTGTGCCTCTCCTAACTGCGGCTCCTATGCCTGCTCTTGCGAGTGGCAGAGGTGGTGGCAGAGGAACGAGCAGCCCAAAAGCAGCCTGCTTGTTCTTCCTCCTCCACTGCCGCCACCACCAGGTTTGTGGCGTGGTGAACCGGCTTATACTTGAGTCAATAAGTTTCCCCAGTTTTTTGTGCTAAAATTAGGTGCCTTGGCTTATATTCGGCTTGGCTCTTACTTGAGTATATACGGTAGTCAAAAGCTAAATTGATGGGGTTTACTCAAACCACCTGCACAGACAAGAGAAGGAGGTCCAGAGGAAAAGGGAGACAGGGCCATTTCCAGAAAGCAGTGGGATATTCCCTTCTCACTCCAAAGCTTTCAGGATCGTCTTGTTGGCTTCCATGCTGATCTGTGCTTCCGTCTTTGCCGCTTCGTCAGAGGCAGACGCCAGCTCCGACAAGGCCTTCTCCAGGTTCGACTTGGCTGTCGCAGCATCCAGCTGATCCACTTCCTCAGCAAGCAGCTGGACCAAAAAGTCTACGTTCACTGTGATGGAGCCGCTACTAATGAAGTACAGTAGACGCTTGGGTTGCAAACATAGGCGCCGACTCCATGGGGCCTGAGCCCCCTCAAAAATTTGTTTGGGGGGCTCCGCCCCCCCAATAATTTAAGAAAATTATTAGTTATATTATGCTTTGTAAAATCACAAAATTATGTTGGTATTTTTTATTTTCCTTGTTTGACGATAGTTACCTTTTAAAATACATTCAGTAATGAGTTAAAACAAAGCCACTCCCGATCTAGAGAGGGGGTGGGGTTGCGGGCTCTCGACCCATCAACAATCTCGCGGGGCTGGCGTCAGCCCCGCGAGAAGCGGGGATTCCCCCTAGCTCATTAATATTCACCGCCCACAGCGGCAGCCAATCGGCTGCTGCAAAGGGCGGGCCCTCACAGGTTCACTTAAGGTCGGGGCAGCCCGGGGCTCGCTCCTTTCGTTCCCCCAGCAGCAGCGGTTTGGAGGTCTTGGGCCCCCCCAATATTTTTTATAAGTTGGTATGGGCCCCCGCCCCCCCAATATTTTTTATAAGTCGGCGCCCCTGGGTGCAAACGTGATCGGTGCAAGATGCATGTTCGCAACCTGTAGCGTTCACAACCTGCGTCTGCACATCTGCGCACGCACGGGTTGCGATTTGGCACTTCTGCGCATGCGCAACCGCCAAAACCCGGAAGTAACCTGTTCCGGTACTTCCGGGTTTCGGCAGTCCGCAACCTGAAAAAACGCAACCTGAAGCGTCTGTACCCTGAGGTATGAGTGTATTTTGTGGAAGAGCCATCCTCGGCAAAGACCGTCACAACTCCGGCCTCAGGACTTGCAAGTTGGTGACATGGACGGCCAAGATGCCGAAGGACCCACTCCTCGTGGGGACGTCAACTTGCTTCATGTTGGCCCCATTGTAGAAAACCTGGGAGGGCGAGGTAAAGGTGAAGGCCATTTGGGCCTGTCCAGCAGTCGTGTCCTCAGCATAGTGCCTGGCCCTGGGTACTCTCATTTTGACTCAAGAAAATCACCTTTTTATAGTTTGAATCGGGGAAAATAAATACAGTCAATGGACAAAAGTACAAAGATTCACAAAATGTTTAGGGGTATGCGTCCCCTCAGAAAAAAAAGCACTGGTGCTAACCCTGGTGTAGTAGATGGCTGCCTTTTAAAGTGCTTTTGCAACCTGAGGTCATGGCTTTTTTCTATAAATACAAACCAAAGATACGTTTAGAAATATTTCAATGTATGTTTTCCCCCTAGGGACTGATACAAGCTGTAACATTTAAATTATGTTAGGCATTCTCAAAGTTCACATGGTTCTAAAAGAGGGTCTATTTGGAAATACATAAGTGCAGAGTTGTTTGCTTCTATATTTATCTGTAACGTAGTGTTCTGTGATTTCTCCCCTCCCCCCCCCCGAAAAAAAGCAGTGGGAAGATCAGAGCAGCTCTTGCAAGCAAGCAAGGACCTAGGGAAGCAATCCAAGTTCCAATGAACACCAGCACCTTGAAATATTAAACAAAGCACTTCTTGTCAGCCATACGCCAAACCACAACGTCTGTAGCAGGCAACACCGGAGAGTGTGATTCTCATTCCAGGTGCTCTGAATAGCCCAACTCCCTTTTAGGAAGTTGGAGAATCCCAACACAAACAGAAATGGAAATTGCTGCTGTCCATTTATTTTTACCATGTCTGGAATAAAAACCAGTCACAGAACCATTGAATTGTAGAGTTGGAAGGGACCACAAGTAAGCTGAGCTGTCATTTCACCATCAAATACCATTGCTATCGCTCCTGCTGTTGTTTTCAGTCTGCTAACAGTATGTAATTTGTCACACACATACATCCCATTTGCACTGAAATCAACCGCGCGGAATAACATAATAATACTGTAATGGATTCTGCCACAGCAGATAGCAAGATGAATAAGATAGTTTTTATTGGAAGCAGAACTGCAGCAGAATGGAAACAGCGCTGCATGGCTCAGAACATTCACTTTATGCTAGCAGCATGTCTCACAACTCCAATATTTATCTCATAGTTGCGATACAAGCTTGCACCAACAGTGAATTTTAGTGTCACCAGATAGTATCTGACTATTCGAACAATTATCAACTATTTCCCAACCAATATTTGATGCCAGTGTTTGAAAATACAGCCGTACCTTGATTCCCGAATGCCTTGCAAGTCGAATGTTTTGGCTCCCGAACACCGCAAACCAGAAAGTGAGTGTTCCTTCTGGTTTGCAAATGTTCTTTGGAACCTGAACATCCGACATGACTTCTGCGTCTTCCAGTTGGCTGCAGGAACTACCTGCAGCCAATCGGAAGCCGCGCCTTGGTTTCTGAACATTTTGGAAGACGAAAAGACTTCCTGAATGCATTTCGTCCGACTTCCAGAATACCACTATATTTGGTAGCTGACATAACATGGTGTTTCATATTTGTCAGTTGACATACTGTATTTTTCGCGCTATAGGGCGCACCTAGTTTTTTTTTTGGGGGGGGGAATAAAGAAAAAAAAAATTCCCCCCCAGGCGCGGGGCTGGGGCAGGGGAAGCCCGAGCTTCCCCCGACCCTAGCCCCCAGAACAGGCTGCTATCCGCAAGCCTAGGGAGCCTGGCGGGAGCTCGTGCCGGGCTCCCCAGGCTTGTGGATATCTGCCCAAAGCCCAGGGCACGCTGCTCAGCACTCCCTGGGTTTCGGGCTGCAGGCTGCTGTCCGCAAGCCTTGGGAGCCCGGCAGGAGTTCCCGCAGGGCTCCCCAGGTTTGCAGATATCTGCCCGAAGCCCGAAACCCGGCAGTGCGCCCCAGGCTTCGGGATGCAGGCTGCTATCCGCAAGCCTGGGGAGACTGGCGGGAACTCTCGCGGGCTCCCAAGGCTTGCGGATAGCTTCCTGAAACCTGGAGAGCGAAAGAGACTCCTCCCCTTTCACTTAACACGATAGTCATTGTTTTATCTGAGTGGATGAAATGAAAAAACAACATTTTTAAAGCAGGGATGAGAGCCTAACTGCAGAACTTGAAAAGCCTGCTCCACTGGTTTTTCTCTCTGAAAAACATCACTGTTATTATAATGCACATTATGTAATAGTGGAAAGACAGAGCCAGGGGTTCAGCAGATGTCTTTTCCCTGTGACCCTTCCAGGCACCCCAGAGCTCAGCTTCCCGCACTGAGTCACATTTTCTTACCAACCTTCCTATGTATTACAATTGGAATCATAAGTGCCAATGGCCGCTGGATGACTTTTACACCTTTTTGTTGCCTCTGGTCTGAGGATATGGAATTAGTTCACTCAGAGCTTCCATACGGAATGCAGAAAAGGAAGTTCTTTCCCCAAAGGGGAACTGGCATTCTTTAAAAAACCTGTCTTTACAAACATCTCATAGTTGGGGCATGCTCCCATTTTGCAACCGAAAAAGGTTTAATACGAATAATGTGGGAAATTCACACCTACTAAAGTTTCTCATAGGGACACAGGTGGCGCTGTGGGTTAAACCACAGAGCCTAGGACTTGCTGAACATAAGGTCGGCAGTTCAAATCCCCATGATGGGGTGAGCTCCCATTGCTCAGTCCCTGCTCCTGCCAACCTAGCAGTTTGAAAGCACGTCCAAGTGCAAGTAGATAAATAGGTACCGCTCCGGCGGGAAGGTAAACGGCGTTTCCGTGTGCTGCTCTGGTTCGCCAGAAGCGGCTTAGTCATACTGGCCACATGACCCGGAAGCTGTACACCGGCTCCCTTGGCCAATAAAGCGAGATGAGCGCCGCAACCCCAGAGTCGGTCACAACTGGACCTAATGGTCAGGGGTCCCTTTACCTTTGCCTTAAAGTTTCTCAATCTTTCATGTGCCTCCAGATTGCAAGGAGGCAATCCCAGAACAATAACTCATGCAGAGATATGGCAGACAGCCTCCAACACGGCCAAGGAATCTACTTGTAGCAACTGAAGCATTCAGCTCCTTCTCACACAGGACTATGGCAGATATACCTTGCTGCAGTCAAAGCTGATTAGAAGGAGGGGAAGCCCAGAACAGTGATTCACACAGGGATGCATCAGGTGGCCTAAACCAGGAGTGGGTCATTCTTATACATCTCACCATCAGAAGGGATTGAATGGGTGTGATTAGATCAGTGCACAGATACAGCAACAGTTACATACCCCTGGCAGATTGGAAGGTCTCAAGCCCAGAACTGTGGTTCACACAGAGATGCAACAGGCATCCTCATCTCTGTGTGGGTACTTTGGTTTCACAGAAGCACACTACTGTGTTCCAGAGCAAGTATGAGAATCGCTTCTTTAAATCAGAGTCAGCTAGTTATACTGTTTTGACTGACTGCGTAAGTGGGAAGGGCAATAGCTGATTGGTAATGGAAATAGGTTGTATTGAAAAGGTCTTGAGTTAAATCTCCAGGTGAAGTGGTTGGGGAACAGGTGATGGACAGATTCTGGAGAGACACTGCCAGTCAGAATATACACTTCTGAGCTAAGTGGACTGATGGTATGTAACTCAGTATATGACAATTTCATATGTTCATAGAGCATGATACAGTGGATGCTCGGGTTGCAAACGGGATCCGTATGGGATGCACGTTTGCAACCCACAGCGTTCGCAACCCACAGTGGCGCATCTGCGCACACACGGGTTGCAATTTAGTGCTTCTGCGCATGCTCGACCCCCGGTTCTTCTGGGTTTCGGTGGGTCCATAACCCAAAAAAACGCAGCCTGAAGCATCTGTAACCCGAGGTATGAGTGTATTTACTTCTGCCTAAACCTCCTATCTGCCAAAAGTTGAAAAGTGTCATTTTAATGGCACATCCTTTGCTTCAAACTCTCCCTGAACACTAAAAACAGGGATGAGGAATCTGTGACTCCCATCAGCCCCAGCCAGCATGGCCAGTTGCCACAGATGATGGGAGTTGTAGTTCAGCAACATCTGGGTGGCCTTCAGGTTAGCGACCTCTGATGTAAAGGGTAGACACCCAGAAGCTTTCAGGTGACCATAAATGGCTTCTAGTACGCATTGTGGTGTAGCAGGTAAGACACCAAAATGAGTCTTGCGTTGTCGCCAACCTCCAAATTTTGTATAGATGTTCCTGGTTGACAATTTGAGGCCTACAAGTATGGATGCAAGTGTGTGAGATCTCAGACCACACAAAATGTACTAAAACATGCAGAAGGTTATGCCACAATAAATTTGTTAGTGTTCAAGGGGGTCAGAGACCTCTTCACTGTTTTTGTTTTTTGCTGCAAGAGACAAATATGGCTCTTCCCATGGGACATGAAGTCAGGAAGACCTTGTCGTGTTTTTAAAACTGCTCAAATGGTAAACAATTACACAGTAAATGGCAGCTGAGCTGAAAGCCCATAAATAGGGCACACTATAAAATCCAAAGCAGAAACATTAACGCGTAAACACTTTATCCAAACTTCCCCTTCTGAATGTTAATTTGTGTTTTCGAAAGCTGAAGCAAATCGCACAGTCATATATACAAAATGGCTCCACTTATACTTGACACAGGGAAGGAAATTCACTCTTGGCCAACATAAAGTTAGGATTGAAGTGGTAATAAACTGGCCGCTTCTGGAGGTGCCCCCTTTGCGTCAGAGCAGCAGCTGCCATTGGTCTGGCTGCTCTGACATCATGGCACAGGAGCACTGCACAAGAGACCCTTTTCAGGGTAGTCAGGAAAGAATGATCTCAATTTGTTGTGGTAAGTTGTACCAATGCTGACCTCTGCAGCCTCTCAAGAACTGTGAAGGGCTATAGCCTCTCTGGAAAGCACACCCCAACTTCGGTTTAACTCCACCCTCCCAGGTTGGCCATTGGCCCCTTCCAGGATGAAGAAATACAAGGAGACTTCCTGTTGCACAGACTCCTTGCTTGAGTGACAAGGTCTTTCTGCGCTCCCCCGTGGTTCTAGTCCAGGGGTCAGCAAACTTTTTCAGCAGGGGTCCAGTCCAGTGTCCCTCAGACCTTGGGGGGCGGACTACATTTTTTTGGGGGGGGATGAACAAATTCCTATGCCCCACAAATAACCCAGAGATGCATTTTAAATAAAAGGACACATTCTATTCATGTAAAAACACGCTGATTCCCGGACCAACTGCGGGCCGGATTTAGAAGGCGATTGGGCCGGCCCTGGCCCCCGGGCCTTAGTTTGCTTACCCATGTTCCAGTCAGACTTTGGCCTATGTGAGCAACAGAGATGACTTTTCCTTTTGTACCATATGACGGACATTTCTGCATACATCAGCACCACAAACAGCTCTTGATTCTCCATCCATGCAGGAAAGAGACATCATACCCCCAACTGTCCTGTTTTAAGTGGTACACCCCAGAATCAGAGAAGCCTATCCCGGCTTTTGTTTGCATCCTGAAATGCCCCATTTCTTTTATTCAGAGCTCTGTGTGGCTATAACACAGGGTCCCCGGACGTTTGACGGTCTATTGATCCCTGTGCCACCACTGTGATTACTTCCCCACTGCCACCAACCCGTTTCTCTCGGGTATACACGGAGTCCAGACAGTTGTTAACATTAAACCAAATAAACAAGTTTATTTTATAAGCATTCACAAGTTTATGGTTTCAGATAATTTTTCTTGTCAGTTTCTTAATCTTAGTTTCTTTACTGGCCTATACTTTCCTAATAACTTCTAACTGATTATCCCAACTGTCTATCTGACTCCTCTTAACAGATTCTCTCACTCTCTCACATCAAACTATCCCACAGACTTATCCTCCCTCTCTCTTCTCTAACACCCGATTGACTCCTTAACAACACTAACTCTAACTCTTAACTCCTCCCCTTGGGTTCCCACTGGCCAATCACTTCACACTCATTTAACCCTTTCCTTCTGACCCAGCATGATGTCACCTAGGAGGGTAAACGCCACACTCTGGAATAACCCAACTGATGAGTGCCGGAGCGCCAGACCCAAAGGCATGTCCCTCCTGACACCCCAATTTTGAGGACGAAAATGTTGGAGGATATGAGACATTGTAATATCCCAAGTGTGCAAGGCAAGAGCTCTCAAGAAGGAATCAATGCTGGACCACTGATGGACATAGCCTGTAAATGAGGAAAGATGTGAGGCCTGGGGAAAGCTATGAAGGCCATTTAAAGAGTCCTGGAGGCAGCTTCTGGAGTTGAGGTTCTCCACTGCTGTTTCAGAGACTACCTGTCTTCCATAGACATCTGGTTTGCCCCTGGGAGAAAAGGATTCTGGACTAGATGGGCCACTGGCCTGATCCAGCGGGAATGCTCCTATGTTCTTACTTCCATACATCGTCCCATAACATTCTTCAAGGGCCAAGAAGGTTATCCTCTTAACAATATCAGCTGCATGGTGTCTGAACTTTCTGGTCAAGGGTGCAAAGATAAGTCATCTGAATGTTACAGAACTGTTTCCTCCTGGGAAATCAATGACATCAACTTCTCCCCAAGGCTCTCTTACTGCCAAGGGCCACCAACTTTATCCTCTCTTCCCATTCTGCCAAAAATAATATTTCCTTCCTCAATTCTGGCATCAACGTGCCTTCTGCCCTGATAAACACACTGCCTAGGGCTGTCCGCCGGAACACTGTGGCAATGGAATATGGAATGAGCTAGCCCATCTCTCAGTGCCAGGGCAGAGCTGTTGCTACAGATACAAAGCAATGAAGTTTCCACCTATTCCCTTGGGAGAATATGCCATGCTATGCATCAGATCACAACATCATACCCAGTTTCCTCATCCTTACATGCACTGATTTTGTTTTTATATAATTTCCAGCCCTGCTTGGAACTTGTAAACATGCCCTGCTTCCTGCTAACTCTTTGTATTCTGGACCAGAACAGGCAATACATATCTGGATCACTCCTGAAGGTTTGGAGGGGACTGAGAGTATGCCTTTCTTGTCCACCCTCCCTTTTGAACAGGAAGTGTGTGCTTAACATTCTGTGTTCATGGGCAATATATCATGCAGCCGATTCCTGGATTTTACATGCCCTACAAACCGCACAATCTGGGCCCATGCAGATATGCCCTGTTCAAAGATGTGCACTTTGGAAATCCCACTGAACTCTGCAGGACTTACTCATGAGTAAGCATCTATAGCATCAGGGTGATAGAATGGCTCGCCCTATTCAAGGGGCTATTCTCCAGCTAAGGCTGAGCCTTCACACCATCTTTTAAGGAATAACGCAAGTCGAGGATATTGTGTTCAATTCCAAAATGCAAGGGAGACCTGCAGGGTATATATTGAAAGGATCCTTTAATTAAAAAGAGGCTGCTTTCTGCCAGCCTAGAATTGCACAAAAGTTATTAGAAAGCTTCTACCTTCATTTGAAACCTCAAACGATTTTTATGGGGGTAGGTTTAAGGGTTCTTTATTTTATTATTTTTATTGACTGACCTTAAAATGTAATAAAGTTGGGGCCATTTTAAATGCAGCTATTAAAAACAAAACGACTGCCTCTGTTAGGCAAGCTAAGGGCTGGTTTTCACTCTAGCAAGCCGCTGAAATGATAGGCATGGAGCTCTGCTCTAAAACAAGGCCCTCTTACAGATGGAGACACAAGACTACATGTCTACTATGTAGAAGCATGACTAAGGCACCACAATGATTACTAGGAACAGATTCCCCAGTCCCTCCCCTTGGCTGGAGCATTTTTATACCTTTCCTTCTCATGCTTGCCCCATCTCCACTCCCAGCCAGTGGGGGAAATTTTTGTGTGTGCCTATAAACACCAAAAAGGAGAATAGCATCACAAATTTTGGAGAAGTGGGAAAACCAAACAATCACGGCATTTCACTCAGTATGTCAGTTGATTAAGTATGTATCACAGTGGTTTGCTTAGACTTACAGACTGAACTAAGTCCTCAGGAATTCCCAGCTATCCTACAAAGACTGTCCCTATCACTAATAATACTTTAATCATTAATTTTTTAAAAAAATTAAAGTGTGAGATATTGTTCCTAATGTTCCTAATCAGTACCAAGTTGCCAGCGCAGTCTTTAGTGTATGCGCCGCCGGGGTGCAAAGATCCGACAGTGCCCCAAAATTTAGTTTAGCCCCCAAATTAACTTTTGTTATGATGTTCATTTCGTGTGCACAGCACTGTTGAGAATAACAAGTGCCGTCGTTGAGTCAAGCGCCACTGTTGTGAATGACAAGCGCCGCCACTGACACTGTGCATGTTTGGTAAATGAGCACGCAAAGTCAAAACTCCTTTAGTGAAACAGTAGGTATACATTTCAGTAATACCTAGGTATATATGTATTTTGTTTTTCTAGCTTGATCAAAATTATTTATTATTTCATAACAGATGGATAGTTAAGAGCTTAGGCGGCTTCAGCAGTGGGTGCCTGGCACACACCCCCCCCCCCCGAATTTGGTGCCTGGGTGCCCCACACCCCTTGCACCCCCAGGTAAAGACAGCCCTGCAAGTTGCCATATGTAACACTACAACCTCTCTTGGATCTCAGACACATGCAGAAGCTCAGGAGCATGAATAGAAACTGAGCTCTGGACAAATGATGATGCCTTTCACTGAGTCAGTCCTATCTGGCTCAATCTTGTCTACTCAGTCTTTGACTATCCAAATTGAACTAGGAATCTTCTGTAAGCAAACATGTGCTCTGTCACTGAGGTGGGCTCCTTAGTGCACAAAGTCCTGAAGAATAGTGATTGTGCTGAACCTGATGTTGAGGTACGTTATTCATATTCCCATTTCACTGGTGTTTGACTGAGGCTGAGAGAGCACATACATTTTCACCAAGAGTGCTGAGTGAATTCTAGTGTAAGAACTCACAGCCAACCGGTGAATTCTCAGAATGCTAATTCTTCACCCAATAGCATTTAATTGTAGTTCTGCAATGGATCTCATAGCTGTCTTTCAAAATCAAAAGTCTGCCCTCAACTGCCTGGCTTGTTGAGCTGGATTATTCAGAGAAACCTGTGCAGGGCGAACAGCTAACTAAACCACCTACCTGGTTGAAATAATCTCTGGCTTCTCTCATTTGAATATTCATCCAGCAGCATCTTCGACCTGCTCCTTCTCTTAACAGCCTCCTCTACTAAGGGACTATCCAATACTACCTCCCAATAAAGGTTATTACATTCAGAGTAATCACATTTTCCTCTTTTTAATAAGCCAGATGCGCTGTCAGCCTTAATATCCCCAATGTGGTGCTCACTTCGCCAGGAGAGCTGCGTTGTTGCAACGAAAAACAAAAAAAGTCAGTGTGTTTCTTCCATTTTAATTACATGGGGAAATATAGTGCTCACAAATATTCTGAGGACAGCATTTGCTAAAAATTCCTCTTCTCCTACTCCTGCTCCAATATTGCTAACAATATACCATAGCCAAAAGAACTGTCAGTGAGCTGTTCTAGACTGGGTGGATAGAAGGTGGACCTGCTTTTGATGGGGTTACACTCCCTCTGAAGGTACACAGTTTAGGGATGGAACCATTGCTGTTGATGAAGGTTCATGTGATCTCAGTGTCTTCTATCAGCTTCGGCTGGTAGGTCAGCTGTGCCCCGATCAGGACAGGAATAACTTCTGTCAGCTATGTTCTGACAACCTCCAGATCAGATGACTGCAATGTGAAGGGCTGTCTCTGAAGATGGTTCAGAAACTCCAGCTGGTAGAGAATTCAGCGGCCAGGTTGCTCACCAGCTGAATCTGACACCGCCAGTGAGCTTGTTTCATCAGCCGGTTCATGACACCCACTTGTTCCTCCATACAAACGAGCAAGAGGCATCGTCAGGGTTTAAGGACCCGCTCCATCCAGGCAAAAGCAGGTGGAAGGCATGTGGCCTGCAGAGAATCCCAAGGGTCAGATTTAGAGACTTAGTTCTCCATCCAGCTGACCCAAACAATCTATGGTCACTTGCGTCTCTGCATTTATTTTGCAGCCCACTGGTGGTGAAGCTGGGTAATTTTAGACCAGGGGTCGGCAAGGTTTACCTTGCCTGGGCTGGTTTACTCCAGTGGAGATCCCTCTGTGGGCCGGATCGCCTCGCCCGTGTACCTGTGATTTCTGGCATCTGCATCTGCGCAGACACAGTTTCCAGCATGTGTCTGTGCAGACATGAGTTTTGGCATCTGCATCTGCACAGACACGATTTCTGGCGCCGAGAAAATAAGTCCCCATGCTGCACTGTGCCGGTTTAGCGCAGCACGCAGGGACTCACCGAGCAGGCGGCTTGGGGGCCGTTAAATGACCCCCATGGGCTGTTTCTGGCCCATGGGCCTTAGGTTGCTGACCCCTGTTTTAGACTCTGACTTAATGGGGGGGTTGTATGGGGGGTGTTCTTTAGATGGTACAGTGGTACCTCGGGTTACATACTCTTCAGGTTACATTCACTTCAGGTTACAGACTCCTCTAACTTAGAAATATTACCTCGGGTTAAGAACTTTGCTCCAGGATGAGAACAGAAATCACGCGGCAGCAGCGGGAGGCCCCATTAGCTAAAGTGGTGCTTCAGGTTAAGAACAGTTTCAGGTTAAGAACGGACCTCCAGAACGAATAAAGTACGTAACCAGAGGTACCACTGTATTGCGGTTTCCTTCACTTCAAAAAGTGGTAAGCTAGCCCTGCTGAATTTGGGAGCCCTCCTCCCCATTTTGCAGAGCGGGACCTCACTCTCCAAATTCCTGCCCTGATGGTACCACCCAGAAGGCCCCAAGTGCGAGAGAAGCACTGGGAACTGCAGGGACGATGAGGGTGTTGAACGTAGAACAGGGAGCAACATTTAGCTGGCTGTGCAAACAAAAGGCCATTTAAGAGACTGTGCAGATTCACCCTGCTTGCCTCTCTTGTTTTGCTGATGTAGCCGAAAAGGGACAGAACAGGAAATCCTTTCCCCCTTTCCTTCCCTGCCAACAGTCTCTTTCTGCTGCTCTGCTGCTGATGCTGCTGTTCTTCTGGGCTTGAAAGGCTTGAAAGACTTCGCACTTCTGTGCAACTTTCCCCAATGGGTTTGCCACCTTAGTCTGTTTGCAACAGAATCCACAAAAGTTCCTGTGTGGTGTAGACAATAAATGTGTCGATTCTGCTAAGGTGCAACCAGACTACTGCTTGCTTTAGAATGCTCTTCGGCATCCAAAGAACTTGACAGGCCCCATAATATGAACCAAAATTATTTCCCATATTACAAACAGAAAACTAAAACTGAGAGATAGTCACTTACCTGGTTGAAGCACATGTGATCTAGGAGATCTGTGCTTAAATCATGCAGTGCTTTTGTTTACCTTCTTGGCTTTATTGATTTATTTATTGTATTCGTTAGATACGTTTCCCACCAAGTAACACAAAGTGACTTTCATTAAAACCAATTAAAAGCGCTCAATAAAAATCTGCGGCAGGCCACAGACAGATGATGGGGTAACCCTTTCCTCCATGCTGTTTTCCCCATCTAAATGTCGCCTAAAGCTACCATTAGTCTTACTTACTGGGGTGTGTGACCTGTATCAATGCCTGCATTTTCTCCCAGCTGGCTTCAGGATGTATGTGTAATTTAGATTAGGGATGGGGAGTAAGCACCTATACACCTCTGGAAATTCTGTACTCTAGTGAAGAGTGAATCTACCAATTTTGATTTCTCCGTTTCTCATATTTCCTTCATAAGTTCTGTTTTCCACATGTCCCAGTGAAAATTCATCATTTTCGTGTCGATTTCTCCTAATGCATTTTTTCTATGCAATTTTGCCTAATCTGCACATTTTTGCAAACCATTTTTGCTCTGCTGTATGCTGTTTTCACTAATATATGCATTTCCTTTTTTAAAAAAAATGATATTTTATTAAATTTTTTAACAAGAAAAAAGTTACAAGACAATAAACAAAAAACACAATAAAAATACAAAAACCAAAATTTAACATAGAAAGAAAAAGGAAAAAAAAGAAAAATCCCTCTTTTTAATTTCTCACCGTTCATTTACTTATTTTCCTGACTTCCTCACACCTCCCTTTTTTGTATTCCACACTAATATATGCATTTCCATCCATACTTTTACCTTACCATATGAAGTTTTGGAGAACTGAGTTGCAAAATAGGAAGAGTGTCGTTTTCAAAGGAGAGCTGTGTTTCAATTCATGGCTTGTTTCAGAAAGTGTGAATTGGACAGGTTTGCCTTTAAATGCCAACTTAACTGAATTATCCCTCGTCCCTACTGTGTTCTTATCAAAACTGATGCCCCTGTGACTACACTGGAGTTTTAAAAGACAATTTAGGAGATAATGGATCACCTGTATCATCATCACATGCCATTTGGCTCTAATCTGGTTGTGACAATATTTGAACTGGGTTCTTCTCCACTCATGCAGAGCCTTCCATTGCAACAGCCAAAACTGTTTGTGCTACCTGTGCAAAGCCTCTCAGTTTCTCAGCTGTAGAATGGGTATAATGCAGCAGCTAATCTCAAGGGTTTTTACTGTGTACACCTGCTTTGAATGCTTTGTGATCTGAAATGATCTATAAATTTGTATAATAACAGCAATCATAACAATACAAATTTGGAGCATTCATTCACTGATAGGCCCCAGAAGAGGAACTTGAGCTTTCTGTTTTACAAATAATCCAGCAAAGATTACTAGCCATGGCATCTTCCGTGCCAACTTTTAAACACCTCTGAAAACCTTTCTATTCTGCCAGGTCTATGCAGTTACATCCCCCACAACAGTCTGATGGTGCTTGTTTGTAATTTCTTTTTGCTTTTAACTCCTTTTTAACTTTTATGGTGTTATTGTTTGGTTTTATGTTTTCGCATTATTGTAAACCACTGTGATCTATTTTTATGACACAGCAATATATAAATATTTCAGTCAACAAATAATACCATTGGTACTTCTTTGTGGTTTAAAAGACGGAACTTTTGTAAAGCCCCTTGCCTCTAGTCATCTGGATTGGATTCTCGGTCTCCCCAGGTGACCAGACCAGTGGCTGTTAAACAGCAAATGACCATTATCACAGCTGAACGTGGTTTTTTGAAGAAGAGACTCAGCCACTCTAAATGGCTGGTTGCTCTTAGTTGTGTGTTGTCTTAAGTGGTTTAAAAATCAATGCAGACATTAAAACAGTAAGGGCGAGCCGTCATGCTATTGTGGACACAGAGGCCCATCTTCAATTCCCAGGAAAGTATTTTCTTCATAGCCATTTTAAAAAGTCTCGTATGTTTTCAAAGAAAAGTTCGAGCACCAGCTAACTAATGCCCCCGCTGAAACTGTCCATATTCTTCTTCAAAACAAACAGGCACAGCTAATGGGGGGAGGTTTCCATTAAGCCAAGAAAGTATTGGACATCTTATCCAAAGCCCTCAGGCAGTGGAAGACAGGAGTGTCTGGCATGCCGTGGTCCATGGGGTCACCAAGAGTCGGACATGACTAAACAACTATACAACAACATCCAAAGCCCAAAGTCATGTGCTGGTTGGATGCATAGGAATGGTGGGAGGGACTGGGAACCACCAAGGGCTCAGAGCCACGATGTGTGGTCAGAGGGAGAAGACTGGGAAGAGAAGGTGTCAGAAGCTGAAGTGGTTGTTGTTGTTGTTTAGTCATGTCCGACTCTTCGTAACCCCATGGACCAGAGCACGCCAGGCACTCCTGTCTTCCACTGCCTCCCGCAGTTTGGTCAAACTAATGCTGGTAGCTTCGAGAACACTGTTCAACCATCTCGTCCTCTGTCGCCCCCTTGTGCCCTCCATCTTTCCCAGCATCAGGGTCTTTTCCAGGGAGTCTTCTCTTCTCATGAGGTGGCCAAAGTATTGGAGCCTCAGCTTCACAATCTGTGCTTCCAGTGAGCACTCAGGGCTGATTTCCTTAAGAATGGATCGGTTTGATCTTCTTGCTTTCCATGGGACTCTCAAGAGTCTCCTCCAGCACCATAATTCAAAAGCATCAATTCTTCGGCGATCAGCCTTCTTTATGGTCCAGCTCTCACTTCCATACATCACTACTGGGAAGACCATGGCTTTAACTATACGGACCTTTGTTGGTAAGGTGATGTCTCTGCTGAAGTGGTAACAGGGCTTAATGAGCTGGGAGAATCTGTTGAAGAGAGAAGCCCAGGATCAGAGGCAGAAGTGAAGCAGAGGAGGCCATGAGGCAGAGATGAGTCGGGCTAGTGAAAAGCCACAGGTGTCTCCGCTTTCTGCTATGACAAGCTCCTCTCCCCCCTGGTCTCCTAGAACCAGAAGAGGCATGAAAAGAGCAGAGGAGAGGTTGGTTTAACACAGGCACAGTCTCCAGTTGCTTGGTGAAACCTTGGAGAGGAAGAAATTTAGACGACTGTGGGGAGATAGGGACCTTTAGTCTTGGCTACTGATCTATGGGGCAAGACCTACCAGGGATGAGCTGCTGAACTCATTAGGCCCGACACTCCACCAAGTCTGTGAATATGGTGTTCTAGCTAATAGAGATTTAGCTCCAATGGGCCACAGTGTGATTTACTGCCAGCTTGCTCCTGACACCCAGTGAGCTTAAGTAGGGCATCTCCAGACAGGTGGTGGTACAGTTCTACACAATCATTGATACTAAGAGCAACTCATTTGCCAAGTCTGTAGCCAAAACAGCAGCATCTATGCACAACAGCGAAGGGATAGCACACAGTGGCAGGGACTGGCCACAATGTGCACACACAACATAATTTTATGTGCAGTGCCAAGTCAAAAGGACACAGTCGCCCTGCTCAGCTATTCTTGGAGGAGAGAATTTGGTACCTCCCTTCTGGAATCGACACTCTCCCCGCCCAGAGGGACTGCTTTGAATTGCTGCCAAAATGTCTACCAAATTCAAAGGTTCTTCCTCAGGTGAGGCATCTGAGGAATTCATAAAGAAGGGCCCCAGAAGGAGATCTGATAAGACAAGCAAAATTCCCAGAGGTGGGTGGTGAGAGTGAGCACTTTCTTAGCCTGCGGTGAATTTTCCTTGAGGGCAACTTTGAAGTAAATTTGGAAGTTCCTCTTCTTCTTCTTCAGGTTCCACTTCTGCAGATTTTCAAGGAAAGCCAAAGGAAGTTTGATAACGCTAATGAGGTTTCTCAAGAGAGTTTCCCACTTCCCTAGTGATCATAAATTTTTGAAAAATCCAGCCCTGTCCTCATAAACCCACCGAGAGAGCCTCAGCAGTGCCCATCAAAACACATCTCCTTTGGACCTACTGATAGCTGCAGCTAGTATGTCCAGAATAACATTGTGGATATCACAAAGAAGCAGGGGAGATGGCGTTCTTTTAAGCAATCCACTCCCCCTGCTGCCAGGAAATTGCCTCCATTAAACTCTCACTTTCACAGACAAGCCCTTCAAATCCTGTGCTCAGAGCAATGCAGTACAATTGTGATCTGCAGGAAAATGGTGCCAAATTCAATCTCTGCCACTTCGAGTCGCAGATCTGGGAAAGAGCTTTGTGTGGAGCCTGTGGGCTGAAGAGCTGCTGTAGATGAAAACTACAGTATAAGGATATTAAAATTGACTTTGTTTTTCACAGGATACCCAAAGGGCCAGAAGAGCCACCTTCATTGTATATCTATCTATCTATCTATCTATCTATCATCTATCTATCTATCTATCATCTATCTATCTATCTATCTATCTATCTATCTATCTATCTATCTATCATCTATCTATCTATCTATCTATCTATCTATCATCTATGTATGTATCTATCATCTCTATCTCTCAATCCATCTCTATTTCTCTATCTCTTATTTTATTTTTTAATGCCTCCTCCCTTCTGGGGGACAGTCTCCATTTTGCCCCACTTGATTTTCCGCCCCTTTGTCTAAGGAGGTAATTAATCCTGTGGAATGCCCTCCCATCGGATGTCAAGGCGATGGACAACTACCTGACATTCAGAAGACATCTGAAGGCAGCCCTGTTCAGGGAAGTTTTTAATATGTGACATTTTAGTGTATTTTTTATCTCTGTTGGAAGCCGCCCAGAGTGGCTGGGGAAACCCAGCCAGATGGGCGGGGTACAAATAATAAATTATTATTATTATATTATTATTATATAATCATCTCAAAGTGTCTAGCAGGGCTGGCAATATGAAATTACAGCTGTAGCTAAAGATTAGCAGTAATAGGAAATGAAACAGCAGGTCTTTTTCTCCTTCCTGTGGTACAACAAAGATCAATCCAGCGGTCATTACTACCATGCACACATGGCTTTTAAAAATGTAAGGTGTTCTTTATTGTTGTTGTTATTACAGTGGTACCTCAGGTTAAGAACTTAATTCGTTCTGGAGGTCCGTTCTTAACCTGAAACTGTTCTTAACCTGAGATACCACTTTAGCTAATGGGGCCTTCTGCTGCTGCCGCGCGATTTCTGTTCTCATCCTGAAGCAAAGTTCTTAACCTGAGGTACTATTTCTGGTTTAGCGGAGTCTGTAACCTGAAGCATCTGTAACCTGAAGCATCTGTAACCCGAGGTACCACTGTATTATTATTTTGAAGGCCTTCTTAATAGCTGTTTGGAGTTCCAGAAATAAATTTTTTCTCTGACTGGAAACTATCCTTTCTCCCATGAAGTTCCATTGCCTGCTCTCTACTCCTCAGGATCTTTGAAATAAAAATAAGGGCTTCACAATCTTTTATCAAATCCTGGGCACTGTTCAAAATGCAAGATGTCTTACGCCGAGTCAGGTTATTGGTTCATCTTAGATCTTCCTACTCTGACTAGCAGTGTTTGTTGAGAGTCTACAGCTGAGGTCATTCTAGGTTCTAGTCCTCTCAGTTAGGTTTTCCAAGGATGAAACCTGATGTTTTTGGCATGCAAAGTACATGCAGTTACTATTGAGCTATTTCTCCCTCCTTGGGACACATGAAGTAAATAATCAAGGCAGCGTGGTGTAGTGGTTAGACCACTGGAGTAGGAACTGGGAGACCAGGGTTCAAATACCCAATGGGCGACCTTGGGCCAGTCACCAGCTCTCAGTCTAACCTGCCTCCCAAGGTTGTTGTGAGGATAAGACTTAGAGGGGGTGAATCACTTTTGCCATCTCTTCAGAGCTGGGATCTGCGTGTAATAAATAGATAGCAAATAAGATAAGAATGCCTTCTGGACATACACAGAATTCTTTTCCCATATCACCAAGAGATCATTTTCATGGCATTTGGATCTTGTGGAAGGGGACACAACAATTACAGCGGCCACATCCATACCATATATTTAAAGCACACATTTATGACACTTTAACAGTCATAGCTTTCCCGAGTTCCCGGGATTCTTTGGGAGGAAGCCATGACTGCTTAGAGAGTCACCACTCAGCATCTGAAATATTAAGCAGTATATACAATTGCTTTAAAATACAATAAAGTTAAAGTTGTACAGTATAAGGGCATGTTAAATGTATGGCATGACTGTCTTATGTTTAGAAGTCAGGTGCCCCCTTTTTCTTAATGGTAACAAGAAGAGGCCTCAGTGCTATTTCCTGGGTTACATGGCAGGGAGGAGAAGTGGTAACATCATTGAAACTTCTCCTAATGAACCATTAATTCTCCCAAAGCATGGCTGATGCTATGAAAAGAAGTTTTATTCTGTCGCAAAACTGAAGAGAAATAGACCCCACCCACCCAAGAGAACGAGAAATGGCTTGTCTAAAACCACCCTATTTTTAACTTCCTTTTGAGGAAGCTTTTCAAATGTATATCCAACACCTGCCTGAACATGGTCGTTTCTTTCTTTTTCATTGAAGAGAAAGGAAATTGGGAGACAGAGGCTCGAAAGAAGACTTGTATCATGACTGTCCAGTATTGTTTGGCACAGGAATGTACCTCCTGAAAAAAACAACCAAGGTTTCATTTTTAATGCATGGAGCCCGTCCTTCAAACATGTGTGGACATTGGTTTTTATTATTCATGGTTCTTCAACTACATACAAATTAGGGGGTGGGGAGAACACAGAGGATATAACCTCCCCAAAATGGAAGGGTACATTTTAGGAAAGTATAAAGTACGGTAGCTTCCTAACTTCCTTTGTATGGACATTACAGGCAAAGTTGGTTAAGACCAGAAAATTCCATCTAAAAGAAATTCTGGGGTGAATTTAAAATAATAATAAAAAGGAAGGAAGCTTCCTTCGTCTCTGCAATAGCTCAGTCCTCATGCACACTGGCTGTCAGCTGCCAAGAAACCAACAAGATCACAAAAGCTCCACTGCTCAGTACCTAACAAAACCATTTTGCAATAGAGCACTCCAACCAACGCCAGTGGAGGGACTTGAGTGAACTGCACCAAAAAGGCATTTCTCGTTAAGCCTGCTCCTCCAGAAGCAGGATTAAGCTCCAGCAATTAATAGAAGCCCCGAGGCAAACCACCAACCTGATGCCACAACTCCTACGCTTTGCAGCCCTCCACCCCCCAGTCTGGATTCTACGCAAGCCAGTTGTTTGTTTAATGATGATCTTTTCAGAGAAGAACTGTCCCACTTCTCAGCAAAGACATCCTGAGCAATGCATAGCTAAATTTGGCCAGGAGCAAAACTGGGAGGAGGCGTTAAGTAGGAAACAAGACTATCTTGCAAATTGTGCTGTAACTCTCCTCCGCTCCTCCCCACGGTCCAACTTGGAGGGAAGCTGGAACACCAACAATGTAGGCAGCCCAGATGTGGTAGCAGCAGCAGCAGCAGCAGCAGACGTGCTCCCCACAAATCTGCTGCGCACAATTCCAGCCAGTCATATCAGCCACAAGGCTGCAATCAGCCTTCACCACACTGGTGCCCTGTAGATGCAATGGGTACTGTTGTGAGTTGGAGGGGGTGTCAGTCTGGATGATACCCTGGGTCCCTTCCAAATGTGTGATCCTGTATCTTTGATCAGACCAGTTTCTTTGTTAAGGCAACAGCTCTGGCTGGCTAGTGAAGTACCATGATTTAACATATCCAAAGAAGCTGCTCTGTTGCCATAGAAACGAATGGAAGGGCCTTTTCCCATCTCACCTGGCTGCAGGTGGAGAGGGACAAGGGACCAGAGGTGTGTGTGTGTGTGTGTGTGAGAGAGAGAGAGAGAGAGAGAGTGTGTGTGTGTGTTTGGGCTGATGCTGAAAGCTAAGGACACAGAGGCACATCTTTTTCTGTGCTGGACCCAAGCTGGAGGAGGGTAGGCTTCTCTGGAAGCCTAATGGAGAAACATCATATGTTCAGATGCTAACACTGTGAGTTCCTCCATCCTATGCTCAGACTCTATAGGTGTGTAAAGGTAAAGGGACCCCTGACCATTAGGTCCAGTCATGACCAACTCTGGGGTTGCGGCGCTCATCTCTCTTTATTGGCCAAGGGAGCCAGCGTACAGCTTCCGGGTCATGTGGCCAGCATGAGTAAGCCGCTTCTGGCGAACCAGAGCAGCACATGGAAACGCCGTTTACCTTCCCGCTGGAGCGGTACCTATTTATCTACTTGCACTTTTGACGTGCTTTTGAACTGCTAGGTGGGCAGGATCTGGGACCGAGCAACAGGAGCTCACCCCATCGTGGGGATTTGAACCACTGACCTTCTGGTCAGCAAGTCTTAGGCTCTGTGGTTTAACCCACAGTGCCACCCGTGTCCCTATAGGTGTGTAAATAAAACCATATATCCTAAGTTTAAGGCATAAAAAACCATATGTCCTAAAGACACCAGAGTTTCCACTGATCTCCATTCCAAGGAAACGAAACCCTGGGGAAAGTGCTTGGAGCTCCTGGAGTCTCTCATCACATGGAGAGTGGGATGGAGTGCAACAACACATGTGAATGCTGGGAGGTAGGGGTGTGAGCAGCAGGTACAGCCCCCACCTGCCCCCTCCATATAGTCATTTGTACCCAAATGAATGAATAGGACTTGTGCCTCTTAATACATTCATCATGACTCATTTCCCGCTTTTTCCTGCTCTAAAGGTTGGCATTCTCTTTGGCTGTATTTTTCAGGGTGGTAATTTCTGCCGTGGGGAGGGGGCTGGTAATCATCACCGGCTGTTCTTTCATCCACACAATGTTTCACACTCAAGCAGGCCAACTTATCTCCATGAGCTCCCGGAATGAGATGTTTGAGGCGGTCGCTGCAGAACAGGAAGCGTAATTAAGAAAAACAGTCCACCAGAAAGCACCCAGTGCGTGTCCATGTAAGGTGAAGGATTGCCTTCATTTCCTGAGACGGCAGGAGGCCTTTATCATTCACAGCTCCCTCCTTTAAAGAATGTCTGGGGATGAGAGGGCAGAGATAGCTGGGAGGAAAACAGGACAGCCATTCAGCATGAATGAATTTATTTTGTAGAACAGGGTTTTCTACTTCATGGTACACAGCTGCACCAAGGCTGCAGCTCAGTGGTAGAGCATCTGCAGAAGTTCCCCAGGTAGGGCTGGGAGAAACTCCTGCCTGAGAGACTCTCGAGAGCCCCTGCCAGTCAGTGTAGAGAATACTCAGCTAGATGGACCAATGGTCTGTTTCAGTAAAAAGCAGGGACACGTGTGGCGCTGTGGGTTAAACCACAGAGCCTAGGACTTGCCAATCAGAAGGTCAGTGGTTCGAATCCCCGTGACGGGGTGAGCTCCCGTTGCTCGGTCCCTGCTCCTGCCAACCTAGCAGTTCGAAAGCACGTCAGAGTGCAAGTAGATAAACAGGTACCGCTCCGGCAGGAAGGTAAATGGCATTTCTGTGCGCTGCTCTGGTTCATGAAAAGCGGCTTAGTCATGCTGTCCACATGACCTGGAAGCTGTATGCCGGCTCCCTCAGCCAATAAAGCGAGATGAGCACCGCAACCCCAGAGTCGGCCACGACTGGACCCTTTACCTTTACCTATGCTAGTCAGCACCTCAGTCACTTTCGGGTTTCATGTCAGTATCCTGAAAACCACCATTTAAGTTGGAAAGCATGAGAGCAGAACATCTATGCAGGAAAAACAGAGTCAGAGCAATGGAAATTAGGCAAGTCTGCACGGTGTTGGATTGCAACCTAAGTGTTCCTACTTGGTGTACTTGATTGGTAGCTGGCAATCATGTCATTTTCCCTCCCCTCCCCTGAGTACTAATGATTTTCCTTCAATGGGTCCATATTTTAACTGCCCTCATCAGTGGCGGTCCATCTCATTTCACCACCTGAAGCTTCGCTTGCTGGAGTCATGCAGTGGTGGCCTCCAGCAAGATCTTGCAAGATCTCATGGAACTCTCACAAGATCTTGTGAGATCTTGGCAGAAGCCAACACTGCCGCCGCCACCCAACCTCAGCAGAGGCAGCGGCAGGCCCGTGGTGATGCTCCCCCGTGGGATTCTCCCACCTGAAGCGGCTACCTCAGTTCGCCTCATGGGAGAGACGGCCATTGTCCTCATGTTTGATTACATGTGTTTTTAAATGAAATTACTGATAAAGGGTGGGTTATAAATTCCTCAAACGAATGAAAATCTGGATGACATTTCTTCAAACAACCCATCAAGGATTATCGCTGAAGTCAATCCCAGCTTAGTGATTCTATAGCGATAACCCTAACCTTTGACACTTAATTGGTGTGTGTGTGTACCCTTTTGGACTGCCAGAAGATCAAACCTCTCCATTCTGAAGGAAATCAGCCCTGAGTGCTCACTGGAAGGACAGATCCTGAAGCTGAGGCTCCAAGACTTTGGCCACCTCATGAGAAGAGAAGACTCCCTGGAAAAGACCCTGATGTTAGGAAAGATTGAGGGCACAAGCAGAAGGGGACGACAGAGGACGAGATGGTTGGACAGTGTTCTCGAAGCTACAAACATGAGTCTGACCAAACTTAGCCAGACCTTCTCCTTGACATGCTAGCTTTCTATGAACTTTGAGGACTGGGTTTTTTTGTTTGGTTTTTGTATTTTTAACATGGGGATCACATCCAAACATGCAATCTGTCTGAAGTGAGACAATCTTAAAAGGCGTGTTCTGCTATTTATATATCTTTGACTTAATTAAAAGTAGCGCAGGTAATTATGAAACTGTGAAAAAGAACTAATTGTTCATTGTTTTTGCTTGGAAGAAAAGATGAAACATTAGCCTGTTCATTATATAACCTATTTAGTTGGCAAAGCCAAGCATTCCTGGAAGTACAGTTCATGTATAAAAGGAAGAGCTTTTTTGTACCCTACAGATGTTGTCTTAATTTGCACAATAATGCTCAAACAGTAAGTTCTGCAGTTTGTAACATGTTATACGCTTTTTCTATTAAGTGATTATACAACATTGTTTCCAAGAAAAGGCAATAAGAAAGTACTTAAACTGGGATGATAACCTAATAATTTTCTCCATTTTACATATATTGCTGCGAAGAAAAAGTGCAGTACAGAAAACCAAGAGCCCATTCATCATAAGATAATGTTTGCAGCGGTGTGAGGAAAAATAGGTTGCTTTTAACTCCTTATTTGCAAGATGAAATAGCAGCTACAAAACCATTCCAACCCTCAACCCCGTTAATGGATATTTCTTTCTTATTTCTGGGGCACCATTTCCTGAGTTTTTTATTTCCTTTGGGCAATTAAGAGATCCTAGATATTGTCAGGACTTTGCCCAGCCAGGCTGGCAATTGCTTCGCTTTAAGTGGAAGGGTCAAAATAGCTTCCTGTTCAGCGTGGCTAATTGTTGCAATTTGGCTCTGGACTCCCTTGGATATTACATGATAGCAGCAGCAGCAGCAAGAACAAGAGCAGCAACATCAACAGACAGGCCCCTGCCCCAAGGAGGTTCCAGTCTAACTGGCAAACTGATGTGAAAATATGGAAGACTGGATTTAAAACCGGCAAAATGGAGGGAAAACAGAGAACCCAAATTAGCAAATTCACCAGTTGTCTGCAGATATATAATAGACTGCTAATGTGGTTATTTTATAGCTACCATAACTTTATGACCGTGGTTAGTCAACAAGGTGTCTACCCTAGAAGAAAGCTGGACTGTGACTTCTCAGCTATTTGAAGCATTGCTGGTAGGGGCCATAAAACCTGTGACTGGCAAATATAGCCTTAGGTTCTTACAAAACCTTTCATCCGGGAAGATGCTTCCACATCCCTTAAAGCTTAGTCATATCTTTACAGATGTTTTAGACATTTCAACACATTGGATTTTCCTCCTCCCACTTCAGATTATTCTTTTGATGGCTCAGACGACAAAGCCATAAAACAAGCTCTGGTGGTCAGGACTTCATTGTCAATTTGGGGCCGTATTCTGAACTGAGCAAAGGCTAAACAGCAAAAGGGAATGTTGGCTCCTCCCACTGATTCACATGAGCGAAGGCACAGTCAAAGGCTTTTTAACCTCTCGCGCCTCTGTGTAAATAGTGCTGGCAGTCTGTTGATGTGCCACTGTGGTTGGCATCCGTCTGTCTCGGGAGACAGTGAAACAGCATGCCTTTGAGGTAAAGTCAAATCACTGGAGAATTACAGCGCCTGCTGTGGCTGTAGAGAACAATACAGGAGAGACATGTTTTGTTGCAGCTGGGATATATGTGGTTGCAGCGCCCCCAAATTTAGTTTAGCCCCCAAATTAACTTTTATTATGCTTATGTCAGACACCACGCTTATGCCTTATCTCTTGTTTATGAAAGAAGGGAGGAAAAAGAAACAAACTTTTTTATTTGCTCATTTATTTACAATACAGTGGTACCTCGAGTTACAGACGCTTCAGGTTATGTGTTTTCGGGTTGCGTACCGCACCAAACCTGGAAGTACCAGAACGGGTTACTTCTGGGTTTCGGCGCTCGTGCATGTGCAGAAGCCCTGAATTGTGCTTTGCGCATGCGCAGACGCGCCAAATCACAACCCGCACATGCGCAGACGCAGACGCGGTGCTGCGGGTTACGAACATGCCTCCCTCACGGATCACATTCGCAACCCAAGGTTCCACTGTACACTTATACTTAAGTATACAACACCACCACACTTAAACTTCTAAGTATTGTTTAGGCACCCACAGACAGCTTTCTGAGTCATGTGGCCAGCATGATTAAACCGCTTCTGGCACAATGGGACACCGTTACGGAAACCAGAGGGCACGGAAATGCCGTTTACCTTCCTGCCACAGTGGTACCTATTTATCTACTTGCACTGGCGTGCTTTCAAACTGCTGGTTGGCAGGAGCTGGGACAGAGCAATGGGAGCTCACCCCATCATGCATATTTGAATCACCAACCTTCTGATCCGCAAGCCCAAGAGGCTCAGTGGTTTAGACCACAGCACCTCCCGTATCCCTAGACATCTTTGTAATGCAGAGTTGGTCTGTCAACAGACCTGGTGCTTAGAGTCAGTTCCCCATAGAGCACATCCTTGGGGATCCTGCCATTTCCCATTCTGTGGACATGACCAAGCCAGCATAGACGTCGCTGAGACAGGAGTGCAAACATGCTGGGAATGTGAGCTTGGGAGAGCGCATCTTTGTTTGAGCTCTGTCCTGCAAGAAGCAGCTTGGAGAGTTGCAATGGGCGTCAGGAAGAACCAGTCTGAGCAAAGACCTGTTGCCCTTCTAGAAACCAAGTGGGAGAAACAGGATTAGAGGTAATGCTGGCACTCTCTTTATTATCCGTCCAGCAGCAGGCTAAGACCTTCCTATTCAAGACAGCCCTTTGAAAACTAAGGTGCAGGCACTGCTGATCACTGGGCTGCTGTCAGGGCAAACCACATTTTAATTGCTGGTTCTACATGTGCTCTGGTGTATTTCAATTATCGATCTTAAGTGGTTTGCTTTTATTTTGTATTTTATGGTCTTTTTTTAATGCCGTGAGCCACGTTGAATCCCAACTTAGGAGAAAGGCAGGATATTATTATTATTATTATTATTATTATTATTATTATTATTATTTCAAGAGCTGCTTGTGTTCGAAGTGGGGGCACTGTCATACAGTGGTTCCGCTCCTTCCTCCTGGGCTGTGTTCAGAAAGTGGTGGTGGGGGATGAGTGTTCAGACCCCTGGGCTCTCACTTGTGGGGTGCCTCAGGGTTCTGTCCTCTCCCCCATGCTTTTCAACATTTACATGCAGCTGCTGGGAGAGATCATCAGGAGGTTTGGGCTGGGTGTTCATCAGTATGCGGATGATACCCAGCTCTACCTCTCTTTTAAATCAGAACCAGTGAAGGCGGTGAAGGTCCTGTGTGAGTGTCTGGAGGCGGTTGGAGGATGGATGGCGGCTAACAGATTGAGGTTGAATCCTGACAAGACAGAAGTACTGTTTTGGGGGGACAGGAGGCGGGCAGGTGTGGAGGATTCCCTGGTCCTGAATAGGGTAACTGTGCCCCTGAAGGACCAGGTGCGCAGCCTGGGAGTCATTTTGGACTCACAGCTGTCCATGGAGGCACAGGTCAAATCTGTGTCCAGGGCAGCTGTTTATCAGCTCCATCTGGTACGTAGGCTGAGACCCTATCTGCCTGCGGACTGTCTCACCAGAGTGGTGCATGCTCTGGTTATCTCCCGCTTGGACTACTGCAATGCACTCTACGTGGGGCTACCTTTGAAGGTGACTCGGAAACTACAACTAATCCAGAATGCGGCAGCTAGACTGGTGACTGGGGGCGGCCGCCGAGACCATATAACACCGGTCTTGAAAGACCTACATTGGCTCCCAGTACGTTTCCGAGCACAATTCAAAGTGTTGGTGCTGACCTTTAAAGCCCTAAACGGCCTCGGTCCAGTATACCTGAAGGAGCGTCTCCACCCCCATCATTCTGCCCGGACGCTGAGGTCCAGTGCCGAGGGCCTTCTGGCAGTTCCCTCATTGCGAGAAGCAAAGCTACAGGGAACCAGGCAGAGGGCCTTCTCGGTAGTGGCGCCCGCCCTGTGGAACGCCCTTCCAGCAGATGTCAAAGCGATAAACAACTACCTGACATTCAGAAGACATCTTAAGGCAGCCCTGTTCAGGGAAGTTTTTAACGTGTGATATTTTACTGTATTTTTGCTTTCTATGGAAGCCGCCCAGAGTGGCTGGGGAGGCCCAGCCAGATGGGCGGGGTATAAATAAATTATTATTATTATTATTATTATTATTATTATTATTATTATTATTCGAAGTGGGGTCCATGTCTCTCACGATATATTTTTCTTTCTGCAGAAAACCCGATGTGTTCTTTCCCCCAGGAATGTTAGAAACCTCCTGACAAAGGATGCTGTCGAGTGACTATCAGGGCTGCCCGCCGTGTGACATGCACTTCCAGCAAAGAGAGGGAGGCTTGCCATCTTCCAAATAAAAACCTGGCAATGCTTTGTTCTTTGCAGTGCCCATGCTGTGCCCCAACCCAAACGCACTGGCTGCTAGCCCAGTGCACAATACTGGATTGAGCTGGAACAAATCCAACAGCCCTTGCTACAGACAGAAAACGTCACCCTTGTCTCTGGAGATAAGAAGTCAGGCTGGGAAGGGAGGCTGGGGAGAGGGGGAAGACCAGGGCTCCAAATTTCTGCGGCTCCAACTTCATGTAAGGATGTGTCTGAACTCTTGCAGAGCGAAATAACAATCGCTTTGTTTATACAGCCAAGAGAAACGTTTTCTTAGCCTTAAAACACTCAGGGCTTCTCTGTAAAAAAAAAAAAAAACCCTTCTCAGACTTCTCGTCTGAGGAGGAACCCACAAATGCACCTCAAATTTCATTTTGGGTGGAAATTTTGGTGCCAGTGTTACACAGGGTAGCAGAGAAACAATAAGGGAGAGGTGTGTTGCTTCTTGCAATGGCAAGTTAGCAGACAATCTGTGGAAGCAGTTAGTTGAATGAGGACCGAAGAGACAGTAATAATATTCAAGTGGCAAAAGACTCCAGTGCTTATGCAGGATTCGGTTTCCATGAAATGAAGGCCAATGAAGACTGTGGTGTTGTTAGGATACAGTGGTACCTCGGATTAAGAACTTAATTCGTTCTGGAGGTCCGTTCTTAACCTGAAACTGTTCTTAACCTGAGGTACCACTTTAGCTAATGGGGGTCTCCCACTGCCGCCGCACCGCCACCGCACGATTTCTGTTCTCATCCTGAAGCAAAGTCTTTAACCCGAGGTACTATTTCTGGGTTAGCGGAGTCTGTAACCTGAAGTGTCTGTAACCTGAAGCGTCTATAACCTGAGGTACCACTGTATGTGGTTTAACTTGCACATGTATACAACTAGGATGGAAAGACTCACAGCAGTAACACTCCAATAGCTCTTGCCCCCTCTTTAGCTTCCCAGGGAACAGATCTGGGTCCAGCACAGAACAAGACAAGCCTGAATCAGAAGCATACAGAAGCATAGAATCAAGTTGAAAGGGACCGGGAGGATCATCTATTCCAACCCACTGCAATGCAGGAATATGCAGCTGTCCCACACAGGGATCGAACCTGCAACCTTGGCATTATCGGCACCCTACCCTCACCAACTGAGCTATCCGATGACAAACTCTGTGTTTTCAGCTTCCAGCAGCAGTCAAAACTCTCTCTCACACAACTCCCCTCGGCCTATTGTTCTGCATCCTAGGATATATATATATATGCTAGACTTGAATAAGCCAACGGATGGCACACTTTTCTCTGGCAGTTGCCAAGCTCACAGGCTGGGGTTGCCTTCTGGTATTCTGGCTGAACATAATAATCCATCTCTGAGAATTTGCAAGAAGTCACGTATCTCCTTCCTACAGATATGGTTGGAGAAGGAAAAGTCACCCTGATAATTAAGATAAATCCTACCGCCCAGGAGGAAAGGTTAATGAAAGGCTGTGTGCCAGCAAAGAGGGTTTAATACAGGGCTAGGAAAAGCCTTAAAGCTGCATTTCCATCAAAGGAATAATTACGTCCACACATCATGGCTCATTTGCAATTTTGTACTTCCGGATAGGAATCCACTATTAAATCGCCAATCACATCTATACCAGATGTACCTCAAAGCTTTTGGGAATGGTCTGACGCTGCTCTTGAGAAGGACTGAATGTTTCACTATGCTTTTCTCCCACCTTCTTTGGCTGTCACAAAACCTTAGCAGATCTTTCCCTGCTGCCAAATATTTAGCCTTATTCAAGAGAATGAGTGGAAAGGGATTTCATTTTTGTTTCATTATATTTTTGTTTCAGAAAACTTCATATTGGATGAAAGGGGAGTGGGGAAACTGCAGCCAATAAACCCAGAATGTCACAAAAGAACAGTAATCTTAACAATTTGCGCAACTAGTACACTCCATCTAGCTATTATAATATTATAACAATGTATAATACAATTATACAATTCTTAACGCATATGGACTGAACTGACCCAAACCCTGAGATCATCATCTGAGGCCCTTCTTCATGTTCCTCCTCCGTGAGAGGCCAGGAAGGCGGCAACACAAGACTGGGCCTTTTCTGTGGTGGCTCCCCATTTGTGGAATGCTCTCCTTAGGAGGCTCACCTGGCACTTTTGTTGCATATATTTAGGTGCCAGGAGAAAACATTCCTCTTCTCCCAGGCCTTTGGCTAGTTAAACAACCTATGCCCTTTTAAACTGGGGGGGGGGTTGTTTTTGTTTGCTATTGTGATATGTATTTTTGTGCTCTTATATTATAAACCGTCCTGTGATCTTCAAACGAACGGCAGTATAGCATTTTAACAAATCATCATCATAATCATCATCTTAATCTATCGCTCTTGGTCTCTTGATCTATCACTTTCTTTGTCCACAGACAGCTTTCTGGGTCATGTGGCCAGCATGACTAAACTGCTTCTGGCGCAACAGAACACCATGAAGGAAACCAGAGCGCACAGAAATGCTGTTTACCTTCCCGCCGGAGCAGTACCTATTTATCTACTTGCGCTGGCGTGCTTTCAAACTGCTAGGTTGGCAGAAGCTGGGACTGAGCAACGGGAGCTCACTCCGTTGCAGGGATTCAAACTGCCAACCTTCTGAACTGCAAGCCCAAGAGGCTCAGTGGTTTAAACCACAGCGCCACCTGCGTCCCTTTTCACACACCCCCAATAATACATTGTCAATCCATGAGTTTTAAGCGGTTCTAAATGGTATCTCATAGAATAATCAATAAATTTCTGCCAATTTGCCAAAAAACCTGTCTCTGCCTTCTTCAATGAGAATATCCACAAAACTGGACAAGTTTTCTTGATCCACCATTGCTTAGCTCGCATACCAATGTACAGCTCATGGGGAGTGTTGGGTATTCTAGAGTGCACTCTCAGTTTATGTGGACTGACATGCAGTCCCTCATGCCTGGCTGGTACACTTGGATGCTCCCCACGTTGTCCCGATACATCGCAATCTCTGCCACAAAGAGGAAGTGACAGAGCAAGCAAAATGAAGGAAGACAAGGTCTGGGTTTCTGGAGCCAACTTGGTACTGTGGCAAGGTCAGGACCCTAGGCAGTGATAAGGGTGCTAGTTCTGAGTCCAGTGGCTACAGTTTGAGGACCACATGTAGCATTCTTGCAGCTGAGACAGAAGGAACAAGTTGCCTCAGCACTGGTCTGGAAAAATGGCCAGAGCTTTATAATTCAGGGTAAAGAGTCCAGACTAAAGCCCTGCCTTCTGAGTACATTGTTTTGCTAGCTAATGGTCAAATACCTTTAATGCATCCATTGCCTTCATCTAGGCAATAGGGTTTTGAGTTTTGGGGGTATGATCCTCAAGACTTCTCAGCCCTCTGAGGACTCTTAAATCCATCACTGGAGCCCAGTGGCAGAGGTACCTCCTCTGGGTTCAGAGGGAAAGATACAGAGTGTGGCGCTGGTGGTCCTATTCACAAAGGACCAGGAAGTAGATCTGTTTCATCCTCAGAGCAACGACTGAGCAAGAAATCTGCTTCCAAGGATTCCTGACCTGAAGACAAGGTAGACATTTGTCGAATCCATGGGGATGCAGAGATTCTGGAACAGATGTCCAAGAGTTCCGCAGCAAACAACCCAATATGGAAAAGATCCCCCAAAGTCTGCTACTACCTGTCTAGCTGCAACTGATAGCATTTGAATTTTGGCACCACAAAGCCACTTCCGACCTCGAGAGGAGGTGGTGTTGCAGGCTCACGCCCCCAACACACGCGCGGTGGCTGGTTTGCAGCACCGCACAATCTGGGGGAATCCTCAGGCCACGTCATCCCCTGAGCCAGCCAATCGGCTGGCTTAGGGTGTGTGGCTTGCCCCATTTAAGGCAAGCGCGGCTCGGGATCGCCCTCTTTTGGACTGCTCAGCTGACTGGTTTTCCCACCCACCCGCCCTTCAAGATTTCCTTCTGACCTTGCTATGGACCTCAGTTGGTCGCCGTTAAGGGGCCTGGTAGGAATTTTTTCCACTTTGCAAATTGGCACCGCCCATTGGGTTTTTCGCCTACCTTGTAGCAAATCGTCACAACTTCCCTGGTTTTGGCGGTTAAGCATTGGTAGGGGTATTGTTATGTAGATGAGTTGGGGGGGAGGAGCGCCATCACCTCCCCCAAATATTGTAGGGTAGTCTGGTAAAGGATTCCGGGGGGCGTTGCCTTGTCCGAAGCCTATAGAGGTTAGGGCTTAAAGCACACCCCCGAGTGGTGATCCTGGGGGAGTTACCTAGTTGATGTGCGTCAGCAAGGCTCCCCCTACTGGTGTTAACCCTTGCCGGCCTTCATGCCATCAGGCTGAAGCCTAAGCCAATACCGCTCTTACCTATAACCAATAAAGTTGTGGCCAATTTTAGCCCATTAACCTTATTTAAGGTGTCCTGTGTCGTTATTTACCACTGGGCAGAGGCGGGAACTCACCACGCAATTGATAATTTAGAACACCTTTAGTGTGTGCATCTTCGTAAAAGTCTCAGGCTGCTCCTTTTGGCACCCTCCCTTTCCTCATCCCTCACCTACCTTCAAGTGATGGAGTCGTGGGCACCAGACTCCAAGCAGACAGGATGGCTTTGCTGCAGTTTTCACTTTTCATTTCTCGGAGACCCGCAAATCCTGAGCTTGCCCATTAGCAGCACCTTGTGGTGTGATGATTGCCTAGGCACAGATTTATCTGGATGCTTTCATCTAAAATGTGAACGTATTCGCAAGGGGCTGCCTATTCTTTCACCGCTATATAGCCAGCTCTAAAACAAATTAAGTGGCAATGCATTTGACTTGCTGCTGTAAGTGGCACCAGGTGACTGGTTTTGAGGGAAACGTCTTTCCGTCAAAATGATGAAGCTGTTACGGGCGTGCATTTACTGTCGGTAAAAGAGCAATAATCAAACTTTTGACAAGGGAAAGGCAGAGGGGGAGGGAACCTCGGGGGAAATGGGGGAAATAAAATTTCCCAGCCTTTCAATAAAGATTTTTCTGGTTGTTTTCTTATGCAGTATGATAGAGAAGATCCCATTGGCCAAAGAGGCGCTTTAATAACATGACAACACTTGATTGGTCAGACCCATTTTGTCCACCATTTTGTTTACAACAGGGGTGGGGCTTTCTCCAGACCACACCCCCTCCCCGACCACGCCCCTTTCCCCCAGGCCACACACACCTCACGGGTCCTGCTTTGCATTCTCCTAGAGTGCTTTTGCCTGGCTAGAATGTGGCCTTGAACTCTGTTAATGCTTCTTGCTTCCCTCAGTGCAGGACAGAAAGAGAGGTGGGTGTAAGGTTTTTTCCCCACCCACTTCTGCTTCTGGCTCCACCCACCAGTGGCATGTACCCGCCTCCTGAATGTTGCCTTGAAAGGAATACAGCCCTTGAGTTGGAAAGGGTTCCCCCATCCCATTTTACAACACTGGGAAGCCAATGGGAAGTTTACAAGCAGGGCATAGAAGCATTGCTTGTATTGTTTTTAACACTCGATTGGGAGCTGCCCAGAGTGGCTGGGGAAACTCAGCCAGATGGGTGGGGTATAAATAAAATATTATTATTATTATTATTATTATTATTATTATTATTATTATTATTATATCTCTCACATTCCTCTGCACAAGGAGGTTCTATCTTGGTATCACGATAGCTCTGTCAATCGTTACTTGTACAGTCATACCTCGGGTTGAAGTAACTTTGGGATGAATATTTTTGGGTTGTGCTCCACGGCAACCCAGAAGTAACGGAGCATGTTACTTCCATGTTTCACCGCTCGCGCATGCGCAGATGCTCAAAATGACGCCACGCGCATGCACGGAAGCGGCAAATCGCGACCCGTGCACGCGCAGGTGCGGGTTGCATTCGCTTCAGGTTGCGAACAGGGCTCCAGAATGGATCCTGTTTGCATGCAGAGGTACCACTGTATAATGCTTTTTCAGATCCTTTGTTGCACATGCGGATAGTTAAGTATTTATTGTCAAAGATAACACAGTCACTTCTACATTCTGAATATCTGTACACTAATAAGACCTCTCCTCCTTCCAGAAGGGAGGAGTTGTGAGCGGAAGCCAACTCCCGCGTCAGCAGAGCGGGCATATTCGGCACCCTGCGTCAGCCTTCCCCCAGCTTCCGCGCCAGCCCTTTAACGAACGAATAGGGCTGGCTTGTGGGCTGGGTTTAGCCGCATTTCAGTGGCCGCAGCGGCGCTGGGTCCCCATTCAGCTTCCTTTTTTTCATTGGATCAAATGGCATACAAGTTTTATGAAATAAAAAAATAGTGCATGGTCACTGCTCTCTGGAGGGAGAAAAGCTTAAGATAGCACCAGAAAAGCCCCAGAAACTTGGATTGGGGTAAAATAGGGAGAATAGGAGGCTAACATTGATCAGGCCATCTCTACATAGTTCACTGCATATTAATGGGCATTATACAATTTTTTATGGCAATGAATCCCAGGACTCAGCTAGATTGGTAAAGAAAAAGAGATTTATATGTGTTGTGTATGCAATATAACATTGTGTCACCAGATGGCGCTGTGGAATCCCATTTTTAACTACTTGTTTCCCTGTTTAAATTTACGAAGCATTTAACTGAAATGCTTCTTTTATGCGCCTAGATCCAGCCCCAGTGGGAAGCTGCTGCTGCTGTGATTTTTTCAAAAAATAAACCTCAAACCGCTAAGCTAATGTGTCACCAGGAGCTGACTCGACGGACAGAGAAAACACTAGCAAAATTAATGCGCTGTTGCACTGCTAAGAAAACGTCCCGGTTAACAACCAAGCAACAGCAAGTCTGTTTTGTAGGCAAATGCAATAGCAATAGCTTTCAGAAGCACTACCAAAATTTGCTCGTTTTAAATCCTAAAGAAATTGTGGGGTAAATATGATGAAATCTGTGTGTGTGTGTGTGTGTGTGTGTGTGGCAGGAATAGTGTCAGGAGTGTGCACATGCTTCTATGTCCCTGCATGTGTTGGAGATAATCATTTTCCAATGGTTTGCAGAGAGCCCAAGTTAAATATGTTTACCCTGTTCTTCATTCTCGTGGGGGGCTTTTGTGGACATTAACAACTAAGCCGCTCATTTCCAATTTGCAGCCAGAGACATCGGAGCTGCGAACGCACAGATGGGATGATATTAAGACCTGCCGAGCTCCAAGCAATCTATGAAAGCTTTGCTGTGAAATATAACCCTCTGCTATTAGCATCCTTCTTGCAGCCAGTTTGAGTCCCTTCTTCTCAAAAGGGACAATGGTGGTGGCATCCTTCACAGCAGTGTAAAAAGGAAATGCCATCAGCGAAAAAATAAATTGACAGGTCGGAACAAAGTTTGTGTTTTTCTAGATTGCTCATGAAATACCATGAGACCGACCCAGAAACTCCAGCGAGTGCAGAATGCTACAGCGAGACTCCTTACGGGGTCCTCGCTGCGGGAGCACATTCACCCAGTGCTATACCAGCTGCACTGGCTCCCAGTGGAGTACAGGATCAGGTTTAAGGTGCTGGTTTTGACCTTTAAAGCCCTATATGGCCTAGGACCCTTGTACCTACGGGATCGCCTCTCCTGGTATGTCCCACAGAGGATCTTACGGTCTTCAAACAAAAACATCCTGGAGGTCCCGGGCCACAGGGAGGTTAGGCTGGCCTCAACCAGAGCCAGGGCTTTTTTCAGCTGTGGCCCTGATCTGGTGGAACACTTTGTCACAAGAGACTAGGGCCCTGTGGGATCTGACATCTTTCTGATGAGCTGTCAGGGCACAGTGGGAGGGTCTCTCCCAGAGTTCTCTCTAGCAAGTTTACAGGAAAATTCTGTGAGCTTCAACTCGTATTATGTGCCCCTCTAGCAAAACACAAATTGTTGACTTGACAGAACTTTAAATATCCCACAATTAGTAAAGAATGCTGTAATACCTGAACCTCAAACTACTTTGGGGCCTGGCAAAGAGTCAGAAACCCTCTCTACTATTGTTTCATTTGTTCTATGTTCTGAATACAGTGGTGCCTCGCAAGACGAAAAGAATCCGTTCCGCGAGTCTCTTCGTCTAGCGGTTTTTTCGTCTTGCGAAGCAAGCCCATTGACGGCTTAGCGGATTAGCGCTATTAGCGGTTTAGCGGCTTTTAGTGGCTTTTAGTGGCTTTTAGCGGCTTTTAGTGGCTTTTAGCGGCTTTTAGCGGCTTAGCGGATCAGCTGTTAAGCGGCTTAGCGGCTTAGAAAAAGGGGGGGAGGGGAAAAAACCCGCAGGAACTCGCAAGACATTTTCGTCTTGTGAAGCAAGCCCATAAGAAATTCGTTTTGCGAAGCACCTCCAAAACGGAAAACGCTTTTGTCTAGCGAGTTTTCCGTCTTGCGAGGCATTCGTCTTGTGGGGCACCGCTGTAAATTGTCAAAAGAATTGATTTGTTTGTGGTGGTGGGATTTGTGGGGTGCTTAGCACATACACTTAGCTGTCACCTGTCTTGCTCACACGGCAACAGCACTTAGGAATAGTTCCCACTTACTTAGCACGTAACTCTTCCCATGCCCTGCATTGGATGCTAGTCAAAGCTGATTGACAGTGCACGATCTCCTCTGACTCCTGAAGTTCCTTAAAATCAGTCTCACTACAGAGCCCATGCTGGAGGGCATTAGTTAACATTCTCCCCAGGAGCCAGCCTGTGGGAGAAGTCTTACCCACTGCACATTATTCTTTAATTGCTTTCTCCACTGGGGATCTGTTTTGTCAATTTCCATGGCACATAGAACACTGAGTGGCACACATCCTGGAGCTGATGATGGCTTCATGTTGCTAGGCATTTGGACTTTTCTTATGCCAAAGGAGTTGTTCTGCAAAAAAAAAAAACAAGGCCAGTGCAGGTACCAAAGATGGCAGAGTGGCCACTCAAGTATCACAGAAGGAGGGCAAGTGAAATTTATTATTATTATTATTATTATTATTATTATTATTATTATTGATACCCCGCCCATCTGGCTGGGCTTCCCCAGCCACTCTGGGTGGCTTCCAACAAAATATTAAAATACAGTACCTCAGGTTACATACGTTTCAGGTTACAGACTCCGCTAACCCAGAAATAGTGCTTCAGGTTAAGAACTTTGCTTCAGGATGAGAACAGAAATCATGCTCCGGCGGCAGCAGGAGGCCCCATTAGCTAAAGTGGTGCTTCAGGTTAAGAACAGTTTCAGGTTAAGTACGGACCTCCAGAATGAATTAAGTACTTAACCCGAGGTACCACTGTAATGCATCAACATTAAAAACTTGCCTAAACAGGGCTGCCTTCAGATGTCTTCTAAAAGCCTGGTAGTTGTTGTTCTCTTTGACATCTGGTGGGAGGGCGTTCCACAGGGCGGGTGCCACTACCGAGAAGGCCCTCTGCCTGGTTCCCTGTAACTTGGCTTCTCGCAGTGAGGGACCCGCCAGAAGGTTAATCACAAAAAAAGGAGGGCAAACAAGGATCACTGAGCAAACAAAAGCACAGCCAACCTTTGAAATTTATCATTCTCTGGATTTTCTGACACACCATTTCCAATGGGAAGAAATGGGCTTTAGAAGCACATCTTAAATTACGCACAAAAATGCATTCCTTGGTGAAATTAATGTTGAAAATGCACATATTGTGCATAAATGTATATATCAGGCAAAAAACGGCATAAAAACGCATATATTTGGTGAACTGCAGATAAAAATGTGCATTGATTTTCATGCAATTCATTTATTTGTTTTAATCGCACTCTGATGTGGAAATGGAGAGAGCTGGAAATTGGAAAAATGAAAAAAAAAACAGAGGCAACCCGAAGTTGTCCAGTTTGTCGATCCCTAATTGATATAGATTTGCTGCAATTGCCCAGTGTTCGGCACTAGAAAATTAAAACCATGGCTGTCAACTTTTCCCTTTCCTTGCAAGGAATCCTATTCGGAATAAGGGAATTTCCCTTTAAAAAAGGGAAACGTTGACAGCTATGATTAACACTCCCAATGAATATTCATGGCATGGGGCCAATCAGATAAACTGGTTTTCATATAGAAATTATTATTAAAAAGGAAAAAACAAATAGCCTGTCTAGAGGATGTTGTCGCATCCCATATCCCTTAAATGCATGAGCTATAAATTCATTGCTAAGCCATACATTCCCTCCAACATTCGGGACCTCATGATTATGCACCACCATAAAAGTACAAAGGTCAGAACTTTAATAGGTAGCTTGATCAGCAAATTATGCAAATTCATTCAAATTAAACCTATTGCACTGCCTTCATGATCAGCCGTATTAAAATACAGCTCAGTTGGCAAATCGTAAGACATTTTCAGCTGCTTGGTCAGTAAAAGTAATCCATATGAAAGATATCTACGTTGCTGCACCCAACTGAGAAATGGGCATTTCTTGAGCTCAGGAGCCCAGAAATACAATATCTGACATGCCTTTTTTTTTGGGTGGGGGATGGGGAGTGGGTCTAATAAATCCTGTAATCTAGCAGAGTGTGAAAACAGCCACTGAATCAAGGCTTTCATTACAAAGACCCATACAATAGCATTTGCAGCAAATGTTCCACAAATATGAAGCTCTCTCTTCTTGGAAGTGCATAGAGATCGTAGGATTGTAGAGTTGGAGGGGACCCTGAGGATCATCTAGTCCAACCCCCTGCAATGCAGGAATATGCAGCTGCCCATACAGGGATCGAACCTGCAACCTTGGCATTCTCAGCGCCATGCTCTAACCAACTGAGCTATCTAGCCTCATTCTATTCACACACCGAGGGCTTGAAAGTACATGAGAAATGTCTGCTCTTCCTTTTCTGCTGGCACCACCAGGCCATTCGTTTTGGATCACTTTCTGATCCAAAACTGTCCTGGAGCAGATTGTTCATCTGTGGCGGGGCCCGAGTTCAGATTATGCTTGCAGAAGGAGATTGATTTACAAAGCCATACATGTTTGCAGGAGGGCTTCTGTGGAGTGAATACTAGGCCACACAAATGAAACATGTTTGTCTAGGGCAGGGGTTGTCAGCCTGGTCCCTACCACCCACTAGTGGGCGTTTCAGGATTCTAGGTGGGCAGTAGGGGGTTCTACGGCACAAGTTGAATCCTCCTTCCCTGGTGGGCGGTAAGGAAATTTTACCATCAAGAAAGATGCCTTAGTGGGCAGTAGGTATAAAAAGGTTGACTACCCTGGTCTAGGGATGCGGTTGGCGCTGTGGGTTAAACCACAGAGCCTAGGACTTGCTGATCAGAAGGTCGGCGGTTCAAATCCCCGCGATGGGGTGAGCTCCCGTTGCTCGGTCCCTGCTCCTGCCAACCTAGCAGTTCCAAAGCACATCAAAGTGCAAGTAGATAAAATAGGTACTGCTCCAGCGGGAAGGTAAACAGCATTTCCGTGCACTGCTCTGGTTCGCCAGAAGCAGCTTAGTCATGCTGGCCACATGACCCGGAAGCTGTACGCTGGCTCCCTTGGCCAGTAAAGCGAGATGAGCACCGCAACCCCAGGGTCGGTCACAAATGGACATAACGGTCAGGGGTCCCCTTTACCTTTACCATTACCCCTAGTCTAGGAGGTGGCAGACAGAGAGAGTGAGAAGGATTGATCCATAGCTGTCAACTTTCAGATTTGAAAATAAGGGATCAGCAGCCTCGAAAATAAGGGACCAGCAGCCTCACCTGTCCCGGGGACAGTCTACGGGATATCTAACAATCCGGGATAGCAGCGGGAAGCAGCGGGAAACGGCGCTGGAATAAGGGAATTTCCCACAAAAAAAGGGAAGGTTGACAGCTATGGATTAATCCCTAGCTGAACTGGGTTCCACACAGTCACAAAAACAAAACAAAAAAGAGTCGCAAAAACAAAAACGCAAAATAAATAGCAAAAACAGACAGACCTCAGCGCAACACACAAAACGGAAGTGTGGCACTCAAAATGGAAGCGTAACACTCAAAACAGAGAAAGTTTGGCTTCCGAAAAAAGTTTGCAAACAGGAACACTTACTTCTGGGTTTGTTTACAGTTTTTGGGTTCCAAGTTGTTTGAGTACCAAGGCGTTTGAGAACCAAGGTACCACTGTACTTGGCACAGTCCAACCACCCCAGTGTGTCAGACATCCTCGCCTGGAGCTTTTAGTCCAAGCCTCACAGCCTGAGCTAGAGACAATTCATTCAAAATAAACGAGGACCTGGTAGGGGCACGACGTGAAGTGGCCGCTACTCCTTTTGCCAAAGCTATGGGGACATATTTGCACACAAAACCCTGAAGCTGTGGTAAAACAGGCTGTGGAGGCAATGAGCCAGAACAGCAAGCTCCAGCTCAATTTAGTGAGAGAACAAAGCGCTTTCCAGGAGGAAAGGAACAAATTGCTCACAGCTTCATTTTATCCTATGTAATCCACTGATTAGCGCTATTTAGACATACAGTCTTGCACTCGCCCCATGATTAGGATCACGTGAGAGAGAGAGGGGATGGGCTTGCTGTCCCCCCCATTGTATTCTCATGATGGGCCCCGCTGCCCTCCATGCTGTGGGGAGCACCCATCTGAATCAGGAAAAACGCTGAACTTGTGGAGATTCCCTGCACGATTTATAACAACTTTTAAAATGTTTTCAGCACCAAGCAAGCATTAATTGAGGCCCACATCTCAAGTTAGCTAGCTTCTTCCTTTCTGTGGCTCGTTGCCATGGGTTACCAGCTCCCCTAATACGTTTGTTTCCCTCTAGCAAGTTAACGTGCAAAGAATATCTTCATTAATACCGCAAGAAAGATTAAGACATGTAGATGGATTCCAGTCAAAGTGTTGGGAGGGGGTGGGGTTAAGGAAAGGAGAGAAAAACCATGATGATGCTTCTAAGTTTGTTTCTTTCTTTTATGCCCAGAGGTCTACGTTGTTTTTATTATTGTGATTTGTTCCACTTATTTCTACAATATGATTTTTCCACTGGGCTGTTGATGTTACTGTGGTTTCCAGTTGAGCGAGTCATTATTGAATCTCCTTCAAAGGCAGACGGTGGGGTGGACAGGGGAAAGCTCTCTCTGAAAGCATGAACACAAACATTTTTCTATATTTCATGAGGAGTCGGTCAGATCCCTGAAATTCAAGCCCTAGATGAAACCGAAAGTGAAATAATGGGGGAGTCACTGTTAGCAGATGGTGCTGTGGGACACAGGTGGCGCTGTGGGTTAAACCACAGAGTTAGACTTGCTCATCCCCGCAACAGGGTTAGCTCCCGTTGCTCGGTCCCTGCTCCTCCCAACCTAGCAGTTTGAAAGCATGTCAAAGTGCAAGTAGATAAATAGGTACCGCTCCGGCGGGAAGGTAAACGGCGTTTCCGTGTGCTGCTCTGGTTCGCCAGAAGCGGCTTAGTCATGCTGGCCACATGACCCGGAAGCTGTACGCCGGCTCCCTCAGCCAATAAAGCGAGATGAGCGCGGCAACCCCAGAGTCGGTCACGACTGGACCTAATGGTCAGGGGTCCCTTTACCTTTGCACTGTTAGTGGTTCCTAAAGGGTTGGGTGTGTAGTTTGTATCATAGGAGCCAACTCCTAGGGGCTGAGGTCCCTTCACACACACCCTAAAATTTGAGGGGTGTCCCCCAAGTTAATGGGCATCACCATTCAAATGGTGTGTGCACCGTGAGTGGTGATCAATAATGTGGGAAGGGTTTACCTGGGCGCCCTCAATATTTCTTTCAAGTTAGCACCCTTGGTTTGTATCCACAAGGAGCTGTGCATTCAGTTTTTGGTGAAGCTTCCGCCCATTTGAACTTCTAACACTTACTGAAGACTTTCTTGTTCCAGTGGGCTTTTGAACTGAATTCTGATTTTACAGTTTTGTCTTACATTCAGTCTTAATGCATGGGGTCTCCTGTACACCATGGTTGTGATTAAGTGATATACCAAATTCTTGAAATAAACTAGCAAATAAACACAAGCAGATCCTTCATCAGCCCACAGGCTGGCTGCTGGCTTATACAGTGGTACCTCGGGTTACAGACACTTCAGGTTACAGATGCTTCAGGTTACAGACTCCGCTAAACCAGAAATAGTACCTCAGGTTAAGAACTTTGCTTCAGGGTGAGAACAGAAATCGTGCTCCAGTGGTACGGCAGCAGCAGGAGGCCCCATTAGCTAAAGTGGTGCTTCAGGTTAAGAACAGTTTCAGCTTAAGAATGGACCTCCAGAACAAATTAAGTTCTTAACCCGAGGTACCACTGTATATATGCTACAGATCAGGGTTTCCCAAACTTGGGTCTCCAGCTGTTTTTGGACTACAACTCCCATCGTCCCTAGCTAGCAGGACCAGTGGTCAGGGATGCTGGGAACTGTAGTCCCCAAAACCGCTGGAGACCCACGTCTGGGAAACCCTGCTATAGATCCAGGGTGGAGAACTTGTGGTCCTCCAGATGTTGTTGGATTCCAACTCCCATCAGCTCCAGCAAGCATGACCAATGGCCAGAGATGATGAGAACTGTAGTCCAGAAAGATCCAGAAGGCCACAGGTTCCCCACACCTGAGATCAAAGTCATGCTTTTTTGCAGGAAAAAAGATACCAGTCTTTCATACAGGTGAAACTCAGAAAATAAGAATATCGTGGAAAAGTTCATTTATTTCAGTAATTCAACTTAGACTCATGACATGCAAAGTGAGATATGTCAAGCCTTTATTTGTTATAATTGTGATGATCATGGCGTACATCTGATGAAAACCCCAAATTAACAATCTCAGAAAATTAGAATATTAAATGAAATCAGCAAAACAAGGATTGCAAATAGACCAATATTGGACCTCTGAGAAGTAGAAGCATGCATATGTACTCAGTGCTTGGTTTGGGCCCCTTTTGGATCAATACTGCCTCAATGTGGCATGGCATGGATGCTATCAGCCTGTGGCACTGCTGAGATGTTATGGAAGACCAGGAAGATTCAATAGCAGCCTTCAGCTCTTCTGCATTGCTTGGTCTCATGTCTCTCATCTGTCTCTTGACAACGCCCCATAGATTCTCTATGGGGTTCAGGTCAGGTGAGTTTGCTGGCCAATCAAGCACGGTAATCCCATGGGCATTGAACCAGGTTTTGGTACTTTTGGCAGTGTGGGAAGGTGCCAAGTCCTGCTGGAAAATGAAGTCAGCATCCCCATAAAACTCATCTGCAGAAGGAAGCATGAAGTGCTCCAAAATTTCCTGGTAGAGGGCTGTGTTGACCCTGGACTCAGTAAAACACAGTGGACCAACACCAGCTGATGACTTGGCTCCCCAAATCTCTTTTCTGATGAGAGCAGCTTTTGCATCTCGTTTGGAAACCAAGGACCCAGAGTCTGGAGGAAGAATGGGGAGGCACACAATGCCAGGTGCTTGAAGTCCAGTGTGAAGTGTTGATTTGGGGAGCCATGCCATCAGCTGGTGTTGGTCCACTGTGCTTCAGCGATGTTTTCATCAGCTGTACGCCATGATCATCATAATTATAACAAATAAAGGCTTGACATATCTCACTTTGCGTGTCATGAGTCTATCTCATATATTAGTCTATCTCATATAAGTTGAATTACTGAAATAAATGATCTTTCCACGATATTCTAATTTTCCGAGTTGCACCTGTATTTTGGAACACGAAGGATGGACAAGCGCCACTACTCAGGGTGGGATACACTTGCCCAAACCATTTGCACCAGAGGCCTTAACTAAATTGCTTTGCAGCCATATTGTCAGCTACACTTTAAAGATCTGATAGCCGTGATCTTTAAATTGCTTCCTCCAGACAGTTAGCAATATTACAAATGTTTTCATTTCCAGTAACTTGATTAAAGTGGTTTGCGAATGTATCGTACCTTGACTTCTGAAGTGAGGGTGAGAGACTAGGTGAGTGCTACACAATCATAATTTCACAAGGTATACTAAGGGATTTAGGAATGCGGAGGAGGGGGACTTACTAATGATCTGCGGTGCAAAACGACAGTAATAATTAGATCCATTGATGCTGGTATTTAAACCCTCCGCTGGCAATAAGACATGCAGTTGAAATTCTATTATCCATTTTCATGGCAGGAAAACACACTATTTAATGCTCATCAGATTTGTGAAAGGGGGGATTGTCGTGTCCATCATGAAAATGAGTGCAACCATTTGAAACAGCCTCAACGAGGGAATAGCGGCAGCTGAAGCAGACAGGAGCAGAATCTCCTCTGCTCCTCTAGCCTAGTTAGCAAATGTGATATTTCTGCAGTCCCCTGCGTTAGGCGGCTTGTGCCATCTTAATGCGCTAGCTCCTGCTAATACACTCTCATCTGCAGCAGCACAAATGGACTAAAATGGAAAATTCAATAAAATGTCAACATGCGGGTCTCCCTCTGTTGTGCGCAATTGTTTCCCCGGCGCACTGGGATAAACTTGCTGGATGCAAACAATGAGCCATCAAAGGCCCTTGCACGTGTATGTTTTAAAGGATGGCGGTCTCTTGCTGCCAAGCCTTTTAATTAAAGGATTGTCCTTGCACTTCCTATTGTCGGTTTTGATATCTTAGTTTGTGCTCTGAGCCATCTTAATGGAAGTGTACAATAACCTGCCAGGTTTTGACTTTGCAATTTCTGATTTGATTGCCCCTGAGAGAAAGCACACTTCTTCCTCACCTGTGAGGCTGGCTGCTGTCAAATCCACAGCACAGGCCATTGCATTCCCAAGTAAGTGTATACAGGACTTCAACCGTGGGTGACGGGTTGCTTTTTCTCTTCGCAGATGAATAGGGCCATACATAAAGGTAAAGGTAAACGAACCCCTGACCGTTAGGTCCAGTTGTGGCCGACTCTGGGGTTGCGGTGCTCATCTCGCTTTATTGGACGAGGGAGCCGGCGTACAGCTTCCGGGTCATGTGGCCAGCATGACTAAGCCGCTTCTGGTGAACCAGAGCAGCGCACAGAAACGCCGTTTACCTTCCCACCAGATATCTGTTGAAGCATGGTCTATGCTACAATTCAGTCCTAAACTGAAGGCCCATATTGTTAGGTCCGCACTTCTGAAGCCCAACCCCTATAGCTGTGTTAACTGATTTAATTTTTCTTATAAATTTTCGGTACAGATGAGGAAAGAGCCTGGGCAGTGCTAGTCCTAGACCTTTAGGACCTAAGAGTTTTAGGACTGTGTCCAGTTCTGGGCAGCATAATTTAGGAAGGCTATTGACAAGCTCGAACATGTGCAGAGGAGGGCAACCAAGGTGATCAAGAGTCTGGAATCCAAGCCTTATGAGGAGCGGTTGAAGGAGCTGGGTATGTAGTCATGACAATTGCTGCATAGTCGCTTACTAACAATTGCAGTTAAAATCTGTAACCCCGCCATGACTTGTCTTTCCGCAACATCAGAAAACTATCTGCCCTGAAATTAACTAACTGCATCTGTCAAAAAAAACCCCAAGCCTTTAAGAAGCCCAACAATTCTACAAAGCATATATTTGATTCATGTTCAAATGCTGACTGTTCCGCTGCTATCAAAATCCTAACCCAGACGCAGCCAGCAGCCTAAATTAAATGGGACTGAGCACAAATCCATCTCCGCCTGGTGCTTTGAGTTTTATTTCATCCTGTGTCCAGATTATTTGCTTTTATTGCTATTTCCATCTCCTTCGGCTCCGTTTTGCAGGAGAAACATTCGCCTGGGCTTTGCTTTGCTCCGAGCCAGACAAAAGATCAAGCAATTATGAGCAGTTAAGACTCCGGCTGCCTCCCCCTTCCCAAACCACCCACTGCCACAACTTTCTTTGTTGCCTAATTAATGAGAAGCACATTGTCTGTAAGTCTGTCTGCTTCATCCCTCATTACGTGTCTGAAGTTCAGTAATTAAATCTGCTGTTTGTTGGCCGTCAGGCTCGCAACCCTTTGCCAAGACATGCCCCATCTTTAATTTTTCTGATTAGCTAAGCAGATAAATAAACAGCTTCAGAACAGGCAATGTGCAGACTGGGAAAGCTGCTATGCTCACTCATTAGAATTCAGCAACCCTTAATTGCACCGGTTTAAAGCCTTGGAGAGCTTGTGGGTTCATTCATACAGCTGGAACGCTCAGATTTGGCAACAGCCAAAAATACTTTCCTTTTTCAATTCTATCTCAGGGGGCAGGGAGAATCTCCCTCCTTGGATCTGGCCACCATCACCTCTGAGCCTTCCTAAATTCAAACTTGAAGCTACAGCTCTGTGTATGTGTGTCCTTAGATTCTGCAGAAGCACAGAAAAGCCACACAATGTGGCATTGGCTACAGATATCAGCTTCCCAAGAATCCCAGATTTTGTGGGGGTTTTGCCATATTTAGAACTCATTCTCTGTTCTTTGTGGCCTGTCTTCTGTTTTTGATGGTTCCTGGTGGGGATGGAAGGACCCGTGAATTCTGCTTCTCATTATTCCAATTTTAAATTCAGCTCTCCACATTTTGCACCAGTTTGGGGGGTGGGGCCCACAGCCTTTTTTACGTTGGGAGGAGGTCATATTGATGCATACCTGACAGCTATATGTTTACGAAATGCAGGTATTAAAAATGAATACAAAATAAGTTAGGATATGGCTTGCAAAATGTGTACATTTGGTCAAAACTACATACACAGAAAATGTGTTCATTAGGAGGAAATAATGCTGAAATGCTGGCAAGTTCTCACATGGACTTTAAAGAAAATAAAACCAGAAGCTGGTGCAGAAATGTGGAAAGCTTAAGTCTGGGGGGGAAAGTACCGGAAAATGAAACTGACATATTCGCCTATCAATGTGCTTCATGACTGAGTGAGGATTTGCATCCAGGTCTTCCAAGCTGTAGTCTGATACTCTAACCAACACAGTTCCCCAGGCCCTTACATGTACAGCTTATATGTGGCAGGAGAGTGGGAGCTGGACTGTACCCACACCATATGCACAATGGACATGTTTGTTTCACCTCTAGGCATGATGGCCATCCACACATCAGATGCGGTGTCTGCAATGGACCGACAAATGCAGGACTGTTTTTCAATATTACATTCCTAGCTGCAGACATGGAAAAGATTAGTGAGCCCTCATCTGTGAACAGATTTAATAAAGCCTCAGATCGGGTTCCATCACCTGCTCCGTAACAGAAGAAACGTCTTCAACGACTATTTTCTAAAATAATTTGCATTCCCACCAAACATGGATATATGTACCTAACATCCTCTCTCACTGTATAATAATAATAATAATAATAATAATAATAATTTATACCCCGCCCATCTGGCTGGGTTTCCCCAGCCACTCTGGGCAGCTTCCAACCGAATATTAAAAACAATACAGCATCAGACATTAAAAACTTCCCTAAACAGGGCTGCCTTCAGTTGTATTTCAAAAGTAAAATAGTTGTTTATTGCCTTAACATCTGCTGGGAGGGTGTTCCACAGGGCAGGTGCCAGTGGCGTAGCGTGGGTTGTCAGCACCCGGGGCAAGGCAAGTAATTTGCACCCCCTAACCCTGGATTTGCGCCCCTAACCCTATCCCTAACCCTAACCCCCAGATGTTGCGCCCAGTGCGGCCGGCCCCCCACGCTATGCCACTGGCAGGCGCCACTACCGAGAAGGCCCTCTGCCTGGTTCCCTGTAACCTCACTTCTCGCAGTGAGGGAACCGCCAGAAGGCCCTCGGAGCTGGACCTCAGTGTCCAGGGTGGATGATGGGGGTGGAGACGCTCCTTCAGGTATACAGGTATATGCATGGAATGTTTCTTGGGGGTATACGCGAATTGTTTGTTATGTGTGTTTTTAGAAACTGAAAAAGCATGTTAAGAAGGAACAAGTGCAGGTCTGAAGTGTGCAGCTGTTAACACCTATAAATTTGTCCATCCTTACGCTGCCGGTTCTGTGTTTCTCTTCAGCCTTGCGTGGATGGCTGTATCTGCCACTGAAGCTGGCTGTATCTGCCACTCCCATGATAATTTTCAGCTGAAATGCAGAGCCTTAATATCCAGGAGCCCCTCCGCTCCCTCTCACCCACCCTTTTCAAGTAATTAGGGGCAATTTTGCTGAAACCATTTGGATGACAGCTTCCCCGCCTGCCCCCCAAGCCTGCTAATCCAAGGGCACCATCCGGTTCTCATCCCTGCTTGCATTCATACAGCACAATGAGGCATCAAATCCAGCTTCTTTAAAAGTCTGTCATAACAACAACAGAGTTCACCGAGCGACAAGTTGACAGCGTGAAGACAAAAGTCAGGCAGGAATTCAAACAGTCACGAGGCGGGGGGGTGGAGGGGCAAGCTGTGTTGTCAAGAAAAAGAGATGCTGAGGAAATCAAGAAACTGCGACGGAAAACAAGGCTGCTCCCTCTGCACGTTGAGGTACGGGGAGGAAGAGGCAAGAATTAAGCTGCAATTAAGTCAGGCAATATCCTTCTTCCGTTCGTTCACTGGAAACATCTGTTCCTTGAAAGAAATATTAGAGTCCCCTCATGCACACAATGTTTAATTATTTGTGTGTGTGTGTGTGTGTGTGTGTGTGTGTGTATGTCATGTGAAGAATTGCTGCCACACAAGAAACTTCAGATCTCAACCTTTATGTAGAGATCCACCTTTCTTCTTTCTTTGATGATTCCTCATAGCTGAGTAAGATTGTCTTCCATAAACATGAATACAACATGCAGTAGATGAGAAATGTGTGGTTCATGGAGATTATATATATATAGTGTGCATATATAACGTATCCATTCTTAAGGAAATCAGCCCTGAGTGCTCACTGGAAGGACAGATCGTGAAGCTGAGGCTCCAATACTTTGGCCACCTCATGAGAAGAGAAGACTCCCTGGAAAAGACCCTGATGTTGGGAAAGATTGAGGGCACAAGGAGAAGGGGATGACAGAGGACGAGGTTGGACAGTGTTCTCGAAGCGACTAACATGAGTCTGATCAAACTGTGGGAGGCAGTAGAAGACAGAAGTGCCTGGCGTGCTCTGGTCCATGAGGTCATGAAGAGTCGGACACGACTAAACGACTAAACAACAACAAAATATATAGAGTGTGTGTGTGTGTGTGTGTGTGTGTGTGTGTGTGTGTGTGTATCTGCACCACCAAATCAAGAAAAGTCATCTCAAAGTGGGGTACATAATAAAAAGTATGGGTTTTTTAATAAAGTCTTTGGATACAGCCCCCTCATTTAAAAAAGAAAATCAACCTGGCATAAAAAAATCAGGGGTAAAAACATAGAAAAGCAAAAATCAGGAAAATGTAAAACGATACCATGCTTGGTAAGGATGTCTCTACAACTTGTATCTCACCTGGTTATGTAGGGAGTGAATTAGGGAAGGATATTGTTATGACATTCCTTTGTTAGGTAGATTGCTGGATGATAGCCTAGTGCAGTCAGCAAGGGCCTTGATGGACAGGTGTCAACCTTATGTGTTTCAGTTTGGGGGTTTTTCCACTAGAACCCTGAAGCCTATGCACTGAACCAGCTGCCAAAGAATAGTTTGGGATAGCAAACAAAGCGTGTCTCCAGGCTATCACTATGCTGTTGAGGCATTCAAGAGTATATAGCCACTTATTCCCCCAAGTATCCCCATTTCACCAGGACATCCCAGATTGGCAGGATCCCAATCCCGGATGCCCCGTTTAGGATTCCCACTCAGTCATTAAGTTCACTGGGCGGCCTTGGGCCAGTCCTTGCCTCTCGGCCTAACCTACCTCACAGGGTAGTTGTGAGGACTAAATGATGAGGGAGAGAAATCATGCACAACACCTTGAGATCCTTGGACAGAAAGGTGGAATATAAATGCAGTAGATTAAATTAATTAAGAGGTTGGATGGCCACCTGTCATGGATGCTTTAGCTGAGATTCTTGCATTGCAAGGGTGGCCCTTAGGTTCCCTTGCAAATCTACAATTTTATGATTCTAAGTGATAGCAAGTGAGTCTACTTTCCAAGCCCATGTCACCTTTCTGCCTTGGAGGCTTTTATTTTGTTTTCTTGTGAAGACATGAAACATTAATTTCCCTTCTACAGACACTCACTAGACTTGCTCCAGGTTCTATGCACACATTTTGACCCATCCCGTTCAGTGCTGGAAATTCAGGCTTTCCTATTCTGGGTCAGTCTTTGTTTCCTTTGCATCACAGTCTCTCTGACCTCTTCCTGCTCTGTACATTATTGTTCTGAGACCAAACAGAGCGCTCCTCTCCCTGCCCAGCCCACTCAACTCTCCCAATTGCCTCTCCGCTTCTATGTGTTTGTAATGGTTCTAGGGGTTGCTTGTGCGTAAATCGGCGCCACGCTTGGCTGGGTTACCTGGGTGAACCCTTTCTGTCCGGACAGCCACTCATCCGTGGCTGTCTCAATCGCTGGCAGAATCCGTCAGTGGGCGTTTCTTGAACTTCTTCCAGCAAAGAAGATCTTTGACGCCTAGTCTCCGCCTACTCTCCCTGCGCGGAAGCCTTCTGTGCGGGGAGGGTGTGGGCAGCGGAGTACCCGTGCTCTCCCCGCTGGTCTCTGGCGAGGAGTCATGGTGCCCCCTCGCCAATTCCCCCATTTGCCCCCCTTCTCCACTGGTGCTACGCTGATTTCCTTCCCCAGAAGATGGGCTGCCTCTCTCCCTCCTGGGACGCTCTCCAGAATCCCTCTGGAGCCCTCCCTCCTCCTCTGGCTCCGACGGCAATTCCCTGACAGTGTTCAACTGTGAAACAGAACAGATAATAAGCCAAGACTGTTCATCTTCCTTTAATTGCTTTTACTGAAGGCCCGCTCTTAGACTCTAACAAGGATTTGATATCTGTGCAAGTGTTACTGTGCGCTGTCTGTTCCAAACACATGGAAATATCAGTGGTTAAAGTCTTTTCGGCTGACCAAGAAACTGAACTGATTCTACATATAAAGGTTCTCTAATCAGAGGTCACAAATGTGGTGCCCATGAGCACCAAGGCACCCACCAGTGCCATCAGTGGTGCCCATGAAAGATCTCAGCAAATATGCCTTCAAACATCTACAATGCACAATGGGCTATTTGCTCTTTTTGTCTAATTCTTATAGTGCTTTAACACCTCTTTCCAGGAAACTCTGCGAATTGTAGCCCTGTGAGGAGAACGGAGGTCTCCTAAACACTCTCAGCACCCTGAACAAACTATTCTTTCAGGGAAGCCATGACTGTTAAAGTGGCATAATAGTACAGTCATGCCTCGGGTTACAGATGCTTCAGGCTGCATTTTTTCGAGTTGCGGACCGCCAAAACCGGGAAGTACCGGAATGGGTTACTTCCGGGTTTCAGCAGTCACGCATGCGCAGAAGCACTAAATCGCACTTTGCACATGCGCAGAAGCACCGAAATGCAACCCATGTGTGTGCAGACGCGGGTTGCGAACTCTGCGGGTTGCGAACATGTATCCCGCATGGATCACGTTCGCAACCCGAGCTTCCACTGTATTGTAAATGCGTAGTGCAGACTGGGCCATTGTCACATTGGTGTGGCAACAAAGTTAAAGGGGAAGCAAGCACGGCGAGGATTTGCCAAAGAAATGCAAGTCTCACCCATTTCCATCTCCCAGGTAAAATGGCTGTAGCTGCACAGAGCCAGATTCCCCAAGTTAAACAAACACCATGTTTTTTTCTGCTGCTGGATTCATCTCGCCAGAGGACTCTACTCTCCTGCGCGCTCTCAGAATTCAGAATTAAATCTCGCCTGCTGCATCCAGCCAAAGATCAAGCGCTTATGTAGAATATTAAGCAAACACCCAGCCATTACCATTATTGTTTGGGGGATATGTTTAACTAGAAAAGAAGCGCCTGGAGGGAATTGATGAGACATCCAGAGCTTTCTGCGCCCCATTATACAACCGTGCGCTTCTAATAATCTCTTTTCCCGAATGGAGATTACTCTGTCTGGGTGAGTGAAATATCATCCGTGCAAAATTAAAAACAAACCCCTGGTTCTGCAGGGTAGCAGGCTTCACACTGGGCGCTCCTGTGCAAACACCTGTGTCCCTGATATTACCTGCTAGACGGGGGAGAGAGAGAGAGAGATGGAGCTCCAGGATTTGTTCAAATACATAAAAGAGTCATGAATATTTCATGGAGATTCTGGGGAAATATTTTTGCAAGGGTTGCCGTGCCGACTCGCTGCGTATCCCAGCTCAGCATATATTATTTGTCTCGTGCTCTCCCTCGGATATTTGGTACCATTAACAGCATTCTGTCAAATATAATATCAGGCGGCAAGCAGTACAGAGCAGGGGAAGAAGAGGGGAGCTGGCTAGAAGAGTTTCCAAACTGAACTCAAACTGGTTAGAACACAAGGCGTGCTGCATACAGCTCCCACATACACTCCAACATTCCTCAGATGAAAAGAGGGACATTTCTCACTCCCCCGTCAACAGACCCTCCTTGACAAAAACACACACACCTGTTTTTTGTCATTCCCTCGCGGAGCATTTCCTGCCAGAAGCAAGGTAAGTGCCACAACCAACAGTTTGGATTTGATATCCCCACTTTATCACTACCCGAAGGAGTCTCGAAGTGGCTTTCCCTTCCTCCCCCACAACAAACACTCTGTGAGGTGAGTGGGGCTGAGAGACTTCAGAGAAGTGTGACTAGCCCAAGGTCACCCAGCAGCTGCATGTGGAGGAGCAGAGACGCGAACCCGGTTCACCAGATTACGAGTCTACCACTCTTAACCACTACACCACACTGGCTCTTAACAGGACACAGCACACAGGCCCTCCATCGTCCTGAGATAACAGAGTTCTTAGGGGACCCCTATTTCCCTCTCAGAGTTCCCTGTGATTGGTTGTTAAACCGTTCTGGGAATTATAGCTCTGGGAGGGGAATATGGGCTCCTCTAACAACTCTCAGTGTCCTTAACCAGCTGCAACTCCCAGAATTCTTTGGGGGGAAGCCATGACTGTTTAAAGTGTACATTGCTTTTTGAATGCATGGTGTGAATGTGGTCATGGCTCTCCCTCTCCCTGGTTTAACTTCACAACAACACTCTTAGGCTGGGAGACAGTGACTAACGCAAGGTTACCCAGTGAACTTCAGGGCTTTGTGAGGATTTGAACTCTGGTCTTAAACCGACACACTAACCAAGCCGCCATGCTGCCTTCTTGGCTCTTTCCAATGGGATTGCCAAATGGAAGGCTCAGAGTGACAGATAAAAAGATGGGCTGGAGGAGGGAATTGGCTTTGTCAGAACCAGACAGCTGGGGAAACCACAAGGCTTCAGAGGATGTTATTACCAGCCCCCTGTCATCATAAATGCATCCATTATCTTTTATTTTAAGCCGGGTGCCTATTTCCAAACGTCCAGTAAGACTCCCACTCAGATATAACTATTTGGCATCCTCTCTCTCTGCCACCATTATTGTGCTATAAAATGGAAATAAAATCTCAGAAATGGTGTTATCAAAATGCGAAGGTGGCATGAATATTAACTCAGTAATTGTGTTTCCCCTTCCCCGCGCAATCGTCTCGAAACAGAAGCACCAACAGTCTCAGCAAGGAGAAATTCAGAACCAGCCACTCAGGGCCACGTAATTTCAAATGGAAAGAGAGTTTACCTTTCTATGAACTGCAGCCTGTCAAGTTTCCAATTCTTTCTAATCTATTATTTAATTACAGAAGCTACAAAGGCTTGAGTGTAGCTGCAGGATGTGCTCCCAGAGGCTTAGCAAGATCTTTTTTATCACTTGAAGAAGAAAACTTTCAAGTGCAGGTGGGGGGAAATTCCACTTACCCTTTTGCAGTCAAACAGGGACTTTTCATTGGCCAAAGAGTTGAAAGGGGAAGCCTGGAAAAGAAAAGGTGGAAATTCTTTTACAACTTGTCTTAAGACCCTTTTCCAGAAATACATTGTTGTTATTGCAAAACACAGGGAAAGAGACAGGGCATTTGAGAATGTAATATCCAAAAAATACAGGAAAAGGACATGATTTCAGTGACTTTTTAAAAAAATCACAACAACACAGTTATTTATAAAATATAAAAAGCCCTGACAGATCATATTAAACACTCATCTTGTCCAGCATTCTGTTCTAGGGGTGGGTGGTAAATTTTACAGGGAACAGTCCTCTGCTCGAGAGTGAGTGAAAGGGGAGAAATTTGATTAAGTTTGAGTTTAAAGGCGAGATTAGCCAATTTCCCCTTCCCAAAACAAGATGCAAACTGAAATACAGCTGTCCTTTAAAATTCACACACCTCTGAATTTTGCAATGCAGTTCTTCAGTCAAGTTATGTGCACAAAATGCATATATTAGTGTAAAGTGTGCATATAAATGCCTATATTGGTGAAAGGACATACAAAGATACACTATTTAGAGGAAATTGCTTTTTTAAAAAAGTGCATGTTGGGGGGGGGAATGCACACACAAAGGCGTATATTAGGGGAAAGTTGCACTTTGGTGATGATGAAGAGCAGAGCTGTGGGAAAACTCAAATTAAAAAAAACCAGAGATAAAGGAGATGTAAATGGGAGAGACCCACTGGGGGAGGAAAGGAAGTGCAGAGGGAGTGGACCACTATTCCAGTAGGTTGTCATCACGGTGGCCCCCCCGGACACGCTCCACGCACCCCCATTGCGCCAGGTGTCACTCCCCCGCAGGCGGCGCGCCACACCCCCAGAATGTGTGCCATGCCCCTGCGGGTGGCACATCACACCCTCACAAGTGTGTACCATGCCCCCAGGATGCACGCCACAAGGGGGCACCAGCCACCCACCCCCCGCCTGCTCTCCGCCCCCAGTAGCGGAGCATGCAGCTTCACCACTGGAAAGACCCCCATCAGCTTGTGCAAAAGATCCCCATCAGCTCTCACTGCAGGTTCACACTCCAGTCTTACTTCATATTCAGACACAACATCTTCAGTGAAGGAGATGGTTGTGTAGCTAAGTCAAGGAGAGTGTAAATGTTTCTGAGGCCAGCTCTCCCCATCTCTTCATTCTGGGGACACAGGGCTTTTTTGCATTAAACCCATGCCAACACTTCCATGTTCATCCAACAGCTACCTGCAATGTCCCATTTGCAAATGACTTAAAAAGCATTCTTGTGAAACAGCCTGCAGGAGGCCAGCCACAAAATTGAGCATGCACAGTAAAAGCAGCTTTAAGTGGTTTGGTTTTGTCACAGAAAAAAACATCCATGTGCTGCTTTTAAGTCTTCCGACAAGCCTCTCGCAATAGGAACCTCTCTGTCCTAGAATCAAATGTAGCACCGAGAACATGATAGCCATGTTCAAATATATAAAAGGATGTCACATAGAGGAGGGAGAAAGGTTGTTTTCTGCTGCTCCAGAGAAGCGGACACGGAGCAATGGCTCCAAACTACAAGAAAGAAGATTCCACCTAAACATTAGGAAGAACTTCCTGACAGTAAGAGCTGTTCGACAGTGGAATTTGCTGCCAAGGAGTGTGGTGGAGTCTCCTTCTTTGGAGGTCTTTAAGCAGAGGCTTGACAACCATATGTCAGGAGTGCTCTGATGGTGTTTCCTGCTTGGCAGGGGGTTGGACTCGATGGCCCTTGTGGTCTCTTCCAACTCTATGATTCTATGATTCTATGAACTCTAGCACAGACAAAATTCATAAGCGGCAATCCAGCTGTTCTTGTGTGCATAGAGAGACTCCAAACTGCACATAGAACTTTGTGCACGCAGAGGTGATTGGAGGTGCTTCAATGTCAGAAACAGCCCTGTGCACATTGATGCACACAGATCAGCTTCTGACATCCAAGAACATAAGAAGTGCCTGCTGGACCAGCATCGTGTTCCCACAGTAGCCAACCAGATTCCCATGGGAGGCATGCAATGAGAACCCAAGCACAACAATAATCTCCCCTTCTGATATTTCTAGCAACTGGTATTAAGAGACATTTACTGCTTCCAACAATGGAGGCCACTGGTAGCCTGATCCCCCACAAATTTGTCTAATCCTCTTTTAAAGTTGGTGGCCATCACATCCTCTTGTGAAAGTGTATTTAGATTAATAAGGAAGCTGTGGGCATTGGATTTTTCAGAAAACTTTGGGTCAGAATGATTGCCCTTGAGTGAAATGGAAACTCAGGCCCAAATTCAATAGCTGACCTAAGTCGATCTGGTGTAGCAGTTAGATAAGACTGGAAAGGCGCGGGTTTAAGTCCTCAGTCATCCCTGAATCTTGCTTTGGGACCTTGAGCAAGTTACTCTGTCTCAGGTTTTGCTACCTCAAAGGGTTGTTCCTGGAAGAAAAGTAGGGTATAAAATACAGTCATCTTCTCTACAGCTGACATTCAGGTATGACTGTGTAAGCAAAATGCCTTCTTCCATGCAAAAGAGGGAGGTATCAGCAAGACTTCGGTAATCCTACTGGGAAATGATATACAATGAATTGAAGAAAATGTTAAAAATAACTTTTGTAAAAAAAACACCCAGAAGCCTTTTTACAGTATTAAGTATTTTAGGTCAAGACATACCAAAAGAAATGAGGACTTTATTTATGTATGCCACTACAGCAGCAAGAATGTTGACTGTGCAAAATTGGAAGACTGGAGAAATACCAACTAAAGAACAATGGCAAGAGAAGTTGATGAACTATGCAGAACTGTCAAAAATGACCGAAAGACTAAGAGAAAAAGACAACAAAGACTTTGAAAAAGATTGGGAACCATTCATATTATATTTGCAGAAACAAAAAAAGGCAATAGACTTGATGGCAGGATTTAAATAAACATTCACATTATTAGCATCAGAAAATGTTTGGAAGATAGTGAAATAAGATGATGTATTTAATTTTATTTTTATGTTTTTATGTTATGTTATTAATAACTTTTTCTGCTGAGAGATAGCAAAGTGGGTGAAAATAGAAAGAAACCAGAAACGCAAGTTGGGGGAAGTCTTGGAGGGGAGGGAGGGAGGAATATATAGTAAATGTTAAGAATCTGAGATGTATATAATGAATGAAAATGAAAAATGAATTATTATTATTTTTTTTAAAGACTTTACAGAAACCCACCAGGCTACAGGCCCTTCCTATTTCTCTCAGGACCTGCTAATACTAGGAATATTAATCGTGCAGAGAGCTCACAGAACATTCCAGCGGGATTTATATTTGCTGACTAACAGCCATGATCTGCCTTCCATTTAGTTAATGAACGTTTGGAGAACTCTCCGATAATTATAGAGAAAGTGGATGGGCTATAATGCAAACCGTCGAAAGGATCGCCTCTCTTACTTCTTCATTTAATGCTAAATGCCTCTAATTGCTCCACTTAATTGCAGGACAATATTTACTCAGCGGGGAGAAAGGACCTTGCCAGCAATAGAGGCAGTATGGCTTTCCGAATGGGAATCAGAACTTTGAAATCTCCTATTCATTTAAAAACAAAGAAACCAAAACATCAGTATGATATTCAGAGCCAAACAGATATTTTGGTGTTAGGGTGGGGGAGTCTAAATGGCACCCACCCCATGCTTTTGAGTAAGTCTTATTCATGCCAACTCAGGAGTCCAACAATGAGACTGTCCTGATAGATGAATTCATCCAACAGGGAACAATTATCTGTCTCCCATTTTGCTGCCTTTAATGATACTCAGGGTCTGCTGTCTCCTCAGCTTCCTCCACAACTGGTCTATGTCCGATTACAGGTATACATTTAGCATGGAGCAAGGTGAGGAACGTCAGTGTGATGGCCTGGGACTTGGGCTCGGGCTCAGAACCAGGGGAGTCTCAGTCTGCACCAGATCCTTTGCCTCAGGCATCATCTGAACCAAGTCTGGGGCCTGGTCCTGAAGAGTCCCAGTCTGCACAGGTTCCCCTGCAACAAACACCAGTTGAGCCAAGTCAGGGGCCTGAGCCTGCCCTGGCTGCTGATGTGGGGATTACCTCGTTGCCTTCAGCTGGGCCATCACTTACAGCTGCTCCAGTACCGGTTGGGTCAGGGGAGGCTGAGGTGGCCCCTGGGTCTAGTAACCCACCGACGTCTCCAGAGCTGCAGAGACTAAGGTCTGAGAGAAGGAGAGACCTGAGTACTCGCAGGAGGAGTGCTCGCCTTCGGGTGAAACAGGGAGTTGAGTCGCCAGGGGATCAGGACCAGCCGCTACCCCGACAAAGATAAAAGGCTGTTGGACCCTGCCCTAGGTTGCGGGAGCAACATTGCTGTATGCTAGATCCTGCCTGAGATCCTGTACCTGTCCTTGCCTGGTATCCTGCCTCGTGTCCTGCCTTGGACCTGTCAGACTGATGCCTAGCGGAACCTTCGGATTCTGGACCGGACCTGGACCGTGTTTCACGGGTTATCCCCGGGCCCAGCACAGTCAGGATGTGAGACAGAATATGACCATCTAGGCTTTTCTATAGGGTCCTCAACACTCTCTATGGCAACACCCATTTTTTGCCACACCCAACCACAGACATGTAGCCCCCAGAAAGCAAATGCAGCCCTCAAGCCAAAGCAGATGTACCACTAACATGCAAACCTGGAGTCCTGATTGAAAACAGTGGTGAGTTGCCAAACAAGTCAGCTTCATAATCCATGGTTTGCAGTGGGCTTCTTAACTACTAACCATTGTTGGCTGTGAGCTGGGTATCCTGGATCACATCTACGCTGAGATCCTTTGAAACTGAAAGTAGAAGACCTCCTTGAGGCCATGGGGGGAGGGGGGAAGCCTGCAACCCCCATGGCTCAGCTGGGCTTTTCTGAGGCTTGTCCACACAGCACGAGAACATGCAAGAGGGTTCAGTGGCACATGGACCAGCACTGTAGTGGCTTACCGTCAGTGAGAAGGGGGCCAGGAGGCCACCACTGTGTGGGAGCACCATACCTTATCACCTTAGGTCACAAAGCTGCCCCTGCTCCCACCACTACGTCTACATAGTGTTGACTCACTTCTCCATAATGAAATGTGGGTAAAGTTGCTCTGTGAATTGCGTGGCGAGTTCCTGCCCCCCCCCCAGTGGAAATAATGACATGTGACACAATTATTAAGGTTGATGGGCTAAATAAGGCCACAACTTTATTGGTTACAGGTGATGAGCGGTATTGGCTTAGGCAGTGGTCCTAACCAACTGTATCCGACTTCAGCCCGTCCGCTTGAAGTCCAGGAAGGGTTAACCACCATTAGGTGAGTCCTGCTGATGCACATCAACCAGGAACTCCCCCGGGGTCACCAGTAGGGGGCGTGCCTAGGCTTCGGACAGGGCCATGCCCCCCAGAACCCTTTATCGGACTACCCTTCAATATGTGGGGCAGGTGATGGCTCTAGCTCCCCTCTTCCATCTACAGAACAATACCAATTGGCGGTTGCCAATACCCAGAAAGTTGTGACAATTTGCTACGAGGCAGGCAAAAACCAAGTGGCTGGTGCCAATTTGCCAAGTGGAATAATCCCTACCAGGCCCCTCAACGGCGACCAACCAAGGTCCATAGCAAGGTCAAGGAACAAAAACCTTATCCGGGCGGGAGGGTGGGAAAAGTAGGACCAGCTGGCAGGCGGGAGAGAGAGAGATTCCCGGCCACGTCCTGCCTTAAGTAGGGCAGGCCACGCCCCCAGAGCCAGCTGATTGGTTGGTCAGGGGATGACACGGCCGGGAATCCCCCCAAACACGCGGGGCTGGGCTCCAGCCATTGCACGCCTGGTGGGGCCATGAAGCCCGCAACTCCACTTCCTTTGAGGGCGGAAGAGGCTTTGCAGAATCCTCCAATGGTTGCAGACTCTCTGAGGAGATTTCACCCCTCCCATATCCAAGAATCTGCTGATGTTCTCTGCTGATTCTCCAGAGAGGAGGGGGCAGTTTCTGCTCTCTACTTATTCCACTCCAGCCTCACATCAAAGGGAGAGAAAGACTGAGTGTTAGAGAGAGATCGTGTGTATAGATAAGGTTGCTGCTAAGAGCAGCTTCAGACACTCAGTGCAGTTCAGCATTTTTGCTTAGACCTCATTTAGCTCTCTATATAGTTGTGTATTATAGTTGTAGATAGAATAAAAGAAGATATTCTACAGAGCTGCTCTCCGAGTCGTTTATGCTCTGCTATACTCTGCTGTACTCTGCTGTGCGATGACTGTCTTCTTGTTGGAGTGAATCCGGTGCTCACAACTCTGAGCTGTGAGTCCACAGCACTTTGACCTGTTCCTGTGCAGAAGGTGGTCTCTGGAAGTGCTACCCAGCTCGCCTAGCCCAGTCGGGGCTGAAGTGTATGAGTCCAGTTGGTGGCACTGGCTCAAGGGCGATGCTGACACTCTCCTCTACTTCAGCTTCAAAGTTATCATTTGGGTATTTGCTACCATGTTCTGCTACTCAGCAGGCTCTCCTGGCTCACCATGTGCAGCAAGTTTACAGAATTACTCAGCTCCTTGTTATTTAATGTTGCAAGGCAGATAGGAAGAGTTGCATATGAGCTTTGCCATTGATTTATCCAGAGGTATTCTCTTCCTGTATAGATTTCTGCCCAAGGAACTGCTGCTTAGTTTTCAAGGCAAAGATAGCCGTGCTCACGCCAGGAGCAAACGAAATTCACCCTCCAATCAATAGCGGTTCAGACATTAGTGACTTTCCAAACTGAAAACAGCACAACATTTTATCAGTCATGCCTGGGTGTGCTATTTATCTGCTCAGCACACACACACACACACACACATACACATCCCTTCCAATATTACACAAAGTGCCCCGTTTCAACCAAACTTCAAAATGGCAAATCCTATTACATCACAGATTAAACTAGACTCTGCCAGGACCCGAGGAATCAGAATAAAAGGATTACATAAGGCTCACACAGCTGTCAAATGCCCAAGAGAACATGGAGGCCTTTTTCCTGATTGCACTCAAGGGAATAAAAAGATCTGAACTGTTTAGTTGCCTAGAGTTTGTTCTTTATGCCTCAAAATAGCTGCAGTTGTAGATGTTTCAAGGGAATAATTACTTGTGGTCAGGAAACCATTATCCCCATCCACTACCCCACCCAACTCATTTGTATATCTGTTTCACATTATATTTCCTGTCCTCTGAATCACATGTTGTTGTTGTTTAGTTGTTTAGTCATGTCCTACTCTTCATGACCCCATGGACCAGAGCTGGTCAGGCACTCCTGTCTTCCACTGCCTCCCGCAGTTTGGTCAAACTCATGCTGGTAGCTTCAAGAACACTATCCAACCATCTCGCCCTCTGTCGTCCCCTTCTCCTTGTGCCCTCAATCTTTGCCAACATCAGAGTCTTTTCCAGGGAGTCTTCTCTTCTCATGAGGTGGCCAAAGTATTGGAGCCTCAGTTTCAGGATCTGTCCTTCTAGTGAGAACTCAGGGCTGATTTCCTTAAGAATGGAGAGGTTTGATCTTCTTGCAGTCCATGGGACTCTCAAGAGTCTCCTCAGCACCATAATTCAAAAGCATCAATTCTTCGGCGATCAGCCTTCTTTATGGTCCAGGTCTCACTTCCATACATCACTACTGGGAAAACCATAGCTTTGAATCACATAGTTGGAAGGAATCCCCCTGAAATGCAGGAATCTCAGCTAAAGGATCCATGACAGATGGTTGTCCAACCTCTGCTTGAAAACCCCAAAGCAAGGAGAGCCCACCACTTCCCAAGGGAGGCATTTCCACTGTCAAATAGCTCTCACTGTCAAAGTTCTTCCTAATGTTGAGTTGGAATCTCTTTTCTTGTAACATGAAGCCATTGGTTCAAGTGTTCTACCCTCCAGAGCAGGAGAAAACAAGCTTGCTGCATCTTTCATGACAGCCCTTGAGATATTTGAAGATCTCCTCTCAGTGTCCTATTTTCTCCAACTCCCTCAAGGTTCCTCATAAGGCTTGGTTTCCAGACCCTGAAGGAGCGTCTCCACCCCTATCGTTCAGCCCGGACACTGAGGTCCAGCACTGAGGACCTTCTGGTGGTTCCCTCACTGCGAGAAGTGAGGTTACAGGGAACCAGGCAGAGGGCCTTCTCGGTAGTGGCGCCTGCCCTGTGGAACGCCCTCCCGCCAGATGTCAAAGAGAAGAACAACTACCAGACTTTTAGAAGACATCTGAAGGCAGCCCTGTTTAGGGAAGCTTTTAATGTTTGATGTTTCATCGTGTTTTTAACATTCTGTTGGGAGCAGCCCAGAGTGGCTGGGGAAACCCAGTCAGATGGACGGGATATTATTATTATTATTATTATTATTATTATTATTATTATTATTACTACTACTACTACTACTACTTTATCATCTTGGTCATCCTCATCTGCACACATTCTATAACCCCTAGAGGTGCAGCAATAAAACTGTTAGCACACTTGCAAAGCTAAGCAGGGTCCTATATGATTTCCTCTTGGATGGGGAACTAGTATGTGCTAAGATTCCTGCATTGCAGCTGGTTGGATTAAATGACCAACCAGTTCCACAATTCTATGGTTCTATAAGCTAAAAGAGGGAAATGTAATGAAGGATGGTATACACATGCATACTTTCAAAAAACAAAAATGTCCTGCACACTGACTTAAATAGCATGCATTTTACTTTATTTTTTTATTTTTATTTATTTAAATAGCATGCAGTGTGTTTTCTTCACCAAAAATTTCACAGACATTGCTGAAGGGCAGATAAAACTGTGTTGTGATCCACGTGGCCACCCTGCTCTGGAATATGGCCAGCTGCTTTGGCAAAACCACTCTGGGTATTAACCTGGAGGGCTCCAGCCCACGTGTCTCCAAATGGAATTAGAAAAAGAAAAAAGCAGGGGAAAGGCCTTAACTGTTCAAAACTTTAGAAGAGAATCTGCACACATTCTGAGAGGCACATATACAAACCTTTTCAGAATGTTCTGGTTGCATTAAGCTAAGAATGCACCAAACTTCTGATTTGTGAGTGGTGATGATATACTTGTATTATTCTGAGAGACATTTCATGCACCACTGCTTAGAAGGAGGCATGTATGAACACCGCCTTTTTAGATGCTTTGAGTAGTCATGGTACCTTCAAGTACATACAGACGGTCACAGGCGATCGAAGTCCCAGCAGGGGACGTCAGGACTGGGGGCAAGGTGGTGGGGTGGGAGCAGGAAAAGGGGTCCAGAAGCCAGGACTCAGGAAGCCAAAAGTCCGAGGACCAGGAAGCAAGGAGTCAAGAAGTCAAGGGTCCGAGGACCAAGAAGCAAGGAGTCAAGGAACCAAACACAGCAAGGCAGGGAACGTGTTGCTATGGCAAAGAGCCAAATAATAATAATAATAATAATAAATTTTATTTATACCCCGCCCTCCCCAGCCGAAGCTGGGCTCAGGGCGGCTAACAACAATCAAAATAATCCAACATTCTAAAAACCTTTCATTATAAAAATTAATTAAAATTAAATTGATGGCAACCATTAAGCAAAATTCTGTGCAGATTGCCAGAGGAGGGGGTCAGGCTGCGCCCTGACCAAAGGCCTGGTGGAACAGCTCTGTCTTACAGGCCCTGCAGAAAGATGTCGAGTCCCGCAGGGCCCTAGTCTCTTGTGACAGAGCGTTCCACCAGATTGGAGCCGCAACCGAGAAGGCCCTGGCTCTAGGTGAGGCCAGCCTAACCTCTCTGTGGCCTGGGACCTTCAAGATGTTTTTATTTGCAGACCGTAAGTTCTTCTGTGGGACATACCAGGAGAGGCGGTCCCATAGGTACGAGGGAAAAGGGAAAATGCTGACCTTATATCTCTTCCCAGCTCTTGCCACCAGGTGCTGTGAGTTACTAATCGGCCTCACCTGTGTGGCTGCGCCTTGCCTCTCCAGAACAAACTTAGGAAGGCCCCAGCCCTGTGAAGCCCTACTGGTCACAGGGCCTGGCTCCTGCATGCACTCCTGACACAGACCAACATAGACCATGTGGAGATAGCCTAACCATTGAGATAATTACTGTGAGTCAGTCCAGAGCACAGTGCCACAGAATATTATAACCACATCCCCTCAATCAGCCTATATAGTAAAAAATAAAAATAAAAAGAGCAGACAATCGACCTTATGCTGAATTGATAATTAGAATGGGGTGCTATGTTAATTCAGTTTTCAGTTCTAAGGCATTATAATGGAGTCCTGTTACTATGGGAAATATGATACTATGTGTAATGAGAATGTGATATACCAATAGTGCCATACAGCATGGTGTATTGTAAGCAATGCTACGTTGTGCCATTGTGCTACATTGTGCCCTGACACATTGCTATAATAAAGATGCAAAGGCGTATGTGTGTATGCACTGCCAAGCCCGGGCAGCACTAAAGGCCAGCTGCTGTCTCTTCTCCGACACATGGCGCATACCTTTCCAAGATACATGGAATACGAGCGCTAGCCTTATTGTATATCACAGGAATGCATGGGCAAATCCTGACATGACTTAGAATCTGGGCAAAATACCTGGGGCTGTATCCAACTACAGTGGTACCTCAGGTTACATACACTTCAGGTTACATACGCTTCAGGTTACAGACTCCGCTAACCCAGAAATAGTACCTCAGGTTAAGAACTTTGCTTCAGGATGAGAACAGAAATCGGGCGGTGACAGCATGGCAGCAGCAGAAAGCCCCATTAGCTAAAGTGGTGCTTCAGATTAAGAACAGTTTCAGGTTAAGAACAGACCTCCGGAACGAATTAAGTACGTAACCAGAGGTACCACTGTAATGTATTTCACCAGTGCGAGGATTTCCACTTACACAGTACAACTCCCCACTGCCACCTCTTCAAAACAGAAAGGATTGTTAAAAAAACAAGGTATCTTTCGGCAGAAACTTATTTCTGCGGAGCAAATTCTGAGGCCCTCTCCCCCCAAATCATGGTCCCTCAAAAGATTTACCTTCCACTCTGGGGATTTACCCTACACAGTGAAAGCAGCAATCCCTCTTGCTGTTCTGGCTTCTGGGATAGCTGCGCAGCCTGCATTCGCTCCATAAGACGTACACACATTTCCCCTTACTTTTTAGGAGGGAAAAAGTGAGTCTTATAGAGCAAAAAATACGGTAAGTCCTGTGCAAATTACTTTGAAAGCGCTCCCACGCTCACTGGAGTTACAAACCTTCCTCTTCTGCTTAAATCCTTAACGCAGCTCGGCCATAAGATTATCCACTTAAAATCCATCGGGTGCAACAGTCCTGCCTTTTCTGGGGGCACCAGATCAATTCTTGCCACACTTAGGAATGATGCATTCCCACAGCATGAGCGCAATGCCAAAGGCGAGCAGCGCTAAAACTTAGAAGACCCGGCTTCTGCTTAAAGAAACACCAATGGTGGGAAAGGGAGCGACAACTGGGGAAACTGCAAAGAAAGTAAAACCCTGTTCTGCTTTTGCAGCTGCTCTCCCTGAAAGGAGGAGAGAGATGATGGGCCATCCCTGGACCACGATGGAGGACCACCCCACCCCCTACCCCGTTAATTTTATTATTATTATTAAAGATTTTCTTGGTTTACAAAAGTATGTGCAATGTCTCTCTCTCTCTCTCTCTCTCTCTCTCTCTCTCTCTCTCTCCCCAAGTAACATTTTTTACAGATCAGTTTCATTTGTTGAGACATTAGGAAGAAGAGGGGGAAAGAGGTGGAGGGGGGAAAGAGGTGGAGGGGGGAAAGGTGAGTGGGGGTGGGGTGGGGTGGCGATGTTTCTATTTTACTTAATATATGTGGGGTTTTGTGTCAGCGTTGCTTGTGCAGATTCTCTGCTGTTCACTTGTGTTCCTTTGGTGGTGAGAGAGGTTGGGGTTGGCCTAGGGTGTGGTTGTTTGTTTGTGGTTGGCTGTGGTGATCTTTGTTTTCATGTGTGAGTGGGGTGGGTGGGTGTTTTGGATCAGGTTAGCCATATTGATTTGTATGCTCTTGGTGGATTTTTGTCGTTGTCTTGTTGGGCTGTGTATGTGATAAAGGGGAGCCATACCGGGGTGAAGACGTCTTCTTCTATTTGTCCCCATATCAGTTTCAGTTTATTGGTTATTTTTTCTAGTCGGGCTGTTTCCCATACTATTTTGTACCACTGGTCCATGCTTCTGACAGGTCTCTCCAGTGTCTGGTTATGGTGTTTTTGGCTGCTGAAAGTAGTTGGGTGATGAGTTCTTTGTGGTGTAAATGGACATTATTGTCTTGGAAGATGTTTAGTAGGGCCAATTCTGGGGTGATTTCTAATACTTGCTTAGTTATTTTACATAACCCCCCCCCTGCTGATTTATAGCAGCTGCCCATGTTACTGGCTTCTTGGTTTGATGGGAAGTTTTTTTAAAAAAATCACTTGGTTTATTTTGGGTGGGAGCTAGAGAGGGGATTTAGTTGTGTTTTTTTAATCTGCTATTTAGTGGGTGGGAACATTGTTTTGTTTGCTCCTTGCATCCTGCAAAGTTTTCTATTACTGTTAGGGGAGGGGCTGGTGCTTGGGTTTTTGTATTCCCAATATATGGCATGGAATATTAATGTGTTCTATGGTTCCTAACCTAATGGTATAATGATTTGTGCATATATATTTAAGTTGCTTGGAGACCCTTTGGGTGACAAGCGATGGAGAAGTTTCATAAACAAATAATAATAAATGTGAATTTTAGGGTACCGTAACTGCACTAGAGATCACAGCACTGCTCAGCACTAAATTCATTTTCTGAGGCTGGCCTGAAACAATAACCAGCAAAGGTTCCCTGGGACTACTACAGCAATCTTGGCTGGGCCTGTGAGGCATCTAATCATAAGCCTGCATTTTTATCAAAGCTTCTATATGTTTAATCAGGGCTTGCATTTTAAAATAAGCTTAAAGATTTTCAAATGTTTCATGCCAGGCAAAAGACCAGCTGCCTAAAAGGCCTTGGCAATGTTTTTCCTCCTAGGAAAGGGGCCCCCTGATTTATAGCAGAAAACAATTCTCAAAGTCATAAAAAAAAGGAAGTTACAGACCTGACCTTGTATGTTGCAAAGTACTAAATTAAAGGGTGGATAAATGGGTAAAATAACACCATTTGCCTCCCAGTAAAATGAGCCATATCTTCTTCCTAAGGTTGAAAGGCCAAGAGCAATGGAGAAACATTTAGCTGGCAGAAAGAAAAGAGAGCATTTTTAGGAAATCCTCTAAAGCCATTCTTTCTTAAACTGAGAGAGTTAAAGGGCAATAAATGTTGGGAAGAGCTAATGGGAAAGCAGCTGGCTGGAAGGGAAGGGTGAAAGGAGGGCTGTAAACTGAAGAGGTTTCTTTTTAAAAGCTGTGTTTTTTTACTGAGTTCCTTCCTTTTCACTTTGAGAAGCTTTATTCTTTTAAAAGGCTACCTATGACAAATGTATGAAATATATTAGCTTAAATATATTGGCTTAAATGTAATTATGCAAAGGATTTAAGAAATGCTAGATTCTTATTTCATAGAGTCATATTGCAATAGGAGACCAGAGGGGCAAATGAGCCTAGCCCCCCTGCTAGACAGGAGACGCCATAGAGCACTCTTGATATATGGTTGTCAGGCATTTGTTTAGAAACCTTCAATTGAAGGAAATCTTTCAATGTTGATGTGAACTCAAGATCCTTGACATCTGTTGAAGATAAAAATGTAAGATTAACCATTTGTTTTAGAAGGCAATAGGGCAAGGAGGGCAAGAGGTGAGCTGGTAATTAAGATTCCATGTAAGATATATTATTACTTATTTGTCATTTATATATAGCTCTTTGTCTCCCATATAAGGACAGAAGGAAGTGGGTGTATCTTTTGTGATTGGTTCTAGCAAACAGCCAATAGGAATTTCAACCAGGCTGATTGGACAGAGGCAGCCACAGGAGGAGCAAAGGGGGCTGGATTAAGGAAATATAAGTGCTGGCCAGGATGGCAGGAGGCCAGGCCAGAGCTTGGTAACCATGTACCACTGAGCCTCTCATTTATTTGTCTGACAAATAAATTACTATTTTAATTTCTCTATTGCTGCGTTGAATATTTCATTCCAGCTAAGCGTTAACCACAAGCAGGGTGCTACATTTTATGGTGCCGCCGTGACTCGGATAAGTGGTCTGCTGGAACGCAGCCCCTTCGCCCTACTGGGCAGGGTACAAGAGAGAGGATCTCTAAACTGCTTACCCAAGCGCGCACTGGTAATTTTTTCCAGGGGAACGCAGAAGTCTCGTCTGTCTCATACCCTGCTCACTGGCGGCGACGGACCGGGGGGAAACAGGGAACCAACCAAGGGTAAGTGCACAAAGGGATTTTTGGCCCTCCAATTAATTGGGAGGAAGAGAAGTCTTGATCAAACTTCTGCGTCTCAGTAAAGGGGAACTGAGTACGCTAGGTGGTTGGGTACATCAGATGTTGGTCTGGTGGAGGAAAAGGGAAAAATTGGGAGGTAGAGTGTGGTGAAGTATCCAGCGCATTGTATGTGTGAGAAAGTACAGAGCAATCTGTAGCTGACCCGAGTGTGGAGTGGGCAGTACTTCGGTTCCTAGTAAGGCGACTTCACTAGGCAAGGAAACCCACAAAGCGCGTCTGTGAGTGACTGAGTGGATACTTCACAGGGCCATACAATGGGAGTTGGGGGTTCAAAGGGGGGAAATACACCTCTTGATTGTATGTTAAATAATTTTAAGAAAGCCTTCTCAGGGGCATATGGAGTCAAAATGACGCCAGAGCGCTTGAGAACGTTATGTGAATTAGAATGGCCAAAACAAAATACTGGATGGCCATCTCAGGGAACCTTTGATATAAATTTAGTAAGCAAACTTTGGACTGATATCGCCAAAGAAACTGGAGGGTGCCCAGAACAATTTTCATATATAGATTCCTGGCTGAGCACATTAAATAAAAATCCTCCATGGATAAGGAAATGCAAAGTCAAACGATGCAAATTATTGGCTGTAAAAGCCGAAGCTAGGAAAGGAATCTTGCCAAATAAACTCAAACCCATTTTTGAGGGGCCAGAGGAAGAGGTGCTTTCACCTCCACCCTATGCGCCACGTCGAGGGGAGCCTAATCCAAACACTCCACCAGTTGTAACCCCAAGGCAAGAAAGTGGAATGAATAATGGGGGTGGAGTCACAGAGCTTGATTCCTTGATAGATTATGATAAATATCTTCAGGAGGCATTGGAGTCCTATAATAAAGCCCAAGCAGAAGTGGTTATTCCACCTGTGACTCCTAATAGACCTCCATCTACAGTCTCCTTTAGTGGAACAACTGATTGCCCACCCCAAACCCCTGTGCATCCAAGTCCCAGAGAAATATTACAGAAGTTACAGGGAGACCTTGATCGGTCAGCAAGCAATACAGCCAGGCGTATAAAGCTGCTAAAAGAACGCCTTAGAACAGATACCATCCCCTATGATTTGAGGCCCCTAGAGCAAAGTGAAGAGAAAGGTCACGTAGTAGCCCCTCTTAGAAGAGTATTTGATGCACTTGAGGAGCCTGTGCTGGTTAATGGGCAACCCGGACCACGGCCACCTCGAACTTCGACCCTGCAATATATTCCATTCACGACTACGGATCTGATGAATTGGAAAACACACACCCCATCTTTCGCAGAAAAACCTCAGGCTATGATGGACTTGGTGACTTCAATAGTAAATACTCATAGTCCTACTTGGACAGATTGTCGCCAGCTCCTAAATACTCTTTTCACTACTGAGGAAAGGAGAGACATAATTGAAAAGGCACAGATATATTTGCGTGAGCAGGCCAGAGTGGGAAATATTTTTAACATTGATCGTCATCTTCAGGACAACTTTCCCTTGGAAGATCCTAATTGGGATCCAAACAATGCAATTCACCTGGCCAGACTTACCACCTACCGCCAGACACTTGTGCAAGGTATCCGCAGGGCATGCCAGAAGCCCACTAATATGTCTAAAGTCTCAGAAGTAGAACAAAAACCAAATGAGAGTCCGGGAGACTTTTTAGAGAGGCTGCAGGAAGCCTATCGTATATGGACTCCTTTTGACCCTGAAGCCCCTGAAAACAGCAGAATGATTACTGCTACATTTGTGGCCCAGTGCGCTTCTGACATTCGTAAGAAAATTCAGAAATCAGAAGGATGGGAAGGGATGCTGATGAGCCAAATTATGGCCATTGCACGCCGAGTTTATCGGAATAGGGATGAGGCTGAGAAACAAGAGAAGAAGAAGTGGCAGAAGGAAAAGATGGTGATGCTAGCCACAGCAGTGAAGCAAGACTACCGCCCCTTAAATGGAGGGAGAGGGCGAGGAAGGAATCCAGCACTGGGAAGGAATCAATGTGCAAATTGCAAGAAGGAGGGTCACTGGAAGCGGGAGTGTCCTGAACCCTTGAGGTTGGAAGAAGTACGCCCAGGCCCAGGCCCAGGCCCAGGCCCAGGCTCCGGCCCAAGAAACCAGGGACGGGGACGGGGAATGATCCGAGATGGAAGATATCAGAGACCAGGACAGGGACGGAGTAGAGACAATTTTATTGGACTGGCAGAAGAGGATTTTACTCAAGACTAGGAACGACCGGACTCCATAAAGTTAGGCTTCCAGGAGCCCACGGTCACGATTCAATTAGGGAGCCATTTAATAGACTTTATGATTGATACTGGGGCTGAATACTCAGTACTCCCAGAACTATTGCAGAAAAAGGCATCTAAAAGTGTAGTCATTAAAAGTGCCACTGGACAGTCAGCCAAGAGGTCTTTCCTCCAACCTTTGGAATGCCAGATTGGGGGACATCGTTTAACCCATCAGTTTTTGTATATACCTGAGTGTCCAATACCTCTCTTAGGCAGAGATATGCTGTCCAAATTGCAGGCCCAAATCACCTTCACTCCTCGAGGTCCAGAAATGAAACTGCCATCAAAAGCAGCAGGAATAATTACCCTCTCAGTACCTAAGGAACAATCATGGCGCCTAATGTCAGCCTTGCAGGTCCAACCCACATTGGATACAGAATTAAACAAGCTCCTCCGAACTCTACAGGTGCCACCAGGAGTATGGGCCGAAAATAGCCCACCAGGAATGGCTAAGAATATAGCTCCAATTGTAGTAACCCTAAAACCTATGGCTACCCCTGTATCTGTAAAGCAATATCCCTTACCCCGGCGAGCAGCAGAGGGCATCCAGAAACATTTGGACCGCCTATTAAAATATGGTCTGCTTAAGCCTTGCCAATCAGAATGGAACACACCCCTTTTGCCTGTTCGAAAACCTGGGACAGATGAATACAGGCCAGTACAGGACTTGAGGCTCGTAAACCAGGCTATCGAGACCTTGCACCCAAATGTACCAAACCCATATACCTTGCTGAGTTTGATCCCACCAGAAGCAACATTTTTTACTGTATTGGACTTGAAAGATGCATTCTTCTGTTGCCGGCTGGCACCACAGAGCCAACCTATATTTGCCTTCCAGTGGGAAGACCCTTTGACAGGAACAAAAGGCCAGCTAACCTGGACAAGATTGCCCCAGGGATTTAAAAATTCCCCAACTTTATTTGGCACTGCCTTGGCGAGGGATCTAACAAGTTACCCCTCAATACCGGGAGAAAAGGTGGTTCTGCAATATGTGGATGATCTTATACTAGCTGCAAAGGATTTTGATACCTGTAAAGAAGGGACAGAGGAACTGCTCCACTTGCTCTGGGAAGCTGGCTACCGAGTTTCCCAGAAAAAGGCACAGTTATGTTTAGAAAAGGTCAAATATTTGGGCTTTGACATCTCACACCAACAACGAGCATTGAGACCAGAGAGGAAAGAAGCTATTTGCCTTATCAAGGAACCTACCACAAGAAAACAACTTAGGGGATTCCTGGGAACAGCAGGGTTTTGTAGACTATGGATACCTGATTTCAGCAGTCTGGCCAAGCCCTTACATGAAAGCACTCGAGGTGCAGAAAAGGACCCATTCGTATGGGGACCTGAGCAGAAACAAGCCTTTTTAGTTATCAAACAACGACTTATGGAGGCCCCAGCCCTTGGATTGCCTAATTCGGAAAAACCCTTTCAGCTGTATGTACATGAACAGAATGGGATTGCAGCGGCAGTCCTGACCCAGAGATTAGGAAGTTGGAACCGTCCAGTAGCTTATTTGTCTAAACAATTGGACTCAGTAGCAAAAGGATGGCCTCCATGCCTAAGGGCAGTAGCGGCCACTGCAAGCCTTGTCAAAGAAGCTGATAAATTTACCTTTGGCCAGACGATGTATGTGAATGTACCTCATGCTGTTCTGACACTCATGGAATATAAGGGTAGTTATTGGCTAACGAACCCAAGGATGGCTAGATACCAAGGCCTATTGTGTGAAAATCCCAGGATTCATCTACGAGTAGTGAATATGCTCAATCCAGCGACTTTGCTGCCCCTACCAGAGGTAGATGATGAAGAATCACATGATTGTCTCCAAATAATGGATGAAGTTTATTCCAGTAGACCTGATCTGAAAGATGAACCATTGAAAAATCCAGATGTTGTATATTATACTGATGGTAGCAGTTACCTGCATGAAGGTGCTAGACGAGCAGGATATGCTGTGGTCACCAATGAGGAAGTTGTGGAAGCTGAAGCTTTGCCTGCTGGCACCTCAGCACAAAAAGCTGAACTTATAGGTTTAACTAGAGCTCTGCAATTGGCAGCCGGATGTAAGGCAAACATCTATACTGATTCTAAATATGCCTTCTTAACCCTGCATGCACATGGAGCTCTATGGAAAGAAAGAGGTCTAATCGGAGCCCATGGGAAGGCCTTGAAATATGGACCTGAAGTAGAAATCCTGTTGGAAGCAGTATGGGCTCCAGAACAGATTGCTGTAATGCACTGCAAAGGTCATGGACGAGGAAGGGATCCAATAACCAGAGGAAATCATGCTGCTGACAAAGCAGCCCGAGAGGCAGCCCAAAAGCCTGTGGGAGGATTTATAGCAGCCCTCATACCAGAGGTAGTTCCAGAAGAAGTTAAACCTCACTATACCCCAGAAGAGAGGAAGTGGGCTGAACAGGAAAGAGCGGTTGTGAAGGACGGTTGGATGATCCTGCCGGACAATAGGATTTATGTACCTCATCATCTAGCAGGCACAATTGTAAGAAATTATCATGAATCTACTCACCTTGGCGGTACTGCAACCAGAGAGAGTCTCAGTCGGAAGTTGTATATTATTAATCTATCACAATTAGCAACTTGCATTTCACAGAAATGTGTTCTTTGTGCTAAAAACAATCCCAGGCAGGGACCAGTACAACCTCCTGGAATTCAGCATGTGGGATATGTCCCCATGGAAAGCCTAATTGTGGACTTCACAGAGCTGGTCCCTTTTAAGGGATTCAAGTATCTCCTTGTGTTTGTAGATACTTTTACCGGATGGGTTGAAGCTTTTCCCACCCGAACTGAAAAGGCACGAGAGGTAACTAAGAGACTCCTCACTGAATTGATCCCAAGGTTCGGATTACCTAGATGCATTGGAAGTGATAATGGGCCAGCGTTCATTGATCAAGTAGTACAAGAAGTATGTCGAGTCCTACAAGTGAAATGGAGACTGCATGCAGCATATAGGCCTCAGAGTTCAGGGAAAACTGAAAGAATGAATCGGACTCTGAAAACCCAATTGGCAAAATTAACCCAGGAAACGGGATTGGGATGGGTAGATGTGTTACCCATAACACTGTTTCGTGTTCGGTGTGCACCCACAAAAAGACTTAAGTTGTCACCTTTTGAGCTCCTGTATGGGAGGCCGCCCTCCTTTGTTCAGGATATTCCAGCTGACCTTAAACAAATAGGAGATCATGTGACACAGGGACAAGTGCAATCTCTCTCCTGTGTTTTTGTTTCTCTTAACAGGTGGGCCCTCGAGCGCACGCCGTGCAGCATTGCCGAGCCGATTCATCAGTTCCAGGCTGGCGATAGCGTATGGGTGAAAGAGTGGAAACGCGATCCACTTGCACCTAAGTGGCGTGGACCTTACACCGTCTTGCTCTCTACTCCAACAGCGGTGAAGGTAGCTGAGGTGACCCCCTGGATTCATCACTCTCGTTTGAAGAAGACCGAAGGCAGTTGGACGTGCAAAGGTGACCCCTCTAATCCTTTAAAACTGACTCTCTCCAAAAACCCCTGTATCTAGCCCTACCGGGAACGGGCTAGGTCACGGGCAACATTTAGACGACCGGCCTGCTGCAGCCACAACCTGGAAGCTGGCTGACCTGCGCACGCCTGAAGCTTGAGGAGCGTCTGAACCAGCGACTATGAATGGGAAGATTCTCTTATACAATTGATTGACTGCCCCCTTGTGGAACAATTATAAGTGATATTACTCATTGGGGATCCTCGGGATATATGTTTTGGTCTTGGTGGTTCCCCATTTCTGTCACTGGGGGAATCATATTGGGACTAATATTTATTTGCTATCACAATAAGGTAATCTTTTGTGGAAGGAATGCATATGCTAGACATCAACATGATTTTATTATTAATCCTGATCCCTTGGGAAGGGGAAGGGTCCGTGAATCTGACCAAATTTGCTAAATATGGATTCCGCCATGACCACAATATGTGGGTAGGCTTAGCTGAGATGGTAGCCAATGTTGCAAATAGGACTAATTGCCTTGTTTGCTCTCTTGGGCCAGATGATTCAGAGGGAGGTATGCCCTTATTACCAATACCATTAAGTGCCATTGGTATGGTAAGCGAAATGCCACACCAAACAGAAGTACAGAATTTCCCCGGATGGAACTCAACTAAACCAATACGAGTTATACCTGTGCAAGGGGAAATCTGTGTGCATAAATCATCAGATGCAGCTGATCCTACCATGATAGGCTCTTCTCATTGTCACCATACTTGGGATTATATTAAGAATAGTCAAACCTGGGCGAACGGTACTACCTATCGAACTCGGAATACCTTGCCCTGTGCACCTCCTTTTATTCATGCATGGAAAGTGGTGTGGAACATAACTGTGACAGAAAAAGGCAATCTAACATACTGCACTGTGAACTCTCTACCCCTTTTGATATTTCGCCTTTTGCACTCCACGTACCAAAAACCTCAGACCCGATGGTTGTGGTGGATATGTGGAGAATGGGCATACAAGAAACTCCCTTCCAAATGGAGTGGGACTTGTTTCTTGGGATGGGTATTACCACCAATGTGGATTATGCCCACTAGTTCGGCCAAGCGTACACGAAGAAACGCTGATATTTCTCATATAGCAGGAGGAAGTACCCAAAGTTGGAGCGATACTGATGATTGGCCACCAGAGCGCATTATAGCCTATTATGATCCTGCCTCCTGGAATCCTGGTGAGCTCATACAAGGGGCATGGGATCCTATTTATAATCTAAACAGAATAATTCGATTGCAAGCAGTAGTGGAACTTGTAACCAATGCAACGGCCCAGAGTTTGAGACTTATTGCACAACAGTTGGATGAAAGTAGAGCCGCCATTTTGCAGCTGAAAATGGGAATGGATTATGTACTTGCCAGGCAGGGAGGCCTATGTGGAGTCTTGAACTTGACAGGGAATGCCTGTTGCTTTAACATTTCTGATAATGGTGAGGCAATCCGTGTGTTGGCCACAAAGATGGAGAATATAGCACATGTCCCAGTACAAACATGGGAAGGATGGGATATGGGATGGCTCACCAATTGGTTACCTAATGTCGCAGGACTCAAAGGGATACTATTGTCTTGCTTGTTTTTCTTGACAGTAGTAGTAATGGTTTTATGTATGATGCCATGTATCATTTCATGTTTTAGAAGTACAATTAGCAAGATGGTTTCAAATGAAACTCTACCTCATATCATGGCCCTATACAGAGCTTTACCTCAGGAATATGATGAAGGTCAAGCTATCAAGGACACTTGGGATGAAGGTCCTTGACCTTGAAAGGGGGGAATGAGGCATCTAATCATAAGCCTGCATTTTTATCAAAGCTTCTATATGTTTAATCAGGGCTTGCATTTTAAAATAAGCTTAAAGATTTTCAAATGTTTCATGCCAGGCAAAAGACCAGCTGCCTAAAAGGCCTTGGCAATGTTTTTCCTCCTAGGAAAGGGGCCCCCTGATTTATAGCAGAAAACAATTCTCAAAGTCATAAAAAAAAAGGAAGTTACAGACCTGACCTTGTATGTTGCAAAGTACTAAATTAAAGGGTGGATAAATGGGTAAAATAACACCATTTGCCTCCCAGTAAAATGAGCCATATCTTCTTCCTAAGGTTGAAAGGCCAAGAGCAATGGAGAAACATTTAGCTGGCAGAAAGAAAAGAGAGCATTTTTAGGAAATCCTCTAAAGCCATTCTTTCTTAAACTGAGAGAGTTAAAGGGCAATAAATGTTGGGAAGAGCTAATGGGAAAGCAGCTGGCTGGAAGGGAAGGGTGAAAGGAGGGCTGTAAATTGAAGAGGTTTCTTTTTAAAAGCTGTGTTTTTTTACTGAGTTCCTTCCTTTTCACTTTGAGAAGCTTTATTCTTTTAAAAGGCTACCTATGACAAATGTATGAAATATATTAGCTTAAATATATTGGCTTAAATGTAATTATGCAAAGGATTTAAGAAATGCTAGATTCTTATTTCATAGTCATATTGCAATAGGAGACCAGAGGGGCAAATGAGCCTAGCCCCCCTGCTAGACAGGAGACGCCATAGAGCACTCTTGATATATGGTTGTCAGGCATTTGTTTAGAAACCTTCAATTGAAGGAAATCTTTCAATGTTGATGTGAACTCAAGATCCTTGACATCTGTTGAAGATAAAAATGTAAGATTAACCATTTGTTTTAGAAGGCAATAGGGCAAGGAGGGCAAGAGGTGAGCTGGTAATTAAGATTCCATGTAAGATATATTATTACTTATTTGTCATTTATATATAGCTCTTTGTCTCCCATATAAGGACAGAAGGAAGTGGGTGTATCTTTTGTGATTGGTTCTAGCAAACAGCCAATAGGAATTTCAACCAGGCTGATTGGACAGAGGCAGCCACAGGAGGAGCAAAGGGGGCTGGATTAAGGAAATATAAGTGCTGGCCAGGATGGCAGGAGGCCAGGCCAGAGCTTGGTAACCATGTACCACTGAGCCTCTCATTTATTTGTCTGACAAATAAATTACTATTTTAATTTCTCTATTGCTGCGTTGAATATTTCATTCCAGCTAAGCGTTAACCACAAGCAGGGTGCTACACCTGTACTGAAGGACAGGGGAACTCCCTGAAACATGATTCTGAATTTATTGGTTGGCAGAACTATTAGCCATTATGGTCACCTCTTTTGCGTACATTGTGGCCAAACTGACCCCACATCCCTTGAATACAGTTGTCATAATGGTGGTGACAGATACAGTCACTGGCCTTGTGAAATCCTGCGCTTCACGATGCTAGCAGTCTCAAACTCAGCATTGCTTGGGAATTCGAAGAAACCAACAAAATCCATCAGCGGGTAAGATCAATGCAGTTTCTAAAGGTTCAGTCCATCATCTTGATTCAAAATGGCATCCAGTTGTATCCAATTGAAATAATAATATTCTTCTGCACCTTCTGAAGCTTCTTGAGGCATTGGTTATTTTGCAATTGGTGTCCCCCCCCCCCCCCCGCGCCACATCCAACCAACCTGGCTCTTCTTTCTGGATAACTGATTGACACAAGTTTGGGAAGCTGAATCCCTACTTTACCCATCAATTCTCTCCTGAAGATCTGTCTCCACCTCTGTGGAAGAACTAAAAGTCCAGGTACCTAAGAGGAGGTTAAACCCATTAAGTCAAAGCACAATAATTTAATGGATGAATTAATAAACATACCTTCTGCTTGGCGCTTTGCTTCAGGCCAATACGGGACTGGCTTCTGGACTGTGAAATAAGCGAGAAAGAGAAATATGATTTTACTGAGGAGGGGAAATCGTGTTTTTTTAAAACGTCACATTAATGCTTTCTTGCAGCATTAATTCCTTTCGAGTTCTGGCAAAATTAAGTGCCTTCTTATAGTGATTAAGGGTGGTATTCAGATACATTTTAATTTCAGGGGATCTAATTTCAGGGGTACGGGTGGCGCTGTGGGTTAAACCACAGAGCCTAGGGTTTGCTGATCAGAAGGTCAGCGGTTCGAATCCCCGCAACGGGGTGAGCTCCCGTTGCTCGGTCCCTGCTCCTGCCAACCTAGCAGTTCGAAAGCACATCAAAGTGCAAGTAGATAAATAGGTACTGATCTGGCAGGAAGGTAAACGGCGTTTCCGTGCACTGCTCTGGTTCGCCAGAAGCGGCTTAGTCATGCTGGCCACATGACCCGGAAGCTGTTTGCCGGCTCCCTCGGCCAATAAAGCAAGATGAGCGCTGCAACTCCAGAGTCGGTCACGACTGGTCCTAATGGTCAGGGGTCCCTTTACCTTACCCTGAGTGAAACATAGTCGAATACCACCCTATAGCTTCCATTCTAACCCACTTACCTGGAAGTAAGCCCCATTGAATCCACTGCTTTCTGAATAGACATTGTTACAATTACACTGTAAACCGTAGCTTAGCATTAAGTACAAAGTGGGCCTTGTGCAACCTTAAGAGGTTCCCTCAAAGGCACTGACCCCAGTTTAAGATCAGTTTCTCGGCATCTGGGTTATTTGCTTTTCTCAGCTCACTCAGCCTTGTTGCTCCTGTGCAATAATTTATGTGCACAAACACACCAGCCCTCACTTTCCTTAGAGATGCCCGACAGTCTGCTGAGCTTTAAGATAGTATCCCATTAACCAAGATAAATTTTAAGGTTGTCGCAAAGTGTTTGTAGATGTAACAAATGTTAAGGAAACCAACATCAGACCAATAAATAAATGAAGAGACTGCTCCACACTGGATGCAGTTTTATTTGCTGAAGAATTGAACTGACATCCAGCAGAAAGGAAAGCATTTGAACAAGTTCCGAAGGGTATTTACTTATTTATTACATTTATAGCTCACCGTTCCTCCGTTCTCCTCCTCCTCCCCATTTGTAGCCTCACAACAACCCTGTGAGGTAGGTAAGCATACCCTCCATTGTCCAATTTTTAGCAGGACATCCCAGACTGACAGAAGCTGCCCAGGCTTCTGATCCAAATTCGAGATGTGAAATTTTGGCTCCTGTGCTCTGGCCACACCAGCTGGCTTCTGGAGGTACGTCTGGGGCAATGCCACTGCCAGAGGAGGCAGAGGCCACGACGGTCGACACAGAATCTCCCAATGCCACGCAGGCCAGTGCAGCCTTCTGCTAGCCTATGTCAGGCAGCAGAGTGTCTTCTGAGGCTGAGGAGGAGGACAGCAGGCAAAGATAGGAGGACAGAGGGGTGAATGGGTGGACAGGTGAATGATGGGGACAGTGGGATGGAGGGGTGCCCCAAGTTGCTCTCCCAAAATGTTGAGGGGGGTATGGCTCAGAGGCAGTGACTGCTTCAAGGTCAACTAGGGAGCTTCATGGCCATGTTGAGATTTGAAATCTGCTCTCCCAGGTCCTAGTCCAAGATTTTAACCACCACAACCTACCGGCTTTAGTGGTGCTCACTAAAAGTGAGTGGCACTGTGGTCTAAACCACTGAGCCTCTTGGGCTTGCTGATCAGAAGGTCGGCAGTTCGAATCGCTACTACGGGGTTGCTCTGTCCCATTGCTCTGTCCCAGCTCCTGCCAATCTAGCAGTTCAAAAGTATACCAGTGCAAGTAGATAAATAGGAGGGAAGGAAAGTAAATGGTGTTTCCGTGAGCTCTGGTTTCCATCACGGTGTTCTGTTGCACCAGAAGCGGTTTAGTCCTGCTGGCCACATGACCCGGACAAACGCCGGCTCCCTTGACCTGAAAACGATATGAGCGCCACAACCCCATAGTCGCCTTTGACTGGACTTAATCGTCCAGGGATCCTTTACCTTACCTTTCAGTGGTGCTCGGTCACACATTATTACTAGGGTGCAATACGCCGGCCTACCAGTTCTCAAGCCTCATTAGACAATAACATACTCAATAAACTTAGATTTGAAAGCTAAATAAGGTCTATGCATCAACAGCGATTCTATGGGAGTACAGGGTGTTGCCCTGGGCATTCAGATTCCTGTGAATCTCAACCTTCCTTTTAACTTGTATCATTTCCAAAAAAGCTAACTTGAAGGTCCTGTTTTTCACTGCCAGAACTACACAGCCATGTGCCATGACCAGTGACTGCTCCTCAGCTCTGATGTATTTTAGAGCTGTATTTTATTCCTGAGTCAGACCACTGGTCCATCCATTTCTATACTGCAAACACAGGCAGGCAGGGGGTTCCCCTTCTCCTTCTATCCCTGCCTCTCTTCTGTTTAAAAAGAAGCCAACATGAAATAGTGATAATGCCGCTAATGTGACGCAACCTTGGTCAGCGCACAAACCACTTGTGTGTGTTGGTCCACTGGATAAAAACCAGTTTCCTGGCCCAGAAATTGGGATCCCATGGTTGTCCAGATGTGCTGGGCTACCATCCTCCTTGGCCCCTGGCCAAGCCAGCTGAGGCTGATGGGATTTGGAGTTTAACATCTGGAGGCTCCAAGGCTCTTCAACCTTGTCCTAGATAATCAAACAGAATTATCAGCTGCTACCTGTGTGTTCTAGGGATGCGGGTGGCGCTGTGGGTTAAACCACAGAGCCTAGGACTTGCCGATCAGAAGGTCGGCGGTTCGAATCCCCGCAATGGGGTGAGCTCCCTTTGCTCGGTCCCTGCTCCTGCCAACCTAGCAGTTCTAAAGCACGTCAAAGTGCAAGTAGATAAATAGGTACTGCTCCAGCGGGAAGGTAAATGGCGTTTCCATGTGCTGCTCTGGTTCTCCAGAAGCGGCTTAGTCATGCTGGCCACATGACCCGGAAGCTGTACGCTGGCTCCCTCAGCCAATAAAGCGAGATGAGCGCCACAACCCCAGAGTCAGTCACGACTGGACCTAATGGTCAGGGGTCCCTTTACCTTTACCTTACCTGTGTGTGCTAGCAGAGGAGATTGCTGCCTGGATTGTGTGTGACCCATTCATTCCAGCAACAAAGAACCTGCCTATCCATTAATCTCCCCTTTCCCCACTCTTTCCCCTGTGGTCTCCTCTCAATCCCACTTCATGAACTGGAAAACATCTGGCAGAGTTAACAAGACGAGCATCAGCAAGCCCTAATGAATTTCTCTGGCGCGTCTGGGGAAAGGCTGGGGCTGAACTAATGAATTGTCATTTCAATTATTTAAAACTCATCAAAACTTTAGGTAAGGAAGAAAAGGAGAGATAGGAGTGCTCTTGGCAGTACTTCCTGGCAAAGCCGCCACAGACAGAAAGGAAAGATTTGTAACAAATTGAGCCTCTTTGCTTTGCCTCCACCCACTTTCCGATCCAGTCTCAACCACTGTTATGTTGCCAGCACGGACTACACCTGAGGAATGTTGCCCTAAATGGTCGAAAAGGTTCCCAACCCTTGTTTAAATCAACCACAATTCCTCAAGTTTGGATGTCACAGGAAACTGTGGTTTGTTTAAAAGTGGAGGTTTAAGACAGGCTTCCTCAAACTCGGCCCTCCAGATGTTTTTGGCCTACAAGCCCCATGATCCATAGCTAGCAGGACCAGAGGTCAGGCGTGGTGGGAACTGTAGTCTCAAAACATCTGGAGGGCCGAGGTTGAGGAAGCCTGGTTTAAGAGTTTATCTTCCTCCTCGCAGTGGCGGAGGAAGATGCTTTGGCACCTGGGGCAGCACACCTAGGGGTGAGGCACGGCACCCATAGGGGCAGGGCGAGGTGAGCCACCCATAGGGGCAGGGTGCACCACGGGGCCTCCAGAGTCTGCCTACCTCCTCACACTGAGCCGCCCTGCCGCTGAGGGGGAGGCAGCGGATGGACAGTTTGGTCAGGGCGACACGTGGCTTGGGCACACTGTAGGCCCCGCAGTGAGTGCCGCCCAGCATTTTGTCACCTCCCCTCAGTGGTGACACCCAGGGTGGGCCACACCTACCGCACCCCCCTTCCTCCGCCACTGAAGGGAAGGGGAGCATGCAAGCCCTAGTCTCGTGTAGGCTCATTTGCATGCCAGCAAACCATGGTTTCTCATTACATTTCAACTGAGCCAGAGCAACTAGCCTGGAGCCACAATCAGAGTGTGCAGAAGTGAGATTTGAATGAGGGGACTTCTTGCTCCACAGCTTGCTTTCTTAGCCATTACTCGATGCCGGCTCAGTGCGTTAATAGGATTCTGTGACAAAAATTAAGTGGCTCACTGATGAAGTGTTCCTCGGAGCTGACATTTCCAAAGGGTCCAAAGGTTTCAACGGGCAGCGGCATAGGTTTTATCAATGAAAAATAATGATTGTTGGTTCCCCTGTAACACTCGGAGCATTTATCACATTATGAGAGCCCGCAGGTCCTTTCAAATTACCATCCCAAAATGCAAGGGTATCTAATGGGTATTGATGGCACTTTAATTACTTTCCCAATAAAGTCCATATGCTCCTGTCACCTCTGGGTCAGTGGTGAAAATATCAAGCGACAGGGAAGTGGGTGGGGGAGATGAGAATTTGAGTTGTGTTGGGCATCAGTCATGGGACCAAGGACTAATCTGGATGAGCCCGCACTGGTAACTCAGTGATCCGGTCCCTGGTTTCTACAGGTAAGATTCCCTGCCTGAAGCCCCAGAAAGTGCCTTTCCATCACTGTAGACAAAGGAACCTGTGGACTGTGGGCCTAATCCAGCCCACCAGGCCATTTTGGGCAAACCACACCCACCCACCTTTCCCTGGCCTTATCAGGGGTAGGGTTTGGGAAACTTCAGGTGCAGCTAAAAGGAGAAATTCACTGACGAGGACTCTAAAGGAAAATTCACAAACTGCTGCATAAATGTTAAGAACTGGGCACACAGAATGGGAAAAAATGAGTGACAGAGAGAGATCACAGTTGACAGATTCATCCATCCATGCTTTCCATCTGCTAGGTAAAATGATTTAAGTGCATCTTGCCAATTGAAAATAAGCCACTTTGACCATTCACAATTAGGTTACTGTAATGCTAAATTTCTGCCATAATCTTATCCTGTTAGCTGCACCAGATGATCCTATTTCCCAGTCTGGCAGCTGAACAAACCAGTTGGAACCATTCCATGCTGGAAAGAGATTGCCTCTGCTGTCTCATGGTGATCATGACCTGCTCAGAAATATCCCGGCAAAAATGGGTTTTCACAGTTATGTAAACATAGAAAATAACTGGGGAATAAAGGTAAAGGTAAAGATATCCCTGACCATTAGGTCCAGTCGCGGACGACTCTGGGGTTGCGGCGCTCATCTCGCTTTCAGGTCAAGGGAGCTGGCATTTGTCTACAGACAGCTTTCCAGGTCATGACTAAACCACTTCTGGTGCAATGGAGCACTGTGATGGAAGCCAGAGCGCATGGAAATGCCATTTAGCTACCTGCCACAGCGGTACCTATTTATCTACTTGCACTGGTGTGCTTTCAAATTGCTTGGTTGGCAGGAGCTGGGACAGAGCAACAGGAGCTCACCCCATCGCGGGGATTCGAACACCAACCTTCTGACTGCCAAACCCAAGAGACTCAGTGGTTTAGACCACAGCACCATCTGTGTCCCATCACAATATTGCAAGTGCACTGCAACAATACATGGTTGCAGAGGTGGAGGGAGGTTTTTCAGCATTCTGTCATGGGCAGCCTTTCCGAGATTGTTTGGCTGTGGTGGGTGGGGCAACAGACCATGGATCTTAACCTTTGTTCAGTAGGTTATATTCCAGAGGTTTCTCGCTGCACAGACAGAGCCTACATCACTCCCTCCAAGCAAGCAAGAGCATTATCAGAGTTCAATAACTTTCCAGCCACGCAAAAGCACATGAGGAGGGTGCAAAGCAGGGCTGGTGGGAAGGGGTGCGGATTGAGGAGTGTCACACACCGGTAAATTAATCAAGCAGAGTGTCTTCTACATAAACAGAATAAAAGTTTTACTGAAGAAAATAAACTTGTTCAGAAACAGCATAGTTAAAGAGCGTACACAGAGTGCTCATAGCAGCTATCTGACTCTTCACAGAGGCACAGTCTTAGTGATTTACTAGAGTCCTGGAGCCCCTCTGTCTACAACAACACAACACACACACTGGCTGAGACACACAGGCACTGACACGGAGTGAGGCCCACAGAGAGGCTGGTTACTTTTATAGGGAGAATGAGTCTTCACTCAAGTCATGAGTCACAGTGACTTAACAGTTTACAGTTTACAATTTACAGTCTTGAATGATTGTGTAGGTCTTGTAGGCCTTACTGCCTCTGCTGTCAAAAACCTTTGTCTCATGACAAGGAGGGCATTGAATTCTGGGAATGGAAAGCTTCACTTTATATACAGTGGTACCTCGGGTTAAGAACTTAATTCGTTCTGGAGGTCTGTTCTTAACCTGAAACTGTTCTTAACCTGAGGTACCACTTTAGCTAATGGGGCCTCCCACTGCTGCCACGCCACTAGAGCACAATTTCTGTTCTCAGCCTGAAGCAAAGTTCTTAACCCGAGGTACAATTTCTGGGTTAGCAGAGTCTGTAACCTGAAGCATCTGTAACCTGAAGCATATGTAACCCGAGGTACCACTGTATCTGTGATTCCTGCATTGCACGGAGTTGGACTAGACAGCCCTTGGGGTCCCTTCCTACTTCGGTCCAGTATACCTGAAGGAGCGTCTCCACCCCCATCGTTCTGCCTGGACACTGAGGTCCAACTCCGAGGGCCTTCTGGAGGTTCCCTCGCTGCGAGAAGCCAAGTTACAGGGAACCAGGCAGAGGGCCTTCTCGGTAGTGGCGCCCACCCTGTGGAATGCCCTTCCACCAGATGTCAAAGAGATAAACAACTATCAGACTTTTAGAAGACATCTGAAGACAGCCCTGTTTAGGGACACTTTTAATGTTTAATAGGTTATTGTATTTTAATATTCTGTTGGAAGCCGCCCAGAGTGGCTGGGGAAACCCAGTCAGATGGGCAGGGTATAAATAATTGTTGTTGTTGTTGTTGTTGTTGTTGTTGTTCTTACAATTCTATGATTTGCAGAGGGAACTGAGATTCAGCAGAGACTTCCACTGGTGGAAGGAGACAAGACAACATTTTATTTTATTGCCAGTCTTCACTTCCATATACACCATCCACACACACACACACACACACACACACACACACACACAATTTTGACATTTTCCTTAGCTCTAGCATGCACATCTATCCATATTTGATTTTTTTTTTTTTTATTTCAAAGCAAAAGGTCACTGGCGGTAGCAGGTAAGCAGCTGATTGACTGAGCACTTCTGGGTCAAAGGCTCTGGCTGTCGAGTTGCAGCGGATGAGGAGGAAGTGAGGTAATAAATTGATTTGCAAAGAAACTGCTCAGGCAGCAAATGCAAGGCATCCCCTTCAGGGCAACAGCTCTTTGTGGCTACCTGTCGCTCAAGCCCAATGTTGGAGCAGGTGGAGAGCAGTGACCTATCTCTGGTGCGGCAATCAGCTTGTTAGGCCTGATCTCCTAGTGGGGGCTTTAAAACTGTTTTCCAAGAGACTTTGGGATTCCTTGGCAGATTATGGTTGCAGAGCCTCCTAATGTCCCTATTTTCCAGGGACAGTGCCGGATTTACAGAAGTCCTCCCGGTTTCTGGTTTGATCCCAGAATGTCCCACTTTTCCTTAAAGGGACCCCTGACCGTTAGGTCCAGTGGTGGCCGACTCTGGGGTTGCGGCGCTCATCTCGTTTTCTTGGCCGAGGGAGCCGGCGTACAGCTTCTGGGTCATGTGGCCAGCATGACTAAGCCGCTTCTGGCGAACCAGAGCAGCACATGGAAACACCGTTTACCTTCCCGCTGGAGCAGTACCTATCTATCTACTTGCACTTTGACATGCTTTCAAACTGCTAGGTTGGCAGGAGCAGGGACCGAGCAATGGGAGTTCACCCCATCACGGGGATTTGAACCGCCGACCTTCTGATCCGCAAGTCCTAGGCTCTGTGGTTTAGACCATGGCACTATCTGCCCCTATTTTCATTGGAGAAATGTTTTTTCTTTTGTTTTTAAATTATTTGTAATTTTCATTTATGTGAATTCCAATAGTTTTACAGTCGTTTTAACATTTCAAAACTCGACTTCCTTCCTCCTCTTTCTGTGGTTCTTAAATTTATATTTATTTCATCCAGTGGCGTAGCGTGGGGGTGCAGGGGGGGCCGCCGCACTGGGCGCAACATCTGGGGGTTAGGGTTAGGGGGCGCAAATCCACGGGTTAGGGGGTGCAAATTACTTGCCTTGCCCCGGGTGCTGACAACCCATGCTACGCCACTGATTTCATCTGATAAATATTGGAGAGTTTGGAGTTATGTGACCCCCCAGCCAAGGAGATAAGTAACTATTCAACCTTCAGAAGACATATGAAGACAGCCCTGTATAGGGAATCTTGTTAATGTAAGGTTACCAGACGTCCCTGTTTTCCGGGGACAGTTCCCATATTTACAAATCAGTCCCCTGACAAAATCCATCCATTCCAACTGAAGTTGAAAAGTGTCCCCGGATTCATTGAAAAAAATCTGGTAACCTTATTTTAATGTGCAGTGTTTTATTCTGTTTTTTATATATTGCAAGCTGCCCAGAGTGGCTGGGTAGGTACCCAGTCAGATGTGTAGGGTAATAATAACAATAATAATAATAATAATAATAATAATAATAATAATAATAATAATAATAATAATAATAATAGGTTTGTTTTTGTATTTTTGGTCATTTTCTTTTCTTCCTTTTCTCGGGGGGTGGGCAATCCCCTTCTTCTTTTAACTATATCTCCCCTTCTCTTTCTACTCTACTTTCACTGACATCTCTTAATTATCGCCCCCATTTTTGATTTTTTTACTTTTATTTTCATTTGTATTACCATTATTAAATATTTCAATACAGTCATACCTTGGGTTACAGTCGCTTCAGGTTGCGTGTGGTTTTTTGGGGGGGGTTATGGACCCACCAAAACCCGAAAGTATCGGAACGGGTTACTTCCGGTTTTCGGTGGTCGCACATGCGCAGAAGCACTAAATCATGCTTTGCGCATGCGCAGAAGCACCGAATTGCAACCAGTGTTGCGAACGCTGCAGGTTGCAAACGTGCCTCCCGCACAGATCACATTCATAACCCGAGCGTCCACTGTACACCTTTTTTATTTTACTGCACACACACTAATACTGCTATTTTTTCTTCCTCCCCCCCCCTCCCCACCTACAAATGTGTCCTCTTTTTTGCTCTTCTGTTTGGCAACCCTAAGCTACCCTCTTTGGTTCCCTGTGCATTCCCTAAACCTCTTCTAGGCAGATTTGCCCCAACCCTACAGAACAGATCTGGGGAGGGTGCAGGATGCGTGCAGGGGGTGGAGAGGGGGTGGAAGCCCCATTGCACAAGCGGAAATCCCTGTACTGATGGGATGCATGACCTAGATAGCCTCTGCTCTCCACACAATTAGGCTGTGCATGGAGGCAACTGTGTTATGGAACAAAATATCAGCCCTATCAGAATCTGCAAAGTGCTTTAAAGCTGAAAACCCACCAGATGCACAACCCATCATTACAATAACAAAGCTTTCTCATTTCATTTTTTTTAAAAAAAGGCTTTTCTGTACATTTATACAGAAGGCAGCCGAGTGAACCAGGGGGGGTTGTATTGAACATAATGTTGCAGCTAAAGATCTAATTATTCACCCCCTCGTTCTTCTCTGTCAAGTCTGCGGCACTTTCAAAATAAAAAAGAAACAGAAAAGAATAAGAAAGGAAACAGCTTTAGTGCTAATTCCCTTTCACTTGTCTCTTTCAACACATGGTACAAACTTGGATCTTCTCCTAACTGGTTTCGCTTTTGAATGGATCTTGCCAACATTTGAGGAATTGCTATTACAAAACTAAAGCTTGCTATCTGAACACCAACATCTGCCCTGCTGATTAAATAGACTCCCAACCAATTAATCAACTAAAGGTATAGTTGATTAATCTACTGCAATAGTCACCAACACAGTGCCCGTGGGCACCACTGGGCCCTACAGTACCTCCTATGACACCTGCAAAAGATTTCAGTAAATACCCATTACAGTGTTTTGGCTACACCTCCATGGTAGCCATTTTATGACTGGCACCCACAACACTTTCTCAAAATTATAGCTGTGTCAACTGGCCCCAAAGGGAGGGCAGCCCCCCAATCTACTACTTAAAGTTTGCTGCCTTAGAGCATGGGGTGTCTTGGGTAATGTATGATAGAGAGCTGCCTTTTACTGAGACAGACTACTGCACCATCTAGCTCAGTACAGTGGTTCCTCAGGTTACAGACGCTTCAGGTTACAGACTCCGCTAACCCAGAAATATCACCTCGGGTTAAGAACTTTGCTTCAGGATGAGAACAGAAATCGTGCTCCGGCGGCGCGGCGGCAGCAGGAGCCCCCATTAGCTAAAGTGGTGCTTCAGGTTAAGAACAGTTTCAGGTTAAGAACGGACCTCCGGAACGAATTAAGTACTTAACCCGAGGTACCACTGTATATAAAGGGAAGCTTTCCATTCCCAGAATTCAATGTCCTCCTTGTCATGAGACAAAGGTTCTTGAGAGCAGAGGCAGTAAGGCCTACAGGTTCTTAACCCGAGGTACCACTGTACACCTGAAAGCAGTTCCTGAAATTGCCGAGTGAACCAAACATGAATTCAGAAGATTTGGCTGTGGAACTTTGAAAAATCTTAACCCGAGATACCAATGTATTGTTTACACTGACTGCCAGCGGCTCTCCAGGATTTCAGACAGGGTTCATTTCCAAGTTCTACCTTGAGACCTTCTGCATGCAAAAGCAGGTCCTCTACTACAGAGCTGCAATCCTTCTGTAAATGATGCAGGTGTAGGACAAAGTGAAGAAGTGTTAGGGCAGGTGTCAGGAACAGGTCAGCAATAGCTCACACAGTGCCAGATAAGTTCAGTGCTTTGGGAGGGTGGCAGGGGTATGCATACCCCTAAACATTTTGTGAAGCTAACGGGAGAAGAAACTAAAAATGTTTAAAACATTAGTTTCTTCTGTAGCACAGTGAATTGTCAGTTCCGTTGCTACCCCGATGGCGGCTTCCTTTCCTTTCCCAGTGTTTCCTGAGTCTCAGGCAGAAGCGGGCGTTTAATGTGTGAAGGAGTGTGGAATGTGGATGTGTAGTGTTTTACTGATGAAAGTTTGGCCTCATTGAGGGGCAGTATTTATTTTTCCCGATTTGAACTACAAAATGGTGATTTTCTTGAGTCAAAATGAGAGTACCCCTAAACATTTATTTTTTTAGGGAAAAAGCACTGACTCTATTTATTCAAAAAACAAAATGGCTCAGGAGGCCAGGCCTAGTAAGCACAGCAACACTTCCCAGTAGATCTTGCCCCAATGAGGCAGTTGCAAGGACTGAAGGTCCCTGCCTTCCCACAGCCCTCCAAGTCTCCTCCTCCCCTGGTTCCTTCCCAAGCAATCTGAGGCTCCTTCATCTTGTCTGCCTTTGCTCCACTCTTTTCATACCTCTTTGGGTTCTGGGAGACCAGAGGGGAGAGGAGCTGCGTATCGCAGGAAGAGGAGACATCCTAGCTTCCTCACCAACCTGTCTTATGTCTGGCTCTTGGCTCCCCTCCTCTTCAGCCTCCGCTTCTGGTTCTGGACTGCTCTCTGCCACAGAGTCTTCCTGCTCAAAAAACCCTGTTTCCTCTTCAGCTTCTGACACCTCCTCTCCCCAGTCTGCTCCCTCTGACCACTCATCATCATCCCACCACCAATCCCCTGCCTCTGAGCTTTCTTCCCCTGGGGGTTACCTTTGGGGCTCCCCAGTTGGTACCTCCAGCCAGTCCATGACAAGACGCTGCCAAAAGAGAGCAGAAAGGAGGGCTGAGTGGATTTCTTCAACTCTTCACATTTCAGGAAGAGCAAGCTCTACAAGAGCCGTATCTGGGTTGTTGCTCCAGCTCACCACAGGGAACCAAATTGCTCTGTCTGACACTTCAATGCACATTACAAATCAAAAGCCAGGGACTTCCACTCTCCTTCTGGATAAAGCAGGCTAATGTGTGTGCATGTTTTTAAAAATGTATTAAACATTAAGAATCAAAGCAGAGGATTAGAGCTACTGGGAAGTTCACTGTAAGGTCAGGATAACACAGGCTGTCAAGACGGAGCAGCAACAAAAATATTGAAATGCCTCTAATATATGCAGAGAGGGTTTGATGCCAAGAGAGCCATGAAGTTTTTTAGGTTAATGCAACAGAGCGGGAGAACCGGTGCAGATGGTGGTAGGCAGAAGGGGAAGAAGTCAGATCATTCCTTCCAGAAAAGGAAAATTGGCACATCACACCTAGGGCTCTGGGATAGGTTGTGATGCTGTGAAGAAATTGCCGGCCCCCACAAAGAAGAGGGAAATTGACTTGATGAGGAGAGAAAGGGGGATGTTTTCGATCAGGGATAGGCAACCTAAGGCCCGGGGGCCGGATGCGGCCCAATTGCCTTCTCAATCCAGCCTGCGGACGGTCCAGGAATCACCGTGTTTTAACATGAGTAGAATGTTCGCTTTTATTTAAAATGCATCTCTGGGTTATTTGTGGGGCCTGCCTGGTGTTTTTACATGAGTAGAATGTGTCCTTTTATTTAAAATGCATCTCTGGCTTATTTGTGGAGCATAGGAATTTGTTCATTTACAGTGGTGCCCCGCAAGACGAATCCCTCGCAAGACGGAAAACTCGCTAGACGAAAGGGTTTTCCGTTTTGGAGGTGCTTCGCAAAACGAATTTCCTATGGGCTTCCTTCGCAAGACGAAAATTTCTTGTGAGTTCCTGCGGGGTTTCCCCCCCCCCTTTTTCTAAGCCGCTAAGCCGCTTATCTGCTTATCCGCTAAGCCGATAAACCGATAAGCCGCTAAAAGCCACTAAAAGCCTGTAATAGCGCTAATAGCACTAATCCGCTAAGCCGTCAATGGGCTTGCTTCGCAAGACGAAGAAACCGCTAGACGAAGAGACTCACGGAACGGATTAATTTCGTCTTGCGAGGCACCACTGTATTTATTTTTCAAAATATAGTCTGCCCCCCCCCAAGGTCTGAGGGGGGTGGACCGGTCCACAGCTGAAAAAGGTTGCTGACCCCTGCTTTAGATATTCCAGTTGCTGAATCTGCAGTCCTTAGGATAGAATTCCTGGCATCCTTGTCTACAGGAGAGTTCTGGAGCCTACTTTGGTAGGCAATTCTAAGCATGTTTGCAGGGACAACGGCCCCAGCTTCCTTATGGCAGTGGAGGAAAGCCCATAGCTCAGCAGTAGAGCATCTGCGTTGCATGCAGAAAACCCCCTGGCATCTCCATGTTGGCCTGAAATCCTGGAGAGTCACTTGGAGTTGGTGCTACTTTTCCAGAAAAAGAGGTGCCAAAACTCACCATGAACACCTCCCTCGTTCTCTTAGAAAGGCAATGGCGCCCAGCTGAGAACTGAGTTCAGGCTGAGTGGAAAAAAGGCCTGCTTGCAGTCAGTTTGGATTTTTGCTGGTGGTGGCATCTGTCTGTCTCTGGAGACCATGGAAAAGTTCACCTTCAGGGGTGAAGTCAAACTGTTCATGAGTTACAGCACCTGACGTGGCTGTAGAGGCTGATACAAGAGATAAGTCAGTGTAGATAATTCTCAGGTAGATGGACCACTGGTCTGAGAGATTATCCACACTTATATTTTGCCAGAGTGTCTACCTGAACTGAGTTTTGGCTGGGGGAAAAAGCCCTGAATATTTCTATGGCAGTTGTGAAAAAACACAGGCCACAGTGAAGCGTTTTGAAGGCAACTGATTTCATGGAATAGTTGCACAGTTCTTCAGTTCCTCGCCTTGAACTTAACAAGGTTTAACAGTGCTTAACTTTGATGGAATTGTGCCCCCAGTTAAGATCAGGCTGCCAGCTTCCCAAGAGGAGTCAGGAAGAATGGATTGTTTGACTCCAGGTTTCCTGTGGCCAGAAGCTTATTAATTCAGCCTCTCTCTCTTTTTTAATAAAACATCTTGCTAAGCCTCTGAATGCCAGGTGCCCTGGGAGAGGTGCTGCGAAGATTGCAGAGGAATCTGCGTAGCGCTTCTCAGAGAGGCAACCACACAACCTGCCACAATGGCTTGGGCAGCCAAATCTATTCCACCAGCAGCGTGACACTTCATTTCAATAAAACCTTCAGACGCACAAATTCTAGGGTTTGAAAAGCCTGGCAGATTGATGCATCTGAATCGTTTATGGTTACAAAACACCTAGATAAAATCACCTTGTGCAATTTAAAAGCCCCTTAACTCGACTCCTAAAAGCATGCCTTCATTTCCCACAATGCCCTTCACCCAAGCTGCTCACGATGGGGTGCAAATGTAAATCTAAAATGGGATAATCCTCTGATATGTCCCACTTTTCCTTAAGACGTCCCTATTTTCATTGGAGAAATGCTGGCAGGTATTGAGTTATCCAGTACAGTGGTACCTCAGGTTACTTACGCTTCAGGTTACATACGCTTCAGGTTACAGACTCTGCTAACCCAGAAATAGTGCTTCAGGTTAAGAACTTTGCTTCAGGATGAGAACAGAAACTGTGCTCCGGCGGCCCGGCAGCAGCAGGAGGCCCCATTAGCTAAAGTGGTGCTTCAGGTTAAGAAGAGTTTCAGGTTAAGTACGGACCTCCAGAACGAATTAAGTACTTAACCCGAGGTACCACTGTATTGAGTAATCCAACCCCCAATTTATTATGTTTTTATATATGATGGAAGCCACCCAGAGTGGCTGGGGCAACCCAGTCAAATGGGCAAGGTATATATAGTAAAATTATTACTGTTGTTGTTGCTTAATGGGAAGTACCTATTTTCATTGGAGAATGTTGGAGGGTAGGCAATACACAGACATTCCCATTTTCAGTATGAATTAAACTAGTTATACTTAACAGCTGGAAAGCAATGCTCCAAGAGGTTTTCCATTTCTTCTGTGCTTTCCAGGCATGGATGCAACCAGGCATGGTTTTGCCTTTGCACCACCATTTATTCTGGGAAAACCTGCTCTTTACTGCTGAATCAGAGAAATCCACAACTTGATTTACATTTGCTCCGATTCAGCAGTAAAGAGGGTTTTTTTCCTGGCGGGGGGGGGGAGCAGCAGGGCAAGCAAACATGTGGATGAGCCCTTAAAAACTTTCGAGAAGCATTTATTTTATAAAAACCTATCTAATGATGCCAACTTTGAAAAGAGTAAGAGTAAAAAAGCAGACTGAAATGCAGTGTTGCGTCTTATTAAAACTGGCACAGAGAATCGGGGTTTTTTTTGTCGACTTTGATTCCATTTTTTAATAATACATGGCAGCCTTGCACTGAGCCATCAAAACACAACCAACTTCTGAGTTCTATCAAGATCTCTCTTCCAGTGCTGATTGCGGAGCCATTTATTAACATTTCAGTCCTTTGTCAGGTCTTGTCCTTTAATATACCAAGCTATCAACTTGTCCAGTCAGATAGGAAAGAGAGACTTAAAAACAATTCAGGTTCAATATCGGGCAGCATTTCAAAGTCTGGATGCAATTTATTTCCTGCACGGATGTCCCGACCAATTCCTCCTGCCCTTTTCCCTTGACCTGCAATGTGCTTCCCTCCCATCTCATTTATCGAAGATTGTGACAGTATTTCATTTCCAACCATGGGTGAAAAGCAAAAAAAAAAAAGTCTGCCAGCGGCCGTTGCGCCAATTATGTCTCTATCTCCTTTCCAAGAACCTCCAGGTTATGTTATCAAAATTTATCAGGAGCAGATTTATAGGAGATATTTTCTTTCCCCCACTCCCCCCCCCCCCGCTGTCACTGAATCAACTTGACATCCAGTCTTGTCTCAGAGCCTGGCATGCTGTTAGCACGAAAGTGAGGGGGGGGTAGGGACAGTGAGCTGAAGAACGCCATGTAGAACATCTCAATACATTGCGAGACACCCAAAATCTTGTCCAGCTGCAATGGATGGATGTGCCTGAACTAAACACATTGCGGAGCCCTGCACACTTTAATGATATTCCCTAGCTGGGATGGATGGATGAAGAGATGAGTTTATGTGGGGTGTAAAGGGACCCCTGACCATTAAGTCCAGTCGCGGACGACTCTGGGGTTAAAACAAAATAAAAAGATTCCTTCCAGTAGCACCTTAAAGACCAACCAAGTTAGTTCTAGGTATGAGCTTTCGTGTGCATGCACACTTCTTCAGATACACTGACTCTGGGGTTGTGGCGCTCAACAGCTTCCAGGTCATGTGGCCAGCATGACTAAGCCGCTTCTGGCAAACCAGAGCAGTGCATGGAAACACTGTTTACCTTCCCGCCGGAGCAGTACCTATTTATCTACTTGCACTTTGACCTGCTTTGAACTGCTAGGCTAGGCTCTGTGGTTTTTAGACCACAGCGCCACCGTGTATGTTTATAGAAATTTCTGACTTCATGTGCCCTGGAACGTAGCCTGCTGTGCAGAGGTAGGAGTCACACTGTTCCACTCCTTTTAATAATAATAATAAATAATAATATTTTTTTATTTATACCCCGCCCTTCCTGGTTCAAAAACCAGGCTCAGGGTGGCTAACAACAAATTTTAAACACTTTAATAGCAGCATAAAATACAGTATAAAAACATGAATAACAATAAAAATCAAAAATCAATTAGATAATCCCCAGGGCTAGCTGGTTGAATTGGTCCTACTTGGCCAGCAAGGAGGCCAGGGGAGAATTAGCTGTGGGGACTCAGAGCGGGTGAGCAGGTTTTGCCTCTATACACAGCCACAACTGGCATGTGGATCTTGGAAAGTTGTTCACAACGTCTGGATTGGAAAAGATGCTCCTCAGCCCCTCATTAAGGGCTTTAACCCCTTTCGGCATGATCCTCTGCTGGCTTGCATAAGAAATCTTAAGAATCTCCCTACAACGTCCCTCCTCTCTGCTTATGACCTGCCTGGCTTCATTCTGCTCAAATTTAAGAGCTATGGTAGCATTTATATGGAAAACATGCCTCAGCATTCTTCACAGGCATTACCAAAGTATTCACACAAAGTATTCCCTTTGGATCCTGCCAACCTAGCAGTTCAAAAGCACGTCAAAGTGCAAGTACGGTAGATAAATAGGTACCGCTCCGGCGGGAAGGTAAATGGTGTTTCCGTGCGCTGCTCTGGTTTGCCAGAAGCGGCTTAGTCATGCTGGCCACATGACCTGGAAACTGTACGCCGGCTCCCTCAGCCAGTAAAGCGAGATGAGCGCCGCAACCCCAGAGTCGGTCACAACTGGACCTAATGGTCAGGGGTCACTTTATCTTTACCTATCCCCTTTTGAGGATCGGTGGCTGAGGGGTAGCCACTTGCTAAGCCCATCCTTCAAGATCATGACTTCCCGGCTCACCACTCACACTCTCTGAGCTGCGTTGCTTCCACCAGATTTCATTTCAAGGGGAGGGGTTTGGCAAAATTAGGAAGCCCAGAGCTCATGACACTCCGTGTTTTATTCATAACATTTGTGTGCCTGTACTTATCAAACATTGCTGGAATAAACAGGCATTAATTAAATAGCCAAAGAGCTCACAAACTGAGCAAACATCAATTAAAGGATTCCATCAAAAGCCTAATTAGAGAGCTCATTAAAAAAAATTCCATCCCCTAAAGGAACTCCACCCTCAAACAAATTCCTACACAAATAAGCAAGAACTTGCTGCAATTGTGTCTAGACTATGCTCAGTTGTGTCATACTGAGAACAGGATCATCATTTTAATAGCAATTGGGGGAAAGATGTATGAGTGGCTCTAAAAGTACGACCATGGGCAAAATCTACAAGTCCCACTTCACCATTTAAGGACATGAGAATTACTTCCCTTTACCTCCAACCAATGGGATGCGGGTGGCGCTGTGGGTTAAACCACTGTGCCGCTTGGGCTTGCCGATCAAAAGGTTGGCAGTTCGAATCCCTGCAACAGGGTGAGCTCCTGTTGTTCGGTCCCAGCTCCTGCCAACCTAGCAGTTTGAAAGCACACAGTGCAAGTAGATAAATAGGTACCACTCCGACGGGAAGGTAAATGGTGTTTCCATGTGCTGCTCTGGTTTCACCAGAAGCAGTTTAGTCATGCTGGCCACATGACCCAGAAAAACTGTCTGCGGAAGCAGGCAAACACTGGCTCTCTCGGCCTGTAAAGCGAGATGAGTGCCGCAACCCCAGAGTCATTCGTGACTGGACTTAATTGTCAGGGGTCCCTTTACCTTTACCTCCAACCAAGGTGCATACACCACAAACATTTAATGCAAGGGTTCCCAAGCTGTGGACCACAAGTGGTCTGCAAGATTCAATCAGGTGTTCTGTGAATTTGCAGCTAAAGATGGGAGACAACACATCCATTGCATCCAATATTGATATTGATTATTAATTGTATTTTTATGGCTTCTTTCATTTCTTATGTACTGCGTTTTATTGTATTGCAATTTGACCTCCATGGAATTCATACCATGATACAACAAATACAGTATATGAGAAATAAAAGAAGCAATAAAAATACAATTGAAAATCATGCAGCATCTAGCAATGCAAACTACAATTGCTACAATAGGCTGAAAATATATTAAGTGGTCCACCTTCAGCAGTTTTGAAGTGGTCTGGGGGGAGATTTAAAACACTTTCCCCCTCCTTCACCCAAAGAATCCAGGGAATGGCAATTTGTCAAGCATTGTGGGAACTGTAGCTCTGAGAGGGGAAAACTACAGTTCCCAGAATTTGGGGTGGTGCTATTTAAATGTATGGTGTATATACTGCCTGAATGTTCCAGAAATGTCACAGTGTAGATAGCCAGCACCTCCCCAGCATTGGATATTCAGAGATAAACTATCTTTGACTGCCGAGTTTCCATTTTGCACTATTATGGTCAATAGCCTGTGACACATCATTTGCTACTTTTAAAGACAATGTTAAAGCCATCTAACCAAGTGGCCAGTATCAGATTTTGTGTCCATGAACTCCTTATGTTATATCTGTATTAGAGGGGAACTACTTCCATTTGTTTCTCCTTAATCTACTTCCATTGGATTTAACTGGATGAACTCATTCAATTTTTTTCCACCTTCTTCATAATTTTATACATCTTTGCTGTGTCTCCCTGCACACACACACAAAAACAAACAATTTATCATATTTCATGTGGCAAAGGAACAGAACTTGTGGTTTTGGTTTGAAGGCTGTTGTGCACAGGAGGGCCAAAAATTCACAGGAAGGTTAAAAGTACATGGGGATGTTTTGTTCAGGATGATGGTCACAGGAAGGTCAAAAGTTTAGGCGCAGAGGTTTTGCTCAAGTTTTTTCATAGGTGTTGTGGGGGGTTTTGCAATTAAGGGGAAACAGAAACTTATCAAAGTCTCTCCTCCTGATTCACTGAAGGTGGAGAAGAAGTCAAAATATTGTACAGTGGTACCTCAGGTTAAGTACTTAATTCGTTCCGGAGGTCCGTACTTAACCTGAAACTGTTCTTAACCTGAAGCACCACTTTAGCTAATGGGGCCTCCTGCTGTCGCCGTGCCTCCGGAGCACGATTTCTGTTCTCATCCTGAAGCAAAGTTCTTAACCTGAAGCACTATTTCTGGGTTAGCGGAGTCTGTAACCTGAAATGTATGTAACCCGAGGTACTACTGTACATACATCAATATGTTGCTGTTTAGTCGTTTAGTCGTGTCCGACTCTTTGTGACCCCATGGACCAGAGCACACCAGGCACTTCTGCCTTCCACTACCTCCCACAGTTTGGTCAAACTCATGCTGGTAGCTTCAAGAACACTGTCCAGCCATCTCGTCCTCTGTCGTCCCCTTCTCCTTGTGTCCTCAATCTTTCCCAACATCAGGGTCTTTTCCAGGGAGTCTTCTCTTCTCATGAGGTGGCCAAAGTATTGGAGCCTCAGCTTCAGGATCTGTCCTTCCAGTGAGAACTCAGGGCTGATTTCCTTAAGAATGGAGAGGTTTGATCTTCTTGCAGTCCATGGGACTCTCAAGAGTCTCCTCCAGCACCATAATTCAAAAGCATCAACTCTTCGGCGATCAGCCTTCTTTATAGTCCAGCTTTCACTTCCATACATCACTACTGGGAAAACCATAGCTTTTACTATACGGACCTTGGATAAGCCAAAAGGTTGTGGGGTCAGAAGCTTGAAAAGTTGGAGGTGAAGAATTGCAAGAAATAAAAAGAGATGGAACACTTTAAGAGATCCAAAACACTGGAAAGTGCCAGAGTGCACAGGAAGTAACCAGGAGAGGGCAAGGAAGAGACCAAGAAGCTGAACTAAGGGATGTAAATTGATAAGCACTGCCTTGGTTAAGGAAACAGTGCAGCGGAGGTATAGCTGTTTTGATTTTGTTCTAATAGGTAACCACTCAAACTCACCTACCCTCTGAAGGTTAAACCAAACATCAGCAGTCATTTTCACTCTGCCTGCCCTGAAACTTAGAAATATCACCGGACTGAATACTGATCCCAAATCGAACAATTGCAGCACCACGGACAGCAACCTGTTCTACACTAAAAGCAAGGGCAAGATAAATGAGATTTTTCATTTACCGGTTCATGTGTCCATTGCTTCCTGTTGAATGTCGTATCCTAAGAAGAGGCAAATCTATTCTTCCTCTGGGGCACCCCTATGAAAGAATATAGTCTGAAGAGGGGAGCGGGACTGCTACCGATATTCTAGTAGGGCTGTTTGTGCTTGGAACTTGCTGTAAGTCATTTAAAAAAAACAAACCAGTTATTCCAAAAAGCAACCTATAAATGATTAAACAATTAAGATTAAGAGATTATGTTCTTCAAGTCCCTTTTAGCTGATTCAAGTGAAAAATTGACATCATAAAAAATCTAACGGGCAGAGGGGCAGAGTGAATTGGTGAGTGGTGGGCTTGTAGTTTGTTTTTTCTTCTGGATGTTGAAAGCTGGGCTCAGCACAAATGTCAAGAAGAGGATGTTAATGAAGATAGAGAATTCTCCAGCAACCCAGAAATTAGATTCAGCAGATTATCTTTCTGGGCCTGAACCGTACTTCTCCTCTCCTTTTCAAGGAGCGGAATCCACACATGCTAAGATGCGGAAACAACACACCCCAAATACACATTTTCTTCGGCTTTCAAGGGGTGGAGGGAATGTGGTTTGATTATGCATGTACATTAGCGCAGGCATCCCCAACCTTTGGCCCTCCAGATGTTTTGGCCTACAACTCCCATGATCCCCAGCTAACAGGACCAGTGGTCAGGGATGATGGGAATTGTAGTCCAAAACATCTGGAGGGCCAAAGGTTGGGGATGCCTGCATTAGAGACTTGCATCCAGTTGAAATGTGAGAGAGGGACTTGCAGCATATGCATCTTTACTCAGAAGTCCCAGCTTACTCTCTGGAAAGTGTGCATCGAATTAGAGCCTTAAACTGAGTTTTTGCATCTTTGTGATGTCCTGCTGTTTAAGTTACAGGGAACCAGGCAGAGGGCCTTCTCGGTGGTGGCACCCGCCCTGTGGAACGCCCTCCCACCAGATGTCAAAGAGAACAACAACTACCAGACTTTTAGAAGACATCTGAAGGCAGCCCTGTTTAGGGAAGTTTTTAATGTTTGATGCATTACTGTGTTTTGATATTTTGTTGGGGGCTGCCAGGAGTGGCTGGGGAGGCCCAGCCAAATGGGATTATTTCCATCCTCATCTCTGTATTGCTTCTGCTGTTTTCAAATGTGGGAGAGACACCCTCTTCAAGCAGGAAAGCCTAGATCAGCAATGAGGAACCTGTTGATGGACCACAGAGACCAACAGGGGTGCCAACTTGAACAAAATATTGGGGGGCAGGTAAGCCCCACCGTGCATAATCAATCACATGACATGGTACATGCATGCCATTTGAATGGCAACTCTTGGGGGCGCCCTCTCAAATATTTTATTGGGGAGGGGGCAAAGACCCCTCGGCCCCTAGGAGTTGGACCCTATGAAGGCCATTACCTGACCATACTGTATGGGGCTGATGAGAGTTCAACAGCATATTCCCCATCCTGTGCCTGGATGCAAACTCGGAGCAGGTCCTGGAAGAAGTTATGGGGGCATGGCTGACTCCCTGCACACAAGCACTTCCAGCGGTGAGGTTCTGTTGCAGATCCCACTTATTAATGTTACTGGAGTGGGGCTAGGGAACTTTGGCCCTCCTGATATTACTGGACTTCCACTAGCCCCAGCCATCATGGCCAAGGCTGATGGGAGTTGTAATCCAACAACATCCCCCACCCCTGTACTAAAGGAATACAGTGGTACCTTGGTTCTCAAGCTTAATCCGTTCCAGAAGTCCGTTCCAAAACCAAAGCGTTCCAAAACCAAGGCGCGCTTTCCCATAGAAAGTAATGCAAAATGGATTAATCCGTTCCAGACTTTTAAAAACAACCCCTAAAACAGCAATTGAACATGAATTTTACTATCTAACAAGACCACTGATCCATAAAATGAAAGCAATAAACAGTGTACTGCAGTCGCACAATCAATCAGTAGCTGAACTGGGTTCCACACAGTCACAAAAATGAAAAAAAGAGCCACAAGGATGCAAAATAAATAGCAAAAACAGACAGACCTCAGCGTAACACACAAAACAAAAGCGTAACACTCAAAACGGAAGTGTGGCACTCAAAACAGAAGCATAACACTCAAAACGGAGCATGTTTGGCTTCCGAAAAACATTCGCAAACCAGAACACTTACTTCCAGGTTTGCAGTGTTCGGGTTCCTAGTTGTCTGAGTACCAAGGCGTTTGAGAACCAAGGTACCACTGTAGTCTGACGCTAAGCAAAGATGACTCTGAGAAATTTGGAGAAGTACGCAATCTGCTCAAAGCCCCTTTGAGAAGAAGTGAGGTAGAAGTATAATGAGGAAAGAAACTTCACCTTTCTCTCTCGAATAAACAACATGTGGACTTCGCAAGCTAAATATGATACCGGAGTCAAAAGTAACTACATTACCATGGGACTCCCCACTCATCTGCCTTGGTACCCAGGATTTCTTGATGCAGGATGCAAAAGACTGAACCTGCACTTTGACATGCAAGCCATATGCTCTGCTATAGAGGCAAAGCTCTCTCTGTTCCTGCCTGTCACTTCAGGGATCTTTTCGAGGCTGATCTATCTAGCCTCAGGGCTTGTTATTAATATTGTCATCTAAACCCCCCTCCCCCAGAGGAAAGAAGTGTTTCGTCTCCACAGGGGTTCACAGTGCAATGCTTCATCTTAAGAACACCAGCAAACAATGATCATTTCACTCTTTTTTCTCTCTCCCCACCAAGCCTCCTTTCAAAGGCAATGTTAACCGAGGGAGGCTTGCTCAGGAATAAGTTGCAAATAAAAAGGCGCAGGATTTCAATGCAAAAGCCTGGGCCAAATGAGAAATTGGTCAGGGGCTTCTGCAGGGCAGCTTGAGCCACTCTTTCAGCGCAAACCTACTATTGCCAAGGTCACCCAGTATCAAACTAGATGCGATGATATCCAGATCTTCAGGTGAATGCAGCTGTTGGCTCAAAGAAAACTTAGATAATTTGCCTTAAGCAAAGCATTTCTTTAAAATAAAAAGGGGAGAAGGGGCAGGGGAACTGGGGTGTGATGCAAAAGATGTGAGGCTCAGGAATGGGGACCTAACTGAGATCCTAGGCTGCATGCACACCACACCTTTAAGCCACCTTCCCACCCCTAAATAATCCTGGGAGTTGTAGTTCGCAACGGGTGCTGGGAATTAATAGCACTCTGCAGGGTGAGTGACAGGATTCTTTGGGAGAAGCCAGGTGTTCTAAATGTCCAGTATGTAGATGGCCTTATTTATTGGAGGTGCCAGGAACCGGACCTGGGGCGTTAGGGCCAAACTACATCTTACACCAAGAAACCCGTGTTTAATTCCTCATTTTTATTTCCCTAAATGTGGAGGTGAGGTCGTTGCAAATTTAATCCTCCAGGTAGTGTGAGCTAGGGACATACAGTGGTACCTCGGGTTAAGAACTTAATTCGTTCTGGAGGTCCGTTCTTAACCTGAAACTGTTCTTAACCTGAGGTACCACTTTAGCTAATGGGGCCTCCCGCTGCTGCTGCACCGCCGGAGGCCGATTTCTGTTCTCATCCTGAAGCAAAGTTCTTAACCCGAGGTACTATTTCTGGGTTAGCGGAGTCTGTAACCTGAAGCGTCTGTAACCCAAGGTATCACTGTATAAATTTGTTTCCTCTGTTTCTACTTTCCCAATTTAAATTCACCCCGCATCCCTGCTTTTTTGCTCCGTGGTGGGAAAATACAGGTGTGATACACGGGGACCTATATTTTCTCCCCTGCGGACCAAAGTAGAAGCTTGAGTGGGGCAATTTAGATTGGGGAAAACAGCAGGGAGGCAAATAGTTACCCCCCCCCAGCCCTCACGCTGCTTCCCCATTTATACCAGTAGCACACAGGCACACACGCTCTGTTGTATCAAAGTCAGGCTCTCCTGGAGAAACTTCTTGCTGGCCCCTTCTACACTCAAAGCATGTCCTCTGCGGCTGAGCTACAACCCCTCCCCCTACATCCAATCTCAGGGACTAGTTTGTATGCCATGAAGCTTTCCCCAGCCCTTCTTCTCCCTCCTGGAAATCCACGATAGTTTTGCAATGGATATCCCCTGCAAGTGGGATTATTGCTGCTCAGCTATTTCCACTGGCTGCCTATATTTACAGTGAGATTAATGAATCCTTTATTAAAGCCCCTGCTATTGAGATTGAACTTTATTCACGGCAAACTGGGCGGCGTGTAAAGCTATGCATAGTTTTAATTAGTCCATTTCCCTCAGAGGCCTTTGGCTCGAGGTTCGGGGAAGGAATCTGAGTGGCTGTCAATAAATTAAACTATTACATGAATGCAGCAATAGTCCCTTCTCTTTATTCACTGCTGAAAGCTCTATATATAGGACACCTAGAAACCCAAAGTGATTCATCAAAGAGTCCATTATTCTGCAAGAGCTTAGGCTTTTCTGCTTCTCAGTGGGATTCCTGTTTCTTTGAGGGCTGCGTTCAAGGCATAAATTCAACAGATGAAGACGGGTTCCAGGCCCCTGAAAAACAGAATATATCTCCCATTCCTAAGCACCCATAAGCCCTAAGCCCCTCTGTGTGCCTATTGGGTTTCCCAACAGGAGATTAGGGGAATCTGCCAGTATACTGGTGACCATTGAAGGACTTTCTCCATCTACAGCAGCCATGGGGAACCCTGTGACTCTCCAGAGGTTGCTGGACTCCAAAAGGGCTGTCTTTGGTGTTTCAAATTTTGTGCTAGGCCAAAATTCAGCACACCACCCTGCCTCTCATCTTCGGTTCTGCTCAATTCACTATGTCATAGTTGCATAGCCCTGTGGCTCCCACTAGCAGTGGCGTAGCGTGGGGGTGCAGGGGGGGCCAGCCGCACCGGGCGCAACATCAGGGGGGGCATGCTCACTGCCTCCGGAGTCGCCGAAGAGCCTCGGGCGCAGGCTGTAGCAGAGCCCCATGTCTCACGGAACTGAAGAGCTGTGCGCGCGTCCGGGCTGAAGGCGTCCGGCAGGCAGCGGCTCTCAGCACTCACCGCGGTCCCCGCGCGTCAGGGCCATGGAGGGCGCGCCAAGCAGCCCCTCCTCACAGCGCCGCTGCTGCTGCAGCGGCTGGGCCATGTTGCATTTTCCTCACCTCTCTGCCCTCCTCCTCCTCTGGGCAAGCGGCGTCGTTTGGGCGGCAGCGCCAGCGGCAACTCGCCTCAGATCACCTGACATGGACCCGCCGCCACCGCCGTGGCTACCTTACCGTAAATACCCCAGCCCAGGCAGCAGCAAGAAGAAGCTGGCAGCGGTGGCAGGTTAGGGTTTAGGGGTGCAAATTACTTGCCTTGCCCCGGGTTTGGGGGAGCAAATTACTTGCCTTGCCCTGGGTGCTGACAACCCACGCTACGCCGCTGCCCACTAGGCTCGGCGCCCAGTGCGGCAGAACTGGTCACACTGCCCTAAATCGACCTCTGACTCCAACTATAATTATATGATTCTAATATCCTATGAAACACCCGTTACTCAAGCTTTAGTTTCAGGTTGAGATCCTAGGCAACATCATGCCAAAGGCTTCCCCTTTCTCCAAAACTGGAGGCATCATCCCTGGTTAGTTTATTTATTTGCATATATTTATGAAAACATTGGGATGTGGGTGGCGCTGTAGGTTAAACCACAGAGCCTAGGACTTGCCAATCAGAAGGTTGGCGGTTCGAATCCCCGCGACAGGGTGAGCTCCCGTTGCTCGGTCCCTGTTCCTGCCAACCTAGCAGTTTGAAAGCACGTCAAAGTGCAAGTAGATAAATAGGTACCACTCCAGAGAGAAGGTAAACGGTGTTTCCATGCACTGCTCTGGTTCACCAGAAGCGGCTTAGTCATGCTGGCCACATGACCCAGAAGCTGTAAGCCGGCTCCCTCGGCCAATAAAGCGAGATGAGCGCCACAACCCCAGAGTCGGTCACGACTGGACCTAATGGTCAGGGGTCCCTTTATTAAAACATTTATTGGCAGTTCTTCAACCACCACTCAGAGAGCATCTTACAAAAGAGGGAAAGAAATAAAAACACAATAAGACGTAACAGGCAAATTTGTTAACAAGTCCTGCATAAATGAACACACATCAAATGGCGTAGGGCAGTGATGGCCAAACTTGGCCCTCCAGCTGTTTTGGGACTACAATTCCCATCATCCCTGACTACTGGTCCTGTTAGCTAGGGATGATGGGAGTTTGTAGTCCCAAAACAGCTGGAGGGCCAAGTTTGGCCATCGCTGGTAGACAAATGAAAATAAAACCACCGTCTTTTTTCTCTCTTAAAAGTGAAAACAGACGATGTCAGGCAAACCTTTCTGGGGACAGACTTCCATGAAAAGGTGCTATGACTGAAAATACCCATCTCTATTCACAATGGCTACACAGACACCATAAATTTAAAACACATATGATCCCACCCACCCCTCGAAATCCTGGGAGCTATAGTTCACTTTTCACAGGGCTATAATTCCCAACACCCTCAAACTACAGTTCTCAAGATTCTTGGGAGGTGCTTTAAATGTTCCTTGAATTTCTACCACCCACTTTACTTTACATGTTGAATGAAGTAGGGATATGTGATTCAGGATTCCTGGGTCCTAAGCTTTTAAAGCCAACACTTGGCATTGTGCTTGAAAATGAACACACACACCAGCTCAGTCTTCCTCTCGGACATCAGAGTCACAAGACTACATATCTCAAACCTGCTGGAAATGTAAAGAAAAAGATGGTACATTTTATCATATGTGGTGAGAATGCAAAAGGGTTAGAAATTGGGAATTGGGAAATGATATATAATGAATTGAAAAAAAATGTTTACAAAGACTTTTGTTAAGAAGCCAGAAGCATTCCTCCTAGGAATTTTAGATCGAGATTTAAAAAAAAAAGAAAATTGGAATTTTTTTATGTATTCAACAACAGCGGCAAGAATTATATTAGCACAAGCTTGGAAGACAGAAGAAATACCAATGAAAGAACAATGGCAAGGGAAACTAATGGAATATGCAGAACTGGCAAAATTAAGAGATAAAATACATGAAAAGGATAACAAAGACTTTAAAAGAGAATGGGAACCATTTACAACATATATGAAGAAACAACATAATGGGACTCACTGGCAGGGTTTGAATAAACAAACACAATGGTATATAACAAAAAGTAAGATTATATGTATTGGGGAAAATTGGGGAAACAACACGCAGGGTGAGTAATGTGGAAATAAAACAAAATGGGAATATGAGGGAGGTCTGAGGAGGAGGGGGGAAATATGGAAAATTGTTAGAGAAATATTGTTAGAGAATGTATACATGGGAAAACCAATAAAAATATTTTAAAATAAATAAATTTGCAGCACTGGGTGGGGGGGGGGAACCCTACATGGTCTGGTGAATCTAAAGATACATTTGAAACATCAAATACGCATGCAGAGAAACTAAAGGCCTCTTTCATCCAACACACAAAAGCAATTCCAGACGAAGAAAATATCAAATGGAATTAGAAGCGCTTGCTAATTCACCCTCTGTTCTTCCCCGAGTACCAAATGCTTCCCGACACTCAACTTGATGATGCTGAAGCCTTTTGTGCTGTCAGATGTAGGCGCTGCCAGAGGAGCCAGCTAATTTTAGATGACCCCAAGAGCTGGTTGGCTGGGCCTGGGCCTTTTGATGGGAATTTTGGGCAGCAGCAAATTGCTCTCGTGGATCTGAAGTGTGCATGGCACGGGATCCCAAAACGTTGCACGGAATATATCTTGAAGTGAAATAACAATACCGTATTTTTTGCACCATAACACTCACTTTTTTCCTCCTAGAATGGAGGGAATTGTCTGTGCGTGTTATGGAGAGAATGCCTGTGGGTGGCGGGGGGGGATCTGCTGCAGTCGTGAGCAGAGGATCCATGGTTCCCCTTCCTTCCCTCCTCCGTGGTTACAAAGCATGGATCCACGTGGCTCCTTAGGATTTTTGCATTGGGCTACTCCAAACTCACTGTCAGATCACATGTCTGTGGCCACAGCATGAACCACAAAAATCATATATCCACTATTTCGTTTAGAATATTTTTTTTCTTGTTTTCCTCCTCTAAAAACTACGTGCGTGTTATGGTCTGGTGCGTGTTATAGAGCGAAAAATACGGTAATTTAAAAATGTCCTCCTACACATGTGTCGAATGAAGAAGCAAAAGCTTGCAGTGCTCAAAGTCCTGTTCTTCAGTAGCTCCTGCCATGGCTTGTGAGGCCATCACAGATAAGGCCCTGCTCCTTGCAGACATTATTCTAACCATCTCAGACTATTGAGTTCAAAGCAGCGTGTCATTCGATGATCACATTGTGGTGGGGAAGAGAAGGGTTCTGATGGGACAAGTTATCCCCAAAGGTCTTCTGGACCAAGGGGCTTTATAAGCAAAAGCCCATTGCTTTGAATTGTGCTCAGAAACTAATCGGGAGCTAGTATAATTCCTTCACCACAGCTGTTTCATGCTCCCATCAAGTCCCTTGCATCTTTAACTGGATAATGGTACACACGCCCAGCTTTCTCCCACAGCTGAGCATCTGAAACTTCTCATGAAAGTGAATTGCAAAGGAGGCAATTATATCCTTGTCAGCTGCAAAAACCAGCCATCACCTGTTGCCATTTTTAAAAAAGTTTTTATTGGGTTTTGAAAAACTAGTTCCCCCAAGTAGATTTCTCCCAGCCACAGACCTAATCATCCCATCAGAGTCTAAAGTCTAGAAGTATATTTTTCTTTCTCTCTTTTAAAGTACAAATTGCTTCCTCCAAGGTAGAAGGGGGGGGACCTAAATAGGTGGAGTCTTGCAGGGACTGTACAAGTTGCCATCTGAGCATCTGATGCATGCTCTGTGCTGTCTGCTGAGAGGAGTAAATTTGCTTCTTCTTATGCCCCCTCCTTGCGTATTTGTCAATAAGCACATATTACAAAGGCAGAGACATCACCTTGCCAACAAAGGACCATATAGTTAAAGCTATGGTTTTCCCAGTAGTGATGTACGGAAGTGAGAGCTGGACCACAAAGAAGGCTGATCGCCGAAGAATTGATGCTTTTGAATTATGGTGCTGGAGGAGACTCTTGAGAGTCCCATGGACTGCAAGAAGATCAAACCTCTCCATTCTTAAGGAAATCAGCCCTGAGTGCTCATTAGAAGGACAGATCCTGAAGCTGAGGCTCCAATACTTTGGCCACCTCATGAGAAGAGAAGACGCCCTGGAAAAGACTTTGATGTTGGGAAAGATGGAGGGCACAAGGAGAAGGGGACGACAGAGGACGAGATGGTTGGACAGTGTTCTCGAAGCTACCAGCATGAGTTTGACCAAACTGTGGGAGGCAGTGGAAGACAGGACTGCCTGGCATGCTCTGGTCCATGGGGTCACAAAGAGTCGGACACGACTAAACGACTAAACAACAACAACACAAAGGCCCCACAACTCTTCAGAACCCCTTCCTCCAAAAGGAAAATAAACATGGCAGTGCTTGTTAATTAGGTCCTTTCTGGGCTTATATTTTGGGTTCTGGGGAGCCTGTGTGGAAGAAGAAGGTCTTATCGTACAAAAACACAGGGTCAACAAAAGAGGGGTGCTTTCTGTAAAGCCATTAACTCAAGAGCCTACCAAAGCCTAACTGCACCACAGGTGTGTTTTAGAGCAGCCCAGGTGATCCATCAGTGAAGCCTGCATGAGCTGAGAGCACACCCTAAAACTTCACCCAGAATCCCTTACAGTGGATTCCCAGGTTCCCCGGTGCAGAGAGCTAGAAAATCAGTGGCTAAAGGCTTCTGTCCCAGGAACTCAGCCCAGTGTGTCTTCCAAGAAAACATCCTTAGCACTGGGCTGCTATAATATTCCTCCCTGCCTCCACTTTTGTATTCAAATTTCTGCTGACAAAAAGCTGAGGACAGCACAAAATACACTGGGCTTAATCTTTACTTTTGCCATAAATCGTGCTTATTGCTCGCTGCCTTCCTGTCATTGTTGGCTGCAAGTTGCCTGTGCTGGACTGGCTGGAGGTGGCATGATCCCAAACATGGAGCCAAAACTCCATACTATGGGTGGATTTACTATATATCTGTGTATCTCCTTTCCGCAGGGAGACGTAAGTGGGAGTGGCCTATTTTGATCCTCACCACAACCCAGTGAGGTAGGTTAGCCTGAGAGACACCAGTGGAGCAGGGATAGCTCAGTTGGTAGCACACGAGACTCTTGATCTCAGGGTCATGGGTTTGAGCCCCGTGTTTGGCCAAAGATTCCTGCATTGCAGGGGGTTGGACTAGATGATCGTTGTGGTCCCTTCTTACTCTACAATTCTATGGAACCCGGGGGTTCCTTGCCCATATGCAGCATTATTGGGAGGGAGCACCATAACTCAGTGGCAGAGCATCAGTTCTGGCACCTCCAGATAAGGCTTGGAGAGAGCTTTGACTAAAATCCTGGAGAGACACCACCAATCAGTGGGTCCCCAGATGTTGTTGGACTACAACTCCCATCATCCCTGAGTGCTGGCCTTGCTAGCTAGGGGTGATGGGAGTTGTAGTTCAACAACATCTGGGGACCCACAGCTTGAGAAAGGCTGGTTTAGACAGCACCGAGGAAGATAGACCAGTGGTCCGACTCAGGACAACACAGCTTCCTGTGTTCCTGCGTACGCATATAAATCTACATATTCCAACTTTAGAAGTCGTGCTGTCTAAGCAAGACGGAACCTCGCCAAAAGATGCAAAAACCAGCTTTTAAACTCCTAAATACAATGCCTAGGAGCTGAGCCAAAGTTGGCCAAAGTCATCTCAGGTTCTTATTTGCGAGAATCGTCTTGCATCGCTGATACTTAGAAAGCACACACGAGTCTGCAACCTTTTCCCCCCTCTGTCGTTTTCCAGCTCCGCCACAGTTAAAATACACCACCTTCATTCACATTCTGGACCTTGTGTTCCCCTCTACACACACACACACACACACACACACACACACACACATATGCATTTGAGACTTTACTGGAAGTCACTTTCTAGTTCAAGTGCAATTTCCTTTGGGGAATCAACAGAGGATGCAGACTTTACACCGAAAACCTCTTCCTAGACTAACAAGTGCCCTGGCTCCTTTCTCCGCCCGCCAGCCCCCCCCCCCCCGCCATCACAGCAGGATGATTTCAATCCTCCAGAGAAGCAGGCGGGAAATATCCCTGCTTGGGGGAAAGCTACAGATATCCCCAGCATGTGCTGCGGATGTCAAGAGGGTGCAATTAAACTCCAGTCAACTGTCAGCTAACGCACTGATGTGTCAAGTGGAAGTCAGTTCTGCTTTTGCGTTGGAGAACCACAGGTGGGTCCATCTCCTCCACAACCACCACCACCCTTCTTTTTACCCCACTCAGAAGTCAGGCTGGCTAGCACTTGGAGGGGTGGGGGTGGCTGTGATGACCGAGGAGCCCCGATTTGGCCAAAGGACCATTGAGGCATTTTGAAGAAGCAAGCAAGCACAAATGCAACAAGGATATCATCAGATTTTTTTTAGCTTGCACTTGCACCCTGCAAAACCCCCTGGCGCTTACCTCGAACATGGGGGAGTGTCCCTTGCCCGGCAATGTGCAGCCCAGAAGCGCCGCGAGAAACTTTGCCATATACAAGCAGAGAGGAAGGGTTTTCGCCCAGAGATCTTGTTGACACAGGTAGAATATCCTTTGAAGGCGTAGCAGCAGCGGCGGCGGCAGCTGCAGAGAAAGAGAGGTGTTTCCTTAGAGCCAAGCCCTGGCCATTGCTTCCAGAAGAGAGAGGGTCTTGTTTATCCAAGCTCTTCCTGGCCCACCATTGTGCCAAGGAGATGGTGCGATGGTGCGGAGGGTCCCCTCCTGACTCGCCCAGGTCTGAAGCGGCCTGAATTTGCGAGAGGTAAGGCAGGAATTGGACAGATCCGCGGCAAAAGAGGGGACCAGCGCTGTGCGATGCTTGCTTCCAGCCTTTCCCAGCAAATGTCACTATTACTACAGTGAAAAGGGGGAAGGGCCCCGCAAGGGGGAGGCAAGAGGGACAACGGTTGCAGCGCATGAAACGGCTGGGAGGGGGAAGGAAAAAGGCATCGCCTTCTGCATCACTGGGTGGTTTTAGAGGAAAGGGGGAGCGCAGGATCGGAGCTGCGCCAAACTGTCTGTTCGCAACAAGAGCCAAAAAGGGGTCAGGAGGCTAGCAAAGGAACCGGTTTCAGATCTAAAGGTGGATCTTTGCGCATCAATTTCCAGGCTGGCTAGGGGTGTGCAAGCCAGATCGTTTCTGGTCCCAGAGCAATGTATGTAGATTGGGCACCTCTGCCGCAATTGCACACACATTCAAATTTGTGTTCTCTTTTCCAAGTGGGATGAAGATTCCCTTCCCTCAAAAAAAAAAAAAAAATGTCTGGGGCCAAGCACAAGTAAAATAATAATAATAATAATAATAAAATGTCAGTGGAACTTTTCCCTATAACATTATTGGAAAGGGCTTAATCGGTTGAATTTCTGCCTGCCACACAGCTATTAAGAACCCTGCTGTTCCCCAGCGCCAATGCTAAACCATGTAAAAGAACTCAAGTTACAGATACAGGTAGGTAGCCGTGTTGGTCTGCTGTAGTCAAAACAAAATAAAAAAATTCCTTCCAGTAGCACCTTAGAGACCAGCTAAGTTTGTTATGGACATACGTGGTGCTGTGGGTTAAACCACAGAGCCTAGGACTTGCCAATCAGAAGGTCGGTGGTTCGAATCCCCGCGACGGGGTGAGCTCCTGTTGCTAGGTCCCTGCTCCTGCCAACCTAGCAGTTTGAAAGCACGTCAAAGTGCAAGTAGATAAATAGGTACCACTCCGGCGGAAAGGTAAACGCCGTTTCCGTGCGCTGCTCTGGTTCAGCAGAAGTGGCTTAGTCATGCTGGTCACATGACCCGGAAGCTGTACGCCGGCTCCCTCGGCCAATAAAGCGAGATGAGCGCCGCAACCCCAGAGTTGGTCACGACTGGACCTAATGGTCAGGGGTCCCTTTACCTTAAGTTTGTTATTGGTATGAGCTCATACCAATAACAAACTTCATTGGTCTCTAAGGTGCTACTGGAAGGAATTTTTTAATTTTATTTCAAGTTACAGAGGTGGCGAGCAAGTTACCGCAGACCTTTCGATGGTTGATCTAAGTCTGGCTACGCTACGCTCTACACTTGGAGCAGGACCTGATATGTCATTTCAGATGGGAAGCGGCTGGGTTGTCAGAAGAGATATAGGATTTGCAGCAACCAGGGTCCACTCTTGGATAAAGTCAAGGTTAAATTGTTTAAAAGCAAACAGCAGTGTGTTCCAAACACAAACACTGTGGTTATTTATTATTTATTCCTCATAAAATAAGTCCAGCAATGCAATCAGCACAGGTCAAAGCACCACTTTTTCCTCTCCAAAGGGAGTTGAGCCTGTGACTTGACGTTTACGTGTTTATACCAGCAACAACAGAGACCAAAGGAAAGCAAAAGCAGCCAGAGCCACATATGCAGTCAGCCATAGTGGCTTCCGAGAGGGAAGAGAATCTTGCCTTTTTGCTTTGCAAGAATTCTAGCAACCCAGAAGCATTCAGAAGTCCGATACAAATAATAATAATAATAATAATAATAATAATAATAATAATAATAATTTATTTATACCCCGCCCTCCCCAGCCAAGGCCGGGCTCAGAACGGCTTGCAAACAATAATAAAAACAAGAAGAATGATTACAACTTAAAAACAAAAATAAAATACAACATTAAAATAATGGAACATTAAAATATTAAAATGTAGCCTCATCGCAGGAGGAGAAGGAAAAGAAAAGAGAGAGAGAGAGAGAGAGAGAGAGAGGGAATCAGATTGGCTCCAAGCCAAAGGCCAGGCGGAACAACTCTGTCTTACAGGCCCTGCGGAAAGAAATCAGATCCTGCAGGGCCCTGGTCTCATGAGGCAGAGCGTTCCACCTGGCCGGAGCCAGAGTTGAAAAGGCCCTGGCTCTGGTTGAAGCCAATCTAACTTCCTTAGGGCCCAGGACCACTAGGGTGTTGCTATTTATGGACCTTGAAGCTCTCCGTGGGGCATACTGGGAGAGGCGGTCTCGTAGGTACGAGGGTCCTAGGCCGTGAAGGGCTTTAAAGGTCAAAACCAGCACCTTAAATCTGACCCTGTACTCCACCGGGAGCCAGTGCAGCTTGAAAAGCACTGGGTGAATATGCTCCCATGGCAGAGACCCCGTGAGGAGCCTCGCTGCAGCATTCTGTACCCGCTGGAGTTTCTGGGACAGCTTCAAGGGCAGCCCTGCATAGAGCGAATTACAGTAGTCAAGCCTGGAGATGACCGTCGCATGGATCACTGTGGCCAGGTCAGAGCGGGAAAGGTAAGGGACCAACTGCTTGATGCGGCGAAGGTGGAAAAATGTCGCCTTGGCTGTTGCTGTAACCTGCGCCTCCGTGGAAAGGGAGGCGTCAAGGATTACACCCAAACTCTTAACGGAAGGCAATGGCACTAATTGGGCCCCCGCAAGAGAAGGGAGTTGGTCCCTCATCCCCATGCCATCCCGACCTAGCCATAGGACCTCTGTCTTCGAAGGATTTAGTTTCAATCGGCTCCCACGAAACCATCCAGCCACAGCTTAAATTGCGCTGTTGTCTGTTGATCCCTTCCCCCTTGTTCAGCCTTGGTTTCTGTACTACACCCACGACACAGAAGAAGTGGGAAACTTGTGGCCCTGCATTTCCCTCCAGCCCCAACCAGCATAGCCAATGGGCAGGGATGATGTCAATTGCATTCTAGAGGGCATTGCAGAGGGCTGCACTAGATAACCCTTGAAGTCCCTTCCAATTCTGCAATTCTATGATTCTATTATTCTAGATTCCCCACTCCTGGTAGACAAGGTCAGCCCAAGACTTTTTTTCTGCTGTGTGTGAAGGATGAAGTGTGGCCTTCCCTATTCCAGATACAGAAGATGATGGGATTGGCAGCTGACCCATAATAATATATATCTTCTGTTTTACAATTTAAAGTACTCATTTTTACATCCTTAAGATATCATTGACTTCCCTTCTCCTCTTTCCATGGTTCGTTTTACGTATCATAAATCCCTGCATATTTTACAGAAACTATACCATTCAGTATTCCATTATTACATCCATCAAAACTTATTTACACTGTTGAATTTATCTTTCTGTTGCCAGCGTTTTCAGGGTGGAAAACAGGAACAACTGGTATGCGTTAAATAGGGCAGGCCATGCCCCCAGGGCCAGCCGATTTGCTGGCCAGGGGTGACGTGGCCGGGGATTCCCCAATCGCGCGGGAGCTGGGCTCCAGCCGCCGTGTGCGTGGTGGGGCTATGATGCCCGCAATCCCACCTCTTCTGCAGGGCAGAAGTTGGCTTTGCCAGGAGTTAGACTAGATGGGCCTTGGGGTGCCTTCTTTGAGTCTGTTATTCTACAGAGGCAGACAGCTCAGGCTCAAAACAAGCACGAATCACTGTTGCTGGAGCACCAGCTCAGGAAGATTGGAGCAGGCAAAAGGAGCTCAGAAAGAAAGTGGGTTGGACTAGATGACCCTTGGGTCCCTTCCAACTCTATGATCAGGCATAGGCAAACTCGGCCCTCCAGCTGTTTTGGGACTACAGTTCCCATCATCCCTGACCACTGTTAGCTAGGGATGATGGGAGTTGTAGTCCCAAAACATCTGGAGGGCCGAGTTTGCCTATGCCTGTCTATGATTCTATGAAAGCCCAGTCTGCCTTGCAGCACTGGCCACCTGAGGTGGCTGCCTCACCTTGCCTAATGATAGAGCTGGCCCCATCCATATACCTAGCTGTGCAAATGAAGGGAAAGCAAACCTGGAGCCCTGATCTCTTGCCTCCTGAGTGGGCAAATCTTCCTTTACCTCTACAAATACCGGTGATGTTAATAAGCCTCCGAAGTTAAAAAAGAAAATAACATCCCTTCTCTAATTTCCTCCAGCGTTATAATGCTGATTTAGATAGTACTTTGCAGCTTCAAAGCACTTTGCAGGTATTAACTAATTAAACCTCTCACCACCCCTCTGCGGTAGGTAATGTGTGTTGAAAGGAATAATTTGAACTATTCTGACACATTGATAGCTTCTAAATTAACTACTCAGGGAAGGGAGGTAGGCGGCATAACAGGCAGCCCCATGAAGTATTGGGCTGATAGCGGCACAACTGACAATGAATGATGGGGGGTGGGAGAAAGAGAAATTTAACATGAATTTTATAAGGCTGTGGTAAAGAGTGACCCAGAGGATTCCTGCCACACATCTCTCCATCCAAAAGCAAAGGGCAGGACAGAAAACATGGACATTTTTTAAAAAAAAGATATGAGCCCTACAATAACTTCCCTAGAAGGGGAGTTTTATTAAAAAAGAGAAAGATTAACCTACTGAAAATATTACAGCTCCTTGAAGATATTATAATTTGCTGAAGGAACCTAACATTAATGAATGGTACAGAGAGGGCCATTGGCATTCTACAATTTGAAATTTTTGGTCCATAACACAAGGAAAAATCCTCTTTGGACTAATTGCTTTCTTTTATGAGCCTCAGTTAATTAAAAAAATACTTGATTAATCACCTGCCTTTCAGCAGGTTAATTTGAATAAATCTGCATATCACCAGAATCTCAAATTAGGTGAGTTCCTTTGAAGGTACCAAAGGGAATATGACATAACTTCCCGTTTGTGAAATAAATGCTACTCTAATGGTTTGAGGATTTGAATTGGACCAAGGACTGAACAGCTTCAAATCTCTACTCAGCCATGAAGCTCAGTGGGTGATCTTGGACCAACCACCATGTTTCACCTGACCTACCCCACAGGGCCGTTGTGAGGATAAAATAGGGAAGCAGAGAAAGAAACACGTGTGTCACCTTCAGCTCCTTGAAGGAAGAATATAAATGCAACAAATAAATCTTTAATGTTTTTTCTTTCATTGGTGTTGGTGTTGACCTTTAAAGCCCTAAACGGCCTCGGCCCAGTATACCTGAAGGAAGGTCTCCACCCCCATTGTTCTGCCTGGACACTGAGGTCTAGCTCTGAGGGCCTTCTGATGGTTCCCTCACTGCGAGAAGCAAAGCTACAGGGAACCAGGCAGAGGGCCTTCTTGGTAGTGGCACCCCCACCCCATGGAACGCCCTCCCACCGGATGTCAAAGAGATAAACAACTACCTGACATTTAGAAGACATCTGAAGGGAAGTTTTTAATGTGTGACATTTTAATGTATTTTTAATCTTTGTTGGAAGCCGCCCAGAGTGGCTGGGGAAACCCAGCCAGATGGGCGGGGTACACATAATAAATTGTTGTTGTTGTTGTTTAGTCGTGTCTGGCTCTTCGTGACCCCATGGACCAGAGCACACCAGGCACTCCTGTCTCCCACTGCCTCCCACAGTTTGGTCAAACTCATGCTGCTATTATTATTATTATTATTATTATTATTATTATTATTATTATTCCACACCAATACCAAAAGCAATCTAAAAATATTATGGAGGGGGGAAATATAAACTGCAAAAAGACTGCTCCCCTTAAGGATATTCCAGACCCTTCCTTGAATAAATACATATTGCAAAGTAACCACACCTTTGGGGTATATTCTCTCTCTCTCTCTCTCTCTCTCTCTCTCTCTCTCTCCTACAGTGGAAACAAAATCCTGCAGCATTGCCTCTGGGCTTCTCAACAAAGAACAGGTATATGAACTACCTGCCATAAGAGAAGATAGCATGATTATGCAGCTACTGTGATTCTGAAGGTCTGCTTTAAATGATGGTCAGCTAACAGATGCATGCGCCACAAGCAACTAAACGAGTGCCTTATTCTTGACAGGCACAGCAGAAGTCGGCGGCTTCACCCCCCTGCCAGGCAACACCTTGCCTTCCCCTTCACCGCCCCAGCAGGTAGTAAGAGGAAAGACGCAGACGGTGGCACGGTTTTTGCTCTGACCTACAAACCGTGCCAGTGGCGCAGCAGGATGTAGACTCTGTGGCTGGCAGACCCACCTGGCCCTTATGCCGTTGAGGGCAAACGGAGGGGTTCAGACCAGCCAGCAATCTTGGCCTAGAAATACAGGAGTCAAAGAATAACATTTCAACTACTCATCCCATCAGTTACTGTAAAGAATAGACAGACAGACAGACAGACACTAGGTGTTGCCACCCCTGCTTATTCCTGCTTGAACTGGAAGATATACAGTGGTACCTCGGGTTAAGTACTTAATTTGTTCCGGAAGTCCGTACTTAACCTGAAACTGTTCTTAACCTGAAGCACCACTTTAGCTAATGGGGCCTCCTGCTGCCACCACGCCGCTGGAGCACGATTTCTGTTCTTATCCTGAAGCAAAGTTCTTAACCTGAAGCACTATTTCTGGGTTAGTGGAATCTGTAACCTGAAGCGTATGTAACCTGAAGCATCTGTAATCCGAGGTACCACTGTATACCGTATTTTTCCGTGTATAACATGCCCCCTGCTTGAGATTTTTTGGGGGGGGGGGGATTGCCCAGAGTTGCTGAGCTTTTTTGCACTCAAAATTTATTAAAGGGGTGGGAGAAGGTTGATGGAATCCTCATGGGGCCACCCCTGCCCAGAAGCTTCAGTTCGTGCAAAATACATTATTTTTCTGTGTAGAGGACGCCCCCATGTATAAGACGACCCCTATTATTTTTAACCCAGAATTAAGAAATTAAGCTGTTTAGGTTTGGGGTGGGGTAAGGGAGGTCACTCCAGCCAGTCACTCACCTGCCTGCCCGCCACTGCCAATCGCTTGCCACAGCCACTGCTGATTGCACACCTCGCCGCAGGCGGCAATTGCCCGCTCGCTGCCACCAACAGCACACCCGCCCACTTGCCACAGCTGCCAATAGCCTGCCTGCCCTGCCCCGCCACAGCCACCAGTTGCCTGCCCAATTGCTGCAGCCAATCGCCAGCAGGCCTTGCCGCAGCCACCAATCACCCGCCCAATCACCGCTGCCAATAATCAGACGTCCCCTCTCTGCATTCACTATCCGTTTATGAGATGACACTCAATTCTTGCCAAAAATTTTTTTGCAAAAAACACCGTCTTATACATGGAAAAATACAGTACAGAATAGCACCATTGTTTTACAGTGGTACCTCGGTTCTCAAACAAAATCCATTCCGGAAGCTGTTCGGCTTCCGAAACGTCTGAAAACCGAGGTGCAGCTTTGCATTGGTTGCAAGAGCTTCTTGCACTCAGCAGAAGCTGCGTCACACATTTGGGTTCCGAAAAACATTCAGAAACGGAAGAATTAATTCCGGGTTTTTGGCATTCGAGAACCGAAGCGTACAACAACAGAGGCATTTGGGAACCGAGGTTCCACTGTATTCTAATTCTTCCTTGCCAGCTTGAATTCAGCCATTTTAAAATGCGGAGCCGTTCTCTGTCACTGAGCAGAAAAAGCCACCCAGTCCAGAAAGTGCTGAAAGCAAGCAGCACTGTCAAAGGGAGGATATTCCTGAATCTTCCTTTGCGTCCTTGGCTTGAATTCCTCTTCGAACATTCTCAGCGTTAACCTTCCTGTGCCTGATGTCATAGGAGAGGTGTGGCCTTGTTCACCCCAAGCAACCTGAGGGACCAACTTCAGGTCACAACCATAATTTAAGCAAATCTGATGCTCATTTAACCCATGTGGCTTTACCCAAAGAATCCTGGGAACTGTAGTTTACCACTTCCCAGAGCTACAGTTCCCAGTATCTTCAAGTGGTACTTAAGAACTTAATTCGTTCTGGAGGTCCGTTCTTAACCTGAAACTGTTCTTAACCTGAGGTACCTTGGGTTAAGTACTTAATTTGTTCCGGAAGTCCGTACTTGACCTGAAACTGTTCTTAACCTGAGGTACCAATTTAGCTAATGGGGCCTCCCGCTGCTGCCGCGCCACCACAGCACAATTTCTGTTCTCATCCTGAAGCAAAGTTCTTAACCCAAGGTACAATTTCTGGGTTAGCGGAGTCTGTAACCTGAAGCATCTGTAACCCGAGGTACCACTGTATAGTTTGCTTTCAATGTGCTTTAAATTTATGACGCGGATGCGACCTCAGAGACCTTTTCTGGCCTGACAAGACCGACAACTCTCAGACTAACTTCGTTCCCTTTCCCTTTTTGCTCTTTGAGGTGTTCTGCTCCTTTCCTCTTCCCCCCTCAATTTTGCTAACCACAGGGAGCCGGCGTTATGCCTGCACTATTACTGCTACCAAAAAAAACCAAACCAAAGATCCACAGACGGTCTGAGGCGACTCCTGTCCAAAGGAAGCAGCGCTGCTTGGCTCTTTTGGAGTCTGTTTTTAATAATGCAGCAGGAGACAGGTCTTCACTTTGCAACAAAGGCAAGAGTTGGCTAATGAGGCCTCGACAGGCAGACACTTATCATTATTATTAATCATCGTCATAATCAGAGTCATTTCCTACCCAAATTATGACAGTAGCGCTTCATCAAGATACTCGATCTGTCACAGGTCTGGACATTCTGTCCTCTGCCGACAATCAGACAAGCCCCACGTTAAGTGCCATTGGAATCTCATTAGGAGGCTCCGTCAAGGAGCCCCACCTGGGGTTTTTTCACTGTTGGTTACAGAATACGATGCTGTGCAAGGTGGACTCACTGAATTCTTTGCCCATGGCAAGCAGGATTTGAGCACAAGAACCCTCTTCCCTTCTCCAGCTATTCAAAAGCATTGCTGCCTCCAGCTGAGGAGGCAAAGAATCACCATCATGAATAGTAGTCATTGATAGTTACATAAATTCACGATGGACAAGACTATCTTTGAAGGCCATCCATTAAAGTCAAAACCATTGTCCATACTGTTATGTACTGAAGTTCTCACCCTGGGCCAGCAGGGGGATACTGTAGATAGTTCAGGTCCACATATGCAAATAAGGGATCGAAAGTGACGTTCAGTGATTGGATAGTTACAGAAAGTTGTTACAGTTGCGTTGTACTGGAGCTCTATATAAGCAGGCTGGCTGAACCCTTCAGTTCAGTTCTATTCTGACCTGTGAATAAACAAGAGCTGTTTGGAGAATCGCTGTGTTGTCTGATATATTCACCCACAACTTAACACACACAATCCCAGAGCAAGGAACAACTGACATATCTTTTTTTAAAAATAAAGTTTTTTATTTACAATTTCAACATAACAAATTATCAAAACACACCATCTTCATTATTTCCCCCCTTTTTCCCCTCCCACCTCCCCAACAAACCCTCCCCCCTAAGAATTCCCTCAGCTCCTCTCTGATTTCTCAACCTATTTTTAACCTCTGCATATTGTAAAATTGTATACATCCTTATATTATATATCTACCTCAATAAATTTGTGTATGTTTATTCAAAACCTGCCAAGGAGTCCAGTTCATTTTGTTGTCTTTTTAGATAATTTGTAAAAGGCTCCCAATCTTCTTTAAAGTCACAGTTGTCCTTGTCTCGCAATTTGCATGTCAATTTCGCCAGTTCTGCAAGGTTCATCAATTTCTCTTGCCACTGTTCTTGTGTCAGGTTTTCCTCATCCTTCCATCCTTGTGCAACCAAGACTCTTGCCACTGTTGTAGCATACATAAATAAATTCTTTATTTTCCTTGGCAGGTCTTGTCCTACAATTCCTAACAAAAATGATTCTGGTTTTTTTATAAATGTCATTTTAAACATTTTCTTCGTCTCATTGTATATCATTTCCCCAAATTTTTAATTTCTCTACATTCCCACCACCTATGGTAAAAGGTCCCTTCCTTTTCTTTACATTTCCAACATATGTTTGACCCAGTTTTATACATTTTTGCTATCTGTACTGGTGTTATATACCATCTATACATCATTTTCATGTAATTTTCTTTCAGAAGAGAACAATCTGTAAATTTTAAATCTGGAACATTGACATACCAATACAACATGCTGGGAGGAGCGCTGAAAGAAAAAACGCCATAATATCAGCACAACTGGATACCTTCATTTGCCCCAGCTGCAACAAAACATATCTCTCTCACTTTGGTCTCTACAGAAGTGGCTGTAATTTTCCTCTCTTTTTATTACATTTTTCAATTCATTTTCAATCCATAATCATTTTACAAATAGGATTCTCAGAATCCCAGAACTTCGCTCCACCCCCCATAGTTTCCCCAGATATTCTTTTCAAACTGCATTGTATCATATTCTCCATATTTTCTTAAAACTCAATTTTTATCATAGTTCTCGCTTCATTGCAAGTGTTTTCAAAATCCTGCCAATGTTCTCAATTGTTTACAGTGTCCTTTCAAGTAACTTAGAAAATTTCCCCATTCATTGTCAAATTTATTGTCCTCTTGATCTCTGATTTTCCCGATCATTTTCTCCAATTTGGCGTAGTCAAATTGCCATTCTTCTTTTGTAGGTAGATTGTCCTCCTTCCATCTTTGGGCAAGTAGCATCCGTGCAGCTATTGTAGCATACATAAATAGCCTCTTCCGATCCTTAAGTATTTCTGGACCTAAAATAACTAGTAAGAAAGCTTCAGGGTTTTTTATAAGGTAATTTTAAACATATTTTTTTTCAGCTCATTGTAAGTCATTTTCCAAAATACCTTTGTTGTTGTTTTTTGCATGTCCACCACATGTGGCAAAATGTGTCTCCTTTCTGGTGCTGTAATTTCCCGATGCCCAACTTCATGCCCAAAGGTAAACGCTACCATTGTCTCCCAAGACTGACGGATGCCAACAAGAGTGTGATCAGATTTAAATGCCACTCAATGTAAAAGCAGGCAATATCCGCTGGGGAGCATGCAGAACTGCCTTGTACTGTCTCAGACCATTGGTCCAGCCAGCTCAGTATCGTCTGCAAAGGAGGGGGAGGAGGAGGAGGAGTCGTTTGGATTTGAAATCCCGGTTTAGCACTACTGTGGTGGTTGCTCATGAGTAAACAAGCAGGACTCTGACCTGTCTTTTACAGGTTTTATTGGTGCAAACTATTTACAGGGCATAACCACAAAGTTCACATCCATCTTAGTCACTTGCAGATTCTGGGAGTGGCCCCTTCCGGTTTCTCCCCCAACATAAGAACTTAGACACCCCAAATCTCCGCCTTCCCTCCTTACGTTTCATTCCTCTGGGCAAGCTGGGCAACGGAAATGGCATGTGTGCCTCCTGGCCAGCTGGGCTAGGTGAGGCACTTCGGCTCTCAGCAGCATCTTCGAGCCCTCCCTTCGCTTGGCTGCCCCCTTCCCTCTCTTCTCCACTGAAGGCGTGGCTTTTCCCACCGCTGGATGAGAAGCTGCTCCTCAGAAGCGTCGGAGGCTCTCTGTATCCCCTTGCCTCCCTTGCCTGTTCCGATGGTTGTCCCCTGACATTCACCCTAAGGAGTCTCAAAGCAGCTAACATTCTCCTTTCCTTTCCTCCCCCACAACAAAAACTCTGTGAGGTGAGTGGGGCTGAGAGACTTCAGAGCAGTGTGACTGGCCCAAGGTCACCCAGCAGCTGCATGTGGAGGAGCGGCGAAGCAAACCCGGTTCACCAGATTACGAGTCTACCGCTCTTAACCACTACACCACACTGGCTCTCCAAGCTTTGCGAGTCTTTCCTAGGACCACTTGGAGATGCCAGGGACTGAACCAGGGACCTTCTTGCCGCAAAACAGAAGCTCTGCCACTGAGCCACATCCTTCTCATGAACACATTTCCACTTGCCCAAGCTCTGCCCTAGTGAAACAATAGGAACCTATTATGGTGCTGTGTGAATTTTTGGGTAAAGATTGGCAGGTCATGCTTGCATCTATTTTATTTCTGCTTGTGGTTCTTTGGATGTAAGCCATTGTTATTTTGGTTCAGGGGTAACCAAAACAGTGCACCCCAAAGCTCTTGGCCTGCAGTTCCCATCAGATCCAGCTGCCATGGCCAATGGCCAGGGATGATGGAAGTTGTAGTCCAACAACATCTTGAGACTGCCACATTGGCTACCCTGTTCTTATTGTTCTCTGAATATTGGAGAAGAACAGATGGTCCTGCCTTTTGGAAGGAGAAGGGACTTAGACCTGATAAGTTTCTGCCTTCTTCCCATTTTGGAGAATTCCTAGAACTCCAATAGTGGCAGTGGATGGAGAGCAGGTAAGAGTTGAGCCGAAATTCTGACGAGTGACTCATCAACTGTTCTCAAACCTCTAGAAAAGGTGGACCGTTAAATTGAAGCAATCTGGCCAACGCCTCTCCTCTCTGGTTTTCTCATCTGGGTCAGCTATGGTTCGGTAACCAAAGCATGAATGAGACAGCTCTGATTCTTCACATCATTTTTGGATGAATAATTCAGCAACATTAAATAATTCAAGGAAGGACTTTCTCGGCAGATACACTTATTCTTCTGTTCTCATTCCAGCCACCTGCCGTCGCCGTGGCACCATGAACCTCCCTCTTTTGAAGCTCTCCTTCCGCTTTTCATCTCGCTTCCCTTCTTCTGATCTACACCACTGGGCTTGCGGGACAAATTATTGGCAGAATTTAGCATTGGTGGGGAGGGGGTTATAGCTGCCTCCCCTCTTTCCTGTCTTTCAAAAGCTCTATTTGACAAGGTTTAACAAACATAGTAATGAGATCTCCCCAGAAAACACAAATGGAAGGGATCTTGGAAAGATGTTTTATTACACTGAGTCCAGTACTGCTTGAAGAAGAGATCAAACAACTGTCGTGCAGGCTCCAAGGGAAAGGTCCAATTCAACATTTAAAGCTAGCATGGAAACACGCAGGGCAACGGGAGGCAATGAACTTAATACAGTAATCAAAGATTGAATACTGTATCTTCCTTTATTATCTCTTACCAAGAAAGTAAGTCCAGCCCCCCAAGAAGGACAACTTTTTGTTAATATTCATGTTTAGATTTTATTGAATTTTTTCAGTAGAGAAATAATAAATGTAAAAGGTGAAGAAAAATCAAAATGAAAGAAAGAAAAAGTGTTTGAAACTGTGATGCAGTGCATGGGTATATATGTAGTATGATTATTCTAGCAAATATAAAATTATTAACAAATCATTGTGCTTTTAATAAATGCATTCCATTTTTTTGAAATAATTTTTATTTGATTTTACAAATACAAAGTTATATTTAAAAAAACCCAAATATATATCCATAAACAGAGATTACTCTGAATCTTGGGACCTCCCCTCACCCCCTCCACGGGTCCCATATTAAACATTTAAAACTGCATATTCCTCCAAATTCTAACTATTATATCAATCCATATTACCCATGGTAATTATTACACTACAAGTGAAATTAAAATCCTGCCAATGTTTCCATCTGCTTACAGTGCTCTCCTAAATAGCTTGTAAATTTTTCCCATTCTTTTATAAAGGTTTTGTCCTCTTGGTTTCTGAGTTTTCCAGTCAGCTTTGCCATTTCAGCGTAGTCCATCAGCTTGGTTTGCCATTCCTCTCTGGTAGGGACATTGTCATTTTTCCATCTCTGGCTAGTAACATCTGGGCAGCTGTTGTTCCATACATAAGAAGTCTTTTCTGCTCCTTTGGGATGTCGGCACCTGTAGTTCCTAACAAGGAGGCTTCTGGTTTCTTAACATAAGTTATTTTAAACATTTTTTTCATTTAATTAAAAATCATCTCCCAGAAAGCCTTTCTCACCTTACAAGTCCACCCCATGTGATAAAGGGTACCTTCTTTTTCTTTACATTTCCAGCAGATATTTGAACTTGTCCTATACATTTTTGCTAGTTTAAGTGCATTGCAAATATTATATTTATCCACACACAACCTGCGTCTAAAAGCAATCCGTTCATACATTGCAAGAGTTGTCATATCTTCTTCCCCAGAGTGGCTGGGGAAACCCAGCCAGATGGGTGGGGTATAAATAATTATTATTATTATTATTATTATTATTATTATTATTATTATTCTCTCCATCATTCAAAGGGGGCCATAGTGTTATCTTTCCAATGAATCAATATCAGGCTTTTGACAGAAGTCAGGGTGTGAAGAGTCCATTTACGTCGACACATTGTCAAACCGCATAAAGTTGAAACAAAATAAAAAAATTCCTTCCAGTAGCACCTTAAAGACCAACTAAGTTAGTTCTTGGTATGAGCTTTCGTGTGCATGCAGACTTCTTCAGATACACTGAAACAGAAGTCACCAGACCCTTCTATATAGTGAGAAGCTGGGGAGGGGTATTACTCAGAAGGGTGGTAGGATTGGGTGATTGGCAGATAGCTGTGATGAGCCTGTTGACGACTCTTAAGGACTGCAATAGGTCTTACAGGAAAAAGCAAGGGGTGAGAAGGTGAAAAATGGCTTTGTTATGTATAATGAGATAAGAATCCAATGTCTTTGTTCAGACCAGGTCTCTCCATGGTTTTAAGTTTGGTGATAAGTTGCAATTCAGCAGCTTCTCTTTCCAGTCTATTTCTGAAATTCCTTTGTAATAGAACAGCTACTTTGAGATCTTGTATAGAATGTCCTGGGAGATTGAAGTCTTCTCCTACTGGTTTCTCTGTCCTGTGGTTCCTGATGTCGAATTTATGTCCGTTTATTCTTTGGCATAAGGTTTGGCCTGTTTGTCCAATATAGAGAGCTGAAGGACACTGTTGGCATTTGATGGCATACACAATGTTAGACGATGAGCAATTAAATAGTCCCGAGATGGTATGTGTGATGTTGTTGGGGCCGGTAATGGTGTTGTCCGGGTGTATGTGGCAGCAAAGTTGGCATCTGGGTTTATTGCAGGCTCTGGTGCCAGTGTCCGTGTTAAGTCTGGTTGTAGTATTATTGTGGGTTAGGAGTTGTTTAAGATTGGGTGGCTGTCTGTAGGCAATGAAAGGTCTTCCTCCCAGAGCTTGAGAAAGAGAACTGTCATTGTCCAGGAGAGGTTGTAGATCTCTGATGATGCGTTGTACTGTTTTAACCTGGGAGCTGTATGTGATGAATAGGGGTGTTCTGTTATTTTCTTTTTTGGGTCTGTCTTGCAGCAAGTTCTCTCTGGGTATCAGTCTGGCTCTGTTGATCTGTTGTCTAACTTCATCTGCTGGGTATTTTAGTTCTAAAAAGGTTTGCTGTAGATCTCTTAGGTGAGAGTCTCTGTCACACCACGCATAAAGTTGGTATATGGCTTAGAACAGGCATCCCCAAACTTGGCACTCTAGAGGTTTTGACACTACAACTCCCATGACCCCTAGCTAACAGGACAAGTGGTCAGGAGTGGTGGGAACTGTAGTCCCAAAACATCTGGAGGGCCAAATTTTGGGGTGCCTGGCTTAGAATAATATTATCAGCTGACAATTTCAATTTTTTCCCCATAATAGAAGGACAACTTGCAGAGCTCACAAATTTTTTGAAAGCTGGGGCAGGAAAAAGAAGAAAGGTATTCAAGTGACTAGATGTTGGAACAATGTTAACTAAATTTTACATTTTTTTAGCAATCTGTACCTTTCAGCCTCCATATTTCCAGAGTTTATGCATGACAGCAACTGCACACTTCCGACCAACCTTTGCTGATCCCAGGCAGGCATTACATCCAGCGTGCAGATGACTTAGGGCTGCCATATGTCCAGAATTTCCTGGACAAAGCCAGGATTTGTCTGGGAAAACTCAGGCATATGGCAACACATGTTGGAAGTCCAGAATTTTTGGTGAATTTTGGTAGAATTTAGGTGAATTTCCTAAAAAAAAAAAAAAGCTCAAAAACTTTTGTGTCCGGATTTTTCACTTTTTGAAATATGGCAACCCTAGATGTCTGTTAGGCAGAGATGCAAAACAAGCAGTTTTTGTGGGTACAATCCTGCTCCCACATCACATATAGGTCATAACCTGTAAGAACCAAGGGGTACTGTAGTGATTAGAGTACAATGGACTACAATGGGGAAGACCCAGTTGCAAATCCTCACTCAGCCACAACGATCACTGTACCATTTATGCTTCCTTCGATTGAAGAAGGAGAAAGAGAAGAGGAAGAGGAAGAGGAAGAGGAGGAGGAGGAGGAGGTGAGATGTGACCTTGAAGAGAGAGCAATGTGTGGTATAGTATGGCATGGGAAAGGAAATGAGGACTAGGAAAAGGGGTTTTTTCAGCCAGAACTTGCCAGAACTCAGTTCCAGCACCCAGGGGCAGAGGAAGGGGTGGGGGGGCAGGCAGCCCCGGGTGTCACCACTGAGGGGGGTGACAAAATGCCAGATGGCACTCATCGCAGGGCCTGCAGTGTGCCCAAGCCACATGTCTCTCCTGGGAGTGAAGCAGTGGCTTGGGCTCCCACAGGCTTCGTGCTGCCCCAAACGGTCCACCCGCCGCCTCCCCCTCAGCTGTAGGGCGGCTGAGTGGGGGGAGGCAGGCAGACTCCTCAAAGGCCCCACAGAACGCCTGCTCCGGCTGGCCCTGCCCCCATGGGCAGCTGGCCGCGCCCCTGGGCACAGGGCACGTACGCCGCCCCAGGTGCCCAATGGGCTTGCTCTGCCACTGCCACCACCTCTCAGGTGGGTGCCATTGCCATTATAAGAGAACAAGGGGGTTAGGCGTTCGTGGTGAGTTCCAGAACTTCTTTATCAAGAAAAATAGCACTGACTAGGACTGAAAAACAACAACAATTTACAGTGGACGCTCGGGTTGCGAACCTGATCCGTGCGGGATGCACGTTTGCAACCGGCAGCGTTCTGCACATGCATGGGTTGCAATTCGGCGCTTCTGCGCATACGCAAAGTGTGATTTAGTGCTTCTGCGCATGCGCGGCCGCCGAAGCCCGGAAGTAACCTGTTCCGGTTCCTCCGGGTTTCAGCAGTCCATAACCTGAAAAAACACAACCTGAAGAGTCTGTAACCCGAGGTATGACTATATTTGTACCCCGCCCATCTGACTGGATTGCGCAAGTATGGTCTCCAACAGCTCTGTAATACGTCTGTTAAAGTCTACAAGGGTTTGTTATCCCAGTTGCACAGTTACTTTTAGCCTATAAAAGAGTTACTGTTAATCTACTGCAGTCCTGGGCATTCATTAAACTTGCTCTTTGGAAGAAAGCTGGGATATAAATGCACTACAAGGCAATATTAATACACATTTACAGGCTCATATGAACTGGCCCAAAGGTAGCATAATGTCACTGCTCATATTTACCAGTTGTTCTCCCTGCTCCTCGCATCAATAATTTTTCATTTGGGTTCACCACCACTCAAAATTTAAATTGTATAAGGACAGTGGGTGGTATTTAACTACTGCATCAAATCAGTGCAAGGAATTCTGTTTGCATGATGGGACTCCCCCCCGCCCTCTTCCCACCATCTTCACCTTCCCCAAAGTTGCTTCAGAAGGTATGGGGAACCCCAAAAATAGATTTAGGTCATGCATGGGGGAAAGGAGAGGGGCAGAATATTTCACTATGCAAGCAGAAATCCTCACAGTGATGGTACATTCACTTAGCCCTATGTTTGACTCCACCCTATAGCTATTTATATCCATAATAATTATTATTATTGAATTTATATTCCACCCTTCCTCCCCAAAGAGCCCAGGGCAACAAACGAGATACACAGTACAAACTAAAAAAGAAAGCAAAAACACTCTAAAACACATTTTAAACATGCTTCCATCCAATAATCTTGAGGTTACAAGGACCAGTATTGTGCGGCCATCAATTGCCTGAGTGAACATGAATGTTTTCAAATTCCTCCTGAAAATTAATAATGGTGGAGAGAGGCACACTTCACCAGGGAGTGCATTCCAAAACTGGGGAACCACCACTGAAAAGGCCCTGTCATGTGTCGACACCAACTGTGCAGAGGTAGACAGACAGACATCCCTTTCTGAACCTAATTAAGCTGTTTCTCAGCACAAATTCCAGAAAGAATTTTACCCTTACAACACAGCAAAATCAACTGAAGGAGAACCAAAAGTTGTTAACTTTAGCTAGGCCCCAAATGACCATCTGACACAGCATTAATTGCCATTGCATCTGAGCAAAAATATTAATACCGGAGACCAGGGAGCATGCATTCATTCGATATATGTGATTTTTTTTTTAAGGTACCTAATTCACGTCCCAACAAGTTACGATAAGCCCTGGATCTGTCTTAAGAATCAGAAGAGCGGCCTGCATCTGCCAATCTCCTAAATTCATTCCGCAGACCCGAAGTTAAATTATTGAGAGAGCATGGATCGCAATGTGATGGATGCCTAAGATATACTGTCAGACGGCTACCGAATGGAACAACAGCATCGAGCTGCGTCTGTCTTGTCAGGGCTGAGAGAATAAGTGAGTCGTAGGATAAATGAATACCTGCTGGCCAAAGGCACTCTCCCTCCACTAGGATTACAAACTGAAATTCCTGTATGCCAAAGTGGAGACAGACGAACAAATTCACTTTCTATTTTATTTTTGGCAGGGCAGGAAGTTGTGTGGGGAGAGAGACTTTCTGGATCTGAGTCTCTCTTTCCACTCCACTCCTGTGAATGCTATAAACGATAGGTAAAGATAAAGGGATCCCTGACCATTACGTCCAGTCGTGGCCGACTCTGGGGTTGCGGCGGTCATCTCGCTTTACTGGCCGAGGGAGCCGGTGTACAGCTTCTGGGTCATGTGGCCAGCATGACTAAGCCGCTTCTGGCGAACCAGAGCAGCACATGGAAATGCCGTTTACCTTCCCGCCAGAGTGGTACCTATTTATCTACTTGCACTTTGACGTGCTTTCAAACTGCTAGGTTGGCAGGAGCAGGGACCGAGCAACGGGAGCTCACCCCTTCGCGGGGATTCGAACCGCCAACCTTCTGTTCGGCAAGTCCTAGGCTCTGTGGTTTAACCCACAGCGCCACCTGCGTCCCTTTCGCTATAAATGATACTCAGCATTTATTTAGTATTTTGGAATGTTCAAAGAGCATCATATGTAGATGATACAGGAGCACAATGGGTCGGTGCGTCTGGTGGTTCAAGGCCACCCAGAGACAGCTGTGGGCAGGATTCCTGCATTACAGAGGGGGCTGGATTAGATGACCCTCAGGGTTCCTTCCAGTTCTATGATTCTATGATCCACACTTCCGCTTGTCAGCATGCCTGGAAAGCATGGGTCCAAGCAACTCCCCCCTGCCCTGTTCCTTCCCAGGGAAAACTCACTCTTTAGCTCTAAATCGGAACAAATGGCCATCTATGGGAAAGCAGAATTGTTGTTTTTTCTGGTTGATTGCTGATTGATCTCCCCAGGAGAGAAAGCAGCGGGATGAGAGGAAGTGTGGATAAGCCCTCAGACTAATAAAATAACAACACTCAGCAGTCATTGCGCCATGATCTGGGCCACATTGTAGGGCTGGGTGGTATATCGATGTATCATCAAAACCAGTCTGAAGTCCATATTGTGATATCGGTTTCATAATTTTTGACCTAGCAATATATCATGAATCCTGAGATGTGCGTATGTGCTCTGCAAAAATCACAACATGGGAGAAACTGTGGAGCCAGCCAATGCTGGTAAATAGCTCCATCCTTATTTCAGACATCATTATATATTGGTATATCACCATGTTCAGCTGGTGATAGACCACGATGTTGAACACCAGATATTGGCTAACCCTACCTACTGCTCACCTCTACATAGCTCCATCCTTATTTCAGACATTGTGAAGTACTGACATATCACGATGTTTAGCTGGTGATATATTGCGATAGTGAGAACCAGATATCGCCCAGCCGTACCACATTCATATCATACATCTCAAGCACTGTGATACCAATTTAAACAGTCATAGCTTCCCCCAAAGACTTCTGGGACCTGTAGTTTGCTAAGAGTGCTGAAAGTTCTTTGGAGACCCCTTTTCCCCCTACCAGAGCAACAATTCCCAGAGTTCCCTGTGAAGAGAGATTGGTGGTTAAGCCACTCTGGGAATTGTCATTCTGAACAACCTTCCATCTGATTGCATCTATTAGTCCAGGGGTGGCCAACTCCCAAGAGACTCTGATCTACTCAAAGAGTTAAAAACTGGCAATGATCTACCCCCTTTTTGGGGGTTCATGTCAGGATTGTTGAGCTTTTCTTAGGAAGGAAAGCCCTGTTTTTTGGGGTTCAGGGCAAAAATGTTGAGCTTTTTTTAGTAGGGGAACCAAAGTTGTTGAGCTTCTTTGGGGGGAGCCAGTGTTCTACTACAGACGTCCAGTGATCTACCAGTAGAGCACGATCTACCTGTTGGACATGCCTGTATTAGTCCATAAACAGCAAATGTTAAATTTATTTCCTAAGCATTAAAGAAAAATAAATATGGCTGAGGAGCCAGGATTAGCTAGGAAGTCGTCGCCGTTGCATTCTAATAATGTAAACAGAGGCAATGTGTCCAACCAGTCAACCATCCTAACTGGCATTAGAGTTGACAACACGTCCTCATTAGCGGTGGTAATCTGTCATCAGCAGCATGGCGTACAACGCAGCGTCTTTCACTAGGAATCAAAATGTGGAACAAGGTACTGCTCAGTGGTTGGTAGCCTTTCCAAATGCACCAATTGGCAGCCCATCAGTGGCAGAATCTCTCCCTACAAGCTTTCAGAGCAGCGTCTGAAGACTTTGCTAAGTGCAAGGAGAACAAGAGCCTGACATTGCCTTGCCAGGGTGTTTGTGCAGAGGGCTGAGAAATCCCCCTTAAATCTTACAAGATAGCATAGTTTTACTGGCTGACCTTCAAGGGCTGATAAAATCTCATTAGGCAATGCTGATGGGAGGAAGGAAAAATCATTATCATCAGCAGGCAGGTGTCATAAATTCTCCCCATTGTTGCATACGATGAAATGCTTGAATAATTAAAGCATGGCATTAAAACACAACACCATCATTTTTTTAAAAAAACACCAAAAATTCATTCCGTTCCAATTTGCACTTAAGTGAATGTTTTTCTTTTCTTTCCCCCAAGTTTATTTCTTTGACTTTCTTACATTGCCTGTTTTAAATCATAATGACTGTCCCCTGTGGGTTCAATCATAATGCTGTGAACCTAGCCCCCGATTCCTATTATGATGACCCACAGTCAGGATGGTCATAGTGATGACTGACAGATGACTGACAGGGAGGTCCTCTGCCCACCTGTCCAATTTGGTCCCAAGGATCTGTCCTGCCAACCCCTGTTCTATGGTGCCAGCTATCCACCACTTGCAAATTGGGTAAGCATTCATTTTATGCCCTTATCAAAGTCATTCATAGAATCATAGAATCATAGAGTTGGAAGAGACCACAAGGGTCATCGAGTCCAACCCCCTGCCAAGCAGGAAACACCATCAGAGCACTCCTGACAAATTCATGAGACAGAACCTTGCAACTCAAGACCTTTGTCCAGTTTGATGCAGTCATTAAAGTCATAGGAGACCTTTCCACATGCTTTGCTGAAATCAAGATATACTGTGTCTGCAGCATTCCCATGATCTATTGGTAACTCTATTGGGAAAAGAGAGGGGGGGGTCCAGCAGGTCTAGAGATGGAAGGATCTGTCACTTTCAGATCTCTCAGGTTCTCATTTTTCCAACCTTACATTCAGTCCTCCACATTTCTGCAGCATTTTCTGGATATTTATAAATAATCATGATTTTTTCCCAACATTTTTTTGTATGTTTTTGTAATGTACACATTTTCCCAAGCAATTTCTCCTAATTTTTGTATGTTGTTTTCACAAATATATTCATTTTAAAGCACAGTTCCCCCATTGCATGACTTTTGGTAAATGTGGTTTGGTTAGAAAACTGCATCATAGAATTCAGGTAAGTACAGATTTTAAAGGACATTTATAGTTTGGTTCCGGAACATGCAAATTTTATGACTTCAGCTTTAACTGTGAACAGAAACAAATTTATCCTCCCTTCCTAGGCATAACTTGTTCTTGATAAACCCAAGCTGGCTCGTATTAATCAAATCACTCTCTCCCAGCTGGTCAGGTCATTTGGGATCGGAGCAGAAGACTTTGACGTTAAGGGAGAAAATATATCCCCTAACATCTGCAGCAAGTCAGAAAACTACAATAGCAAGGAATTGGTAAAAATGCCACCAGCCGTGATGTTGCAGAACCTCCAGACTTACTAAGCAATTGTGTGTTGATTTCAAAGTGCAAACATTTAAAACTGGGGTTCAAAATGGACCCTTCTCATGTAAACACTGAAGTGTGGGGACAATGTTGGGGGAGCCCATTCTGTCACTCCTCTCCACACCAGAAATGACCTTAGTGGTCCCTTTCAGTTCTGCAATTCTATGATTTTATTATTCTAAGAGTCACATGCAGCCTTAGGGCTTCTTAGTGATCCACCCCTAACCTTGTCAGGAGCTTGTCCTACTCTCGAGTAGGACCCTGGCAGAGACACATGCCTGACTGGCATGTTCCCTCCCTCCTGGTCGATCATTCAGGAGCTTCAAAAGCTTTCTTCAGCCCGAACATCACAGCGACCGATGCCAACCGACACTGGCACACTTAGGGATCCGCAGAGTTTGCACAGTTTGCGTGACAGACCTCAGCAACTCAGCATTTTGGCTAATCTACTTTATTTACATATAAACACACACGGAGCACTGCAACATGGCTCCCTCTCTCTCTATAGCATCAGACAGCAAAGAGAAAGAACAAAGGACAATAGTCCCACTTTACGGAACACAGTAACACAAACATCCTGTCTCCGTCACTTCCCACTTGGTGGAGTCAAAACATACACCCTCACGTGATAGATAAAAACCCCATGACTGCAATCATGGAGCAGGAATTCTAACAAATCTAGCAGCAGCCTTTTACACAGAGAACATTCCCTGGCCATCCTGTGATTATTTGCAAGGCAACAGAGATCAAGGCTCCAGCAGCAAGCTCTCAGTACACTAAATCATTCTGCCTCTTATGCTATGGATGTGATGAAAGACCTACACACACAAGTAAAATATGCATTAGGTTTCTTTGGAGTCCTCAACAGATCCATAAAAAATGGAGTTTCTGGGGAGCCCCCCTGCGATATCAAATGGGACACATAAATGAAAGTCTCTCTGTCTCCTCCAACATGTGTTTCAATTGGAAATCTACCATTTATCTCCCTAAAAACATTTCACTGATCATACAGGCCACAGCAACTTTTAAATAGGAGGTGTCACTAAAAGCAGTGCTTTGCTACAAGTATTTTCAGAAAACTGGTACTATAACTGAGATGCACTTCCCAACCTCCCCTCTCCAATAGATATGTAGCCTTTTTTTCTCCTTTTCGTTGCTCGCAAACTTGAAGCTTCTGAAATGCCCACAATCAGAAATCAGGACAGCTGAGATAATAGCCTATTCTGACTTTCTTTTTGATTCTTCAAAATGCAAAAAAAGAGGCAACAATTTATTTGGCAGCTGTTTGAAAAGGGAACCGATTGTTGCTGCTGGTGTGCCAACCATCGTTTAATCCAATTTATTCTTAATTAATGTTTAATGGTTGTTTAATTATGGAATGAAAGAAGAGAAAGAAATCAGGAGGAGGAGGAGGAGGAAGCCCTAGCAAAAGCCTTGACAAGCATGCATCTGTCATGGCGCTTTGAAGCTTCAATAAAATGCTTCTGATTGCAAATGAATATGCTACTCTGCTTCCACACTGGGCATTTATAGTGGAACGACTATGCTATGCCCACTCACATTTTATGGGGCATCTGCAAAACATTGTGAGCAAGCCTCCCCCCTCCCAATGTTTTCCTTGTTCCCCCACAATACCAGCGGGAAAGAGCTATTTGCTGGTTGTTATTGTTGTTTAGTCATTTAGTCATGTCTGACTCTTCGTGACCCCATGGACCAGAGCACGCCAGGCACTCTTGCCTTCCACTGCCTCCCACAGTCTGGACAAACTCATGTTAGTAGCTTTGAGAACACTGTCCAACCATCTCATCCTCTGTCGTCCCCTTCTCCTTGTGCCCTCAATCTTTCCCAACATCAGGGTCTTTTCCAGGGAGTCTTCTCTTCTCATGAGGTGGCCAAAGTCCAAATTTCATCACTTTACTACTGTGATTTTCCAAGTTAAGGGGGCTGCAAACAGGCATTTTCTGGAATCAAATAACATAGAAACAGGCACTAAGCATGCACTATATTTAATTAGTTGACTAAGAGTGACTTTTACATCATGTGAAAGCTCAACTCTAATGAGGAAATTAACAGATAGGGAAATGTCAGGGAAATGGAATAAATTGTGGTGTGAATGCAAGCTTAAATTTGAAGAGTGTGGTGTGTGGATGGATCTGTTATTACTTATAATATCTGAATTAGCCTTAAATCCTGACACTTTCCCCCCACCTCACCTCAGAGGAGATTCTGAGTCTTCGCCCTTCCTTCTGCTAGAAGGATTTGAGCAGCCTCAGCGATTCTGTTGTCAGATCTTTTTGTTTGCACGAAAAGCCTATTTGCCATCTCCTCTTGTCCCACGAGGAGAAAGATAAATAATGAGACTGTGGCATGCCAAGCAGCCTCCCTCCCACCCCCACCCCTCCCCCAAGACAACCCATCAATCTGTGTGTGGCATCAGCCAGGCTGCAATGACCATCCATCAGCAACCCAGCAGAAACCGAAGGAGAAATTATTAAGCAAGCAATGAGGGGATCATTGCTTGTTTGCTCATGTTTCTGCATCCCATCCCACCCCCCACCCCCCTTGAATTGGGTGGCGGGAGTAAGAACACAGTCCAATCACGTTTATATTATAATCCTTCAAAATCCCCATGTGTAGTGTCATTTTCAACCAAGTCTCTTGAAACCGCGTTGAGTAAGAATTGGGGGCATCTAATAATGAAGGGTGACCTAGAGGTTCTGTGCTAGACTGAATATTGTGTCTGAATTTGTTTGGGTGGTGATATATAAGTACTGTATACTGAACTGTGTGGATTCATATGGGGCTGTTGATGAGCAAGTAGATTTTTAGGGCTTTTTTTGTGAATGCACCTGAGCTTATCAGATGATACATCTCCCCCAGCCTAGCCCATCACGCGAAGGAGAACTTGTTAGGCTAGTTTAGGTTTACTGAAATAATAATGTTGCTTTGTTATTCTGATTTCTTACCCACCCTTCACTATCAGGTCCCAGGGCATGTTGCAATATTTAAAAATGCTTAAAACAAATTCATCACAAGAATACGGCAAGCCCTGAAAATGTATCTCTCAAGCTTCAAAGGCCTGATGCGAGCCAGGGAAAAGAGGTTTCAGTCTGTAAGCAGCGGCAAGCTGGAGATGAGGGGAGTCAGAGCACAATGTGGGTTGACAGTTTGAATCCAGGACTGTGGCCAATAAACACTCTTGGAGTGTTGTGTCCTAAGTTCAGGTTGTATATACAGTGGTACCTCGAGTTACAAACACTTGAGGTTACAAACTCCGCTAACCTGGAAGAGTTACCCCGAGTTGAGAACTTTGCCCCAGGATGAGAATGGAAATCGTGTGCTGGTAGTGCAGCAGCAGCAAGAGGCCCCATGAGTGAAAACACGCCTCTAGTTAAGAACAGTTTCAGGTTAAGAACGGACCTCCAGAAGGAATTAAGTTCATAACTAGAGGTACCACTGTATGTGTAAATAAACCGTATATCATAAAGACACCACAGTCTCCAGTGGAAATATATGCATATATCAATTCATTTTCCTTCTGACACACCCTCAATCTCTGGGTTCTCACCCAGGGTCTGAACAAACTCTCAGCTCACCCACAAAAGTCTCACAAGAAGACTTTCTGGAAACAGGAGACATCACCCTAGTCTCTCACTCTAGACTTGCTTTTAATGCTCAGGCCCAAGATGGATTCTACTTCCTCAGGCTCCCACAGCTGCATTCCATTCACCTGCACACCCAGCTCCACTCACAGATATTTCCTCACCTTCTGTCCTCTCCTCCTGCTCCAGCTGCAAAGATGAGCTGTGTTGCCCCCTATCACAGGTGTACAGTTTTGTAGCGAAGAATCACCCCTAGCTCATCATCAAAAAATGGGATGATATTTCCCCGGCTCTGCCAAAAGACAGAGCCTGCTAACAGATGCCGGTGCATCAACCTGACAACTTCAGCTGAGAATTCGCATGGCCAGTTTTCCCTGGCAGACGGCCAACAGCTTTCTGACTGGTTTGTTTGCGGCTAATGATCTGTTCCTAAAGCATGGCGACCCTCTGAAGACTTTCCTCCTGCTGCCTAGGGAGTTTGTGCGCTGATATTCCCCCGCAGCTCGCTTTTCAGATTGTCTGTTTTGCCTTCTGCGCTGTCTCCCAAGGTCAATGACTCAGCAAGCGGCAAGGTGCTTTTGCCAAATGCCAAGTCATTCATTCACCACCACCAACCAGCAACATTGAAAACGCCACTCTCACGCTCTGTATGGGCTGTCTCTGTTTAATACGGGTGGATTTCAGGACAGACTGCAGCATGACTAGACTCAGACTGAGGTTCGTGTTGGTGTGGATGTGGGAATGGCTCAGTTTGAGACCGAGCCTCAACCTTGGAACTGCTCAGTCATGGAGCACACACAATACTAATAAAGGGAACTGTGCCTCTGGGTTAGCAACATACGGTTGCTAACCAGCCAGAATTTGACTGATCTGATCAGAATTTCACAGTCCTAGCTAGTAACTAGGAGATGTAACCCAAAGGTTGGGGGTATGTTTGGCATATTTGTCTGTCTGCAAGTGCCCTGGAAAAAACGCTCTGCACAATCTCAGAGGCAGTATGTTCTTTTTAAAAACAAAAATGCTTCCCATCAGAGGGAGGAAATAACATTGTGCAAGCTTAGGTATTGTGTCCTTCAATCCATGTTTTAAAAACAAGATGAAGTGGTTTGTAAGACCAAGGAAAGGCACTACCTACTTGCTCGGAGACAGTCAACTCAAGGTGCCAGAATTTTAGAACACAAAACTTGGCAATCTGGGTTGCAGTCAGAGTACCTTTTTCTCTTCCTTTAGTGAGAAATGGGGAAGATATGGATTCTAGGCAGGTCCTCTGATAGATGGGCGGAATGGAGAAGTCAAAATCGAGGAAGTGGCTTTAAAACAGATGAGGAACCTGCGGCTCTCCAGATGTTGCTGTTTTTAATATTATGTTCTAAGTGTTGTAACCTGCCCTGAGACCTCAAAGTGAAGGGTGGGTAACAATAATGAAGAAGAAGTAGTCGTTATACTCAGAGTAGGCCTATTGAAAATAACAGCCCAAAGTTAATAATATCCGTTACTTTCAGTGAGTCTGCTCAGAGTAAAAGTTAGCCGAATACAATCCTCAGTGCTTACAACGAAGGACCATGACAGCTCCATTAAAGCGATTCCCATCTACAGTAGTGTCAAGATTTTTCCTTTAGCCCCAGCTCTGTGTTTTGAATTATCAGATTTAAACTGCAGCACATTGATAATTAATGGAATCATGACCACTAACCTGGAAGGGAACATTACTTTGATAGCTCCACGCCGCTCATTTTCATGTTGAACACATACTGCTGTGTGGGACTTTAAATTATTTAAATAAATCTGCATTTTCATCTCTTTTCCCGTTTGCAGAAACAATCAGTTCTACTCTGCTGCACTAGAATGGAGCAAAATAGGAACACGCTGCTGATGTCTAACGGGGGCATTCAGATGATCAAGGACTGATCAGGGAAAAACAACAGCATGAGACATTGAGTATTTCCCCAGTGTGTACTAAGGCAACTGGTGTTGATGTAAGTTATTCTCTTCCTCCTAAAAAAACAACACACACACACACACACACACACACACACATACAGCAACTGCTGTGATCGCGTAAGGAAAACGCAAGCCTTGAAATGCATTTCTAAAGAATGCTTAATGCTCAAAGAGTGATTGCCTTTGCAGCAACTTTCCCTCGCTTGTGTTTTATGATATTGCATTCTGCTTGCTGTGAGCGCCCACAGCCAAATCCGTCAGAAATGCCATGAGACACGCTGGTCTGCTAGGCAAACTGGCAGGTCCCATTTTGGCTTTGGAGTAGACCAATCAGGACCGTCTTACCCATAGGCGCTAGGGGTGCGGGGTGCCTGGCCGAGAGTTGAGTCCGGGAAAGAGCCCGTCCGTCGGTTGGAGCGCCGAGGTGGGCTCTTCTGCTGCAGGCAGCTCTCCACCCCAACCCCCTGCCCTCCTGCCCAGCATCTGATGGTGGAGTCATCATCAAAGTCTTAAGGTGCCGTGGGACCAAAGCAAGCAGGCACTCTGGGTCCCTGGATGGGCTTTCGCGAGCCACCCACAAATGCTTGTGTTATGTACTGAGTCGAATAGGATCCAAACTGCAGCAGTCTGATTGGTCCTAGAACAATAGGATCCAAAAGGCAGCAGTCTGATTGGTCCTAGAAGAATAGGATTCAGAATGCAGCAGTCTGATTGGTCCTAGAACAATGCAGCAGTATGATTGGTTGGCAGGAACCACCCAATCATGCTCCAGATAGAAGTGAATCCACAACCTGATTGGCTTACAGTAGAATTCCGGAATTAGCCAATCATGTGCAGCCCATTGTGTAAATAATGTATATAAAGCAGATACTTTGAGGGGACTTTCATTCATTCCTCCTCACCACTATGAGCTGAATAAAGAGCATGAAATCACTTTGCGACTCTGAGTATATTTCAGCTTGCTACTTAGGTGCCTGGTGGCCACCAGCCTTAACTTTCCTCCTTTCCTTTCTCTGCCTCCCAAATTTTAGGCGCCTTGCTGGAGACGGAGGGCAACATGTGAGCAGGGAGGGCAACACAGGCAACAAAGAAATCGGCTCGGTGGAGTCCCTGGCCATTTGATTCTGGAACATAGTATATGATGAGCTTAAAAAAATGTTAACCAAGTATAACCAATGAGAAGTTTGGCTACTCTTCCCTGACGCTACTTAAGCATGTACCAAATTAATCACCAGCAGGTTGGATCAGGTTGAAACCAAATAATTGAAGAGTTGAAAGGCCATTTAATCCAACCCTCTGCAATGAAGGCATCACAGTTTAAAGAATCCCTAACAGATGACAATCCCACTTCTGTTATTACTCTAGTAATCTCAGCTTGCATCTCAAAAGCAGCACATTTTTGCAAACTAACACGAGGACTAAAAGCGTCTTTCTATTTAACCCAACATTTCTGTTTCTCAAGATTCTGTGCCATATATGTTCGAGGCAATTTTTCCAGTCCTGCGCCTTAGCCTTGCTGTGACTATGACTGTCATAAGAGCAAAACTTGTCTATTTTGGTCAGGGGTAGAGGAGAAGGGGAGGAGAAAGGATTGCATAGATTCAGCAGGATGGAAAACAAGCCCCTTCGCCTCCTAGGAATATTCATTAGAAAAGGGATGCAACAGATTTATCGTCTGGTCTGAAGGGAATAGAGAAATAGTGTTAAATAGATTCCAAAGCTTGTAGACAAAGTCTCCATAACCAGATTCAGGAGTACGTATTGTATCTGAAATGCACTGTGAATCCATAAGCAAGCTGGCTTGTTCTAATCATGAGGCAGCCCACACTTGGGGGGGGGGTTGCAGCGGGGGGAGGAGATGCCAAGAGCAGAGGAGTGTATCAAATGCCTTTCAGATTTGCATCACTGCCACATGCTATTGAAGAGAAGGTGCTAGTTACAAAAGGAGCCCTTTGAAAGAGTGAGTCGGGAGTCACTGCCAAGTGACCTGCTTATTAAGCACAAATCTTGATTTGTTTGCACAAAGTCTGGTCATTGTGCTGCTATTATTATTATTATTACAGTGGTACCTCAGGTTAAGAACTTAATTTGTTCTGGAGGTCCGTTCTTAACCTGAAAACTGTTCTTAACCTGAGGTACCACTTTAGCTAATGGGGCCTCCTGCTGCCACTGTGCCGCCAGAGCACGATTTCTGTTCTCATCCTGAAGCAAAGTTCTTAACCCGAGATACTATTTCTGGATTAGTGGAGTCTGTAACCTGAAGTGTCTGTAACCTGAGGTACCACTGCATTATTATTATTATTAATTATTATTATTATTTTGGAGGGAAGTTATACAACATTGCATTAAGCAATTGTTTTCCCAAACTTTCTGGCGCATTTTTTCGTCGTTGCAGGTTTCCCCAAATTGAATGGCCCAACCTGCATTTGTGGTTAAATCCTGCTCAGAAACAACAGTAGCCTGGAAGCATCCAGACCCTCAAAAAGGACAAGATGGCTGAACTGTACGTACATCAGGGGCACCATTCAAAGGGGGTGGGGAGAACCTGGATTGGCTCACCCCACTGAAGCACCTACAGCTCTGGTTGTTTACGATATTTATTTATTAAATTTCTATGCCACCAATTCATCCAAGGATCACAGGGTGGGTTTAAAGCATAAAAACACAAATACATACTGAGTTACCGGTCTCTGCAGCCACAGAAGGCGCCGTGATTCTCCAGTGGTCCGACTTCACCCCCAGAGGCGGACTCCGTTGTCTCTTGAGACGGATGGATGCCAACATCAACTGATGCAAAATCACTATACCCGGCAGTGCTTTTTTCATACATACACACACACACACACACACACACACACACACACATATATATATATATATATATATATATATATATATATTAGGGGTACAGTGGTACCTTGGGTTAAGAACTTAATTCGTTCCGGAGGTCTGTTCTTAACCTGAAGCTGTTCTTTGCCTGAAGCACCACTTTAGCTAATGGGGCCTCCTGCTGCTGCCATACCGCTGGAGCATGATTTCTGTTCTCGTCCTGAAGTAAAGTTCTTAACCTGAGGTAATATTTCTGGGTTAGCCAAGTCTGTAACCTGAAGCGTCTGTAACCCGAGGTACCACTGTACTCTCATATTGACTCATTTCATAGTTCAAATCAGGGGAAATAAATACAGTAAATGGACAAAAGTACAAAGATTCACAAAATGTTTATGGGTATGCGAACCCCTGTGTCTCCCCTGAAAAAAAGCACTGACACCTAGTTTGGATCAGTTCCACACCCACCCACCCCACGCCCATTCCAATGCTACGACCTTCTTTGACACAGCCCCCACTGTTCTGGCCCTTCCTTGACTATCTGGAATGAGTTTATGGGTGCAAGGCAGGGAGGAGAATGACATCAGCTGCTGTCCACTCACTCACACAATGTGGTATGTCCCTGTCATGGTCTGGTTCATGGGCGATTGAAGTCCCAGCAGGGGACGTCAGGACCGGGGGCAAGATGGCGGGGTGGGAGCAGGAACAGGGGTCCAGAAGCCAGGAGTCAAGAACCCAGGAGTCCGAGGGTCAGAGAGCCGGGAGTCAAGAAGCCAAGGGTCCGAGGATCAAGAAGCAAGAAGTCACGAAGTCAGGGGTCCGAAGATCAAGAAGCAAGGAGTCACGAAGTCAGGGGTCCGAAGATCAAGAAGCAAAGAGTCACAAAGTCAGGGGTCCGAGGATTGAGAAGCAAGGCAGGGAATGTGTTGCTGTGGCAAAGAGCCGAAGGGAAATGCTGACCTTATATCCCTTCCCGGCTCTTGCCACCAGGTGCAGTGAGTTACCAAGTGGACTCACCTGTGTGGCTGCGCCTTGCCTCTCCAGAACAAACTTAGGAAGGCCCCAGTCGTGCGAAGTCCTATTGGTCACAGGGCCTGGCTCCTGCATGCAGTGGCATAGCGTGGGTTGTCAGCACCCGGGGCAAGGCAAGTAATTTGCGCCCCCTAACCCATGGATTTGCGCCCCCTAACCCTAACCCCCAGATGTTGCGCCCGGTGCGGCCGGCCCCCACCTGCACCCCCCCACGATACGCTACTGCCTGCATGCACACCTGACAGTTCCACGGATGACCTTATGGTCTTCAAATAAAAACATCTTGGAGATCCAAGGCCACAGGGAGGTTAGGCTGACCTCAACCAGAGCCTCAACTGGGGGGGGGGAGGGAGGGGGAAAAATGTATGGGAAATTAAAAAATTGGAAGGAGATAATATATGTATGTAAAAATCCCGAACTCGAATAAAATAAAATAATATTTTTTTAAAAAAAACATGTATGTGTAAGGCAAGGTATTTCAATCCCCGCCACGGCGCTCCCTTCCCTATCAAGGCACATGGCAGAAGCTCTGTTGGGAAACTGTCTTCGACGCCGCGTTTACTTTCTTAAATCATTAAAGTGATATTGTATTGCTATGGATTTCCGCCCTGCCCCCTTTAAATGATGCTGACAGCTCTCGACTCCACCAGTGTAATAAAACGGGTGATTTGCAGCATGAGATTCCCCTCCCTTGCTAAAACAAACAAAGGGCAATTGCTAATTTATCACAAATGGGGGTTCGTGGTTTTACTTCAGAAAGGAAGTAAACACCAAGGGACCTCTTCAAGGAACAAAGCAGGTTGGCTTGTGTTTATTTTTCGTAAGGATTCCTGCACATACAGCACATTTGCCTCTTCTTGGAAAGATAACAGGGGGTGCCTGATATTCTTCATTCCTGGAAATTCCCTTACCCTCAGATCCCATTGCAACATACCCTCTGGCCAACACTGGGTCTGAGCACAGAACTGCATTGCATCTTGCAATTTATAAAAGCCCTCTTCCAAGAACTAGCATCTGGGCAAGTTAAATACGTGTGGGCGGTGGGTGCTTCAAGGCAACATGTTTTTGTGAGCTTTCATCCAGATCTGTTTAATGCAGTGGTTCCCAAACTTTTCCGGGTCACCGCCTCCTTAGTTTCAGGAAGCGTATATCCTATAAAAGCATTTTACCCCATAAAAACCATTATTCAGAATAGAGGTTTGCACACCCCACTAAGGAAGGTAATAACACAATAAGATGCATAATTCATTGCACATTCATTGGAAATCCAATTAAAACCAATTAGTTTAATTAATTCAATAAAATTGATGAACTTGATCCAATGATACCAGCTTTTCAATGTCTGATAGCCATTTACACCTCCAGCACCCGCCTGCCACCCACGGGCGTCTTAGCACCGACCCCAGGTAATCCCACCCCCTGGGGGTAGTAACATCTACTTTAGGAATCCCCTTTAAGCAGAGGCCAGCAGAAACATCACCTTGCCAACAAAGGTCCGTATAGTTAAAGCTATGGTTTTCCCAGTAGTGATGTATGGAAGTGAGAGCTGGACCGTAAAGAAGGCTGATGGCCGAAGAATTTATGCTTTTGAATTAAGGTGCTGGAGGAGACTCTTGAGAGTCCCATGGACTGCAAGAAGATCAAACTGATCCATTCTGAAGGAAATCAGCCCTGAGTGCTCACTGGAAGGACAGATCCTGAAGCTGAGGCTCCAATACTTTGGCCACCTCATGAGAAGAGAAGACTCCCTGGAAAAGACCCTGATGTTGGGAAAGATGGAGGGCACAAGGAGAAGGGGACGACAGAGGACGAGATGGTTGGACAGTGTTCTTGAAGCTACCAGCATGAGTTTAACTAAACTGCGGGAGGCAGTGGAAGACAGGAGTGCCTGGCGTGCTCTGGTCCATGGGGTCACAAAGAGTAGGACACGACTAAACGACTAAACAACAACAACAAATGATGTTGCATTAAATGAATACTTTCCCCCCCACATTCCGGTGCATTTCCCCATCCCTTTCCTTATCACAAAAAGTCAAATCTTGAGGGGAAGTGGGGTTGGTGTGCAAGACCTCCCCAGCCACAATAATTATGAGACTTGGATCGGCTGATATGTGAAACTGGGAAAGCCCAGTTGCTCAAGAAGCTCTAATTAGCCTCAGCCATCGCACTGATTTCCCTCTTCCTGCCTGCTTGAGGAAACAACTTTTTCATGACAATGTTTACTATTCAGGCAATTAAATAATTAGCCACCCTTTGGACTAAGGTACTTTAAATAAAATAAAAAGACGACTATGGTGTGAAATTGGGGTGCGGGTGGCGCTGTGGATTAAACCACAGAGTCTAGGGCTTGCTGATCAGAAGGTCGGCGGTTCAAATCCCCTCGACGGGGTGAGCTCCCATTGCTCAGTCCCTGTTCTTGCCAACCCAGCAGTTCGAAAGCATCTCAAAGTGCAAGTAGATAAATAGGTACTGCTCCGGCGGGAAGGTAAATAGCGTTTCCATGCACTGCTCTGGTTCACCAGAAACAGCTTAGTCATACTGGCCCCATGACCCGGAAGCTGTACGCCAGCTCCCTTGGCCAATAAAGCGAGATGAGCGCTGCAACCCCAGAGTCGGTCACGACTGGACCTAATGGTCAGGGGTCCCTTAATGGTGTGAAACAAACATGAAACTGCCAAAGAGACTCACCAGTGACAACCTAATCTAATTTGCTGCTGTGCAGCGGCAAAGCATATGCCCGCGCTGCCCGGGGGGGCGCTCCCAAGGGGGTAGGGGGCAGAAGATGCCCTCCCAGGCACGGGATAGCCGCTCAGGTGCACGGAACGGCGTGCGTGCCCTCCAGCCAGGGGCGGAGCAAGCCACCAATGGTGGACATTTGGCATGCCACCCTCCCGCAACTGCCAAATGTCACCCCCCTCAGTAAAGACACCCGGGGCGATCTGCCCCCACCGCACCCCCTTCCTCCGCTTCTGCTGCTTTTGGATGTTGTAAAGAGAGCTGCAGTTCTGTTCCACATTCCTGAGTTTCAAATTATCCATTAGTGCACCATCATATGTCCGTGCATGTGTTTGTGTGTGTGTGTGTGCGCGCACACACACACACACACACACCACTGGAAGACACAGGAATAATAATAATTATTTATTTATTTATTTATTTATTTATTTATTTACTTACTTACTTACTTACTTACTTACTTACTTACTTACTTATTTATTATACCCCGCCCATCTGGCTGGGTTTCCCCTGCCACTCTGGGCAGCTTCCAACAGAATATTAAAATACAGTGGTCTGTTAAACATTAAAAGCTTCCCTAAACAGGGCTGCCTTCAGATGTCTTCTAAAAGTCAGATAGTTGTTTTTCTTTTGACATCTGGTGGGAGGGTGTTCCACAGGAAAGATCAGGGTCATCTAGTCTAAAATGCAGGAATCCCAGCTAAAGCATCTATGTGGAGCAGCAAACTCTTGAGACCTCTGTTGGTGTGTTTCAAACTATGAACATTCACCTATGCTCATCCCAGATATATGTGTAAGGAAAAAAACCACCCACACATCATAAAATGCCAATAAATCTCCAGGGACCTCATTCCAAAGAAAGCAGGACCTGGGTACACCCTGCTAAGTCAACTAGGGTGCAAGCATGTAACAGCATGTACACTTTTGGATTTATTTTGTGATGGGTCAGGTTAGCACACTTCTTCCGGCCCCCTTAGGTTCTCGAACTCCCTCTTCCCTGCAATGCTGGGATTTCTGCAAAAAACCCAGCTGCTGTCAAATTAAGATGTTCCTAACACCTCTTTTAATGGGATCTGTTCGTCCTGTTCCTCATCCAGCTCCCTTTGTGTGTCTTGCAGGCAATCCTTAACCTGCAGGTTAACTCTATTACTAAGAACTTTGCTTCCCGAACCCATTGGTTATTTGCCCTTGAGGCAATCACAATTAAATCAGGCAAGTATTAACCGCAATTATCTGCCTGCTCCCTCCTTCGCCCTCCCCATCAACCCCCCCACCCCACCCCAAAGTTGCCCATCTGGGGCTCCAAGATTACGTTGAAAGTGATGGATTGAGTTATAGTCAACTGCACACCCTACCGCTGGTGTGATATTGTTACAGTGAATTCATCATCCTGACACATTCATAATACTTAAGCACACCACTGTGCTTATTGCATTCAGCTCTGCTGGATTACTGGTTAAATTATAAAGCTTCATAGCACACGCCACCCAGAAAAAGATCGCGATAACCTTAGACAGCATTAACAAGCGTGCCTCCCCTCGCAGCTATGAAAATGTGTCAGCGGCTGAGGGCTGCTTTACATACATTTTTTCCTAAATGGTGATCACTTCTGCATAAGGAAACTGCACATTGTGTTGTGTTAAGTTTAGGGTACGTATAGACAGTAGGGATCCACAGCCAATCATATCTGAGACTGAACATTCACAGCATACATGCAGTTCAGGGATATTTAAAAAATAATAATTGTGTGTCCTTATTTCTCAATTTGATCCTTTTACATAGGTTTGGATGTTTTGTGGTATTTTATGCATTGTGACTTGCCGTTATTTTTACTGATTATAGTTTAGGAATTGTTTGTTGTAATTGTTAAGTTTAATTGTTTCCATTGTTTAATTACTATTTTTCTGATATTTAATTTTACAGTTTACTATTAGATTTTAATGGATTGTCGAATAATGCTTTATTTGATATGTTGCTTATTTTAAATTTATTATGACTTTTTTGTATTGGATCAGATTATTAAGTGTGTGATCCGGGTGACGCTGGGGCCTAAACCACTGAGCCTTGGGCTTGCCAATCAAAAGCTCGGCGGTTTGAATCCCCGCGATGGGGTGAGCTCCTGTTTCTCTGTCCCAGCTCCTGCCCACCTAGCAGTTTGAAAGCTGACCAGTGCAAGTAGATAAATAGGTACCGCTCCAGCGGGAAGGTAAATGGCATTTCCATGTGCTGTTCTGGTGTCAGTGAATGGTGTAGTGGTTAAGAGCGGTAGACTCGTAATCTGGGAACCGGGTTCGCATCTCCGCTCCTCCACATGCAGCTGCTGGGTGACCTTGGGCTAGTCTCCCAGCCCCACTCACCTCACAGAGTGTTTGTTGTGGGGGAGGGAAGGGAAAGGAGAATGTTAGCTGCTTTGAGAGTCCTTCGGGTAGTGATAAAGCGGGATATCAAATCCAAACTCTTCTTCTTTTTCTTCCGTTGCACCAGAAGCGGCTTAGCCATGCTGGCCACATGACCCAGAAAAACTGCCTGCAGAGCGGACAAACGCCGGCTCCCTTGGCCTGTAAAGCGAGATGAGCACCGTAACCCCAGAGTCATTCACAACTGGACTTAACTGTCAGGGGTCCCTTTACCTTTACCTTTGCTGACTATTTTGTTGTTTCTTCAGCTTGTAAATGCCTTGTGTTTAGTAATACAAAAAGGCAGAATGCAAATTAAAAGTGAAATGAAATGAAAAGCATTTAAAGTTCTATCAGTCATGCCTTCCCCCAAAGAATTATGGGAGCTACAGTTTGTTAAGGGTGTTCAGTGATATTAAAAGGTAAAGGTAAAGGGACCCCTGACCATTAGGTCCAGTCGTGGCCGACTCTGGGGTTGCGGCGCTCATCTTGCTTTATTGGCCGAGGGAGCCGGCGTACAGCTTCCGGGTCATGTGGCCAACATGACTAAGCCACTTCTGGTAAACCAGAGCAGTGCACGGAAACGCCGTTTACCTTCCCGCCAGAGTGGTACCTATTTATCTACTTGCACTTTGAGGTGCTTTCCTAGGTTGGGAGGAGTTCAGTGATATTAGGAGACCCCTATTCTGCTCCCAGAGCAACCAGTCCTTGAGACAGCTATTCCAAATGGGTGCCACAAATAAGGTACTGCTTTTTGCTCATGTTGTGGTGTCTACACAGTGGATAATTTGTTTTTACTGCATGGAAGTGTAAATAGGGTAGACTTTGGGGTTCCTTTTCTGGTACATTATGCATGAGGTCAGAAAAAACATGGACTATGTTGCCATTTTTGGGACATTTTGAGTTTAGAAAAGTGTTTACATCTCTTGACCAATAATAAATAAGGGGCAAACCAAGTGTGATTTTAAATGCATAAACTGGGATTGCATGAATCTTTTAAAAATCTAAGGGGTGGCGACGATCAGGATTAGGACCATAATCCGATCCTTTCCCCCCATATTATGGTCCCAAAGTAAATTCGCCACCAGATGCTATTTAGGTCAGGAGGGTGAATTTCATCAGAGATGACAGGCTTGATGGCCACCATCTTGATAGTTCCCTCATCCCACACCTATGTTCCCCATGGCTGCCCAATCCCATTTTTAAGAGAGACACTCAATTTCAAGTTAAACATCACCTGTAGTTTGATGCTCAGTTAGGACTGCATTTGTTAATGATAAGCCTGTGTTTGTTTTGTTTTGTTTTGTTTTGTTTTGTTTTGTTTTGTTTTGTTTTGTTTTGTTTTGTTTTGTTTTGTTTTGTTTTGTTTTGTTTGTTTGTTTGTTTATGGTCTCTGGGGATCTTCACATGTGTAGATTGGTTTTTTTCTAAAGTACAAATCTAAAATCCAAGAAGGAAAGGGGAAAATCTGAGATTCTGGGAGCAGGACATTGAAATAAATGATTACTTATTCTGGTAGTGCAATTCAGAGGACTTTTCCCCCCTCCCCAATTTTCTCCTGTATTGATTGATAACCTTAATCCAATTTACTTGTTGCATTTTTAATTTTAAAGCCATCATTATTGTCATATTTCATTTGGCAACTCATTCAGGCTCCCTTTCTTGAAAAATACCAATACAACTAAGAAAGGAGCTGTTCATCTAATATAATAATCACATTCGCTGTAGCCTTAGAACTGTAGTCACTTGAGAGAGTGAAAAGTGCAATCAATAAGATTAGCAGCAGCTTAGAAAGGTCAAGGCATATCAATATTTGCATTTAATTGACCAAACTCCTCTAGGGTGAAAAGGGGAAGATAGAGAGAAAATATACAGCCCTTTCTTCCAAAGCGCAGGTAGGTTCCTGGGATAAAGTCAATATAGATGAGTCAGCATTTCTACCTCAGCCCTACCAACTGCATCGTACCTCAGAAGTGCAATTGTTTTGCCCTTGGACTTGCTGAAGTTCTGCTTTCGGCTTCAGCTTTTGTCATGTGTGTGCGCTAGACAAAGCAGTCAAGGAACATATGGCACTACTGAGCCACACAAATCACAAACAGCGACATTTAACTTATTCTGCCTTTTCCTCCTCGGCTGCTACAGATTCAACTCGCCTTTGGATCAATCTTTCTTAACAAGCAAATCTCAGGGTCTGGGATGCTGCCAGACTGGCAACCCTACTTGGCTATCAAGGGTGCCATCTTGAATAAAATATGGTGGGTGTGGCGCAGCTAAGCCCCACCCTGCTTAATAGTGCCACTATATTCTGCTCTGGGCAGACCTCACCTGGAGTACTGTGTCCAGTTCTGGGCACCACAGTTCAAGAAGGACACTGACAAACTGGAACGTGTCCAGAGGAGGGCAACCAAAATGGTCAAAGGCCTGGAAATGATGCCTTATGAGGAATTGCTAAGGGAGCTGGGCATGTTTAGCCTGGAGAAGAGGAGGTTAAGGGGGGATATGATAGCCATGTTCAAATATATAAAAGGATGTCACATAGAGGAGGGAGAAAGGTTGTTTTCTGCTGCTCCAGAGAAGCAGACATGGAGCAATGGTTCCAAACTACAAGAAAGAAGATTCCACCTAAACATTAGGAAGAACTTCCTGACAGTAAGAGCCGTTCAACAGTGGAATTTGCTGCCAATGAGTGTGGTGGAGTCTCCTTCTTTGGAGGTCTTTAGGCAGAGGCTTGACAACCATATGTCGGGAGTGCTCTGATGGTGTTTCCTGCTTGGCAGGGGGTTGGACTCGATGGCCCTTCTGGTCTCTTCCAACTCTATGATTCTATGATTCTATGATCACATGAGAATGGTGCACACACATCATTTGAATGGCAATGCCCATCAGCTTTGGGGGAGGCCCACACACTCAAATATTTTATTGAGGGGGCTGGAGCCCCATCAGCCCCCAGAGTTGGCTCCTATGTTGGCTATTTACATAAGTTGTTGTTGTTGTTTAGTCATTTAGTCGTGTCCTATTCTTCGTGACCCCATGGACCAGAGCACGCCAGGCACTCCTGTCTTCCACTGCCTCCCGCAGCTTGGTCAAACGCATGCTGGTAGCTTCAAGAACACTGCCCAACCATCTCGTCTTCTGTCATCCCCTTCTCCTTGTGCCCTCCATCTTTCCCAATATCAGGGTCTTTTCCAGGGAGTCTTCTCTTCTCTCAAGGTGGTCAAAGTATTGGAGCCTCAGCTTCAGGATCTGTCCTTCCAATGAGCACTCAGGGCTGATTTCCTTCAGAATTGATAGGTTTGATCTTCTTGCAGTCCATGGGTTTTTAACCTGAGGTACTATTGCTGGGTTAGCAGAGTCTGTAACCTGAAGCATATGTAACCTGAAGTGTCTGTAAGCCAAGGTACCACTGTATTTCAATAGGAAGAGGAGGCCTTTAGCTTTCCAGACTCTTCTTTAGTCTCAGACTATTCTTGCTTTCAGAGTTACTTTATGCTCTGACTCCTCTGTCCGCCACATCTGAGTGCCAGCAGCAAGGAATCCAGACATTCCCTGGAGCCTCAGTCCTGCTCTTTAACCCATTCCAGTTCCTCACTTTCATGAACGTGAATAATAAAACTTAGAAAGAACCAAGATCCGCTCATAGGACGTAATAATCGTTTTATGCAGAGCCAAAGGTCGGTTTCGTCCTTCACTGGAAGCGCATCCCCGCCGAAATAAAAATAAATAAATCAACCTACGGTGGGTCTCCACAATACTAGACTAATGAGATATTCATTACAAAACAAATCACTATGTAATAATGCATGAAACGCTAATGAGAACAATATTAGGCATGACAACTCGCACAATATTTGACAGGCAGTGGAATTAAGAGTTATATGCAAGTTCTCAAATGGTTAAATTGTGTGTGTGTGTGTGTGTACGCAGGGGTGCGTGTTGAGCCTGCTTTTATATACGCTCTATACAGCGGACTGTGCCCCCAAATACCCCAGTAATAAGATCATTAAGTTTGCAGATGATACAATGGTGGTTGGTTTAATAACAGCTGGAGAGGGGGAGGTGGCCTATAGGAAGGAAATTGAGCAGTTGGGGGAGTGGTGCAGGAAAAACAACTTACTCCTTAACTTAAAGAAAACAAAATAGATTATTATGGACTTTAGGAAATGTAAATTGAATATTCAGTCACTCTTTATTGAGGGGAAGTGTGTGGAACAGGTCTCAGTGTTTCGATTTCTGGGAATGGGGTTGAGAGATGACCTAACCTGGGGAGAAAACAGTAAAGACCTGATGAAGAGAGCACAGCGGAGGTTATATTTTCTGAGAATCCTCCGGAAAAATAATATCTCAAAGGACCTGTTGGTGGCATTTTACCATTGTACTGTTGAGAGTGTATTAACTTATGGTCTGTGTGTGTGGTTTGGGAGCTGCATGGTCAGGGGAAAAACAATGCTGTTCAGGATTGTAAAGACTGCGGAGAGAATAATTGGGTGCACTCTTCCCAGCTTGGATCAAATCTATACTTCCAGGTGCCATAAGAAAGCTGCAGAGATAGCGCAGGATAGTGCACACCCCGGAAATGATCTCTTTCAGCTTCTGCCTTCTGGAAGAAGGTACGGGGTTATAAAGACTAGGACTAGCCGCCTGAGAAACAGTTTCTATCCAAATGCGATTTTGGTTTTAAACGCAGTGTAAGGAGTCTCTATGGGAGTATATTGTATTTAATTATGGGGTATCAGAGTTTTTAGGGGCTAACCAGGCTGGGATTGAATGTTTGATGTAGATTTTTTTCAATTTTGTTGTTCTGTATGGGACAATGACAATAAAGATTATCGTATCGTATCGTATCGTATCGTATTGTAAACTGTGGTGTCTCTAGGTAGGGCAGGGGAAAAGTTCTGCCTCAAACCCTGGAGAGCTATCAGTCAGGCCCCATCTGCAGTAAACACTTAAAGCTTTATCATGGCACTTTAAACAGTCATGGCTTCCCCCTAAGGATTCTGGGAAGTGTAGTTCGTTAAGGGCGCTGTAGGATACAATTCCCAGAGAAAAGAGGGATTGGCTGTCAAATCACGCTGAATTACGTATAACTGCCCTGATGCCACCATGAGCACAAATAATAGCCAATAAAAAGGACATCTGGGAGGGAGGCAAAAAAGCACCCCCAAAATCAGCGGAATTAATTTGAATGCTGGCCTTTTGATCAATTGGAACCCCACTTGCTAAACCAGCATATGAAATAGAGGCTAGAATTGAGCTCCTCTGGCACAAATCCTCAGTTTTGCTTCTCTACTCTTCTTTACACACCCACAGTTCGCGTATATTTCCTCCCATCAGGAGTACAGGCTCCGGTTTTTAATAATAACACCAAATATATAACCCTATAACCAGTGCTTTTTTTCTAGAAAATTAGGTGCTGGGAGATGGGACCCTGAGGTTTGTCCATGTCATTGTGATATAGGTGTGGCTGTGTGAGAGAAAGAATCTAAAAATAAATGTCTTCTTGTGATAACTGGATAAATTAGCACCTTGCAGTTTCATTATGCTCCGTTCCTTTGGCAGCTGAAATTAATTCCGGATTACCTGGGGAGGTGTTATTGTTTATGCAGTCTGGGAAGGTTTGAAAACTCACTCAAATTGCCGAAGCCTCCCATTTCTTAGGCATATCACACACCATTCTTTAATGGAAGGCACTCTGCAAAGGGCTAGTTATTGGCAGCATATATTATGCCCTGGCAGGATAACCTGGATGTCAGAAGGAGGATGCTCTCGAATTAGAGACGGGAAAGAAATTTGATTCTATCCTTCACAATTTGCACTTCTCTGAATTTTGCAATGCTGTTCCCCAGCCAAGAGATTTGCACAAAAGTACACCTGCTGGGGTGAAATGTGTGCATAAAAATGCATGTGAGAGTGGAAATAACACTAAAAATGTGTTGCATTAGGGGAAATCACTTGAAAAGATATGCACGCCCGGCATACAAAAATGTGTATCTTAGGAAAAATCAACAATAGAATGCTGATGAATTTTTGTGAGGACTTTTGTTTTTTTTATTTTTTTTTTTAAATAATATTTATTCGAAGTTTAAGAATTACAAAGAGAAACAAAAAAGAAAAATACAAAATACAAGAAAAATATAACAACAACAAAAAAGAAAATATACTCACTAAAAAAACGAAGAAAAAAAAACAGATTAAACCTTTGCATCACTTTCTTCCTTTACTTATTTCCTTGACCTCCTCGCACCTCCCATTTTTGTATTCTAGTTCAAATCGTTATTTCTGCAAATTCTTCCAACCTTATTTTCATTAAATAATTTAATTTATTTCAAAAACTACTTTTACTTTATCCAATCTTAACTCTCATCCAAACCTATATATCAATACTTATTCTTAAGACATTTCTCTAAGGTTGAAAAAGATTCCCTTCCACGAATTTCCCAACTCTCATACAAAACAGAACAAAAAAGCAAGTTATATTATATACCCTTTGAGTTCCCAATTTCCATTCCACGCATACCCCCTTCCCGGTTTCAGTCCCCAACCTAAGTCCATCAATCTCAAGAAGCCCTCAGCCCGGAGATCTTACATCAGAGGCTCTCAAGTCTCTCTCATGTACCCTCTGCCAGTCTTTTTGATAGTCCTTAGTACTGAAAACCAAATCTCGGGGAAGGCTTTAAACATATGCACACACTGCAAACAGATGGGGAAATATGGGGAACTAAGTGGAAGACTAGAAAAATGAGAAACTGAGAGAAACTGAAAAAGATAGTTTCACCCAACCCAACCTAGAATACAACTCTTGGTTGCGCATGTTGACTTGGTGCTGTAGACAGAGCAGTGGGGATGAAACTGAGGTGAGCGCTCCTTAGATTAACTAGGAAATGGAAGACGAGAAGGGTTAGAGGAGTATCAAACCAGAAAATATTTGGAGAATGGAGAATATTTAAGAATTATATAAGATCATATTATACCAATCATACCATATTAGCAGAACTTGAGTGATACTTGTAAACACAACAAATACTGTTTGTGGAGTAGACGGGAACAATATTAAAGAATATAAAACTGTGCGGGGGAAACTACGACAATATAAACAGTACAATGAGAATGATTGGAAGACTCATTTTGTCAGAAGTCTTTTTTATTTAAGTGTTTAATTAAATATTAATTAGGAAGATTGAGGGGTTTTTTTGTACGTAAATCTGCTTTTTCTTCTTTCTTTTTTCTGTATTTTCTTCTTTTCTTTTTTCTTAATTTCTTTTTCTTTAATTTCCTTTTTGTCGTATGAGATTGTAAATTCTTTGTATAAGTGTGTAATTTAAATTAATAGAGATTATTATTTAAAAAAGGAAATGGAAATGACAGGAAAAACTGTATCTTACTATATACATAAAAACGTAAGGCTGTCATCACACAGCCCCCATTGGAGGATCTGTAGTGTTACATCATGATCCTGGATTTGCATGAAGTCATAGTGTGGGAGAGGAGCAAAAGGGAAGGCAGATTTTAAAATGGCATTTTTAAACCACAGCAGAGGTGTGAATAAAACAGGGGGGGACATAGAAGAGCTATGAGCATTGGAGGGGGCTTAAAGGAGCTGAGAGGGTCAGGGTTGAATGAAGGGTTAAAAGGAGGGAGTGGGGATTTGGCAGGAGTTAGGCAGAGTTGGCAAGCAGTTCAAGAAAGGATGGTAGCCCCCTAGTAATATAACAATAATATAATTATGTAAAATTCTACCACAGCAGACAGGAAGACGCATAGCATAGTTTTGTTTTCTTTTTAAAAATATTTTTTATTGAATTTTACATTTTTATCATAACAACAACATATCATAGAACATGAAATAATACAATTCCCAAATTTCCCCCTTCCCTCAACTTCCTCTTCTGGTTTTCAACATATTAACTTGCTTTATATCTTGATCTTAAATTCTTTACATTTAATTTTGTTATATTCTTACCATTCTTACATCATCTTTATAATTTCTATGTTGTTTTGTTAAGTGTAAGTGTTTACTCAAACCCTACTTGTGGGTCCATTTCTTTACATTGTTTCTGTAGATATGACAGAAATGGTTCCCAATCTTTTTTGAAGTCTCTATTGTCTCTGTATCTAAGTCTTTCTGTTAGCTTCGTCATTTCAGCATATTCCATCAGTTTTTCTTGCCATTCTGCAGCTTTCTTATGGCACCCGGAAGCATAGATTTGATTCAAGCTGGGAAGAGTGCACCCAATTTTTCTCTCTGCAGTCTTTACAACCCTGGACAGCATTGTTTTTTCCCTGACCATGCAGCTCCCAAACCACACAGAGAGACCATAAGTTAATACACTCTCAACAGTACAATGGTAAAATGCCATCAACAGGTCCTTGGAGAGATTGTTTTTCCAGAGGATTCTCAGAAAATATAACCTCTGCTGTGCTCTCTTCATCAGGTCTTTACTGTTTACTGTTTGATCTTAGGTTTGAGCTACAGTCCTTTCTAAAGCAGTTTGACTCCATGATAAAGATTACTGCACCATCATCTTTGCAGTTATAGAGCAAATTTTGGCCAAATTTTTAAGCTATTTCGCCAAAATGTTAGCACATGTCAAAGCCACAGTCACACCCCACACACTTTCTTTTCCTTACTGTTGTGACGGCATGCAATTCACCACCGAATTATAATCCGTATTTGGTACAGCCATCTACAATGCCTTTGGAGGCTAGTAGTGCCATCGGAGGCCAGAGAACCACCAGCTGCTCATCCCAAAAACTGAAATAATGTAAATGTCACCAAATGGAAACAGGAAACTAACCATGTGAAAACTGGCCATCACTAAAGAATCAGAGGGTCGATTGGAAAAGATGCAAAGGCTAGTTTAGCTTTTTGAATTTTGGGTACTGCTACAGAGAAGAAACCCAGAAGACAAGGATTGCAAAAGTGAGTTTTTAAAAGGAACATTCAGGAAAAAAGGGAAATTCACAAATAAATCTAGGTGCTGTTTCAGCTGAAATGGTAACTCCACATAAAAGTGGAGTTTGCATAAAAGCAAAATCTTTACTGAAAGCAAATGCTGCCACCTGCTGGACAATGGTGAAATAGGCATGTGAAGGTCCAGAATTTTATTAAACGGGTTGCTTGTGACAAATCTAGAAAGCATCTTAAGAACCATTATATTCCAGGCAAAGTGTTCATGGACAAGGCTTAATTATCTTCTGGCTTTGGGGGCATATCTGGTCCTGTTTAGATGGATGTCTTAATGCAAATCAGCTCTCTGGCTACTGCTAGCCCAACAATCACACATGCATAATTTTAATTATTACTATTTTGAGGTTAATGTTTCTTTCCAAACAAGCCCCAAGCAGAAGCTGAGTCTTGTTCTTAGCCTACCACACATGGTTTGTTTGAAGAAAAGCAAGCCATGCCTTCCCCTTTATGGCACAAGTGAGGAGCAGGATACGAGCAAAGCATTTGCACTCATTAAAACACACCTTATTTTAAACAATAGTTTAACATTGCATGCAAACCAGGCCATGGAGGATAAGCTTTTAATGAACAGCCCAGAACCAAACAAACAGAGGCACAAGGTAACAGTGAGAAACTGCACCAAAACATTCAGAGAACAAACTTTGGGGGTGCTCCTAAACATTGGCTTCAATAGAAATAAGTATTGTTCTGCATGATATTATCATGAAGAGTTAATTCTTGGGGACTTTAAGAATGAACACTTACACAAGAAGTGAAGTACAGACTCGGTTGGCATCGATCTGTCTCAGGAGACAATGGAGAAGTGTATCTTTGGGGCTGAAGTCAAATTGTTGGAGGGTTGCAGCGCCTGCTGTGGCTGTAGAAACCGATGTGGGAGAGGTAGGTTATGTTGCCCGCCCTGTGGAACCCCCTTCCATCAGATGTCAAGGAAATAAACAACTATCTGACTTTTAGATGACATCTGAAGGCATCCCTGTTTAGGGAAGTTTTTAATGTTTGATGTTTTATCGTGTTTTTAATATTCTGTTGGGAGCTGCCCAGAGTGGCTGGGGAAACCCAGCCAGATAGGCACAATATAAATAAGTTGTTGTTGTTGTTGTTGTTGCAGCTGGGGCAGGTGAAGGTGTCCATTTGTGCTGCCTCAGATACACCAGAACGGCGTTCCTTCTCTCTGTGGATTAAAGGGGAAAGAAATACAGTGGTACCTCAGGTTAAGTACTTAATTCGTTCTGGAGGTCCATTCTTAACCTGAAACTGTTCTTAACCTGAAGCACCACTTTAGCTAATGGGGCCTCCTGCTGCAGTCGTGCTGCCGGAGCATGATTTCTGTTCTCATCCTGAAGCAAAATTCTTAACCTGAAGCACAATTTCTGGGTTTGCGGAGTCTGTAACCTGAAGCGCCTGTAACCTGAAGCGTATGTAACCTGAGGTACCACTGTATACATAAAATTTACAGGTACTAATTTTTGGATCCAGATGAAAATTTAGAAACAATCAAAACAATAATTTCAAATACAGTGGTACCTTGGGTTACAAACGCTTCAGGTTACAGACTCCGCTAACCCAGAAATAGTACCTCGGGTTAAGAACTTTGCTTCAGGGTGAGAACAGAAATGGCGCGGCAGCAGCTGGAGGCCCCATTAGCTAAAGTGGTACCTCAGGTTAAGAACAGTTTCAGGTTAAGAACAGACCTCCAGAACGAATTAAGTTCTTAACCTGAGGTACCACTGTAGAAATAGAAGACATCCCAGCAGAGAGGGGAGGGTGGTGACAAAGGTGCTTTTGCTGTCTGCTGCCCAGGTGCTCATTGATTGGACAAAAAGTCCTGAATTTCAGGGGGTTGGACTAGATGACCCTCGGGTCCCTTCCAAGGCTGTGATTCTGATTCTATGGTTTCACAACTTCCAAGGCCACTCATGTTCTCCAGACTTGGACTGGACAGCCCTCCAAAGAGAGATTTTTTTCAAATGGGGGCTGCGCCGCTGACAGCCCATCAAACAGAGGACCATTTTCTGCAAAGCAGGACAAGTTGCCTGCCCACCCCCCTAAATTCGAATTCATATACCCCCCCCTTTTTGTATTGGGTCTATTACATTGTCAGCCTGCAGGCAAAGACTGCCTTGGCTTTTAATTAATCTCTTTACGGTGCTTAGGGGGAAGAAATAGCTGCTTTATAAGCGAGTGACAACAAAAATACTAATAGATGCTCAGGGTCCTTTTGGGATGTTGGTGAAAAGCTTCTTGTGATTGACAGGAGGATTCTGAGGCAGTTAAGAGACAGTTAGGAGAGGCAGTTAGAGGATGGGGAGTTAAGATTAGGGTGAGAGAGAAAAGGACACTGGAAGAGAGTCTTCTCAGTTTATAGTCAGGAAATGTATATTGTTTGTTGTTATCATTAGCATGCCATGGGGATTGTTGTTTAATAAGATAATGTACAGTTAAATAATATCCACAAGATTTTACCTTAATCGGATTTGCCTCTTTCACATGTGATTACTGAACCCCTTTAATTTTCCAGTGATTTCCTAGTACCAGGGAATATATTCCTCTTTACCCTGTCCCTCCTTTATTTCGTCCTTCCTCAGTTTATCCGCTGTACTGGGGGCACTGCTATTCTTTCCCTCCGTAACTTTATTTAAGCACTTGTTGGTTTTGTATCCTGGTCCACAGACTTCCCAACAGAACTTTAATCAGAGTCATGTTGACTTGTGCGGACTTATTTCAGCGGCGTCTTTACAGGTTGCCAAATTCAAAAATGGGAAGGGAGGGATTATCACCCGTATTACTTTTTTAAAACGCTGAAAGCTACCACCGTAAAATGTACTGTAAGGTTTTGCATTTCCTAACCACAGAAAGGTCGTGACACCATCGTAAGTCAAGTGCCTACAATAAATAATGTTGTTTTCTGAACTATACAAACCCATACTGCTTTCTAAACCTATACATGCGCAAACAATCCCAAAGTCTCTGGGTTCATCCACTCAGTTTCTAATCCTTATGGGCCCTTTTTCCTCCAAAACACCACAACTTCCCGCATCCCAGGCACATAAACACACACTCTCTTCTCCCTTTCCTGCCCCACAATCATCTACGATCTGAGGTAAAGCTGTGCCACCCGCAATCCCATTTCTCCCCTTCCTGTGCCCTCAGTAGAGCTGGAAATCATGAGCTTTGACCTTTTTCTTTATTTTAATACATTTATATCCGACCTTTTCTGCAAGGATCTCAAGGCGGCATACACATTTCCCCATTTTAGCCTCTCTTGACAACACTGTGAGGTAGGTTAGGATAAAATATAGTAGGCTTCGTGGGGTTTTGAACCCAGGTCCTAGTCCGAAACTCTGACCACTACAACCACACTGGCTCTTAAACCCAGTAGAAGTACAAACTGGAGAATTGTTTGTGTCCTCCCTTGCTGGAGTTTTATGCCCAATAAGAGAGAGAATTATTTGAAGTATTCCTTTTAAACTCTGTATAATCCAGAGGGATCCAGAAACCAGAGATATTAGATCTTTGATTTTAAATGAGATAAACACCTCATAAGGATTTTCCTTTTTTTTTTTTTATCGGTCTGTGAGTGCTGCATTCAATTAGAAATGTTAGGCTTGAAAGTTGTTAAAACAGATTAAGAGCAAGCAGACAGCTTCCTCATATAAAATTGATATCATCTTCCCAAAGTGCTGGGGTTCCCCCCCCCAATAGGGCACATGAGGCACAATGCTATCAAAATCAAACACTTAATTCTCTTCCAATTTCAGAGAGAGGGAAGCATTTGCTGAAATGCACCACTGAAAACAATGGCATTTCAATGTGCTTCTTAACTGTGGCTGAATGGTGCCCATTGCATTTTTCAGAATAATAACAATTTATTATTTATATGCCACCCATCTGACTGGGTTACCCCAACCACTCTGGGTGGCTTCCAACAAATTAAAATGCAATACAGCAGCAAACATTTAAAAAGGAAAGCATCATAGCCAGACACTGGAGAGGCCTGTCAGGAGTAAACATGGACCATTGGTATCAAATAGTATGGGGAAACAGCCTTACTAGAAAAACTAAAACTGACATAGGGACAAATAGAAGAAGATGCCTTCACCCCAGTATGGCTCCCCTTTATCACATACACAACCCAACAAGAATCGGGCAACAGCATATGAATCAATATGGCCAGCGTGACCCAAAAATCCACACTCGCACACATAAACACATCTCACTACAGCCAGCCAAAGACAACCAACCACCCCTGGGCCACCCCCAACCTCTCTCCCCACCAAGGAAATGTTGTTGTTGTTTAGTCATTTAGTCATGTCCGACTCTTTGTGACCCCATGGACCAGAGCACGCCAGGCACTCCTGTCTTCCACTGCCTCCCGCAATTTAGTCAAACTCATGCTGGAAGCTTCAAGAACACCATCGAACCATCTCGTCCTCTGTCGTCCCCTTCTCCTTGTGCCCTCCATCTTTCCCAACATCAGGGTCTTTTCCAGGGAGTCTTCTCTTCTCATGAGGTGGCCAAAATATTGGAGTCTCAGCTTCAGGATCTGTCCTTCCAATGAGCACTCAGGGCTGATCTCCTTAAGAATGGATAGGTTCGATCTTCTTGCAGTCCATGGGACTCTCAAGAGTCTCCTCCAGCACCATAATTCAAAAGCATCAATTCTTTGGCGATCAGCCTTCTTGATGGTCCAGCTCTCACTTCCATACATCACTTCCAAGGAAATATAACAAGCAAATAGAAAGGGAATCCACACAAGTAACCCTGACACAAAACCCCACACATACACTTAGTAGAATAATATTGCATGCAACACTAATGTCTCACAACCGATGAAACTGATCAGTAGAAAACACAACTTGAAAAAAGAGACAATGCACACATTTTTGTAAACTAAGAAATCTTTAATAAAAATTATTTTTTAAAAAACATTTTAAAAAGAAAGGGGGAGTGTCTCTGATGTTCAAGAGCAGGCTACGGTACAAAGGTTTAGTTGGGAAATTATTTGTGTCACTGTATTAAAATATACACCCCACTGTGGCGCTGTGGTCTAAACCACAGAGCCTAGGGCTTGCCAATCGGAAGGTCAGCGGTTCGAATCCCCGCGACGGGGGGAGCTCCTGTTGCTCGGTCCCTGCTCCTGCCAACCTAGCAGTTCGGAAGCACGTCAAAGTGCAAGTAGATAAATAGGTACCACTCTGGTGGGAAGTTAAACAGCGTTTCCGTGTGCTGCTCTGGTTCGCCAGAAGCAGCTTAGTCATGCTGGGCACATAACCCGGAAGCTGTATGCCGGCTCCCTCGGCCAATAAAACGAGATGAGCGCCGCAACCCCAGAGTCGGTCACAACTGGACCTAATGGTCAGGGGTCCCTTTACCTTTACCTTTTCTCTTCCTCTCTGGAATCCCCAAAGTGGGTCATAGTCTAAATAAAACTACAAGTCCCATATAGTTCCATGTGGGATGACTTTTGGAAGGGCCATAAAGAAGAATAACAATTTCAAGATCTGCATGAAGGCAATATTAGGCCAGCCCAAATGTCACAATGTATCTGTGAAATCTTTCAATTTTTCTCCAGAAATTTCTCCATCAGACTAGATCAGTCTTGTCTAACCTAGTTTCACCCCACCCCACCCCACCCCACTGCGGTCTTGGACCCCAACTTACATCAAAGCCGGTCAAGGAGTGATCATCCAAAATATCTGGAAGTCACAAGGTTAGGGAAGGCTAGACTCTACAGTGTCTTTCCTCCAGATCTGGCTGCTTTGTTTACCATCTCCTGTTGAAGAGTTCTGGATTAGAGCAAAAAGCTTGCACACAATTCTGTGTCATTTCGGTTGGTCTAATAAGGGTATTGCCCCAGGATAGATTTTGGCATTTTCCTCCTGGGCCAAGACTTCAACTTTTGTTTCTCATGTGCCTTAAAAGAAAAATGAGGATGATGTAAATTTTAGGTAGTGATCTAGCATTTGGTGTGTGCCTATATATGTGTGAACCAATTGTGTAAGTTTGGGGTGTGGCTCCAGAGCCCCAGGAGGTGTGGGAAGGACTGGGAGTTCGTCCCAAGTCTAGATATGGGTAACGCTGAGGCTATTATGTATAAATTAGAGTATTTTGCATTTGCACATAGATTCATAGAATTGTAGAGTTGGAAGGGACCCTGAGGATAATCTGGTTCAACCCATTTTAAAACAAAATCTGTGAAATGGTCTTTAATCTATGCTTGGGGTAGTAAAGTGTTGCAAAACCGTCTTAAAATAATGCTGAATGCTGAAGTGAGCTCCAATAATCTACCAGCAGATGAAACGGGTACAGGGTTTTTTCATAAACAGTATCGGTCAATTCCAATCATGGGGTGCCTATCCAGACCTGTAACTTCTGCTACCTGCTCTCACTCACTAAACCACCTCTCAGATATTTACTTGTCTACCTAGCTCCTAACTGTTCCTGACTCAACTTATTTCACTCCCCTAACTCAACCTACCCACAGACTCTATCCCAATTCACTCCCACTCCAACCAACCACCCAACTCCCAATGAACTCTCCCCTTCGCCTGCCCCAGAGCTGGTTTTATAGTCCCTCTTGCTCCACCCCCTGGGTTCTGATTGGGTAACCTGTTTAACTATTTCACCTCCAGCACTCTCATATGTTAACGTGACATCAAGCCATTTATTTTAAGGCTTGCTAGGCACACCCAGGAGTAGTACATTCAGTCCTGTGGGCCCAATTTTGTGGAACTCCCAACTGAGATGACACAGGCCCCCTCCCTCTGGCACCTACTTGAAGACTTTTAAAGTCATTTCCAATTTTATAGTTAGTTTTCAACTGGTTTATCTCCATTGCGTGTGTGTGTATAATTTTTATTTATTTTCCATTTAATATTATACATTCACATCATCATTATTCACAATACCGCTCTGGCTCTTTAGAGCCTTTCGACTTCCTTCCCTCCCGCCTCATGGCTTTTGAAATTGACCTTTATATCATTGCAAGTTATACGTTTTCCCATTCTAATTACACTCATTACAAAATGGCTCAAAATTTAAATAAATATAGAAAGACAGATAATTTCTCATTACAAGTCTTCAGGCAACCCTGCTAGTGATGTTAATTGTTTACAGTCTCTCAGATATCATATAAATTTACTCCAATCCTTTTGGAATACTTGATGGTGCTGCTTTCGGATTTTTCCTGTCAGCTTCGCCAGTTCTGCAAATTCCATCATCTTCATCTGCCACTCTTCTTTTGTTGGTTCCATTGCATTTGTTGAGAGCATTGTAATTCTGTGATATATCAATTTATGAAGTGAATGCATAAAAGCAGTACACCTTTAATCGAGTGCAGGAGTCCAGAAGGCAGTGCAAATCCAATAGCAACCGGGTGATACACAAATAACGTTCACGCTGCATGTTTTTCCTAACAAGCACAAACATTTGTCATTTATTTTTAGGGGACCGCATCAGCAGTGACTTAAGTTGTATGCAAAGGCTTGGGGGATGCACCTGTTTGTACGGGAAGGTAAGTCGAGTGTTGCAGCATTTTTTTCTCATGAATAAACCAGGCCTAATCCAGGTTTTAAAGATTAACTGTAATGGCAAATGGATTAGAGGATTACGCTAGTGATATTCTTCCCTATATACATAGAAATGTAATGTTGTCATGGTGCAATTAGCATGACTGCCAGTGGGTGGACACACCAACACCATGACGACAGAATAGCAGGCAGGTGAAGGAGGAAGCAGCCCAGGTGGCAGAAAGACTAGGTTAACTGTTGTTGTTGTTGTTGTTGTTGTTGTTGTTGTTGTTGTTGTTGTTGTTATCTTTATTGCATTTTTAGAAATTACAGAGAAAGCATGAATTAAACATTACATCCAAATATTCAAAAATAAAAATAAGAAGTAAAAATAAGAAAAGAAAGAAAAGGGGGAAGGGGGGGGGAGAAAAAGGATGAATAATAAATGAAAAAGAATTAGCCAAGTACACAAAATTGTTCAAAGGATACAAACAGCAATTAGAATATTCTATACACCAGGTTCTCAGAAAGAAACTATATTTGTTATCCTTTTCTTTCTTTCTGTTCCAGAAAACTAGTTTGAATCCCTGCTCTATTAGTTGACTTCCCTCTATCTCTTTGCGGCTTCAACGCTTCTCTTAAGTGACAAATATTCTGCATTCATTTACTAAAATCAGTTTTCCCCACCCCAACCCCCTTATATCTGTGAGATAAATCTAAGCACAACCAAGTATTGGTTTTGGAACCATATTTTATCAGGTAGTTTTTAAAGCAATCCCATTCCATTTTGTACCTTGTCACCTGAGTGATCTCTTATTAGTTCTGTCCTTTTGGCTAGTTCGAGGTACTCGCACAACTTTAATTGCCGCTCGACAGACCAGGTGAACTGTTTAGTGGAAGCGGGAGGTGCTTCAGAGAGCGGTTGGGCAAACTACTCTCTGCAGCACTTTCTCCCATTAAACACAGCTATAGCAGGTTTGGTAAGTGACTCTCAGAAGTGGCTATTGAAGCCTATTGATGTCTATCTGACATTTTGATTGTGTTGATCATAGAATTCTTGAATTCCATGTTAAACTATTCAATTTCCCTCCAGATTTACAAGGCAATCAGCAGTCAAGTAACTCCTTAATATCGCAAGCACTTTTTGTTCAGTGTTTTGAGAGTTGGGAACAGATTTTCAGGAGATATTAGCAAAATACATGGTAAGTAACTTTGCCAACTTCTCTCACTTCTCTAGAAAACAACTAGATGAGCAATCTATTTACTGTAAATCTAATTGTGTCAGTAAAATAACTGTTTCTGCAGCAGAAACATTCTGAGTGTACAGCTTATCCAAAAAGACTAGTCACTGTAGTAAAATATTAACTAGAAGTTTCAATCATTGCTTCCTACTGCGTCATCACAATAGACAGATACCTTCCAAAGAGCGGAGGGAAACAAGCATACATTTTAAGTACTTTAACTCTTCTCCTGGATCTTCTAAAGCTACTTTAGGTAAAATAATCTTATTTTATTCACGCCTGCAAAAGTTAATTGGAATGATTTCCACAAGAGGCCACCGGGGCTTTGAATCAGCATTGCCAATGGGGTGTGAAACTAATCTTACTATAGAGTAAAATTGTAAGGCTGTTGTCATGCTACAGTTTGCACAGTCACCAGTTAGGCGACTGCGGCAACTCCGGCATGACCACAAAACAGCAGGCAAGCAGGCAAAACAGGCGGACAATGCAAGCAGTTTAAAGGAGGGTGGGCAGTGCTTCAGAGAGTAGTTTCCCAAGCCCCTTTAAAAGGTTTGGGGTGAGCTGGGAGGGAATAGGCTGGGTGGGTGGGTTGTGCAGGGAGCGGGTTGGGTCAAGTGTTATGGGAGGCGAGAGGGAGTCCGTGAGCTGAGCAAGCAGGGGCAGCAGCCCCATGTGTTTTTGGAAAACCTTGGTGGTTTATTTACCGTATTTTTCGCTCTATAAGATGCACCAGACCACAAGGCGCACCTAGTTTTTGGAGGAGGAAAACAAGAAAAAAAATATTCTGAATCTCAGAAGCCAGAACAGCAAGAGGGATCACTGCGCAGTGAAAGCAGCGATCCCTCTTACTGTTCTGGCTTCTGGGATAGCTGTGCAGCCTGCATTCGCTCCATAAGACGCACACACATTTCCCCTTACTTTTTAGGAGGGAAAAAGTGAATCTTATAGAGGAAAAAATACGGTATTTCATAAAATGGACACACCGCCTGATTCTAAAAACAAAAAATCAATGTGGTTTACAAAAGAAGATAAAGCAGTAAAATTATAAATGAGAAAAATAAACGACAATAACGGTGTATGTAAGGTCAAATTGGATTGTCTTCTATCATTATTTACTATTAATGATTAAAGAATTAATATTGTATTAATATTGTATTAACACACGCATTACTTTCTGTTGGTTTCTGCTCTCTTCACTGTGCAGCGAAGTGCTTGTCACAAGACAATGTTTACATTCCACAGTCTGTACTGTTGGGTTTTCCCACGGGAAAGGGAGACTGGATGTGATGTACACTGGTTTCCTGTTTTTCACTGTTCTTTTGCAGTTCAGTGCATGCTTTAGAGGAGAGAGGATGCTTTTCTCTGCTCCGGCAGAGGCAAGATGTTTTTTTTTTGTAACATACCAGCTTTGAAGTGTAGGGAGAAATGGGCTCCTGCGCCACTACTATGGAGATAGAAAAGGGTGGTTTCAGCAGAGGTTGCCTTTATGGCATAGCTTCCCAGATATAACAGATATGTGAAAGAAAAGTGGTCAGATGTGAGGAGAGGTCCAACACCTTTAATTGCTGTGTAGGATATCGAAGGGACTCAGGTGGCACTGTGGGTTAAACCACAGAGCCTAGGACTTGCCGATCAGAAGGGTGGTGGTTCGAATCCCCGCGACGGGGGGAGCTCCTGTTGCTCGGTCCCTGCTCCTGCCAACCTAGCAGTTCGAAAGCACATCAAAGTGCAAGTAGATAAATAGGTACCGCTCCGGCGGGAAGGTAAACGGCGTTTCCGTGCGCTGCTCTAGTTCGCCAGAAGCGGCTTAGTCATGCTGGCCACATGACCCGGAAGCTGGACGCTGGCTCCCTCGGCCAATAAAGCAAGATGAGCGGCGCAACCCGAGTCGGCCACGACTGGACCTAATGGTCAGGGGTCCCTTTACATTTAGGATATCGAAATTCAGTCTTTCCACACTTGGTAAAGCTATAGGGGGCCCCACTTTGACATATCTGTTATTCCCTGAATGCTAATTCATTTTGGTTTGTACTATGCTGTATGGTTACATCGAGTTTCCTGTAAATATGTATCAGATAAAGAATGGGAATCCATTGTTGTTGAAGTTCTGCGAATGGTGGGGGAATTGCATAGCTATTCTTACACGTGAAGGCTTAAATTGCCATGTTACAACAATAACAGTTCATCAGTCACTAACCGGCACTGAAAGGAATTGCTGAAATTAGAACCAGATGCTTATAGAGGGGCAAATACTCATGTCCTACTGCTACTTGTTCTCTGCGAGTTCTGATTAAAGATTAGGAAACTAGATTTGACTGAAACTGAGTGTTTTGCTGCATTGGAATAATTTTTTCAAAAAGACTGTCAGTGCATTAGAAGCAGGAAAAAGGCTACGAAGGCAGCTGGACCTCTGGCTCATAAGGGAGTCAAAGGTGTGCCAAAGAAGGAAAAGGAAATTGTTATGTACTGAAGTTCTCACCCTGGGCCAGCAGGGGGATACTGTAGATAGTTCAGGTCCACATATGCAAATAAGGGATCAAAAGTGACGTTCAGTGATTGGCTAGTTACAGAAAAAGGTTACTGTTGCGTTCTAGGGGAGCTCTGTATAAGCAGGCTGGCTGAACCCTTCAGTTCAGTTCTGTTCTGGCCTGTGAATAAACAAGAGATGTTTGAAGAATCGCTGTGTCGTCTGATATGTTCACCCACAACTTAACAGAAATTGCAGAGAAACTGGCAGAATGCTTTGTATGTCTCTTTGCTGTGGAAGATGCAAGACAGTTCTTTGTGCGCCCAAATGAGGGGATTGGTAAAAGCGAAGTTGAAAGGGAAGTCGGTAAGGCATGGGAGTTACTAAAAATCACAATACAGTGGTACCTCGGGTTAAGAACTTAATTTGTTCCGGAGGTCCGTTCTTAACCTGAAACTGTTCTTAACCTGAGGCACCACTTTAGCTAATGGGGCCTCCCACTGCCGCCATGCCACTGCCGCACGATTTCTGTTCTCATCCTGAAGCAAAGTTCTTAACCTGAGGTACTATTTCTGGGTTAGTGGAGTCTGTAACCTGAAGCGTCTGTAACCCAAGGTACCACTGTAGTAGAAACTCAGCTGAAATGTGCTCCTTGCATTTCTTTATTTGCACCATCTTTGCTTTCTTTGGTCAATGTTTGTTCTCACTGGGGATAAGTGACCATTTTCTGAAGAACTGCTCCTTGTCTCCAGTAAGCTTCCTTGATTCTGCTCATTAACCACGCTGGCATCCTCTTGGTTGTTGCACTCAGGTCCTGCTTGTGAGTAGCCTCCAAGCATTTGGTTGGCTGCTGCAAAAAGAGGATGCTGAACTAGATGGACCACCGGCCTAATCCCTTAGCACTTTTTTGGGTGTTATCATTGCGCCTCCTTAGAGCACTCCTGAGATCCAACAAGGGACAGCAATACAAATGCAAAAAAAGCAAATGTTAGAAGCCTTTGCAAAAGAGCAAACATGACACTAATCTCTGCAGTCTTTTAGATCATTCTGAAATCTGCATTATCTTCGCAGAGAGATGAAGGAAATAATATTAGTAACCCTTTATAATAGTGAATTTTGTGATACTTGGCAGTACAAACAGATAATTACTTCTATGCACTTTAATGGTAGATAAGTGGGATGGGTGAGGAGAGACTTAGGAATTTTCATGCATCTCAGTGTTGTTTAATCATTTATTTGTTTTGTGAAGGTAAATTGCCCTAACCTCATGGGAATGTTTTTTGTTTTGCTATTAATTCGTAGAAGTGCTCGGGTGACCTCTAGTGGCCATGTGATAACATTGCGGAGAAAGCGCACAATTCTAAAATATAACTTGAATACAGTGGTACCTCGGGATGCGAACGGGATCCGTTCCGGAGCCCCGTTCGCATCCCGAACGGAATGCAAGACGTGACAGTGCGTCTGCGCGTGCGCGGGTTGCGTTGCGCCGCTTCCTCGTATGTGCATGGCATCATTTTGAGCCTCTGCACATACGCGAGCAGCGGAACCCGGAAGTAACGCGTTCCTGCCACCCTGAATATTCCCCCAGTTTTAGGGGGAGGGGGCATCTGTTGGCAGGATTCCCTTCCCCAATGAGTACAGCCAATATCCCTCTCTCCTCACTTCACAATACAGCAGGCAGTGCCAGATACTGGGACGCTATCTACTGAAAACTAGGAGAGGGAAGACCAAAAGGTTGTAAAAAACAGCACATCCAAAGGAAAGTAGATGTTAAGAGGCACCCACTACCCTAGATCTGTTTAATTAAATTAGATTATAGTTTAGCACCTAGAAGAAAGGCTGTGGGGTATACCATTAGAGGCTATGAAAGGTTTTTTAACAAAGGTGTTGAAGACTGGATTTGTCTTCTAGTACAAGCTGCACCGTCTGCTTTTCAAATACAAACCGATTTCAAAAAGTTCCCAGTGCGAATGCAGTTATGCTCCTTGTGTATCTGACATCTAAATTGCAGTTTCCACCATTATGCTGAAGACGCACCTCTTTGCTCTTGCTTTTGGTTGAGACATGTGTCAAGGCCCGCTTTATTTTTCTAACAGTTTTGCCTGATCTCAAAAGTGTTGTTATCTTGTAACTCACCCTAAGCGGGTAAGACACCCGATAAACAAATTGTGCATGGTTTAATTGTATTTGAGCTACTGAAATTCTCCATCGGCTCAGTTAAAATTCTTTGATATAAGACTGGGGGGGGGGGACGACGGACACAGATGGTAATATTCAGCCACGTTCCATTAGCACAGGTTCAATTTCTGTAATGCAACTTCCTCATCCTTGCCCCCCAAAATCTGCTCCAGAGCATTGGGGAATTAAGGGGGATGTAGGGAGAGGAATGAGAAACAAAGTTTTGTTGCACAGCCATAAGTGCTTTAGCCAATAGAACAACTTTGGTAGATGTACCACCATCTTAAATTTGATGCTTGCCCTTTACTTGTCCAAACTAAAAATTAAATGAGTTAACGGGTGGTTCATGGTTGGTTTTGATTTCTTATCTTGCAGGTTGTTGTATCTAACATGTTATACTACTTTTCCTGTTGGCTTTATATGGCAAGAGAATTGTGCTAGATTTTTAATACCGCTTCAGAAATTTGTAAATAAAATACTAAAAGGCATCATTACACAGCGTTGATAAATGCTTAGTAAACAAATGCATTTTAAATCTTACTTCTCATTTTAATATTGGGTTTTACTGTTCTGTTTTTTTACTCTACCTGTAGCTTTCTGTGTTTTCAGCTGTGAGCTGCTGTGAATTTAGGACTGAAAATTAGGATAGAAATCTTTTGAATAAAACTTATTGGTGGAAACAAGGAAATAATTCAGTACTGTATTAGGTTTTCAAATAGCCTATAATTGGCTGGCTGACTTATTTTTCAGGAAACATTGCTATACAAAACCAGGGCTAGCATTATTATTCGTATTTAGTGTAATGAGAACTTTATCCTGGGCAGATGGCGTTTGATCAGAAACACAGTGATGCTGCAATTTCTACGCTTCAAGTTCAAGTGGATGATGTGAAAAATGTCATGAGCCAGAATATTGAAAAAGTTTTGGACAGAGGAGAACGGCTGAGCGAGCTGGCTGATCGAAGCGATGATCTCCAAACAGCGGTGATTCTACATTCATTTACTTTGTGCAGAATATTTATCAGTAGAATGGCTTTAAGCAGACTCTTTGAGGATTGGCATCAGGATCTGAGGGTTGTATCGTATTAACTCCATCACGCAGCCTTTCTCAACCTTGGGTCCCCAATGCTTTTGGCCTACAACTCCCATCATCCCTGACCACTGGTCCTGTGAGCTAGGGATCATGGGAGTTGTAGGCCAAAAACATCCGGGGACCCACGGTTGAGAACCACTGAAAGGATGTACAATTCTGCAATGTACCTTCCTTCCCATCTCTCCCTGCACACTCTTACAGGGGTAACACCCATATGATTTAGGGGCACAGGGAGGGGTATGCTCCATTGCACAAGTGTAAATCCTTGGACTGATGGAACAAGCTTGTTGGATCCACAGGGAAGCCACATGGTCCATTTGCCAGCAATGCAGCAAGTTGCTTATTTTGGGGGCTCACCACAAATTACTCCTCCAAGACAAGTCGTTAGTGATCAGGGCCCTTGAAGAAACTGTTTCAAGTGTTTAGCTATCAATTCATGCTAATCAAGCAGCTTCAACAACACTGAATTCCAAGAGAAGAAATATTCGAGGCTCATTTTGCGCTTCTCTCTCCCACCAGCTCTCAAAATACTCAGGCAGCCTGATGGAAAAAAGCTAACAGCATTATCCTAATCGTGCTTACTCATAAATCCTATTTAATTCAACAGGGCTTATTCACTCAAGTAGGGTTCAGATTACAACTTAAGTGTGTTAACACACAATTCTTTGAATTGCAACCGTTTGAAAAAACAATGCAAGCTAAGACTTCAATTACCAACTGTTGGGGTAATTTGTAAGTTACGCAAAGCTACTTCCACATTTCTAAAGCAGCCGCTTTCTTTCATTTGGTATGTTGCCCTGCTTATTGACTTGTGCCTTTCTCCATTTGCTTTCAGGCTCACGGTTTCCAAAAGACGTCTACAAAAATTTCAAGGAAGATGTGGTGGAAAAACACTAAAATGATCATAATTATTGTTAGCGTTGTCCTCGTCATAGTAGTGTTCATCATCCTTTTAGCCACAGGCACCATTCCAACATAAGGATCCTTTTAGGCAGTTTCAAACGATGCACGGGCATTCTATAGAGAGTTCTAGATTGAAAGGCACAAGTATTTTTGTTAAAGTCTTCTATCTAAAAATAAGTACAGTTAACAGCTACAAATTGCTTTTACACACTAGCGCTTGCCGTTGGGCTGGCAAACAAGCAGGGATGGGAAACCTGTAGCCCTCCAAGTTCCTGGATTACAAACCACATCATCCACAACCCTTTGCCAGGCTGGCTGGGGCTGCCAGGAATTGGGAGTCCAACAAGGTCTGGAGGATCACGGATTTCCCAGCCCTGCGATAAAGGAATGAGCTAACTCCCCATTTAAAATATTTTGCATCATAAAAAGTGACAAGGCAATAGATATACCTATTAAGACAAAACCCTGAACAAAATTCTCAATGGTGCAGGAGTAGAAATACTTTCAATTTCTAAGCCAACTTGTTGCATCGATTTCCTGTTCTGCACCCTTATATGCTTAAGGCCCACATTCTACAAACACTGGTGTTTAAGGGTTAAATCATCATCTGATACCAAGTAGGCAAAGTTCTTTATTAAAGGGGGAAAGTCGTGCTATAGGCCAGAGCAGGCTTGAGAACTCTAGACCACAATGTCCTGCCCAAAGGTTTTTTGCTTATTCTCCCACTACATGATTCTTCACTGCAGTTCAGTTTCATGTTTATTAAGCAACAGCCTCATAGAGAAAGAAATTCAGCCCTAGTGCAGGTGTGTCTACTCATTCCTATAACTGGAGCCTCTGGAGCTGAAAAACTATTAGTGGCTTAACTTCAGTCAATAGCTATATGTCCAAACACGTATGATTGCAATGTACGGAGCCCCAGCATTTTATATGTAAGAATTTTGGGAAAGAGCAGTGAGAAAGATGGTGGGGTTTGCTGCCAGCCACTGGCGACAGCAGTAGACGGACCCTCAAAAAGCACCTCCTTAGAGCCATGAGAACATGTTGAGACGAATGGATTGTGCAATACAAGCCATGGCAGAAGCAATTCATTCTGCAGTCTCTTATTCCAGAGTAGACTGTCAGGAGCCTTCAGAGTACTTACCCAATTGCCAGTTATAACAATCAGCACAAAATTAATGAAATGCTTAAAAGTGCCGTCTTTCTTGATTCAACTGCTTATAGAAATGTTTTGTTTCCAATAGATATTGATGTGACAGTGATAACAAACAAAATATAGATGTCCGTGTACCATCTGGCCAATGTTTGTTGAGTGATATTAGAAGTCACACTTTGTTGGGCAGGTACCGTTGCAAAGGCTGGAAAATATAAATGTGACATGGACAAAACTGTCTGAAGTTTTGGTTGGTTTTTTAAAAATGTATTTCTAGAGTTCAGGAACAGAGGAAAAGAAATACTGTGCTGGCCAGCCAGTAGGTAGTGTCAATTCAGAACCGCTATATCTACAACGCTGGAATTATCCTGCCTTTCGGATGACAAGCATGATACAAATATGAACTGCCAAGCGTGGTGTAAGGAGATTGTCACTGCCAAACTCCTCGAGCCTAAAGTCTCTTAACAAATGATCAACACGGCCAGTGTTTTGGCATCCACATGTTAACATTTTTGTAATCTGAAAACCACTGTAAGCCATTTAATACAGTGATCAGATTTCTAGCATCCAAGGCAGTGGAGCAGAATTTGTGCAAGCCTTAGTGATGCTCCGCGAAAGTGAGAAAGCAGGATGGATGTTAGAACCTGTCTGTGCATTAAATCCTTCTTATCTACTACTAATACAATCCAAATAATAAAAAAATCTGGAATTGTTTACTATGGAAATGTGTTGCTGCGTTATTAGTTGCCCGCCACTAGTGAAGTACAGCCACAGTTGTCCTCTCAGAATTTTTACTCAATGGATGCATAAACAGCTTAATACCTTCAAAGAACTCTCAAGAGCCTCCCTGTTCCCGAGAGTGAAAAGGCGAGTGCAATTTATACAAAAAGATTTATTAAAAAACCAGTAAGACACTACTACGTCATGACACTGTCACACTGGGCTTTAAACACAAGACTTTTGTTCTACAATACTGGGGAACAAAATGGGCGTGGGCATAAATCAAATTGATCCTTAAGCGTAGCAAAAAAAAAAAAAAAAAGACGGTGAAAGCAATTCTGTTGTAATGAGAACGCAATCAAACTTCAGAGGGACCAACATCTTACTTCCAATTCAGGGACTTGATACAAAAATTTTAGTTTGAACTGCTATTAGCAGGCAGCCTGAGCCGCCTCAAAATGAATCTTCAAATGAGAATACTGCTTGTCCACCTAGAGAGAAAGAAAGAGGGGTCAGTTTGTGAAGGCCACAAGTTCTAGCCAAAGTTACAGAAAGTGTTTAGATACCCCTATGTCCCACTATGTAAATATTGTATGAACATTAATCAAATATGCTTTTTTTATTTTAAAGCTGAACAGGAGAGTCCATGAGCTGGAAATCCACATGTGCACCACTGTTTGGAAAAGGGTCTTTCCACATCTCTGAAATTACTCAAGAAATACTTGTTTATTCACAAAATGCCGTAAAGGATCTCCCCAAAACCCTTTAATGCTCAACCACCACTGAGTAACGGTAGTAGCTTAGCAAGTGGCTATTTTTGGCCCAAACACTTCTGTTAAAGACTTATAATTGCCAGCTAAAACAGCACTACTTGTCCATTAAGAGAAATACAAGGAGAAAGGGTTATTAAAATAGGTATACTATAAATAGGTGTGTGTAGTATATATATATATAATATTGAGAAGTTAGAGGAGTTGACACAACAGGACTTCAGCTCAAGAACATCTTGCAATTACTGCTACAACGTCTATAAAAATGGGAAAAGCAAGCATTAAAATAGATTAATAAAATATAAAATTAAAGACTGGAAAATCCAGAGACAAGCTGTATCCTTAGAAGAACAAACAGTTAAAATTATTCAGTAAAGCTGACGTATTTAACCATTACTGGGCCTGTAAAAAATGCATTAAAAATTACATTACAAGTAGTTTTACAAGCAAAGAAATAAGTGAAGGCAAAGCTTGAAGTATCCATTTTATTATAATGCTGATACAGGATGTTGGAAGAGACCATACCAAACGGCAGCATTCGAGAGCGTGAGCATCTCGTACCCTGTCCGCATTGAGCGGGCCTGTGAGAATCGGGAAGTCAGCGCGACACAGGGCCTGCAAGGAAGTTCCCGCTGGCGGGTACAAACAAGGTATAATATCAGAGTTAGTAGGCAATACTGTTTTCGCTGCAATTCCTTAATTTGTACCCATTAGCAGTACTTTACCTGTTAACTTTACTGACTTGTTAATTTACAGGGCAAAAGGCAAAAGCTTAAGAGCGCCTGGGTTACTTATCTTCAAAGGCATTACGTTACATTACGGTAAGCACTTCTGGGTGCTGCGAAATTTTAAAACATCAATCATTACAATATCTTACGCAATGTACTCAAAAACAGCTACTATTAAGTATAAAGTTACGGCGCAGCTTACAAATGAGGGACGTACCTGTCTGGGGCGGGCTGCCAATGGAATAATTTAGTATGGTTTGTAGCTATTTTGATGACCTCCTCGCCGAGATATCTTCCCATAGCCACTCTGCTGATCTAAAGAAGAGAAAAGGCAATTTAAGGCTCACGGAAGTTAAAGAGGCCACTGAGCTTTAAGGCCATCTATTTATTTTGTAAAAGGCTAGATCCCCAAGAAAGTTCTTCACACAGTGCTAGCACCACACATAGGACAGCGGAGCCCTGTTTTATGCCTGTCAATTCCAAGATAAATGGGGACAAACCACTACTTTTACAGAAGCAGGCCATGCAAACTTCACCAGCCCAACAAGGTGATTCATTAAAGACTTCTATAATAATAATAAATTTTTATTTGTACCCTGCCCTCCCTGGCCAGAGCCAGGCTCAGGGCAGCTAACATCATAAAACTAACACAGTATATAAAGAACCTAAGAACATAAAAACAGGCAATCAATTATCATATTTTTCACTCTATAAGACGCACCAGACCACAAGACGCGCCAAGTTTTTGGAGGTGGAAAACGAGACAAAAAATATTCTGAATCTCAGAAGCCAGAACCGCAAAAGGGATCGCTACGCAGTGAAAGCAGCAATCCCTCTTGCTATTCTGGCTTCTGGGATAGCTGCGCAGCCTGCATTCGCTCCATAAGACGCACACACATTTCCCCTTACTTTTTAGGAGGGAAAAAGTGAGTCTTATAGAGCAAAAAATACAGTAATTAAAATACATCTTAAAATTAGTTCAGAGCAAATTAAAATCTGGACAGATGGCAGTCCACGGGTAAAATTGAGAGTGGTTAATATTCTCCAGGGTTGACTGTTACCACTGGTCTTATAAAAGACCTGTGAGTGGGCTAGGAAGCCTCTTGAATGCTTGTTCTTATACAAAAAGAAAAGAATCAGACTGAACCCCTGACCAAAGGCCTGGCGGAACAGCTCCGTCTTGCAGGCCCTGCGGAAAGATGTCAAATCCCGCAGGGCCCAGGTCTCTTGTAGAGAGCGTTCCACCAGGCCGAGGCCATGGCCAAAAAGGCCCTGCCTCTGGTCAAGGCCAGTCTCCCTGGGGACTGGGATCTTCAGGGTGTTATTATTTGCAGACCTTAAGGTCCTCCGCGGGGCATACCAGGAGAGGCTGTCCCATAGGTACAGGGGTCCTAGGCCGTATAGGGTTTTAAAGGTTAAAACCAGCACCTTAAACCTGTTCCTGTACTCCACCGGGAGACAGTACAGCTCATATAGCACCGGATGAATGTGCTCCCGCGGAGCTAAGATTTCCAAAATAAAAGCAGGCAGTGTCAGGTTAAAAGGTGGTACTCTAACAAATCTCCTCTCAGAAGGTGGTAGCAATAATGAGGGACGTTTGAGTCTCACCAACAGTTTTGAAGGATGGAGAGCAAACAACTTCAAGTTAATGACCAAATGTTTCCTTAAGAATATGACCTCTTTTGTAATTAGACTAATCTCCAAGCTCATGGGGCTCTAAAAGCATTATATTATTATTATTATTATTATTATTATTATTATACCACCCTTCATTTGCAGATCTCAGGGTAGTTCATAACGTAAAATAATAATCCCCCATACAATACATTTAATAGGGCATTGGATGTCAATAAGCCAAATCAGTATGAATTTAAGTGCAGACCAACAAGTCCAACCTTGGTGCCATCATGGAAAGCCTATTTAAAACAAAAACAATGCCACTTCTTGATTACTAGGTACTGGGCACAAGTCACTATATACCTGATTAATAACCGTATCACCAAAAGTCATCTAAAAGATCGTAGCTTTCTGCCAGGATCACTGAGAATGTGTGTGAAGAACAATGTCTACTACCCTCCAAGTTTAAAGTTTTGTTTGAGAAGGCGCACTAGCTTTCGGCTTGAGCCTGCCTTTTTCTCCTCCAGGCTCTCTCGTGCCTCCGGTGTTCCTCGGCTGTTTTAGGTGAATGCCCAAAGAGCAACACAGGAACAAAACGAGGGAGGGAAAAAAACGAATGAGCTGCAGAAGGGCTGAAGTGCATTAGTATCCAGAGGACAGCTCCCAAAAGAGCACTCCAAAAACGCAAGTGCAGTGTTCCGTTAGCAAAATGGTCCGCCTTTCAAATTAGTGGATTTCCTCTGCTAAAAACAGAAGCCTAGCATTTTCCATTAAAGTGCTTCTCAGCTGTGCCTTTCGGACACTAGAAAGAAAGTACCCTGGATTCTAATTTGGTAGCCACCACCCGAATCAACAGCATTTGCTGGTATGCAAAATATAAAGCCTCTCTACACTTACTGCTATAATCTCCGTATCCGTAATAGTTGTTGTAGCCAGTGTAGTCATAACCTCCGTAGCCACCATACCCTTGGTTGTTGTATCCACCATAGTTGCCATACCCCTGGTTCCAATAATTACTGTATCCGGGGTTCCAGCTTTGACTGGGGCCTGCAACAGAAGTAAGAGATGGTCACTGGGGGGAGAGGGGGGGCAAGAGCCTAAAAATGAACAGTCCTAAACTCTACAAGGCAGCTGGGCTACTCCATCCCTTCTGCTGAAACCCCAGCTGCTTTTGGGCCTTTCTCAGTTGTCAGGCTACTGGAACAGTTTCCAACTAAGTTGCTCACTATAGGAACTGCACTGTAAGAACTGGTGCCTGAACTTGCTTTTCTCCTTCTTTCTTCCTCATGGCTTAAGTGCTACTCTTACTACTGATCTTTGTAAGCTGCTCTGGAAGCCTTTTTGGCAAGGTTATAGTCTTCGAAATAAAGTGCTATTATGCACAGTTAATTGGAAGGAATTCCACTGAAATCAGTGAACTGAATTTCCAAGTAAATTATTTTAATTTTTAGTAGACTGGGTGTTATGTATGGTTCAGCGACAGCTACATTGTGCCAAACACCAAGCTATGTTAGTTAGCTTTCGACTATGTTGAAGTATAACTTTATTCCGTGAGCAACCACTCAGGCTCCTTGTAATCCTGAATTCTTAAAAAGGACTGCCAGTTAATATAAAAAGATTCAATGCCTTCACCAAGAAGGGACGCTAGGGCCAGGCGCTGTAGATCAGGTAGGCGCAATGAGTTCACAGAGATGTTTGGTGAATTTTTAAAACAGAAAGCTGAGAAACATGCACTTGAGAGAACAGATCTTCAAGCAGGTACTGGAATTAAGTATCAGTGCCAGTTAAATAAAAAATTTACCTCCACCTCTGCCACGAGCTCTTCCAGCAAATCCCCCTCGTGTTCCCCACTGCTGCTGCTGCTGATACTGTTCTTTTGACATCGCTACTTTTATTTCACACTGAAAGAATGGTAAGTAATAGTTATTTCTGCAAAGTGCAAGTGAGCAGCTCTTTCAGGTTCAATGCCCATTTACTTAAACACTACAAAATTCATCAAAAATAGCAATGCAATTTAAGGAATATGTTGGCACCTCCAGTCAAACAAAACTTACAGCAGGTAAAAACTGCAGCTATATTATAGTTAAATGTTAAATCTTCATTTTCACAAAAACACTAGTAAGAATTGAGCTTTGAAGAGGTATAGAGGCGCTGCTCAACATTCAGGAGCTTTAACTTAATCTTTTTAACCAGGAAAATCTTTGCTGGTAAGCAACAACTAGCTTCTGTTTTGGAAACTATGTCATTTTAGTGGGAAGTTACAAGCTCCAAATAAGCCTATCTACCAGTCACTGGCAGAAGAAGGATTGCTCTTTTAGAAGTACCTAAATACTGTTTTCAAAGGTAGATATGAACTACCCAGCATAAACTGAAGTTCAAATGCTTGCAATGTTACACTGAATGGTGTAATCCAGGGGTAGGGAACCTCTGGCTCGAGGGCCTAATTACTCCCAATTTGGCTTGAGAGGCCCTTTTAACAACACCATGCCCCACCTGTGTGGGACAGGGAAAGACGCAGCTATAAAGGCGCAATAAAAGGTAAAGGGGCCCCTGACTGTTAGGTCCAGTCGCAGACGACTCTGGGGTTGCAGCGCTCATCTCACTTTATTGGCCGAGGGTGCCGGTGTACAGCTTCCAGGTCATGTGGCCAGCATGACTAAGCCGCTTCTGGCGAACCAGAGCAGCGCACGGAAGCGCCGTTTACCTTCCCGCCGGAGCAGTACCTATTTATCTACTTGTACTTTGATGTGCTTTCAAACTGCTAGGTGGGCAGGAGCTGGGACCGAGCAACGGAAACTCACCCCATTGCGGGGATTCAAACTGCCGACCTTCTGATCGGCAAGCCCTAGGCTCTGTGGTTTAGACCACAGCGCCACCCGTGTCCCATAAAAAGGAGCAATAAGGACCTTCAAATTACGTCCCACTATCAGACCAACTGAAAGGAACAAACAAACCCCTCTGAAGGTAGGCTTACGCTGATAGTGCACCTGCAAAGCGTTTGATGCAGCCCCTTTGAAACTTGACAAGTGGGTAGCCCAGCCCACCCACTGATGTTGGCCCAAGAGATGGGGAATTAAGGGTGTGGCCCACTGGCCACATACAGTTATCCACCCCCAGCGTAACGTCACAAGCAGTTGGTTTTCTAGGTTCTGTCCCACCCTTCACCCTGCCCTACAAAAGGCCTCAGCACAGTCAATATCCCATGCCCAGTCCTCACTGGGCTGCTTCCCTCTCGCAAGAAGTGTGCATTCCTGCAAGCCTTGGGGGTTCACCTCAAGCCTGCTAATACCTCCCCCCTTCTATATGGATGGTGTCGTCAACTACATAAAGACCAGCACTTGGATAACTGAGCTCACTATCAAGTATATAGCGATGATTTCAAAGTACTTTTTCCAAAAAGAAGAGTTGTAAATCTTTCTAACAACTGTGGGGGGGGGTGCAGGCATGCTTTTAAACAAATGTTTCACCCCTAATATCCAACAGTGACTCCTCCCTTTGTGTTTTCTTGTCTACTCTTCTGTCTTGAATAAGAACTGGCTGTTACTGACCAAGCAAAACCAGGATTCTCTTTCTAAAGAGGAGGTGCTTTGGATTCATAGCTTGAAACATACTTTACTGAGACCAACGTTGTGGTATTTTTTCTCCATAATTTTCTTCACTGGATCTTCTTCTTTGAAAGTAATGAAGCAAAAACCACGACGCTTGTTTGTTTTATTGTCCATGGGAAGTTCTATCGATTCCACCTGATCCAAGAGATACACAGATGACACAAAAGTATGTATTTTTAACAGCTTGTAGCTAAGAGCACACGAAGAGTGTTGTTTCAAAATTTATATTAAATAAAAACAATAGAGGATGGAAGAAGTCAGGATGCAAGTAGTCAGCTGAAATTCAAACATGACCATCAATGATTGTATGAACTGTAAATTAGAAACCAAACTATAGTCTGAACTGAAGTGCAGGGAAGCCATTATTTACAGCCGTTTTCCTGCTCAAGACCCAAGTCTCTGGGCAAAATGGCCTTCAGAGTGTATGACTATGATTTGTCCATTCACACATCATACTAAGTAAGCTTCCTTGCTCATGGTTTGCTGCAATGTTTGAAATAAGCCTTTGCACCTAGGAAAGTGCCCAGAGGTAACCCCGCCCCACCATGGATTACTAAATTACTGGGGGGGAAATATGCTAATTGCAGAAGCATTAAATTATTCAGAGCCAATTTAACCATTCGAGAAAAATGCCTGCAGTAGAATTTTGAATACAAATCAAATCTCAGGCTCTCAAAAGAGATTGGCCTGCAACTGAAACATTTCAACCAGTTTGTCTTAAGGATATTACTACTCTAATACTGTATTTAATTTGCAGAGATCTCCTAGGTGCGCCCACTGTCATGAGTTTCATTATTCCCAACAGTTGCATTTGAACAGGGGGTCAAACTAGCCCTACAGCGATGAAATAATTCTGCCCTCCCCCCAAAAAAAGTCACACACACACACACACCCCATTTTTGTCAGTAAACTGTTTTCCCAAAAAATATTTTGGGGGAAGTTGTCCATAAGTATTTGTGGTATCTAATAGTGTCTATTTCCCTTCCCCACTGCTAGACATACCCGAAAGTTGCTCAGGAGATTCTATCAGCCACTCTGAGCAGTTCTGGAGGTAGGGGAATTACCAAACTAACTCAATATAGACAGACAGGGCAGATGACTTACCTCGCCAAAACCTCCAAAGTATTCCCTTATTTTCTCCTCGGGCGTATCTGGAGATAGCCCACCAACAAAAATCTTTTTAACTGGCTCTTTTGTTTTCATTGCTTTTGCTCTTTTGGGATCAATCACTTTTCCATTCAGCTTGTGTTCTTTCTGATCCATGACCTGTAAAAAAATAAAACATAAAAAACATGGCATCTTAAACTGTATTTCCATGGATACTCAGCAAGAACTATCACAGACCTTTTCTGAATTCTTGCAACAATGACAAAGCGTCTTGAACACGTACCTTGTCTACGCTCTCAGCTTCCTTGAACAGCACAAAGCCAAAGCCTCTGGACCGCCCTGTAATTGGGTCTAACTTAAGGGTGCAGTCTACAACTTCACCAAATTTCGTGAAGTAATCCTTAAGATCCTTCTTTGTAGTATCCCAGCTGAGGCCACCGATAAACATTTTCCTGCAGAAGAAAACAAACTTTCAGACGTTCAGACTTTAATGGGCTTTGCTAGAACAGTAAGCAGAGCAATGTGAATAGCCATTAGATAACCCACCCCAAAACAATGCCTGTCGTTCTCTCCCACCCCACACCCATAGACCTAGGTACCTGCCAAAACAAGCAGTCTGAGGGACAACTGGCAAGCCATCTGAAAAGGGGCTACACACCCCTTTTATAATGAATACACTACTGAAACAAATCAGAATTGCAACAAGAATGCTGTGGTAAAAGCAAAACCCTACACCCCTTTACCACACCAGCATATCCCAAGGTAACACCCACCTTAACAGCCCAACATACTTCTAATAGCTAGAACATAACTTAAACATATAGCACTGCTATTTTGGCATGGAAGTAACCACATAAACTGGCTGGTGCTACTTAGATAGATAGATAATTTATTGTGGTCAGAGACCAGTGGTGCTACTTAAATTTCACATCCAAGGCTGGCTGATTCTATTGTTCTGTTGTGAACTGCTTGGGTTTCTTACAGGCTAGTGCAAATACAAACCAGTTGCCTAAAATGCAGAACGTCAACAATAAAAGCTTTACACCAAGCATCAAGAATCCTAATGATGTGTTAGTTCCAGTTCTGCTAATTTGTGAGTGAATATACTTCTGCAACCCAGTGGATTGCAGTGGATGCTCCTGCTTGAGGAAGGGAAAGGGCGGAGGAAAGTTTCACTAATTCCCTCTTAAGCCTCCAGAGCAACATTCACTGCTATTCCAGAGGCCCCTCCTTCGGGAACAGATCTCAGGGGAAGGGCGTGGGAACTGCAGAAACGAAAGGAGGAATTAGTAAAGTTAACCTCAACCCTTCCATTAATGGGCAGCCTGGATCCAACCCCATGAATGTCTGTATGGTATAAAAGCAATGAAGTGCACAAACTAGTCAGGTTGATTATTGTAGCAGGCTCCAAGACCAAAAAAAAAATGACAGTTAAAGCTGCAGAAGTCCTGTATGAACTAGTTTTGTGATTACAATGATTTTCACACAAGACAGCACTGCTATCAATGATGACAGACCTCTCCCAAATCAAGTATGTAACCCAGGAGCTACTTCCAAGCAAAGAGGTCGAGACATGTCCACCACTCCCCACAGAAAAGTGCTTGACAGAGTTAATGAACAGTGAATAATAAGTAAGCCAGAGCTTGGGGAAAGGGTTAGCCTAAATTGTTTTGAGATTAAAACAGGGAAAGGGGTGGAAACAGCCCACTGACCAACTCCCAGTGTTGTAACTGTACTGGAAAAAGGCAGGTACTAACTTTGTTCAGGAGGGTGTCCCTTCACCACCTAGCATTCAGTCAGGGATTTCCTTATCTTAAGGCTGCACCTTATACAGTGGTGCCCCGCAAGACGAATGCCTCGCAAGACGGAAAACCCGCTAGACGAAAGGGTTTTCCGTTTTGGAGGCGCTTCGCAAAACGAATTTCCCTATGGGCTTGCTTCGCAAGAAGAAAGCCCATAGGGAAATCTCCGGGGACCTCTTTTAAATGCTAGCGGTGGGGAGCAAAGCCTTTCCCCCCCCTCCGGCCTTCAGAAGAGGTCCAGGAAGGCCGGCAGGGGCCGAAAGGCTTTGCTCCCCACCGCCAGCATTTTAAAATCAGTCCGGGATAGCAGGGAAGCGCTTCCCGCTATCCCGGATGGCTTTTGAAGGCAGGCAGGGGGGAGCAAAGACTTTTGTCCCCCCGCCCGCCTTCAGAAGAGGTCCTGGACCTCTTCTGAAGGCGGGCGGGGGGCAAAAGTCTTTGCTCCCCCCCCCCCGCCGCCTGCCTTCCCGGGAGAGCGGAGAAACGCAGCGCTGCGTTTCTCCGCTCTCCCGGGAAGGCAGGCAGGGGGGACAAAGACTTTTGCCCCCCACGGGCCTTCAGAAGAGGTCCAGGACCTCTTCTGAAGGCCGGTGGGGGGCGAAAGTCTTTGTCCCCCCTGCCTGCCTTCCGGGGGCTTTTAAATCGCCCCGGGACAGCGGAAAATTCCTCCGCTGCCCCGGGGCGATTTTAAAATGCTGGCGGGCAGCAGCGCTGCCGCCCGCCAGCATTTTAAGATCACCCCAGACAGCGGAGGAATTTTCCGCTGTCCCAGGGTTTTTAAAATGCTGGTGGGCGGCAGCCCCGGGAGCGGAGAAGTCTCCGCTGTCTGGGGTGATCTTAAAATGCTGGCGGGCGGCAGCGCTGCTGCCCGCCAGCATTTTAAAATCGCCCCGGGGCAGCGGAGGAATTTTCCGCTGTCCCGGGGCGATTTAAAAGCCCCCGGGAAGGCAGGCAGGGGGGACAAAGACTTTCGCCCCCCACCGGCCTTCAGAAGAGGTCCTGGACCTCTTCTGAAGGCGGGCGGGGGGCAAAAGTCTTTGTCCCCCCTGCCTGCTTTCCCGGGAGAGCGGAGAAACGCAGCGCTGCGTTTCTCCGCTCTCCCGGGAAGGCAGGCAGGGGGGGGGAGCAAAGACTTTCGCCCCCCACCGGCCTTCAGAAGAGGTCGGGGGACAGACTGTCCCCGGACCTGGTCTGAAGGCGGTTTCCATAGGAACGCATTAATTGATTTTTAATGCATTCCTATGGGAAACCGTGCTTCGCAAGACGAAAAACTCGCAAGACGAAAAGACTTGCGGAACGAATTAATTTCGTCTTGCGAGGCACCACTGTAACTGCAGCTGTGCCTGAAACACCATGTGATGCAATATGGGTTGCTGCTAGAAGTAACATCCCATCTTTGAGCTGCAACTTTCACGTAAAAAGAACCACCCAGAAGGCTGAGCGCTAACTAAGAGCAGTAAGAGAAATCATAAGAGCTGCAGGCTTCCTGAAGCTATTTTCAGGATAAGCTCATGCAAAAATAAATAAATTTGAAGACAGGCATGTAAGTGAATGTGGAATACAAAGTTACCAGGCCCCCCCAAAAAATCTCTTTTTAATGATTGTATTAAAAAAACTAACTTGGCATATCTTTGTTACAATCTTGCAAATAATTTGACAGAGGCTGCTAGTATACAACCTTTGTACTGGGCTGTTCATGCTCAGTAATTTGTGATACACTGAACTTCACCACTGAACTGTCAATGTCTTCCCTGTCTTGTCACCTGCACATGATTATTAAGAACATACCAAGTGAATGGATACTTACAAGTTTGGTTTGTTCTATGGTGCTCTGAGCACTCCAAGTGGAAGATACAACTCAAATGTACTATTTGAACAGCTGCCTTTACTGATAATATTGTGGTGCAGGCCTCCCTTCTTACTGAAGATATTGGTGCATTAAGAGAACCACACCTGGAATACAAACTCCTACAGGTTTAACTGTTACAGTTTCCATGCAGGAAGTCCAATAATTGTAATCTAGTAGACAACGGAATGCCTAATGCAGTGTTTCTCAAACTTGGGTGCCCATCTTATGCTGGACTACAACTCCCATCATTCCTAGTTAGCAGGACCAGTGGTCAGGGATGGTGAGTTGTAGTCCAACAACAGCTGGGGACCTAAATTTGAGAAACACTGGTCTAATGAATCTAACACTGAGCATCTGTAAAAGTATTACAATTTTCGGAGTTCCCTTCTGGAAATTCTGACTATTAAACATTTCAGGTTTAGAGCAAATTAGTTTCACAGATTCGGAGCACTTCAGTACAAAATGAAACTGCCATCCAGTTGCACATCTGCTATCCTTATCAAACAAACACAACTGCTATCCTTATCGAGATTACTAGCAGTGCAGGAATGTCCTTGGATCATCTTGTAGACCTATTACATTCTTTACTACTGTATTAGGCAAGGCCAGAAATGAAAAGATTTCACAAGTATAGGAAGAAATTATTCCTGCTAATTAAGTCATGCCAAGACAGCATTTTAGGACCAAAGAAGGCAAGAGGCATAAATAAGGGGTACAATTATTTCCAAAGACTGTGAGCAAAGCCCATTAAAAAACAAAACAACTCACATGTACAGATGCTCAAAAGCCAGCTATGGCCTGCTTTATATCTTATGGCAGTAAAACAGCTAACCAGAAAGGAATTGATTCAACCTATGTGGACATAGCTTTAACACAAGTGGTTAACCCTGCAGCTCCACTCCCATCGCTCAGCTTGGGCACTGAGATTCTCCTCAGAGGGTCTTCTGCTGGTTCCCTCACTGCGAGAAGTAAAGTTACAGGGAACCAAGCAGAGGGCCTTCTCGGTAGTGGCCCCCTCCCTGTGGAATGCCCTCCCTTCAGGTGTCAAGGTTAACAACTACCTGACTTTTAGAAGACATCTGAAGGCAGTCCTGTTTAGGGAAGTTTTTAAGGACTGATGTTTTTATTATGCTTTTAGATAGGTTGTAAGCCTTCCAGACTGGCGACATATAAGTAATAAAATTATTATTAATAATAATTATTAAGGTTCTCAGTGGCACTCATTCAGCATTGTATAAACCAGGAACCATCATTTGCTTAGTTTCAAAGGCAAGAGTGCTCCACAGTTGAGGGACAGTCTATGCACTCTTCAACAGCCCAGGCTTAATGCTAATAGCAAATGCATGTTCATATTTGAACTTAGTATCATTACATAAAATAGCAGCAGAGACCATCATGCTGAGTCCCAGTGATGTAGGTGACTTACTATGCCTTAACTAGCACTATCTCAATAACATTGCCCAGCCAGGAGAGCTGCAGTATTTTTGAGCCCAACACTATGGAATAATTTCCCTAGGGAGGCCACCTGGCACCCAACTTGCTGTCTTTTCAGCATCTGGCGAAGGCTTTTCTTCTGTCCCAGTTTTAAAGATCTGGCTTTACGGTTGGTCACTTTAAAGTATGTACTTGGCAGCTGCTTAGTTCTGTGATATATATATTTGGTTGTCTCTTAAGTTGTGGTTTTATTATAACGTTGTTGTTTTGCTATAGTCATCCAAAACTCCAAAAAGCTTGCCACATTTTTGTTACATTTTAGCTAGTCCTAATAAAAATATTGTCCAACTGTGGATTTTAGAGGTTTCTTCCCCCATATGGGGGGACATGGCTACCTTTTGCTTCTTATTTTACAAGCTAATAAATGGAACCCTTTAAAGTCATCCCCCGGTAAACCACATTACAAAACTCTAGGCTTGGAGGTACAAATGAATGAATGGCTATCACCAAAGTAAATTACTTATGTATATGCTACAAAAGGATACTGCTCAGCTATCCTGTTAACATTTTTTCCCCATGCATGACATAAGACATGCAATATACATTAGTTGAGGGAACATAGTGTTATCCTTTCCACACTGTAAAAGTCTCAAAGTAAGAAAGCTGCTTAGGTGACCAACCTAATCCACTGAAAGACAATGCAACCTTCGGCCAGATAGTGGATACCCTCATTATAAACAGTGGGGATGGGCTTTTCACCCAGGATTTCCACATATCTCTGCAGCCACTAACACAAGACACAGATAAAGACAATGCCATGGGACCACCAAGTAAAAAGTAGGTTTCATGACCAGACAAAAGAGGGCTCAGTGGAAAGCTTCACATTCGTTTTGAGAGCTACAGAATGTGTACCATCAAGCTCTTGCATGAGCTTACATGACTGTCTTTTGCACAATACACAACTGAAAATCTGCACAGAATGGGCTCCACTCGTGTCATTTCTAGCGAGGTAGCATCGCAAGTCCATCTGCAGCGAAAACAATGAGCCTTGTGACTGTCTACTCTCAGATACAACTCTTTTGTTTTCATGCTAAAACAAAAACAAAAAAACAGCAGGGCTCATTCATAAAGACTACAAGGCATCGTCTGCATTTGACAGCCACTTCTACACTGCAGTTTTAGTGCATGTTTATAGCGCACAGACTATGCACACCGGAGCACCCACTTTCGCACCATGCAGCCCCCTCTGCATTAGATGCATTTTGCTCCGTTGCAACCCGAGGGTGGCTTCCAACTCTTCTCCCTTACAAAGTCGGCAGGGCTGCCGAAGCAAACGGGGCCCATTCTTTCTTTATATATATAAAAAAGAAGCCACGCGGGGTTCGCTAGCGCAGACCCTACGGGCAAGGTCTCGAGGGCCATAAAACCAGAAACACACACGCACAACCCACCCACCCCCCCCCCGTATGCGGAGCCAAGTAAGGCTACGAAGAGATCGCTCTTGCAACAGGCAGCTGCTCCTCGGAAGTCGCCCGGGGCGCAGGAGCGCCGCTCGCCCGCTTCGACTTGGAAGCCATCAGATAAAAGCACCAGATCAGGAAGAATGGACAAAATTTAATGATTACTTAAATATTTCAGTTACAGATAGGTAGCCGTGTTGGTCTGCCATAGTCAAAACAAAATAAAAAAATTCCTTCCAGTAGCACCTTAAAGACCAACTAAGTTAGTTCTTGGTATGAGCTTTCGTGTGCATGCACACTTCTTCAGATAGTGAAGAAGTGTGCATGCACACGAAAACTCATACCAAGAACTAACTTAGTTGGTCTTTAAGGTGCTACTGGAAGGAATTTTTTTATTTTGTTTTAGTTAAATATGTTAAGTTAAATTAACTGAAAACAGTGAAGCGAGGAAGTCACTTAACAGTGTTAATAAGAGTAATTTTTAATAAGGCTATGATTTATGTTTGCTTGTCTTATATGTTTGTTTGTTTATAATGTTGTAAAAACCAATTTTAAAAATTGGGGGGGGGGAGAGATGCGCGTCCACGACCCCCGTTTCCTTCCTCCCCGGGGGACTCGCGCATCTCCATCCTAACACTACCCGGGGAGGGGGAGGGGAAGCGGGGGAGCTGCGGAGCGGAGCACCACTGAGGGGGCAGCAGAACCAATTTTGGGGGGAGCGGAAAAGGAGGTTCCCCTAGGAAATAACGCCGCCGGTTACGTTTCTCCCGACTCGGGAGTAAGCAGGCGGGCCAACGCGAGGCGGGATGAGGCCCACCGTCGTTCTCCTCCTCCTCCTCCTCCTCCTCCCGCTCGCCTACCCTTCATCCTCCTCGTTCTTGCTCGCGTCGATTTTCGCTCCCTCCGATTCTCCTGTGCCGCCGCCGCCTCCGCCTCCTCCACCGCCTCCACCTCCTTCGGCGCCGCCGCCGCCGCCGCCTCCTCCGTTGCCCGAGGCCCCTTCAGGCTGCTCGGCCTGCTCCGAAGCCTCCGCGGCAGCGGCATCTCCGGCGAACGGCTGCTCCGACATGGTGCCTCGGCCGGCTGGTCTCGCAGGAAAAGGGAGAGAGGAGAGTCGCCGAAGGTTTGTGGGGGGGGGGGGGGAGAGAAGAAGAAGGCGGGATCCTGCGAGGCGCGGGGGGGGGGTGGAGAGGAGTCAGTAGGGGCTGCGCTGCCCGACCGCGACGAAAACCGCGACGGCGTCGGCAGCGGCGGCGGCGACGACGACGTGCCAAGCGCGGGCTGCTGGCGTTTCCCTCCTTTCTCGCACTTTAATGGCGCCGCCTCGATGGTTCCCAACCTAAAATGGCCGACGGAAGGAATGCGGCGGCGCGGCCACGTGACCGACGCCCCAGTTTTCTTTCTCCCCTCCCTCCTTCCCTCACGCCGCGCGCGCGCATTCCCTCGCCTTGAGATCGTTTTTTTTTTTTTTTGCTAGAGGAAACCATAGAGATGCAGGCGGACGGGGGAGCTAGAGGGGCCGTCGCTGGCGGCGTGGCGACTTTTCCGTTCCTCTCTAGCCAATTGTCTATATACTGAGCCCCTTCGGTCCTGTTGTTTGTTGTTCTTGCGTTTATTTATTATTACGACTGCCTAAGCTTCCCTCAAGTAACCCCAGAGAAGTTTAAAAAAAAAAAAACGCAGGTCCGCAGCAGTTTGTACAAAACGATAAAAGCACAAATGAAACTGAAATAAAATAAAATAAATAAAATAAATTAAAACTGACGGGCGGGGGGTGAATAATAAGGGAGCAGCAGACAATAGGAAGGCCGCCATCACGGGCCTCCCAACACAAACCCCGGATGTAGGCGGTTTATTTCTCCCACAGAACTAAGAACCCGGAGCGCCACTCGGACTCCCTTTATTTCTGTCACAGAAGCGCCGCCATTCCGTGCGCGCTCTGAAAGAGGAGGTCTCGGAGCCGGAGATGCCGCGAGGGTCTCGGCCAAAGGGAGCGGGTCTCTCCGGGGGGATGGAAGCGCGACTCCCTCGGAGGAGGAGAGGAAAGGGCGGGAGGTGGCGGCCCAAGGCTGTCCTGGATTAGACCAGTGGCTGCTAAAATAAAGGATTAAGATCGGAACTATTGTATTTGGACTGATTCAGAGGATTGGAGCAGGACCAAGGAATCACATCAACTCCTGATAACCAGAACACGGGAACAGATAGGTAGCCGTGTTGGTCTGCCATAGTCAAAACAAAACAAATTCCTTCCAGTAGCACCTTAAAGACCAACTAAGTCAGTTCTTGGTATGAGCTTTCGTGTGCATGCACACTTCTTCAGATACACTGAAACAGAAGTTTCCAGACCCTTCTATATAGTGAGAAGGTGGGGAGGGGTATTACTCAGAAGGGTGGTGGGAATGGGTGATTGGCAGATAGCTGTGATGAGCCTGTTGATGACTCTTAACGACTGCAATAGGTCTATAGGCTTTTTCCTGTAAGACCTATTGCAGTCGTTAAGAGTCATCAACAGGCTCATCACAGCTATCTGCCAATCACCCATTCCCACCACCCTTCTGAGTAATACCCCTCCCCACCTTCTCACTATATAGAAGGGTCTGGAAACTTCTGTTTCAGTGTATCTGAAGAAGTGTGCATGCACACGAAAGCTCATACCAAGAACTGACTTAGTTGGTCTTTAAGGTGCTACTGGAAGGAATTTGTTTTGTTAGAACACGGGAAGTCATCCAAATTTTTTTAATTCGGAACTGAATTAATGGGCTCTTTGGATTGTATTGATTTGGTATTGTATTGATGTGACCAGCATTGGACTGTTACTAATGAAAAATAAAAAGCAATTTAAAAAAAAAAAAAGCTGTCCTGGATTATGAACATAATCCCGCCGGATCTTGCACTGCCTGCAGAACCAGAACCGTTTGCTATTGCATTTATTGCGTTTGCAAATTTCCGCCCGCATTTAACAGGCGAACGATCCTGTTAACAATCCCACGCGCGTCCATAACATGTTCAGCGATGGGAAACGCTTTGTGCAGTGCTGTATGAGATGCGAGAAAGACACGAGATGGGTTTGTGAGACATGCCCAGTACCCACTTTTATTTATCAAAATACCATCTTTTTTAAAAAAACAAAAAGCATCAGCTTCATCCACCTGATAAAGCTGACTGTGGTTCACCAAAGCCCATGCCATAATAAACCCCTTTTAAGGCGCCACGAGGCCCTTCGTTTTTGCTGCAAAAGACTGAAACGACCACCTCTCTGCAAATCTGAAAGCAATGACACATTTCAAAATTAAACGACAGACAATATTGTACTAAGAACCTCCAAAAATGCATAGCAGCCTGGATTATAGTGTAAAACAATACTGTTAGCTCTCTTGTGACTCAGTATATTCGCAGTCTGGCCTAGAGATGCCGACGATATTGAATTTGGGGCATTGTGCTCTCATGCAAAACAGGCACACTAATATTTGCTGGGCGCTCTTAAACTTGGCTCCACACCCAGCCAATCTTCCATCATCAATGGGGTTTAATACTGAGATATCTGCATGGTTCTTTTAGGGATAAGAAATAGATGCCAGTAAAGCGCTACATAAAAGTAATATAGTACAAACAGAGCAATTTTTAAATACAGGAATTTCACAGGTGGCACAGAGCAGATTGCCATACTGTGGAACAAGTGAACTTCAAGATGAGACCGTTAACATGAATTAAATTCATCAAGAGGTTCAATGCTGTCACTTTTGGGTTGGCTCGCAAGTTTTTAGTAACGCTGCCAGGATTTATCAATAACAGCTTCTTGTGAACCGTCAGTCTTAATTAGTAGTTATCACTGTTCCTTTCTGCATTTCATTTTTTTCTGAACTGCTTACAATTCCCTCCCAGTATTATACACACCTGCCTACTGGCTGACATTTGAATCTGAAAGACTGCATTCTATGAAACTAGAGTTCTAAACTAGTTGTCTTTAAAATATACAAGACCCTTAGTTTATGAAGGGGAACATGCTAGTCTGTCAGTGAGAGAATGCTTTGCCTCAAAGTCTCATGTTAAAGGGCAAACTCTCTTCCTGATGTCCAGGGGCTCTCATTAAATACCCTTGTACACTAGGCAAATAAATGGTTATTTTCCCATGCCTTAGGCTAATTAAACAATCTAGTTGTACCTTGGATCCCGAACACCTTGCAACTCGAACGTTTTGGCTCCCGAACACGCTCCTGTAGCCAATCGGAAGCTGTGCCTTGGTTGTCAAACATTTTCAGAAGTTGAACAGACTTCCCGAACAGATTCCATTCGACAGCCAAGGTACGACTGCATAGCCTTTTAAACTCGGGGGGGGGATGGTTTTTACTATGCTATTTTTGTTTTACAGTATATTGTAACCTGCTCTGTGATCTTTGTATGGTTTAGAAATTTGATAAAACTCTGGCATTTCCAGATAGAGGCAAATCAGCATAGGAAATATATTACTGAATAGCCAGGTGGTCTGACTAGCATATGGCAGCTTCCTTACCTTCCTAGGACCTGAGACTTACCGTAGTTTTGAAAAAGAGTTTGGACTTGATATCACACCTTTCACTCCCCTTAAGAAGTCTCAAAGCAGGTAACAATCTCCTTTCCCTTCCTCCCCCACAACACTGAGGTGAGTGAGGCTGAGAGACTTCAGAGAAGTGTGACTAGCCCAAGGTCACCCAGCAGCTGCATGTGGAGGAGCGGGGAAGCGAACCCAGTTCGCCATATCGCTCTTAACCACTACACCATGCTAGCTCTCTTGAAAGAACTGGTGGCAACTTCTAAGGATGAGCAGGACCCAGGGGAAAGTTTTTTTAAATGGGGAAGTAGGATTCCCTCTCAGATTACATGTACTGTATTGCATACTGACATTGAAACTATGTGCACCATTATATAAACTGCTCAATTACTATCATGGTCAGAGGTCCTTTTTGGTGACCACTCAACATTAGGGTAAGGCGAGATCACTTGACAGTTCAATTGGTCTCAATGAGAAAAAGAGCCTCTTGCCTCATAAAACCCAGACTATCGTTTTTATTATTCTTTAATATATTCTTTTATATAGAAAGAATGCAGCACTGAAAAAGCCACATCCACAAATGCCATATAATACTAGATAAGGGAACAATAATGAAAGGGCAAGTACTAATGGAGTAAACTCCCCAGGCACTGATTATTTTCATAGGGTTTGCTTTTCCTGCTGACTAGCACTCGTTTCCATTTCTTAGATTCCTTTTACTGTTAAGGTCACTGGGCTGTAGCAATCTAAAGACTGCTTAGAAGAGGAGGAGGAGTTTGGATTTGATATCCCGCCTTTCACTCCCTTTAAGGAGTCTCAAAGCAGCTAACATTCTCCTTTTCCCTCCTCCCCCACAACAAACACTCTGTGAGGTGAGTGGGGCTGAGAGACTTCAGAGAAGTGTGACTGGCCCAAGGTCACCCAGCAGCTGCATGTGGAGGAGCGGGGAATCGAACCCGGTTCCCCAGATTACGAGCCTACCGCTCTTAACCACTACACCACACTGGCTTAGACACAGCCTACTCGTTTACAAGAAAACAAAGCTCAGGGGGATGGAGAGACTAAACACTATTCATACCTTTAGTTTTTCAAAGATCAGACAAAATTCTTAGATTCCATTTGAAAGCCCTAGTGTTTATGCCAGTGATTGTCATTATCATAACTAAGGCTAAGTAGACATACTGCATCATCCCATTGTGTTTATCAGCAGCAGACTAGACTGTATTGGCTGCAACTGCCAAGTCGGTGTCAAAGCATGAGCAATGGACAAACACCCCTCCTAGTACTTAAAACTGTTGATTAGATCAGTTTGTTGTATTTTAATGAAACAGCATTTTGTCTTCCTTAGTAGTAAAAACACCTTAGCTGCACAACTTAATTACAATGCAAATGTTTTTTTAAAAAAACACCCAAACGACCAGCCAACCATTTTCAGTAAACCTAGGTTATGTTTCAGTCTCTGTTCAGTGTTTTTCAAAGAAAAGAGATGACTTTCCTCCAAGCAGCTGCATCATACATAGATTAGGGACTATATATCAACATAAAAGATCACACTTGCTTCTATAATCAATAAAGTCTCTTCATTTTTTAAATGAAAACGTCGGTGATAGAATCATGTTGCAGTACAGCATGGAATACAGTTGAGACACACATACCCTTGCATTTCTCTAGCACACACTGTGTGGGTTTAACATGTTGCAATATTGCTCACAAGTACCTAATGGTATTCTTGAGCCTGATACAACCGCCGTGGTATTCTCAAAATGCTGAAGACAGCACTCACAGAAGATAAGCATTTTTATTTGAGTCATTCAACAAAGAAATACAAATAAAAATTGTATAAACACAAGAACCACATTGGCATCATAACACAGATGACAAAAGGACAAAAAGTAAAAACCATAAAGAAAACTATTCGGCCGCTATGTACAGTTGGACACTGTTGTGTCATACACTAAAAGTCTTTTACAAAATAATCTCATGTCACGAAGACCACCCTCCAGTCAGTCCTGATGTTCTGCAAGATGGCTTTGCTGTAGAATCTACCTACAACCAAGACAAAAAACATTATGAGACTAGTGCAACGTTTACAATCGTTTTTAAAAGGTCCATTTTCATGAACTGCTTTAAGTCCTCTATTTATTCCTCGCTTCACTGTTAAAGATCATATGCATCTCTGTCAACATGAAATATTTCTGATGACCCAATTGCACTTTACATGCCCAGGCGTCCCAGTTCAGCTCAAATGATGGAGCTATGTCAAAGAACTGCAGAAACTCAGCAAGGAAGTTCTTGGTTTACTAGAAACCAAGCTGTAGAAGAGCCTTTCACGGCTTCAACTGCTAGCGGGAAAGAGAAAGTGGCAATACAAGGAAAATTATTGTTAGCCAAGTGATTAAATAGAAACTGCCATCTGCATATGATCTTTAATGTTTCCAGATTTAAAAGTTCGTTTAGGTTTGTAGAATTCACTAATAGCTATAAAAGAAAAAAGCAAGCATTAAATCTTAAAGAACGAACACTTAAAACGAGGTTCCACAATTGATATACAACACTAAACAGAAGACCAAAAATGATTAAGCTGTAAAGGCATTTATGCACTTTAACTCCTGTAAAAAACCATTTTAAGTTAAGACACTTAAATCTTCAAAGAAGATTTTTAAAAAGAAGCCAAAGTCTGAAGTTTTCCACTTTAATCTTTACGCTGGTACATGAAGTTGGAAGAGACCATACCACAGGACAGCGTTTTCTGGTGTATGCCTTGCGCTCTGCCTGCAACGTGCGACCCCCAGAGATAGACGTGGTCAGGGTGACACACGGCCTGCAATGAAGTTCCCGCTGGCGGGTACAAACAAGGTATAATGTCAGAGTTAGAAGACAACAATCTTGTTTTGCTTAAGTTGTACCCATTTCAGTACTTTACCTGTTGGTTAACACTTCTATTAAGTTTAATTATTCCTCTACACCACCTGGCACACAATGTAAGCAGAAAAACTCTTATGTTTCTCTGAAGTACTAAGGACGATGAACCACCTTTTACAGAGTTAAAGATCTATAGACACTTAAAAGTAAAGAGTTTTAAAAACACATTTCAAAACACGTTTTTTAAAAAAGTTTTTTTAGAAAAAGGCTATCCAAGAAAAGTGGTTTATACTTGTTTGTCTATTGATCTTTAAATTAGATTAGACGTATGGGTGGTGACACTTTCACTCAATACACACCTGTTTCTTTCCAGGTTTTCCTTTAGTATGGCTGGTAGTTGTTTTGGTGATTACCGCCACCTCGGGATGCCTTTCCATAAGTGCTTTGCTGTCCTGTTCAGGAGAGAAATTGCAGCTTAAAAGTCCATCTCAAAATCACAGGATACTCAAAAGATGCTGTACCAAACTATTATTGGAATCGTTACAGATACTTACACAAACCTCTATCAGTTTCAATACAGACTCACACAACTCTTAGAAACTCCCACAACTAAAAATCCATAAAGAAATACTCAATACCCTCCTCTTCCTGCCCCATAGATGCCAGGATGAGAAAGATAAAACTACCCTAAATCTGTAGTATGAACTAGAGGCAATGTTGAAAGAAAAGAGGCTTACCACTGTAGTCAGCGTATCCCTGTCCATAGCCATAACTTGGGTAGTTGTACCCAGAATAATCATATCCACCATAGCTGCTGTAACTCTGATCACTGTAAGGACTGTTGTAACTTCCATATCCTTGATCGTAATAGTTGTTATACCCTTGGTTCCAGCTTTGACCTTGACCTAAAATAAAGTGATTATGACATGAAATCTTTAGAACTGCTTTTTCTTTTATGTTCGAGAAAAATTAAAAGCCACTGTATTTAAAACATTTTTACTCTAATATTCAGCTACAAAGGCTCCCAAATTAAAAAAAAGGTAGAACCATCTCTCCCCTCAGTCTTACAATGTAGTATCACTCCAAGAACACCCCCTCAGGTTGCAACTCCTGATTCAGATGGTTCCTGGAGACACATCTCAGCAGTTAAGATTTAAGGCACACTCACCCCTGCCACGTCCTCTGGAACCACCACGCCCACCAGATGAAGCGCCTCTGCCTCCCTTCTGTTGCTGCTGTTGCTGCCTATATACATCTTTGGGCTGTGCTACTTTTATCTCACACTAGAGGAAAACAAAAGTGCAGAACTGTAATACTACATAAACGAAGGACTTAACATTCTGAACTATCATCGCTCTTGCATGCAAGAGAAGATGCAAGTGACAAACACAAAGCAATACCTTTCCAGAACCAATTTGATGGTATCTGCTTTCCAACAATTTCTTTACCGGTTCTTCATCTGAGTATGTGATGAAACAGAAACCCCTTCTTTCATTTGTCTTCGTGTCCATGGGAAGCTCAATATTTTCTATCTGAAAATCACAGTTAAAAGCTGTAAAACCTAATCCAATGTCAGCTTTCACAAACTAGTGCTCTCCGTGTGTTTTGATCTACAACTCCCATCAGTCCCAGCCAACACAGCCTTCCTTCATCCTCTTGGCCCTATTTTGCAATGTGTATATACCTTCACTCTTCCAGCTTCCAACCTCTATCATCCCATTTTTTGCAAACCCTCATGCCTAAAACTAAATCTCTTAACTTCTACATGCTCTCAAATCCTTCCCCTGGACTCTGATCGAACTCAAGCTACATTTACTCACATTCATCCAATGCTCTTCCCTCATTCTTTTTGTTACCCTCTTAAGTCCTTCCTTCACCCCTCTTACTTTTACCTCATTGATGCAATTTAGACTACAAATTCTTTGAGACAAGGATCTTTTCCTTATGTTACTCTTAAGGCACCAGATGCATTACAGTGCATCGACCGATAATTAATATTTTAGGCAGCTTGCAAGAAGTCTTAACTGAATAGTGTAAAAATCCGAACCCATGCCGCTACTTCCATTGTAAACGCAACTCTCAAATTGTTCCCATTTATTCCCACTGTAAGCTCTCAAAGTCAACGACCCCAAGAGTAAAGCTATCAAGCTACTCAAAGGTCACATCTGCACATAATAAGCCAGACTTTCTGGCCTATTTTGAATCAGCTTTACTGATCATAGCTTCTTGCAGCAAACTCTGATCCATAACATAATGAGATGTCAAAGCTCCCTCCTACATTAATCCTGATTGTGCCAGAGGATCAAAATAAAGGAGTGACCAGGAAACACTGCTCACTCAGAAGGTCTAGCTTACTGTTGTATGCAAATGCAGACAGTGTCATTCAAAACTACTATATTACAGTAAGCCCACAACTTTTGGGGATCGTGCCTAAAGCCAAAATTACAGTCAAAACACACTGGGTGCAATGGTGGATGAGATTGCCACGTTCTTACTGGTGGAAATGACTGGCAGAATCCGAGACCAGGGAGAAGAGTCGGTGGAGGAAGATTGGAAGAAATTTAAAGACTATTTACAGAAACATTGTAAAATTAATGAATGTTAGAAGGATGTTGGAATGAAGTTATGTGGTTTTAGCAGAAATGTTATAAGGGTTTAGGAAAAAAATAGACTGTTAATTGGTGAAAGGAGGGAAAGTAAAGTTACATCATATTGAGATAAATTACAGAACAAAAATTGGAAAAGATAGAAAGGATTTGCTGAAATAGTTAACCGAATTAGAATACAAAAAAGGGAGGTGTGAGGGGGTCAAGGAAACAAGCAAATGAAAGATAAGTTATGGGAAGATTAGTTGTGGGGTTTTTTCTTTTTTCCTTATTGTTTTTAGAATCGTTGGATTATTTTGATTGTTGTTAGCTGCCCTGAGCCCAGCTTCGGCTGGGGAGGGCGGGATATAAATAAAATTTATTTATTTATTTATTTATTTATTTATTTATTTATTATTATGTGTTGTTTTGTTTTTGTTTAATATGGTTTTTTACTTTTGCTTTTTGTAACCCTTAAAATTTTTAATAAATATTATGGGGGGGGGAGAGATTGCCACGTTCTTTTTACTGGGTGCCCAACCCTTTTAAAATTTGGCCAAAGCATGTAAAGCTGAATGCATACAAGTTAAATGTGCACAAGTTGCAGGCTTCTTGTACAATTTAGAACAAGCAATGTTTTACCAGTAAGTATGCCACAAAATACCCCTCAACTGTAGGCACAAAAAATGCTAGACAAAGACAACAACAAAGATTATACCTCTCCAAAGCCACCAAAATATTCCTTTATTTGCTCTTCAGATGTATCTGGACTCAGTCCACCAACAAACACTTTTTTGGGTGGCTCTTTCCCCTTTAAAGCTTTTGCCCTTTTGGGATCTATTAACTTGCCATCCAATTTGTGTTCCTTCAGTTCCAAAACCTAAAAATACACGAGTTCAAATTCAGACTCAGAAAATGAAAATATTTCATAAGTATTCAGAGATGCTACTTATGGCCATTTAACACCAAGACTTACATACCTTCTCAACACTGGCAGCATCTTTGAAAAGCACAAAACCAAAGCCTCTAGACCTCCCTGTGACAGGATCTGTTTTAATTGTGCAGTCCACCACTTCTCCAAAGCGAGACAAATACTCCGTCAAATCTTTTTTGCTCGTATCCCAGCTTAGGCCTCCAATGAACATTTTACTGCAATGAAAGGACAGAGATTTGATTAAATTATACCTTCCCAAAACATTATAGATTTAATGTATGTTTTGACTTTCCATGTGCAAGGTAGCTAATAAATTTAAAGTAAGGCAATTGCACTAACCAATACAGAACAAAATTATTAAGCAAGATAGACAACTATGCTTGATTGCCCCAACTCATTTACCATGTCTCTATTGTATTCCACATAAATTAGAAAAACTAAAACATGTCACACGATGTACAGTCACAAGTTAGTAAGAAAAATCCAAAACCTCATTTTTGGCGTACTGCTCTACTAATTTGTTCTGCATATGTGGTTCAAACTGTAAGCAAAGGTGACTGTAAAGGTCCTTGCATTTTTATATATTAAAGTCCTATCTCTTATCCCTACCATGGGAATAGCTGGGCATAAAGTTCTCAATACTGATCTACAATGTTATCTTTATTTTCCATTATTTGGGGGAGAAAGCATTTTAATCTCAAAAAGCCCAAATACTAGAGTAGCCAAGTATAAGTTAACATTTTCATGAAGCGGAACACATTCTGTGTCTATTCTGAGATTATGACAACTCTTGTAAGTTCTAATGCCTCTACACAACAGTAAATGTATATATGGTTTAAAATACATGCCTATAGAAGCTCTATTGCACTTTCATTCACGCAAAGAAAGTATTAGCCATGCTTAGTGTGAAGCTTGGGACGCGGGTGGCGCTGTGGGTAAAAGCCTCAGCGCCTAGGGCTTGCCGATCGAAAGGTCGGCGGTTCGAATCCCCGCGGCAGGGTGCGCTCCCGCTGCTCGGTCCCAGCGCCTGCCAACCTAGCAGTTCGAAAGCACCCCCGGGTGCAAGTAGATAAATAGGGACCACCTACTAGCGGGAAGGTAAACGGTGTTTCCGTGTGCTGCGCTGGCTCGCCAGATGCAGCTTTGTCATGCTGGCCACGTGACCCGGAAGTGTCTCCGGACAGTGCTGGCCCCCGGCCTCTTGAGTGAGATGGGCGCACAACCCCAGAGTCTGTCAAGACTGGCCCGTACGGGCAGGGGTACCTTTACCTTTTAGTGTGAAGCTTATTTTGTTTAAATGGGACTTACTTCCAAGTAAAAGTATATGGATTGGATGTTATTTGCAGGCAAACACAATCTATCTTGATTTAAGACTTTGCAACAGGAATGAAAGGTACATGTTTGATTAACTGCTCATCCTATCTTGAGCTTAGAATGGAATCAGGACAGAAAGAATGACATTAGACACCCTTCCCTGGAAGCAGGAAACTTGCATAATAAGTAAGGACAACTATCAGCTTTGAATAGTCTTGCAACGATGATACATTTCAAGAAAACTCGAAATGCAGGGTAACATGAAAGTGCAGATAACTAACCATGCTCTCAGTCTTAACAGCCCTGAAAGGTAGGTCAATGGAGATTTCATATTGTAGGTGACTGGGATAAGGCCTTAGAGAACTATGTGGCCCTGCATGGCCAACACCCAGGAATAGTGGGAATTGCAATCCAGCATCATCAGAAGGTTGGTAAAACAAAAGAGGTTTAAAGACGTTCTCAAGGCAAATCTTTAAAAATGTAGTATAAACACCAACAACTGAGAATCACTGGCGCTCCTACTGGAGAACAGCTTTTACCAAAGGCATCATGGCCTTTGAAGAAGCAGAACTCAGAAAAGGAGAAATGTGCTAAGAGAAAGGCGCAGTTTGGCAAATCCTTACTGTGATCAACTACCACCTGAAACCTCTGACTCCACTGTGGAAGGATGTATGGATCCAGAATTGGCCTCCACAGTCACAGACACACCGTTAAGACCATATTCATGTAAAACAATCTTACTCGGTTACGAGTGATCACCAAAGAAGACAACTACATCCAAGAGTGATGTTGCATGATAATAATAATAATTATTTATTATTTGTTGCCAGGCAAAGTGCAGCAGTTATGATTGTTGGGAGTAGGGCAATGTTTCTGCAACTTGGGAGTTATAGTCCAACAACAGCTGGCAGACCAACCATCCCTGACCATTGGTCCTGCTAGCTAGGGACAATGGGAGTTGTAGTTCAACAACATCCAGAGATCCAAGTTTGAGAAACACAGGACTGGGGCCTGGGAGGGTTCCAATCCCCCCTCGGCAACTTGTTCTCTCACCCTAACCTACCTCACAGGGTTGTTGTTGTGGCGATTAAACTTAATGGAAGGGCAAAGGGGACCACGAGCGCCTTACGGGGTGGGGGAGGATGGGACAGAAACGCAATATAAGTGAAGCAAAATGTACTAGAGTAGCAATCCTGTGACGAGGGCAGCCTTGGCAGAGAGAAAGTGCGCCCAGCACCCAGCAAGATGCCTCGAGAGCCTCACCCACAACGAAGCCTACACTGGCCGGCAGCGGCTCTCCAGGGCTGCAGAGCAGCTAAGTCTCTCCTTAGCCCCGCTGGGGATCGAACCTGGGACCTCCCCGCACGCGAAACAGGCGCCCCTTACTACTCCTCCCCGGTTCCCACACTGCGCACGCGGCGGCGGCGGCGCCAACTTTCCTTGATCCCGCCCACCGCGCTCCCCCATAGGCTGCCGCTTGCGTCACGGCGCCTTAACGGGCACCTTGCCGGCTCCGCCCAGTTGGAAGCCGAAGCCGAGCGCGCGAGCGAGCGAGCGGGCGGGGGGCGGAGCGAAGGACACACAAAAGGGGCCCGGGGAGGCGGCGCTCGCGTGGGAACGGCCTAGTCACGTGGCCGAGCCGCCTCAGTTCCCCCCCCTCCCTCCTTCCCGCCATTTACTTTTCCTACAGGACAAAATGGCGCCCTCGCTCTTTTCCTCCCCCTCCCCTCGCCACGCCGCGAGGCTGGTTTCCTCCACCTGCTCGGCCGCCCTTCGTACCCGTCATCTTGCTGGTTCTTGCTGGCGTTGATCTTGGAGCCCTCGGCGAAGTCGTCCCCGCCGGCGCCGGAGCCCGCGTTGTTGTTGTTGCTGCTGCCGTAGTCGGTGTTGTCCTCCATGGCCGAGAAGGGCCGAGAAGAAGCGCGCACGACACACACACACACAGAGACAAGACGAGAGAAGGGACAAGCGAGCTAAGCCTAGCAGAGTATTAAAATGGCGGCCGTAACAAGAGATCCGGGCAGAGCCTGCGCCGCGGTTATATACGGCCTCTCTCGCCCAATCGGCGCCGTCCGCAGGCGCAGGCGCGGAGGAGGATGAGGGCGGAGGGATTTCCTGTAGGAAAAGAGCGCTCCAGTGGCGGAAGGGCAATGGCCGAGGCGTGAGCCTGAGTGGGTTGGGACTATGTTAAGAGCAGGGCCTTTCGGTTTCTTCCACTAGGGACTCCACACGTTTGCGTAGAAAAGTACCCGTTTGCGTTCAGTGGGTCTCGTTTCCCATTATTATTATTATTATTATTATTATTATTATTATTATTATTATTATTTGCCCACTCTTCGCCTGAAGGTTGCAATATTTTAAGCACAACATTTAAAAACGGTTCAAAGCAACAAAATAAGACGGGTCCTAAAAAAATAATAAGCTGCGGTTGTAATGCTAAGTCTTATTTACTCAGAAGGCAATGATGGTGGAGTCAGGGCTTAGTTTGTGTTAAGGGACCTGCATCTGCCATTGCTTTTCATAAAGCGGAGGAAGGGAAACGTGGCTCCTGATCAAGTGCAGAGTGCCTTTCTTCCATGAGTAAATACAGATGGGCAGGACACGTGGGACATCCAGTGGGAAAGTGAGCCCTGCTTCTAGTTTTCACCCTCACCCCACATTCACAACTTCTGAAAGTACCTGCCTGGGTGCAAAGTTTTTGTTTCTGTACTTGCTCCAAAATCAATTGTACGGCCTGCTTGTGTAGTTTGTGGCCTCTTTCGCATGTTACGCAGTGCGGAAAAAGGGGGTTGGTGGAGGCTTTTAGTGGACACAATGAAGCCCTCCCATGTTTGGGCCTGTATGGTCATGTAGCATAGCTGTCAACTGTCAACCTTCCCTTTTTTTGCAGGAAACCCCCTTATTCCAGCGCCGTTTCCCACTGCTTCCCACTGCTATCTCGGATTGTTAGATATCCCGTAGACTGTCCCCGGGACAGGTGAGGCTACTGATCCCTTATTTTCAAGGCTGCTGATCCCTTATTTTCAAATCTGAAAGTTGACAGCTGTGCATGTAGTGCAGGAAGAGTTCCCCAGAGGACATCCATACATATCATGATTTGGATGAGGTTTCTGTGAGGGCTGTATTCCTTTGTGGGAAACAGAGTGCAAATCAAGGGTGAGTATGATACATGACAACGGCTACATAAACACCATTCATTTAAAGAACAGGCCCCCCCCCAAAAAAGAGAATATTCTGAACTGTAAGAAACTTGTTGCACAGCTATAATTCCCAGGACCCTTAACAAACTACAATTCCCATAATTCTTGGCAGGGGATGCATACTTTAAACGTATGGTATGTACGCAGCCTTATATCTTTCATCCAGTACCCTACATAATTCCAGCCACACAAATGGTAAAGGTTTCTCCCAGTGCTTTTTTTTTTTCTTTAAAAAAATGTTTAGGGGTACTCTCATTTTGACTCAAGAAAATCCCATTTTATAGTTCAAATTGGAAAAAATAAATACAGTAAATGGACAAAAGGACAAAGATTCACAAAATGTTTAGGGGTATGCGTACCCCTGCATTCTCCCCCCCCCCCCCGAAAAAAAACCACTGGTTTCTCCACACATACATTGTTCTCTCCATTCAGGCAAGCAAGCTCTGTCGCAGTTAAAGAACACACCCAAGCCAGGAAAAAGCACCCAAGAAGGGTGGTGCCCAGCAGTTGGTGTCAGGAGTTGCCTGGCTGCTTTCTCAAACTCCCCACTGCTTGCTATTCAGACTTTAGCAGGAAGTTAAGTAATGCTTCAAGCAAGCCTTCTATCCTATGCACACTTACCAGGAAGGAAGGAAGCTCCACTGAGGTCCTTGGGGCATCTCCTTTGGGGCATTTTAGTGTATTTTTGGTCTTTGGTGGAAGCCGCCCAGAGTGGCTGGGGAAACCCAGCCAGATGGGCGGGGTACAAATAAATTATTATTATTATTATTATTATTATTATTATTATTACATGCTCTTTCCACCCTTTTTGGTAAAAAAAGGGGGAAGAGGACAAAGAGTAAGGACAGAGCATCCTCCGCCTTTCTAAGCAGGGTTACCTGAACAATTTGGTCCCGCTAGCAAACTTGAACAATTTGGTCCCGCCGCCTCACTTCCCACTAACTCTAGTTCATGTATGAAGTAATTTAAAAGCACAGGAGTACAGCCTTTCGATCTCTGGCAAAGTTTCTCATTTCCTGGTCGATTCTGAGGTTTTTGTCCCTTCACAAGTGGAAGGATTATTGTATTGCCCTCCCCAAAAGGCGTCCTTATTTTTTTGAAAGTCCTTCATTTCATTTGAGAGCATCAGATTAATATATAGGACACACTGCATATCCCTCATTGAATTCAAATGCCAGTGTTTTGAAATGTTTAGTTTGCAAACTTAAGCAACTGGAATGATTCCTGATCAGTGAAACTTCTTTTAAGTACGTAGGGAAAGTGCTGCTGGATGAGACCACACGACATGAGCACAATAGCACTCTCCTAGTCATAGGCTTCAGCAACTGGTATTCTACTTATTTATTTGTATGTAGCATACTATACAAATACATTTGTTTTCTTGAAAGCCACATAAACACTCTCTTAAGCTTATACCATGTTCCTAAGACCTTTTAATGCCCCTGAGCTTCCAGCAGAAATTAAATGTTTTTATCCCCTTGCATTTTAACTTATTTTATCCTCCTCTTCTTATAGGACATTGATTTTAGTAACATTTAGGTTATTCTGGTTACTGTGTTTTGGTCTTGCTGTAAGCTGCTTTTCATGTGTTTATGAAGAAAAGTAGGGTTTAAATTGTGGAATTAATAGAGGAGATAATGGAGGAGATAAAAAGGGGTGGCAAAGTGTGTAGCACTGAGCAATCTCATTCCATGCAGCTTTACAAGAAGTAATGGTACATACCGCTGAGCCCCAAAATGGAAAACTATCCTGGTGACACGCTGGCCAAAATTTCTAAAATGCAAAGTGTTGAGTCTCCAGCCTGCTTGAATTCCACACCCTATGACAAGGAAGCCTTTCCACATAATCCTGTGTGTGAAGTCTGACTCACTGATATATATTTAAAGGCACAATCTTCTTTTTCCATTTGTTCCAGGGTTGCATTTGGGCTTTGGCATGGTTAAGTATCATATTATTAAAGAGAACTTTTTGTTTGTGATTAGCAATATAGCATAGAGGGAGTGAAAAGGAAAAAATCTTCATCTGAAAATAAATTTTATTTAAAAGAAAATGAAAACCAAAAACATATTTTTTGTAAAATAGTCATAAAGTTAAATGCTCTAGAAATACAGCAGAGGTGCAAGTAATATTCTACCCAATCAAAGCATGACATAGACTAGGGGGTTTAAATTGAGCAGAGAGACGTGGTTCAGAACTGAGCTTCAGAAATAAATGCCATAAGTAGTATGCACAGACTGCATCTGTCTCCGCAATGAGGTATCTTTGTTTATATTTAATGAGATGTTTCCAGAACAGTAACAGTCTGAAATCTAATCTCACCTGGTTGTATGCAGTGTTAGTCCTACTCAGAGTAGACATTGAAATTAATGAATCTTAGGTCCATTACAGGTTCTCAAACACCTTGGTACTCAAACAACTTGGAACCCAAACATTGCAAACCTGGAAGTAAGTGTTCCAGTTTGCAAACTTCTTTCAGAAGCCGAACGTGCTCCATTTTGAGTGTTAGGCTTCCGTTCTGAGTGTTACACTGAAGTCTGTCTGTTTTTGGCAATGTATTTATTTTGCGTTTTTGTTTTTGCGGCTCTTTTTGTTGTTTTTGTGACTGTTCAGCTACTGATTGATTGATTGATTTGATTGTGTGACTGCAGTACATTGTTTATTGCTTTCATTTTATGGATCAATGGTCTTGTTAGATAATAAAATTCATGTTAAATTGCTGTTTTAGGGATTGTTTTTAAAAGTCTGGAATGGATTAATCCATTTTGCATTACTTTCTATGGGAAAGCGCACCTTGGTTTTGAAACGCTTTGGTTTTGAAACAGAATTCCAGAACAGATTAAGTTTGAGAACCAAGGTACCACTGTAATTGCAATGGATGTACTCTGAGTAGGACTAACACTGAATATAAGCCTCCTACCGCATGATACATGGATTCGCTGCTGCTCTTTTACCAAAATGAAAGGGGGCAGGGCAGAAACACCAATAGTAAATGCTGTACATAATGGGAATCTGTAAGAGCACCCACTCAGTGTTTTATGTATTCCACTTCACCAGAACCTAGAGAAGTCCCAATCCAGGTTTTACCAAAAAAGACAAGTTGCAAAGCACACAGCTGGGCCTTGAACTTTGTAGGTGTGACCTTCAAGGAAATAGTTCTGAGCATGCTCAGAACAGATGTATTGCCTCCTTAGTCTTACTGGAAAAGACCTGCAGGTATGGCTAAATTACCATCACGCAGGAAGGGGCAATAACTGCAAAATCAGGTCTAAGTGCCATTAACATACACATGTACTATCATTTTGTTTTTCTGCCTGGATACAGGTGGATGGGACCTCCCGGCTCTTGCACTGAGGTTGACTGAGTGGTAAAGAGGATAGGAGATTGACAGAACTATCTCCCTCCCTAAACTAACTTCAAATGTCAAAACAAAATAAAAAAATTCCTTCCAGTAGCACCTTAAAGACCAACTAAGTTAGTTCTTGGTATGAGCTTTCTTCAGAAGTGTGCATGCACACGAAAGCTCATACCAAGAACTAACTTAGTTGGTCTTTAAGGTGCTACTGGAAGGAATTTTTTTATTTTGTTTTGACTATGGCAGACCAACACGGCTACCTATCTGTAACTGTAACTTCAAATGTATTATGGAAAGATGCATGAGACAAAAAAAGAGCATGGGTTTGAGATTTTGGAGGAAACTCTTAAAAAGACCGGCTTGACATTTCACTGGGTAGGGCTAAGCCCTGCTTGTCCTGATGCACCAAGTCACCAATGACTTTAATCAGGAAATAGGAGAAATGAGTGGAAACAAAGCAAGAAACCAAAATACCAGAATTCAATAACCATTCATTTCTAAACAAAACAAATTCCTTCCAGTAGCACCTTAAAGACCAACTAAGTCAGTTCTTGGTATGAGCTTTCGTGTGCATGCACACTTCTTCAGATACCTGAAGAAGTGTGCATGCACACGAAAGCTCATACCAAGAACTGACTTAAGTTGGTCTTTAAGGTGCTACTGGAAGGAATTTGTTTTGTTTTGACTATGGCAGACCAACACGGCTACCTATCTGTAACATTCATTTCTAGTCCCGTTCCAAAGGCATTGTCAGTTAACGATGCACACTAATAGCTTGGGCTGCCCACAGCAGGACGGGACCCTAATTCTGAGCATACCTTTGAATCCACCATCAGTGCCCAAATTTTTCTTGGGCAAACGAAGCCTCTGCCTCGAAGCGGTAGGGCAACTGCGGGCGCGTGCCAGCTAATATTCCAACGGTACCAAGGGAATGCAGCCTACAATGTCCTCGCACGGCTTGTCCTGCCGATAAACCTGCAGGGAGATGCTGCTCCTACATTGCAGACAAGATGCATCCTCCCCAGGCACTCGCTCTACGCAGCGGGGAAAATGGCCGCTCCGCTTTTATTACACAACACGGTAGTTTGGGTGCACGCCTATTAAATCCGTAACTACTTTGGGTTACGGAAAGGGGGACGACCGCACGCGTGATGCAGCCCGAGGCCTGACTTAGTACCAATTGTTTATATCGACATGATGATGGTGACGCGCCGCGCATTCCATTACCCTCCCAATTTTTTTTTTGTTAATTTTGACAAAATTATAAACAATCAAAGATCATCATAACCTTATTAAAATTACACTGATTAACATTGTTAAGTGACTTCCTCGCTTCCCCTTGGCTGAATTTCTATGCAGATCCTTTTAACGGCTTTCCAAAAACGCGCCGCGCATTCCAGGCGCTCCCTCGGAAGGCGCACGGTTTGCACCTTAACCCCGCGCGCGTGCACGAGAGGAATCCCGCCCCCCCCCCACTAGCCACGGCAAGGGTCTTACTCCGCGGCGATGTGCGCGCTCTTCCCTGCGAGCAAGCCCCGCGGAGCAGAGGAGCGCGCGCGCGCGCCCTGGACGGTGCGCGCAGCAGAGCGCACGGCGAAGGCGCCCCGCCGCTTCCAGCCACCTCCTCCCGCCCGCTGCGCACCGCATTCCGGCCACTCCGCCTCCCCGTCCATTCGCAGCAGCCAATCCGGCTCCCGCGATCCGGATGCAGCGGCGACTCCGCTTCCAGCCACGTGGTGCGCCCGATCCCCTCCTCTCTCTCTCTCGCCACTTCCCCGCGGCTCCTCCCGACGTTTCCCCTCCGAAGCCGCTTTCCAGGGAGGGTCCCCGTGCGCGCTTGTGTGCTTGGATCGGCGTCTCCGCGCTGCCGTGCGCGCAGCCAGCAGCCTCACCCCCTCGGCTCGGGGGTCCCCGCGGTGGACATGGTGGGCTTCGCCGTCCCCGCCGAAGTCAGCGTGCTCCTCCTGGACATCGAAGGCACGACGACACCCATCGCGTTTGTCAAGGTGAAGATTTGGGGTGGGTGGAGGCAGAGGGAGCAGAAAGGCCCCGACGTCGGGTGCGCATCTGACACGGGGGGGTTTTTTTGGGGGGAAGGGGGTTTGGATCGGGCCGTCGGAAGCCGCAGCCTGCGCTCCCCCCAACTCCCTTGGGCGCAGGGGAGGCCGCTTTCCCCTTCCGAGTAAACAAACGCTGGTGCACATTAGCGATCTGTGCGCCTCCCCACATTCGCTTTTCTTGGCACGGGTATGGCAGTTTCCCTCTGTAATCACATAACGTTTAACATCTGCGTTTAGGGAAACCTGGAGGCATGGAGAAGGATACAAAGCAGCCTTTTAAGAAAGTTGACAGTAGCAGAATGCTGAGTTTTGTTCGGTTGATCTGTGAAAAGCTACCGATAGGGTCTATAGATTTGCTGGCTTGGGGGGCATCGCAAAAACTCATGGTAAAAACAGGCACTCCCCACCCCCTCTGCTGCAGTTGTGCTGTTTTATCTGTAAGACAGTTTTTGGTCTAGAATGATGGGGAGCTTATCCAGTGCTATTTCTGGAAAAGATTTCACTACTTTGTGACTTAATCTTGAGAGAATGTGGAATTAAATGTAAGTACTTTTACCACTGTGTACTTAAAAAAAATCCTTTTCATGTGCGTGTCTCATGGTTATAATAAATACCATTCTCAGCTCCATTCCCAGTGATCTGTTAGGGTAATAACCACCCACAATTTAGTCGAGAGGACATGTTTAAATTTTAAGCCAATATTTTTTTGCCGTAAAAAATAGATTTTTTACGTTTGGGGGGAGAAAATGTCAAATCTTCACCAAGGCCAACTATCCAGACTGGTCCTACGTGGGCCAGAAAAAAGCCTCAGGGCAGGGAATCTACCTTCTTGAATTTTGTACAACACTGCACATGCATATGGTGGCATACACATAAATAGTATTGTTGCATGTGCTTTTGTAGCGGGGACCTTATTTAATTGCATCGAGCACTACTGCCTGTCGTCAGATATGTAATATGCACACATGTACACAGACACATCCAGAGAGCTATTAAACAGAAGGGGCAAAAGGCCATGAAATATAAATACAGTATGTGAGCTTCCTGTGTTGCTTTGACTTTCTGGCCTCTGCAGTTTGCATCATTTTTCTTTACCCATGTTTATAAATTTGCCAGCAAAGGATAACGCTTAACGCACCTGCAGAGGGTTATAAATCCACAAAAGGTGATTCTACATCTGTTCAGTTTAAGATGACACAGGATTCTCTTTCAGGGCGGTGTTCACTATAATACTGCCATTAAATGTCATGGGGGAAATGTCAGTGGTAAAGTACCTGTTTTGCATGCATGCAGAAGGTCTCACTGTTTAGGGCTGGGAATTTCCTCTGCCTGAAACTCTGGACAGCCAACTACCCACCAGTGTGGACAGTACAGTGGTACCTTGGTTCTCAAACGCCTTGGTACTCAAACAACTTGGAACCCAAACACTGCAAACCCAGAAGTAAGTGTTCCGGTTTGCGAACTTTTTTCAGATGCCAAACGTGCTCTGTTCTGAGTGTTACACTTCCCGATTTGAGTGCCACGCTTCCGTTTTGAGTGGCACACTTTCGTTTTGAGCGTTACGCTGAAGTCTGTCTGTTCTTGCTATTTATTTTGCATTTTTGTTTTTGCGGCACTTTTTGTTTTGTTTTTGTGACTGTGTGGAACCCAGTTCAGCTTTGGAACGCTTTGGTTTTGGAATGGACTTCTGGAATGGATTAAATTTGAGAACCAAGGTACCACTGTACTGGACTATGTGGCCCAAGATGGACACAGTAAGGCCTGTGTTTCCTAAGTGAAGACATTTGGGACTGGGTTTCTATGTCATTAAAAATTTTAATAAATACCCAAAGGGACTGAAAGCCCCGTATACCCTTGCCTTTTCTTTTTTTTTAAGTAGAACAAACACTTCATAATCTTAAGAATTTAGGGCTGCTATTTCTTCTGCTCACACTCCTGCTATATAAACGTGAGCTGAGAGCTGTCACCTCAAATACTTAGGAAATTAGGTCACAGTTACACAGTAGGCTTCCTACTAACACTGTATTTTGCCTTAACACATACACACACAGAGAAAGAGAGAACTATTATTGTTCTTTCTGGCATTCAGAAGTGTGCCTGATGTTTTCTGGTCCCTCCTATTGACTTTGTTACCTGGAACGCCACCTCAAATGAATCCCCACCTTTGCTAATATAATGACTGCTATGTTTCCTGTTACTTCTGTCCTCTAGCGCTGGGTTTCTCAAATTTGGGTCTCCAGCTGTTGTTAGACTACAACTCCCATCATCCCTAGCTGGCAGAGCCAGTGGTCAGGAATTATGGGAGTTGTAGTCCAACAACAGCTGGAGACCCAGGTTTGGGAAACCCTGCGATAGCAAAACCTGGTCTGGGAGTACGCGAATGGGCGTTAAGAGGGGCTTGTTGAGGGGGAAAGAGGCCCATTGCCAAGGAAAGCTTATTAAAGGAGGAGTTTATCCTTTTGAACGAAACTGGCCTTTTTTATTCTCAAAGTAACCTTATAATTTTGAGGGACTAGGAGTTTCTTTTTTCTCTCCAAGTTGATTTTTGCAGCATGAGCAGCCAACCTTGAATTTGATTTCCTACCTGACTTGAAGGCTGCATCATTTGTCAATTAGCAGGTCCATTGCCCCTGGACATGAACTGCAAATGCCAGACTTTTTGTTCTCTGTTTAATTGGCTGCGCCCAGTCTAGCGGTTCCTTAAACTGGCACTTATCCTGATACTCAGTAATAGCAGCTATAACACCTCGTCTCCAGCTGTCCTATTGGAGCTTCCGTCCCAACACTCCCAAGAAATATCCCAAAATGCAGGCTTCTGCATTGACACATTATTTAAACATGCATACAAGCATCTCAGGAGCAACAGTACGTAACACAATACCCGGTTGATTCGGACCAGCATGTCTGCAATCCTGTGCAATGTTTCCCTGGAACAAACTCCATTGAACTGGTGGTTCTTGCTTCCGACTGCATAGGGTCAACTTGTGAAACATACTGAGTTTCACCCAAAAAAAAAGGTTCATCCAGCTGTAGCTTTAATTAGAAATGCAAAACAATCTTGCAAAGAAATGTTACCACTGCTTGTGTGAAGACGTACCCCCACCAAATAAAAGGAAAGACGTATCTAGCCTCTGCTTATCCTTTTTAATTCTCTGTGCTTATGCGTCGTAAGCAAACTTGAAAACCTCATTATTGCCAGAGGAAGGAGGGCTTGCCAGATAGCCAGGTGATCTAGCAGATGTTGCCATTATTCCTGTTCTGAAAAGTGTCTCAGATCAATAGTAGAAGGAGTGGAGGCGGCAGTGATGCTCCCCTGAGTCAGCTGAGTCACTGCTGGTTACAGAGAAGGAGAGGGTTGGGGGTTGATGTTAACATATGAGAGTGCTGGAGGTGAAATAGTTAAACAGGTTACCCAATCAGAACCCAGGGGGTGGAGTCAGAGGGACTATAAAACAAGCTCTGGGAGGGGCGAAGGGGAGAGTTTGTTGGGAGTTGGGTGGTTGGTTGGAGTGGGAGTGAATTGGGATAGAGTCTGTGGGTAGGTTGAGTTAGGGTAGGGAAATAAGCCGAGTCAGGAACAGTTAGGAGCTAGGAAGACGAGTAAATATCTGAGAGGTGGTTTAGTGAGTGAGAACAGGTAGCAGAAGTTATAGGTCTGGATAGGCACCCCATGATTGTAATTGACCAATACCATTTATGAAACCACACGCTTGTTAAACTGCAATAAATAAACAGAAGTTTATGTTCCAATTTAACCCTGACTGGACTCAGTCTTGTACCAGGTAGGGCCTGGCTGGTGGCAGCGAGAAATAAAGTGGTGGCACAGGGATCAATAGACGGTGAAACATCCGGGGACCCTGTGTGATCGCCACAGGGGTCAGCATGGTGCAAATGCACTGCCAGCACCAATCCAGCGCTCCTGCCATTGCATTTTCACCGTGCCTGTCTTCCCACCACTTTGCCCCTCTCCTCCCATGGAAGCAGCAGGGTCTCTGCTGTCAGGAGGTCAAGTGAGGGCTGTCCCAGCACCCCCATCTGCTACTACTCTTGGCTAATTCTCCATCAAAGGATGCATTTAACCAAAAGGCACACTTGAGCAGTTGCAGACTGAAGGCTTTGCACTTCTGTAATACCAGGAATTGGAACTAACAGGGCGAGGAAGAGCACGGGAAGCAAATGTGCTTTGTTGTTTTTAAATGTTAAGAGTATCGGTTGAATTGCAGCGGGGCATCGCCTTCTCATAACTTTATATAGTGGTACCTCGGTTTAAGAACAGCCCGGTTTAAGAACTATTCAGTATACGAACTCCGCGAAACCAGAAATAGTGTTCCGGTTAGCAAACTTTACCTCAGGCTACGAAGGGAAGCCGAACGGTGGAATGGTACAGGCGGTGGGAGGCCTCATTAGGGAAAGCGCGCCTCAGTTTAAGAATGGCTTTGGTTTAAGAACGGATTTCCGGAACGGATTAAGTTCGTAACCCAATGTACCACTGTATTGCAAGAATGACATTTAGTCCTAATCCCCATTTCCCCTTAGAATAGTGTTCTCCCACCCTTGGGGTCTCCAGCTGTCGTTGGACTACAACTCCCATCATCCATCACCACAGGAGCTGGAGTCCAGCCACAGATGGAGGGCACTACGTTGACTACCGCTGCTTTGCATGTCGATGCCCTATGTGAGCTAGCAACACATGAGTAAGGCTGAGGTCACCCTAAAAATGGAAAATTTTCCACAGGCAAGGGGTGGGAATACAGTGATGGAAACATTTCTGCCTCGTGTTCATTTTGCTTTTCGTCTTGCCAGGATACTCTGTTTTCCTACATCAAGGATAACATCCGAGAGTACCTTCGTGCACACTGGGAGGAAGAGGAGTGCCAAGAAGACGTCGGCCTTCTGAGAAAACAGGTAAAGTGTTTGCCATCCCTTCCTTTCCTCCTTCTAATAACAATGATTTTATTATTTTTATGCCGCCCATCTGACTGGGTTCCCCCAGCCACTCTGGGCGGCTCCCAACAAAATATTAGAAACGCGATAAAACATCAACCATTAAAACAAGACTGCCTTCAGATGTCTTCTGAAAGTTATGCCGTCCTTTATCTCCTTGACATCTGATGGGAAAGCGTTCCACAGGGCGGGCGCCACCACCGAGAAGGCCCTCTGCCTGGTTCCCTGTAGCTTCAGGTCTTGCAATGAGGAAACCGCCAGAAGGCCTTTGGAGGTGGACCTCAGTGTCTGGGCTGAGCGATGGGGGTGGAGATGCTCCTTCAGGTATACAGGTATTCTAGTCTTCTCTTGCTGCAGTCAGGACACCAGGTCTAGGACAAAGTCATGAGTACTGATGTTAATCGCAGCACATCGGTAGCAGGAAAGGACCTCTGGCTGATACTGCAGCAAGCAGGATGCTGGAGTAGATGGACCCTGAATGTGACCCAGCTGGGCTCTTTGAAGTAGGAGTCCCCATCACTGCTGATAACATTTTCTCACCGTTTCCCAAAGGCTGAAGAAGATGCTCACATGGATGGAGTGGTACCCATCCCGCTGGAGACCAGGGATGGAGAGGAGGAGGTGGAGCGCATCATCCAGGCCGTCATAGACAACGTCCACTGGCAGATGTCTTTAGACAGGAAGACAACCGCCTTAAAGCAGCTCCAAGGCCACATATGGAGGGCAGCATACGAAAATGGCCGCCTGAAGGGAGAGTGAGTAGCTAGCATTTATGACACGAGCGGCCAGTGTGCATTATTGCCCCATTGCTCCCCCCGCCCTCCAAACAAAGATAAACACACATTTAGAGGGGATCTGCACATGAAAGCAGAAAACATGGGGCTTTGACCCTAGCACTGGGCAGACTTCAGGCTTTCAGAATCAATTCCTGTTTGTTTGGGGTTGTTTTTTGCTGAAGCCAGGTGCAAAATGCAGACCCTTAGAATGAATAAATTCTGAGTTTAGGGGTATCAGAACTGAGTGGAATATCTTTTTTAAAAAATTCATTTTTATTAAATTTTCCGCTTTAACAATCCAATCAAATCACATTAAATATTCAAAATTATATGTATATGTATCAAATAATCCAAATATTCTGCCAGATTATAAATTTTTAATAGGACTTCCCATGCTTCAAGTTTGGAGGGTTCTGATCATCTCATACTGCTTTTCATAGTCATTTCCGATGGTTCCTCTTAATTCTTGTTGTTAACCTTCCTTCTTTCACAGCCTCTGAGTTATTCCCACAAGCGAGTTAAAACAAGCAATGATGTGTTTATGAGAGGAATATCTTGAGTATCAAGACTGAATGGACACACATCCATTCCTGCTCCTTCCCCCACCCCTGATTTCTTCGTTTCAGCAGCATACTTTAGCATGGGATTCTTCTTCTTGTTGTTATCATCCAGTGTTGGGATGAGTGTCTGTATACATCTCTTCATAATTTAGAGACACACATAGAATCATAGAACCATAGAACTGTCGAGTTGGAAAGGACCCTGAGGATTATCTGGTCCAACCCAGGAATCTCAGCTAAACCATTCCTGACAGGTGGCCCTCCAACCTCTGCTTAAAAACCTGCATGGAAGGTGTTAGGTTGTGGGCGAACATAGCAGACGACACAGCGATTTCTCCAGAGCAGCTCTTTACTTGCAAGCTGAACAGAACTGAACAGCAGACAGCTCACCCGGCCTGCTTTTATAGGCAGCCGGCTGTCAACATTGTAGCAACAACAACCCAGAGTTTCCCGCCTAAAATAACTGACATGGACCTGAGTGAAAACTATCTACAGACCTGAGTGAAAACTATCTACAGTATCCCCCTGCTGGCCCAGGGTGAAACTTCACTACATAACAGAAGGAGAGTCCACCACCTCCCGAGGGAGACCGTTTATTATCGGAACGTTTTTCTTCCTCTAATTCTAAGGTGCATCAGGTCTTCTTGCGCATTTGTGGAATGTGTCTGTCCAGCAAATTCTGCACACAAATAAGGCAAGCACTTCTGTTGTCTCTTCAATATATTTTGCCGCTCATGCATTGCCATTCCCTGTCCATTACAGGTTCTTTGATGATGTGGTTCCAGCAGTCAAGAAATGGAGAGAAGCAGGGATGAAAGTGTACATCTATTCCTCTGGGAGTGTTGAGGCGCAAAAGCTCTTTTTTGGGAACTCTACGGAAGGCGATATTTGCGAGGTAGGCACAACGCTGAAAGGTTTGTCACCTTTCTTTGTCTTTCCAGCTTCTTCCACCCTAAAACAGTCTCACTTCCAGCTTCTCTCAGGCGCAGAGTGTCTGTTTGCATTAACAAGATGGAGGATAAGGCCTTCAAGTAACCTTGATGGTTTTATATTCTGCCTCCGCTGTTGGAGACAGCTTGCCTTGCCAGGGGTTGAACTAAAGGGTCCCTTCCAATGCTGTGATTCTGTGTCCTTGAGACAATAAAATGGGCAAAAGCAGAGAAGACATGCAGTGAAGGAATTAAGCGGCAGACTGGAATGTTCCACTTCGCACTGCAGATCAAGGAATTTCCATCTCCTCCTTCGTCCATGCTCCTTTATTTAGTAACAAAAATGAAATTTACTTGCAAGCGGAATACAAGCACAGTGGGGAGCAGGCTGAACTAGAACGCTTCGCTCTGCTGTGCATTTTAATTTTATTGCATTGAGAGCTTTGGAAACGTCTGCATGTCCTGCAATTTTACCAAAGAACACAAGGTTGATGTGCATTAAAAATCAGGGTGTTTGTAGAATTTGTACTGTTAAAACGGAAATGGGTCGAACCATCGCAAGAGGTGTTGAAATTTTGGGAGGCTGGATAGTTACAATGGAATGGTCTTGGTGGGGTGCACATTTTTACTCTTACTTATTTATGATTATTACTTTGTCAAAATAAAAATAATAAAAAGGAATGTGTAAAATGTAAATAAATGTATTTTTTTAAAAAAATCAGCAGCGTGCAGAAATCAAAATGCAAAATACTATTTTTTTTTAAATCCTGAAATCTCAATCAGAGCTTTTTTTTTTTTAAGGGCACATATTCTCTCGCAGTGTGGGACGCAGGTGGCGCTGTGGGTTAAACCACAGAGCCTAGGACTTGCTGATCAGAAGGTCAGCAGTTCGAATCCCCGCGACGGGTTGAACTCCCGTCGCTGGGTCCCTGTTCCTGCCAACCTAGCAGTTCGAAAGCACCTCAAAGTGCAAGTAGATAAATAGGTACTGCTCCGGCGGGAAGGTAAACGCCGTTTCTGTGCGCTGCTCTGGTTCGCCAGAAGCGGCTTAGTCATTCTGGCTACATAAAGTGAGATGAGCACCGCAACCCCAGAGTCGGTCACGGCTGGACCTAATGGTCAGGGGTCCCTAATGTACCTAATGGTACAGGCTGTTTTTACCCCCACATTCTGCTCCACGTGTAAATGGGGCCTAGAGGGGTCTTCGCAATCTAACCAGGACTCTAACTTCTGTTAAATTTTGCAAACTGGGGGAAGAAACTGGTTTTTCTGCAATCTAGCAGTGTATAATTTTTATGAAATAAGTAGAAGACACATTAGAAACTATTCTATATAATCACAACATCAATGAATGCAACTGTCAGTCTGTACGACGTAAAACAGTATGAATAAGCTGGCCTAATTTAACATCTTAAACCAAGCAACATTGCATTGAAGAACACACCGAGCCAACAAGCGAGAAAAACGATATTAACACAAAAATGAAAGATGAGCATGAGAAACGTTAAGCCTCTCTTTTAAAAACAAAATGTCCTTCCTAAATCTTCCAGCTCTTTGATGGCCACTTTGACACCAAAATAGGCCCGAAAGTGGACAGCGAGAGTTACCAGAGGATTGCCGCCAGCATTGGGTGTTCCACAAGCAACATACTGTTCTTGACGGATGTCACTCGGGGTAAGAGAGCAAGTTTGGTTGTTGTGATCTTTATCTTCTCGTAAGCCTGCCCAGAAGCTGTTCACTGTGAACTGCATCCATTTCAAGCACGATTTTACTGATTTTAACAGTCATGACTACCCCCAGAAAACCTTGGGAACTGTAGTTTATTAAGGGGAGTTGCAAGGAAAGTCCTTGTTCCTCTTATGGAGCTGAGCTTGTCACAGCTATAGTTCTCAGAGTGGTTTATCCATTATTCTTTCTTCCCAGGGGACTCTGGGAATTGTAACCTGGCAATCGCTTGTTGTTTGCCACCCTGGTCTCCTTTAGGAGGAAGGGTGAGATATAAATGTGATAAATAATCATAATAACATACTGCTTATTGCCACTTAGGCTCCTTATAATAATCCTGCAACAACCAGTCAATGTTGACAATGCTAGTTTAGATGGCTCAATGGTCTGACTTACTATAAGGCAACTTCCAATGCCCTTTGTACTTTAATTTAAAATATTTTCACCCAAATGACCCAGATTTTTGCCAGATGTGGCCAAGTTCTCCAGCTTGTCTTCACTGACCATGTGATTATTATTTTTTGAAAGCACGTTGACATGTGTTTAATTTGTGCCATTTATTCAGCAGCTTTCTCTGGTTTGCATACTTTATTTATTATGGTGCAAGGAGAGTAGAACGCGCCCCCTGATGTGATACTGTTTAAAACTTGAGGTGGAGCAATTTCATGTTTTAACAATTCCTCATATTTAAGTTAGTTTAAAAAAAACCAACCACAACACAACCTCTTGCTCATAGTGCAGTTTCACCAGCGCAAAGACTTTTAGCTAAGGGAAAGATGTTTGCTGGCCAAAGCTTCCAGCATATGAGCAGTAATAAGATGGGTATGTGTATCTGGATTCACCCTCTTCTGGTGGATTATTCTTGCTTTTTTCCCCTCAGAGGCAGATGCCGCAGAAGAGGTCGACATGCATGTGGCAATAGTAGTCCGGCCGGGCAACGCGGGCCTGACAGACGACGAGAAATCTTATTATAGACTCATAACCTCTTTCAACGAACTCTTCTTGCCGTCCTCCACTTAAAGAAGCAAATTTCTGCGTTTCTGTTAAGGAAAGAAAGGATGATACGGGAGCGACACCTGACCAAAATCCTCCTTGTACTATAATACGGTAGTTTATTGCTGGTGACATGAATTTTGGAATTGAGAGCATTGGGATCCTTGGCCTTCCAGCGACAGGAATTTGAACCCGGTGTGGTTGAGACATCTGCTGGTGTTGCAGGCACACTTTGGACCCAGCGGCTGCAAAGCCCTGGTTGTCAGCACATCCTAGCTTTGGAATTGCACGTGGAAGTCGCGCAAACCACCAGGAGGATGTTGTCCATGGAAGGCCTTCTCGAGACGAAGGGGGCTGCCTAAGTTTACTTGCAGCCGCCGTTCATCTCCAGAGGCTCCTGTGTAGGAGATCCTTGCCGTGGGTTGTGCCCAGCATGTTTACCTCAGACACACATTCCCTTAGCTTCATTCTCTCCTGCAAATAATAAACAAGTCTTTTAAGGTTTTTTATGTTCTGCTGTTTTGGGTTTACAAGCAGGGGTGGGGAACATCAGGATCAGGGCCAAATGCAGGCCTCTATCCTGGCCATGGGATTCTCCTCAGGCCACACCCCTTCCTTGGGCCACACCCCTTCCTCTGGCCACGCCCCTGCCTGGTTCTGCTCCTCTGGTGCGTTTATCTAGCTGGAACGTGCCCCAATCTTGCTTGTCTTAGTGAAGGATGGAGAGATTCGGGGAGCAGAGACACAAAAGCGTCGAGTTTTGCATGCTGGAATGTAGCCTGCTATGCAAAGGTCGCATTGTCTGCTCTGCTGAAGAGTTAACTAATCCGCTGAGGAAATAAGGTACTGAGATGATGCAAAGCGAACTGACTTGCAGACCAAAAGCTGTAAACACTTTTGAAGGCCTTCCCAGGCAAAGCTTTCTGTGCCAAGGTGGTGCATATTTTGCCCACCCCCGTCCCAGCCTGTTTTGGGAAATCTGTACAACGTTAGCATAGCTAATGTATAGATTGGCAGGGGAGGGAAGGATTGTATTTTCCCTTTACTGTGATGCTGGGCAAATACAATCTCTCCCCTTCAGCTACTGATAGGTTGAGCGTTTCGTGCATTGCAGCTGCAGTCAATTGGACAGTACCTGTGACTTCGATGCCACAAATCACACCAGTCATTTCTCCCTTGTACCATTTTGTAACTGTTGAATTCCCAAAATGTCATCTTTCCCCCCCCCAACGTTTCACCCCACTGACCCCTTTCAAAGTCTGCATGTTTTTTTGAGTCTCCAAGACAGGAGTGTGTATCACCTCAAATTCAGTGCACAGCTGTTTCCAGCCTACAAGGCTGCTCCTTCCTCTTTCCGTTCTGCCTGGAAGAGATACAACTTCATCCACACCGGACAGGGCGAACGCTGAGAGAAAGCAGTGTCATTTGCCACACAAGCAACCACTTCCTTGCTTGTAAGTAAATACTATCGTAAGGCACTGTAACCAGGGCATTGTCTTCAAGGCATATTTTGCAGCGGTCTTGGCCAGTAATGAGCAGCTCTGTGTCTGGCCAGGACCTGGATGGTAGATGGCCTGGAACACTTATGTCTTAATATAGACAGAATGCAGAATGTAACAGACCACATCCTCATTGTAAACACTGTGTGGTTGTGGCTCCTCATTGCCACCCAAAACCATCAGAAGTGCAGTTTGTTAAGGGTGCTGGGAGTTTTCAGGAGACCCCATGTCACCTCACAGAGAAACAATTCCCAGAGTTTCCTGGAAATGGGGATTGATAAACAATTCTGGGAACTGTAGCACCGTATGATTGTTAAAGGGGTATGATACTGCTTTAATAGTATCGTGCAGATGTGGCCATAAGTATAGCAAGTTACATTCACATTATGTTGTAGGACCGGGGGGGGGGGCAGGCTTTGTTGTAAGGAAAAGTCCTGCCCTATGCAGAAGCCCAGAACAAGCCTTTGGCCTCTTCTGCGGCCTCTTCAGGTATTTGAAAAGGGCTGTTAGAAACAGTGCCCATGAATATGTGATCCACCCTGCTGCATAAGGATCGCAGTTCTCGCCACAACCTTTGCACAACCAATGAAATCCACGTGCAACCTTTTGAGCAATAAAGCTTCTTCCTTGAGTAGCAATGGGAAGCGTCCCTTTTGCTGCAGATCTATTCAATGTCCGTGTGATTGTTGCCTTGTAATGCATGTGTTGTCTTTAAACAAATCTGTGGCTGAAATGGAAGACCGGCAGCCATGGCCCCTCTGTCTGAACTGGCTTCACTTCCGCCCACGCACTTGTGGTAAATAAAGGTTTGTCTTTAGTGTTTGTCAAGCGCCTGTATAATGTTGGTAGCTGCTTACCTGTTGCAAATTTGACCTCTGGTAATCTTTCAAAGCACACAAATGAAGGGGGACACTCTCTAAATGAGGGATTAGGGAACCTGGTGCTGTCCAGGTATTGTTTGACTTCAGCTCTCATCAGCTAAAAGGAGCATAGCCACTAATCAGGGATGATGGGAGTTGTAGTCAGGTTCTTAAGGTAAAGGTAAATGTACCCCTGGCCGTTAGGTCCAGTCGCGGACGACTCTGGGGTTGCGGCACTCATCTCGCTTTATTGGCCGAGGGAGCTGGCGTTCGTTCGCAGACAGCTTCCAGGTCATGTGGCCAGCATGACTAAGCCGCTTCTGGCGAACCAGAGCAGCACATGGAAACGCTGTTTACCTTCCCGCCGGAGCGGTACCTATTTATCTACTTGCACTTTGACGTGCTTTCGAACTGCTAGGTGGGCAGGAGCAGGGACAGAGCAATGGGAGCTCACCCTGTCGCAGGGATTTGACTCGCCAACCTTCTGATCAGCAAGCCCAAGAGGCTCAGTGGTTTAGACCACAGCACCACCCGCATCCCACACAGTCTTAATTTGCCTCAAATAGGCAAGATGATGAACAGAACCTGAAAGGCTATTCATTTGTTTGGAAATATTTTATTTTAAATACACCAATCAAAGTCCAGCGCATGCCAGTATAGTTTATGAAAGATGTGATCTTAGAAATATCAAAGTGAAATCAACATGAAATGCATATTGCGGAATGAAAAATCTACAGGAAAGTGGCTGTTATATGCAAGATGAATCTTAATTGCAACTAAACTCTCCCTACCTAAACTCCACCAGCCTCTTCATTTAAAGTTCACTACATAATTCTAGTTGTCCTAATTCCGTGGCCTTTCACTTCAAGAAAAGACTATTCCAGGAAACTGGCTCCTGTGGTTTTTGATGCATGTTGCTAGAGATAAGTATGGTGTCCAGGATATAAAAACCACAAAAATCCAAACATAAAATTAGTCTGCGTAAAAATTAAAGAAAAATGTTTGACTTTGCTATTTTATTTTTAATCTCACCTTGGAGCAGAATGATCTATAAAAGAAATTATTCAAAGCTGTCTGTATAGGCTGAAGCTCTGGAAAAACTTAGTTCCATGCAAAAGGAACAGTTCTGATAAAGGAAAAGTAAGATCTCCCCAAAACAAGTCACAAATATTAATCAGAGCTGTACAAAAATTATGTGGAAAGCTTGGCACAGAAAAACCCAAACCAGCATGAAACTCTTGCAACCAGCAAAGTTTCATTCTCTGTGTGTGTTCCAGAGAAGTTACAGAATAAAAAGTCGTTGGAAGAAGCTGCTTGTGTGAAATAGAAATAAAGATAAGATGGAGGTCAGAGAAGAAATGGTCAAAACAAAATAAAAAAATTCCTTCCAGTAGCACCTTAAAGACCAACTGAGTTAGTTCTAGGTATGAGCTTTCGTGTGCATGCACACTTCTTCAGATACCTGTATTAAACTCTCATAATGTCTCTCTCTTGCCTAGATGTACAACAGGGGTAGGAAACCTCAGGTCCAAAGGCCAAATGTGGCCCTCAAGACCTTTCAGTTTGGCCCCCCAGAACTCTCTCTAGGTCGCCCTCCTCTTTTGCTATCGCCACCCCACTTTTCCTGGGCTAACCATGGCCTCTCAGTTCAGCCTCTCGTCCTCCTCAAGCGTGTTTGGATGAAGGCTAGAGAGGGGCTTGTGACCCCGTGTCAATAGGATTTCTTTCCACTGAAGTACGTTTAGGATGATAGCTTTAGAAAGTAGATACTTGTGCACTATGTCCCTCTCCTTCAAAGTCTCTTTGCCCAATAGAATCACTTCTTCACACGGTGCATTGTTAAGACTATGGAACTCGCTACCACAAGACATAATGGTGACCATAAACTTGGATTATTTATTTATTATTATTTATACCCCACCCTCCCTGACCAGAGCCAGGCTCAGGGTGGATAACAACAATAAAATCACAGTAAAAACATAATAGGGGGGGAAGGGGGGGGATTTAAATAGCCAATAAATCAAGACCATAAGGGAAGGGAAACATAAAGGTCAGACTGAGTCCAAACCAAAGGCCAGGTGGAACAGCTCTGTCTTGCAGGCCCTGCTGGAAAATGTCAAGTCCCGCAGGGCCCTAGCCTCTTGTGACAGAGCGTTCCACCAAGTTGGGGCCAATACTGAAAAGGCCCTGGCCCTAGTTGAAACCAATCTAACCTCCTTGAGGCTCAGGACCTCCAAAGTGTTGTTATTTGTGGACCTTAAGGTCCTCTGCGGGGCATACCAGGAGAGGCGGTCCTGTAGGTACATGGGTCCAAGGTCCAATCACATCAATTTATTATAATCCCCCTATGGTTTTGCCTTTGGCCTTGCCCGCCATATGGCATATGGTCCCTAGGTGGTACCTCAGAAAGAAACACAGTCTTTGGTCTGAAAAAGTTCCTCACCTGAAGTAAAAAAAAAATAGCATCTCCATGCATGCAGCTACAGAACGTGCTTTCCTGCTCCATCCAACACTCAGTCTTGAGTGTACGTACATGTGTAATAAATACTCAACGCTCTCCATAAAAGAAATTTATTTAGTGGTCATGTTTTAGTGTACAGGAATTAAGTCATTGCTCAGCTGTACTGAAATGTGCCATAAGAAATTCTTTTAAGAAATGTACAATATATCACCAAAAAAAGCTTGAATTTCAGCTCGAGTGGTTGCATATCAGGAAAAACAAAAATAAAAAACCTTTCACAAACGGATTTTCCCTTCCGATAAAATTTCAAAATATAAAACGATACAACGTAAAACATTTTCTTTTTTAAAAAAACAACACATAATATTTACAGTAAAACACATTTGAACAGAAGCCTAATTTAGCTATGTGTATTTGTGTGCATCTCAGTTGCTGTATGCTGTGTATAAAACTCATTTGTGTTGGTTTCACCTCTTACAGCCCCTCCCCCAAACCTACCTTTCTACCTATTGAGACGTTTGTGTACTTTACATAGTGGATTATTATTATTTTTTTTAAAAAAAGCAAAATAGTCCATGTCCAACAGCAGACTTTGGCCCAATGCAATCATAGGATACTCTCCCATGTTTTGACCATGCATTCATTTCCAATCATTTAACTTGGAAGCCCTGAACCAAACCCCATGCCAATCTGCAGCAAGAGAAAAGAACTAAGGAATGTTGACTGCATTTATTTAAAAATGTAGATGGTCCATGGGTGAACTTCATTCATCCTCCTCCTAGCCAGCAAATTGTCACCTGCAGTATTTCAGCATGGTTCTGGAAACCACAAAAGCCCTAACTGTTTAGGGGAAATGTGGCAACCTTAACCCCTGAGTTTCAGGAGAGGAATGAGAGGTTCCCCTCTCCCCTTTGCCCTGACGCTTTAGTTAGTAGACTAGGCTGCTTCGAGGTTTGCCAGCTTTCCCCCTTCCAGCAAGGCCCTTCCGCTTTTAAAAGACTTGTGCCACGCAATAAGGCGAGAGGTAATGCAATAGCAGGCTGCTGCTTGGGGGTAACCTGTTAAATCTGAAGCTGGAGACCTAAGTAGCTGTGGCTCTTGTCTTCTTCCACGCATGCACACAGCTGATCCATGCCTAATCCTCTGTGTGGCATCTTCAGAGACCTGCTTGCTGCAATTGGCTGGGTGGGGGTGGGGGGAAGCTGGAAGCAAGGAATGGAGGTAGACAGACACTGGAACAGGTACCTCCAACCTTCGGCCCTCCAGATGTTTTGGACTACAATTCCCACCATCCCTGACCGCTGGTCCTGTTACCTAGGGATCATGGGAGTCGTAGGCCAAAAGATCTGGAGGGCCGCAGGTTGGGGATGCCTGCACTAGAAGCTGCAGCTTCCATGTTTCCCTACCAAGCAACAAATCCAGAAATGAAGGAACTCCCTAGATCGCAGGGACTGGCACAGACTGGGAGCAAATTCCCTGGCGCACTAGGGATGAGAGTGAGGGGAGGCAGCTACCTTTTCTGGGAGCCCTTCCTGCGGTTCAAAATTTGCATTTTAGGGGGGGGGAGTACAGGAAGCTGATGCACAGCCAGGCCCATAGCAGCAAAGGTGCCAATCTTGTTCTGAACTGTATTGCAGCCGCACCAAGGAATTTAGAAAACAATTGCCTCCCACCTTTCCTAGGTCCCCTTAGGGTGGGACTAGACCTCCTAAAGCTGCCTCCACATCCCTTTGCTGCCTCTTCCTTGCAAAACCCACAACATGACACAGAATAGGCTGTGACTGGGTCTTCACCCGCTTCTGCCTGCCAACGATGAGAGGTGCCTGGGGAGATGCTGGTATTACGTTGCATTGCAAAATACGTCATGAGGAAGTGGGGGAAAGAGGCACAAAGGGCGGTGGCAGTTCTGTGTCTCTTAAAATGCCTAGTTCTGTGTTTTTTTGGGATTGGGGGAGAATACTTTTTGGCAACTTGTAGGCGTGGAAAATGAACAAGTATTAAAAAAAGAAAAGGGGGAGGAATAGGATCAAGGGTTCAACCATGTGTCTAACGCCACGACAAAAGAATGAGCGAGTGGCCTGGGTTACACCTGATCTGTTTGGTACTCGGACGCTTCAGAGAGGCTTTCGGAAAAGCTGAGGAAGTTCTCCTGGTACTCGGAGCAGATGATCTCGAAGCGGTAGTGTCTGAACTCCACAGCAAAGGAGCCGAAGTAACACAGGAAGCACATCACCATTCCCCACTGTATCCGCGCAGCATGCATGTGGAACTTCTGGGACATCAAGATGAAATCTGGAGAGGCGTCAAGGAAAAATGCGCAGGAGGCGCTCAAGCGCAGGAAGAAGAGAAGAAGAAGAGTTTGGATTTGATATCCCGCTTTATCACTTACCCGAAGGAGTCTCAAAGCGGCTAACATTCTCCTTTCCCTTCCTCCCCAACAACAAACACTCTGTGAGGTGAGTGGGGCTGAGAGACTTCAAAGAAGTGTGACTGGCCCAAGGTCACCCAGCAGCTGCATGTGGAGGAGCGGAGACACGAACCCGGTTCCCCAGATTACAAGTCCACCGCTCTTAACCACTACACCACACTGGCTCTCAAGAGAACGTGGATGAGGCTGTCTTACATGCAGGGCTGTGTCAACACTGTGCTAAAGAATAAAACATTCGGCACGCAGGCAACCCAAATTCTGCACCAAAAAAGTAGAATTCTGTGAGTCGTTTAACTTAAACTTGGAACGCCCTCCCACCAGATGTCAAAGAGAACAACAACTACCAAACTTTTAGAAGACATCTGAAGGCAGCCCTGTTTAGGGAGGCTTTTAATGTTTCATGTATTGCTGTATTTTAATATTTGCTTGGAAGCTGCCCAGAGTGGCTGGGGAAGCCCGGCTAGATGGGTGGAGTATAAATAAATTATTCTTATTCTTATTCTTATTCTTATTCTTATTCTTATTCTTATGTCTCTTATTTTGCATCATTTATTCTTCACAAGGTGCAATAGGAGGGTTGGCCCTTTTCATAACCCATTTGGGCTTTGGTATTCATAGGGAATTCACAGCTGAAAGAAGCCAAGTAGGGGAGGGGGCCAAGTTTTTCTCCCCTTCCTGTGCATCCCATTTGGTATTAAAACAGATTCCCCCCCCCCCTTTGCAGACACAGTGGTGCCTCCCAAGACGAAATTAATTCGTTCTGCAAGTCTCTTCGTCTTGCGGTTTTTTCGTCTTGCGAAGCACTCCTATTAGCGGCTTAGCGGATTAGCGCTATTAGCGGCTTAGCGGCTTAGAAAAAGGGGGGGGGAGGGAAAAAATCGCAAGAACTCGCAAGACGCTTTCGTCTTGCGAAGCAAACCCATAGGGAAATTCGTCTTGCGAAGCACCTCAAAAGATGGAAAACCCTTTCGTCTTGCGAGGCATTCGTCTTGCGGGGGCACCACTGCATCCACTTTATTACACAGGCATACTGATCCATCAAGAGTTCATCATACTTTCACAAGGCTTATGTAAGGACATTTCAGATGACGTGGGTTTGGTTTTTTTACCAGACTCAACTTGCTGCTGTTGTTTTATTAGAACCTTACCTCTGTCTTCTGAGAACTGCATTAACTGGAGGAAAAGCATGCAAAAGGGATAATAAGGCTGGCAAGTTTCCAATGCTGTGTGTATGCAAAACAAGGAGATAAGAGATGAGAAAGGAAAGCTAATTTTGCATGTGACAGTGAGGGCACGTTCATAAAAAACTGTACCCATTTAATACAGATCTCTGGTTTTGCACCTTCAAAATTCTGTTCAATATCTCTGTGCCATGCACCAAAAGAATCTACACAATTTTCATTCAGAATGATTCCTGCTAATAACTGTGCTGGAAATGGTAGCCTTGTGCGCACAAAAAAAAAATCTATACACAAATCTCACTCGAGACTTCCCACAGCCCCATGCCTTTATCAGGTCTTGTAAAGAAAGCAGGTTAGTGGAGCCTTTGTCCACAAGACCCAAATCAGCGTACAGAGTTCAGGGGCAGGGCCACATAGTCACAATCATGCTCTCCCCCACCCCCTTTACTGAGAGCACAAACTCTTTTACCCAAACTTGGCAAACCACAATAGCTGTCCAGTGGGATGAATTTGGCTCAATGCATCATAAGTTCTGTAGGCTGGTATAGTGTGTTTTTTTTAATATATATATATAAAAATAAGAGAATTGCATTTAGAAAAAAGAGAGAGAGAAAGAACGAAAGTAAAAAGTGAGTGAGAATGTAACAGAGGGAAAAAATACTGATATTTTACCATACATTCACATACAGATGTGTATATTCTTATTAGCCTAATGCACATATAATTGTCAGTACCCCAGTATATTCTGTGTAAACCCATTCCAAATACCATTGAATTTATCCAAAGAAAATTAAGTCTATAAGCTGTCAGTTCATATGTTGCTAATGTCACCACTGATTAAGGGGAATTGTATCTCTGTTCTTTCAAGCCATTAGTATCAGGCTTCTGTAGGCTTGGTATAGTTGAAGAAATTGCGGCCTTCCCTTAAGCATCTGTAAGAGAGGGATGCTGGGCTCAATAAGCCTTTGATCTGATCCAGCAGCCGCCTTCTTACAGTCTTAGGTTATGTTCTTAAAACAGAGCAGTTACTAAAGGGTCACAGAGTATTCATATTGTGCATCTTCCCTTGGTCAAAACACATTTTTCATCAGGTGACTAATTTGAGACTTGCTCAGTACAAACCTATACATACTCAGAAATAAACTGAACTTACTCCCAGTTAAGGGTGTATATGATTTCACTTTAGGAGCAGAATTATATGCATTTCTGCCCAGAAGTAAACCCCATTGTATTTTGTAGGGCTTGCTTTCAGGTACGTCGGTACAGGATCACAACTTAAGGCACAGGACTGCATTGAAAATCCAAGCTTACATGCTTGGCACACAAAAACCGCCTGCATCAAAATTTAAATTTTAGCAGAATTTATAGTTTCAGAAATGCATAATTTGAATGAGTTCTGGGGATTAGTGTTAAGACTTGATTTCACAGTGCATGTGCTGATACTCATAAATGCAATGGCAAACTACAGCCTCATGCAAACAGTTCATCGCTTGGAAACTCAAATTTATCAGATCGTGAACTTTCCGCCTTTGAGATGAGAAGTTGGTGAAAATGTGCAGAATTAAAGGATACAAAGGACGACGCAGAGGGTTATCGCTGCTGACAAGACGACTCGTGGGATCCCAGCTTTCCTTCCTTCATTCTTCAAGTTTATTTTGAGCGTTAGGGCAGACTGAATCCAGCAGGCCAGGGTGCCGAAACCAAAGGTCAGGGATGTGCCCACATTATGGATTTCTTCATCGTTCGAAAGCTGCAAAGACAACAGAACCGGTGGCCTTCCTTGATGTGATTGATAGAAAAGGCTCTTGCCCTCAAACCTCCAGATGATTCTGCTTTACCTGGTTCTGCTAAGGAACCAGAGCGAACCTGGTCATACTGCCACTGCTGACCTCAGCATGCGTGAGAGAATACCTTGATGTGTGGATGACTTTACTTTCTCCTCAATTCTTCAAGGCTGATGGCTCAGAGGCACGCCTAAGGTGGGCAGGTGCAAAAGGAGCTCCTGCACATTTAATATTTGTGCAGAAGAGGGGCTTTCAGCAGGTGTATCTTATCATGCAGGTGACGTGGGTGGCGCTGTGGGTTAAACCACAGAGCCTAGGACTTGCCAATCAGAAGGTCGGCAGTTCGAATCCCGTAACAGGGTGAGCTCCCATTGCTCGGTCCCAGCTCCTCCCAACCTAGCAGTTCGAAAGCACGTCAAAGTGCAAGTAGATAAATAGGTACCACTCCGGCGGGAAGGTAAACGGCGTTTCCGTGCGCTGCTCTGGTTCGCCAGAAGCGGCTTAGTCATGCTGGCCACATGACCCGGAAGCTGTACGCCGGCTCCCTTGGCCAATAAAGCGAGATGAGCACCACAACCCCAGAGTCGGTCATGACTGAACCTAATGGTCAGGGGTCCCTTTACCTTTACCTATCATATCATGCAAGTTACACCTGCCAAGCTTCTCTCTTCTGTACAGCTATTAAAAGCTTCGGGAGCCCTGTCGTCTTTTGCATCTGCCCACCCGAGATGTGCCTGGAGTAAAGAAGGATGGAAGAGCTGGAGAAGAAGAGGAAATACTTCTGCCCTTTCTGAAGCAGATCAGAAGAGACAACTAAGGTGTTTAAAGTAGGGATACCAGGTGTCCCCAGTTTCCAGGGACAGTCCCCGGATTTGCAAATCTGTCCCCAGACAAATTCCGTCCCCAGAATGTCCCCAGATTTGCAAATCTGTCCCCGGGAAACGTGGCAGCGGCAGCCTCAGCAGCCCGGAGCCAGCCTGGTAGCACCGTTGGCTCTGGCTGGCTTCAGGAGCTGCTTGCTGCTGCTGCCACTGCCGAGGGGGAACCAGGGACGTCCGGCGGTACAGATCCCCCTTCCCCCTTTGTTTTGACAGATTGGGGGAGGCTCGGAAGTCACAGGCGGGCGGGCGGGCGTTGCCCAGGAGGGGCGCAAGGCGTGTGGTTTCTCTGCCAGGCAAGGTGCAAAGCCCTTCTTTCACACCCTGTGAAACATAAATGCACAGAGTTTTTAAAAAACTGGGAAACTCCCAAGCCTCCCCTGATCAGTCAAAACAAAGGGGGAAGGGGGAAGGAGATCGGGGGAGGCTCAGGAGTCACGGGCAGGCGACATGCCGTTGCCCAGTTTTGAAAAAACTCAGAGCATTTGTTTCACAGGGTGCAAATGAAGGGCTTTGCACCTTTATATGCATGTGTGCTTGGGCCCAGGGTGTTTTGCCTCACCATCCCCACTACTGACTCCCTGTTGCTACTCAGCTTCAAAATAAATAAATAAAGTGTCCTCAGATTCATTGGAAAAAATCTGGTAACTGTAGCACCCTCCTAAAGAATCCTGTGAACTATAGTCCACTCCTCGCAGAGCTATAATTCTCAGCACCCTGAACAGCACCCAGGATTCTTTGGGAAACAGAGGATGTGCTGTTCCACACCCTCTCCCGTATCCCAGTCCTGGTTGGCACCAATAACAGGCTGCAGGGAGTGGCAAGCTTAACATGACCTACGGGCCTCCTGTTGCTATTAATCCACTTAGAAGAATAATTCTACATGAAATGTACTTTCTTTACGACAGTAGGTGGGTTTGGGATTTATAGGAATGGCCGGCTCTTACGCAAGTGGTAGTAAATCCTGCACGCCTCAGCACAAATGCCCTGTTCTCTTATAAATGTGCTGTTTCCTTTTATGGATGTATCGTTCCCTACCTCACATCTGCCAAATAAATCATCTCATCTGCCTGGGGCAGCCTGGGCCCTGACATCAAGCGACACCTAAGCCGGGCTTTTGCGGGCATCAGATTTTGGCCCACGAAAACACGGCTTACATTCATTCCGTGACCTGCAGGCACCTTGGACAGAATCCATGAGAACTGAGCCACTAGCTGTGTGGGCTTGATAGGTCTTGCCCTTCTCCCATCAAGCTGCAGAGCATGCAAAAATCTGATGGCGTTTCAAAGGAGGCTTGTAATGCGGTGTGCTTGATGGCTGATTATCTTGCTAGGCACACAGTAAGACAGGATCCTCTCCTACTTGCAGCACGCCATCATTTCAGGGGTGCTGGGATGTCAGGATGAAGGGCCTACCTCTATGAGAAGGGCTGAAGGTTAGGTGACCATGCGCCTTTCGCATCTACGATTCTACATTTCTATACGAGACAGGGAGAGAGTCGAGAAACATGATACTCAAAAGGAGGATGGAGACAGCCTGAAAGAGAAGCAGCTGTCTGGGAATACTGAACTTACAGAAAGTGCCATCTGGCGGCTAGATGAAGCTAGGCAGGAGATCCTTTTAAAGCAGGGAGGGATCCACTCTGCCCTGCATGCTGAAAGCACATACAATCCACTCTTCTTTAGAGTGTTGAAGAAGAGCAGAACATGATGGGCAAAGGTGCCCTGAGATTTTGTCAGGGGCAAAATCTTGGGAATTATAGGGACAGAACTACCTAAAATGTATAGAAACTTATTCACATATATGACTATAGCGGCAAGAATGCTACTTGCCCAAAAACGGAAAGAAGAAGAAGTCCCAGCAAAGGAAGAATAGATACAAAAACTTATAGAATATGCAGAAAGGGTAAAACTTACCGGAAGAATAAGAAATCAAGATAACAAACTTTTTACAAAAGAATGGAAATGGTTTATTGAATACTCATGGATAAATTGTAAACAGATAAAAACACTGGCAGGATTATTGTAACAACCTGCAGTTTCGTAAGAGTACATATTTAAAGAAGATGAGTAAATGAACAAATTAAGTTAATTTGGATATGCAGAATATGTTAAAAATAAATTTAAGGAAAGTGGGGGAAGGAAGCCAAGTTTTGAAAGGTAAAAATGATTGTAAAATCAGTGAAATGTATAAATGAGAGAGAGAGAGAGAGAGAGAGAGAGAGAGAGAGAGATTTTGCCAGGTGGGGAAGATGAGTCATTTAAGAGTATGGTAAAAGAGAAGGAAGCCACAGAAGAAGGGACATTACCGTTGTTTAGGGCACAGTGCTATAATCCCAGAGAACACACCCCAGAAGCCATGGGATACAGGAGATCTCTCCTTTCACCCACAGAGAAGGAGGTCTGCAGGCGGTGAAGGAATCCTGTCCTTGACCTGTCTTTAATGTGACATGGAAACTTCGGCCAGCCTTGATGCTCTGTTGTCAGTGCTCCAACAGCCACAATGGCAATAAGGGGTGTTCAAGGGGTTTGATGGGGCAGAAGAGGGGAGGTTTTTGGAGCCACTGAACCCAGAATGCTTGTTCCTCTGACACACAGACAGAGAGAGAAAAAGGAGGTGAAAATATTCCAGCTGGCATACTAATTTCCTCTGCAACTTTCTCCTCCCCACCCTCCATCCTGGTCAGTATGAGGTCAGTAGGCTTTGGAGTTTAGAGGTTCTTCCAGCACAAATACTCCTTTCCCTATCATAACAGAATAGCTCTGTTCTAGACATTTACTGTAGATTATTATTAACAGGCTATTGAACTAGAAACTAATGAGACAATGCCTTAATTCAGACACACTGACAAAACATGGCTGTTTCACTGTTTAATCATTAACAAACAAACAGACCATCGTTTGTGGTGTCTCAAGAAAAAGCAGCAATGAGCCTTGTGATCGCATAGTGTGAAAGGGAAGATTATCTGATGGGGGACAGATTAAATCTGAAGGCAGTCCTGTATCTGGAAGCTTTTAACATGTGGTGTTCTCTTGTATATTCTGTTGGCAGCCACCCAGAGTGGCCCATGTGAACTTAACAAAGTTTCACGTTTTGGGTTCTGTTGCAGATCTGACATATGTTTTAATTTGTAAACTATTTGAATCACCACATTTGTAAACTTCCTAATGGCTCATGGCCGAAACAAATAACTGAATCCGGCTGAAGTATTCTGTATAGATGGGGAACTGGCAGGTTTCCAAGATGTTGTTAGAATCTTAACTCCCATCAGCGCCAGCCAGGACAGCCAGGGATTATGGGGATGTAGTATGTTGAAATAAATAAATTAAGGTCTTATGTATATAATAAAGGTTCATAAATGTACCAAGCAAACACGTACATAGGCCACATGTCTGAAGCTGCACAGGAAAGCAGCCATGGAGCCATTTTGACTCCCAGGCTGACCAGGTTTTTTCTCTGCAAGGTCAAATGGAAAAGCCTCCCCATTGTCTTTTCCTTCACAAATTCTGTCTTAAGGTTCACTGAAACAGAAGTCACCAGACCTGGTGACTTCTGTTTCAGTGTATCTGAAGAAGTGTGCATGCACACGAAAGCTCATACCTAGAACTAACTTAGTTGGTCTTTAAGGTGCTACTGGAAGGAATTTTTTTATTTTGTTTTGACTATGGCAGACGAACACGGCTACCCATCTGTATCTGTCTTAAGGGTATGTCTGTGTTTGAATAGGGTGTGAGCCTGCGACCTGGCCCAGGAACTGAGTATTTATCATTACAAAAGACTGGCCAGGCTCCCCAGGCAATCCAATCAAGTAACCTGCCAGACAGGAGAAAAACAACATTCAAATTTCTGTTTTAGACCGCCTTTTCTGTGATGTAGGTATGATGTATCTGAGGGGTGGTCTTAGGTTACACCCCTTCTGTGATGTATGTATGATGTTTCTGGGGGTGGTCTTGATCTACAGGGTGGCAATTTCAAAAGTCCATATAAAGCCTTGCGCGCCATTGTTCTGGGTTCCTCCTCCTTTCCTGCAGGTGAGGGGAGCACCCTGTGGCAACAGATCAATAAAGATCAAGCTTACAAGCTGCTTTGCTTCTCAATATTCTCTGGTTGGCCTCTGTTTTTGTGTGGGTTTTTTTGCTCATACGTATCAACTGCAACATGCGATTGCATGTGTTTCGATTCCACTTGGAATGTGACAACAGAACAGTGGTCTAGAAACATTAAAAAGACGCCCATATATGCCAGGCACAGATCTCTAGGGCAGAGCGCATCTTTTGCATGCAGAATATACCAGGTTCGACCCCTGGCTTGTCTAGTTGAAAATGGCAGGTGATGGGAAAGACCTCAACGTGGGACCTGGAGAGTCACTCTCATTCAGGACAGACAAGAGGTAGGGAAGATTTTTAGTCAAGGGCCACATTCCCTTCTGGGTGCCCTTCTGGAGGCCAAATGTCAGTGGCGGGAGGAGACAGAGATAAAAGCAGCAGAGCAATGGATGTAAAGGATGCCTTTGTAGCACAGGCTAGTTTGTACTCTCACACCTTTCTCTATCCTTCATTCAGGCAAGTAAGAGGTATTATCAAGAGACCACAGACACATTCCAGCCAAAAAACACTCACGGAAGGTGCAAAGAGGTGCTGGTGAGGGGCGTGGCTTAGGGAGAGAGTCAGTTATTGGGGAAGATGAGAGAGAGAGAGAGAGAGAGAGAGAGAGAGAGAGAGAGAGAGAGAGAGAACGAACACACACAATACCTGGAAATTGCCCAGCAAAGTCATTCCGAAGGAGGCCAAGCACAACGCCACCAGGCCGCTCACATTGAGCCAGGGATTCAAAACTTTTGGTTTTAGCTGAATAAAGCGGAGGACAGCCACAACAAGCGCTGAAATGAGGAACGAGAACGTGACACTCATGCGCAATTATGACTCCAAACGTCAATATAATTCTAGGCCCAAACAGGCCTGGAGACAGGTTTACAAATGCACCCACCACAGCCTGGCTATGGAGCTTGAGAAGTGCAAATGTATCCGCCCTCTTTTAATTCTGGGGCAGCAGACTTGCAAGAGCCTCCCTCCTGAGTTATTTCTTGGTCAGTCAAAAGCAATGCCACCCGGAACAATTAAGACCTGATAGGACCCTAGAAGCCTCTCTCCCATTAACCATCTCCACTGTGCTTGAATCTTGCCTACAAAGGATGACCCAGAAGCAAAGGCAGCCAGGCCTTTGGTACTTTTAACAGTGGTGTAGGAAAAGGAATTTTGGTAGCTCCAGTTTACATACCTGCCAAACTCCCTTCTTCTACACATAGGTGCCCTGCACTCCTTTGGATCTGGTCACCCTATATTTGAAACAGCATACCATAAACTTTTGTCAGAAGAGTCTTCCTTGTATATATGTAGACTGGAGGTAGCCAATGGGCAACCTTCTAGATATTTTGGACCACAGCTCCCATCAGCCCTAACTGGCATAACCAATGGCCTACAGGCCATTCTTACACATCCCAGGTAACCAGGTGAGCGTAGATTTATAAGCCTGCTATAGGGCTACTACAGCTCAGTTCCTAACCCTAGCAAAGAAATACTGACCATCAATTAAAAGAAGGGTTGCGAACGTTATATAACAAACATCATCACCATAATTATATGCATAATCACATTATTGCTGTGCTCACACACATGCAGGATTTAAAGCATTAGAAACTGATATCAAGTGTCATGCAAATAAAAACAAATATTGCCTGAAAAATGAGATGATTAAAAACAAACAAGCAAAAATATACGGCAACTACAATGTTTCACTATCAGGATATTTTACACAACCTTTCCATGTGTTATTTATAGTAGGGGCAGATAACCTGTTTGGGCTGTGGGCCTCTGAGGGCTACATGTCAAAGTGAGCAATGGCCAAAATGCAAAAGAAGTATGGGGAAACAAATGTTGTTGTTGTTGTTGCTGTTACAAATTTTGGTGGGTCTTATGGGTGGGTCACAAAAATATTTGGCATCATAGAATTGCAGAAGGAAACCTGCAAGAATTGTCATTTTTTTAAAAAAAAAAAAGCAGACTTTTTTTAATGAACAAATTTTGAGTGGCCTTGGGAGGCCACAAAAAATCTTTTGGCATTGCAGTATCGCATCTGAGAACCTATTGGAGCAGTCTGTAAAAAATGTTTTAAAAATAAATGGAAATTTTTGGAGGAGCTTTAATGCTACAAAAAAAAAAATCATTTGGAATCATAGCACTACAAATTCAAAATGACAAACTTAAAGGGGGGGGGTGTCTCAGGAGTCACAAAACCTTGCGGGTCTGGATCTTGCCTGCGGCCCATGGGTTAGCAACCCCTGTTTTACAGGCCTAGTTCTCAGAGGCAGTAAATATGTTGGAGCAGCTTTGAGGGGCAGATAGCAGTGCTGCAAACTGCCTGAAATGTTTATTAACAACACAGTGTGGTGTCGCTCCAGGGCATTGTGGGAAATTTAAAATGACAGCCAGCTCTGCTGCTAAGTAAACCCCAAACCCAGGTAGGTGTCAGAGCTGTTGGGCCATGCCCAAAGATGTTAGATGCTGATGCCAAGCCTAAAACCTGCATCTGAGCTAAATAACTCACATGCAGTGAGTTATTACAGGAACCAGGCAGAGGGCCTTCTCGGTAGTGGCGCCCACCCTGTGGAACGCCCTCCCATCAGATGTCAAAGCGATAAACATCTACCTGACATTCAGAAGACATCTGAAGGCAGCCCTGTTCAGGGAAGTTTTTAATATGTGACATTTTAGTGTATCTTTCATCTTTGTTGGAAGCCGCCCAGAGTGGCTGAGGAAACCCAGCCAGATGGGCGGGGTACAAATAAAAAATTATTATTATTATTATTATTATTATTATTATTACTACTACTACTTGAGATTAGGTAGGGTTTCCGACAATTGGTTGCTCCTCCATTAAAAAAAACACACCCTGCCTGCAGAAATCCAGCATGTCAGGAAGAAGGGACTTAGTCTAGCCTTCTACCTGACATTCTAATCTTCTGCGTTGAAAGATTTCAATTCTTTTTATGAAGGAGGAGTCCCCCACATGACCTTCAGTCTCAAGTTGTCCAGCCCAAGCACCCCCTCAGTGAGAACTAAGCCATAATAGCTGCAGATTCCTGGGCCTCGCCTTGGCAACATTTACTGAGCTGAACCTGGTGATTCGCTAACACAAATTAGAAGAGACAAAAATATAAAAGAAGAAGCCAGACATTCTCCATGCAACGCCTACCTAGAAATGCTGCCATGTTCATGACTTGGCTAAACACACAGCTTGCAGGAGGGGCATCACCTGCAATACTTCAAAAATATAATGCGCATCATTGTAATTCAACTAAGCCTGCAACAGAGATGCATAAATCAGTAAAATGGTCCACTGGTTTAAAAATGGGCCTTATTTGGGGGGGAAAGACATGGAGAGAGATAAAGGATGGAAAGTGACTTCATTACCTTATATAAGGAGGCTTTTGGGGACCTTCCTTCCTAAGGGATGAAAAAAAAAGAAATGAATCATACACAAGTCAGAATTGCAGGGCTGGTTACTGAATGTTACTGAATGTGATTTAGTTTAGAACAGGAATGGAGAACCTGTGTAGCTCTCCAATGGTTGGACTCCAATCCCACCATCACCAGCCCCGATGGAAGTTATAACCCATGGGTAGGCAAACTAAGGCCCAGGGGCCAGATCTGGCCCAATCGCCTTCTAAATCCGGCCCACAGACAGTCCGGGAATCAGTGTGTTTTTACATGAGTAGAATGTGTCTATTTATTCAAAATGCATCTCTGGGTTATTTGTGGGGCCTGCCTGGTGTTTTCACATGAGTAGAATGTGTGCTTTTATTTAAAATGCATTTCTGGGTTATTTGTGGGACATAGGAATTAGTTCATTTCCTCCCGCAAAATATAGTCTGGCCCCCCCACAAGGTCTGAGGGACAGTGGACCAGCCCCCTGCTGAAAAAGTTTGCTGACCCCTGTATATAGCCCAACCGCATTGGGAGGGCTGCTGGTTCCTGATCCCTGAATTAGACCTGCCTGCAGTGACAGACTCCCTCTACCTAATGGGTGTGTATATGTGTGTGCAACACCAAACCATTTGCCAAATTTAAAAGGGCACTGGTGGTGGTGGGGCAACAACCTGGGTCAGTCCAATCTGTAGAGCTTGGGACAGACAGTAGCAGCAATGCTAGCGGTCCTCCATTTGATGCCTTGGTTGCTACTGAGCAATGCCAGGCAGGGCCGGCCCAACCAAGAGGCAAGGTGAGACAACTGCCTCAGGTGGCAGAATTCACAGGGGCAGCAGATCCTAATGTCAATATTTCTTTCCCCCCTTGTTCCTGATGTAGATCTTCCCGCACCTCTTCTTTCCTGACATGAGAGGGGGGCCATTTTGGGGTTTGCCTCAGGTGCTAAAATGTTTTGGGCCGGCCCTGACAACAGGCTGCATTGGACAGTTGTCCCAACTGTGACTGAAGCTGTAGAGACAGGCAGGCGGCGGCAGCACAAGGGACAGCCAGCAGGGAAGGGTGAGAAAGGCTGTCGTGGTCATGGATGGAATGGGGGTTTCCTTGCTGGCCCTTGCCTGCATGCTACCTAGGAAGGGGATGTGGCAAGGTTGTCTCCTGCTTCCCCCATCTGGGCAGGGGCTTCTGCTGTTCTGCTTTAGCTGTCATTTTAATGGGAGGCACTAATGCAAGCCAATGCAGGGTTCATTGGGTGCAGTAGGTAACCAAGACTGGCTCCATCATCTGCACCACGGTTTTGCAACTGGCTGCAGCTGGTGGACTTCTGAGCTCTGGTTTTAAAAGAAGCAAAAGGTGGCTCATTCAAGCCTGACCTACTCTTGCTTTTAAAAAAGAAAACGTGCTAGTAGTAGATTGCAAGAAAAGGAAGGTGGTATTAGCAGACTGCAAAATCAAGCAGAGTAACTTTCAATTCATAAGGAACTCTGCACTGTTTCCACTCATTTCTTCTATTTACATTGCTGTTTGGCGGATAAAACCCTAGGCCAGTGATGGCCAAACTTGGCCCTCCAGCTGTTTTGGGACTACAGTTCCCATCATCCCTGACCACTGGTCCTGTTAGCTAGGGATGATGGCAGTTGTAGTCCCAAAACAGCTGGAGGGCCAAGTTTGGCCATCACTGCCCTAGGCTATTAGCCGAGAGCATTGCTGTGTAAAGTCAGCTAAAAGGATTATATGATGCATTCCAGGGAAACTAATTCTGCTTCTCTGTAGGGGTCAGCAGAATAGGGCTCCCAGCACTGCTTTGAGTTCATGTACTGAAACGCACCCTGACGATTTGATACTGTGAAGCATAATGGACTGTGTCATTAGAAAGTAAGATTTAAAATATATATATATATTACCTGTCCAACACATTTAGCGGAATAATGTTGTTGTCTTCTACTGCTATAAAATACCTGCCAAAATAGGAAGGAAGACATTTGGACAATTCTAAATGAAGGGTAAAAGGGACTCAGGTGGCGCTGTGGGTTAAACCACAGAGCCTAGAAGAGGAAGAGTTTGGATTTGATATCCCGCTTTATCACTACCTGAAGGAGTCTCAAAGCGGCTTTTAATCTCCTTTTCCCTTCCTCCCCCACAACACTCTGTGAGATGAGTGAGGCTGAGAGACTTCAGAGAAGTGTGACTGGCCCAAGGTCACCCAGCAGCTGCGTATGGAGGAACGGGGAATTGAATCCGGTTCACCAGATTACAAGTCCACCGCACTTAACCACTACATCACACTGGCTTGCTGATCAGAAGGTTGGCAGTTCGAATCCCCGCTACGGGGTAAGCTCCCATTGCTCAGTCCCTGCTCCTGCCAATCTAGCAGTTCGAAAGCACGTCAAAGTGCAAGTAGATAAATAGGTACCGCTCTGGCGGGAAGGTAAACAGACCTAATGGTCAGGGGTCCCTTTAGCTTTACCTAAATGAGGGGTGGGGTGTCAGGGCTGGTTCCTGGAAGAAGGCAAGTTGTTCAGCAGAATGACAGAACAATGCTCTTTCAGCGAAGAACTGTTCATCCTGAAGCATGCCGAGACCCCTTGAATAATGTTGCTCCAAAGAAAATTATTCCACCCAGAAACCATAAAAGGTCCATAAAGGTCACTTACACAATCCACAGTCCTGCTGAGGTAAACAGTGTCAACACAAGAGGTAAGAACATCCATACGCTGCATTTCTTCCCATCCATGCCTGACAGGAACAAAGAGAACAGAAATGAAACATGGCAAATGTGAGAACTTGTGGCCTTTTCTTACCTCAGCGAGAAGATATACAGTGCTCTCTATATACTCAAGATGGTGACATTCTTCGCCCAACTTGCAAATTACTATTAATCCCATTTTAAACCTGCGTTTCCTCCCAGGAGCAACAGGGAGCTTAGTCTGTTTTATGCCTGGACACACCTACTGCCGCACCTTCGGGTGCCACCATAACGTCACAGTGTTCAAAAAGCTAATTGTTATTCTACCTAGGTAAAGAGGAAGATGGACAATTGCTTCTCGGCCACCCATCCTTAAAACAGGAACAACTCTTTCCAGTCTTCCCATAGCCTCCCAAAATGTCTGGTGAGATGTCACATGAGAAGCACATTAGCAGAGTAAAGATTGAACTGAATTATTGGGGGGGGGCACACCCACATTCCCCCCTTTTTCCTAGCCAAATTGTATACGAGGCTCATGAAATCCTGAGAGGCGAGCCTTGTTACCTCAGGTTATGGTTCCTTGGAAGATGCACTAATGAAACTCATGTACAGTACTCAATGCACATTTCACACAAATTGCAGTTGATTGCAAATTTGCATAATAAGCAGAAAGGTTTGTTTTTTGGGCCTGATCTGCATCTAATCGCATTTTTCAGTCTCTAGTTACATTCCCTTCCCCTTAGTCATCATCTATTATTTCCTTCTGTTCCCACACAGTTCCCTGCCAGAAATGTCAATATTCTGCAAAAATAATAAGGAGAGAACGCGCTAACCAAGGCTGTTTATTGCTACATTTTCTATATGCACCTTTTTTTGTTGATTGGCATGCTTTATGATGAGCACAGAGTTTTGAGTTCTCAGTGCGATTTTCACGCTTGATGTCGAATAAGCAAGAAGCAAGTCATTCTAGAAAACCGCTTTCCTCCGGATCCCTCTACCCCAATCCTCAAAGCCAATGAATTCATTAATAAAGTTAATGGAATCTGTCACTCGAGTACCAGGAGACATGTCAGCAGGGACAAAAGTCAATTTCTCTACGCTTCTGGCTTCCTTGCAAAGAAATCTCTGCCTAGGGTGGATTTTACTTCAGCAAGTGCTAAGTGCCACCCCTGAAGTCTGCAGCAATTTAGCCACCTCTTCCAAGCTTGCTGCTTTGGGATATGCGCCACTTTCTATTCTTTCCATTGTGACCATTTTCAGCACATGTAAACCCCCCCCCAAAAAAAAAAACCACTCATCAACTTCTTAACTGGTTTCAAACATTCCTCAGCTATATCCTGACTAAATTAATATTCATAGCATCGTTCCACACCAGATACTACTGTGGTTCATTTTCTTCCCAAAAGCACGAATAAAGGGGGAGTGAGACAGTGCTTTTTTTCTTTAAAAAAATGTTTACTCTAAAAAAAAATTACTCTAAAAAAAATTAACTCAAGAAAACCACCGTTTTATAGTTCAAATCGGGAAAAATAAATACAGTAAATGGACAAATTACAAAGATTCACAAAATGTTTAGGGATATTCGTACCCTTGTGTACCCCCAGAAAAAAAGCACTGGCGTTAGATATTAAGATTTCAGAAAACTGAGGCCAAGTTAACAAATGCAAAACCCAGTGCTTACTGACCGCTACATATTGGCCTGGTTCACAAGACACACTAAATCTTGGCTTAGCGAGAATGCATTAACATGCAGACACCCGTAGAGATGCTCACAGCCAGTTTATTCCTCCCCAGTTACTTTAACTGATGTGATATGCTGAGCCAAATCAAAGTTTAGCTTAAAATGCCATCTAAACTGGGATTTGTGGCTAAGCTCTCTTTTCACTAACCATGAGCAGTAACCAAAAGAAGCAAAACACTTGTGAGCTTTTGCAAACCAGCTCACTGACTGCTTCAACCAGTTGAAATTCACCTTTGTGTAGAGGTAAGAAAGACTCAGCGACTTCCCTGGCACACATACAAGGTTCTTGCAACCCAAGGCCCTTATGAATGAAGACTTGATTTTGTGCAAACTTCTGCTTCACACACACACACACACACACACACCTAGGAGTAAATATTCCAAGATATTGAATGCAAAATATTCCTGACATCTGGGAGATTAAATGTGGTAATGCCCATAAGTACCTCCCAAAAGGCAGAAATGCAATGTCATACCCTTTTGTTCTGTGTTCAATAATTCTCAAAAATTTCTGCCCTCTAAGGAGCAACTTAAATAAATGTTATCACATTGAAGATGGTCCCAAGAAGAGCACTTTGCCAGTAGACACGGCCAGACTGCATAAAGGCACAGAGTTCATTAGTACCAAAACAAAAAAATGCCTTCCCCGTTAGATTCACTTCCTCTGCCGCTTCTGCTCATGGGCCTTTTTCAACGAGTTCCCCCCACATCTGTGGTTGTTCAACATTCGGCGTAAACAAATGACCATGAAACTTGCCTTCCTTTCTGGCAGACAAACCATGCTTAGCAAAACTTGGCTTCCTTCTGCAAACCACGCTAGAAGGAACCAAACATTTGCAAGCATATATATATATATACATATATATACATACATACATATATAACCTTTTTCATCCTGCGAATGAACAGTAGGGTCTTGCCCAAACGGTCACATTTTTTAAAAAATGAAAATCTGATGGCACCGTTTCAGTTCTAGACGCAGCCCAGAAGCTCTTCTGTGGCTTCATCCCATGCTGACGATGGGAGCAACATGGGGCAGATCAAAGGTCCCCCACATCCCTCCATTGTCGCTGCTCGGCCTCAACCAGGCCTGTCTGATTTCCTCCCCCTTCCTACAAATCCTTTAAAATGTCACAGCAGCAGCAACAGCGCTTTGGGATGAAGCCGGGGGGGGGGGGGGACACACCTCCCACACTGCAATCTATTGCGACATTCTGGAATTTTGTTTCTTACAGCCAGTAGTTATTTTGCTTTTTGTGTGTTTCGCAGGCAAAATAACCGAAGCGTCGGTACTCATATATTGATAAGAGTGTGGTGGGTAGCAGCACAAAATGGCTGCCACAGGCTTTTTTTTTTTTTAAAAAAAAAAGGGAGATGACTTACTCCAAACCTATGAGATCATTAGCTGTCAACTTTTCCCTTTTCTTGCAAGGAATCCTATTCAGAATAAAGGAATTTCCCTTAAAAAAAGGAAAACGTTGACAGCTATGACGAGATTGCCTTATCTCACACATGCCCACTCAAAATTACTTCGATGGGGGGGGGGATTGGCACACATACGTAACAACCGCCCCGCATTTGTTAGAACTTAAGTTGTTTTCCCAGTAGTGATGTATGGAAGTGAGAGCTGGACCATAAAGAAGGCTGATTGCCGAACAATTGATGCTTTTGAATTATGGTGCTGGAGGAGACTCTTGAGAGCCCCATGGACTGCAAGAAAATCAAACCTCTCCATTCTTAAGGAACTTAGCCCTGAGTGCTCACTAGAAGGACAGATCCTGAAGCTGAGGCTCCAATACTTTGGCCACCTCATGAAAAGAGAAGACTCCCTGGAAAAGACCCTGATGTTGGGAAAGATGGAGGGCACAAGGAGAAGGGGATGACAGAGGACGAGATGGTTGGACAGTGTTCTCGAAGCTACCAGCATAAGTTTGACCAAACTGCGGGAGGCAGTGGAAGACAGGAGTGCCTGGCGTGCTCTGGTCCATGGGGTCACAAAGTGTCAGACACGACTAAACAACTAAACAACAACAACAACAAAGTCGTTTAGTGTCGCAGCAGCTGCACTTTGGAACTCCCCGCTTATTGAGATCAAACTCATACTGTTCGCAGCGCCTGTTAAAAACATTCCTACCCAGACATTTAGAAAGCGGAGGACATTTTAACCTGCTTCAGTATTTTAACTTTTGCATGTTATAAAGCAGGGCTGTTCATTTCCCTCCATCTTCACTCGCTTTGAGGGGTTTATGACACTCTTCAACACAAGTTTTGCGTTGCAATGCACGAAGTCCCTACAGATCCCCTAGGATGGCGGCGACTGCGCAGTCACCGGGGGAAAGCCACCTACGCCGGGGGGGGGGGGGTAGACCATCGTGCAACCTCAACCTTTGTTGTGGGGCAAGCTCACATGCAAGGCTTTGGCCCTGCCGTCTACCCGATTGGAGCCTCGAAGGCGCCTCTCTCTCTCCTTCGCTCTCTGCCATGCGCTCTGTGCGTTCAGGGTGGGGTGGGGTGCGCAAAAGGCTAAAAATGGCGCTCCACCAGTTCTTTTTTCTGGGCTATGCGGGGGCCAGGTTCAGTTAATGGCTTGGGCCCCCTCAGGCCCGTCTCCCAGAGCACTGAGGCAGAGAGAAGGGTGCGCATGGGTGAGTGGCGAAAGAGGGAAAACTGAGAAGGGCATTTCAGCTCTCAAATCAGTAGGCCACAGAGATGCCTGCAACATGGCAAGGTGTGCATGCGCGCGCACAATTTCAGTCGAGGAAGCGTTGACTTGGAGCTTCCTATGGGCCCAGAATACAGCTCTCAGACTACGTTGCCTGGTTGCGATGCAATTCTCTGGCCATGTTAGTTGCCACTGAAAAGCATCTCTCCTGCGGCCTAGTCCCATGTTGCCTTGGCAACGCAGTTGAGGTCTAATCGCAAGAAATTGCCACAGGTCTCACAAGCGGCCAGGTTGCTCACGGGGGGAAAGGTGGTTTTTGAGCATATTACACCGACCCTGGCCCAACTGCACTGGCCGCCTGTTAGTTTCCAGGCCCAGTTCAAAGTGCTGGTTTTGATCTATAAGGCCTTAAAACGGCTCAGGACAGCAATACGTCAAAGACTACCTTTCCCCATATAAACCGACCCAGACCCTGAGATCATTATTTGAGGCCCTTCTTTGTGTGCCTCATCCTCAAGAGGTCCAGAGGGTAGGGCCTTTTCTGTGGTGGCTCCTTGCTTGCGGAATGCTCTCCCTATGGAGGCTCACCTGGCACCTTCATTGCATATCTTCAGGTGCCAGTCAAAAAATATTAATTCAACAACCCATGGCCTTTTAAATGTGCATCCGGGAGTTACTGTTTTGTTTTGCTTTCGTTTTATTATGCATTTCGTGTTTTCATTTTTTTATTTTAATTTATTTAATAAATAAAACAACAAATTAAATGAATGAATAAGGTAGTTAAGCTGTGTCTGGATTATGTTTCTTTAGACTACAGGGAAGGGAGGGAGGGACACAACTGACTCCTTGTCCACAAAAACAATTCCCTGTGCACAGAAATCTAGTACGTCAGGGAGGAGGCTAGACTAAAACCCCAGTCCCTGAAATCTAGCTTTCTGCGTGCAGGGATTTTTGCTGCTGTCTTTTAATGGAGATGTTAAACGCAACCAGCAGTCTGAAGTGGTACAGAATTTTAATTTTACCTTCTGAAAATGTCAGGTAATGTTAAATAAATAAACAAACAAACAAACAAACAAACAAACAAATAAATAAAATCTAAGTGCATGTACTTGACAATCACTTTAAATTATTTCGGTGCAATTTTACACAAATAACACACCTGTGAATTGGAGCCAGGTCTATTTCTCAGCAGCGAAAAGCTGGGAAATCTAATTGAGGTGGAGGACACTGGTAGATAAACCCATAATAGAACAAAAATTCTGTGCGTTTTTACTTGGAAGTAAATCCAACTTAGGATTCTTCCAGAATGGCATTTTGTTATGGGTCTATTCTGCAAAAAAAAATGTTATTGACACAATATTAGTGTACTGGTGGTAGATTCATGGGTGCCAACTTCCCAGGGCCCTGGGTGCCCAAGTACACAGAAAATTCCCCGTGAAGGGGCTGGGCACCCACAAATTTCAGTGCCAGGGCCATGCACACTGCATGGCAGCCATGGCCCCAGGCACCCATGGTCGAGGGGCCAAGCTGGCATTCCTGCTTTAGTTTGTTCTGTTATGCTTTCCCAATACTGCCACACTATTACTGTCCAGCGGATCTATAGCACAACAAAAGCTGGGGGGTGGGGGGTGGTATAAACCATTTGTGGTACAAGACACTGAATGATTTGAGAGGACATTATGGGATAGGCAGTGGCGTAGCGTGGGTTGTCAGCACCCGGGGCAAGGCAAGTAATTTGCGCCCCCTAACCCATGGATTTGCGCCCCCTAACCCTAACCCCCAGATGTTGCGCCCGGTGCGGCCGGCACCCCCTGCACCCCCACGCTACGCCACTGGGGATAGGAAGCAGTGTGACAGGCCCAAATTTCTGGAGGTGCAAACAGTGTTGAGAGCGTGACCATCCTAGTATCATTATGAGCAAAAATCATCATGATTGCACACACACAAAGATATATTGTGGGGCAATTAGTGAAAGGGACCTACTTTCCATGGAAACACACTAGGACTGGTCTAAAACGTGCATGTTTAACTGTATAGCTTGTGCACTTACAACCAATGAACACCAGAGGGCACAAAAATACTGCTTGGAATCAACATCAAAGACCTAGAAAGCAGTTTTAGTATCAAATCCCAAACCAAGGGCTCATCCACAATTTTGCTTGACCCATATTTCGATTGTATTGTGTACCAATTAATTCCATAGGGTTTGAGAGTTTTCTTTGTTGTTCTGCAGCCATGCCTTGCAAAAATCTGATCCTGCCCCCGCAGAAAATTCAAAGAGAGATGATGTTCAACTAAGCGTCAATTCAGTAGGTAAAGGTAGGATTGTTTTAAGGCACAGCTGTGGAACAATGAGAAAGGGCTGTCACCCATCATTTCGAACCTGTCGCCCATCTTTCTGAGCGTTTGGGCTCGTTTGCAAACCAGAGAAACTGCCAGGGGGAGAGACATACAGCAACATATTCTATTGACTACAACAGAATGCTTCTCTTAAATCAAATTTCAGTGGACAGCAGCCCATCGATGTCAAGGAAAATCTCTGCAAGATGTAACATTAGTGGCCCTACCCTTGTTTTCTCCTGCTCCAGAGGCTAGGACCCGAAACCAAGGCTTCAAGTCACAAGAAAGGAGATTCCGACTAAACCTCAGGAAGAACTTTTTGACAGAAAGAGCAGTTTGATAGTGGAACGGACGCCCACGAGAGGTCCTGGAATCTCCTTCCTTGGGGGGTTTTAAGCAGAGGTTGGATGGCTATCTGTCATGGATGCCTTAGTTGAGATTCCTGAATTGCAGGGGGTTGGACTACGTTTCTGAGCACAATTCACAGTGTTGGTGCTGACCTTTAAAACCCTAAACAGCCTCTGCCCAGTATACCTGAAGGAGCGTCTCCACCCACATTGTTCAGCCCGGACGCTGAGGTCCAGCGCAGAGGGCCTTCTGGTGGTTCCCTCATTGCAAGAAGCAAAGCTACATGGAACCAGGCAGAGGGCCTTCTCGGTAGTGGCGCCCGCCCTGTGGAACGCCCTCCCGTCAGATGTCAAAGAGATAAACAACTACCTGACATTTAGAAGACATCTGAAGGCAGCCTTGTTCAGGGAAGTTTGTAATGTGTGACATCTTAATGTATTTTTAATCTTTGTTGGAAGCCGCCCAGAGTGGCTGGGGAAACCCAGCCAGATGGGCGGGGTACTAATAATAAATTATTTCTATTTCTATTTCTATTTCTATTTCTATTTCTATTTCTATTTCTATTTCTATTTCTATTTCTATTTCTATTTCTATTTCTATTTCTATTTCTATTTTTTTTATTCTTATTTTTATTATACTAGATGACCCTTGGGTCCCTTCCAGCTCTACAGTTCTATGATTCTGTGATTTGACTGCACACAGAAAGTAGCCCTATAACACGTTAGTACATGTGAAGAGGCTGGTTTGCCTATGACAGGGGGACATGGTGATCCCCTGTCATATCCCCTCAGAACCCATTTTAAAAATGGTTGCTTATTTTCACACACAGCATGGTTATGCTACAGCCCCGATACTTAGCAGCAACCAGGCGAGCAGCCAGCGAGGAGCACTGTAGGCAAGGCACACCCCCTGCTGCAGAGAAACAAGGCTGTGCAAAGTGTGGCAGGTTTGCGACGGAAAGACATCCTTCAGCTCCACCAGACCTGCTCGCCTATGTCTCATGTCAGATCAGCTGTCAAGAGAATCAGGCCAAGGCAACAGCCAGCTATTACGCCGGGATTACTATGGATTAGCGTCGATGGCAAAGCTCACTTGGCAGCTCCGAGCCACAGATCAAGCTTTCATCTTAATTGTAAATATTCCTAAATATTCCATTTGACAAACGAGCCCACGCGGGTAGTATTAACCGCTGATGTGCTCCGAAGCAACAGCAGTCGTGCAGAGGACTGAGCAATTTGCAGGCCATTGGCTGGATGAATGTGGGCCACAATGACGCATTTGGGGTATGTCCGGGCTCTGGCTGCTTTGCTCTTGAAAGTGAGGAGCAGATCCTAGAACGGGTTTATTCTGCTCTGATGAAACTCTGGAGCAGGTTGCAGAGCAGGTTGCAGAAGGCAGAAAAGGTTCCAAAATCCTCTTGAAGAGGTCAGGTGTGGGCATATCTCTAGACTGCACTAAGTTCTTCACAGGGGTAGCTGGTGCCCATTGAGTATGGTAGGGCAGAAGGCAGGGAGCCCACCAGTAGATGGCGCCAGAGATAATAACAGGCAAAGCCAAATAATTCTGGATTTGTACCCATCCTCCTCCCTCTTCTGCAAGGGCAAACTAAATCCAAGGGGGAAACGGATGCTGTGCCATGCCACACCCTGAACCAGTTTTAAGTAGAAATGAAAGCAGATGAAGGGGGCAGGCTGAGAGCAAAGTAAGGTTGGTGGGGCAGTGCCCCATTTCTCCTAATAGGTCCACTGCAGTGGGGATACTTGCACTGCAGAGGGATTTTTTTTTTTATACCCCACCCACTCTGGTCGGCTTCCAACAGAATATTAAAATACAATAACCTATGAAACATTAAAAGCTTCCCTAAACAGGGCTGCCTTCAAATGTCTTCTAAAAGTCTGGTAGTTGTTGTTCTCTTTGACATCTGGTGGGAGGGCGTTCCACAGGGCAGGTGCCACTACCGAGAAGGCCCTCTGCTTGGTTCCCTGGAACTTGGCTTCTCGCAGCGAGGGAACTGCTAGAAGGCCCTCGGCGCTGGACGTCAATGTCCAGGCAGAACGATGGGGGTGGAGACACTCCTTCAGGTATACTGGACCGAGACTGGATTAGATGTCCCTCATGTTCCTTTCCAACTCTACAATTCTGTGATTCTGTGCCATTCTGTGCCTTGAAACCCTTTTCTGAACTACACCAGATTGGGACGGACTGGACTTATCCAGAGATTACTCTACCCAGCCAAGAACCTGGCTTCCAGACTCAATACAAGCTGGGCTGGATTTCACCTCCATCCCTTGCCCACTGTATCCTAAGGGCTACCGGTGCATCCTAGGCAGAAATGGAAAGCACACTTCCAAGTTAGGAAAAGGCACGTCTATCGGTCCTATGTCTCTCAGCTGCTCCTAGGTGTGAACCCAATGAGGCAGTTGACACAAGAGAGAGGTCCCACTCCGCCAACCTCAGCTTCTGTATCTCTTCCACCCAAGCTGCACGCAAGCTCCCCCTGCATGTAATCAATTTCTGCTTCTCCCTCTTGCCTGGTCCTGGGAGGCAGTGGAGCAGGAGTGCTGGGGGCAGAAGGAGGAAGAGGTTAGGAAGCCCTTGACTGCGCCAGTCTGACCTCTCCTCCTGCACCTCTAATTCACTCTCCGACAGCTTCTCCTGCCTCTGTGTGATGGCCTGGGAATCCGATTCAGAGGCTGAACTGGAGGAATCCCAGCCTGCACAGGAGTCCCCGCCTCCAGGGCTGGCTGAGCTGGGGCAGGGCCTTGATTCTGAAGCGCCTGCATCTGTGCCGGATCCTCAGGAGCAGGCACCAGGTGAATCCACTCTGACTCCGGAGGTGGTTGAGTCTCCCCCTGGGCGAGTCTCCCGCTGGGCCCAGTAACCCTTCAGCCTCTCCTGAACTGCAGAGGCTCAGGGCAGAGAGGCGGAGGGAACTGGTTTCTCCCAGGAGGAGTGCTCGCCTTAAGGCCAGGAGAGGCGGGTCTCCTGGAGGCCGGGACCGCCCCTGGCCTCAGAGAAGATAAAGGCCAGTCAGCCCGGTCCCAGGTTATGGGAGCAACGCCGTTGAAGAGCTGTTTCGGCCAGCACCCTGTCCTGTTCCCCCAGAGTTCCTGTCCTTGCCCGGCTTCTCGCTGTGGACCCCGCTTCGCCCGTGGAGGACTGTCTGCCAACCCTCAACTCAGGTCCTGGACCTCGCCCCACGGTAACCTCCCCCCTGGACCAGCACACTCTGACTCTCGTCTCCTGGCTGTAACAGGCTGCCCCAGATCTCTGATCCCTAAGTCGGTCTCCAACCCCCCTTCTTCCCGGTGCCCACTCTTCTGTCTCGCTCAGTGTCCGAGCCAATACCTGACAAGGAGTCTTACATGACCAAGTCAGCCTCTTGACCACGTAACCATGACAATAGACTACTCTTTTGCAGCCTGCAATTTAAAGGGCCTGGAGGCTATGGCTGGATGCTCCTTTTTGATCAGGCAAAATCCAGAAGTTCAAAGAAGTGCAGCGCTTACGCAACCTCATGGCTTCTCTAACCCTTCCTTTGAAGAATTTATCCATTATCGTATAAAGCTTTGAAAGGGAAATGCTAGCTCAAATTTGCCTGGAAATTTCAACTTCTCATCTAGATACACCCTGATGTATCTGTTATTCATTGGTGTAGGGAAATGCATTCTGCGCCTGCTCAGGAGCACTTTTACTTCTTCTTTCATACGTTCTAGGAAAGAGCCCTCGCCCCAAAAGCAGATTAAATGGTGGTGTGACAGAAATTGTCCTGAAGAAGTAAGTGTTTTGATGTTAGATTCTGCTGGGAAGTGATATTTCACTGCCTCTGCACTTGAAGGGATGGTCTAGCCACCTGAATAGCAATGCTTTGCACATCTACAAACTGACGATTCGAGATTAGGGTGTCTGGTTCCACCAGGTAAGTTTGGAGATTCTTAGTGTCAAAGAGTGGTTTAACTCTCTGTTAATCACCCATTGTCAGAAGTCCAGATTCCCAGCTTGATAACACAGTAAGCGTAGGTAATTAAAAAGGAGAATTTATTGCAAAAACAAACAGATAGCTCCGGACGACTCTGGCAAAGCCTCCAGCATCATTACTCAAGATGACCCTTCTGAAGACTCCTTCCGGCCATGACAGAGGATATTGCACTTACGGCTCTCATTTTGCTTCCTATCTAGCAGCCCTCCCATTTGCTGACTCTTCAGACTTAGTGGATCAGCTCCAACCTCTTCCGGGTCTGAGAGGCTGAGTCTATTTGTGCCTATTTGTGCTTCCTGAGAGTTTTGGCTGTGTTCTAGCCTGCTCTCAGCTACTGCCTTATCAGCCAGCCCATCAAGGTGAGGAAGTCTGCAGCTGCCGGCTCTCCCCTGCCTGAATAACATCTAAGCCTCTCTGTTCCTGGCTACTTTCTGCAGTTGGCTGCAAACCTTTGCTTGGAGCTGGCTCATTCCTGACACCCATTTACACGGAGACAATTGCTTTGTAAGGGAGCCTTATTTTATTTTATTGCACTGTTACTTGGGCTGGATCTCTAGACACGTCAAAGAAGCGTTTCAGTGAAATGTGTTGGAAACGTATGAGAAATCGGGTTGGCAAAAACAGAACTCCACAGCGCCATCTGGTGCCACAGTGCTATAATGCATATACAATGCATGTAAAGCGCTTTTTCGTGGCCAATGTAGCTGAGTCTTTGGAGAACCAACATGGCACAGAATCCCATTCCTGCGTGGACATCACCAAGAATAGCAATGCAAGATACGCAAGCTACAAGGTCACTGGCATCTGAGCATCACTTACTCAGATCAATGGCAATGATGGTCAATCATTATTATTATTATAATTTATTAATTATACCCCGTCCATCTGGCTGCAAAAGGGAGGGAGGGTTTTGATCCTGACACATTTTCATATCCATCCAACTGAAGTCTCTGATATGAATGGATAATCCAGTCTAGAGGTTGGTGCCATGACACTTATTTCTGCCCCCCAACCAGCCCCTAAAGGTGGGTGGAAGATGTTGCTGATGTCTACTCTGTTCATGGCTATGGCCAGGAGGTCTTCATCTCTCCATTAAAAGAGCCCAAATGCTTTGCTGATAAAAAAAACCCCACACTTTGAATTCTGCAAATCTGGCGGAGCATCACCTTGATGGCATTAGCATCAATGCTTTATTCCGACTGTAAAATATGCCTATTTCAGAACCTATTGCAGTGTGGTAAAGCTTTAAAAAAGGGGGACGCGGGTGGCGCTGTGGGTTAAACCACAGAGCCTAGGACTTGCCAATCAGAAGGTTGGCGGTTCGAATCCCCGCGACAGGGGGAGCTCCCGTTGCTCGGTCCCTGCTCCTGCCAAACTTGCAGTTCGAAAGCACGTCAAAGTGCAAGGAGATAAATACAGTGGTGCCCCGCAAGACGAACGCCTCGCAAGACGGAAAAGCCGCTAGACGAAAGGGTTTTCCGTTTTGGAGGCGCTTCGCAAAACAAATTCCCCTATGAGCTTTGCAAGACGAAATGTCTTGCGAGTTCCTGCGGGTTTTTTCCCCCCTTTTCCTATGCCGCTAAGTCGCTTATCAGCTGATCCGCTGATAAGCCGCTTATCAGCTGATCCGCTAAAAGCCGCTAAACTGCTAATAGCGCTAATCCGCTAAGCTGTCAAAGGGCTTGCTTCGCAAGACGAAAAAACCGCTATACGAAGAGCCTCATGGAACGGATTAATTTCGTCTTGCGAGGCACCACTGTAGGTACCACTCTGGTGGGAAGGTAAACGGTGTTTCCGTGCGCTGCTCTGGTTCACCAGAAGCGGCTTAGTCATGCTGGCCACATGACCCGGAAGCTGTATGCAGGCTCCCTCGGCCAATAAAGCAAGATGAGCGCCACAACCCCAGAGTCGTCTGCGACTGGAACTAACGGTCAGGGGTCCCTATACCTTTACCTTTAAAGCTTTAAAAAAAGATACATAGTACAATGAAAGTAAAAGCCCTTTGAGCCCAGCTCATTTAAACAAGCCCCCTTGAAAGCAGTAGGACTAAAAAGATAGTCACAATAAGCATGTTGCATAGGTTTAAACGTGTCTTGTTCTGGGTTAACTTTAGCTGGATTGGTGCCTGTAGACTGAGCCTGCAGATAGCAGTGCAGGACAGTAAACATTAGCAACTCAAAACCGAAGCTCCACTTCATCAATCACATACATCAGGGAAAGGGGACCTGCAACCCTCTGCCTATTTTATTTATTTACCTATGAAAGTTTTCAAACCACTTTATATATAGATATATATTTACTGGATCACATAAAAGCAATAAAAAAAAAATACAACATCCCATAAGGAACCTGTATTTGGAGGATAGGAGTGGGGGGAAAGTAATGTTGGTTCAGGGGGTTGTTATTTCACTTTATTTTGAAATATCAATAATTTTAAAAAAATATTTTTATTTTTTTTAAAAAATAAAACAATATTATTATTTTTTTAAAAAAAAGAGAAAAGCAGCGACATTCAGAAATTCTGTTACTTCTGTTGCTCATTGCTGAAATCCTGCTCATGAGTTCATCCTGCTAAAATATTTCTTTAATTAACACGAAAAAGACATCCATTCTTCCATAAAACGCTCATCATTAGATTTAGATTCTCTTAAGGTCACCAGCTTCGTCCAAAAGCTCTGCCTACTTCACAAAATTCACCTTCTAGTTATGACAACTTTAGGCTCTAATCCTGCCCAATTTGGGTCCGGACCCTGAGAGATTAACCCTGAGAAAATGGAGCCCTCAAAAGGAAAGAAGGTTCCCTGTGGTATATCAATGGATAAGTCTTGTGTATGCATTTGGACCGTAGCCATTCACACACAGGGTTGGAGAACCTCTGGTCTTTCAAACATTGTTGGACACCAACTTCCATAATCCTTCGCCAGCGTGGACAATTGAGAGGGAGGGTGGGAGTTGTAGTCCAAAAGACTGGAGGGCAACAGGTTCTCCACCCTTTCATCAACAAGTTCCAGGAAGTTCAACATTTAAGAACTAAACTTACCTTGAAGCATCCAAGTACTGAAGCATATATGGTGTTCGACGGAGGGTCACGCTTTAGTCCCCACCTGCTTGACAGAGGACAACATATATTGGCTATAATACCTTAGCATCATCATCATCACATTTGCTTTACAACCATTTAAAATTCAGTACAGTGGTACCTTGGGTTAAGAACTCAATTAGTTCTGGAGGTCCGTTCTTAACCTGAAACTGTTCTTAACCTGAAGCACCACTTTAGCTAATGGGGCCTCCTGCTGCCGCTGTGCCGCCGGAGCACGATTTCTGTTCTCATCCTGAAGCAAAGTTCTTAACCCAAGGTACTATTTCTGGGTCAGCGGAGTCTGTAACCTGAAGCGTAAGTAACCTGAAGCATATGTAACCCGAGGTTCCACTGTATTTCAAACAGTTTAAACAAACTGCTGTCGCAGGAATTGTGTGGGTCCTGAAAACACACATCTCAGGTGTCGAAAGACCAAGCTAAAGAAGTGTGTCTTCAGCGTTTGGTGAAAATTGTATACAGTACTGAAGATGTCAGGTGCACTCCTGTGGGAATTACATAGCTTAGGGCCTCTGTGTCAAAGGATGGCAGATCCAGAAGCATCAGTGTGTACACCAGGGGTCGGCAAGCAGCCCACGTGGGTCATTTAACCGGCCCCTGAGCCACCCCCGAACTGAGCCACCTGCTTGGCGAATCCCTGCGCGCTGCGCTAAACCGGCACAGCACAGTACGGGGACTCACTTCCGCGGTGCCGGAAATCGCGTCTGCGCAGATGCAGACGCCAGAAATTGTGGCCGTGTGTGCTCGCGCTCACTTCGGCCCATGGAGGGATCTCCGCTGGAGTGAACCGGCGGCCCAGGCGAGCTAAACCTTGCTGACTCCTGGTGTAGACAATGCTGATGCATTGATTATCGTCTTCCAAAGCAACTACAGTGGTACCTCAGGTTACATACGCTTCAGGTTCCATACGCTTCAGGTTACAGACCCCGCTAACCGAGAAATAGTGCTTCAGGTTAAGAACTTTGCTTCAGGATGAGAACAGAAATCGTGCTCCGGCGGCGCGGCAGCAGCAGGAGGCCCCATTAGCTAAAGTGGTCCTTCAGGTTAAGAACAGTTTCAGGTTAAGTACGGACCTCCGGAACGAATTAAGTACTTAACCTGAGGTACCACTGTACTCTATTCTGAACTTTAAAATGGTAAGCGTAATGCTGGTGGTCAACAAAAGAGGTCCAAAGACTCTCTCAAGACAAATCTTAAAAAATGTAGTATAAACACCGACAACTTGGAAACACTGGCCTGTGAGCGCTCCTGTCAAAGAACAGCCTTTACCAAAGGTGTCATGGGCTTTGAAGACGCTCAAACTCAGGACAAAAGGGAGAAACGTGCTAAGAGGAAGGCACGCTTGGCAAACCCTCACCATGTTCAACTCCTGCCCGGAAACCTATGTCCCCACAGTGGAAGGACGTGTGGATCTAGAATTGGCCTCTACAGTCACAGTAACCCAGAAACAGTGCTTCAGGTTAAGAACTTTGCTTCAGGATGAGAACAGAAATCGTGCTCTGGCAGCACGGCGGCAGCAGGGAGGCCCCATTAGCTGAAGTGGTGCTTCAGGTTAAGAACAGTTTCAGGTTAAGTACGGACCTCCGGAACAAATTAAGTACTTAACCCGAGGTACCACTGTATCTTTAGATATAGAAACATCTTCCCAGGGGAACACAGCAATGGGAAAATTCTAGCCCCACGGCACCAACTGCAGCATCCAGGACTTCCATGTGTGAATCGGCTGTCATATACACATATATATATATATATATATATACCCCAGAGATGCAAATTTCATCTCAGCCCACACATCACATTTTTTCAATGGCATTCACACATTCTGTTGCTAGTCTCCAACTGTACAAAGATCGATTATATACAGGCATGAACCAGTCCCTGGAGACTGGAAGCCACATGCATGAACATACTCCAGTTGAAAATCATTGTGTTTGAGGGGCTAATTAAAGTTTCCTGTGGGCTGTTGTGTCTGCGAGGTCTCGTTCACACATAGCAAGTCAACACTGGATATCGAAGCCATAAGCCGATTAACTTGCATGTGTGAAGCCTCCGTAAAAGCTGTTCCGTCCGTGACCTTGAGGGACAAGGAAGCTTTTTCATATTGTTTCAGAATACAACCCAGCCTGATCCATTTGGATGAGATGGGATATACTAAAAAGGCAACTGATTCATGGGATTCCATTTGGGAAGCTAAGCTATTTCTTTAATAACAAGCGTTCCCAAATCTACAATTTAGAGGTAGGTGATGAAGTCTTAAATATATGTAACTGGCTGGAGGGCAATTTTGGGGGGAATGGCCTCGATGTGGAGTGGGGCTAGGGTTGGGATGGGATACTTGTGGCCATTCAGACGGTGTTGGATTCTAGCTCCTAACCATTGATCCTGCTGGCTGGGGCATACGGGAGTTTGGGAGTTGGAGCTGGACAATATTTGGAGGGCCACAGGTTCATGAAACCCTAGTCTAGGGTGTTCAGCTGCATAACATCATCATCATCAACAACAACAACAACATACCTCTTTATATCTTTAAGGGCAAATAATCTCGAAACAGTTTACACCACATATTAAAACATCAAGTAAAACAACCCAGAACAAAAACATTAGTGAAGAAAGTCAAATCACATTCAAATGCATAAAGTATGCATTCAAAGTAACATAACTGAACAGGAAACTGTTACTGTATTTTTTGCTCTATAAGACTCACTTTTTCCCCTCCTAAAAAGTAAGGGGAAATGTGTGTGCGTCTTATGGAGCGAATGCGGGCTGCGCAGCTATCCCAGAAGCCAGAACAGCAAGAGGGATTGCTGCTTTCACTGCACAGCGATCCCTCTTGCTGTTCTGGCTTCTGAGATTCAGAATATTTTTTTTCTTGTTTTCCTCCTCCAAAAACTAGGTGCGTCTTGTGGTCTGGTGCGTCTTATAGAGCGAAAAATACGGTATCTTACAGATTTCAAAAGAAAACGTTGCAACGGAGGATAAGAGGGCAGCCAATACATGGCACAACGTTTATTCCACGTGTTCCTATTGAAAAGAAAAATACCGTAGTCATATTCAGGCAAGAAATCTGTGTGGAAAGGGGGGGCGGATTCTTGCCTGCGTCAAAAGTCTCGCAATTCATTCATGACATAAGTGGACTGTTAGCCACATGACAAAAGGAAAGAACGGCTCCCTCCAGTTTAATGTATAGCTTTTAGCACAACACCCACCCTGTTCCCATATCCTATTGTAAGGAGGCTCAACTACAATAATCACATTTTCTCCCAGTTTTCTCCTCCGCCCACTCCTTCTCTGTTGTCTCCCTTCTGCTGCTTTTCTACATTGTAAGCCCCCTGGGGCAAGGACCAGCTCTCCTATTCTTAAAGTGCCAATATACCGTATTTTTCCATGTATAAGACGCCCCCATGTATAAGATGCCCCCTATTTTGGGGACTCCAAATTAAGAAAACACCCCTCAGCACTACCCGTATATAAGATGAGCCCCAATTTTAAACCTTATTTTTTGGTTTAAAAAAAAAAACCTAGTCTCATACATGGAAAAATACGGTATACTGTATATGGGGTACATGGGCTGCTAGGGGAGGGATAGTACCTCTGGTGGGGACACGGCGTGCTCCTTCTAGAGGAGTTGGTCCACCTTTGGTGCCTACCCTGCTCTCAGTTCTCACCCCAGGAAACAGCTTCAGCTAGCCAGGTTAAACCAGGTGAGGGTAGCTGATGGGTCTCAAAGCCTTGGTGAGTTAGGGACTTGCCCTGTATAGAAGACAGGTAATGGCAGATTGAGTGGATGAGACCAATAGTGGGTCCAATGGTCAAGAAGGCTGTTTCTGCACATGCTGTAGAGCAGCGGTTCTCAACCTGTGGGTCCCCAGATGTTGTTGGACTACAACTCCCGCCATCCCCGAGCTCTGGTCTTGCTAGCTAGGGGTGATGGGAGTTGTAGTTCAACAAGATCTGGGGACCCATAGGTTGAGAAAGGCTGCTGTAGAGGCAAGTGCGGGGCAGATGGGGCTCGTCAACCTAGGAAGGTAGCCCATTTAGAAGAAGGAAAACTCTGGTCCTAAACCTCTGCTTCCTTGCAGGACATCTTTGGAAGAAGAAAAAGCTAAGGTGTAAACCCTACACAAATCTGGAGGGGAGTCGCTAAGAAAGCTGGATGGCGTCTTGTACGCCTCCTTCTGACAACTCCTGCAGCCAAGCTGGAGCCAAATGCGTTGCTCTGCGTTCCTTTGGACCGCATCAGTGAAGCCGAGAGGAGGGTCTTGTCATCTGGGCAGCCCAGGACCTCCATACACACTGCCCAGGCTTGCGCTCCAGGGAGGTCACTTTGCTGCTAATGCAACAAAAACAACACAGGAGGTGGTGGCAGTCACGAGTTACCGGTTTCTGCAGCCACAGCAGCCGCTGTGATCTCTCCAGCAGTTTGACTCCATGGTCTCTCGAGACAGACAGATGCCAAGAACAACATATATCAATACAGTTCCCAACATTCTATTACACAGATTAACCAGTGGGCAAAGTGTTCCAAGAGAATTGAGAATTTCCTCTGGTTGTTTCAGTTCTGTTAGGGTGGTGTCAAATCTGGGACCCCTAAAAAATGTGCGAACCTGTCAGCCTCTGGAGCCAGCTCTAACCTTTGCAGATAGTAAGGCACAGGGAAGGGCTCAGCAGTATGGCATCTGCTTTGCATGCAGGATCAGTCGCCAGCATATCCTGCTATGGCTGGGAAACAAACCCTTGCTGAAACCCTAGAGAACTGCTACCAGGCTGTGTTGACAGTACTGAGTTAGATGGACCAAGAATCTGTCTTAAAGGTAAAGGGACCCCTGACCACTAGGTCCAGTCATGGCCAACTCTGGGGTTGCGGCGCTCATCTCGCTTTATTGGCCGAGGGAGCCGGCGTACAGCTTCTGGGTCATGTGGCCAGCATGACTAAGCCGCTTCTGGCGAACCAGAGCAGCGCACAGAAACGCCGTTTACCTTCCCGCCGGAGCGGTACCTATTTATCTTCTTGCACTTTGACATGCTTTCGAACTGCTAGGTTGGCAGGAGCAGGGACCGAGCAACGGGAGCACACCCCATCGCGGGGATTCGAACCGCCGACCTTCTGATCGGCAAGACCTAGGCTCTGTAGTTTAACCCACAGTGCCACCCACGTCCCTTAAGAATCTGTCTTGGTACAAGGCAAAATCCTATGTTCCTAAGCTGAGGTCACAAGGGGCATGCAGTAAATTTATCTTTATGCTCCAGTGGTATCCTCAAAAATTGCATACCCTATAAAGGTAAAGGTAAAGGTACCCCTGCCCGTACGGGCCAGTCTTGACAGACTCTGGGGTTGGTGCGCCCATCTCACTCAAGAGGCCGGGGGCCAGCGCTGTCCGGAGACATTTCCGGGTCACGTGGCCAGTGTGACAAAGCTGCATCTGGCGAGCCAGCGCAGCACACGGAACGCCGTTTACCTTCCCGCTGGTAAGCGGTCCCTATTTATCTACTTGCACCCGGAGGTGCTTTCGAACTGCTAGGTTGGCAGGCGCTGGGACCGAGCAGCGGGAGCGCAACCCGCTGCGGGGATTCGAACCGCCGACCTTTAGATCGGCAAGCCCTAGGCGCTGAAGCTTTTACCCACAGCGCCACCCGTGTCCCATGCATACCCTATGCTTTCTATCTTATGGGACAAATGGCTGCTATTCACTCCCATGTGCAAAAGTCACATGTGTGAACCTGGGGACACCCAAGCGAAGGCAAATATTGCCATTCTATTGAGCCTGACAACACAAGCCCTCCCTCTGCAACACCCAAACTGTCAGCTGTCATGGGGAACAGGCACTGCTAGCGGAAACAATAGGGACCACATGGCTTGGTCTGCATCAGTAGCCTGCCTACCCAGCCCTTTACAAAAACACAGCAGAAACCACATTATTTATTGTTATTATGGATCCCCTGTCGCGATCACCACCTAGGGCTGGTAGATGCAAAATTTAAAAAACAGGCTCTGCAGACGCTTCTGGTGCTTTTGGGAGTAAAAGGGACACAGACAGCCGACCTAGGCACTATGGGGGCTGCTATAAAGGAGCACTTCTAAAAACAAGGAGAGCATCCCTTAAGAGGCATTCAGCAGCCCAGTTATCAAGCCAAGGGGATGCGAGCAGGTAAAGGGAAATAGTGAATATGGCTGAATGATGCTTTGTAAGCAGCATTGGTGCAGCCTGATGGAAAGATGGAAACTGGTGCACCGGCGGAGCGTGGGTTCTTTTCTGTCTCGCTTTTTTTTTTGGACGGGCAATCGCTTGATTCAAGTGGCAGCAGGAAGGAGGAAGAATTAAAGGGAATTTCCAAGAGCAGAACCAGGGAGCGATAAGGCCGCCTCTCAGGTGTGCAGCCAGCAAAAAGCAACGATCCTCCCAATGTAAGCAATTAAGCAGAGGGCTCATCAAACGGAGAGGCGCCCTTTCGATGGAGCACGGGGCAGCAATTCAGCAAGGCGGGAGGCGGGTGCGGGTCGCCAGCAGGAAATCCCCGGGACTTTCTCCTGGCAATTGCAATTTGCTACACACACGCGCGCGCGCACGGTTGCTACAAAAGCGCGATGGTGATAATCAGGACAATTGATAAGGCTTATCTGGGCGGATTGTGGAGGTGAGGAAAACGGACAGGGATGGATGGAGATGGAGAGGGGGGGTAGGTGGGCTGTGCTGGAACGGGTGGGGGAGGAGATGCAGGGCTTTAAGGCGGGGGAGGCGCCGCAGCGAGGAAGGAACCCAAACCGAGAGAGAGACCCCAGAGACCCTCCTACCGAAAAGCTGGGAAGGAAGAGGAGCGCGGAGGCGTCTCGGCGTCGGTCCGGCCCGGGGGTCCCTGGTGCTGTTACACCTGCGAGAGGAGGCAGGCGGCAGGAGCGCGATCGGCGGCGGCAGGAGGACTGGGCAGGCCGGGAGGAGGGCTTCCCCTCGAGGAAGAGGTGGAGTCTGCGGCTGCCGTCCGCCTCTCGCAGCCTCCGGAGCTTCCCCGGCGCCAGAGACAAAGGGAGAGGGCGCGCCTGGCTGCCTGCGTCTCTCTCGCAGGGGGGATATGAGGAGGGGAGGGGGAGACACACCCCCAAAAGGGGTGGGGGCTGACGGGCGTGGGGGGGGGCGGCATCCTCGCCATCCTCGGAGGCGGCGGCACTTTCCTGGGTACCACTAGCCAGCCCCACCCCAACCCAGATTTGCGCCTTCATCCACCCACCCGGGCTACTTGTCATCTGGGCACGAGAGGCCCCGGGCCCCCTCGAACCGGGAATTCATTGCCCTTGGGGGGTGGGGTGGAGGGTGGAGAGTGCGCGCTCGCGTGTGATGCCCAAGCGCGCGCGCCTGCCACACTTTCCCGATTGCGCTCTTGCGCTGACCTGCGGGCAGCTCTCCCCTTTGGCGATGACCTGAAAGCAACGAAGAGTCGTAAAATAGTAAAGGGTTCCCCCAAAGTCATCTAGTCTGACCCCCCTGCGATGCAGCATGCGGAGCCTTGAGCCTGAGTTACAGGTCATAGAATTGTACAGTCGGAAGGGACCACGAGGGTCACCTAACCCAACCGTTTGCAATGCAAGAATCTATTGCCCAACACAGAGCTTGAACCCACCACCCTGAAATCAGCGGGGGTGATCTCAGTGGTGGGTGGGATCACCCAAGTCTGTTTTCCTGGGTGCCTGCCCCCTTAAAAATATTTATGCTTTTTTGCTAAATATGTAAATTTGAATGTGCACAAATTAAATGCACGGAAGTTGCAAGTTACCTGTATTACAGAGGCACCATATGCCTCATTTGTGCAAAAGTAGCCAGGCCTTTCGGATTGTAGGACAAGACCTGCCAAGGAAAATAAAGAATCTATTTATTTATTTATGTATGCAACAACAGCGGCAAGAGTCTTGATAGCACAAGGATGGAAGAATGAGGAAATCTCGACAAAAGAACACTGGCAAGAGAAATGGATGAACTGTGCAGAATTGGCTTAACTAACGTATACCTAAACTGTGAGATAAGGACAACTGTGACTTCAAAGAAGAATGGGAACTTTTTACAAATTACTTAAAAAGACAGCAGAATGAATTGGACTCCTTAGCAGGTTTTGAATAAACATACACAAATTTATTGATTGTAAACATAGTAGATAAGGATTTATACAATTTTACAGTATGCAGAGAATAATATGTGTTGAAAATCAGAGGGGGGAGCTGAGGGAAGTTGGGGGGGAGGGAGGGCTTGATGGGGGGTGGGGGGAGGTGGGGGGAAGGGGGAAAATAATGAATATGATATATTTTGATGTGTTGAAATGGTCAATAATATTTTTTTTAAAAAAAAGTAGCCAGGCCTTTCAGCACTGCCCATGGACTTATCGGAGAAGAGGGAAGCATGCCACACTGTTTTGAAAGTCAAAAGCAGATAAGGAAAGTGTTTCTTAAGAAAACAGAAAATAGAAACAGAAAGAGGTTCTGTTGGATAACCCAGTTCCTTTTTCTCCCTTTGACGAATCGCTCTCTTCGCATCACTTCTGTTACACTTTCAGCTTGGATAAGAATCATAGAAAGTTCAACACAGGTCGCTCTGCTTCTTTTTCTCTTTCATATTACTGACTTGCAGGCTTGGACCAGAGTACCCTGGATCAGCCATGACGGAGATAGCTATCCCCTGTCATTTGTCTTGCATCCGATAATTGTAATACTGTTATGAGTTTGTGGGTGCCTTGACTCCCCTAAATTCCTAGGTCAAGTGGGTGTTGGAGTTTAATCAGTGCTTGGAGCATTGAAATAGGCTGCCGGATGCTGGATTGAACAAAGTGCTAAAATTCAGGCCAGACCAGTTTTTCCATTCTCAGGAAATTGCCTGGGAGAAGAACTACTATGGAGAACAAAGGAAGGTGATGGGCGATTAGAAATGGGTGGAGCCCTGCCTTGAGCTCTGAGTAGTTAGCAGAAGAAAAATGCCAGAGTTTTTGTTAGGAGGAAGTTCCAGGATTTCAGTTGGCTGTGGCGTGATTGAGGAAAAGGAGTGTCAGTTTGTTAAATGCGGCTAGCTGGGGCGGGGCGCCAGAGCACAATGTGGACTGCCTGTTTCCAACTGGAGGCTTCAGCAATGGGAGAAGCAGGACCCACTTGGAGTATAATGCTTTGAAACCCTCCATCACAGGCTCAGGTTGTATATGTGTGTAAATAAACCATATGTCATAAATGCACAGTGTCCACTGTGTCTCATTTCCAAAGGAAACATGAACACTCCTTAGAGATTGGGGTGATACATAACAATATACTGCTTCTAGGTGATGAGGGCTCAGTTTTTAGCCATCAGGGCTAATATCCACAGTTCACTATGAAGTCGTCTAGTTCTCATTTATAAAACCATCTAATCTGACCAGTTGCACCACTTTTGGCCACAAATCCCACAAACAGAAGTGTTCAGTGTGGCAGAACCTATACTTTGGAACTCCCTGCCTATTGAGATCAAACAGGGGCCTTTACTTTATTCATTTGGGCACCTGATAAAAACGTTCTCGTTCAGGCAACCCTACTTACTGTAGATGCTTAGAAAGTTGAGGTGATTTTAATCTGCTTTAGTATTTTAACCCTTGTCTGTTTTAAAGTAGGGTTGTGAATTTTTCTTGATTCCCCTTTTTTCGTAAACCGCTTTGAGGTTCTTTACAATCCGGGTTGTATAAACTTTATGAAATATGCACCGTATTTTTCGCTCTATAAGACGCACCAGACCACAAGACACACCTAGTTTTTGGAGGTGGAAAACAAGAAAAAAAATATTCTGAATCTCAGAAGCCAGAACAGCAAGAGGGATCGCTGCACAGTGAAAGCAGCAATCCCTCTTGCTGTTCTGGCTTCTGGGATAGCTGCGCAGCCTGCATTCACTCCATAAGACGCACACACATTTCCTCTTACTTTTTAGGAGGGAAAAAGTGAGTCTTATAAGAGCAAAAAATACGGTAAATAGAGCTGGGAGCTCAGCCTATCCTACTTTCCGGGGTTCTTGTGAGGATGTAAAGTGGGGTGTTTTCATGTACAAGGATGTGAGCAGCAGAGAGGCCCATAAGTATAACACACAAATAAATCTCCCCATAGTAAGCCAGCAAAAGTAAATATTTAGCAAACATCGCAAGAACTATTTCTCTGGCCTTATTTTGATGGCAGGGTAAATGTAATCTAGTCCTTGAACTTTATCCTTTTGAAACATTCTATTTTAATGGAAAGGAGAAAAGTTCTTGGCTGCAAGCTTTCAGGGCGAGATGGGCTGTACACAGATAAACAATTGCAGTTCTGGATTTATTTTCCCATCCTGAGCTGCAGCTCTGTCCTTTATTTCCCTTCTACAGCTTGCCACATGCCACCACTCATGCTCTGTTGCTCTGTGGACCTCCTGTATCCCATAATGCATCGGTGCGTCTGATGCCCCCCGGTGACAGAGCAGTGTGCTTGGACTGACTCAGTTATTTTTGTTGGTAATGGGCTCCTTCAGATTGGTTCCCCCTGAGGCAGTACTGGCAGAATAGCAAAGGTTGGTCACAAACAAGGCGCTTGGGAAGCTATTTAAGAGCATTTCATGCGCTTTTATGCCCCAGGGAACCATTCATAGGACAGGAACCACAAGATTCAGGCTCGGTAAGTCAACTGAATCCATCTGTTGTCTCATTAAATATCTCTCTGAGATGTCTTCTTCTTCCTTTTTAAGCAAGGGGAAAATATAACGGCTTTAAGTTCTATTATCGCGATTTTCAACTGAATTTGCTGAAAGCGAGGGGGCAGGGGGAGTCTGAAGGGGAAGCGTGAAAAATGTTTGTAGCATTGCACATTGACAAGTAGCTGTCAGTCCAAAATATTTCCGATCGCATGCATTTTTCGCATTGCAGCAAGCTGAAATGAGGACTTTATTCCTCATCAGACTACTGCAATTTCCACCAGTGACAAAACAACAGCAGAGAAATGTATTGTATCCCACCCTGACCCCCAGGAAGCTCATGTCAACATGCAGAGTGAGGAACTGACTCCTTGCTATCAGAAGTACACTTCAATAAGTCTGCCTACGACAACCATCTCCTCCTCTGGGGTAGCAGCTTATGGGGTCAGGCTGCAAGCAGAAACAAACAAGTTTTGTTTTGTTTTTTAAAGTGGGAGAACTGCTTAAAAGACTTTATTTTTAATGTTCTCTTTTTTCTGAGAAGAAGCCATGAGGTCAGCTTCTTGCTCTTATTTCCAATAATCATGTCATGCGCTATTTATGTTAGACAATGAGCTTTTATCCATGCTGCTGTCGGGGGTCCAGAAATCGGCTGACTTTCGTGCCAACCCATCTTCCCCTTCCCCTCCCCCACCCCCAGAAAAGAATCCATCATCAGAACACCAACAAAAGTGTTGGCTAACTCTCAAAATAAGTCTGTAAAAGCATCTGCTGATCGGGGATCTGTTAGCGGACTTTGGGCATCTTCAGAAACAGTAACACAACACTGCTGGCTAACACAGAAGCTAATCTTAGTGACAAATGTAAACACTTCTTTCTCCTATTTGACACTGGTCTACAGATTACTAGCGAAATCCTTCATCACCTGCCATATGCTCTTCTGTTTCAGGCTTTAAAATATTTTGAGCTAGAGATAGAAAACTACCACCAACAGACACTTTATTTAGCCTTAGTTTGCACGTTCTTTGTAGATCTGTAGGCAGATGTCATTATGTGTTGGACCGGTCATGTTGTGCGGATGCCTGATTATCGTCCTCCAAAGCAACTGCTCTATTCTGAACTTAGAAATGGAAAGCGTAATGCTGGTGGTCAACAGAAGAGGTTCAAAGACTCTCTCAAGGCAAATCTAAAAAAATGTAGTATAAAGACCAACAGAGCTGGACCATAAAGAAGGCTGATCGCCGAAGAATTGATGCTTTTGAATTATGGTGCTGGAGGAGACTCTTGAGAGTCCCATGGACTGCAAGAAGATCAAACCTATCCATTCTGAAGGAAATCAGCCCTTAGTGCTCACTGGAAGGACAGATCCTGAAGCTGAGGCTCCAATACTTTGGCCACCTCATGAGAAGAGAAAACTCCCTGGAAAAGACCCTGATGTTGGGAAAGATGGAGGGCACAAGGAGAAGGGGATGACAGAGGATGAGATGGTTGGACAGTGTTCTCAAAGGTACCAGCATGAGTTTGGTCAAACTGCGGGAGGCAGTGGAAGACAGGAGTGCCTGGTGTGCTCTGGTCCATGGGGTCACGAAGAGTCAGACACGTCTAAACGACTAAACAACAACAAAGACCGACAACTGGGAAATACTGGCCTGTGAGCGCTCCAATTGGAGAACAGCCTTTACCAAAGGCGTCATGGGCTTTGAAGACACTCGAACTCAGAAAGCAAGGGAGAAACGTGCTAAGAGGAAGGCATGCTTGGCAAACCCTCACCATGATCAACTCCTGCCCAGAAACCTATGTCCCCACTGTGGAAGGATGTGTGGATCCTGAACTGGCCTCCACAGTCACTTATGGACTCACTGTTAACACCGTGTTTATGGAAGACAGTCTTACTTGGCTATGAGTGATCGCCAAAAAAGAAGAAGAAGAAGAAGAAGAAGAAGAAGAAGAAGAAGAAGAAGAAGAAGAAGCAGCAGCGCTGCATGCAGAAGATCCCAGATTCAACCCCAGGCATCTCCAGGCAAGGCTGTGTGAAATCCAGAAAATCTGCTGTCAGTCAGTGTAGACAATACTGAGGTGATACACATTGGTGGTGGGTAAGACTACGAGCCGCAATGCCTGTATTCAGTCTTCACTGCGAGATGCCCTGTGCTGCTGAATGCCAGTTCCATAGCCTGGCTTAGGGAGGGAGACATGATGCTCATGCATGTAGAGCCAGGATGTTGTGAAGTCATGTGCACAACAACAGTCCCCACCACCACCACCACAATTGCCCTCGCAAGCTGGCACCTCTGGCCCTAACTGTTCATCTCTGAAAAATTTCACCGCCTGCTGCTGATTCCAGTTCCCCCACAGCAGCATGAAAGGTTCGCATCAGGTTGTGCAGAAAGTAAATATCTTTAGCAGGGAGAGATTTGTTTGTCCGTCCTCACAGAACGCTGCTCACACAGTCTTCTTCTGTGTGCTTTCAGTGCTGGTCAACATTGCAGAAGAAGAAGAAGAAGAAGAAGAAGAAGAAGAAGAAGAAGAAGAAGAAGAAGAAGAATTTATACCCTGCCCATCTTGCTGGGTTTCCCCAGCCACTCTGGGCAGCTTCCAACAGAATATTTAAAATACAATCGTCTATTAAACATTAAAAGCTTCCCTAAACAGGGCTGCATTCAGATGTCTTCTAAAAGTCTGGTAGTTGTTGTTCTCTTTGACATCTCTTTGACATCTGGTGGGAGGGTGTTCCACAGGGCGGGTGCCACCACGGAGAAGGCCCTCTGCCTGGTTCCCTGTAACTTGGCTTCTCACAGCGAGGGAACCGCCAGAAGGCCCTCAGCGCTGGACCTCAGTGTCTGGGCAGAATGATGGAGTATGTGTTCAATAGCATGCAGAAGTAACCGCCACCTTGCTGCTGCATGCGAAAGCACATCTTTTTACTCCTTTTCTACAAACTCAAAACACAAACAAAAAGAAGAGTTTGGATTTGATATCCTGCTTTATAAGTACCCGAAGGAGTCTCAAAGCGGCTAACATTCTCCTTTCCCTTCCTCCTCCACAACAAACACTCTGTGAGGTGAGTGGGGCTGAGAGACTTCAGAGAAGTGTGACTGGCCCAAGGTCACCCAGCAGCTGCATGTAGAGGAGCGGGGAATCAAACCCAGTTCACCAGATTACGAGTCCACCGCTCTTAACCGTTACACCATGCTGGCATAAGAGAATTCATCTCCTTATCCAAAGAGGAAAGCTCATTTTCTGCTTTGTGGATGAGTGTTTCTACATCACAACTCAAAGCTTTCATCCCATGCTTGAGGCAACTGTGGATTATATGGCATTTGCAACCCCCTTTTGCTGCTTTGATTTCTGATGCATTGACCTGTGTTTCCCAGAGGCATTGCCAGTCGCATAAGGATAAACACTGTGAATGTTGGAGAACGGTGTTGCAATTGCCTCACGTCTCACAATTCTCATTGCAAAAATCAAGCAAGTAACAATGTTTAATTCCCTGTGGCACAAAATTGACACACAATTACTTGGGGATTTTTTTCCTGTGTCCCTTGTAGGAAGTGTCAGATCCAACTGGTGCCAAAATGTTTTCTGGTTTTCTGGTTGCTTTTGGCAACCCTCGAGGTATATTTCGTTGCAATTCCAGAATAACGCAATATTCCAGGAAAGCATTTTGTTTCCACACTCTCGACTTATATAACTTCACTGGTGGGAAATACTGTGGTAAACCTGCGATGAGTCACATTACAGGGTCAGCCTGGGTGATACACATGGGTCCCTTCCAAACCTGTGATCAGGTGTATGTAAGGTTAGACTCTTTTAGAGGAAACCTGCGGAGCCAGTCAGATGAGTTTCTTCGTAAGATAATAGCCTGAGCTGGCCAGTTAAATACTGCCATCTGCATGTCCAAAGAGGTTGCCCTGTTGCCATAGAGACAACTCACCTCAGTTGGATGGCCTCAGGAGATTCCTGGAAACTAAGGTCAATTTCTAGAGACTAAGGACCAAACATGGGGGGTTGGCAACCCTAAGGCTGCATACACATTATATCAGGTAAAGCAGTGTTTTTCAGCAGGGGGCCAGTCCACTGTCCCTCAGACCTTGTGGGGGGCAGGACTATATTCTTTTGAGGGGGAGAAAAATTCCTATGTCCCACAAATATTTAAATATTTAAAATATTTAAAGTGCAGAGATGCATTTTAAATAAAAGCACACATTCTACTCATGCATAAACACCAGACAGGCCCCACAAATAACCCAGAGATGCATTTTAAATAAAAGGACACATTCTACTCATGTAAGAACACACTGATTCCTGGACCGTCCACAGGCCCGATTGAGAAGATGATTGGGCCAGATCCGGCCCCCGGGCCTTAGTTTGCCTACTCATGCATTATGCCTTTAAAGCACATTTGAATCACATTCTTTCTCTCAAACATTTTTGGACACTGTAGTTTACCTCTCACAGCGTTACAGTTCCCAGAAACATTTAACAAACTACAGTGCCCAGAATCCCTTGAGGGAAATAATGTGCTTCAGATGTGGTTTAAAGGTATAGTGTGCAGCCTAACACACACACACACAGAGAGAGAGAGAGAGAGAGAGAAATGGGTCTCTATTCCTCTGCAATCGCTCAGTTAGCAGTTCAAATTGTGAGTTTTGCAACAAGTGTGGGAAAGTGGTGGTTGGGTACTACAGGGTCAGAACTGATTGGAGGAAGAAAGCCCTAGAGATTTGACTTGCAAAACTCTGTACAAATGTTCATTTTGAGCAAACTGCAGGACCACAGCCAGCTCCTTCCTTAGCAATATGAGCTCTTTGTATTCTTCTGCATTGCTTTTTTTCTCTCTGTCCCTCCTCCTTCTGGACAAATAAGATCTGGCTCCCTGGAAATAAGAGAGGGCCAAACCGGCTTGGCTTCAGCAGCAGAAATGATCCACCCCCAGCCTGAGAGTTCAGGAGTTTAGCGCAAAACTCCGCCAGCTGCTCAGCAAACTATATGAGGCAAATATTTGCTTTGCAGGTGAGTGTGAATTTTCAAGGTGGTTTTAACCAGAGTCTGTGATAAGAGAATTTAAACAACTGCTGTGGCGGATATGCGTAACTCTCCTGAACAACAAGCAAACAAACAAAACCCAAAAAAGCTGCAGGTTTGGCATAATATTGTAGTATGTGACCTACATTGCATTGGTTAGTTGGTTAGTGCCAACACAACTTGCCTCCAGAATGCCATTATTTTGTGGGAGGAAGTCAAGTGCACATCAGAAACTTGAGTTTGTGCAGTTAAAATGGAATAAGCACCCTGTCCCTCTGGCACACAAAAGATATATTTTGTGCCTTTAAAAAATAAATAAAATGATATTTTGTGATTAGGAAAATGACAGGGACATTCCTGGAAGACTGAGAGTCCAATTACGAGTCAGAGCTCTTTGGCATTGAGAGAGAGAGAGAGAGAGAGAGAGAGAGAGAGAGAGAGATATGCTTGTAGAGTAAGAAAATAAAGTATTTCTAGGAAATGCATAACTTGGATATAAAAGGTTTCTAGTTCTAACCTAACTAATCTAGAGAAGCCAAAGGCAACTGTGTTTGTTCCTTTGTTCTCAGAGGAAAGATCCAAGGTGACCGCTCCTGTTGAGGTCTGAGAGAGAAGTTTGAGGAGGAGGAGGAAATTGCAAGAAGGATACAACCTAAGATGTATCAGTCTAAACATCAATGAGATAGGGAGGTCAGCGAAGAGGTCAAAGTACAGAGGCAGTCCAGGAATCTGGAGTTCCCTTGATTTATCTGTTTTAACCCCATGCAAACCCCTTTTCTTCAAGCCGAGTTGTTGGACTCAAATGTCCAACAGAAACACCCTGAAAAGTCTGGGATAAATGAATAGCGAACGGGAAGACCTACCAACACAGAACAACCAAACGAGGATGAATGTTTCTTGTTTAATAGCTTTCCGTAAGCAAAACAGAAAGGGTGCCCAAGGAAGCCTGGACATTATCTCACTTGCACCTAAGCTTCGTGCAAGGAAATCAGTATGAACATTCAATAAATAGGGTGTCTGGAGGAGCCCATAGATGTAAAATACGCCAAAGCAGGGCAAGATTTGCGAAGGAAAGGAGCAAGTGAACATCCTAATCACCATTCCACTGTAATTTGAACTGGAATGTTTCATTGGTAATGAGACCTTTGAGTCGTAAGAATTCTTTGTTGTCCTCAAATTTCCTTTGGCTTCTCACAAACAGATACAACATTATCCGTTTTAAAATGTGCATGGTCTGTGGTGATCGCCACATTTCATGTCCATTTCTCCCTGCTTCTTGGTTTTCCATTCTTCATTCAGTTCTGCAGGAATTAGCTTTTTGTTGTTGTTTTTAAATCCTCATGAAAATTCATCAGCCAAGTTTCTTCTAACACACACACAAACTTACATGCCGTTTTATTACCCGGCCCGACATTTTTTGCAAGCCATTTCCCTAATGTAATGCATTTTGTATGTCATCTTCACTAATATATGCATTTTATTTATGAATTTTTGTACGCACTGGTTGAAGCACTGCTTCACAAAATTCAGAGATGCGAGAACTTTGAAGGGTAATTGAGCTTCATTTGCATATTGGTTTGAGAAGCAGGAATCAGGTAGCTTCTCATAAAAATGTAAAGTCAACATTTCCCCCTTGTCTCTAATGAGCTGTGATTAAACTGTTTACAGCTCAGTGCAGTGCTTACATGTCCCATAAACCTCCATCCCTACTGGGTACCACCATGAATGTTGTATGAGATGTTAACGTATTAGATTACAATTTACGGGAAGATTCAATATATGCTTGAAAAATATTCCCATACACTTTGCCTTTTGAAAATGAGTGTATTGTTTAGAGTTTTAAAAACCCACCTCAAAACCATAACTGTGAATAAAAAACCCAACAATCTTCCTGCCCAGAATGTTAATAAAGGAAATAGGCTGTAATCTAAGCACACTTAAAAAGGTAAAGGTAAAGGGACCCCTGACCATTAGGTCCAGTCGTGACTGACTCTGGGGTTGCGGCGCTCATCTCGCTCTATGGGCTGAGGGAGCCGGTGTTTGTCTGTAGACAGCTTCCGGGTCATGTGGCCAGCATGACTAAGCCGCTTCTGTCAAACCATAGCAGCGCACAGAAATGCCGTTTACCTTCCTGCCGGAGCGGTTCCTATTTATCTACTTGCACTTTGACGTGCTTTCGAACTGCTAGGTTGGCAGGAGCAGGGACCGAGCAACGGGAGCTCACCCCGTCGCAGGGATTCGAACCGCCGACCTTCTGATCGGCAAGTCCTAGGCTCTGTGGTTTAACCCACAGCACCACCCACCCAAGCACACTTACTTGGGAGTAAATCCCTTTAAATCCTGCCCCATTACACCCAGCAAAGCATAAATAGAACTGATGCAATTAGAATTATTTGGGTATTTATAATCAATCTTGCCAACCTGTTTTATGCTGCTGTCTTTTAAGGTCAAGTTCTATGGGAACAGTTGTCAGGGAAACCTGTGATACCTGACTTTTCTAACAAGCAGCTCATTCTGTCAGTTTCCCCGATATGGGCAGCTTAGCTTTTCATAGATTCTCATCCCCTCCCCTCCCTCTCTATTTATTAAATCAGGGACCGCTATTTCTTTGCAAAAGAGGAATGCACATTTTCTGAAGTGACACCTGCATCCTTAAATGCATTTTATTCCCCAAGGAAATATTTGCAAAGTAGTATGTTGCAAATGTTGGTTTTCTTCCAGAACCATCACCTATGGTTCCCCACCCCCACCCCCGGTAATACTTCTAGTTTAATGCCAAAATGTTGGATTCGGAGCCTGGGAAGTGGTGGGCAGATTATCTCAAATCCAGATTCAATGCTCTCCAATCACAGGTACCATGAAACAACTGACTGGGAATATAGGAATGTAGTTAAGAGAACTTTGGTTAAAAATTTGGGCTTAAGAGGCTACGTATCTGTATTTGTTTACTACTTCATATAATGAATGAAAGAAGCAGCAGTAGCTACAGGCTAAAAAGATGCAGTACAATCCTATGCGTGGTTATTGAGAAATATGTCCCGTGGTGTTCAATGGGCATTATGCTCTGTTAAATGTGTTTAGGTTTGCAGCCTTAACTTGCAAAATCTTGAGGTGGAGGGAGAGGGCCTTCAGAAATACATGGAAGCTGGAATAAGCCTGGTCAGAAAGGAACTAACTACAGAAATTATGATACACAGCTAGTAAATGTACCCCAAGGAATGGACATGCCTGTTCTGTGAATTTTGTGACTAACTGCAAATAAGCCCTGATCAGAGTGATTAGGTAGCTGAAGCAAATAAATTCTAGGCGCTGTGGCTGTCTCTGTGGCTATTTTTATATATTTTTTAAAAACTGAAACAAAAATGATTCTTTGGTCTTATCTTCCCACTGAAGTGTCCAGCCAGGCTTAAACTGATATATTAGTCATCACGGATTCTCTTTTCCCCAAGGAAAATCAGTTCTGGGAAAGAAGCTGGCTACTTCTTACAAAAAATTCCCACCGCTGTTCCCCAAACTCCAACTCCTACAGCATCCGTGACATCAGAAGCACCATGGAGATGAAGAATTTACTTCACATATGGGTTAATTACCACTTCGTTTGTTATGAGCAAAACCATGGTCTCCTTATGGGTTTTGCCTTTACAAGATAAGAGTAGATATTCAAGATCTAGTCACACTTAAGGCAACGGGCCACAGCGGCGTAGGGTGGGGAGGGGCCATGGGGACCGTTGCCCCAGGTGCACAATCTGAGGGGGACACACAAACCAGGCCCCTTGTGTCCTCTACCCACACCTCAGAGTCCTGCCTGTCCCCAACACAAGTACAGTGGTACCTCGGGTTAATAACTTAATCCATTCTGGAGGTTCGTTCTTAACCTGAAACTGTTCTTAACCTGAGGTACCACTTTAGTTAATGGGGCCTCCCGCTGCCGCCGCACAATTTCTGTTCTCATCCTGAAGCAAAGTTCTTAACCCGAGGTACTATTTCTGGGTTAGCGGAGTCTGTAACCTGAAGTGTCTGTAACCTGAAGCATCTGTAACCCGAGGTACCACTGTAGTGGCTGAACAAACCAATATTTCCTAACCACTCTGCCTCTTCTGCCGTGCCCCTTCCAAATGATGCTGTTGTAGGCCAGAAAAATGCAAGCCCGCCCGGTGGTCCAGGCAGTGGTATTTATAATATTTCAAACAAAGCATTTCAATTTCCACCAATCATATACATTATTACCTCATTTCATGTTTAACACACATTGCAATAAGCAACGGCAATTTCTGCTGTTTATGTTCTGATTCCCACTGTGTTCTGTTATATTGTGTGCATCATGTAGAAACGTATGTTCTAGTTTTGAGCTGTATCTTTGTGATTCACATATTCGCTGTATTTCTGACCCAAAGGGAGGGGGCGGCAACTTGCAAAATCACTGCTTTCATAAAGTAACAGGCTGCCATTACTTCTCTATTAGAAGCACACTCAAGGATTTAAGCACACTCAAAACTTCTCTATTAGAAGCACACTCAGTGGGTACACATTATCACAATGCCACTGCCACAACGCAACACACTCGGCCTCCCCCTTTTCCTGCTCCTAGCTCCTCATCTTCCTTTAATTTGATATGCAGCCACACGACTTGGTATCGCTCGCAGATTATTACTCCAGTGGCACGGAAATGGAGAACACTATGCAAATTGCTCTGGGGGGAAGCGTTTAAGATAAGTATTTAACAATGCATGTTAGAAGCCGCCTAAGAGCTCCTAAGATTGGCGTGCCAAAGCTGCAAACTGAACCCAGAGGCGCCTAACCAACTTCCCGATTATTTATGCAATGTAAGGTTGCCAAGACCACATTTGCAGCGTGGCAATACCCATCCCATGGTGCCAATTGTTCTTTTTCTCATATTATTAATGCTTAAACCACACACACACACCAAACCCCTGTAATTCTGTACCCTGGGAATGAGTGTCACTGAATGCTCAGAATGTTTCTGAGCAGACATAGGTAAGGTTGCTCTGCTCATCTTTATTTCGTTAAGGCTGCAGTCCTATACACCCATGGATCACCAAAGTGCCACCCACGGGTGCCCACCTGGCCACAGAGGCCTTCTTGGAAGCCCATAGGGTTTCCTATCCCTGCTGAAAATAGGCCTGAAGGCAGCATTCATTTTCTAGCCAGCAGAATAGGTTCTGGGGTGTGTGATGCCCACGATGGTTTCTCTGCTTTACAAATGTGCCCACGTGGCCCCAAAGACATGGCAGGTCACTTACTTGATAAATGCAGAAGAAATGCTTTCTCTGCTTGCTCCCTCCTCAGCTCTCAGTGAATTAGGCACATGAGCATGAGATAAGGAAGACAGAAATGGGAGAGAGGGGGTGGGGAAAAGGAGTGGAAAAGAACATTTTTTCACAGGCACCTAACAAAGAACAAAGGAAGTCTCCAGAAAAGGAAATGTGGGGAGGGAAGGGGGAAGAGAGAGAAAGAGAAGGGGAACTCAAATCCCAGTCAAGTCCAGCCTTGACAATGAGAGGAAAGGGAGTAAAGGGATTCTGACGAATTTTCAAGAAGAGAAAAACCTGTGTTGTTTTAGGCTGAATTCCGAGGCGTTTGTCGCTCCTTCCGTCCTTTTGTTGTCGGCATTTTTGAAACGAGAGCAAGCTATTCAGGTGGCCACATCTAGAGGGAAGGTATGGACAGTGGCGAAGCTGCATGCTCCAGCACTGGGGGTGGAGAGCAAGCGGGGGCGTAGCTGGCACGCATCCCGGGGGCATGGCATGCCGCCTGTGGGGGCGTGGTGTGCGTCCTGGGGGCATGGTGCACCGTTCGTAGGAGTCTAGCACCCAGTGTGGTGGTGGAGTGCATGGCACTTGTCCAGTGGGGTGCCGCAATGGTTCCCCCCTCCCTGATGGTGCCAGGGACAGTGCGCTCCCCCTGCCCCCCATTTCTCCGCCAGTGGGTACACAGAGGTGCTGGTGCTCTTCAAACAGGAGCGAGTCTAATCTCATGCGGAGTCGCTGCCTGGCATGAAGTTACCCAGTATCTGGGCCGGCTCACCCATAAGGCAAGGTGAGGCGACTGCTTCGGGCAGCAGAATCCACAGGGTCAGCAGATCCAGCGTCCAAGGAATGCATTGCCACCTTGGAGGCCAGATCTGACACCTCCTCAGCAGCAGACCCCCCCCCAAAAAAACCTGCCTGTACAGCAGCTTCTCAATGAATAGGAAGCACTGCTGGGAGCAAATGTTGTGGGCTGCCCTCTGGGCTTTGCTCCTGCCTGGTATATTTTGGAGTGGTCCCCTTCCCCCCACAATGGCCTTTGATTCCCTTTTCATCCATCAGCTAAGGTTGATTTGATTCCCCCCTCTTATTCCTGATGTAGATCGTTATTCTCCCCTTGAAGCTGGTGTAGATATTCAGTCCCTCCTTCTTCCCTGGCTGGGAGAGAGGGGCACCATTTTGTGGTTCACCTGAGGTGCCAAAGTGTCTTGGGCCAGCCCTGCCCAGTACGCATTGCATGTTGGGTAATTTTATGGCAGGCAACCCCTTTCTCTTGGAGCCAAGCCACTCCTATTCATGAGACCAACCGCAGTAGCACTGCTGCATGCTTTGCCATGCAAATTTGCGACCCAGGAGGAAGGCGACTAGAGAGTAGCGACAATGTGGTGCAGCAGGGATGGGGGCCCTGTGAGCTCCTGGCGCACCTCTGTCACCAGTCTTGTGAAGAATTTTCCATGTGGAAATGTGCTATTATAAATGCCAGCCACTGCTATTCGTGTCCATCTACACAAAGCCAAGACCTTGGTTTCGATCCAGCCTAATTTTTTAGTGCAGTATAGCTCTGTCTAAAGCCATGGTTCCCAACGTGGGGCACACCCCCCAAAGAGGGGCAATTTGATTTTTTGGGGGGGGGGGAATTCGAGAAAGAGTTATTAACAGTGAATGGCCTTTTAGGCTTCTTCCACGTGAATAGGAGTTCACTTTTTGAATACAGTGGTACCTCGAGTTAAGTACTTAATTCTTTCCGGAGGTCCGTTCTTAACCTGAAACTGTTCTTAACCTGAAGCACCACTTTAGCTAATGGGGCCTCCCGCCACCGCTGCGCGATTTCTGTTCTCATCCTGAAGCAAAGTTCTTAACCCGAGGTATTATTTCTGGGTTAGCGGAGTCTGTAACCTGAAGCGTATGTAAACTGAAGCGTATGTAACCTGAGGTACCACTGTAATAAGAATTATTTGTCACCGGGGTGGGGTGGGGCTCAGGATTTTAGAGATGCTTAGGTGGGGCAAGGCCAAAAAAAGATTGGGAACCACTGGTCTAAAGCATTCTCTTAAATTCTGCCACACGGACTGAACATTGACTCAGAATGATGAGTGCCACCTAGTGATTATTTTGGGGAAAAGAGCTCCAAGTGAGACAAGATCAACACACAAGTGTTATCCCTACACAATGAGGCTCACTCGAAATAGCTGAATTATACCGCTTAGTTGCCAAAATGGCTTCTGAGCTGTTTACTGGGGCACATCCAATCACAGTCTAGTGATATAGCCGCACGCAATTAAAATACACAGCACGGCAAATTCCCAACACCCAAAATTAAAGCGTAGAATGTAAATTGAGAAATAACCCAGAGAAAGTAGATTGGGAAACTTACAAGTCGAGAAGAAATGGCTGCTATGAACGATGACCAACACAAGCTCCACAGTCTAGTCACCTCAGAGCAGGCGACACTGCTTCAGATAGGCAAATCCTGTTCTGCTTCTATAGTTATTTATGTGTCTCCAACCCACCTTTGTTGTCCCTGTTTTGATTTTCAGGAAATCCTGTGCACTGCTAGCCAACCAAAACATACCCAGGAGGCTGCTCCTCCCATAATGAGTTCAACACTGGCTTGGATTTCCTGTTACTTTGCGGCTTAATAAGTGTCAAAAGCAACGGCCCAAATTATTATAAGTAGTAGTCTGTTTGTGTTACGATTGGATAAAACATTGCCCCACTTAGAGGGGCTCAATTACGCAGGGAAGTTTAATGGTGTGTAGGGCAAAAGAACAACCAACCCAGGGAGGTTTTGAAGATCAAATTGTCAGGATAGAGAGTTTCACTCAATAGCCTCTAGTGGCAGGAATGAAAGTTCCAGGGTAAAATTCAGTGGTGTCTCTGTGTGACCATTATAGATTCTGCTCACATGACTGGATTTCATCTTCTACCCACTGTATCCCCCACCTCCTCCCACCCCATGTGCACCTAGAAGTTTTGGGGGGAGGTCCTCCAGAGCAGAAGGGACGTGAGTGGTGCTGTGAGTTAAACCACAGAGCCTAGGACTTGCCGATCAGAAGGTCGGCGGTTCGAATCCCCGCGACGGGGTGAGCTCCCGTTGCTCGGTCCCTGCTCCTGCCAACCTAGCAGTTTGAAAGCACGTCAAAGTGCAAATAGATAAATAGGTACCGCTCTGGTTGGAAGGTAAATGGTGTTTCCGAGCGCTGCTCTGGTCTGCCAGAAGCGGCTTAGTCATGCTGGCCACATGACCAGGGAACTGTCTGCGGACAAATGCTGGCTCCCTCGGCCAATAAAGCGAGATGAGCGCCGCTACCCCAGACTCGGTCATGACTGTACCTAGTGGACAGGGGTCCTTTTACCTCCAGAGCAGATTTCGAGAACCATGAGAGGAGAGAAGAGAGAAGTCCTGTTGTGCAATGGCCTGAATAATGCAGTAGAGGGGATGGTTCTGGATCTCTAATAATCTAAACATGTCTTCTTTTTTTAAAGTTTGTCTCCTCCTTGGCTGAAATGCTATATCCAATTACCTGGGTGTAAGCTCTTTCAGACTCAGAGGCTTTTACTTCTGAGTGGATTTCACTATTAGGATCATTCCAGAAGCAGAAGTCCCAGCAAAGGAAGAATGGATACAAAAACTTACGGAATATGCAGAAATGGTGAAACTTACCGGAAGAATAAGAAATCAAGATAACAAACTTTTTATAAAAGAATGGAAATGGTTTATGGAATATTTGCAGATAAATTGCAAACAGATAAAAAAAAAACATTAGCAGGATTATTGTAATAACCTGCAGAGTATATATAAGAGTATATATTTACAGTCGATAATTAAATGAGCAAGTTAAATGAATTTGGATATGCAGAAGGTATCCAAAAATAAATTTAAGGAACCGCAGAAAGAGGGGGAAGGAAGTCCAATTTTGAAATGTGAAATTGATTGTAAAATTTATGAAATGTATACATTTGAAAAGTAAAACAAAAACAAAAACACCTTTTAGGATCTTTACAGGGGGGCAGGGCTTAATTTGCAAAAAAGTCAATGAGATGATGCAAACAGGGCATTGGCAGCAAGTGATTTTTGAAATACTTATCAGAGGTATGACCATGGAGGAAGCAGATCAGCAGGACAGCATGAGTCACATGGTATTCCTTGGTCCTGATAACGACTTTCAGTTTAGGTTGGCCTGAGCATTTAGGAGACTGTCTTTCCTGACTGTGGATCACCTTTTCCTTGTCATGCTGTCAACTGGAGCTTGGTCCAACATGCCCTCTGTTGAATCTGGTCTTTCTATTTCATGCTCCACAGAATTCAAATAAAGCACATAGCTATTTGATCGAAGGCAAGGGAGAAGTAACACTGGGGGCTTCAGGAAATTGGAAAGAACAGCAGCCCACAGCAGGAGAGGTTTCTAGAGCAGTTGTCTGCAGAAGTCCACACGCCCAAGTACTGGAAACACTCAGTAAGTTTTTATCTATTCATGAGCTTTTGGCAGGCAATTCGCAACCATCAACCCAAGCACTGCTTTATGCCGATGAGGACTAGACACTTATTTGGAACAAAGTCTGGAATTCTCCTAAGATGCATTTCAGATTCATGGTTTATTTAGTGCAGCAAACATCCCCCTGGGGACGTCTTCCTGGAATAAACGATTGCTTCGGATGCATGAGACCAAATACTTATTTGCAAAAAATAATTGCTCTTAGGTTGTATTGTACTTTTATCTTGCAATGTGATTTATGAACTTTATTGTGTCTAAGCCCAGAAGACAGCCTTATAGCATAACTCATAATTCCCCCCACTTTACAGATGTCAGAGCTTCTTGCCCAAGGCTACAAAATGAGTCAATTTCAGAGACAGCAACTTGGTTTGACTAGGTTCCTTGAGGGCTGTTGGCCAACTACTATCAGGCTAGCCTACCTCCCAGTGGTACTGTGAGGATAAAATGGGAAGGAAGAGTCATGTCTGACCTTCTTTGGGAAAGGTGGGGTTTTTTTAAAATTAACACAATTAAATAAACACACATTTCAGCAAGACTTAATCCATGCAGCCCACTTTCAAACAAACAAACAAAACCTTCCAAGTCAAATTTCAAATGTGTTCCCTTCCACAAATTCAAGGAAGACAAGAGTTTGAATCCTCACTCAGCCATCAAGCTGAGTTACTGACTTTCAGACTTACCTAATGTGATTTTACAGGAGCTGCTAGAAAGTGAGATTAAATCCCCACCCCCACCCCCAATTTTATGTGTTTTTCTGAACCACCCTTGCTCAATTAAAAAACAGGAGGGAGGCAGGGCAAACATGTTAATAACTGTTTATTATAAATCACTCAAGCATTTACATGTCTTTCATAACATATTAACACTGATAAATGCCTGCTGGATGAAAAACAGGAGGAAATGTTTTTGTTCGTTTTGTTTACAGTCATCGTTTAACGAAGCATTAGAAAGACATTAACAAACCAGACTGGATTTTGTTTTTCCAAATCAAAACCCATCACAAGAAATCTGGCTTTTACTCTCATTTACATTACAAATAAGTCTCCACGCAATCCCAGACAAAGGGGACTTTTAAGTCGTGATTCAAGAAAAAGCACGTTTCACTGACACTAGAGGTGTTGATGCGAACTCGTTTTTTGTTACTTATAAAAGGCGGGCACTGGCCCCAATCCATCCACATGCACGGAACAGGGATTGGTCCTGCTGTCTGTCAAAGGAGATGCAATACGTGGGTGGAAGGCTTGTTACATTCAGCAGTAAAACATACAGCGCTCTCTAATACAAAGAACATAGGAATGAAGGAAGCTGCCTTAAAAACTGAATCAGACCAGCCATCACTCTATAGTTCAGTACTGTCCACACTGACTGGAAGCAGCCCTCTGGGATTTCAGACAGGGGACATCTCCATCCCTACTCAAAGATGCTGGAGATTGAAGGAGGGACCCTCTGCATGCAATATCTTTGCTCTACCCCTGAGATACAAAGAGTTGGGAGCGTAGCGTTTGGCTCCTATTGCCTCCTGTTGCTCTGTGGACCCCTCCTCCTGTTATAAGAATTTTAAGGTCTTAGATATATAATAAATGTTCATAAATGTACCAAGCAAACATGTACATAAATATATAAACCACATGTCTGAAGCAGCACAGGAAGACAGTCCTGAAACCATTTTGACTCCCAGGCTGACCAAATGTTTCTCTGCAAGGAAGGAGGAGGTGAAAAACCCTTCCTTGTTACAGGAATTTAGTAATCACCATTTCAAAGGAATGGGCAGACTACCAGGAAAGGCGTTATCAGATAACCTGGCAGACAGGAAAAACAACAACATTCAAATTTCTGTTGTAGACCGCCTTTTCTGTGATGTATGTATGATGTATGGAGGGGTGGTCTTGAGCTCCAGGGCAGGAAATTTAAAATGTCTATATAAGGGCAGGCACACCTTTGTTCTGGGTCCTCCTCCGTCCTCCTGCATGTCAGGGGAGCACCCTGTTGCAACAGATCAATAAAGATCAGGCTTACTAACTGCTTTGCTTCTCAATATTCTCTGGTTGGCCTCTGTTATTTTCTCCTACCAATAGGGAACCCATGTAAGGACTCTATACGGGCTCTTGGATACCCCATAAGGGGAAAAGGATAAATTTTGTTTACAACACTCCTCATCCTCCCACTTCTGAGGTGGGGTACCCAGTGCAGACACACAAACACACAGAAACACCTCCGCTGCTGCTGCTGCTGCTGAGATAGATTTGTGGGAGGGCAGAAGATCCACAGTAATTACTCCCCATAAGTCTGGATATGTTTGCAGCCATATGCGTAAAACTTAAGTCCCATTTGATGCCAAGGGGTTTGGAGGGCTTCAGTGTCTCCACAAAGACCTTCCCCACCAATTCCCAGGTTGCCCCATTAATTCTGAGGAGGGCTGTTGGCAGGTTTTGTGATGTAGGGCTCATCACCTCAAATTCTGCACACCAATGAATTTGGTGTCGGATAACCAGCTTGGCCAATGGGAACCCATCGAAGAATCCAAGATGGCCATGTTCTGCATCTACTTGCTTCTTTCTTAAATTCTTCAGTAGGAGCCAAAGTCACCTCACTACAACCAGGAAACCGGGTATCCCTGCCAAAATTATTGTCAGAAGTGTTGCAGCATCTTTTGGCTTGTTCCTGTATATCAGAAGGCCATAGGCTGCATCCTGCCTCCTCCCCACTTTTTGCAGCTCCTTAAACAACCCCCCTCAAATTTGTAGTATACAGTGTATACAGTGGTGCCCCGCAAGACGAACGCCTCGCAAGACGGAAAACCCGCTAGACAAAAGGGTTTTCCGTTTTGGAGGCGCTTCGCAAGACGAATTTCCCTATGGGCTTGCTTCGCAAGACGAAACGTCTTGCGAGTTCCTGCGGGTTTTTTCCCCTCCCCCCCCCTTTTCCTAAGCCGCTAAGCCGCTTATCAGTTGATCCGCTAAAAGCCGCTAAACCACTAATAGCGCTAATCCGCTAAGCTGTCAATGGGCTTGCTTCGCAAGACGAAAAAACCTCTAGACGAAGAGACTCGCGGAACGGATTAATTTCGTCTTGCAAGGCACCACTGTACAAATAGAGTACACTCTAAATGAAATCTAAGTTATGCTTACAGCCATCACAAGATCTTTCGTGCACTGCGTTTATTGGGAGCCTCTAGCCAAAATGGATGCCATCTTTCTGTAAAAAAAAACCACCCTAGTACTGACAATAACAGAATGAGGAATGGAAGGAGTTTTGAGATTTTCACAGCCTCTGACACAGTAGAAGGATTCAGAAGGCCTAAACAGCCCCTGAGAGAAAGAGAGATAGCCAGGTCTTTAATTTAGAACTGACATGACTTTTCAAATGGGGGGAAAAACACATTATCAAGCATCATTTTCTAATAGCAATTGTGCGTATGTTTGTATTTATTCCAAATCAGGCTGCAACGCTATACCCACTTGCCCAGGTGTTATGTACTGAGTTGAATAGGATCCAAAATGCAGCATTCTGATTGGTCGTAGAACAATAGGATTCAGAATGCAGCAGTCTGATTGGTCCTAGGACAATAGGACCCAGAACGCAACAGTCTGATTGGTCCACAGGAGCCACCCAATCCAGCTTCAGGTGGAAGTGAATCTGCAACCTGATTGGCCTACAGGAGAATCCCAGAATTAGCCAATCACGTGGGGCCCATTGTGTAAATAATGTATATAAAGCAGACATTCTGGGGGAACTTCCATTCCTCCTCACCACTATGAGCTGAATAAAGAGCATGAAATCCACTCTCGACTCAGAGTATATTTCACCAGGAAAAAGATTTATTGAAATCTATGGGACTTTTGAGTAGACTGTGCTGTGTGTCAAGATGTGTGAGTACACAGCTTCAAATTTTTGTGGCCAATTCTGCCCCCGCCCCTGATGCAAAACACGGTTTTTGAAACTCAGTGGCTTTTAAAACTCATGCATTGTTTCCCTAAAGACCAAGGAAGGGGAAACTGGAGACATCCCAACAACTTTCAGCACCCTTAATTTTCCGGGACTACAGCCTTATACTCTCATCTGGGTTCTTCTTATCACTGATAATAAATCATGGGTGGTTTTCTTTTCTTTTTTGCTGTAATTTTGTTCGATACTCTAATATTGCAATTATGGTTGAAATGAATATGGGAAGAGACGACTGAGGGGGGTTCTTGCCGGGATCTACAAATGGCCACATTACACAATCTGTGTTTCCAAAACACCAAATGACGGGAAATCGGAATTTTACAAGAAGTTGCATGAGACTATGCTGGACTATCTGGACTACAACAACATCATTATGATGGGAGATATGAATGGGGTCGTATCGACAAACATGGATAAGTCACAAAATCAAAACGTTACAAAAGACGGCAGACTACCAAAGACCTTTTTTGAAATGGCTGACAATATGGACTGGATTGATATTTGGAGAACTAAGAACCCCCTGGGAAGAGAGGGAACATTCTTCTCTGAAGCCCAACTGACTTGGACAAGAATCGACCAAATATGGATATCTAGAGGTCTGGCACCCAAGGTCAGAAAAGTGGAAATCTGCCCAAAGACCTGCTCCGACCATAATGCGCTGAAGATGGATATGACACTATTGCCAACCGGCTCCTTTAGATGGAAGATGAATGATAGCTTGTTTAGAGATCAGGAGATTGTCAAGAAGGCCCAAAAAACTTTGAAGGATTATTTTGAAATAAATATGAACACTACGGTGGAAAAAAGAACTATCTGGGACGCAAGCAAAGCTGTGATGAGGGGGTTCTTGATACAACAGAACACTGTAAAGAAAAGAACACAAAATGAAAGGAAAGATAAGATTTTGCAGAAAATTAAAGAATTGGAGAAGAAATTAAGATCAAACCCGAAGTCACAGCCGATTCTGAGAGAAATTAAACTATATCAAGCCCAATATTCTAAATTGATAAACCAAGAAATAGAATGGAAGATTAAATTAATGAAACAAAAAACTTTTGAATCGGCAAATAAATGTGGAAAACTGCTAGCTTGGCAGTTGAAGAAGAGACAGAAATTAAATACAGTTACAAACCTAGAAATTGAAGGAAGAAATATCCAGAACCCCATGGAAATTAGAAAGTGCTTCCAGAGATACTTTAAAAAATTATACACTCAAGGGCCGCAAGATGAGGTTGAGATTAAACAATTTCTGGAAAGAAATGGATTAACAAAGTTGTCACAAAAAAACAGATTAATCCTGAACAACAAAATAACACAACAAGAGATTGAACAAGCTATTCAGAACATGCAACTGGGCAAATCTCCAGGGCCAGACGGTTTGACCTCCAAGTATTACAAGACATTAAAAGACTATCTGACCCAACCAATGATGGAGGTCTGTAATGAAATTATGGAAGGGAAGAAGGCGCCGGAATCGTGGAAGGAAGCCTTTATCACATTGATACCAAAATCTGAAGCTGAAAAGACACAACTCAAAAACTATCGTCCCATCTCCCTTTTGAATGTGGATTACAAAATATTTGCAGACATTTTGGCAAGTAGATTCAAAAGAGTGCTTAATGAAGTAATTCATAAAGACCAGGCAGGCTTTCTCCCAGGTAGACATATGTTTGCAAATACTAGGAACATTATTGACGTTTTGGAACTTTTGCAAACAGACATAAATACAAAAGCAGTGTTAATTTTCATAGATGCGGAGAAGGCCTTTGACAATATTTCTTGGAAATTTATGAAGGGAAATTTGAATGAAATGGGAGTGGGACGGGGGTTTGAGAATGGGATTGACGCAATATATTCAGAACAAAAGGCCAAACTGATAGTCAACAATGTGGTTACAGAAGAGTTCAAAATTGAAAAAGGAACACGACAAGGCTGCCCGATTTCCCCTTTGTTATTTATTTCGGTTCTGGAGGTGCTCTTGAACTTGATCAGAGGGGACCGGTTGGTGGAAGGGATTCAGGTCGGAGCGAAACAATATAAATTGAAAGCTTTTGCAGATGACCTAGTTTTGACCCTGCAGGAGCCAGAGTCTAGTACGAAAAGAGTATTACAATTGATACAGGATTTTGGTCGGGTGGCGGGATTTAAATTAAACAAACAGAAAACTAAAGTGTTGGGGAAAAATTTGACAGATATAGAGTCGGAACGGTTTCAGAGAGAAACAGAACTAACTATGGTTAAAAAAGTAAAATACCTAGGGGTAAACATAACAGTAAAAAACCTGAGCCTATTTAAGGATAATTATGAAAAATGTTGGTCTGAAATTAAGAGAGACTTGGATAGTTGGACAAAATTGAAGCTTTCTTTGTTAGGCCGAATTGCTGCTATTAAGATGAATGTATTGCCAAAAATGTTGTTTTTGTTTCAAACATTACAGATTGTGGACAAAACGGAGTGCTTCCGGAAGTGGCAGAAAGATATATCTAAATTTGTCTGGCAGGGCAAAAAGCCCAGAATTAAGTTTAAGATATTAACAGATGCGAAAGAAAGAGGTGGCTTTGCCCTGCCAGACTTAAAGTTGTACTATGAAGCCGCAGCTTTCTGCTGGCTAAAAGATTGGCTACTTCTCGAAGACACTGACGTGCTGGATTTGGAAGGTTTTAACAATGCTTTTGGTTGGCATGCATACTTATGGTATGACAAAGTTAAGATCAATAAGGCCTTTAAGAACCATATTGTCAGGAAAGCACTGTTCAATGTCTGGACGAAATATAAAGACTTATTGGAAAACAAAACTCCAAGGTGGCTCTCACCTCTGGAGGCTAAGGCCCGAAAAAGACCCAATATGGAGGCCAAATGGCCAAAATATTGGGAATTATTAGAAAAAGATGGAGACAATTGGAAATTGCAGAGTTTGGAGAAAATGAAGGATAAGGTGCGAGACTGGTTACATTATGCTCAGATTAAAGAAGTTTTTAAAAATGACAAAAAGTTAGGGTTCCAGGTGGAGAAATCGAAGTTAGAAACAGAATTGTTAGAACCCAAAACCAAGGTACTATCTAGAATGTATAACTTGCTGCTAAAATGGAACACACAAGACGAAATGGTTAAATCGGCTATGATAAAATGGGCACAGGATATTGGGCATAACATTATGTTTGAGGACTGGGAAAGGTTGTGGACCACTGGGTTGAACTTCACTGCATGTAATGCTCTGAAGGAAAATGTTATGAAAATGATATATAGATGGTACATGACCCCAGTTAAACTTGCCAAAATATACCATTCGTCTGACAATAAATGTTGGAAATGTAAAGAAAATGAAGGAACATTCTTCCACCTCTGGTGGACATGCCCTAAGGTGAAGGCCTTCTGGGAAATGATATACAATGAGCTGAAAAAGGTATTTAAGTATACCTTCACTAAGAAACCAGAGGCCTTCCTTCTGGGTATTGTCGGCCAGAAGGTGTTAAAGAAGGATCGAACATTTTTCATGTATGCAACAACGGCAGCAAGGATTCTCATCGCAAAAAATTGGAAAACTCAAGATTTACCCACACTGGAAGAGTGGCAGATGCAGCTGATGGACTATATGCAACTGGCCGAGATGACTGGCAGAATCCGAGACCTGGGAGAAGAAAAGATGGAGGAAGACTGGGAGAAATTCAAGATGTATCTACAAAAACATTGTAATTTGTTTGAATGTTAAGAAGGATGCTAGATTATAAAAAACTGGCCACCACTAAACTAGATTTAAATTTGATGATAAGTGAGACTAAAGAAAATATAAAAATTTTATTGGAAAAAGTGTTAAACCATATTGGAATGTGTGGACATGAGATTGTAAACAAGTTGATAATTTGTTTGGAAAATTTTTTTTTTTAATGATGTAAATGGGAGAGGGGGACGTGAGGGAGTCCAAAGAAGTGAAGAATTTGTTGTTATAAAAGCAAGATTGTTTTATGTGTGCATTTATATTTTAAAAAAAAACCTTAATAAATATTTATAAAAAAAAAAAAAACAATCTGTGTTTCCAAAAATCCAGAAATCTGACAGGGTTGTCAATTCCATTGCAATTCATTTATCCATCAGCAGCTGTCACTGGCCACAAAGGCTACTGTAGGTCTTTTTACCCTAACATGCACTGTATACAAGAAGTAAAAGTCAATCCCCAAAGCTACATAAACGGCCTTTTAAAATATATTTTGCTTGGAAATCCATATGTACTGTACATCACATTCTTAAGATCATTATTTGCTACCCCAAAGTGTACATCTAATGCAGTCTTAAGGCAAGAGGCAGGACTGCCCGGAGTGGAATTAAAAGTCTGGGAGCAAGCAATATCCCTCTGGCTGAAAATCTATTACAATCCTAAGGGACTGTTACCTTACTTCCTGGCCGCAGTTCCCTATCCTCCTTGGCTTATGCAAATAACTAACAAGATCAAACAAATTGGCCTAAACCCTGAAAATCTTCTTACTGGAACTCTGAATAAGGCAAAAGTAATTATCACTCAGAGACTTTACGATGTCGAATTACAACAAGAAGACGCCCTACTCCCGGAGACGTATAGATGTTTAAAAGCTTGGCCTAATTTTGCAGCTGTCCCTTACTTAACTAACATCACTAATGAAGCTTATAGATGGGCTTTCTCCAGAGCCTGCTTTGAGACAATGCCCTCAGCAGTGCTGTACGGCAAATTTATGCGGGTACCAATGCATGCGCGTCTTTGCCCCTGTATGTCTAATAAGGTAGAATCTGTCACTCACATCCTTCTATTTTGTGAATTTTATAGTGAAGAATGAGTTCAACTTATTTTGCCGCTTTTATCAAAATTTATACCCCTTCAACGTTATTTGGAATCCTTCCCCGAAATTCTACGAAAATACCTTCTGGAAGATTCCTCAAGCTCAATATCATATGAGGTGGCCAAATTTTGCACTTTAGCAATCAGGAAGCGTAAATCTCTTTTGTTGAATAGCACACTGCAAAGTTCCCTTGTGTAATTTTTTTTTTAATGCTGTTGTTGATTTCCTTTTGTTTGATCTTGTGGTGTTCTGTGTCGCTGGCTTTTGCTGTAATAAAACTAACTTGAACTAACTTGAACATGCAGCAGAAGCATTAGCATAACTTATAATCTGCTCTTATGTTTCAATGGTCAAAAAGCTGTGTGTTGTGTGTTTGCAGGTTGTTGTCTTTTAAGAGAAGGATTAAAATATCTACTAAATACAGATTATTATTTTTTAAAAAAATGTGCATGCCTCAATAGCCTTGACGCATTAGAATAGAAATTAAGTATCCAAACATTTAAAATGAAGCTTTATTTGGTTTTAAGACGTCATTTAGCTGTACACATTTACAAATGACAATGCATGTGTGACAACAGAATTAATCATTTAAACATACTGATTTTATTTTTTTGGCCCACAAAGCATATCGATGTTAATACAAGTAACCTGCTCTTCAATAAATTAACTGCATATTCAACAACGAAACAAAGCCAAAAGAAGTAGTAAAAAAATAAAACCAGAGGAGCATATGTCTTGCAACAAAGGGCAATTTCTTTGTTTCTTTGAATAATGACAATTTTTCACTCCTCAGCTTCAGAACTGTTTAGAAATCCTTTTGTGTGTGCCAGGTGCTTGTCATTACAGATCACGCTGCACCTTTGTCCACACTGCGAACCCCTATATGTTAGACAGAAAGCAGGGAAGGGAAGGCAAAAGTTTAAGTGTGGTCAAGAGGAAATGATGATACCCCACAGCGACCAGAGAGATGAGAAGGCCACCCATTTTCTTCTTCCCAGCTTGCCCAACCCAATACCCTGAAGCAGAACCAACATGGCGACCTCTGGATTTCATTAGACCACAGTCCCACTATTCCTGAAAGTTGCCCATCGTGGTTAGGACTCATGGGAGCTGTAGTTCAAGAACATCTGGAGGACGCTACAATGGCTTCCCACGTGAGAGATCAGCAGTTGAGGAAAACTCTCTCCCTACCAGAACATTGGCAGCCATGTCTTCAGCGTTATAGAACTTGGAGCAAATCAGAGACTACTCAGTTCTTCAAGTGGGGCTCACTTCCCTAGCAAATATCTCCAGATGTTCAGAGAACTTGGGGTCAAAATACCCTTTGAGGCATGCTTCTCTGTGTGCAGCCTCTTCTCTCCACATCTTGAATGTGGGCACACATATCCCGATTTTATATACAGTGGTGCCCCACAAGACGAATTTCCCTATGGGCTTGCTTCGCAAGACGAAAACGTCTTGCGAGTCTTGCGATTTTTTCCCACTTTTTTCTCCCTTTTTCTAAGCCGCTTAGCCGCTAAGAGCCGCTAAGAGCCGCTAATAGCGCTAATCCGCTAATAGGGTTGCTTCGCAAGACGAAAAAACCGCTAGACGAAGAGAATCGCGGAACGGATTCTTTTCGTCTTGCGAGGCACCACTGTAAATTGGTTTCATTCATTTCCCCCCAGTTCTCCTTTATATGGAGAAACAAGCATGAACTACCATTGTGTATCTCCGGATACGAGGAATACAAATGGTGACAACTAGTCAGGTGATATGTCTCTGAGAAATTTGGAATTTTCCACAAAGGAGCGAGGAAATGTTGATATAATGTTTAACATCCCTTTTGTTGTATGTTTGAGTTGACTGTGCATCCAGTCTTCTCCTTTCTTATCTGATACAGTACACAGGACTGCAGTGTAGGACCCCCTTCCAGAAATCTGCATTACCAGTGTGAACAGGTTTACCCATGCATGTTAGGCCTCCTTTCCTTCAACTGTCACCTGGGGTAACCATTCCATTGGACTTCCTCAGTAGGAGACCTAGGAAGTGGGGCTCATTCCACCAGCTTTGCCAAAACACCAGATCTCCCAGGCACCTCCTAACCCTGAACTATGCCAGCTGGTCATTATAACTGTTTAAGAATTGGTGCCTGAATTTGATTTTTTCCCCTCTTCCCTCCTGGTTCACTTTCCCGTATGTGTCATGTGTTTTTTTAGATTGTAACTCTGTGGGGCAGGGTCTGCCTTGTTTTAATTTGATTGTATGCAATCTACTCTGAGAGCCTTTGTGGCCAACATGTGTGGCACAAATGCTCTAAAGAAATAAACACACAAGGGACTGGCCAATCTCCAGCCTACACCAATTTTGCACGTGTATTTTAATGAGTCTGTCCTATTTAATTTTCTTATTTAGCTGTGTGTTTTTTCCACGTGGAAATCCATATTTAAATACATACTTAAATGCCCATTGTATCACAAAATATGTATTTTAATATGCATTTTATTTTAATATACACCTTTTAAAATGTGTTTAATTGAGCCAAATTGCATTTGATTGAGTCGACTGGTCTAGATCTCCCAGATTGTTTATGGATTCCTAAAAATGGATTTTGTTATACTCTTATTTTAAAAGGCACTGTTTGCGTGTTTTGTTGCTGTGTTTTGCTATAGTAGTCTTGATAAACCTATACTGTATTTGATGCTTATGGTTTGTAGACCAAATAAACTGAACTTGAAGAAAATGCATTTTAAAAATGCATTTTGGTATTGTTTTTTAGCTGAGAATTATACTGCAATATTCAGAGAAGTGTGAAACCTGGAGGCTAATTATGCTCTAATCTGTATGATATATTGGTCTGAATACAGGCCACACTTTTCAGCTAAATCTGACTTGCATAAAACCTGAGTGTGAACCAGAAGCACAGTCTAACACATACATAACCCATGATTTGAGTAATCTCATTTTAGGGGTTTGGCCTATATTTGGGGACAGCTTATATTTGAACCAATACAGTTTACATTTGAGGGGGTTGCAGATTGAGTCAGTTTGCTTTAAACATATGAATCAACGGAAATATCCCTCCATTTTGATTTCACATACACATTTCTTTGCACACACGGAGCTATCTATCCCTTTTCAAAATTGATTGGGAAAGCCTTCCTCAGTGGGCGAGTCCCGCATGTGCCTTTAAGCCCCCATGCCAACAAGAAACGCTAGAAAAGAAAAAAAATGTTGACAGAATTACTTCAAATAAAACAATTCACTTGCGCAAACTATGCTTTTAAAGAGCAACCAGTTCCTTCATTCCACTAGAGATTACAATCTGCAGCCATATTTATTGGGCGTAGTCATGAGGACTCAGTCAAGTCAAAAGATCTACTACATTTAACTATAATATTAAATAATATGTAACTTTCCGAAACACCGTACTTAAGACAGCTAAGAATTTAGGCTATATCCATCCATGATTTAATTCCACTAAAGCAGTAGTTTTCAAACTGTGTTCTGCTGGGGAACCTTGAAGACCCTCTGGGACCTATCAAGGGTTCTTCAACGTGAAGGCCAACATCGGTGGACAAGCTATATTCAGTGGCCCCTTCTTCACTCTACATTTAAAACCATATCATAATGCTTTAAACAGGCGTGGCTTCCCCTGAAAGAACCCTGGGAAATGTTGTTTAATGAGGGTGCTGAGTGTTGCTAAAGGTAAAGGTAAATGGACCCCTGACCATTAAGCCCAGTTGCAGACGACTCTGGGGTTGCGGTGCACATCTTGTTTTACTGACCGAGGGTACCGGCTTACAGCTTCCGGGTCATGTGTCCAGCATTACTAAGCCATTTCTGGCAAACCAGAGCAGCGCACAGAAACGCTGTTTACCTTCCCGCCGGAGTAGTACCTATTTATCTACTTCCACTTTCAGATGCTTTTGAACTGCTAGGTTGGCAGGAGCAGGGACCGAACAATGGGAGCTCACCCTGTTGCAGGGATTCGAACCGCCGACCTTCTGATCAGCAAGCCCTATGCTCTGTGGTTTAGACCACAGCGCCACCCACCCACTGTTGTTAGGGGACCCCTATTCTGCTCTCAGAGCTACAATTGCCAGAGTTCCCTTGGATGAGGGACTGATTGCTGGAGCTCTGGGAGGGGAACAGGAGCTGCCCAGGATTCTTGGGAGAAGCCACACGTGTTAAAAGTAGTACACTACTGCTTTGAATGGATAGTGAAGATGAGGAGAAAGTCTACTTACCAGTACTGATCTTCTGCCGCAATGTACAGCTATAGGGGAGTGTTAGCATCACCCTCAATCTCACTTCACCCCACCCTTGTCCAGGTAAGCTGTAGCATCATCTGTGACCTGAGGGCAACTGTGCAGCTCTGACCCACTGGACCAGCCACTAATGGATGTGGTCATATTTGGGCACCTTTTCAATCCACAAAGAGCAACGTTGAGGCTCAGAAGGCCAGAGACTTGTTTCAGCTGAAAGCATACTTAAGTGAAGATCTACTGCTTAGATCTCTGAGTGATATGCAATAACATATCCAAGGATTTCTGACTCCCAGTCATTCGAAAAATAGCGACAACTAAAACAATTCTGTGCAAAGATCCATCAGCAAGTTGTGCATCTTGGAGCTTTGATGGTCCCCAACCAAAGAGACTTTGTGCTTAAGAGTGCAAGGGATTCTGCTGTGTCTGGCCTTGCACTAATAGCTTATCTCTTCATTGCCTGTAAAATATGAATATGTATTGGCAACCACCTTCAATCATGTCTGCTGGCCAGTTTTAGAGTTTATGTAAGAAACTGATCTGTTCAGTAAATCAGATGCACATTGATACTTGGGCTTGTGGAACCTGGACAATAACATTGCAGTGTGGATTCCAGCCACTCCATTCCATTTATCACCCCAATTTATATGCTCCGTCACTCAAAAGGCATTCCAAGGCCATTGAGCGTGCTCAGTCGCCACCGGCTGTATGGGGAAGCTTCTCCCTTAAAGAAAATGCTGCAGACCTCAGGATTCCTCCAAATCTACCTCCTTCTTTTGCAAGGGAGGTGCTGTTTTGGGTACATAAACAGCAGCATTCACAGCCGGTGCACTTGAAATGCAGGAAACAAGCTAAATTTGCAGATCAAGGTCTGAAAGTCTGCTTGCCCTGGAATCCTCTGCAGCATTCAAGACTTTCTTGGAAGATGATGTGTTAATGTGTAAAGTGTTGCCTTACAATAGGAAGTTTAAAAACCACTGCATTAAAGTAGGATGGAATTAACCCAGGATTTTAATTTGGCCTATGATCAGTGAAAAATACTACTTCCATCCTAAGGGGAAGATTGGGGGTAAGGAGACCCTCCACTCCAATGAAGAAACATACAAACAACACATACAGCAGCATCAATGTTCAGAGACATATTTTGTTTCTCAAAAACTGCCATCTCCAGCCCTCTCTTTGCAAGCTTGGATCATCTCCCTCGGAGCCTGCTTCCTCTCGGTGACCAAGCCCAACCAAAACATGAAGTCAATGAACCACGTGGTTGGGTTGAAGTTCAAGCCAAGCTCGCTAGCTGAATAATCAAACGGAAAGGTGTGGTGGTAATTGTGGAAGCCTTCGCCTGGAAAACAGAACCCAGAAGGAACAGAGAGTGGGGTCAAAAGGTAGAGAAGAAAAAGAAGTGGGTGGTAACCCCAATGATCAGAAGCAAAAGAAGAGAAGACCTTTAATGTGTGCTAGAAAACAGTTCACTGCAGAAACTTCCATGCTTTTTCAACATTTTGAAAATACTACGTAGACATCGCTGGTTTCATAATAATTAGAAAGGAACTACTCCATCTAAAAATGCAGTATCTACTACATCCTGGACCCACCTAGTGGGTCCCCCGTCCCCAGGTAACTCTTACAAGCCATGATGGTTAAGGGCCAAGTCTACACACAGTAGGATGAATATCTTCCTCTTGTTCACATTGTTGGGTTTGTTGGCATCCATCTGATTCGAGAGACAATTGAGTCTGCCTCCAGGGGTGAACTCAAATTGCTGTGTTGGCAGCACAGAAGTGACCTCCACAAGAAAGTAATAAAGAGACTATCTGGACAGAACTGGATAGAACTGTCTAATTAAAGCAGCAGTATAAGTGATGCTTGGACCCCCATCCGGAGCTTGAAGTATGGGTACCCCCAACAAAATTTAAAAATCTGGCTGTATAATTCGGCACTAATGTGATTTGGAAATAATGTGATTTGATTGGCCTGTTATAAAAATTATTATTATTTTTTAAAAGAAGTGACCTCCCCGGGGTACCAGCCTGGGCAGTGTGTATTGAGGTCCTGAGCTGCCCAGACAACAAGACCCCCCTCTCAGCCTCATGTGTGGCACCAGCTTGGCTGCAACAGCTGAAGTTGATCCCAGACCAACCGACTCAAAAGTGCTTTGGATGCCTACTCCAGAACAATATTAGCACAGTATTAAGTTCAGCAGGAAAACCTTCAAAGTGCCCTACAGCATGTCACAGCAGAAGGGTTCCAAAATCTAGCTTTTAACAGCCCATTCACCACAACCCATTGGAAAAGCACTGCTTTGGCAGAGGTGGTGGAGAAGTAAGCTTTATTTGCTGTCTTCAGTGTCCTCTCACCTATGATTGGTTGTCTTCTTCACAAAACTTGAATCTTTCGCACTTTAGCTGTTGTCTCGTCTGCATCATTCCCCAGAGGTCCCCTGAGAATCAGGGGGCCATCTGGATCTGCAGCACCAGAGAGGGAAATCAGGAGTGATCATGCTGATGACCTTTTCCACCTCACCATTTCGCAGTGAGACCAGGGAGTCAACATGCCAACTGAAAAGTCCTTGGGACATTCAGGAATCCCTTGAATTTCATAAGCCTCTGGGAGCAGACGATTGTAATGGGTCCTCCATCCCTGCAGGGGGGGAACTGCTATTGTCAAACTGAACTCCACTAGGAAATGTTTGGTCCAGGACAGCAAGCCAACAGAAACCTCTCCCAACACCAACTCATCTAACACCCTGTTGTAAAAACCAGATTGAGGTTATGTCTTGCCACGGCTCAGTGATGTGCTAAGTCAGACCCAGCTCTACCTGGGATGCCACCTGAAATCCTACCTGCCTGCACACTGTCTCTCCAGAGTGGTATGTGCTCTGGTTATCTCTCGCTTGGACAGACTACTACTATGTGGGGCTACCTTTGAAGATGACTTGGAGACTACAACTAATCCAGAATGTGGCAGCTAGACTGGTGACTGGGAGCAGCCACCAGGACGAAATAACACTGGTCCTGAAGGATCTACACTGGTTTCCAGTACGTTTCTGAGGACAGCCTCTGAGCTGTGACCGCCCACAAACCACTGTTGTAAATCTATACCGTTTTCCTCTTCCTCCTCCCTGGAAAGGTCAGGATGGGGAGGTGGTCTCCAAAATTCCTCTTCCTCTGCCTATGTCTCACCTGCCCCATGACAACTACAGGCTGTGTTGATGCCATACCTGAGGGACAAAACTAGGTCACACCACGTGGCCCACCCAGCTCATCCATCCAATTTTCGGTGACAAATGCCAGATTGGCCAACCTCAGCCACCATCAAATTGTAAGCGAGTGATTCCTTATTCTGGACTGACCTTAGAAGAGCGGTGTCTTTTTATGGACTGAGGATAGCAGGGAAAGGAAGATAATAGCACCGTATCCAGCTTAAATGAATAGACAGCTAATTGCTATTTTTATCAGCGTCAGCCAAGAGGCCTGAATGAACTCAGACAAAGGGGGGAAGTATGAGACGTGATCGGTAATTGAGAGCAAGGGTAGAATTATTATTAGAAGCTGTACCTGGTGTTTCAAAACAATTTGAGCTGTTTCGGGGGCAGTAGCAAAAATGGGTGCTGCCAGAAAGGCGGTCAGCCCAGTGAGGCAAAACTTGGATGAGTGGAGACCTAGATCACCTGTAAGGCAGGAAGAGGGTGGGATGGGCAAAGAGCACCTTTATTTAAAGAAAAGAAGTGGTGGGCAAGAAAAGAGTGCTTAACTCTTCTCCTGACCATTCCTTGCCCCCAGCAAGCTATATCCACCTTCAGCCAGTGTGGTGTAGTGGTTAAGAGCGGTGGACTCGTAATCTGGGGAACCGGGTTCGCGTCTCCGCTCCTCCACATGCAGTTGCTGGGTGACCTTGGGCCAGTCACACTTCTTTGAAGTCTCTCAGCCTCACTCACCTCACAGAGTGTTTGTTGTGGGGGAGGAAGGGAAAGGAAAATGTTAGCCGCTTTGAGGCTCCTTCGGGTAGTAATAAAGTGGGATGTCAAATCCAAACTACTCCTCCTCCTCCTCCTCCCCCCTTCTTCTTCTTCTTCTTCTTCTTCTTCTTCTTCTTCTTCTTCCCCAAATCCAAATTGGACCCACCTCACTTTTCAGCTCTTCAGTTGAGACCCAGCCTGTCAGCAGGTCTGAACCCTCACCCCAAAACTAGCTCCTTCCTGAATCACTCTTGGGTAATACAGCAGAGAAGCTTCATTGATCCATTCTCCTTATAAATCTTTCCCAAGACAGGAAGATCAGCAACAGCAGCCTCATTCACTTCCCTCCCCTGCCTCCTGCCTTTGCTTTTTATTCTATTATGGGGTGGAGAGAGACCAATACAACCACCGTGAGTCTTTATTTCAGTCCAAGTAAAATGAAAGCTTATGCCGCAATCGTCTTTTAAGGCGCCAAGGATCTTTGTTGCCTTTCATGGTCACAAGCCGTTAATTCCAGTGACCTTCCCGTTGCATCTGTGACCTTGAGATCCGAGACAGAATGTGCACAAAGACAGCACCGCATCCCCAGTGGCTTCTGGATGCTGCCATTTTGCATTTCTGATTTATATCCCTTCATTCTCTTAATGTAGGGCCTGGCCTACATAAACTCCAGCAAGGGCATTCGTTGGCTGGTAGGGGCATATTTAGCCCAATAGAATGTGCAGCTGAATCAACCGTTGGGAGGACTGCTGGTGCTATTGAGTCCAGTAGCACTGCAAGAATAAATTAAGGGGCATCTGCATTTGTTGGCCTTCATCGGTATCGAAGGACAATGGAGTCTGCTTCTGGGGGTGAAGCCAAACTGCTGGAGAATCACAATAACTCATAGCTGCTGCCTCATATGTTTTTGCTGCGTTAGTGATACCAAAGTGAACTCTCTGGGGTGCAAGCCTGGGCAGTGTGTCTGGAAGACCTGGGGTGCCCAGATGACAAGACTCACAGATGTGATCCAAAGGAAAGCAGAGCAATATGTTTGGCTGCAGGAGTTGCCAGAAGGAGGCGGGCAACTGTCTCTAAGCGTGGAGACTGCAGAATGCCAGTCTGGTTAAGATGGGGATCTACTGGCTGACTGGGTTACTTCAGTGCTAAACCATTGCACGATACCACTATCTAATGCTAGGTTAATAGCTGAGTCTCTAAATCTAGCATTAGATAGTGGTATCGTGCAATGGTTTAGCAGTGCAGTTTAGCATTCTGCAGTCTCCATGCTCCAGCCATTAGGGTAACATTTGAAGGCAGTTGTATTTCATCCACCTCCTGAAATGGTTGTGGAGCCAGTAGAGCTCCCCATTGCCTTCGTAATTCCCAGTAAGCCATGAAACACTGCAAAAACAGTCGGGTCTAGAACCTGAATCTCTAAAGGCCCTCAAACAAAACCACCCAAAAAACTGTCTTGGGAGAAGGAAACAAGTTCAACATGAAGTGTTCATATGGTTGCTTAATCAACTTAACAGTAACTTTGCTTAATCACCTTAACAGTAACTTCTAGAGAAGTTTGGAAGAAAACAAACCAAATGCCATCATTACAAATCAGGGATGAGGAACCTGTGGCTTTCGAGATGTTGTTGGAGGACAATTCCCACCATCCCTGACCACTAGGAATGCTTTCTGGGGCTGATGGAGTCCCGCAACATCTGGAGGGCTACAGGTTCCCCATCCCTGTTCCAAATGTCTCTGGAGACTGTTTTTGGTACTCACCAATAGCTCCTATAGTGACAAAGGGGTTCTGCCGAGGATTGATGTTCTTGTTGTACGGCCGATTGCCATACATGTGAGCAGCGCTATTGACCAGCCAAGAAACATTGAGAGAGATGGTGTAACGCAGAATTGAAGCAAGGAAGTACGAATTCCACAAGCTCTCCCCCCAGAAGTACCAAGGCACAATAGTAGGAACGACGAAACACATCAGCACGACCGAAACCTTATAGTGCCTGCGGAGAAAGGAAAGCAGTGACAGGGAAAATTGGTTTTCAGGTGGAAAAATCAAAACTGGAGACAGAACTGTTAGAACCCAATGCTAAAATATTATCAAGAATGTATAACTTGCTGTTGAAATGGAATACCCAGGATGAAACGGTTAAATCAGCTATGATCAAGTGGGCTCAAGATATTGGACATAACATTATGTTTGCTGACTGGGAACAGTTGTGGACCACCGGCATGAAATTTACGGCATGTAATGCCCTAAGAGAGAATATTATGAAAATGATTTATAGGTGGTACATGACCCCAGTCAAGCTTGCAAAAATTTACCACTTGTCTGATAATAAATGTTGGAAATGTAAAGAAACTGAAGGTACATTCTTTCACCTTTGGTGGACGTGCCCAAGGATTAAGGTTTTCTGGGAGATGATCTATAATGAAATGAAAAAGGTATTTAAGTATACCTTCTTGAAGAAACCAGAGGCCTTTCTCCTGGGCATGGTCGGCCAATTGGTGCCAAAGAAGGATAGAACATTCTTTATGTACGCTACAACAGCAGCAAGAATACTCATCGCAAAGTATTGGAAGACAGAAGATCTACCCACCATTGAAGAATGGCAGATGAAAGTTATAGACTATATGGGACTGGCAGAAATGACTGGCAGAATCCGAGACCAGGGAAAAGAGATGGCGGAAGAAGAATGGAAGAAATTTAAGGACTATCTTAAGAAAAATTGTAAAATCATTGAATGATAGAACGATGTTGATTTAGAAATTAAGGGGTTCTCAGCTGTAATGATTAGGTATCAAGAAAAGAAAGATTAAAAACTAAATAGAGATTAGGGGAAGGATTTGCTGAATTGAATTAATTAGAGACTGGAGTACAGGAAGGGGAGGTATGAGGAGGTCGGGAAAGTAAGGTTTATGAATATAAGGGATTGAAATTATACTTGTTATTGTATGTGGTTTGTATGTTTTGCATGTATTTCTTTTTTTTATCTTCTTTCTCTTCGTTTTTGTTTTTTCTATTTTAGATAATTTTCTGGAAACTTTAATAAATATTTTTTTTAAAAAAAGGAAAGCAGTGACAGGTCTAGAGCTGCATCGCACGAGGGGAAAAGGTCTACGCTGCTGAAGGCCAAGTCAGACAAGTGAAAACAGAAGGTAACAGAAGCCAAATTAGTAAACCATAGACTGCAGTATTTAGTGTAAAGCCAAAGAATGGGAGACAAACTTACTTTTTGTCTCAAGAGAAACCTGCATGAAAATCCTGGGAAATGCTGTCAAATATTATTTTATTTTTATTATTCCTGTATTGCAGGGGGTTGGCCCAGATGATCCTTGTGATGATCCAGCTCTACAATTTTATGATTCTATTTGGCAAAAAAATTTCCAGATTCTGAAAATTCTGATTCCAATTGCCCTTTCGATTCCTACCCTCCTGCATAAAAACCACTGAAGTTTATAAATTCCAGTGGTGAAGTGGACAGGAAAATGTTTATATTCTACCCATCAGCCAAGTTCTCTGGAGAGTTTGCAGTGGTTTGCCCAGTTGGATTCGTGACGTTCTCACTTTTAATACCCAGTTCACATCCATTCATTTGCTTCAGGGATGACTGTTATTATGACCGTTATTATTTACTGAATCTGTATACCACCCTTCATCCAAAGATCACAGGGTGCTTCACAACATAAAAAGACAAACTGAGATCACAAAAGACATCATAAAAACAAGAACAAAAACAAACCTAGAACCCCCACAAACGCATTTAAAATGACATAGAATGTTAACCAGGGACACGGGTAGTGCTGTGGGTTAAACCACAGAGCCTAGGACTTGCCGATCAGAAGGTCAGCGGTTCGAATCCCCGCGACGGGGTGAGCTCCTGTTGCTCAGTCCCTGCTCCTGCCAACCTAGCAGTTCGAAAGCATGTCTCTGGTGGGAAGGTAAATGGCGTTTCTGTGTGCTGCTCTGGTTCACCAGAAGCGGCTTAGTCATGCTGGCCACATGACCCAGAAGCTGTACACCTGCTCCCTCGGCCAGTAAAGTGAGATGAGCACCGCAACCCCAGAGTCGGCCACAACTGGACCTAATGATCAGGGGTCCCTTTACCTTTACCTAGAATGTTAACCAGCCAAATGACTAGTTAAAGAGAAACATTTTCGTATGGCGCCTAAAGCTGTTGAATCCCTTGGTGGTTCCCCCATCTGATTCCTCCCACCATTCCTCTGTATCCAACCAGTATATGACAGCTAAACACTGGCTCAACCCATATAGAACCTTTGCCAGAAGTCTTGGACTACAAATCCCATCAGCGCCAGCCAGCATGCACTCATCTCCCATCAGTGCCAGCCAGCAGGTTGGTCGGCAAAGGCTGTATTAGGAGATGTCCAGCATCAAACTTCATTTCCCATGCGTTCCCCCCACTGACCCCACTCCCTGTAACCCAAAAAACCACAGAACCTTAGTGTCCCTCCAAAATGCTGTTTGCTGCACGCAGCCATTTGGAATGGGGTTCGTTGCAGTCTCAGAATTTCTGCTGATTTGTAACATCATGCGGAGCAATTGTCATTTGCCAGAATTAGTGTCAATGAGGGCAGATTCCTTCCTCATTAATGCAAATGCTTAGAGTGCATTGCCAGAAAGAAAAAGAAAAGGAAAAGTAATTCTGCAGCGGAAAGGCTCACAAGTGCCCAACTCCCCAATGAATTTCTTTAAGCCTTTCTAGATCTGTCCTTTCACTGGAAGGACTGATCCTGAAGCTGAGGCTCCAATACTTTGGTCACATCATGAGAAGAGAAGACTCCCTGGAAAAGACCCTGATGTTGGGAAAGATTGAGGGCACAAGGAGAAGGGGACAATAGAGGACGAGATGGTTGGACAGTGTTCTCGAAGCTACCAGCATGAGTTTGACCAAAGTGTGGGAGGCAGTGGAAGACAGGGGTGCCTGGCGTGCTCTGGGGTCACGTATAGTCGGACACGACTAAATGACTAAACAACAAAAACTGAATTTTGAATAAATGTGCAACAAATTTTCATTTCTCAATTTTTTTTTTATTTTTTATTTTAAAAAATTTATGCACCGCTCTTTATCTGCAGATCACAGGGTGGTTTGCCGTATAAAATTGTTACTGTTCTGAATTTTATTGTGTTATTGTCTTCCTTACTGGAAACTGCTGTTCTGAAGAATGCTTTTTTGTCTGTCCATCCCCAAATTTGGGAACTACTGTTTACAGAGACTGGCAGTAGCTCTCAGGGGTTTTGGACAAGGGAGATTTCCAAACCCACCTGGAGATGTTGGGAATTGGACCATGGGACCCTCTGAATGCAATGCCGATGCTCTATTGGTGAGCACCAACCCTTCTCCTGAAAGATTTGTGCATCCTGGTCTGGCATGCGACATCTCTTGGAGTTAGGGTTGGGCTGTCGGCTCGCCAGCCAAATGCTCCATGTAAAACCCACAGTAAAGTCAGCATCGCATCGTAATCATCACACAAATCACATTTGCAGGCTCAGGTCACATAATTCCTTGCCCTTGCAGATCTGCATTTCTGACAAAAAGAATAATCTGTGCAAGCCCTTAGCGAAGCAGAGGTGGGTGGTTGTATTGGTTTCGTCAAGGCTGTTAAATGCTAAGGGTTGTAGCCAATGCTATAGGTAGGCCTACTCGACGCAGACCCACCGAAATCAACAGACATTATTTCAGTGGGTTAATCTGAGTAAAACTTAACCGGAAACAATGTTGAACAGTTTCAGTGTCTGGGTTGTGGCTAACTAAGTTTCACTCACAGATAGGGTTGCTGTATTTCAAAAAGTGAAATTCCGTTGAGCCATTTTGGGACACTATTTTCAGGAAATTCTGGATGTATGGCAGCCCTACTCATAGACCTGCTAAAATTAATGAACTGATCTACTGGTCTACTACCCCTAGTATCTCAAGATTTGTCATGAGAGCGCTTGGACTAAAATTGCCAACCAAAAGCTCTACTTTTCTGGTTTATCACCACCACAGTTATTAAAACTGGGCTTCAGGAAAGCAAATAATTTAATTAGACAGTGCCTATATGATATCGAGTGACAGAATAATCTGGCCACAGTAAGGAAATTTTCTCCATGGTATGATTCTTTTCAACCTGTTCATTTTGACACTTTGGCACCCTATTTGCAAAATTTAACAATTCCAAAATACAGATGTCCTTTCACTTTCACAGGATTGAATATACTGTCCTCGGCTGTAGTTGAAGGTCAATTTCAATAAATTTCACTGGGAAAAATGGTTATGTCTCTGTGGAGATGGCAGTATTGAGTCAGTGGCTCATGTGCTTCTGGCTTGCACTCTTTATGAAGATTTGAGGTTATTACCCCTCTATTATTGTCCATGCCGGGTTGCTCAACCACTGCTACTGTGTCCTTTCTTTTAGCAGATCAAGATGATCAGGTGACAGCAAAAACTGCAAGGTTTTTAGCCAGGGCAATTAGAATAATATCTATTATTTGATTATTGATGTAAACCCCCCAACTGTATTTTATATAGTTAAGTTTTTACCTCTATCTTCAGTACATTTTATTTTATTTTACTGCTATGGCTAGTGGCTGATGCAAATAAAGATTCTTCTTCTGAATGATCTAAATTTTGCAATGTCTGTTAACTTCAATGTGTGTACAGTCGTACCTTGGAAGTCGAACGGAATCCGTTCCAGAAGTCCGTTCGACTTCCAAAATAATAAAAAAACCAAGGCGCAGCTTCTGATTGGCTGTAGGAAGCTCCTGCAGCCAACCGGAAGCCACGGAAGCCCCGTCAGACATTTGGGTTCCAAAGAATGTTCACAAACAGGAACATTCACTTCTGGGTTTGGAGTTCGAGAGCCAAAATGTCAGAGTACAAAGGCGTTTAGGATCCAAGGTACGACTGTATTCTGAGTAGGATTAGCCGTGGATACAACCCTCTGCCTTCTCCTCTTGCTAAAGTCTTTCCCCCTGTCCTCCCGTTTCACTCACTTTCTTTGAAACATGACAACAGGGTCGTCCAGCAGGTCACTGAAGTCCAGCTTCCTTCCTTTCTCTATGACATCTCGATGCTTCCGGACAAAGAGCCAGCCAATGTGGGCAAAGAAAAAGCCGCGCTGGGCATTGTGGGGGTCGGCATCCGTCTCCGAGTACTTGTGGTGGACTCGGTGGTCTCGGGCCCATTCAAAAATATCGTTCTGCATGGGGGACGGCAGGAGGGTTTAAGCAATTTGAGTTTGGATTCACAGGCACATAGTTTCAAACACAAGCACCGTTCGCCATAGCAGGAAAAACAACAACTGTTTGCGTCAAATGATATCAGACAGAGTGGCTCGCTTTCCCCTCACCCAATTCAGCCATTCCTTAACCCTTCTAAGTGGAGAGCGAGGGGCTACTTTAACTGATTACAGTGGTACCTCGGGTTATAGACGCTTCAGGTTACAGACGCTTCAGGTTACAGACACTTCAGGTTACAGACTCCACTAACCCAGAAATAGTACCTTGGGTTAAGAACTTTGTTTCAGGATGAGAACAGAAATCACACGGCGACAGCGGGAGGCCCCATTAGCTAAAGTGGTACCACAGGTTAAGAACAGTTTCAGGTTAAGAACAGACCTCCAGAATGAATTAAGTTCTTAACCTGAGGTACCACTGTATAGTTTAGAAATTATGTATTGTAATTTTTTAAGAGTGAACTTCTGTTTAATTATTATTTGCTGGCATTTAATTTTATTGTGTACAGTCGTACCTCGGAAGTCTAATGGAATTCGTTCTGGAAGTCTGTTCGACTTCTAAAACATTTGGAAACCAAAGGGCGGCTTCCTATTGGCTGAAGGAAGCTCCTGCAGCCAATCGGATGTTCACAAACTGGAACGCTCACTTCTGGGTTTGCAGTGTTCAGGAGCCAAAACGTTCGACTCGCAAGGTGTTCGGGATCCAAGGTATGACTGTGCTATTATATTCTAATCCAGAATGCGGCAGTTAGGCTGGTGACTGGGAGAGGCTGCCGAGACCGCATAACACCGGTCCTGAAAGACCTACATTGACTCCTAGTACGTTTCCGAGCACAATTCCAAGTGTTGGTGTTGACCTTTGAAGCCCTAAACAGCCTCAGCCCAGTATACCTGAAGGAGCGTCTCCACCCCCATCGTTCAGCCTGGACACTGAGATCCAGCGCCGAGGGCCTTCTGGCGGTTCCCTCACTGCGAGAAGCTAAGCTACAGGGAACCAGGTAGAGGGCCTTCTCGGTAGTGGCGCCTGCCCTGTGGAACACCCTCCCATCAGATATCAGAAAGAAAAACAACTACCTGACATTTAGAAGACATCTGAAGGCAGCCCTGTTTAGGGAAGTTTTTAATGTTTGACATTTTAATGTATTTTTAATCTTTGTTGATAGATAGATAGATAGATAGATAGATAGATAGATAGATAGATTCTTTATTGTCATTACACAAGTGCAACATTGCACAAGTGCAACGAAATTGGATGCCATCCCTTAAAAACAACAAAAGCAAAACAACAACAACAAACAAACAAACCACATTCCAGCCACACCCACACCCACACCCATCAAACTCCCAGGTCACACTATCGAGTTACAGCATTTAAGAAGGCCACAGCTCTTGACTGAAAAATAGTTTCTACCCAAGAGCTGTGGCCTTCTTAAATGCCACATTTAGAAGACATCTGAAGGCAGCCCTGTTTAGGGAAGTTTTTAATGTGTGACATTTTAATGTATTTTTAATCTTTGTTGGAAGCCGCCCAGAGTGGCTGGGGAAACCCAGCCGGAAGGGCGGGGTACAAATAATAAATTACTATTACCAACCGCTTTGCTTCCATTACACAAGCGTCTGCATGCCGAGTTTCGTTCATCTCGAGGATAAATGAGGAGCTCCTCTTGCAAAGGGAGATATACCCACTGAGCAGCCTGTCGTCAGTGGAGAAATGAAATTGCAGGCATGCATGGGCAGTAGCTAGAGCCTAGTTGCTCACCTGAAAGGCCATTGAATTTGCTACAGCCAGGAATATCCGCAAAGGTAGTTTGGCTTTGTAAGATCTGTGACTCCACAGGCGATGGGCCCCTGCTGTCACTCCCAGGGCGGTCACAAAGAAACACAGGTATGCTGCAAAACATAAAGGAGAAAGGGGGGGAGGGGGAAGAGAAAAAAATAAAGTGTAAATACCAAGCAATTGCATCTGTTATTGTTCCTTGTTAAAACATAGCTCAGACTTTGTTGCTGTTAGCGGGCTATATTTTTCTAATTACATACTCTCCAAGTATCCTGATTTTTCAGGGACAGTCCCAGAATCACAAAAGGCACCCCAGCTTCTGATTTTATCCCAGAATTCCCACTTTCCCACCAGTGCTGCTTCCGAGCTCAAGGAGGATGAGCTAGCGCTTGCCCTGAGCAACGACGATGATGGTGGCCTCATCCTGTTGCCTCTCCATGGCCACTGCTGCTTGGGCAGCTCATAGCAGCTGCTGGAGAATAAGCAAGAGGGAGAGGCTAGGAAAGAGGTACACTTTGGAATTTGCTGGAAAGGCACATGTTAAAGGTTTAACAACCTATAAATTGATGCGCTTTTTCGCTGCATGGTTTGCCATGTTAAATCCCCGCTGAGATTCCCTCACCAAAGAGTCCTAAATTGGGGGCTTTCAAGATTCCAACACAATGCTGTGCCTTGACCTCCCACTCTGATTGTGTACTGTGTTGATTAAAACACTATAGGTTTCGGACAAAAAACATAACCCAAGTCATTTATCATTCTAATGTAACCCTCCAAATGCAATATGTGTGCCTGGAAGCACAATTCTGGCCTGTTTCCCCAGCATCCCATTCCCCAGCACTTCCCAAGCCACTGGCAGAAGAAGAAGAAGAAGAAGAAGAAGAAGAAGAAGAAGAAGAAGAAGAAGAAGAAGAAGAGAAGGAGGAGGAATAGGAGGAGAAGGAGTTTGGATTTGATATCCCACTTTATCACTACCCTAGGGAGTCTCAAAGCGGCTAACATTCTCCTTTCCTTTCATCCCCCGCAACAAACACTCTGTGAGGTAAGTGGGGCTGAGAGACTTCAGAGAAGTGTGACTAGCCCAAGGTCACCCAGCAGCTGCATGTGGAGGAGCGGAGACGTGAACCCGGTTCCCCAGTTTACGAGTCTACCGCTCTCAACCACTACACCACACTGGCAGGTGACAGTACTAAACTCCGCCTGTTCCCAAAGACCCTCTCTGCCTTTGATGGTCCATAATCTCTTCTCTCCATGTTTCATCTGACTGAAATTTACAAGGAACACCTTCTGTTCTGCCCTGTCCTCCAGAACTGCAAAAGACTCCTTTGAAGATGTCGGAATCTTTTGAAGATGAAGCTGTCTCCAGCTTCTTACTCCCCATGTCTCTTCAGGGGGGCTTATCTTCTCCCCCCACTAAGATACTGCTCTGTGCTTCATCATAACCATATCCCTCCTGTTGCTTTTATATCACTTTGAGCATAGCAGCACTAATACTGCCAAGAGAAAGCCAGCTGTGCTCCCATGTCCTCGGCGCCAAGAGAAGGGCTTTCATCCGTGCTCTGTTTTGAGATCTGTCAATTTTGCTCATCATGTCTGGAAGCGGGAACAAGGAAGCATCATCCAAACAGATTGCAGTCCCTGAAGGAGTCTCTGCCTTGAAGATTGCACCAAATGAGGTGCATTGTTCTCAAAAGCTGTAAACATAAACAGCGACAATCGAAAGAATCCTTTGTCGACATGGTGAGATGTTTTGGACCACAACTCCCATCAGCCCCAGCCAGTACAACTTGATGGGAGTTGTAGTCCAAAACATCTGGCCAGCACCAGGTTGGCAACAACAGCTGGTTTAAAACCGTGCCTCCATCCCTTTGTGCCATTGCCAGTTGAATTTCTTGTGAAGGATTGCTAGCGCAGATGAAAACACAATTGAAATCAAAACAAAATTTTGGGTTTCGGAACTTGTGTACCAAAAGTATCTAAGTTTAAAAGGTGAAAGAGAGAGAGCTGTCAATTGTGAATGGCAAGTCTTTAAAAGGAATTTAAAACTTTAAAATATATATTTCAGGCTGCTTTTTTCCTAATTTATCCCCTTGTTTTACGGAGCTTAATTTGGAGAGCTGTTTTGGAATGCAGCTACTCTTCTAAACTGGTCCGTGTTTCAACATGTGTTCTGTAGGGCTGCCATATAAATATTCTCATTTTAAACACTGTTTTGAATTGTTTTGCATAAGCTGCCTTACATACAAAGAGAGAGAGAGAGAGAGCAGTTTACAAGTAAGTTTATCAGAAGGGGCCATCTTTCAGCGGTAGACACAGGTTCTGTCCCTAGTGTCTCCAGCTAAGAAGATCAGGTAGCACATGAAATAAAAGGCCTTGTATCATATGACTGGAGAGTCACAGCCATATCATATTACTGGAAGGGTCATAGCTCAAAGGTAGATCACATTCTGTGTCGAGTCCCCGACACCCCCAGCTGGGCTTGGAAGAGGATCCTTCCTGAATTCCTGAAGAACCACTGAACAATACTGCGCTAGATGGATCCATCTTCTGATTCAGTGTAAGGCAGCTTCCTATGTTCACTGCCAGTCAGAACAGGCAATGCTGGGCTAGAACGGCGGTGGAGAACCTGTCGTCTTCCAGATGTCACTGGTTGGCATTCCCATCAACCCTGACCCTTGGCCATACTGGATAGGGCTGATGGTGTTGAACAGCTTCTGGGAGGTGACCAGTTCTAGATGGGGTTGCCATGTTTTTGCTTGTTGTTGTTGTTTAGTCATTTAGTTGTGTCCAACTCTTCGTGACCCCATGAACCAGAGCACGCCAGGCACTCCTGTCTTCCACTGCCTCCTGCAGTTTGGTCAAACTCATGCTGGTAGTCTTCTCTTCTCATGAGGTGGCCAAAGTCTTGGAGCCTCAGCTTCAGGATCTGTCCTTCCAGTGAGCACTCAGGGCTGATTTCCTTCAGAATGGATAGGTTTGATCTTCTTGCCGTCCATGGGACTCTCAAGAGTCTCCTCCAGCACCATAATTCAAAAGCATCAATTCTTCGGCGATCAGCCTTCTTTATGGTTCAGCTCTCACTTCCATACATCACTACTGGGAAAACCATAGCTTTAACTATACGGACCTTTATTGGCAAGGTGATGGCTCTGCTTTTTAAGATGCTGTCTAGGTTTGTTTTTGCTAATAAAGAGTTAACTCCAACTTCAAACTGTGTGATTAACTGACTGGCTCACTCTGTGACACCTTACTAGTTACAGATCAAGACTGTTGCTATTTGCACAGCCCCACCTTGTTTTCAGGGTCACACTAGAATACAATGACAGCCCAGAGAATAGTTTGAAGGCACGATTTAGCAAGCTTACTGAAGCTAAGTAGATCCAGTCTGGTCATTGCCTAGATGAAAGATGGTCTGGGTACTCCAAGTACACAGCTTAGACTTCCATGATGGAACAAATGCAGTATTTAGGGATCCTCTAGATCAGTGTTTCCCAACCTTAGTTCTCCAGCTGTTTTTGGACTACAACTCCCATCATCCCTGACTAGCAAGACCAGTGGCAAGGGATGATGGGAATTGTAGTCCAAAAACAGCTGGAGACCCAGGGTTGGGAAACACTGCTCTAGATGACCAGTTTATTGATAATTCATCTTGACTTGCTCACACAAAGCCTACGCAGAGGTTAGACTATGTCTGGTCTTTATTGAACACTTGTTCTGCTTTGTTTGTGCGGAGGTTGTGTGACATCCTGATTTGCTTGCGGAGTGTTTATATACCCTCCCATTAATCATTCATTTGCCCCAAACATTCCAGTGCATTTTCCCCATATTGTTACTGACCACATAAAGTCTGTGTGCTTCATTTTTTAAAAAAAGTGGATTCGTTGTGCTAGTGTGACAGAGCCCTTTCATTAATTTTAATCCCACAAACCAAAATTTCCAGCAAGTGCTTGATTTCCTCCCACAAAATAGTGACAGTCAGAGGGGAGAGTGTTGCCCTTAAAAATAAACTGCATGTCTTGGGTTGCCAACTGACCGCCCAAATGGTCTGGTCTGCTCCAGCAGTTGCTTAATCTGCAAGCAAAACTTCTCCCCAGCAGACAGATAAGCATTACCAGCGAATGTAAGCCAGTCAAGATCTTCAAGGCACAGCTACTGAGGCTAGCAGAAATGTTGGCAACCATCCAAAATGCATAAATATCAGGACGTGGTGGAATATTGAGAAATGGGCCTTTTCACAGAGCTTGCTCTACAGTTACATTGTAGGCGCCGACAAGAGCACACAAGGACCCATCTGAATCGAGCGAGGAATGAGGCGGCAGAAGGAAGGAAGGGCTGACTACAAAATCTCAACTGCGATGATGAAGCGACTCTCAATGTGACTTTGTGGAGCCCGCCGGGGTGTCGCTAGCACTTAACTCGGTGTCTGATGAGCCACATTATAAGCAGCGGGGGGTGCAATGATACCTTCCCTTTCCGCAATCAATAGTACCTGAGGTCTTGCTGCTAAACATAAAAAGCCTTTTACATCCCACCTCACTGCCCGCTTGCTTGCAGATGGCATCTCTATGAGTGGTACAAATTAGGAGGGCTTCGGGGCTCGATACGCAGGTTTGCAGAGATCAGCTTGACTGCAGGAAAAACACAGAAGCCAACAGAAGCATCGGTATGCTTCCATTAGCGGGAGGTCACGGCTTCAGCTAAATATATGTCGGATAATGCTCAGTCTCCTCTTCTCCTTCACACTTTAACAGCAGGGCATTCATTCTGACAATTTTTTAAAAAACCAAAAACTACAACCCTTAAAAGAAGGTGCAAAAATTCATGGTTCTGAAAGCCACAGGGCACATCTTCCAAATCAGGATCGTAATCAGGACCTTAAACCAGCCCCGCAGCAGGCAACCTGTATATTTATTTATTTATTTTTACCTTTGCAAATGCAGAATTTTACACAGACGAGCACCGGAATTTCATTTGTTTTTCCAGCCCACACCTGTTCCGACAAGCTTATGCTTGTATTCAGGGATATCACATTTGCCCAACACTCAAAAGCATCGTATTTTTGCACCTGGGAAAAACGTGATACTTGCCCAAGATAGCAGAATCATCAGTGTTGTTGTGATAGCTCAGCGGCATGTGGAAATGGTGGAAAGATAATGACAGAGGAAGGGGAAAGTACTATACACTATCTGCTTGAAAACAAGCTTTAATATCCCACCAAATCCCATCAACATTCGCTCAGATTTCTCAGATGGGCTATAAAAACAATAAGAAAACATCTTAATCAGATTCAGATATCGTAAACATTAGTATCCTCTCAATTGTGTTATATCTATAGTTCTGCATGTCAAAGAAACCATACGAAAACAGAAGCACTGCCACCCTTCTCTGAATTTTTCAATTCAGCCAAGTAACGTCTTCAAAAATGCATCTGCTCTGGCAGAATGCCCACAAAACGCAGGTGTTAGCGAAGATAACACAGATGCGTTATTTTAGAGGTAATTGCTTTGCCAAAATGTATATATTAGGCCAAATTGCACACAAGGATGTGCCTAGTGAGAGGAATTCACGCTAAAATGCTGGTGAATTTCTGTGAGTTCTTCTTACAAATTTGCAAACTGATGCGGAACTGTGGAGAATTCAGCTTTCGATTGGAAAAATGAGAAAAGGAGAGAAAACAAAATCCAGATCTAGCCTCCCCGTGGTGTGTCAATGCAAGTGTTAAGCCACACTCTGCACCACTTTTTATATAGCAATTTCCCATCACTTTTCTTACAGCAAACAGTTCAATATTAGAGGAAGAGATTTTGTTGGTCAAGGCCTCCCAATCAGCTTTAATTGTGCAGCCTGAATTTGCTGGCATATGCTTGAATCCCACCCGAAAATAGCAACAGTTTGTAAGACCCCCTTAATGCATCCTCAACTAGGTCTCAACTAAACAGGATGTAAATCAGAGGGAAGCCCAGTCTTTGTACAGAAAGACCAAAGGTATTGCTTTTCTGATTATAATTGTGCTTGGGAGCCAAAAGCTTGGCTCCTGAGCTTTAAAAGTTTAGAACACAGTCAGTTTTCTGAATGTTTAATGTGCTGACACAGACTCTGCAAAAAGAGGCAATTCCCCTGATGTCTGCGCTTAGTCCAATTTTTCTCTCACCCTAAAGTCACTTATTTACGGGCACTAAGCAATCAGTCCAAACGAAAACACATCCCAGGGGCACAGAGTATTTTAAACAATGAATTCAACGGCACTGACCTATATTTCAGCTAAATGTACTGATGGTAAGTGGAACAAGTCATTAGCTGGTGTTGTTGGGGTGGCAAGGATTGTGATCCTCAGTTCAAATCTTGGCTCTGCCTCAAATTCACGGTTTAGTTTTAGGAACATTTCCCAGATTAAAAGGTAAAGGGACCCCTGACCAATAGGTCCAGTCGTGGCCGACTCTAGGGTTGTGGTGCTCATCTCGTTTTATTGGCCGAGGGAGCTGGCATACAGCTTCTGGGTCATGTGGCCAGCAGGACTAAGCCGCTTCTGGCGAACCAGAGCAGCGCACGGAAACGCTGTTTACCTTCCCGCCAGAGCAGTACCTATTTATCTACTAGCACTTTGACGTGCTTTCAAAATGCTAGGTTGGCAGGAGCAGGGACCGAGCAATGGGAGCTCCCTCCGCCGCAGGGATTCGAACCGCCAACCTTCTGATCAGCAAGTCCTAGGCCCTGTGGTTTAACCCACAGCGCCACCCACGTCCCAGATTGCATGGTGGCAAAGGCTTGTTTTGCTAAAGTAAGTGGGTCCTCGTGATGGGGGAACTGTGGCCCATCCTGGGTCTGTAGCACCCATACAGTGAGGTGAGAAACCTGTGGCTCTTCAGGCACTGTTGGACTCCAACTCCCATCAACCCCAGCTGCATGGCCTGTGGCCAGGGATGATGGGAGTTGTAGTTCCCCAGCCCTGTTGCAGTGGCTGTGTTATGGGCTGCATATCAGGAGAGAAGGCTTTTGTCCACTGAAAAGAGAAATCTACTTTTGAAGGGGACAAGAGAGATTGCTCACTAGCACAGGTTTCTTTATTGGCTTTGTCATAAAAATTCTAAGATGTCATAAATAAAATCAATGTTCATAAGCGTGCAAGGTAAACACACACCGGTATATAAACCACATGTCTGAAAGAGTACAGGAGAGAATCCTGAAGCCATCTTCATCCTTAAGAACCACAAATATTTCTCTGTAGAGTGATGTATCTTGGAAGAAATCTTTCCCAATAGTTCTTTCCACAAATCTTGTTTTAAGGGCATATTTTGTGTATGAATAGCGTAGGCCTGTGAACGGGAGTTAAGAACTAAAGTATTTACCATCTCCAAAAATGGCCCACACTGACCAGGTAAAGCAGGGGTCAGCAAACTTCAGCAGGGGGCCAGTCCACTGTCCCTCAGACCTTGTGGGGGATTGGACTATATTTGGGGGGGAGGGAATGAACGAATTCCTATGCCCCACAAATAACCCAGAGATGCATTTTAAATAAAAGCACACATTTTACTCATGTAAAAACACGCTGATTCCCGGACCGTCCGTGGGCCGGATTTAGAAGGTGATTGGGCCGGATCTGGCCTCCGGGCCTTAGGTTGCCTACCCATGAGGTAAACCAGTCAGTGAACATTATCAGGTATCTTGACAGACAGGAGATAAGGCACACTTTCAAATTTCTATTGTAGACCTATTTCTGTGACACCTGTTGGATGCTTTTGGGTGGTGGGCAATTTCTGAAGTTTTTTTTTTTAAGTTCTTGCACTCTTTGTTCTGGGTCCTCACCTCCTTGCAAGAAGGGCGGGGACTCTGCTGCAACAGAAAAATAAGGCAGCCCTGTTTAGGGAAGTTTCTAATGACTGATGTTTTAATGTATTTTTAATCTGTTGTTGGAAGCCGCCCAGAGTGGCCGGGGAAACCCAGCTAGATGGGTGGGGCATAAATATGTTGTTGTTGTTGTTGTTGTTGTTGTTGTTGTTGTTGTCGTCGTTGTCGTTGTCGTTGTTGTTGTTGTTGTTGTTGTTGTAGTCGTTGTCGTCGTCATCTGCCTTGCTTTGACTGGATGTTGCCTCCATCCATCCTTCTCTGACTTACAATGGACTTAGGGGATCCTGAATCCCTTAATGGGGAGTTGGGCTGTAAAAGCAAACCCCAAATTTTTCATACAACAGCTTTGTTAAGGAAGCAGCGGTCTGATAATTTGTTAGTGCTACCTCTGCTGTTTCTCTCTGCCAAAAAGGCACTTTATCCCCCTTAAGGGAGAGGTTGCAGCTACAGAGACATTCTCAAGGACAGCGAAGCTTACATGCATTAGACTTCCTTGTCACACCCATTGCCAATTATACATCTATATATGAAAGAAAACATCTGCCTCTATTCCCTCTCCACGAAACATGCTCATTCCTCTTTCAAGGCTTCCCTATTTTTCTTTTGCTTTGGGCAGATCCACACCCTAAATTTAAAGCACATTACAGGTACATGACTTAGCACAAAGAATCTTGGGGGAAATAGTTTCCACCTCACAGAGCTATAGTTCCCAGCACCTGTAACAAACTACAGCTCCCAGGATTCTCTGGGGGTGGGGGGACGCAGTTGCTTTAAATGTGCACTGAATGTGTTTTAAGTGTATGATGTATACGATGTATTTTGGGAGTCACAGGGCTCACCACTGTGGGGCATGTGGCATTGGGAACCCTGCCAGCCCCACCTATGGCGTTGGTGAAAAGTCTAAATAAATATCTCCTCAAAGACCACAATACACAAGAATCTGCTCTTCTTTTTCTGTTCCTCTTACATCGAGCAATTTAACAATGTCCACCTTTCATCTAATGCCAGGAGTGGGCATGCGTTCTGAACAGAGGTGAGGTGCAAGATCTTTTCCCTGTGAGCAAGATGGCTGGCGCAGGTGCCGTTTTAATGACAAAATGGGGTAGCTGGCAGGGTGAGGCATGCCCATACTGCTTTGTGGCCCTCTTTTTTCTCCTCTTCCAGATGTGGCAGCCATTTTGGTTGCCACACACCCCTGCCTAGCAACTATTTTGTGTTACGCCATACCCCACTCCCCTTAGGCAGCCATTTTGTGATGGGCACCCACAGAACTTTCTGGAAATTCCAAATGTGCCCACTGGGCCCAAAACAGTTGGATGCCCCTGGATCACGTGTACCTCATGATGACTGGGTATCTAAGCAACCCAGCGATCTAATCCCCTCACTCAAGACAGGGCTCCCTCTGGCTCATGGGGGTGGCAGAAATGTGCTTTTAGCCCATCCTACTGGCTTTCCTGAAGTGAGCAGATGCGAAAAGAGTAGGATCTGAGAAGCAGGGGAAGAGAGAGAAAAAAACAGAAACCACCCACCCAAGGAAGAATAGCTTCAAGTTCTCATAGAAAATTCAGGGTGAAATTACCAGCTCTGGAACTGATCCCAGAAAGCTTAACCCGGCTACTGTTACAAGAAACTTGACAGATCTTTAATCAAAATACTTGACTAAGGTCAAGCCCTTGGTTTTACATCTCACACGATAGACATCAATCCTGATTAATACCTGGGATAGAGCAGAACTTGGCAACTATTGTATTTTGTGAGGAGCAACCAACAAGATGAGGAGCTCAGGAAATCACACTGGGCCGTTGGCCTGATCCTGCTCTTCTCAAGCTCTTATGTTATATATATATTTTTTCTTTTATGGACTGAAACCGTCGCAACTACAACACAGATTCTAAAAACAAATTGTCCGGAAATGCTATGAACAGTTTCCAAAGCACTCTGTGTTGGTTTATCTTACCGTAATTTATATTCTGCACCTTCAGCATCAGCAAATGTTCCCTTCAGTCTCAGCAACTGCTTCATGGGGGGCAAGAACTACCGGAGTTGAGGTGATGTGCTCATTAGGCTTGACACTCATGTGCAGGCCTTGTTTCTTTTGAATAAAAAGTTAACTTGACTGCCTTCATGTGATTTACTGCTGGTTTGCTCCTGATGGTAGTTCTGGCTCTGGTCTTGTCTACAGGTGGGTGGGTGTCTACCTGGGAACCACAGCTGTACTATCTGGGGATGGGTTCCACGATGAAAGGAAAGTTGGTGCATGTGGGGAAATGGGGGCACTGCCCCACCAACCTCAGTCGGCCATCAGCAAGCTCCCTTCTCCTTAGTTTCAGCGTTGCCCCTTGCAATTTCAGGAGGGAAGAGGAGGATGGCGACAAAACCAGAATAAGTCAGCTCTGCCTGTGGCTTCACTTTCTACTTGGACCCCTGCCTTCTATCCCAGCAGTTCCCAGTGGGTGAGAGTGTTGTAAACAAAATCTGCCCTTATTCCCTTATGGGGTATACAAGAGCCCTTTAGAGAGTCCTTTGTAGGTTCTTCATCGGTAGGAGAAGATAACAGAGGCCAACCAGAGAATAGTGAGAAGCAAAGCAGCTAGTAAGCCTGATCTTTATTAAAGCTGTTACAACAGGGTGCTCCCCTCACACGCAGGAGGACGGAGGAGGACCCAGAACCAAGGTGTGCCTGCCCTTATATAGACATTTAAAATTCCCTGCCCTGGAGCTCATGACCACCCCTCCATACATCATACATACATCACAGAAAGAGTGTAACCCAAGACCACCCCCCACAAACATCATACCTACATCACAGAAAAGGGCGTCTACAACAGAAATTTGAATGTTGTTTTTTCCTGTCTGCCAGGTTATCTGATAATGCCTTATCTGATTGCCTTTCCTGGTAGTCTGGCCATTCCTTTGAGATGGTGATTACCGAATTCCTGAGACAACGGGAAGGTTCCCTCACCCCCTCCCTCCTTGCATTGAAAACATTTGGTCAGTTTGGGAGTCAAAATGGTTTCAGGACGGTCTTCCTGTACTGCTCCAGACATGTGGTCAGCATATCTATGTACGTGCTTGGTTGGTACATTTATTAACATTTATTATATATATAAGACCTTAAATTTTTTATTACAAGAGAATGGTAGAATTTACAGTGGTACCTCTGGATGCGAACAGAATCCATTACTGAATCCTGAAGCGAACGCAACTCGTGTCTGCGCGTGCATGGGTTGCGATTCACCACTTCTGCACATGTGCATGACATAATTTTGAGTGTCTGTGCATGTGCGAGTGCCGAAACCCGGAAGTAACGCATTCCGTTACTTCCGGGTCGCCGTGGAGCGCAACCCAAAAACGCTCAACCTGAAGCAACTTTAACCTGAGGTAGGACTGTATTTATTTTTTTAAAGAAAATGAAAATACCCCCCCCCCCAATACCATACTCCTTGCTGGCCGTAACAAGAAGCAAAAGGAGAGTGAAATGATAGCTTGGGAAGATATGGTTCTTGGCAGCATCGGAACAAATGGGATTTACTCCTGAGCAAGCACGGTCAGCACTCGCTAGCTGTTAGCCTCCTTTCTGAGCTTGCTGCAGTGAGGAGACACAGCGTTTGTCCCCTCTCACTTGGCAGGAGAATAATCTGGCGGCATGAATGCTTTTTGCCAAAAGGTTTGCGACTGTTACTGATGGGGAGGCTGCCAAAATTAATTACAGGGGCACAGGAGAGAGAGAGGGGGGGGCAGGCTGTGGCTAATTAGATCTCCGGTTTGCAGGCTTTACGCCCCACAGCTTACATTTCAAAGTGACCTCCTGTCCTCCACCTCCTAACCCTGCAAACTTTAGCTGAAGCTCCTGCAACGTTTCCAGCGCCTCCTGATCTCAGCCTCCGGCTTTCCTTTTCCTAGTGGAGCCTCGAAGAGAAGGGCTTGTTGTATCCAATATTAGTCATGCTCAGAGCTTACCGTTCAAATTCCTGGGACAAATATACATTCTGTCCTGGCGGCCGTAACCTAGGTTTAATGTGCCATTTGGTGTCCAGATAATATATCTGAGTTTCTAACGCGGATCCTTAAGGGCTGTTATAGCCTACCCTGTAGGGCTGCCGTGGGAGAGACTAAAAGGGAAGAGGGCCCAAACCACGCATGCTGCCCAGGAGCTCTTTAAAGGAATGGTGGTGTTAATGGAGAAATCTGAGGGCTCCCTTGGACAAAAAACAAGGACACCAGCCAGGAATACCAGAGCAAAACAGCAGCCAGTAGGCTTGGTCTTTATTGAAGACTGTTGCGACAGGACTCCCACCTGCCACAAGGTGGAACAAGATGGAAGCCCCAAACAAAAGAGAACCCAAACTTTTATTAGCTGCTAATCCCCATGTTACAACCCCCTAAACTACATCACTAATACATCATGGTTACATCATGAAAGGGGAGGTCTGGTGGCGGTAATCTGAGCGTCCTGGACCCTGCCCCATGGTTCCCCTTGCCCTCCACCAAACACCCATCAAGTGTAACAAAAGAGATATTTACATTTCCCTGTTTCCCAGCCAAGTTAATCACACCCTTTTGTCTTCATCTAGGTTTGTTATTTCTGGAATGGCTACCTGCCTGGCACTCAGGTATCAGGATGCCAGGAATTATCACTCAGGCAGAGGGGCTGCTGAGTAGCTGAGCTCACATGTCTATATGAATTTCTGAAGTTTTCCCAGTGAGCCAGTACATAGATACATTTATCAGTGAATTCTTACATTTGGTATTGTGCAGCAGAGGCCCTTTGAATAGCTAGGAAGAAACTGTGATGAAGTGTTTTGTGGGGACAAATCACAAAAGTCTCAAAAGTGATTGTGCTGATTTTGGTAATGGGCTGCATGTGCATGATATCTGCTGGAGGGGCGAGCCCCCCGCAACCTATACATAAATTCTTGCAACAGTGTCATATAAATACAATCATAAATAAATAAATAAAAATTCCTCAGCAAGACTAAAAGCTGCTGTAGAGGAGGGAGGGATGTTTTAGCAGGAAAACAGTACGAGTTGGAAAAGCTTAAAAAGCTGTTCTTTTGCAAAAACACGCCTTCCTTTTCAAATTGCATCTTCCACGGCTGCATTGTGTAAGATGTGAGTGGCGGGATCAAAGTCCATAAAAAAGAATAATGGAAAGAACGATGGATAATGTGTAATTACACCCTCGGCTTGCAGAACCAATTTTCTGGGCAGAGGTATATATAGGTGCAACGCATGAAACATAATTACATCTGGTCTGAAGCCGGCTCTTTTAATGCTGTATTTATCTCCAGCTCCCCTGTGTTTTGGGGTTTTTGTTGTTTTTTTAAAAAAATGCTCCATGTTTGATTTCCATCAAAGCAAGCTTCCCAACCAAAATGGACCGCCTCTCACCGCATCCCCCGCTCAGGCTTCTCTGCCACACTAAAAATGTGGCGAATCAGATCTCATTAAAGGAAAAGTGGGAGCTACAGCCTTTCATACGGAGGCTCAAACAGCTACCGAAATCAGGGAGAGAAGATAAATTACAGAGAGTGAAAGAGAGTCATCATCCGTGAGGGGATCAAAGAACACAGGGGCCATTGTCTTCCTGCATAAAAGACACACAAAGACACACAAAGACACACACACACCACGGAGGAAGTTGATACCACAAAGCTCTTGAGACCTGCCTGCTGACTATCAGTTTCGGGTAGAGTTACATTTTTTGTTGGCTTTTTGGAAATACAGTGGTACCTCAGGTTAAGTACTTAATTCGTTCCGGAGGTCCGTTCTTAACCTGAAGCTGTTCTTAACCTGAAGCACCACTTTAGCTAATGGGGGCCTCCCGCTGCTGCCGCGCCACCGGAGCACAATTTCTGTTCTCATCCTGAAGCAAAGTTCTTAACCCGAGGTACTATTTCTGGGTTAGTGGAGTCTGTAACCTGAAGCGTATGTAACCTGAAGCGTATGTAACCTGAGGTACCACTGTACAGTATATGTTTTAGGGTTGCCACATTTCAAGAAGTAAAATGCCTGACACCCACAAAGTTGTTGAGCTGTTTTTTGAGGGGAACAAACCCAAATTGTTCAGCTTTTTGGGGGGGAAACTTCCATACATACGGGTTTTCCCTGACATTTTGCCAGTTCAGTCAAATTCTCCCCCTTACGCCATTTTTACACCCAGGACATATCAGGAATTTTCCTGATGTATGACAAGCCTAATAATATGTTTAGGCTTTCAAATATATATGTTTCTTTATTATGTGTAAAAAAATATTTATATATTGCTATTCCTTTTTTTTTATCAGAGCAACTGGCAACAAATTATGCATAAAACCATACAGCGGAAGCTATGTAAAAATGTTAAGATCAGAATCTGTTATGAAAATATGTATTCTTAATTGCCTGCATCAGCCTGACGGAAAAGAAACAGGCATTTAAAAGTTGGCACAGAAGGCTGACTCTCTGTTGGCAGAGTATTCCAGAAGACTGGGCCGATGACATTGAAGGATTGGTTTCTTGTTGTTGTCTAAAGGAGCCTCACCAACCTGGCAATCAACCAGCGATGCTCCTGTAGATGATCTCCGAGAAAGAGATGGGAAAGGGCCGGCCCACCCATGAGACAAGCAAGGTGAGAAGACTGCCTCGGGTGGCAGAATTCACAGGGGCAGCAGGCCTGGCTTCCAAGGAATGCATCGCCTGTTGCCGCTGCCATGGTGGCCGTGACAGCTGCCAGGATCTGCTTCCTCCCTGGCAGCCCCCAATCCAGTCCCACCTCTCCCCCCACCCCTGTTCACCATGTAAATCACTATCCCCCCCCCACACACAAACTTTGTTCCCCTTGTAAATCTTCACTCATACCTTCTCTCCCCTGATGGGAAGGCACCATTTTGCGGTTTGCCTCAGGTGCCAAAAGTGTCACGGGTCGGCCCTGAGCTAGGATATTGATATTTTTAAAATAATAATAATAATAATAATAATAATAATAATAATAATAATAATAACAATAATAATTTATTATTTATACCTCGCCCATCTGGCTGGGTTTCCCTAGCCACTCTGGGCAGCTTCCAACAAAATATTAAAATACAGTGGTCTGTTAAACATTAAAAGCTTCCCTAAACAGGGATGCCTTCAGATGTCTTCTAAAAGTCTGGTAGTTGTTGTTTTCTTTGACATCTGGTGGGAGGATGTTCCAAAGGGTGGGTGCCACTACCAAGAAGGCCCTTGGTGCTGGACCTCAGTGTCTGGGCAGAACGATGGGGGTGGAGACGCTCCTTCAGGTATACTGGACCAAGGCCGTTTAGGGCTTTCAATGTCAGCACCAACACTTTAAATTGTGCTCAGAAACGTACTGGGAGCCAATGTAGATCTTTCAAGACCGGTGTTATTTTGACAGTAAACATAACTCAACAAACACATACTAGCCCCACTGCAGTTGTAGTTGTGCACCAACAATGCCAGAAGTGAACCATGTGAGCAGACACTGAATGGAGCCAAAAATGCAGGTCAAGACAGGAGCCCAACTTGGGGAGTCAGAGAACCAGAAAACATGCCAGTGAGTAAAGAATATTCTTGCCCCAGTACAGTCCCAGCCTGAACCAGAAGCCTTTATAGTAGGGATGAAGAACCTGTGGCCTTCCAAAATTTGTACTACAACTCCTATCACCCTGGCTATTGGCCAACCTGACCGGTGCTGATGGGACTTGAAGTCCAACAACATCTAGAGGACCGCAGTTTCCCCATCCTTGGGTGACACCAGCAGTGCTGATGGCAACCTAACCTAGTTCCCAAGCTTCTGTGCCGTTTTTGTGACTGCATTGCTATGAGCGGAAGGGTTTGGGAGAGAGGCTCTGGGTAAGTTGAATTTGTGGGGACCGTTTATAATTGATTGATAGCCCGCCCATCTGGCTGGGTTTCCCCAGCCACTCTGGGCAGCTCCCAACAGAATATTAAAAACACAACAAAACATCAAACATTAAAAACTTCTCTAAAGAGGGCAGATCTTATGTTTCCCTTTGGTAAAAATGGCGGCCTTTGTGCACAGGAACAAGAACACTCACATAAACATCAAGTAGTTCTCATTAAACTTAAGACACATTGGGGGAAACCGACACACTTTAAAAAGCAGATATCTGTGGTATGGCAAGGTTAAAGCACATAAGGCATTTAAAAATCATATTGTCAGAAGAGCACTGTTTAATGTCTGGATAAAATACATAGACTTACTTGAAAATAAAACCCCAAGGTGGCTATCACCTATGGAAGCGAAGGCTCTGAAAAAGCTCAATATGGAGGCCAATTGGCCAAAATATTGGGAAATTCTGGAACAGGAGGGTGACAAACTGAAATTGCAGAGTTATGAGAAGCTTAAAGATAAGGTGTGAGACTGGCTTCATTATTTTCAAATAAGGGAGGCTTACAATTTGGATTAAAAAATTGGCTTCCAGGTGGAAAAATCAAAATTAGAAACAGAACTGTTAGAACCCAAAGCTAAGACACTATCAAGAATGTATAACTTGCTGTTGAAATGGAATACTGAGGATGAAACGGTAAAATCTGCTATGATAAAATGGGCACAAGATATTGGACATAACATTATGTTTGCTGACTGGGAGCAGTTGTGGACCACAGGTATGAAATTTACGGCATGTAATGCCCTAAGAGAGAATATTATGAAAATGATGTACAGGTGGTACATGACCCCAGTCAAGCTTGCAAAAATTTATCATTTGCCCGATAATAAATGCTGGAAATGTAAAGAAACTGAAGGTACATTCTTTCACCTTTGGTGGACGTGCCCAAGGATTAAGGCTTTCTGGGAGATGATCTATAATGAAATGAAAAAGGTATTTAAATATACTTTCCAGAAGAAACCAGAGGCCTTTCTCCTGGGCATGGTCGGCCAATTGGTGCCAAAGAAGGATAGAACTTTCTTTATGTACGCTACAGCAGCAGCAAGAATACTCATCACAAAGCATTGGAAGACACAAGACCTACCCACCTTGGAAGAATAGCAGATGCAAGTAATGGACTATATGGAAATGGCGGAAATGACTAGCAGAATCCGAGACCAGGGAGAAGAGTTGGTGGAAGAAGATTGGAAGAAATTTAAAATCTATCTACAGAAACACTGTAAAATTTTTGAATGTTAATGACGTTGAAATGAAATGAAGTGGTTCTAGTAATAAGGTAAAATAAGAATATGCAAGAATGGATTGATATTAGACGAAAATTTGAAGCTATAATATGTGAGGATAAATAATTAAGGGTAAATTAAGAGGGTATGAATTTGCTGAACCAATTTTTAAATGGCATACAAAAAAGGGAGGTGTGAGGAAGTCAGGAAAATAAGTAAATGAACGGTAAGAAATTTTTAAAAAAGGATTTTTATTTATTTTTTTATTTTTTATTTTTCTTTCTATGTTAAATTTTGGTTTTTGTATTTTTTTGTGTTTTTTGTTTATCATCCTGTAACTTTTTTCTTGTTAAAAATTTAATAAAATATCATTTTAAATAAAAAATAAAAAGCAGATCCCTGCATTATAACTAACTGTGCTTCACTGCCTTGTTTCTAGCAAGAAGGCTTTGTTAGCATCAAGAGAAGACATCGAGGACGCGGTGGTGTCTGCGCACACGTTGCTGACTTCAGGATGTGACTAAGAAAGACCTTAAGTTAGACAAGATTACAGCTGCTTTCTCTCAGCATTCTTCACAGTAGGAGAATCAGCAGAGTTCGGTGGTGTTCCAGCATCAAGGTTAAAACAAACATGAGTTGCTTTTGTCCAATGAGGATCTCAGACCAGAAGTGGTGGATTTTGTCTTCAGGAAACAAAAGAATTATTTTGTCTTCAGGAAACAAAAGAATTGCTACTTTCTCCCAAGTATATCTAAGATCAGGTTCACCAGAAGTTATTGGCTGTAGTAAGTCCTGGGTAGGCGTTAACTGCTGTAGTATTGTCCCCAAGGTGAATACGAGGGCAGAAGTGGGTCATTTATGTCAATATTAGAAGTGATTAAGTCACAGGAGTTTTTTCACCATTTACATTGGGCTGTTATGAATATCAGCCTCCAGTGGTAAATGGTAGAACAGGGATGAAATTTTCTCATTCCATTCACATTGAGATGGACCAGAAAATGTTAAGAAATAACATACCCTCCAATATCTCTCTGATGAAAATAGGGATGTCCTTAAAAAATAACAATAATAACAATAATTTTATATCCCACCCATTTGACTGAGTTTTCCCAGCCACTCTGAGTGGCTTCCAACATATGTAAAAACATAATTAAACATTTAAAAACTTTCCTATACAGGCCCGTCTTCTAAAGGTTGTATAGTTACATACTTATCTCCTTGGCTTGGGGGGGGGTGTCACATAACTCCACACCCTCCAATATTTCTCCCATGAAAATAGGGACGCCGTAAGGAAAAATGGGACATTCCAGGATAAAATCAGAAACTGGGATGGCTCCTGTAAATCTGGGGCTGACACTGAAAAATAGGGACACTTGGAGGGTCTCAGTCCTTGTTATGGACCTTAACAGAGAAATTCTACGGTGATGATGAAATTCTGTGACAGAAATGCTTCCACTTCCCTGCACCAGGCAGGGCAGAAACACCCTGCTCCGACACCTCAATTTTCTAATTCTTTCTATTGAACCTTATTTTCAATTCCCCCCCATTGACACCAAGAAGAGGGGAGATAACTGCACAACTCCAGGTGTGCCATATACTAGTTCGGCCTTTGTGTGGGTGTGTCAGGGGAACGGGTGGAATCTGGGTCTGGTGGGTCCAGTTTTTAGGTGTTGACGCATTGCAGTACAGTGGTACCTCGGGTTGAGAACTTAATTCGTTCTGGAGGTCCGTTCTTAACCTGAAACTGTTCTTAACCTGAAACACCACTTTAGCTAATGAGGCCTCCCGCTGCCGCCACCTGCGATTTCTGTTCCCATCCTGAAGCAAAGTTCTTAACCCAAGGTACTATTTCTGGCTTAGCAAAGTCTGTAACCTGAAGCGTCTGTAACCCAAGGTACCACTGTATATGGATGGTTTAGGTTAGAGGATTCCAAACATAAGATGCCCCCTTTTTCACAGCTGTTGCACACAATGGGTGGCCATTTCCACTGAGTTATCCACCACGATCCCAAGAACTCTTTCATAATCAGTCAGTTCCACTTCAGACCACATTACAGTGGTACCTCAGGTTGCATACGCTTCAGGTTACATACGCTTCAGGTTACAGACTCTGCTAATCCAGAAATAGTGTTTCAGGTTAAGAACTTTGCTTCAGGATAAGAACAGAAATTGTGCTCTGGTGGCGCGGCGACAGCAGGAGGCCCCATTAGCTAAAGTGGTGCTTCAGGTTAAGAACAGTTTCAGGTTAAGAACAGACCTCCGGAACAAATTAAGTACTTAACCCGAGGTACCACTGTAGTGTATATTTGAGGTCAGGACATATACTTGCTTGGGATGCTTCCCCCTATGGATTTTCTGTGGCGACCATTTTTTTTTTATTCTCTGGGGAACTTTTCCAAGAAGCCATATATATCCTTGAGTGGAAGAAACTCCTGCCAAGATTAAAGTGGGGAGAGGAGAATGAATGGCTTGTCCGTCTGACCTGCATTTTGTACCAACTTATGACCTAAACTGGCAGGCTGGGTGATCAGAGATGGGTGGGAATAGGGCACCTTTTCCAGACTGGCCGTCTTCCCAGAGGACATACTAGAGCCAGTGTCTGCAGGAGGGAAAGCACACAGCATAAAATGTCTGAGGAAACTGAAAAACAATAGATCAGAGGTGGGGGATTTCAGGCCCAGGAGACAAATTCGGCCCTCCACGCCGTTCTATATGGACCTTGGAACCCTCCCAGGCCAAACCCCTTCCTCAGCCACACCCTTCATACCATTATTCAGTATTTTCACCTGGCTGGAATGCTTCCTTGAACTCTGACAGCACCTGTTAGTTGGGCGAAGGCAGGATAGAGAAGGGGGGTGTGAGATAATGTGTAGAAACGGACAAAAGAAGAACGGCAGATAAAATTAATGGACTATGCAGAATTGGACAAAATGACAGGAAGGATTCGAAACCTGCAGGACCAGAGATTTACAGAAGGTTGGAAGAAGTATATCAACAATTTGAAGAGCAACTGTAATCAACAAATTACGCTAGTAGGACTACAAGAAGTTTTGTAAGGAGAAATATACGAAGTAGAAAAAGATAGAGATATCAGCTATGAGACTTAAATGTAATAGGGAAAGTAAGAAATGTATGCTAAGAGATTAGATTGGAAAATTTTCAGACAAGATTGATGGAAGCCAAAAAATTGTATAAGATGTAAAAGTATGTTTAATTACTGTTGAAAATGATATGTTAAAACACACACACACACACATATATGAGATAATGTGTAGAAACTGGTGTACAGGACAAACATAGGATCTGCATTCATGCGCTGCCAATCATTTTTTAGCTAACGATTAATTCTTTTCTAGATAAAACAGCATCAGAACCTCCCAAGAAAGAATCTTCCCAAAATAAAAAGTGTAGGCGTGGACATAGCAACAAGAGTGCAAGTGGGTGGAGGAGATTAGAAAATATCTTTCCTCCTGGAAGGAAAACAAGTTTCTATTTCAGGGGGAAAGGAGAAGATGTTACGACTTGACCAGGGATAAGGAATTTGTGGTGTTTCAGGTGCTATTAGACTCCAGTTCCCATCACCCCCAGCCTGCACAGGAGTTTGAATTCAATCATGTCTGAAGTTTCCTGTCTCCAGCCTTGAGAAAACAGAGAACCCGGCTCTCTGGTAATGTGGAAAACCCCATGTCCAATTATTTGGCTGTTGCTTAAGAATAATGCAGTACAGTGGTACCTTGGTTCTCAAACGCCTTGGCACTCAAACAACTTGGAACCCAAACACTGCAAACCCAGAAGTAAGTGTTCCGCCTTGCGAGCTTTTTTTTTTTAAGCCAAATGTGCTCCGTTTTGAGTGTTATGCTGAGGTCTGTCTGTTTTTGCCATTTATTTTGTGTTTTTGTTTTTACTGCTCTTTTGGTTTGGTTTTTGTGACTGTGTGGAACCCAGTTCTGCTACTGATTGATTGATTGATTGATTGTGTGACTGCAGTACATTGTTTATTGCTTTCATTCTATAGAACAATGGTCTTGTTTAGAGAGAAAAATTCATGTTCAATTGCTGTTTCAGGGGTTGTTTTTAAAAATCTGGAATGGATGGATCCATTTTGCATTACTTTCTATGGGAAAGTGTGCCTTGGTTTCGGAACGCTTTGGTTTTGGAACGGATTTCCGGAACGGATTGAGAACCAAGGTACCACTGTAAAGACTAGATTAGGATAAATGAGCTGCCTGCATCATGGTATAACAATATGAGACACTTTTCCAGTGTGAACAAGTGGAGATATTACACAAATAAACTTTTTTATTATCTAGTGTAAGAAACGAATGCATGAAGTAATCATTCATGGGGATGGTTCATACACAGGAAAAGTGAACGGCAGTTACTATAAAACTTTGGTACAGAAAGATAAGAGGCTCTCTCACTGTTGATAAACAGGTGATGAAAGTGATGGGTAGCTCAAGCCCCTCCTCACAGCAAGAATCTTGTAAGTATAGCATCCGTGGTTGAGGCCACTCAGCTTAAAATGCCTCCATTCCAGATGTTTATTTTGCTACCTGCGATCTATTTTGACAAATGCAAATACTGTACACTCGAATGCAGCTCTGCATGATAAATATGCAAATTATTAATTTGCAAATTATGGCATATTAATGCTTTGCCATTTGCTTTACAATGCGTTGCAATCCTACTTTGACTTCATAAATCCGATGTAACTTTTGTTTTTGTTTTTCTATCATTTATCTTTTTTTTGTTAAGGGTAACGTAAATTAATCGTGACTTTCCCTTTAGCCTAAGGAAATAACACCAAGCCTTTGCTTTTTAAAAAAAATTGCAGAAAGAAATGTTCCTTCCTCTATTGTAATCTTTGAACTCCCTTTTGCCTAATGATGAAGCTGTAGGTTCAGGTTTCAAAATGACCAGGAAAAAAACCAAGAATCATTTCTTCCCATAATTAAGAATTAATTTATGGAATATCTAAAGCCTATCAGTTGTTATTTTATTTGACTGGACTCCTAGACTTCCATCCTCTGAATTAATTAAAAATAAATAAATAAATGAAGAGACAAACAAATATACTCATCACTGGAATTACTACAGGTCTGCCATATATGGCTATTCAACTGCTCAGATTTGTGGAACTGGCGCTGTTATACGTTCCACTCATTCTGCATTTGTGAGAAATCAGTCTTTGGAACTCCCCGCCTATTGAAACACTTTGGGACTCCCTGCCTAGCCAACTGGCATCAGTCTGGAGCATTCACTGGTCTTTATTGTGGCACCTGCTTAAAACATCTTTTGTTTAGGCAAGCCATGGTGATGGCCCCTAAGCTACGACAACTTCATGGAGGACAACTCTCTCCATGGCTTCTCATCAGCCAAGCAGAACTTCATGTTCAGAGGCAGTAAGATTCTGGACACAGCAGCTAGAATACTACTGGCCCAAAAATGGAAACAAGAAGAAATTCCAACTATTGAAGAATGGAGGATGAAGTTAATGGACTATGCAGAATTAGACAAATTAACAGGAAGGATCTGAAACCAGAGAGACCAGAAATTTACCGAAGACTGGAGTAAATTTACGAACTATTTGAAAAGTATTTGTGATGACCAGATGACATTTGTAGGTTTGCAAGAAGTTCTGTGAGGAGTATTATTGGAAGTATTGTAAAAATGGAGAAGGGGTGATGGTAGGTTAAGAGATGTAAAGACAATATAAAGTTAAGAAATACATAAGAAGTGGATAAGACGGAAGGTCATCAGAGGTGCTGATGGAAGTCCAATAAGATTGTATCTGTAATAAATTGTGTGGTATGTTTTATAATTTATATGTTGAAACTAATAAAAATGTATTAAAAAAAGAAGAAGATTCTGGACACCTGACTTTGGGCTGCCTTCAAAGAAGAAGTTAGTTGAACTTCGCAAGTCACCTTTATAGCTTATTTGAAAGGGCCCAGAAGCATCTTCCTAAGGTCAGCTCCAAATTGTGGCAAGGCTGGTGATTTGCCAGAGTCCACTCTCCCTAACAATGTTCCCACTTGGTGCAGTCTTCCTGGTCTAGACAGGGTGCCGTTTCCAAATCTGTGTGCCAACATTGCATCTGGCTGATTAATCTTGGAAATAAAACGGTCTGATTCAGCAAGGCAACTCTTAATGTTCTCCGTTAGCAGAACAAAAGAGGAGGCTTTAGGGAAACTGGTTTTCCTTTTTCTCTGCACTTAGTAATGCTTCTGAATACGTCCTCTTTATCGGGGTAAAATGTCTGTCCAGTTGGATCTTTTAAATTTGCCAAAATGTCTCTGGCTATATTTTCTGGCTGAGACATAGACATAACTCAGCAATATATCACAGCTTCTATAGCCTACAGGGAGGTATATACCAGCATTCCTGCAGTTTTCATGGGAGAGCAGAAGCCCACAGGGGCAGAAAGGGTGAGGGAGTAGCAACGTTCATTGTTGTGCCCCAACATGCCCGCTGGTGTGAATGAAATTTAGCGCAATGTGCCGTCGCTGTATCAGTCAAAAAGCCACAGTTCCACAATGCATCAGGTGCCGCAGTGGGAAAGGAATGTTAGAAAATGGAACAGAAGGGTTGGCATAATCAGGAAAACTAATGCAACATCTGAATGTACCTCTAAGTCAGTAACCCAGGAGCAGCCGTGGTTCAGACCAACCCAAGTTTCTGAGATGTTCTCAAAGGCGGCTGCTCTATAAAAATGCATTGCAATACAGTGGTACCTTGGGTTACAGATGCTTCAGGTTACAGGCGCTTCAGGTTACAGACTCTGCTAACCCAGAAATAGTACCTCAGGTTAAGAACTTTGCTTCAGGATGAGAACAGAAATCACGTGGGAGCGGCACAGCGGCAGCAGGAGGCCCCATTAGCTAAAGTGATGCTTCAGGTAAAGAACAGTTTCAGGTTAAGAACGGACCTCCGGCCCTAGTATTAGGCAGAGTGAGACAACTGCCTCAGGCGGAAGATGCTGGGGGGGGGGGGAGCAGTGGTAGCCACTCCCTTCACCCCTGCTGTTCCCTCAGCTAGAGGACGGCTCTGTGTGCCAAAGTTACTTGTTCTGCTTTCAGTAAGTGTCAGGAGTCAGGCATAAGTCAGCAATAAATCACCTGGAGTCAGTGAAGTGAACGCTTTATTCAAAGAAACCAAAACAGTGCAGGCCTTCCCCATAGATCTTGCCTCAGTGAGGCAGTTGCAAGGACTGAAGGTCCCTGCCTTCCCACTGCTCTCTAAAGCTCCTCCTCTCCCAGGTCCTTCTCAAGCAATCTCAGGCTCCTTCATCTATTCTCTCATTGCTCCACCCTCTTCATTCCTCTCTGTGTTCTGGGAGACCAGGAGAGAGGGGATCTGGTCACAGAAGGAGGGGGAGAATCCCTGGATTCTTCAGCAACCTGCCTCGTCTCTGTATCCTGGTCCCCCTCCTCTCCTGTCTCTGGTTCTGGACTGCTTTCTGCCCTAGCCTCTTCCTGCTCACTAAAGCCTGTTGCCTCTCCAGCTTCTGATACCTCCTCCTCCCGGTCTGCCCCCTCTTCTACCTCTGACCACTCATCGTCATCCCAACACCAATCCCCTGGCTCTGAGCCTTCTTCCCCTGGGGGTTCCCCAGCTGGTGCCCGCCCCCACTCCTCTGCTTCCATCCAGTCCATGACAGTAAGCTAGTTTGGTGCCCTTGAATGTTACTGCCAGAGCTGAAGTCAGATTCAGCTGGCAATCTAGTTGGCTTCCATACTTGGGATTGTGGCGGGCATGTTGTCGTTTGCCTCAAGCAGTAAAATATATTGTGCTGGTCCTGCCTTTTGCTTGACAAAACTGGAACTACCTGCACTCCCTGGCTACCAGCTTGGTCCTTTAGGGGGGCTGTAGCCCCTCCCTGAACAAGCTGAACATCTCTCTCCTGGTTAGACAAAACACGCACCAAATAATGCATCTGTCTTGTCAGGACTGAAGCTGCTGTTTATCGCCTCTCATCCAATCTATTTCTGATCCCAGACGCTGATTCAATACTCCCACTTCCTCATCTAACTCAGATGAAAAAGAGAGGCAAAGCTGGGTGTTGTCACCATGCCAGTGACACCTTATGCCAGATCCGGAGTTCAAATTCCTATTTAGCTAGAATATTGATGGATGTCCCCTGAGCGAGTGATTCACCAAACAGACTCAGCTTCCTCTATCTGTAAAATGGGGGTACTGAGGCTTTTTGTTGTGCATTCCTCTAGGACTGATTCGGAGGCAATAGCACAATATCTAGTCCGCACAAAGGATTAGGTAGAGGTAGTTTTGCAGCAAGCAAAACAGCTTTTTCTCCCCCCCCCCTTCAAAAAAATACAGTGAGTTTGCAGTGCACTTCACTACTGGAGAGGGGGAATGTGCAACTTTCTGTTCACCAACTAAATCACTTTTCAACTACCAATAGAATAGAATACAAGCAAAAACAAAATGGCATTGATTTGCAGAGAGAGTATAGCTGTCATACTGACTATCACTCTTCCTTTTTTAAAAAAGCACCTTTTTAAAAAAGCTTCTCAAGCATTCAATGTGAAGATGAAGCGTCAGTCTTCGCATTTGGAAACATCGGTGTGTAAGAGACTTTTTCTAGGCTTCACCATTTCTGCACGTGATAGTGGAAGGGGGCGGGTGAGAGAGGTCTATTCAGAAGAAACAAAGAGGGCTTGGAAATTAAACTGGGCAGCCTCTGGTGTCGCAGCTCTGGAGCCGCTGGGCTCGAGAAAAGATCCCAGGTGAATGTTGCACTATCAAGCAATACAGCTGAGAATGGGAGGAGAGGGGAAAAGGCAAGCCAGAGGAGGTTCACAATGTCATTGCGCCAGAGGGCATTACAAGGGGAACTGTTTGCAGGCAATGACATTGGGCTGTGCTTAGTTTTCCAGCAGCAAAGCCAGGGGTTGAAAAGCTACTGGGAAAAGGTCCTCACTCACCTGGAAGTTCTGTCTCCTTCATTTTGCTCCATAAAAACCACCATTGCCATTAAAGTTTTCACCTGGAGCCTCTTAAGTCTCATCCTTAACTAAAACTAAACCTGAAGCATGCACCTGAATTTTTTTCCTTCATCCTTCTCCAATGTTTTGGACTACAGCCCTGGTTTATTTTTTATTACCTCCACCTCTCTCCCTTTTGATGCTTTCCCTATTGCAGAAGTATTGACTGTAATCTCCTCGGGGCAGGAACTGATTTGTGCTTATATCCATCTGCAAAGCACCGTCTGAATAAGGAATAATAATAATAATCTTAGATGCACGAGAACTGGTTGCCTGGCAAGGGAAAAGCACACTGCTCATGCACAGAGAAACTATTTTCTTCCTGCAGCTTGCTTGGTGTAAGGGGGCGGGGAGAGTCCGCTCTAAGGATGAGAGTGCTGTTGGTGAACATGGCTTCCGTGGTTAGCGCTGGCTGAAACCGAATCCTCACTTCTAGCTCTAGCAGAAGCAGGCAAACCGTATCTCTGTGCAAGATACATTAGAAGCAAGGCGATGCGAACACACCAGGCAGAGTGTGATTCACAAGGCAGAGTGGGAGAATAATCCTTTGTCGCTGCAGGGAATGCATCTATTTGGGACCACTGTGGCCTGATCCTGTGCGATGCTAAGCCCTAACAATTCTCAATCGTTGCACTGGTCCAGCACCTTGGTTAGACAGCGCTTCTCTCTTTCTTCAGCCCTGCTCGTGATTTGGGGGGGGGGTCATGCGGAGGATAACAGAAGTGACCCTACAAAGTAAGCTGGATTCAGGCTGGCGGGTCAAAAATACAGGACAACTTAAACACGCTGGTCCTAAATGCAAATTACTTTAAAATCCCTTGAACCTATAGGATCAGCACACCAGGGACCACTCCTTGCACTATAAAGAAGTCTTTGCATTTTGAACCTTGCATCCAGAACAGTAGAAGGATGTCTTGCAGTGGGCCTCCAGTTCCTGGCATGGTGATTTTAATGCTGTTTTCTGTTAGAATCCTCTGCAAACACATTGAGTTCCCTCCCTCTTAAACACATGCAGAAACCCCCTCCCCACTCATATGCTTGTAAGAGAAGCTATATACATATAAGTTACCACTGCTTTACCCCAGGGCTACTCAGCTGCTACTACAGCCTGTATCTCACCCAGCACAGCCCGTGCAATCTCTAAGTGGGCGTTCACCAGTGGCGTAGCGTGGGGGTGCAGGGGGGGCCGGCCACACCGGGCGCAACATCTGGGGGTTAGGGTTAGGGGGCGCAAATCCACGGGTTAGGGGGCGCAAATTACTTGCCTTGCCCCGGGTGCTGACAACCCACGCTACGCCACTGGCGTTCACAAGACCAGCTATTGCACAGGGCATACCTATGAGCCGTTCTTTTGTCTAAACAAGCAAGGTGCTTAATGGATGGGCTGCCTTCCATTTCCGCGCTCCTACCCACCTAGCAGCAAAATCGGGGAGCGCATTTGACATTTGGAAATGTTCAAAGGACAAAGCAGAGGGTGGCGACTGGATGCATCAACAGAGTTTGATCTTGCAAAAGGAAACAACAGCCCAAAGCTTAGGATGGTGGAGCGGATGCAGAACTTTCAAAACCACCGAAGTGGGCGAGAAATATATCATTTTTAAAAGAGAAAAGCACCCACACCCACACAACTGGTCCTCTGGGGGGGGGGAACCCTGACATGGGGGGGAAAGGAGGCCTGCATTATGAATTAATCCCCTGGGGAACAGGCAGACAAAACAACAACATCCCTTGTATAAAGGGAAAAACACTGAAATCTCTGGTGATGGGGGGGAATGGGGGGTGGCAGTGAGAAGGGGAGCCACTTACCCCACATCAGGGTGAAGAGATGCGCTCTGGGGATGAGGACCAGGGAATACGCCGCCCCGACGTGCAGCAGAGCCATGAGGATGACATTCCTCCAGACGATCTCCTGCCTCTGCCCAACTTTCCCGGGGCTCCTCTCGGGCGCTGGGTCCGCGGAGCTGCCATCTCTCCCCTCGCCGGAGGAGGAGGAAGAAGAAGAAGAAGAGGGGGGCATCTTGGCCTCTTCCTCGACGGGCTTGGACATGGCCGAAGGGCAGACGGGGAGAGATGCCCTCTCTTTCCTTTTACTTTGGCTCTTGTTTCTCTCCCCACTACCCCCTTTTTCCTTCTCTCTTTTAGGCTCAGGTTTCTCCCTTCCTTTACTTCTGAGTTTGCTTTTTTAAAATAAATAAAAACCCCTTTCCTTTTTAAAGATTCCCCTTCCTCCTTCCCAGCACTTTGCTCTGGGGCTACGGTCTACCGGCGGGAGCCTGGTCGCTGGGCAGCGGCGGCAGCATCTGTTGCTGGCCTCTCGTCCATGCTGCTGCTGCTGCTCCGGAGCCAAATTCCGCACAGCAACAGAGAATGAAAAAAAGAGGGAGGGAGGGAGAAAGAGAAGGAGAGGAAAAGACCTGCATAGTTACAGCCAATCAGAATCAGATGCGGCGCTCTTAAAGGGGGTTGGGGGGGAAGAGACATACACAGCATCCCTGTCTACTATTGCCACACATTGGCCAGACTGAATAGAGAGATATAGTCTCCGTCCAACAAAGAAAGGTGCGTTTGATATATAGCACGTTCAAAGCCAACTTATTGCAGAAAAGCCCCCCGCCCCCCCAGGTCTTTGTGTGGGAGCTGTGGGGTCTCTCGATCTCTCTCTCTCTGTTAAATTGCTGAATGGGTATCTAAAATCCTTCAGCACATGCAGCCGACAACAAAAGGACTTCTCCCTTAAGGCCTTGGGTTCAAAGAGATGTTGACCCCAGTTTAGTCACTGTTTTAAATGGTGCATTTTAGCGTTGCTGCTCTTAGCTGACTGGGGCCATTGTTAGGGGTAGAGTTAGGGAGGTAAAGCCCAGGATCTTTTGTGCAAAGCTCCAGATTTTCTTCCTCTCCTTTGGAAAAACAAAACAAAACCCCATACCAAAAAACAACAACAACACAACCCACCACAACTTGCTTACAGGGTTCCTGGGACCCCAATCACCCGCCAGCTTAAATTTGCTCAGAGGCCTACATTTGCATCTCTATGAGTGGTATATGTTTCTAAGTATACATTAGCATATGACAGGAACATTTTCAGCCAATGAGTTCTGAAGACCTGAGTCTTTTAAGAACACACAGCTACACCCTCTCTATAGCCACCCTTCAATGATTATTCCCTGGGCGGCTTACAAACAAAACCGTGCTTAAACAAATATAATATATCATGATTGAAACCAGCAGCAAGGAATAGGAGACAGCAAAAATAAAATAAAAAATAAGACCATTACAACAGAGACAGCATGAAACAGTCTGGGTTTAAAACACAGTTTAAAAAACCTGAGGGTGGGAAGGTTTTTAGCATCAATTGGCAAGCGTCCCAATTTAATATTGAAAATAAGGGGGGGCGGACACACACACACACACACAAACACACAAACACACACAGCTATATAGGAATGGTGCCAGTGTTGGGAGCCAAACAGCTATATCAACCACAATTTTTTTGTTTTGCTTCAGTCAGTGTCAAATACATGCCATATGCTTGGGATGTATAAAGCATATGCAGCAGGAATATGTAGATTATGAAGAACTGATGCAGTTAGTTGTGACAAGAGTTGAAGCTCTAGGCCCGATTGACAAAATAAAAACTGACAAATCTACAATTCTACGGCTCTGTGAAATCATACACCCAAGAGTTCTCAAAAGAGCTCAAATGTGAAATTGCTGATCTTTTCACACACAAAATATGTAACTTGTCCCTCAGATCAGCCTCTGTACGTGAAGACCGGAAGGCCGCCGTTGGAACACAATTTTTACAAAAGGGTTCTCAAGGGGATCCTGGAAATTACAAGCCGTTAAGCATAACGTCTGCCTGGGGAAACTGGTGGAAGGCTAAAGATAAAATAGAATGCAGAAGAACAAGTCTTCCTGAAGCAACTGGAAAGATGCAACGTTTATTTTAGGTTGCAGTTGGTGGATGAAATTTCCTCTCTAAACTTTCTCTGAAGGTGCTGTTATGTTTGGTGAAAGGCACATAGACAACATCTGTCCAGTTGCTAGGCTGGATGAAGCTGTACTTCTGATGACCTGCAGAATACCGTGGTACCTCGGGTTACAGACGCTTCAGGTTACAGACTCCGCTAACCCAGAAATAGCACCTCAGGTTAAGAACTTTGCTTCAGGATGAGAACAGAAATCGCGCAGTGGCAGCAGCAGGAGGCCCCATTAGCTAAAGTGGTACCTCAGGTTAAGAACAGTTTTTGGTTAAGAACGGACCTCCAGAACGAATTAAGTTCTTAACAAGAGGTACCACTGTACCGTGGTTTTGTGTGTTCATCAGTGTTAACTGTGGTGGTCTGCTTATGCTTCACCCAAAAATAAACAGAGACATGGATTTGCTTCTGATTATGACTATCAGCTGCTTTCAGTCTCACTTAGCAAGTCAACTTGCCTTCTCAGTCCCCCACAGCATCCCACGGCTGAAGGATTGCCTCCTTCTGCCTCACCGCCATGTGGAAGGAAACCAACCAGTGTGGAAGGACCCAATTGTTGGCCACTCTCTGTTCTCCTTGGAAAGGAAGAAGTTTTTAGCCTTGGTTTACCCCATTGGCACACCTTCATATATCCACTCAGGTGCCATGTGCTTTCTAAAATTAGTTCTTATTAAAGTTGTTTTGTGTTACAAAACAAACAGAGAAACAGGGAAAGGTGCATCTATTGCCTTCACTTACAAACACTAAATGTTCATTTACATTCATTGGGAGGCGCTTCTGTCAGTAACATCTTAGGTTGGGGAAAAATAGGGGGAGAGAGCTGGGGATACTGTTTTTTGTTCTATTGCCTTTTGTTAGTGTAGGGGTTTGTGTCAACACCACACGGTTAGGCCCTTTGTTTAGGTATGTATTAATTTTTATTGATAACGTGAGTGATTATCTTGGCTGGTTGCATTCAGCTGATTTCAGTTTGGCTTGTTTGTGTGTGGAGTGGGGGGGGTAGGTTGTTGGATCATATTGATTGCCATGTGCTTTGACATCATGGGCCGTCGACTCCACAGCCAATGGCAGCAGCTGGAGGGGCATCATCACACCACCTCCTTTGACCTCACAATGGTGGGCGGAGCTCTGCAGTGATTGGTTCCATTGCTTGTATATTATGAGGGAGGAATATGTATAGCCCACCTCTTATCTGTAATGATACCAGGGAAAGGTAGGGACTGTGCAGCCTATAACCATATAGGACCTGGGACACCAGGGTTCAAATCTGTGGGAATGTTCAGGGATGCAGGAGAGGATATATTGTTTGATTATAGCCTTTCCAACTTGTGTTAACAAGTTCAGAATTTTAGCAGAGTAACATTCCCCTTTTTAAACTTGCAGCGGATGCGTTTGCTCAGGCTCGCTAAAGCCTTTATAATAACTGTTCAGGTATTTCCCCCTTATTCCCTCATAAAAGATAAGACACGACACAGTCTTCTATAAAAGTATAAAAAGAGTTTACTCACATTCTGTTCACAATCAGATCCCAGAAGGCAGACTTAGCTTAGAAAAGTAACATACATCTGGAAACTATCTCATAAGGAGACAGTCCCTTTGCCCTCTCTTGGCTGGAAGCATCTTTGGCTAAGCAGATGTTGTTTCTTTGATGTATGTAGTCAAAGAGAGAGAGAGATGGCTGCCCTGCCCTGTGCTTTTGTTGTTACCTGCACAGGTGAGGCCACGCTCACCTCTAGCCACATGCAGAGGAAGTCTGTCCCAGCCCAGAAGGAAACAGGAAGTTTACCTGCTGGCTGGACAAACATTCCTCCCCATGTGTAAACATGTTCACTCTAGGAATGTTGTACTTGACTGCTCTTGTGTTTCACATCCCACAAAATTCCCATTCAGTCATGAACCATGCTGGCTGAGGATAAAATGGGGAGAGGAAGAACTAGGTACACTGCCTTCGTGTCCTTGGAGGAAAGGGGGGATATTAATGTAATGACAAAATAAATTAACGCATAAATAAAACATGGTTCGTCTGGAAAGCTCCAGTTCCTCTCAAGCCAGTTTCTCTTGCAGTCAAAATTCTAATATTATCGGGACAATAATGAATCAGCTTGACTCAGAAGCCCAGATAACATTTATGCTGCTCCTCCCCTTCACGCCCGCCCCTTCTATAAAACGATGTTATCCACTACTGTTTGCTGGGCTGGCCTCATTTATTTTATCCCCTCTATCACATTACAGAGCTGTCCTGGAAGAAAAATGACAGCGCCTCTGTATCCCAGCTGCGGGATTTGTTAATACACAGTTCATGAGTATCAGATCAGAAGGATGACCCAGATTCGCAGAGGAGAGAAAATAGTTCACTGGAACTAGAGGACAGCTTCATCTGGAGCTAGTAAGAAGCAAGATGGAGAAGGCAGTTTTAACGGAACCGGCTTCCTTTCATGCCTTATTTTTGGCGACAGCTTTAAGATAATGCTGATTCCGTGGTCCACGTGTTGAACAATGACTAGGGAGCCTGGGTTTCAAATCCCCACTCAGAAAGTTTCCTGGGCATGGGAGTGGTAAGGAAACCTGTGGCCTTCTGAGATGAAGATGTACTCCAACTCCTACCAACCCCATCCAGCATTGCCAATGGACACAGATGATGGGACTTGTAGTCCAGCAACATCTAAAGGGCAGCAGGTTTCTGACTTTTAATTTACTGGGTGATCCTGGGCTTGTTCTTAACTCTCAGCCCACCTCACTTCCCCTGGAGTTTTGAGAGGATAAAACAATACTGGGGGCGGATGAGGACATGTGAGACTCATATATGCTCCCTTGAGCTCCTTGAAGGGTGGGGGGAGATGATCAACATAATGATCAATACTAATATTCCTAGTATTTGGAAATTAGGTGCAACAGCTGTACTGTAGGTGGTTGCTTTTATTTTGCAATTTTATAGCTGGCTACTGAAGTGCGGGTGGCGCTGTGGGTTAAACCACAGAGCCTAGGACTTGCCGATCAGAAGGTTGGCGGTTCGAATCCCCGCACTGGGGTGAGCTCCCATTGCTCAGTCCCTGCTGCTGCCAACCTAGCAGTTCGAAAGCACGTCAAAGTGCAAGTAGATAAATAGGTACCGCTCCGGAGGGAAGGTTAACGGTGTTTCTGTGTGCTGCTCTGGTTTGCCAGAAGCAGCTTAGTCATGCTGGTCACATGACCCGGAAGCTGTACACTGGCTCCCTCGGCCAATAAAGCGAGATGAGTGCCGCAACCCCATAGTCGGTCACAACTGGACCTAATGGTCAGCGGTCCCTTTACCTTTACTGAAGTGCTGTAGACATGTTGTCCTCCTCTGACAGGGCATAATAATAATCTGCAGCCACAGTCAAACCATGCATGTAAAATGTTATGATACCACTGTAAATAGTTAAGACTTTCCACAAAGAATTCTGGGAGCTGTAGTTTATTCAGGGTGCTAAGGGGTGCCCAGTTACCCCCTCAGTGATACCATTTCCAGAGTCCCCTGTGAAGAGGCATCGGTCCTAAAGCCATTCTTGGAATTGTAGCTCTTGGAGGGGAATAGGGTTCTCCAAACAACTCTCAGCACCTAACAAACCACAGCTCCCAGAATTCTTTAGCAGAACTCATGCAAGTTGCATCACAGTGCTTTAAATACATAGTTTAGATGTGGCTGGCAACTGAAGTGAAGGTGCTATTGTTCCAGTATTCTCCAGATGTTTTTGACTGGAACTTCCATCAGCCCCAATCCGGCACAGCCAACCATCAGCCAGGAAGGGAGTAGTACTCTAAACATCTGGATGGCACTGGATCGGGAAATCCAGTATTAACCTTTTACAACTTGGGAGCTTCAATAGCCTTTATTTTTATTATGGATTATGTAGCAAGAAGACAGGCCAAGATTGGTGGTGGATAAGAGCTTTTCTGAGGGGTGGGGGGCCTTTTTCAACCAAGGGCCACATTTACTTTTGAGCAACTCTCCCAGGGCCACATGTGCATGGTGGGCGGAACCAGTGCAAAAGTGGGTGGAGCAATGCATGCAAATTTTGCCTGTTTGGAAGGCTAGTTTTGACATGCGCTCCACAACCCCGCCCCTCTTTATCCTTCACCGGGGCAAGTAAGAAGCATTAGCAGAGTTCAAGAACACACTCTAGCTGGGGGAGGGGGAACCCTCAAGGGCATTGATAGCTCAATTGTTTAGTGTGGTGTTGATAACGCCACGGTTGCAGGTTCGATCCCCGAATGGGACATCTGTGGTCTAAACCACTGAGCCTCTTGGGCTTGCTGATCAGAAGGTGAGCAGTTCGAATCCCCACGACGGGGTGAGCTCCCGTTGCTCTGTCCCAGCTCCTGCCAACCTAGCAGTTTGAAAGCACACTGGCGCAAGTAGATAAATAGGTACCACTGCAGTGGGAAGGTAAACGGCATTTCTGCACGCTCTGATTTCTGTCACAGTGTTCTGTCATGCCAGAAGTGGTTTAGTCATGTTGGCCACGTGGCCTGGAAAGCTGTCTGTGGACAAACGCCGGCTCCCTCAGCCTGAAATCGAGATGAGCGCCCAACCCCATAGTCGCCTTTGTCTGGACTTGACCATCCAGGGGTCCTTTACCTTTACCTTATATTCCTGCATTGGAGGGAGTTGGACAAGGCCCCTTCCAACTCTACAATTCTATGGGTGGGTCTGTCCCAAGGGTCAGACAGGCAGGGTTGGAGACCTAAATATGGCCACTAGAGTTGAGGATTCCCACCCCTGGCCTCCCCTCTTTAAGAGATGTAGCTCTGCAGTTGCGATTTCAGCCTAGAGAAAACTCTCCTGAGGTAGAATGGCTTGGGAATGTGAAAACTACGATTCCCCACCCTCTTATAGAGTGCAGCATGTGGTGGCCCATTTATTGCCCAGCTTAATGTATAGTGTTGGGCGGCAAGCCAGGAATAAGGAGGCCTTTTAATGAAACATACCATGGGGGAGGAGGGGAAAAGAACATTGTAGGAATGAGCTAATTATGAGGTACTGTAGGTCTCTGGAGGCAACTGCACTAGGAAAAAGAACATACAGTGGGGGGGGGGGAAATCAAAATATTTTTAAGGCTTGTCAAAGACCCTTCCAGAATATTCTCCCAGGGGAAAACAAAGGGGAAGAGAAACACCTGCCATTAAAAAATGCAGAAAAGCCTGTCAATGAATGAGCAACACCCAGGGTGGGGGAAGAAACAGGAGGCTATGGTAGGAGCTGACCAAGCAAATACATGGGTTACTGGAGTGGCACCCAATCTCCCCCTCACCCAGGTGAAATTAGGTTATAAAGGAAGCCTTGTATTGTAACCAGCAGAATAGCACTGTGTACAGAGATTTAAATCATGGGTAGGCAAACTAAGGCCCGTGGGCCGGATCTGGCCCAATTGCCTTCTAAATCCTGCCTGCGGACGGTCTGGGAATCAGCGTGTTTTTACATGAGTAGAATGTGTCCTTTTATTTAAAATGCATCTCTGGGTTATTTGTGGGGTATGGGAATTCATTCATTTCTTTCCCCTTCAAAATATAGTCCAGCCCCCCACAAGGTCTGAGGGACAGTGGGCTGCCCCCCTGCTGAAAAGGTTTGCTGACCCCTGATTTAAATCATATCCCCTCCCCACTCCCCCGCCCCCCGAATTATTGGGAGCTGTGGCTTGTTAAGGGTGCCGGAATTGTAGCTCAGTGCGGGGTAATCTACAAGTCCTGTGCAGAAAACCAGGATTCCTCAGATTTATGGGCTGATAAAAGGTTTATTTGGGAAGTATCAACATGAAACAGGAATCTCCCGCTAGAGAGTTAAGAGGTGCAGTGGATTGCTCTCCACATTAATGCACAAGAGGCTTTGGTCAGCACAATGCATTCCTGGGGGCTTTGCGCTTGCTAGTAATTGGTCTTTTGAGTTTTTGGCAAGCTCACATATGGAATTTTAATTTGCAATGTGGAAACTGACTTGTGCAGTATCAGCTAGGATGAAAGCTGTTGTAAGGACGTGGGAAAATCTGTTTCATTTCTGGCCACGTCTAAAGGTAAGAAAAATGCAGTAAAAGGCCTAAAACCACACCCATGAAAATTTCACTGAAACTTTCTCTCTCCTTTAGGCTTTTAAATGCAGGATTTGGTGCACCCACATATCCATGGAGGCCGGTCTCCACGTGCTCCTGGAAACTGACAAATAGTTGGTGGTAACAAGAGAAAGGACTTTTTTAAAGGAGTAGTCCCTCATTTATAGCGTATAGTCCCAAGTCTCACCCAATGCTTTCAATAAAGGTCTTCAGCTGCAGGCAAAGGTGAGTATTTTTGCTCTTTGGTGCCTTTTACAATTGTAAAAGCAGCATTAAAACAATGCAAGACAGAGAGAGATGTAACTCTATCTTATATTGTTTTATTGCTGCTTTTATACGTTTGTCTTGTATAGTTCTGTTATATGCTGAGCAACGTTCAGGGAAAGTTAAGCTATTGATTGGTTAATACGATAAGCAAAGATGTAGATGGCTTCAAAACCTTTTGTTATTCTGCCTCAGTCTACTTGAAGGCTGGGAGACACACATGTCTGCAACAGCCAGGAGCCTCCCAGACAGAGGGAGCTTACAGACTATCGTTATTTTTGAGTGGGATCCAACAAAATATTGGCAAATTTAGGTTGCACAATTGTAGCTGACGGGAAGATCTGGCACCACAAACCTGCCTCCCCAAAATATCAGACTTTCTGTGTAAGCCAAGTGGCCAGAAAATGTACTGCAAAGTGTGGTATAACAGTTGCTTTGACGCAACATCATCAAACCTGCTCACAAACAAATCAGAATGAATGCTCAATAAAAACAGGTTGCTTTGGAAGCACACAGAATCTACTGGAGACAAGGAGAATTGGCAGGCTTTTACAGCGTGCGTAAATAGAGGTTGCGTCAGGTAAACGTCAAATAAGGGGAGGAATAATTTTGTGGTAAGAGCAGCTTGCCTGGTGGAGTGGAGCAGCAGAAATAGCCTCCAGGCCAATAAATAAATAAAACTCACCTCTCTGCTTCCCATCTTCCCTTCTAAGGTGTAGATACTAGAGAATACAGAGTTTGCAATCACATTTTTATTTCATTTGGGGCAACGGTAAGGCCTCACAGGCTGGGCCAGTGCCCCAGATGAACTGTGCATATGCCTGAAGATGCTTCAAAATCCTTTGCAACACAAAAGGACAGCTTGTGTGTTCCCTGAAGGTAGAGAGTTTGGAAATCATTGTTTTGAAAGCTGACACGCACAAGGTGTTCAAAAGATGCCAACATTCCAACTGACTCACAGACATGGGAACTTTGCTGTCTGATCTATCAAAACTAACCTTAGTGCCATTTCGATGAGCTTCCTCCGGTACTGATCTGACCTCTGTTATAGAAGGATTCAGCATGGGAAGGGGGCATCTATATATATGTGTGTGCATAACTTCAAGGCGACGGGTTTAAATAAATAGCCATTCGGCCTAACGAAAGCAAAGGCATTAAACTATTAAGCAAGCTAAAAATTAATTAAGCTAAATCCCACTGACACTGCGGAAGCCTTAAGGAGGAGGAATAATAACTCAGCACACACAGAAAATAGAATCTGAAACATTTTAATTGCTTGTTGATGCAGAGGAATGTGGGGGGGAAATTGCTTTCTGAGGTCAGCCTTACACACAAACTCCCCTCTTTGCTGTATTTAAAAGCCACTTTCAAAGCAGCAGGTAACATGCATTTAAAATGGGGTATATGACGTGGCGCAATTAAATACACTTATCTGCAGATAAGGGTAATAAAAGATGGAGAGAAAGAAAAAGCACCAGGACTTGCTGGCCCTTCTAAAACGAAGCTCATCTGCGGCAAGGGTGGGGAGGGAGAAGAGAAAATGACTTTGTCGTGACCAGCTTTCTATATCGCAGCATGCTTCTGCTCTGCAACAAGCCCACTTCACACGGCCAGTTTGTTGGCCTGGGTGAGGACCACTTTGAGCACCGGCATGAAGGCGGACGTCTCGCTGAAGTTGCTTGTGCTGACTATGTGGGTGTGGATGTTCAGGCCCTCCGTGTAGTTCCGTGTTTCGATGCTCCTGGCGATGTTGTGCAAACCATTGATTATCGTCGGGGAGAGCTGGAGGGAGGGGGAGAGAAAACACCATTGAGAAGGTACCCTTTTCACAGAGATATCTGGGAACCCCAACCCGACGTCAGCATTCTTGGCCCCAAGCACTCCACTCAGAGTGGAGTGGCTAAATGGCCACTGGAGAAATCTGTCCTCCTCAATGGTTGCGGTATTATTATTTAACACGACTTCCCAAAGGTAGATGCAACTGGGGCACTCAAACAACTTCTTCCAAGGACAGCTGCGAGCGCCAACGGCAACAGGTCGGCACAAGGCAGTAGTAGTCCCTTCTCCTGTTCCTCTAGCAGGAAATTCCCAAACTTGGGTCTCTAGCTGTTGGTGGACCACAATTCCCATCATCCTTGGCCACTGCTAGCCAGGGATGATGGGAGTTGTAGATGGGAGATTGGAAGCAAATACTTTTTACAAGAGGTGGCTTTTTTGTTCTGTGACACCACCAGCATCTGCACAAGTGGGGCAGCAACTGTGTGCAATCTGTCTATTCAGAGTCAAAATGACTCCCAATAATGACCGATGCTGTAGGCCAGGGATGGGGAAGCTGTGGCCCTACAGATGACTCCAACTGGACCATGTTGGCTGAGGCTGGTGGAAGTTGGTGGCCCAGCTTCCCCAATACACAAAAGCCATCCCCTGTGCTCCTCTTATTCTGCTCGGCCACTGTAGGGACAAAATTCTGAAGTAGATATATGGACTTCTTACATCTGATCTGGCTTGGGGTTTTCTGAGGCTGTTTAAAGGGGGCTGACAGTTTTAAGCATTTTCTTGGGATTCCCAGGAGCCCAACACAATGTTCAGCCTGATCTTACCAGATGCTCCATTTGTCAGATCGTTTAAACAGCCAGCTGCCACATACAAAGCTACCTTCTGGTGACATCGCTTCCAAAACGGATTCCCAAATCCCACCCAGGAAGTGCATTTACTTATTCTGCGAAACACTGCAGACCCATCTTATAGCACAGGAATTACTTCTAGCTAACAAATAGTTTTTAAAAGCGGGAAAACAATGCAAGAATAAATAAGGAAGGCTGGAGAACGATCTGAAGGAAGCAGTTCAGCTGCAGAAGTTTAGAATGCCTGGCTTGGAGGTGAAATGCAAGGAAGATAATCTGAGCATGGCAAAGCATAATGCACAATGATAAATAAAGCTTACTGTCTGATCTCTAAGTTTATCATACAGAAACTCCAGGCGTTTGTTGGCATCGTCAAGTTTCCTCTTGGTTTGCTACAGAAGAGACCAGAACATAGGAAGTCGTTAAACAAACTTATCAAATTTTTTCAATGCTCAACCAGCACGCACACATGAACTGTTAGGATATAGTTCTGTTCCACCTTAAAAGGAACAGGCATGACTGTTGTGTGTCACATGCCTGTTTACTTCCAGCACAGGCTCGCTGGGAACTTCCATTTTGTATATTTCTTTTGCTTTAGCTGTTTTGCTGGACATGAAGGGAAGCAGACATGTTTTTTTCCTTTGTTCATGCTGCTAAATAAAATGCTGTAAATTATGCTTACACATGGCTCTGTCCACCACTTCTGTTGTGCGAAGATTTATTCACTCTGTTGATAGAGCGTGCACAAGTCTCTAAACATATCTGAGGCTCGTGTCGCTGTTTGATGCTGTTCCAAGGGAGACCGGTGATCGCCCGGCTGCCGGCCGGTGGCTGGAGCCAGCTGGGGGCCTGCCTGATGCCCCTGTCTCCCCGGCAGTATCCCAACATAAACATACATACGAATTAGTATGTACTTTGATGTGCCTCCTAAGCATGGGGGAAGTTCCCCCCCAAGAAGGATTCAACTCCCCACACATCAGCTGATGCACATGTGGGGGGTGTCAATCCTACTTTAGGCAAGGCTTTGGCGCACCAGCTGGTTCCAGCAGTTGGCTGGCACACCTGAACAAAGCAGGATTGAACCTCCCCAGGCATCAACTGATAATGGGTTCAGTCCTTCTTTTTGTGGCCAAGCATCTTCCTGCCCCATATCCCAAATCACACATGACACAGGGTGTGGGGCAGGTGGGCGTCGTTTCATGAAAATGACCAGGCAGGCCAATTTTGGCACAGAGGCTGGAGGTTGAGAGCCAGTGTGGTGTAGTGGTTAAGAGCGGTAGTCTCGTAATCTGGGGAACTGGGTTCGATTCCCCGCTCCTCCACATGCAGCCAGTCACACTTCTTTGAAGTCTCTCAGCCCCACTCACCTCACAGAGTGTTTGCTGTGGGGGAGGAAGGGAAAGGAGAATGTTACTGCTTTGAGACTCCTTAAAGGGAGTGAAAGGCGGGATATCAAATCCAAACTCTTCTTCTTCTTCTTCTTAACCCCCTTGGTCCAGGAGGTTCAGAGCAGCGGGTTGCACAAGCCAAGTTGTTTATGTGGGACTGCACAGAGGGCACACAGAACTGCTGGCTTTGAGGTAGAAAGGAAGGTGCTCCTCAGTTGAGTCTGAATCACAATTATCTTCCTGAGAGAACTGTGTCCTTGAAGGTGAAAGTAAGCACCCAGCACTATGGAAGGCGGTTCTGCTGCTGTCAACCAACAGGACACGCTCCTGCGTCTTCCCTACCTCCCTGGGTTGAATCAAAGATGAGCTGTTCCAGAAGCTCTGCAAACACCATCTTGGTAGTCAAGATAACTACCACAATTACTTGGTAGTTGCAGCAATGAGCTCATATACATTTATATTCACTTGCTGTGATATAAGCAAACTGGCTTGCTTTGATGTCATCATCTGTGGGCTTCGGGTGCTGGGCTCTGGGCCCAGTAAGGGGAACTATCTGTAAGATTTGGGAATTTGCCACCGATACCCTCACCTGGTCAGGTGAAGTGATGGGAAGTCCTGGCAAAGTGGTGTATGTCGCTTTGTCTATAAAAAAATATGCACATTTGCTTGGGTGCAAACAAGCCATCTCCTTGCTGCAAAGACCATCCCGTGTCTGTAAAGGCTGGGAAACCTGGCAGGCTGGTCTGCTGTACGTCTACACCTTTCCTTTTAATAAAACACTAGAACTAGTTACAGGTAGGTAGCCGTGTTGGTCTGCCATACAAGAAACAAAAAAAAAATCCTTCCAGTAGCACCTTAGAGACCAACTAAGTTTGTTATTGGTATGAGCTTTCGTGTGCATGCACACTTCTTCAGATATCTCTTTGACATCCTTCTTTGGTATCCCTGGACCCAACCACTCCAAGCCCCCAGACCAAAATGACAATATAAACTTGCATTCCACAGAGTCAGGCCACAAGCCCATCTGCAGCTCCCTACCACTGTTCACTTGCAGCTCTCCAAGGTGCTGAATCCTTTTTCGGCCGTGTCTGCAAAACATTCATTTTTTGCTGCTGCCCTCTGCATTTCCAAGGTCTTCTTGAACCATTTGGATTGGGGAAGAAGCACTTATCTTAATTTGAGTCGCCCGCAAGGGAAGACAGCCTAAGATTATGCCCTCCCATTGTGTAAATCACACAGTAACTGCAATTTTTCTGATAGGCTGAATATCTGAAGCACTTGGTGAGAGCCTAGCTGCTGGTGATAAATCGTTTCTGATGACTCACCACACAGTGATGGATGCCACCAGCTCTGAATGTGTGATTACACTACATAAAATGCATTTTTTTATATAAAAACACCACCACCAAAACACAGAAACACATGAAGGACATACCGGATCGGTAGCTGAAGAAAGACACCTCTGGATCAGAGCTTCAAATGTATTCTTTAGGATAAGGTGTTCCTCAGGTATGGGCTTTTTCATTATCTTCTCTGTTGGCAAGGATTGCACATGCTAGAGGGGAAGGAAGAGTAATTTGGAATATCGCTTTGTCATCATTTGCTCCCAGTCTTTTTACTCCAGGGGAACCGCATGTTAGTAAAGTCACTTAAATAACACAGATGGAATGCAGAGGGAAGGTCTTGATACTGAGGAAGCGAAATAAAAAGAGTGTATGATTTGAGGAGAAAGGGACAGAGAGGATTTCACTTCCAGTTCAGGCCTTGTTGGGGGCATGGAGACATTCAATGAAAAACATACAAAGGGAAAATTCCCGCAGAACTACACAGCCTATTAGAGCAGGTGCTACTCCACTAGGAATCATGCCATTCTGCCTGATTGCTAAGCAACTTCCACGCTTCTTACTGGTAACACAATTACCATATTTTTCGCTCTATAAGACGCACCAGACCACAAGACGCACCTAGTTTTTGGAGGAGGAAAACAAGAAAAAAAATATTCTGAATCCCAGAAGCCAAAACAGCAAGAGGGATCGCTGCGCAGCGAAAGCAGCAATCCCTCTTGCTGTTCTGGCTTCTGGGATAGCTGTGCAGCCTGCATTCGTGCCATAAGACGTACACACATTTCCCCTTACTTTTTAGGAGGGAAAAGTGAGTCTTATAGAGCAAAAAGTACGGTAACCCTTAAGTTACAAACTGAATGATCCTTTCTGTTGCACTTCCAAGACCACAATCAACATTTTCTTGGCAACTCACTTCCCATGTATTATTTTCTATCCTCCCCCCTTTATATTTTTACATTAATATTCCATCATGAAACCCAAGTCAATGGACATGCAGGTCCCAGGTGGTCTCCGATGTAGGCACTGAGCAGACTCAGACCTGCTTAGCTTCAGCATGGTGGTGGCACTGTGTTCCTTCAGTCAAGAACCCCTCTTTAATATCCACTCTGGGCCAACTGTCCAGTGACAAAGTCCAAGGCCAAAAGCTGCCCTTTAATGGTACCTGCCACATTTGCCTCTTAATGCTAAAGCAGCTCTGCTAATCGTGCCTTACCATAAAACCCATTCATGCTGGATTCCCTCTTACTACAGGATAATCAGGTGTTTAGAGTGCATATTTCTGCACCCTTGAATGATTTTGGGACAGGGAAAGCAAATGCTAACCTCTGCCTAAACATCAGTAAGATCTAAATCAAATGAAATGGGCAAAACCTGCCTGCCTCAACAATGCGGCTCCAAATGAGCCAACGTCTCTCACCGCATAGCAACCCACCCACAAGGCTCTCACGATCATTTGCCAGTCATTTGCTTTCAAAGACAATCCCCCAAGTCAAAAGGGTGATTGTTTCTTCAGGCAGGACGCCGCAGACCTCCCACTGAGCAAGTGGGAGGGAGAAGAAACAACCAGCCGTTCAGAAATTCAACAACTGCCTGTCCAGGCTACATGGCTGCTACCACATCAGGCATAGAGGGGATCCAACCAAAATTCAGGGGTCGGCAAAGTTTTTGTGGCTTGGGCTGGAGTGTGTGTGCATGCATGCACAAACACTATTTCCGACGCGGAGGAGGCGTGCGCAGCTTCCCATTGGCTACAGGAGCTTCCTGCAGCCAAAGGGAAGCCGGCCAGCATCGTGGAAGGCGGTCCCTGCTCTGCTCCGCACCAATTTAGCGCACGGGAGCTGACCGAGCGGGCGGCAGGGGTCCATGGGCCAATTAAACAACCCCAATGGGCCGCTTGTGGCCCATGGGCCTTAGGTTGCCGACCCCTGAACCAGATAACGGCCTCCCTGTCTGAAGTGAGGCTGAGACGTACCCCTCATCTTGTAGCAAGGGATGGTGCAACCTAATAGGACATGTGTGAAGAACCTCTGGCCCACCAGATGTGGCTGAACTATGACTCCCATCAACCCCTGCAAGCATGGCCACTGGTCAGGCAGGACAGGAGCTGTAGTTTAGCAACACCTGGAGGGCCAAAGGTTCCCCACATCTGTGCCAGGTGACAAAATGTAAGGGATGCTGGCCTGGTGAGGGAATGTTCTCAGGAGTGAATACGTTCCCTCTCATTCCACCTCAGACAACTGTTTCAGGGCCAAAGGTAACCCCCTCTGCCATACTTCTCTGGTAGGAAGAATCGGGAAGACCAAATTTTTAATAAGGAATGGGGGGAATATTTTATTACTTATCTTAAAAACCATTGTGAAGAGTTAAAATCGTTAGTAGGATTGGAATAACACTTGTAGTTTAATGGTGAATTTTGGACATATTGGAGATGTAAAAAATTTGGATTCTTATAAAAGATGCGGGAGGAGGTGATTGACAACAGGACCCACAAAGGGGAGAAAGGAAGTCCATGAGATTCTCTGGAATCTTGTTTCTATGTTGTATGTTGGCTATGTGACTGTAAAACTTTAATCTGAAAACCAAATAAATTTACACGACTAGATCAAAGGTCTCTCTACAGCCCAGCATCCTGGTTTCACAATGACCAACCAAAACGCTCATGGGAAGCCTACGAGAAGGACATGAGTGCACATTGCCTAGCAACCACATTGCCTAGCAACCACCTCTGATACTGGTGGGAGTGTGGTTATCGTGAGTAGCGACCATCGATAACCTTCCCATCTACAAATTGGTCTAATCCCCTTTTAAAGCATCCATCTCTAAATGTTGTGGCAAATGCCATCGTTCAACTCTGCCTCTTGGCCGCCCTCCCCTGCAGCCTCCGCTACAGCCTCAAAGTCTGAACTGCTCTCTGCCCTAGCCTCTTCCTGCTCACTAAAGCTTGTCCCCTCTTCAGCTTCCGACACCTCCTCCCCCCAAGTCTTGTCCCTCTTCTCCCTCTGACCGCTCATTGTCGTCCCAACCCCAATTGCCTGGCCCTGAGCATCCTTCCTGTTAGATGGTGGTGTGGTTGCTCGAGAGCAAACAGGCAAGACTCCGACCTGTCTTTTCCCGGCTTTATTCTTAGTGCAAAACTATTTACAGCGAAGAGCGTCGCAAGTTCAAGTCTGGCTCAGTCGCTAGCAGAATCTGGGAGTGGTCGGTCCTTGTACCTCCCCCAGCGTAACAATCGCTTGACCCCCCAAACCTTCTCCTCCCCTCCCTGCACCAAAACCTACTGCACAGAGTGGGGGCTGACAAAGGGCTACTTCCCTTCTCTCCGGCTTGCTCAGGGTCGGTGTTGAGGCTCTCCCTAGCACCCCCTGGTCCCACACCTCCTCCCCACTGGAGTTGGGGCTTTCCTCCTCACCAGAGGAGGAACTGCTTTGCAAGACTTCCAGAGGTTCCCTATAACACAACTGCCCTTCCACCTCTCGTCTCTCAGCTGATGGCAGTTCCCTGACACTTCCCCTGGGGGTTCCCTAGGGCAGTGATGGCCAAACGTGGCCCTCCAGCTGTTTTGGGACTACAATTCCCATCATCCCTGACCACTGGTCCTGTTAGCCAGGGGGTTCCACGGCTGGTGCCTCCCACCACTCCTTGGCATCCAGCCAGCCCAAGACACCTGGCCACCAGCTCTTACCTGCATGGTGTTGCCAATTGGCGCTCCAGGAGCCCCTTCCATGCTGGGCATGGACACGGCAGGAGTCATGATGGTCTGGCCCCCAGGTTGTGGGACGTTCTGGTAAGGGCTTGGCATGCTAGGTTGGCCTGGAGGAAGATGCGAGGGCTGGAACGGAACCTGGGCAGGGGGCATTCCTGGCTGCTGCTGCTGCTGCTGCTGTAGCTGGGCTTGAGGGTCCGACATGGGGTTCATTATCGGGGCTGTGATGGGAACCGGAGGCAGGAAGTTCTCAGGCACCTAAGGCAGAAGGAGGAAAAGAAGAGCTCATTTGAGTTCTTATGGCAACAGGTGTGTGATAAAATTAGGCAAGAGTAGGAAATGATATTTGCTACCACTGTTTTGAGGGCTGTTCACCTATCAAAGGTAATTTCAGTTCCTTGTTCGTCGGGCATTCAATCAGCCTCTGCTAGCCTGACGTTTTGGACTACAATTCCTATCAGCCCTAGCCAGCAATTTAGCTAAGTTTAAAGGAGCTCTTTTTGAAGCTGTTGATGGAACAGGCAAGCTTCATTCATGTATAACTTGCTGTTGATTTTTCCATGCTCCAGTCTTTCATAAACTGAAATGCGTTCGCAAGCCCTCTGATGATAGATTTAAAACAAATCCAAGAGAATTTTTTTTTTTTTTTAAAATATGCTTTTCAGGTTTACACATTTCACTAATTTTACAATCATTTTAACATTTCAAAACTTGACTTCCTTCCCCCTCTTTCTGCGGTTCCTTAAATTTATTTTAAGTATCTTCTGCGTATCCAAATTAATTTGCTCATTCATTCATCTATTTTAAATATAAACTCTTATAAAACTGCAGGCTATTACAACAATCCTGCCAATGTTCTAATCTGTTTACAATTTATCTGTAAATATTCAATAAATCATTTCCATTCTTTTATAAAAAGTTTGTTATCTTGATTTCTTATTCTTCCGGTATGTTTCACCATTTCTGCATATTCCATAAGTTTTTTAATAGATTCTTGTATTTATTCCATACTGTATACTTTTCCTAATTATATTTCTAAATCTTTTATGAACTTTCACCTTTTCATACCATATATAAACGTGCCAACCAAAAATATTGTCATGACCTTCTAAGTGTAGAATATGTGAATTTTCTAATGTTATCCATTCCTTCAACCAGCAAAGATAGGATACCTCATAATACAGTCTCATATCCGGCAGGGAAAAACCTCCTCTTTCTAAATCCAAGAGATCTTAACAATTAAAAACCTCATTTTGCTGATCAGGGAGGATAACAACACACAGGCTAAGATAACCCTCTCTCTGGTTGCCACCTTTGATCGCAGAGACACCTGGGGAAGGGCCTTCAAAGTCACTCTTGGCACGTCCTAAGTTTCTTTTAACCTACCTTCTTTTTCTTTGCAATTCTGCTCAAAGCAGGAGGGTCGTTCCAGCCATTCTGAGGTCCTGCAACAAGACCAAACAATATCAGTGGAATGTAAAGTGTCCCAGAAAATCAGGAGGAGCAAATTTTGCCACATTCTAACTAGAGGCTAGCATTTCATTGGAATCTAGAAATTTCAGAGAGGGGATGAGCATGTTCTGTATTTGAAATAGGAATGCAAATAACGCAAAAACCCACATCTGCCTTCATAGCCTTTGGCCCAATTCCCTTGCTCCTCCTGCTCAACGGGAACTAAACCCAACTAGTTGCTCCTATATTTGTGCATGTTCTGCCTCCACTACCAGAATGCAGATCGCAAGCCCCACGAGGGAAGGACCTACCCTGTGGGTTTATACTACCTGCAAAGCTTTATGTAAATTGATGGCACAATATTCCAGTTACGATTTACATTCATTACAGCGCTCTTTGTCAATCTGGCATGGATTTGCAAGTACAATTAGCATAATCACATATATTTGTTATTTATCGGTACATATTTAATACAGTCATTGACATTTCTATCATTGGGCTAAGGAAGAAAATCTGAAATTTCAGAGATTTGTTTCGGACGTTGTTAGCAACAGACACCACTTTGGAATACCGTGTTGCTGCTCAGGGGAATGCAGCATTTCGGCGCTTCTGGGGTTTTAAATGCTGATTGATGCCCCGAAACGTTTCCAACAGAGAACGATGGGCTGGCCACCGTTTGTCAAAATATATGCCTCTACTGGTTCGCCCTGGAAGTCTGGGATGCAGAGCCTTCATGGTGATTGAACAAAGAAGCTGCTTTGTATTGATTTGGACGATAGGCCCATCTAAGCACAGTTGCTTAGCCTTAGAAGCTTCCCCTACACCAGGTGTGGGGACACATCCCTGCTTGAGAGCCATATTCCTTTCTGGGGAAGCTTCCAGGGGCCACATAACAGTGGCGGTCAAGGCCAGAGGCAAACGTGGGCATAGGAGTAGGTGTCAATTTACCTTTGGACAGGAGGCCAGTTCCTACAAGCGCTCACACACACAACTATCTACCCTCCATCAATGCAAGCAAGAGGCATGATCAGAGTTGAAGGACACATTCCAGCCATGCAAAAACACTGGAGGATGATGTGAAGCAAGGCCCGTGAGGGTTGTGGTCTGGGTGGAGTGCCAAGGGCCAGACAAAGCCCTGAAGGGCCACATTTGTTTGGCCCACGGGCTGGAAGCTCCCTGCCTCTGATCTACCACTGACTGGCAGGAGTCCTTGACCACCTGGAGGTGCAGAGGACTGACCTTCTGCATATGGACTTTACCACTGGGCACTGCCCTTCCAAAGGACAATGGATTTCGCACTGGGGGAGGAGGATTAAATCTGGGGACACGGCTGTGCTATTTGCATTAATAAAAAGTCTAAGGACACGTATTCAGATATGCAATGGGCAAAACCATTAGTGGTTACAATGGAACTGGGCCTGCTGAAGACAACAGTGAATCTTTCCGAGCCTAGGTTCCTGCATAGATGTAGTTTTGCTAATGTTAGGATTAAGTCAACAACTGGTAGCAGAGACACAGCAGGTTTAGATCTTCACCGCCTATCCTTTCCAGCGCAGGCCACTGAAAAAGACAACCAGCTTTTGCAGCCCGGATATCAGGAGAGAATCAGTAATTCCTGGTAACCCATAAATCCACAGCAGTGTCAACGTTTTTTTAAAAAAACGGTTCGGATCAAAACTGGTAAAAATTGGAAAGAACAAAGCTGCTGTGAACATGCTTGTTTGAGTCACTTAATTAAGTTTTGCTGCTGCTTGGCAGGAAGCCTGTCTCGCAGAGGGAGAGTGCGCTGCCACAGATCTTGCCGCTTGAATTCATAATCACTAACTGGGGAGTAGAGTAACAACAGCGGCCTGCTACTGAGCCTCATGGGCTTGGGAGCTGAAATGCAGGGAGCCCCCTGTGTTTGCAGTGCCAATTACTGTGCCTCCCTGGAAAAAGCAGCTTCGCTCATGAAAGCGCTCCATCCAGGAAACTGATAGCTCAGTTGGTTAGAGGATGGTGCCGATAATGCCAAGGTTGCAGGTTTGATCCCCGTATGGGAAAATTCATATTCCTGCACTACAGACTAGATGATCCTCAGGGATGAAGTTCATTACAATATGTTTTCTGTATCCTGGTCACTAACTGCAATATTTTAATCGCACTTACTGCATTTTTATTTTAAATTCTATGGCAGGCATAGGCGAACTCGGCCCTCCAGATGTTTCTTCCTTTATTATCTTTAATTTTATACAGTATTACAGAAGGTTTTGCAATCATAATAACCCAAATACAGTCAAGAGCATATCTCATATATGTTCAACTGTACCAAATTCTTCACAAAACCCCTTGTTTTGCTCTTCATTAATATTATTCTCCTTCTTTAGACTCCATCATTTAAACCTCTTAAGTCACATATATATCCTGGCCCTCCAGATGTTTTGGGACTACAATTCCCATCATCCCTGACCACTGGTCCTGTTAGCTAGGGATCATGGGAGTTGTAGGCCAAAAAAACATTTGGAGGGCCGAGTTTGCCTATGCCGGTATCAGTGAACCGCTCAGAGATTTTACTTTTGCAAAGAAGAAGAGAAGGCTAAGCAGCAAATAAATCATCTAAATAAATAAAAAAGCTATGAACCTGTCCAGACAAAAGTGTCCAGCTGGGCATCTGAACACATATTGATGTTATCGTCTATTGGCAAGGGCTTCCGAATAAGCCTTATTGAAAATGAATGAAAGCAATACTGAGTGTGAATCCGGAATCAGTAGCTGCAGATGTTCCTGGTGGAATTTGCTCTGGCTCAGGAGTATGCAGGGACCTCTCCTGCCTCAACAAACATGCTTAGGGGGACAGCTTAAATTGGGATCTTCTGAACTGATCTGAACTGAAGGGCCACTCAAGTAAAATAAAAAGTAATGCAGGTTTGTTACACAACACCGATAGTTAATCAAAAATAATCACAGCTGGAGTTTTTAACCACAGTGCTATAATTTTCTTTTATAAAACTGTAGCTCCCATTCTCTTAAAATCTAGGATTAACTCAGTTTCCTTGAGAAATTTGGATTCCCATGGTTCTGCAGCTCATTTGCAACTAAGGGCAAGAAGGTAAGTGTGTACTGGGAACAGGATTTCACTTTCTGTGAATCTCGGCGTTGTTTCTTTTCCAAAGGAAGATTCTAGTCCTCATTATAGAAAATATAGGTTGAGAGTGTGGGGATAATGATTGCTCCAATCTTGGAAGCTAGCAAGGTTTCCGATTAAGATTTCTAGCAATCAAGGCTAGGCAGGGAGAACTTCAGTGTTCTTCACAGTTCTTTCTCCCTTCCCAGGACTAACTAAATCATATTTTTTTAAAGGCTGAAAGTTGAAGGATAAATTAGGCGAAATAAGAAAAACAAAGGAGAAGAGAAATATTTGCTGTTAGCATTTCAACTTTTTCTCTTCCCTCCCCTCATGAGCAAGTCTCTCACCTGGGAAACTGAGAGAGCCTGCTGAAAACCAACACTTAAACCCTAGAAATACTGAATGTGGTGCCAGGCTAACTTAGAGGCCCCCTGACTAGGTTTAGGGAAGCTTTTAATGCTTGATGTATTACGGTATTTTAATATTTTGTTGGAAGCCGCCCAGAGTGGCTGGGGAAGCCCAGCCAGATGGGCAGGGTATAAATAATAAATTATTATTATATTATTACTATACGTCCCTGAGTTTGAGGCCAAGTTTGCTCTCCTTCCTTCTATTAACCAAAACCTATTTACTGTGCCGAAAGGAAGAACTGCAGGTAGACATCTTCACGACCTCAGCAATTCCTCATCTTTTCCATCAGCACAAGCAGGAGCTAGTTTACAAATAGCTTATGCAAATCTGTTCAATCTGCCCAAGTTAAGCAAATGATTCTGGATTTTTTTGGACACAGAACTTGGATTGATTAGGTGCAATTTCTTTTAACGTTCTATTGGAAAGTGCAGAATACACACGCCCTGATTTTAAGGATAGTTGCAACTATTTGGAAGTTTGTGTAACTGTCTTCTCAGGTTTTCTGAACACGAAAGGCAGCTGTCCTGTTCGTGCAAAAGACTGCTTCAAAAATTATAGTGCAGACCATGGAAATTAACATTTCAGAGCGTTACTCCTCTCCCAATGAATGCAACAAACATCTGTTTTGGAAGTTGATCACATCTGTGGTTATAAATCCCAGCTCTGCTATTTGAGTCAAACCATTTGTCTCCATTAAAATGTTACCGAGTGTTAAATTTCATTGGATTTAACAAGTATTATTAGCACAAAGTATTGAATTTGCGGTCACATGCACTGCTAGAGTCCAATTTGTTAGATGTTCGTGCTGTGCCTTAATGATTTCCATTTTATAAAAGGTAGCTAAGTCACCTTGCAGGATACTGGCTTGGTCTTGTATGGATTGATAGTCTGCAGACAAAACGCAAAAAAACCCTCAGGAGCAATTTAAAAGGAAAAAAAAGATACACTACCTTCCCATTACCAGCTTTTTCCAAGCTTTGCATGTGCTGGAAAATACCTTCTAAGATTTCAAGAACAGATTTCAAGCGTCCGCTCTTACCAATCCTCACTCCCAGTTTAGCCATGCAGCCCCAGAGTTTGCCTAAGCGGCAAAGAACAAGACACCTTCTCCAAGGAAATGCACTCAGTATCCACAACCTCCTGCCTAAGAAAACCTAGAGGAGTTTCCCAGGAACCGTGGGATTCTCAGAGAACTCAATTTGAATAGCTGCTGGTGTTGTGCTGGGCTTAAGGCCTGCAAGGCCTGGTTCCAAATTCTTGGTTCCAAAGTCCTGTTTAGTGATGTGAGGTGAGAATATTCTCGTGAATGAGAATATTCTCGTGAATGTTATCTGCTGGAAAATTCTCCGGAGAATATTCTCCACAAACTGTAAGTTCTAATATAAGAACCAGTTTTACAACCCACATTTAAAAAACCTAGTAAATAATAAATCATGCTGTAATATTGCCAGTATAAGTAATGAATAATTATTTTTTTGATCCAGTTACATTACTGGGCATTGTGTCATTCACCATTGGCAGTTCTGAAATGTGAGCTACAGAAACCATTTTTATTTTTTTTAGTTTTAAAAATGCTATTCATTTAATTTGATGAACATTTGAATTCCTATGTTTTTCAACTGTATGTAATAGGCTTGAGTAATAGACTTGAGTCATTCACGTTGAATTTTCAATTTCAAGTTTGGCGCAAAAAAAAAATCAAAGAATGTGAATTCATTGCATTTCCCAACTGAATAAAAGTATCTTTACAGTTTTTGGTTGCCATCTGAACAAGTTTACCCATGAATAAACATGTATATTAACGAATTATATCATTTTCAATGCATTAAAATGAATATTCTCCTATGAAAATTATCTAAATGAAAATGATCTAATATTCTCATTAATCGAGAATATATTTGAGAATATTCTCAAGAATTTAACATCACTAGTCCTGTTTATCAAAGTGAAAATGGGATATCCCTGCGAAAACAGGGATGGGGTAGGCATGGACCTCTAGTTTTCCAACAGTCAGGGATGATGGCAGCTGAAGCTCAACATCTAGAGGACCACATCTGTTTTAAAAGTTCAGCTGTGAACTGAACATGGAAGCTACCTCCATTAGAAAACTTTAGTCCACAGAACTCTTTGCAAGGCATCCTGGGACATGCTGTATTTCTTGAAGTGAATCAAAAGCACTCTAACCCATTTTTCTACCAGGAAAGAGGAACAGCTGCTGTGTATCTAATGTAATTTCATCCAAAACTGTAACCTGTAATAGCCTTGCTCCCTTCATACCCTAGCCAAAATAACAACAATAACAATAATAATAATAATAATACAAAGTTTTGGTCCCTGACAAAAGCTTTGTGTCTTCTTGTTATGCTTATCTGCATTTTATTTTCAAGGAAAGGAAAGCTAAAGAGTTGAACGACACCAATAAAGAAACAGGTCTGTTATCATGCACCCATAGCTGCTCAAGACAAAAAACATTAACAAAAGCAAGTTCACAGTTCTCTCATTTGGGGCCAAACGTTCTTGTGTCATGCTAACACACATGCAGAAGCAAATGTTCCAGACATGCTTGCTTAGTTCATGCGAGAAGAAAAACATAACTTTAAAGGGTTTCTAAATTGCTTCATCGATATCGAGTTTCACCTTTAGTGAACAACTGTCGCTTGCGCCCCCCTCCCCCTTACTGGTGGCAATCCCAATGGAAAAACTTCAGCTAACAATGAATATAAAGGGCTGGAGCATTGATATAATAGGTCAGCGGCCAATACGTTTTGTTCTGGTTGGAATTACGGCGTCATGTTTATAAGGTATGCAATGATTAAGTTTCCAGAATTACTACCATTATTATTTTAAAGGGACAGGTTGGACCTTCTGTTCCCCCCCACCCAAAATGTCCCCAACCTTGGGTTTAAAACAAGAACCCTGGTCCATGCTCTCCTGAAACCATCTCAAAGCTTGCTAATGGAATAATCTTTGTTAAGAAGTGAGAAATAGAGCACCAAGAGGATCCTTCCCACATCATGGCTATCTGCCTGTTAGGGATTCCGGCTCCTAGAGGGCAACAGCGGTTGCTCCCATGCCACTTCAGAGAAGTATAAGGCGTCCTGTACTTACACACTCCCATAAATACAAATGTTTGGTCTGTGCAGCGCGGCTGTAGCTTTGCAGATTTTCCAGAGTGGCACGGGTGCAACTGCAGTGGTAATCAGTAAAGTGACCGTACCTTAGGAGAGTCAGTGTGGTGTAGGGGTTTAAGCGCTGGACTCTTGGGCTGCAAAGGCCTGGGTTCAAATCCCCGCTCCGTTCTGAAGTTCACTGGGTGAACGTGGGCCAGCCACTATCTCTCAGCCTAGAGCAGTGGTTCTCAACCTATGGGTCCCCAGATGTGGCTGGACTACAACTCCCATCACCCCTAGCTAGCAAGGCCAGAGCTCAGGGATGATGGGAGTTGTAGTCCAACAACATCTGGGGACCCACAGGTTGAGAACGGCTGGCCCAGAGCATTTCATGGGATTCTTGCAAGGGTAAAGGAGGTATGGGGTGATCCTGATCTCCCTGGCAGGCTAAAAAATCTCGCAAACTGATAGCGGGCAACACACTTTCCTATGGAAGGCTTGTGAATGATAAACAACTGGCTAGGCAATTTGGGGGCATGGCAAACAAACAAGAACCAGGTCCCATCCCAAAGCCCTGTTCTTATAAGTCGCTGACTGAAAGCTGCCAGCACTGATTTCATTGACTTCCTCTTGGTCTTGGTTTTGGTTAAAACCAGAACGTTCGGCTAAAGCCCCTTCTACAGTTTGAGAGCCTCTATGCAGCAAATATACAGCTATACAGCACCCTAAAAAGCAAAGACATCACCTTGCCGACAAAGGTCCATATAGTTAAAGCTATGGTTTTCCCAGTAGTGATGTATGGAAGTGAGAGCTGGACCATAAAGAAGGCTGAGCGCCAAAGAATTGATGCTTTTGAATTATGGTGCTGGAGGAGACTCTAGAGAGTCCCATGGATTGCATGAAGATCAAACCTCTCCATTCTGAAGGAAAACAGCCCTGAGTGCTCACTGGAAGGACAGATCCTGAAGCTGAGGCTCCAATACTTTGGCCACCTCATGAGAAGAGAAGACTCCCTGGAAAAGACCCTGATGTTGGGAAAGATTGAGGGCACAAGGAGAAGGGGATGTCAGAGGACGAGGTGGTTGGACAGTGTTCTCAAAGCTACCAGCATGAGTTTGACCAGGAGTTTGGATTTGGATTTGATATCCCGCTTTATCACTACCCTAAGGCCCTAAGGAGTCTCAAAGCGGCTAACATTCTCCTTTCCCTTCCTCCCCACAACAAACACTCTGTAAGGTGAGTGGGGCTGAGAGACTTCAGAGAAGTGTGACTAGCTCAAGGTCACCCAGCAGCTGCATGTGGAGGAGCGGGGAATCGAACCCAGTTTACCAGATTACAAGACTCTTAACCACTACACCACACTGGCTCTCAGTGTGGAAGACAGGAGTGCCTGGCGTGCTCTGGTCCACGGGGTCATGAAGAGTGGGACACGACTAAACAACAACAACAACATGCAGTAAATGACTCCTGGGACTATCTCTGGACGCTATTTTGACTCACGGCAGGGGCGTTTGGCCACTCATGCTGCTCTGGACAGAGCAAGCTGCTGGTCCTATACGGAAGGCAAAAGATGGCGATGCTTTTCAGAAGCACGCAACCAGAGTTTTGCGCAAGCCACCAGTTTTGCGCAAAACCGTGTCAGCATACACATGCAAAATGACGAGGATAAATGAAACGTGCGCCCCATCCCGCCCCGCCCCCAAAATGCATAACAAAGGCCCCTTTGCAAGCGCAGACCTGTTCTTTGGGATGCAGCGAGCTCACTGGTTGCCGGCTCTGTACCTGAGGGTCCAGGAGGCAGCGCATACGGCAGAGAAGATGCTGGGGCTCCCGGCCGGCCATGCTGGAAGGAGGCACCAGAAGGAGGGGGAGGAGGAAGAGAAGAACTGGGGTTCAAGCTGGTCGGGGAGGGCTGGGGCTGGGCTGGGTACAGCGGGGAGGGCATGGAGGTGGGAGGGTTAGAGGGCATGTAAGGAGGGTTAGGGTTAGCGTAAGAGGCCGAGGTAGGGGGCGGAGGAGGTTGTTGCTGGTGGGGCTGATAGAGCGGCGGTCCCCCCGTTCCGAAAGAATACTGCTGCGCTGGCTGGCAAGCTACATCGGAGAGGGTGGGGGGAAAGGAGAAGGTTATGTTAGTAAAGTGAGGCCCAGCTGAAAAGGGAGAAAACACAGCCCTCCTAAGAGGGGCTGCAGGTTAAGCATTCCAGATAAAGGTTCCTGCTTTAATACAGAAGATAAAAACGGAAAATTATTATTAATTAAATTTGCATACAACACCCGAAGATCACAGGGCGGTGAACAACATAAAAATACAAAACGAGAACACAGAATGCGTAATAAAATGAGAACGAAAGCAAAACAAAGCAATAACCCTCCCTCCCCACAGACACATTTAGAATTGGGGGGGGGGGATCACATCTGGCAACCTATGTGCCCTTTTGGTCTCAGATAGTACATGGGTAGAGGAGCCCAGGACACAAATTTTCACAGCCGTCTAGCTGCTATTTACCAGAAGTAATGTATACCCTGTTTGACCAAACTAATCCTCCTAGACATGGCAAATAAGGCAAATGAGCCTCCATGGCCATTAGAGTAGGCATAGGCAATCTTGGCCCTCCAGATGTTTTGAGACTACAATTCACATCATCCCTGACCACTGGTCGTGTTAGCTAGGGATGATGGGAGTTGTAGTCCAAAAACAGCTGGAGGGCTGAATTTGCCTATGCCTGCACTAGAGGGCCAGGAACATTTGTGTCCCAGATTTTTTAGACTCGTCTACCCAAAGGGGCACATTGGTCGCCAGATGTGAAATGTATTGGCATTGTTTTCAGCTCCTACCCCACTAGAAAGCCATATAATGTTAATTGGCCAAAAGGCCTGGTTGAAGAGGAATGTTTTTGCCTGGCGCCTAATCTCTAATAATCGATCTCTAGGTCAAGGATGGGGGAATCTGTTGCCCGTGAGATGCTGCTGCCAAATGCGACCCAGAGGGCCACGGGATCTCCCCTTCTCTGCTCTAGGGGGCTAAAAAGAGGCAAGGGTGATAGTGGGGGGAGGGAGAGACCAAAGAAACGTATGAAGCTCACCCTCCCTGAATAATTTAGAAGACACATTGTTCAGCCAAGTGCCATTTCTTCCTTAGAAATAGCAACCCTTAATGTTCAACAGTTCTTTGACTTGTCTGTTCAAAAGCTCTCCCTGCTCCCCACCATGCTGCCTGGCAGAAATTGCTTCGATGTTAAGTGCTGTTACCAGATGAGTTATTAAGGGGCGATGGGGAGAGAAGAAATCAAATGAATATCACAAGGTTGCAGCTATTTCACTGCAAAATCCATAGCTCATTTATTTAATGCCTCTATGATGCCTGAAGAGAAATTTGTCAATCCCAAAGGGAACCTGAGCAGCATGGTGGGCTGAGAATGGAGTTACAGGGAGAGGGGGAGAGAGAGAAAGAAGGAAAGAAGGAAAGAAGGAAAGAAGGAAAGAAGGAAAGAAGGAAAGAAGGAAAGAAAGAAAGAAAGAAAGAAAGAAAGAAAGAAAGAAAGAAAGAAAAGCAGGTTTAAGTTCCTTCACAGTCATAAAAGATACAAGCCATCCCATGCTCCTGGGATACAATGGGGAAAATAATCCAAGTTGCCATGTTATTCACAACATTGGTCCAGATTCAGCTAACCGGATGCTCTAGCAGAAGCCAGTGCAAGGTCTCCCAGTAGCACAACAGGCCCCTTACCATCCAATCTGCCTTGCCAGGGTGCGTGTATGATACTACTACTACTACTACTACTAGTAGTAGTAGTAGTATACCACCCTTCATCTGCAGATCTCAGGGTGCTGACGGAATGAGCGTAATCTCACAACTTCCTCCTTCAGCTCTATGTACTTTTCAAGGGAGAAAGATGTGATCACTTTTAACCCCTTGTGACCATGGCAGCGGTGATGGGGAGGGGGTGGTTCAAAGGCTTTGTGGGTACCAGGGTTGCCACAACAACAAACCTAGGTTTATAGCACACCAAGCTCAATGTAATAAGAATAAAGGGGGGGGGATACTAGGAAGATTGTGCTACTTACGTTGTGGATACGCTTGTTGTGCTGCGACCTGAGAGTACATATTGTAAGCAGGAGGCGCCGGCTGATGTGGTGGTGCGCTGGGATTAACAGTCCCTGGCATAAACCCTGGAGGAGGAGGGTTTTCCCCCTGGGGAACAAATTGGGAAGAGAAGAAAGGTTAGGTTTGGTTAGGTGCATATGAAGCGAAGGCTTGGCCCAGAATGACAGTTTGCAAAGTTAAAAGTCCTGCTCTCAAAGCACTCATTAGTTCACACACAATTCTTTTCCACTTCCCACCTTACTTTGAATGTAAAGACAGAACATGCAACAGGGTGCCCAGGAAACTGGCAATATCCACCTGCAATGCCGAAAAATGGAGAAAACCTAACGTGCGCTGAATTCATTATGGGGAATGGGAGGGTCAACTCAAGGTGCTTTTAAGGGCTAAATCATTTATTCAATTTGTTAGGGAGGGAGGAATGTGGCGGGGAGGAATTAAGCCCACCTGTTCCCCCAGTGGAAACTACGGGGGCCTCGTTGATTGAACTCAAAATCTGATTCACAGGCGAGAAGACATCTTGAAATACAGCAAGGCTGGCTGGGAAATCTGATTGATCTGAAACCCGTGCCTACTTCCCAGATGGCCAGGGATGCACTGAGAATTGCGAAGTGTGTATATAAAAAAGGTGATGGGAGCGGGGAGGGAGCATAGGAATGGCATAGAAAGGGATTATGTGTGCAAGTGTCCAATTTTTATTAAAAAAAATAATAATAACAAGGAGAGCAGATCCTGCTCAAAGAGGAATAATTAATGTTATACCTGTGTCTCAGAGGGAGAGGCTGCAGGAGGATGGCTGGGAAGGGCAGTGGGGTTTTTGTTACTCCAGGTAGTGACAGTAGGGGCAACTCTAACCTGAATTGAACAGAGAGATACCAATCATGGAAAAATAAAACGAAATGAAAAAAGAAGAAGAAAAAGTCCGAAAGGGTGTCAAAACAGCCAGAATGCTCAAAAAATGCCCCCCCAAAAACACCAAACAATGCCAACCCCCTGTTTGCCATGCTGCTTAATAGTTATGATTGTTTAGGGCCTCGATCACTGTATTCTTAGGAGCCAAGCAGCCAAGACAAGACAGCAAGGGGAAAGAGAAGCAGCTCAGGGGAAGAAGGCAGCGAATGCTCAGCGGTGATTTAGATTTCACCTGGTTAGTGCTGTTGGATTGACTAGGATGCTTTTATTTTGTCATGTTTTGCATCCCTAACAAGCTGCAGTCTCGGTGCCAAGTGCTGCCTGTCTAATACTCAACTGGATTGTTTTAAAACGCAGGAACCGACAGAGAGCCCTGTGGAAGATATGAACTCCCAGAGCATACAAGTAGAGAACGTGGGCTGAGGGTGGGGGAGACAGAACCATACACAGCACACCTGGCCATACAAAACTCAGCGGGGGCACCAGACTGCTCTGTGACTATTGCAGCTGCTGGGTTGGGATAATGCCATGCAGTGCTTTTATGTTCTTGTTAAAAATAACTTACAAAACCGAGGTGCCCGTGCTTATATTGATGAGTGCCATGGGTGCCAGCACAAAATGGCTGTTATGGGCAGCAAAAAAAGAGGTGCTGGAACTCTGTACCAATGAGCGCTGTCGCACAAACAAAAGGCCTGATGATATTACAACATCAAGACACAAGTAAGACACATTATGTTCTTTGCAGAATCAATACATGGTATTATGTAATTAAGATACACAAAGGAAAGGAGCAAGACTCAAAGAGCACAGCAGCTTCTGCCTGCATTTAAGACTCAGCCACATACAGAGATTGATTTGTGCTTTGCCTTTCACATCAGAAAACGGGGTGAAATCAGCACTCACTCTTAAGCCTGTCTAGCACATGTCTCCACCGACAAAGTGAGCCATTCCCATTTACAATATACCATTCCGCTTTTCTTTGGGCCACATCAGCGAGGCTGAGAGGAGGGTCTTGTCATCTGGGCAGTCAGGACCCCCTTAGCCACTGCCCAGGCAGTGTGTCCGGGGAAGTCACTCTGGTGCTGCTAGTACAGCGCTTTCTACATCACCCCTGGGGACACACTCCATTCTCTCTAGACACAGATGTGTGCCAACAACTTGTGTGCTTAAAGAAGAGAAGAATGTGCACATCCCAAAGACAACTGCCAGGGGGGACACAGCCTCTGGTGCTGGTCTCTCCTGGTGTGTTAGAGGCAAGAGAACAACGAGGTGCAAGTTTCATGCTCTCTATCCATAAGAACAGCCTTGCAAACAGGCTGCTTCTAAGCTATAAAATCGTTCAGGAGCCACCTCTCCACAAACATTTATACTTGTCATTTGTTGCACCAAATAAAACATTTTCTTTTCTTTTAGCTTATAAACACTTCTCGGCTTGGTCACCTGAAGAAGATGCTTGCTCACTACAGACTACCCAGACAACATTGTATTTACAAGCCTGCCCTAACTGTGTTTTAAGTCTGCTATCATAGCTGTCTGGCTAATATATCAGAAGGCTGATAAGCCATAAGCCTTGGTGCAAAATATCCAGCTTATTTCAAGCTGAAAGGGTAGTGGCAAAACACGCCCCAAATTCATTATCTGCACAGGGAATTAAAGCAACACAAAGGGTGGTGGAGGGCGGGGAGAAGAGAAAGCAGGTGGAAATATCCCAAGCAGGATTTAAGGCTACAACACTCGGCATTTAAAAGAGCATTTCACATCAGCAAAAGCTTGCGTGGCATCAAAACGAACACTCAGGCAGGCAGGCTGGCTCGCAAGATTCCCATGATCGCTTTTCAGAAAAGCACGTGTACAAACTGGAAAAAGCACACGCAGAAGCTGCTGCTGGAAAGACTTGCAAGAGGCACTGCATACAGATGCTGCGGGCACTGAATGCTCAGAACATTAGGCAGAACGATGCTGCAGCAAAGCTGGGTGTCCACAGAAGCTGAAGTGTGGCTGCTGAAGGTGTCCGTTACCTGGTGATAGTATTGCTGGGCTGGGACTTGTGGCATCTGCGCCTGTCCAGCCGCAGGTCCAATTCTCCCCCTGGGTGCTGCAGGCTGTCTTTCGTAAGGTACCTTTGGTGCTTCCGGGGCCCGGGAAAGCTCTCCTTGAGCTCTACAAATCCTTTCCCGCAACAAGATGATGTTTGGCTGCAAAGAGCAAAGAAACCACAAGGAATTGCACACATACACCCCACAAGCAAGCAGGATCCAATCAAGAGAATTGGCGCATTCGTTATTTGACACAGAAGGTGGCAGGAGAATAGAGTCGTGAGAAGGCACGAGGACTCGAGTTACTGCAGCAGCGGAATAATTATTCGCCTATGCTGAAGCAGGGACCCAAGGAGACACACAAATATATCTAATCTTTGCAAGATGAGGGGTGTTCCGCATCTTGCAGATAGGCAGGAGATGTTTGGGAGCTTCAACACAGCTCTTCTTCATAGCTCCTGCTCCAAAGCCAGAAGAACTGAACCAACAAGGAATTTCCACTCAGTCATTCCTCTCCTGGCCTAACTGGGCCCTACAATGTTCAACTACTCATTTATCTATTCTCCATCACCATCATTATATTTCTTACGTACCCTTCTTCACCACGTGGCCCCAGGGTGGGTTACAACTATTTAAAAATACAAGATTGAAAACAGATGGCAATCAAGAGAATAGGGCAGATCCCAATGTATATACAAATCTCTCTTGGGCATCAAATGCCAGGGTAAAGAGGTGCGTCTTCAGAATCAGCGTGTGGTGTAACGGTTAGAGCAGGCATCCCTGAACTCGGCCCTCCAGATGTTTTGGGACTACAATTCCCATCATCCCTGACCACTGGTCCTGTTAGCTAGGGATGATGGGAGTTGTAGTCCCAAAACATCTGGAGGGCCGAGTTTGGGGGTGCCTGGGTTAGAGTGTTGGACTGAGACCTATGGGACCAGGGTTCCAATCCCCACTCAGCCATGATGCTCACTGGGTGACCTCAGGCCAGACGCGCACTGACCCACCTTGCAGGGTTGTTGTGTAGGTAAAACAGGAAGGCGAACCATGTATGCCTCCTTAAGCTCATTGGAGGAAAGGTGGGATATAGATGAAAAAAATTAAGAATCAGAAGGAAACTACAACACTTTGGAGGTCCCAAGTCGCAAGGTGGTTAGATTGGTCTCAACTAGGGCCAGGGCCTTTTCAGTACTGGCCCCAACTTGGTGGAATGCTCTGTCACAAGAGACTAGGGCCCTGCGGGACTCGACATCTTTCCACAGGGACTGCAAGACAGAGCTGTTCCGCCTGGCCTTTGGTTTGGACTCAGTCTGACCCTTATATTTCCCTCCCCTTATGGTTTTGATCCATGGGCTACTTTTAAAATGAGGCTGCATTTTAACCTGTATTTTAAATTGGTCCCCCCCCCCATTATGTTTTTATTGTAACTTTACTGGTGTTAGCCGCCCTGAGCCCGGCTCTGGCCGGGGAGGGCAGGGTATAAATAAAATTTATTATTATTATTATTACATAATGAAGGTGCCAAATGAACATCTGCGGGGAGGGAATTCCACAGCTTGGGGGCTGCTACAGAGAGCACCTTTCAGATATTTGGGGTGCAAGCAGTCTAGGGCTTTAACCTAATGTGAGCATCTTGAATCGGACCTGGAAACGAACTGGAAACCAACGCAGCTGTTTAAAAACAGGGTTACCTAGATGGTAAGTGAAAGCCCAGCTGCATTTTGGACCAGCTGAAGTTCCTCAGTTGCCTTCAAGGTCTGGGGCTGATGCGTTGCTGCACTCCACAATATCTGAAGGGCGTTAGGTTAGCAAAGGCCAATCTAGCATTAAGGCAAGGGAAGGAAACAAAAGCCGAGCCCGTTTACCTGGTTGGTGTTCTCGGGAAGGAAAGCTAAAGCTGCAGCGGTGCTGCCCTGCGAAGCCAGGAGGTTGGCATACTGGCTCATCTTGTCGGCCAAGAGAGCCCCGACTGTGCTGGCATCTGCCACTTGCGTCTGCTGCACCGCCTTGCGCAGGATAACCACTTTCTCAATGAGGTCCTACGGGGAGAAAGAAAAAGAAAATAGTTAAGTGGGAAGCAGGCCAGTTTGGATTGAAGAGTTTCTATCTGCATGTGGGTCCCTTTTTTTTTACCGGTAGAATTTCATTTCGGTAGTTAAAGGTGTCGTGTTATCTCACAGGGGACCAGACCCAAAAAGGAACTAGTTAACGAAGAGCTACCTGAAGGGAAAGCGGAGTGGTTCCATCTTGAGCTTTAGTCCAGCAGGCAACCAGCTTTTCTACATTTCCAGCACAAATGTAACATAGGCAAGCCTGAGTCTGCAGATGGCTGTCACCTTCGCTTTCAAGTCTAGAGCCCAACAAATCTAGGAATTAGAAGGAAAAGAGTGCATATTTGAATCCATGCAATTAAAACCTGCACTGTTAAAAATGTACCAAGTGTTCAAGTGTACCAAGGGCTCAAGTGTTCCCTTTTCCATTTGCTGGTTATCTCTAGCCAGCATTGGCTACGACATTCAAATTTGGCAAAGTTATGGTTAGTGCTAATCTCAGCTGCCCATTCTAAACATCATGAAAAACCTATGATTATAAGAACCAGGAAATGGAGGCTACTAAAGCCATGCTGTCATTTGATCCATTCCAGCTGGTGGTTACAAGAACTTTGTAAGAATTAGTGCTCGAGTTCGCTTCCCTGACTCATCCCTCCAAATCCCTTTTTCCTTTTGTGCTGTGCCTTTTAAGAATGTAAGCCTGCAAGTTGGATCAGTCTTTTCATTGATATTGTAGGAGCCATGACAGAAACCCTTTTCAGATGAATGGTAAGATAAAAATGCTTTAAATAATAATAATAATCCTGTGTGCTTAATTGCTTACTAAATGAGATGTGTTCATATTTTATTTCAGTGAAGGAAAATGCAAGATATAAAAAAGATACGTTGCATTGTAATTAAAGAGTAACCCAACACCTTCATCTGTGTCTACTTTCCTCACCACAGAGAGCAGCAAATTCATCTGGCCTTGCGTAAGTCAACACGGCAGCTAAAGCTTCCCTCCAGTTTTGCAGGTCGCAAGACTGAACAATCTCCTTCCAGTTCTTGGTCACAACTGCAGTGATGAGCTGAGAAGAAAAGGCAGAGAACAAACAAGTATATTAAGACTGCCCTGTTCTAATGCTGTGCATTTACCGATTGAGAATCCTAGCCAAGAGAGTAAAGGAGTTCTGCAGAAGATTTCATTAAAAACAGGATCTAAAGACATGCACACTATTCACTGGTTACTACTACACTACAGTAATCTTGTGTCATGGTTTTGTACAAGTGAAATCTGTAGTTGCCTAATCTACACATGCAGCAGGATGTGGTGGTAAAATAGAAAATATTACTTCATACTGCAGGTTGCGGGGGTGGGAATCACATTTCTGGAATTTCTCTCCTATTTTTTAAAAAGCCTTGCAAGTAGAAAACTAGCACATAAGGGAGAAAGGTCTTAGTCCAGCCACTTCAGTTGTGCTAGTTTCTCCCTACCTACAGGGAATTGTTTTTGTTTTGATTCACATGTAGGAACATTAAAATGTAATTATCCCAACTTGGGGTGTAAGATCATGCACTCCAAATTCCTCCCTACCCAATAACTACATCCTCCCTAACCACTTCTTTCTCTACAGCATTTTGAAGGTTTCCTCTTTCTGAGGCCTAGTTCTCACAAACAGATACCTGGAATGTACCACCACAGAATGCTTGACTGAATGTTTTTCTTCCACACAGAAAAATAGATTATCAGGTAAGGGAAGTCATAGACTAGTCAGATGACTCATCTACAACCCTCTGCCTGATAATCACATCTAACCAGTGTTCTAGGTGCAGTTTTGCGACAAGGAATTTCATTAGCCTGAGCAGTTTCTGAGCTCTGGGTACAGTACTGCGCCAAAGATTTCAGATTAAAACTGCAGAGTGGAAGGAAAGGAGGACCTTTTTCTGCCTCCCCACTTCCAGCTACTCTCTGAATACTGGAGAATATTAGGAGTGTGTGCAGGGGAAGAATGGATTGCTCTTTTTTGCAGTCTTTAGATGAGGACTAGACCATGCGAAAAATGAATGTAATATTTTAGCTGAAGTTCATTCATTTTCAGCCTTATATTCTTGCTGTTAAAAAAGCGTGCTTAGACATTCCGCTGTTGTGCCCATAACCAAGGTTTAAGGTGCCATTCAGCTCCTAGCCTTCCTGTCTCAGTTTGTAACACTGCATCCAGTGCTTGAGAAATAAATAAAAATGTTCTCCCCCACTTCCTGCCTGTGGTTCACGGATCTTAATCTCCCTACAGCTCTACTCCCTTACTACATCCTCGCTTACAATTTAACATTATCTCTTCCTTCTGCTCCCAACACGGTGAAGGTGCAATGAGTGCAGGACATTGGTGTGTGCGCACTGCTCTTCCTCCTGTGTTGCTTCACTGCATCCACAAACATTTAAGCCCCCAGGATTTTATAGCATAGACCATGGGTCGGCAAACTAAAGCCCGGGGGCTGGATCTGGCCCAATTGCCTTCTGGATCCAGCCCGCAGAAGGTTCGGGAATCGCCACTTGGAGATTCTGATCGTTCAGGCTGCGCCATTCCCCTCCCTCACACACACCGTGGTAGCGCCTCCTCCCTCCCTCCCTCCTCCTGGCTTCTCCCTGCCCTGACTAGAGGAGGAAAGGAGCTGGGCTTTGTTGAGCCGCGGTTGGCTGAGCGCCATTTTAAGCAGCCCCTCTCGGGAGCCAGCCCTATCGCGCCGCTCATTGTCCCTCCACTGCTGCTGCCACCAGCCCCTGCCGCTCGCAAGGCACAGGTAAGCGGCCACTGGGGCTCGTCTGGTGCTGTGCAGAAGGGAGGGGAGAGTTGGTGGGGGAAATTCCCCCCCAAATATAGTCCGGCCCCCCACAAGGTCTGAGGGACAGTGGACCGGCCCCCTGTGGAAAGTTTGCTGACCCCTGGCGTAGACATCAGACACATCCTAAACAAGACCCCAACAACAGAGGCATTTGACAGGTTGGAAGATGGCACATCTAACATTGGGGGGGGGGGGTGAGAGGAAGATCTATGAAATAACAAGAGTATGAGAAGAAGTAGGGAGAATACCAGAAGTGCAGTATACCTTTGTGGCTTACAGGTAACTTTGCACCTGTTAATCTCTGCCTAGTCGGCACAGTCAAATGTTTTATTCATCAACCGATCTGGTTCCAGAAACCAAGGGGGGTACAAAGACTGCCACAATTACCTGCACCATTTGTCTTATCACTGGAAGTTTCAGGATCTTGGTAATCTAATTCAGGAACTTGATTGCCTAAAGCTGTGCCTAAATTGCTTATCATCGTCTCCCGGAGGACTGATTTATTTTTTGAGTTACAGCCAAAGAAACCTGGCTATAACTCCCTTGTTTGTGGAGATAAACAAGGGAGACTTCAATCATGAGGAGGCGTGAACAGCTGTCAAGTGGGACAGATTGATAGGACACTTGAGAAAGTAAACAAGGCGATTGAAAAAAGAAGCTGGTTTAGGAGGGGAGCTTGTCTCCATCTGAAAAAAAAACAAAAGCAGGTGTTTGGGGAAATCTCACTTTGCACAGTCGCAAGAAAGACTGGCCTCAAGGTCCATTTTTAAAATGCACAGCCCACCTCTGGATCTGGCAGATCCACAAGCCTCTGCTACTGCAGAAGTGGATGGAGATTTAAGCCCTGGGCCACTAAAAACGGAGCAAAACAGTTTCTGCTAAGAGCTCTTGGCTACTGCTGCTGCCCTCTCAAAAACGTCCACAGCATAGGACAAACAACAGAAGTGTGGGCACACACACACCCCACATTCTTGCCAGAACATCAGCATGGGCAGTGCATGTTTTATCTCTGTTTTAATAAAAAGTACAGCGAGAATGGGATGAGGGTGGTGCTGTGGGTTAAATCACAGAGCCTAGGACTTGCCGATCAGAAGGTCAGCAGTTTGAATCCCCGCAATGGGGTGAGCTCCCGTTGCTCGGTCCCAGCTCCTGCCAACCTAGAAGTTCAAAAGCACAAAGTGCAAGTAGATAAATAGGTACCGCTCCAGCGGGAAGGTAAACGGCATTTCTGTGTGCTGCTCTGGTTTCGCCAGAAACGGCTTAGTCATGCTAGCCACATGACCCGGAAAAACTGTCTGTGGACAAACGCCGGCTCCCTCGGCCAGTAAAGCGAGATGAGCGTTGCAACCCCAGAGTTGTCTGCGACTGGACCTAATGGTCAGGGGTCCCTTTACCTTTACAGCGAGAATTGGGCCAACATGGAAAAGTCTGAAATCATCTTTCTGTGTGCACCAGGGGATTTTCTTGGCTGACTGCATCATTAGCTTGCTGGTCACTAATGTCCACAGAATACTTTAACCCAGCAGCAGTCAATCTTATCAGCAAGGGTGCCACAAGTCAAGTGTTAAGTGCTTATGCAGCCTTTTCATCACAGAAGATGTAGGAGAACTAAATGGAATGTTTTCCATTGTTTTTTAAGGCCCTGCCTCATTTGCTGCTCCAGTTGCCTGACAGCCTCAAGGAAAATGAAGGACGAGGCGAAGAAGGGAATGAGCTCTGCTGGCAACGGAGAATGTCAAGTACAAACAGAGGCCTATGGCAGAAATTGGGCCAATAGAAAAGAACAACTCCTGCTAAACTCAGGAAAGTAACCTGTGAACATATGAACACAAATCCCCAGATATCTCTGCTCTGGCTGATGGCCAGAAAACTGAAGGAGGAAACCAGGGATCAAAGCAAGAGAGAAAAATTGTTCTCACAAAATGCAAAACAGATGGGATATAGAAACACAAAGACTGCCAAAGTTGAGGCTGAACGTTCCTTGGAACCAAGGGGAAAGCATCACAAAAGTCAAATCTACGGGACAGGCAGGAGATGGAAGGGGGGGTTGTTGGTTGAGAGTGGCTTACCAAGGAGTAACACCACCTTGGAAGAAAAGGGGGGGCGGTGTTCTCTTTTTCATCCAGCGATCAAGTCAATAAAATTTATTCTTATCCTGTTCTAGCTCAATATAAGAGAATGCAAGAAAAATGTCATGACGGAACCAGGGCTTCAGCCTGATTAATCATACGCTTCTTAGTCAATTGCATGAAATGTAAGCCGGACTTCAGAAACGAGAAGCGCACTTTGTTTGTAGATGATGTACTATGATGACTGCCACAAAACAGGTGTGCAAGAGGCATTCCTCCCGTGTGCAAGAGAAAAGGGAAATGCCACTTGCGTCATTTCCTGTTTGTATAAGCCCTTGTGTTTCTTTGGCTTTTTAAAGAACTGCTGCCTGCTTAATCGAGGACACTTCTTAAAAAGACTATCACAAGTTTTCCCGTTGATTAATGCAATCAATTAAATGCTGCAGCTCTAGACAGAATCGGGCAATTCTACATGTTAGCTGTATCTGAGGATTTTCATTTATGACGTAGAACCTCCATTATCTAATATTGGGCTGGTACCCATGCAAGGCTGATCCATCAAGCATTGTTAAAAGAGACTGGAAGCAAGAGGAAGGATTTTATGCCTCCTCCCTACCGTGAGCCCCTTGTCTCCTCACTTAATTACAATTAAAGGTTATACTGAAATCAATATTAATTGTGTTTAAGGGGAATGGCCACGGAGGGGACCTGCCGCCCAACAGTCCACTTGCAATCAGCCCTGTTATATAAGCAACGGCTTCATATTCACTACTGATTCTTCCCCACAAATTGCTCTCACGTTACTATGCATCTATTATACCTGTTTACTTGATGCATGGATTATCTGATCCTTCCAGAAGCCTGCCTGGTCTTCTGAATAAAGGATGAGGTTGTGAGCCCATAATTTACCCACGTTTCCAACTTAAAAGCCTGCATACCCTGGTAATTTTGCCTCGTGTCTTTGCAAAGTACTTCTCCTGGGTTCTGGACAGCAGCTCCTGGCCACCGGCTATAGCTAGTATAATGGCATCAGCCATGCGATTGTCGTGGAGGCAGAGGTCAACGGCGCTTTCAAAGTTCCCCGTCAGCAAAGCCTGAGTGATCAAGCCGTCTATATCTGCAACAAGGGAAACAAAGAAACTCACTTATCATCATCATCATCATCACAGCAGCCTAACAATGAACTGAAGAAGGTTCATGTTTAGCCAAGTTTAAAAAAACCTGGATCTTCTGTACAAAATGTAGGCATTTTTTCCTTACCTCCAGTGACGGAAATGTTAAATGTTTCATCTGCAGATGGCGGAGTGGAAGTCTCATCTTTTCTACTCTAATAGGCAGAAACGAATGTGGTTTTAGTGTGGATTTGATAATGTATTTATATTAATCCATAACTGAGAAAACAAGATATACTGATATGCTTTCATACCATCATTTTCCTAAAAGGCTGCTAACTTATTAAAGAAGAGCATTATTATGGCTGCACATATATCACAAAGTGTTGTGTCAGCAAAATTTGTTTTATCCTGCCGCAACCTGATGGGTGTGGGGGAAGAATCCCAGCCTGGTGACAAAAATGTGCATATTTAGGACTGCAACCCTATGCACCCTTTATTGGGAGTAAGATCCGCTGAACTCAATGGGTCTTACTTTCGAGTCAATAGGCACAGGATCGGGCACTACGTCATTCAGACGAAATGCCCAAATAACAAACCACTGTGGTTGAGAGATCTATCGAGCTGTCCATTTCTAATGCAATTGGCGAAATGCCCGGTGACTTCGAAAGGGAGGCCTCTTAGAGCACAGCATGTACAACTAAGTAATACAATTTGTATATTCCAGCTTTATAAAGTGCATCAGAACACTCCAAAGCCCAGAGGTCAAAATGGAAAGGAAGTCTGTATTTGCTTTGTGGGGGTGGGTAGCATCCTTGTAGAGGGGAAGATGCTAATCTGAGTAAAATCTTTCAGCGTATTTAATGTAGCCTATACATTCCTGGTTATGCTAATGGCAGACAAAGTGAAACCCAAACCTATTGCTCTTCTACTCTGTTCACCATTAGCAGGGAAAGCCCATGTAATATGCATGGGGCTTGTATATCCAAAGCCACTGGCCTCCTTCCCAAGACTCAACAGCTTTGGAAATTTATGCTTCTTCCCCAGGCACCTCCATCCTCCCCACAAGCAATGGGGAGTTAAGAAGTGGGTGTCCTAAAAAAAGGTTTCCAGGCATTACTGCCCCCTGGCGCATGTCACTTCTCAATGCCCATCAAAAGAAAGTTAAGAAGCTGCACAGTGGTACCTCGGGTTAAGTACTTAATTAGTTTTGGAGGTCCGTACTTAACCTGAAACTGTTTTTAACCTGAAGCACCACTTTAGCTAATGGGGCCTCCTGTTGCCGCCGCGCCGCTGAAGCACAATTTCTGTTCTCATCCTGAAGCAAAGTTCTTAACCCGAGGTACTATTTCTGGGTTAGTGGAGTCTGTAACCTGAAGTGTATGTAACCTGAAGCGCATGTAACCCAAGGTACCACTGTACTGTGCAACAGGGGGAAGAACAAGTGCCTAGCATTCACAGGAAAAACACATAACCTGGGTTAATGGTTGCATTTACTCAAGCTGCAAATTTTGACTCTTTCTTTCCTCCCTTTGTGCAAGAGACTCTGGGTAATTTTTAGTGCAGAAAATGCACAGCCTTGCACTCACATCCTTCTACAGCAGTGGTTCTCAACCTGTGGGTCCCCAGATGTTGTTGGACTACAACTCCCATCATTCCTGAGCTCTGGCCTTGCTAGCTAGGGGTGAAGGGAGTTGTAGTTCAACAACATTTGGGGACCCACAGGTTGAGAAAGGCTGTTCTACAGGGATGGTGGACCTTTTTCAGCCTATGGTACCAACCTCTTTCTGGGGGGCAGAGGCAAGAGTGTGCACAGCAAATGCTGGGCATGACCAGAGGCAAAATTAATGTAAGTTTTAGACATGTATACTGGTTTCTACCCAAAGACATCTCTTGTCCACTTCTATCCTCCACTCTAATGGAAGCAAGAGGTGTTATCAGAGTTCAGGGACAAATTCCAGTATGGGAAAAACACTCAAGGAGGGTGTGACTGGGGAAGGGGTATAGTTTAGAGGGAGTTCCAACAAGGTCTAGAGGGTCACATTCAGCCCTCTGGGGCCTGAGACTCCCCATCCCTGCCCCACTCAGTCTCCTGTCTATGAGTGTACGGGATATGAATATTTCAGAGCAAACAGAATAGTTGGGAGTCAGTGACCAAGCACCCAATGTTTAGTACAGAAGAGAATGAATACCTCTCCCAAGAGCTGATCCTGAGCAGCCACACCTTCTTCGCCATCACTCTGCACTGGCTGGTCAGATTCCTCTACATTCTTTCCCACAGAAGAGGAAAGGATGTTTTCAAAGGTTTTAGGCAGAGAGAAAGACACCAAAGCAGTTAGAGCCAGCACCAAACAGTTCCCATTGTTAGTATAAACCTATGCACCCAATTAAAGACAAAAAGGCGACTTCTTCCTCGGCTTTCCTTTCCAAATCATCTCACACCCTGTGAAGAAACGTTTGTCAAAACATACCACTATATTGTATTTATTTCTGCATTTATACCCCATCTTTTCTCCAAGGACCTCTAAAGCAGGGGGAAAGGTTCTTCCCTTCTCCATTTTACTTTCACAACAGCCCTGCGTGGTAAACTGGGCTGCAAGTAGTGACTGTCCCAAGGTGAGTTTTGTGGCTGAATCCTGGTCTCCTGTTGCAGCACTCTAACCACTAGACTACACTGTCTTTCAGATAGGAGGGTATTTTCAACCCACACACAGACAAAGGAATGGGTGGAAGGCAAACTCACAGAAGTGACAGTCGGGTAAAAAAAATACTCAAGATAAGGAGGGTAGCTTAGTGGCAAAATGCATGTTATTTCCTTACGGGAAACCCTGCACTATGAACCAGAAAGTTCAGCAGAAACTGCATGACCATTAGTAAGATATTATCCCTTGTTATCTGGAGAGAGAAATAATTTGCAGGCTTGCTTGAGGATGCCTGCCATCACAGAAAACATCAACTGTGCTGACACTTTCCCTCAATGTCGTAAGTGTCAATGTCATGAAAACTGTGATCAGAACAAAACTATGTGGGTCTGCCTAAGATCCTAGACGCTGACTCTTTGTTCTTGAGACAGGCTGGAATTGTGTTTCCTTAACCCAACATTATTCCGCCTGACTGTTAAGATCGTCAGCAGAGGCCCTGCTCCACATCCCTTACTGTCTGAAGTTCGGTGGGTGCGTACGCAATGCAGGGCCTTCTCAGTGGTGGCCCCTTGGCAGGTCCAAAACTTCCCTGCTCCTCCCTCTTGGTGTTGATGGCTTGTAAAGACCATCTCATTTCCATGGGCTTTTTGCAACTGATTTTCTTCGCCTGTATTGGTTTGTGAGCCTCCTATTAAGGTTTTACAAGCCTTTATTGCTCACTTTCCCTTATTTATCTTGCGGCGTTTTAGCTACTTTTAGTTTTCAAAATAACTTTCTAATGAGCTGCCCCAGGTGCCTTTAGGCACAAGAGAGACACAGAGAGATGAATAAATAACGTACAGCTGCAGAAATGAGGTGCTACAGATGCTTTAAAAGGGAGGCAAATTAGAACACTGAACTGGAAGGGGAGAGTGGACTAGAGAGGGGAAAGAGAGAAGGAGGAAAGCGATGCAGGAAAACAGAGGACTGGGATTAAGATTGAGGAGCAAATGGACTCAAAGGATAAGGAAAAGAAACACCAGGAAGTAATTAGTAAGCAAAGCTCTTAGCGAAAGAACACACAGCTCCCTATTGAGCCTATGTTTGGGTCATGTGGAGGTGCTGCAGCAACGAAACATTTAGAGAAAGATTTTCAAGGGTTTGAGGCTGTTATAAATGCTGGGAAAGCTGGTTATATTAGGCACTATGTATAGACCCTTGGCTTGCCCAAGTCTAAAGTGATTTCCTTACTCTGATCCACTGTCTGCTTCTAACCCTGCTGGAGAAAGTAGTTCTTGAATTTACAAAGCTTCGCTATTTCCCTTCCTTTCCTCAGTAGCACAAAACTGCAGCAGTACTGCAGTTCCTGTTCCTCTCAAGCCAGGATTTCGGAGAGATCTATGGCCTTCATTTTTCAAAGGTTCCCAGCAACCTTTTAAACATTATAGATTCAGAACTCAGGGAAAAAAGCACTGGCTCTGTGGAGACAATGTGCAATAACTCTTTCCAGAGAAAGTGGGGAAGGTTAGCGAGATGTATTATTACACTGTCAAGACGCCCAACAACAATATAAAATGCTGCCGCAGAGGCCACATCAGAATTGTAAAGAACATTAATGGGGAGAAGGAGGAAGGGAGGCAAACCATAAAGACTTGGGTCAAGGTGGATTTATCTCCTGTGAACTGGGTTAATTGGAGTAATGAAACAAGGAAATAACTCCTGCACAGTCTTTTTAAAAAAGGCTGAAGTTTTATTCTGCGATTAATATGAACCTTTACTGCCCAAAGTGCAACTTGTAAAATGCAGGTTAACATGACGGCAAGCTTGGCTTATGCATGCCTCTTTGAGCAAATACTAGGCTGCCAAAGAAAGGACATCGCAGGAAAAGTGAGTTAAGTTCCAAACTCCATCTCATTTGCATAATAAAACCTTGCATTTGTTCCCTTACCTCATCTGGTTCTCTACCATGAAGACTCTCTTTATGGAGAGCTAAAGAAATCTGAAGGGAAGAGAAAAGAATTGTGGATTATCTTGGGGGGAACCCTTGAAACCCTCAATGCTCCCAGCTGACAACTCTTTTTTTCTGCAACACTTTCCTCTGCTTATTGAAGGACCTAATCTATCACATGTCAATCTAGTATTTTAAAAAGCTGTTTCGAAGATTGGCACACATATTTTTAAAGGCTATTTCTATTTAGTGTGTTAATCTGGCCTTTACTTGTCAAGAGAAAGCAAATGATATGAATGAGCAGGGTATTAAGGTACATTCAAGACTCAACCACCTCTGTATAATGAAAACCTTTTAGTTCATTTCTATTTAATTTTTAAAAAACAATACCCTACATTAAAAACCCCAAGGCTGTTTACAACACATAAATATCAACACAATAAACGAATTCCATTAAAAGCCAATGAGGTGCCAGCCATTCAGTTCTATACACAGAATTATTGATGAGTGACCATGCCAACAGCTTCATTAAAAAAACATTGTGCCTGGGGTGGTGTACAAATATTATTATTTAGTAGCATTAGCATTTACCTTTTTCCGTAGGTCATCTTTCCTGAAGCCCAGGAGTTCCAAGCATTTGCCACGTGAATCCTCTTCAAAATGCACCTTTTAAAAAAAATGTTAGATAAAAGGAAGTGTTGTAGAAAACAGAGGTTCGTTTTTATTCCCTTTCCCACAATGTCTACCATCCTGCACCTCCCATTCTGTACAATTAACAGTTGCAAAGCAAACCTGTGAATTTGCAGCAAGATGCTAACGAAACCCTGATGCCCCTTGTATCTCTGCAAGGAGGAAGGACTGCAATGGAACATTAAGCAGAGCGGTACAAAGAATTGTGTGTTTTAAGGGCAGTCCATGCTAAAAAGCAGGGAGAGCCAAAGTTGTGCCTTCCAGATGTGGGTGGACTACAACTCCCATCATCTCTCACCATTGACGATGTTGCCAAGCAAGAACATGGCAGAAGAACAGCCCTGACAGATCAGGCCAAAGGCCAGCATCTGGTCTAGCATCCGGTTCTCACAGTGGCCAACCAGAAGCCCAGAAGTAGGACCTGAGTGCACTCTACTGTACTTGAGATCCCCAGCAGCTGGTCTTCAGAGGCATAGTGCCTGTGACAGTAGGTGGAACATGGCGATTTTGGCTTGTAGCCACTGATAGCCTTATCGTGAACAAATTTGTCTAGTCCTCTTTTAAAGGCATCCAAGTTTGTGGTCATTACTAGCAAAGCACTGGGTTTTTAAGGTGACAGGGAGCTAATGCGCCATCCAAAAAAATCTAAGATTACCTTTAAGAAAGACCACACGTTCCTCTCAAAGTCATTCTTGGCAGCATCGATTTTCTTCTGGCAATAGTTGACAAACGCTTCTGCCTGCACAGCCTCCTGCAGCTGATCGGAGCGGCTCAGGAATTCCTTCTCGGTGACAACTTGGCTGACGTAGACGTGGTAGTGATGCTGAGGATGCTCTGCTCCTTGCTGCTGGGGCTTGCTGTTCTCAAAGGTAACTAGCTTTCCACCAAACTGGAATTCAAGGGCAGCGCAGATACAGTTTAGGGAAGAGTTTCAAATCCATTACCATCAAAATCCATGGTTCCGTTTTAATATGCACGCTCAAAAGAAAAGAATGTTCTGAAGATCTGAGCTTTGCTTTAAAGCAGACGTTTGACAGGGGTGGGTGAGTTGCAAACTAACGTTGCAGGGTAGACTTGTGAAGATGCTGTGCCAGGGATGGAGAGCCACTTTTGGCTCAAGGGAAAGAATCCAGGGGCCACATGCCCTGTGGTAGACTGAGCCAAAGGTGGTGGTAATAATAATAATAATAATAATAATAATAATAATAATAATAATAATAATATATTTATACCCCGCCCATCTGGCTTGTCTTCCCCAGCCACTCTGGGCGGCTTCCCAAAAAATATTAAAATACCGTAATACATCAAACATTAAAAGCTTCCCTAAACAGGGCTGCCTTCAGATGTCTTCTAAAAGTCTGGTTGTTGTTGTTCTCTTTGGCATCTGGTGGGAGGGCGCCACTACCGAGAAGGCCCTCTGCCTGGTTCCCTGAAGGCCCTCGTAGGCAGAGCAACAGGTACAAGTTTTACCTGGTTTCTACATGTACCTCTCCTCTCCTTGTCCTCAATCCAGACAAGAAGCATGACCAAAATTCAAGGACACATTCTAGCTAGGCAAAAACAATCAAGGAGGATGGAAAGCAGGATTGGTGAAAGGTGTGTCCTGGGAAGAAATTAGAGGAGCAGGCGGAGAAGCCTGGAGGGTCACATTTGGGCCCTGGACCTGAGGTTTCCCACTCCTTATTTATTGCTGAAATGGGCAGAGTTTGCATGGGAAAAAGTGCACACACCTATAAAGGGCTCCGGGTCTCTTAACTAGGGGAGGGAAAGCAGAGGACTGTCCATTGGAGCCGTGTCACAATTTTGAGTACATAGCTTAAACACACACACACACACACACTCTCCACCCTGAGAAAGTATAGGAATTAAGTGACATATTTTGGGGCTTAGTTAATCAATATATTTACCCCATTCTCTTAACAGATGTAGAACTAATAATAAAAGAAGGAACAACACCGCACCAGTTATAGAAGGTGTGACCTTTTTCTGAACCAAGAGACAGATGAAAAGCAGATGCTCTACCTATAATTGTTTGTCCCTAGCAAGTCTATCACACTCTGTCAGCTGAAGATCTAATTTCACGGCAGTATTTTGAACAAGGCTTAACACCACAGACACATTATACCGAGTGCCGGTTGTGTGATTACTTCATCACAAGGGGAATGTGATATACCGCATATCCTCGATTTTAAACTTCACAAAGGAGCAGAACAACACATTCATAGAACAGACAACTCAGCAGAAGAGTTAAACAGCCCACCCCATTAGAGTGCAATTAGGATTCCACTTACTGAAAAAGATGCACCGACAGGTCGGCGAATCCACTTGGGTGGCTTCTTCAAGGGCAGGATTCTGCTCTGTGGAGTGGTCTGCTGTGGGAGCTGCAATGGAGGAAGTGGCTGCCCTGTTCCAAATGGATCGAGATTACCAAAGGAGGACGAGAGCTTTCGAAAAGGAGAGAGAAAGAGAAAGACAGATGGGTCTAAAACTCATTTGCATTATCACCACCTGTTTACCCAACCAGTTATCAATTCTTGGGTTTGCTTTTTGGAGTTTAATTTGTTTGTATATTCAAGGGGTGGATTAGAAGCCCATCTGAGCTGCAGAGTCAACAGTTCCTGTCAATATCTCAACTGTCCATACAAAAAAAGAACATGATTGTTCTGTTTGGCAAGCAGGATGCACAGCTTCATAGCGAACCACACCACCATTTTATAATAAAAACCTTCTAAAAAGTTAGCTCCAAGGTGCCACCAAATGATTTTCTCTCTCTCTTTAACCCTACAAATAGGACTCCTCTTAGGATAACAGTCACTGCCTGTGTACACAACGGTAACTTTTGACAGTCAAAACAATTTTTAAAAAGTATTTCATCATGCATTGCAAACATCTGTCTTCCGTCAATTTGATATGCAGTGTTTTGTTTTAAATACCTTGTCTGCTTGCTTCTGTCGCAGGCTGTCAGTGCTTCCCCCCATGATCGAGTAAACGCTGATCCTCCCATCAAAAGACGCAGCAGAGAGAAGAGCAGGGTTCCTGGGACACCACTGGACGTCAAAGCACCACTGGGTGCTGGTCGGAAGCTCATACAACACCTGTATCCAAAACCAAACCTATTACAATAACAATGGCAGAGACCTAAACAGCTTAAGAAGGACCACCCAGCCACATCCAGAAAGCTAGTTTGGAGACAAAAGCTAATCCTGCCTCTTTCTGCTGCTCCGAGTGCAAAGTCTGCGCACTCTTTTTGCAATACCCAAACAAGAAATGTCTCTCCATTTCAAAAGCTTTGCAAGAATACTTATTGCAAAGTACTGGAAGACACAAGATCTACCCACCCGGGAAGAATGGCAGATGAAGGTGATGGACTACATGGAACTGGCTGAGATGACTGGCAGAATCCGAGACCAAGGAGAAGAGTCGGTGGAAGAAGATTGGAAAAAATTTAAAGTTTATCTTCAGAAATATTGTAAAATTAAGGAATGTTAGAAAGATGTTGGAATAAAATTATGTGGTTTTAGCAGAAATGATATAAAGGATTAAGCAAAAATGAATTGGTGAAAGAAGAGAATGCAAAATCACAATATATTAAGATAAATTATTAAGATAAAAACAAAGCTGGAAAGGATTTGCTGAAATATCTAACTGAATTAGAATACAAAAATGGGAGGTGTGAGGAGTTCAAGGAAGTAAGTGAATGAAAGAAAGTGATGTAAAGGTTTGACTTGTTTCTTTTCATTTTTTTTCCTGTTTTTGGAAGATGTTTGTTTTTTATGTATTGTTCTTTCTTTTTCTTCCTTGATTGTTCTGTTTTTACTTATATCTTTTCTTTTCTTTTTCTGTAACCTTTAAAAAAAAATCCTAATAAAAATTTACTCAAAAAAAAAAAGTACCTCTCCTGTGTTTGGATTGGAGCAAAGAATTTTAGCATCCTTTCCGCAGCTCAGCAACAGTTCAGGATCCGCCATACTCCAAGCTATTGTCAAAATGCCTCTGTGGAAAAAGATGCAACCAATCAAGCCTTTGTAAAAGTTGAAAACAAACTCTGAAATACCTGCAGTATTTTTTTGTTTGTCTTTTAGAAAATATTTAAATACGGTTTATTGTACATCGGAATCTACAAACATATAATACAATACATATATCAAACAATACAAAACATACATATCTACAAAACATACATTACCTATATACGTACCCAGCATGAACACACCCACCATGAATTGACTTCCAACCATTCTCATTGTGCTAGTTTACATTTATTTAATCTGCACACATTTCATTTTGGATGTTCGATTCTTCCAAATATTTTCCAAGCTAAGTTCATTATATTCTCTTTATTTCTAGATTTATTCACTGGCTGTCAGGAGATCTACCTTCTCCACATAGTTTTTAAGATATTCTTTAAAGATAGTCCATTCCTTATTAACTTTCTGTAAGGTGTTTCCTCTTACTCTCTGTGTTGATTTAGCAATGTGTAAGTATTCAATCGTTTTTGCTAAGCAGTCTGTTTTTGCGGGGACATAGCAAAATCCACATAGCAAACTGCTGCTAGCAGTGAAGGAGGATGTCATTAGCATTTTCAACGTCTGTCAACCACGCAGCCAGTCAGATCTGCGAGAGACCAAAATACCTTGCATGGCTTTCTAGAACACGAAGTGGAGAAGATGCAAATCGGAGGTCCCACACCTGGATTACAGGCAGCCTGTCGTCTTCCGAAGCCAGAACCATTTGTGTAGCGACATCAGGATGCCAGGCCAGCCCTGAGCAGTGCATCTGAAATTGTACAACCAGCGCTCTCAGTAGCAACATCAAGCAGGCTTAGAAGAAACCAGACCGCTGCCTTCTATCCAAGACCTCCTTTGCACAGCTCTCTGCCAGTGCTGCTTACCTCTGCCTCTGCGCTGGGCACATGTAAAAGCTTTAGCCCATGTGCTTGGTCACTCCCAAACCAGATGCAGACATACCATACAAGCCCGCTCATGTCCCTGAATTAGCACAGGATGCATTGCAACATTTTGCAGTGGGTCCTACTTCCCTTTACCCTAATTTTGCAAATACAGCCAATGGCCCATGTAGTCCAGCATCCTGGACTGGGGCCAAGCAGCTCCCTGACCTGCAAGCAGGGCCTGCGACTCATCCATACTGTATTTATGAATGGGCCAGCTCACAACCTGAACAGGCCAAAGATGGAGAGAACAGGCATGCATACCCCCTCTCCATGCATGTAACAAAACACAGAAAATTCATACCCCCTGCCACATGTGAATAGGCCCAATTTACAGGATTTTTCCCTGTAAGAAAGGTGGGGGAGCAGAAAGATTGTGCAATGCTCACAACAAGTAGAGCGCTTCATTAACTTTTAACATTTTCAATCTTTTTGGGCTGACCTTCAGGGTTACTCCTCCCAGGGGGCACATACAACGATAAAACCATTTCCATGTTGTTACTCTATGTCAGGTGAGAGGAATCTTTTTTGCAGCTCATTATTTTCTGAGCAACCTGGGAAGGGGGAAGGGGGAAAGAGATGCCAGTGGTGGGAGGTTCCAGAGGCAGAAGTGGGTGGGGGCAAGGAATCTGAAATTTAACAGGGCACTAAGCTAGTTTTGATACACTCTATCCTCCATTCCAGCGGTTCTCAACTTGTGGGTCCCCAGATGTTGTTGGACTACAACTCCCATCACCCCTAGCTAGCGAGGTGAGTTCAGGAATGATGGGAATTGTAGTCCAACAACATCTGGGGACCCACAGGTTGAGAACCGGTGCAAGAGTCACTGTAGGAGCTCCAGGCAGAAACACTCACAAGAAGCAGAGCCTGGGGTGGGGCAGCAGCTGTGGCCTGGAGAAACCCCCAAGGGCCAGGTGGAGAGGCTTGGGGGCCACATGTAGCCTCTGGGCCCAAGGCTCCCTACACTTCCTCTACGAATATGTGGAAGGAAGGCAGATGCCCACACCTCAGAAGGAAATTTTCAACCAGCTTTAACAAATACTCAAAAGGGGTGAGTGCCTACAACAAACTGGCTGAATAGTTACCCGGTTACTGTGGTCGCTGACTTTGATGATAGGTTCATTCTTCCTGAGATCCCACACTGTAGCACGGCCACTAGGGCTTGCAGAAGCCAAGATATGCTGGACTTGCCTGTTCCAAGCAATGCAGCTTATGTCTTCAGGAGGCTGTTGGAAACAGAACCCATCATCAGTTTCTCATTCTACGTCACTAAAATATGCAATGTCTGGCAGACCTTTCTTATTATTAAGCTCTTCAAAAACTTGGCAGACCTCCACTGAAAATGACAATAAAAACTGTTTCCCAACCTTGGGTCTCCAGCTGTTTTTGGACTACAACTCCCATCATCCCTAGCTAGCAAGACCAGTGGTCAGGGATGATGGTAGTTGTAGTCCCAAAAACAGTTGGAGAGCCAAGGCTGGGAAACACTAGTTTAACCTATTATTATCCTTAGTTTTCACTTTAAATGAGTTGTACCCAAGGCTCAATTCGCATTTACACACACATCAATCAATAATAATTTTAGCCTATCATTTACTCAATAAAGCAGCCAGCTACCCTAAGTTTCATGGTTAATCTGTTCATCTCTACAATGCCCAAGCACTTTTCAGAAGGATGTATCATCATACAATTACAGTGGTACCTCAGGTTACATACGCTTCAGGTTACATACACTTCAGGTTACAGACTCCACTAACCCAGAAATATTACCTCGGGTTAAGAACTTTGCTTCAGGGTGAGAACAGAAATCGCGCGGCAGCAGTGGGAGGCCCCATTAGCTAAAGTGGCGCTTCAGGTTAAGAACAGTTTCAGGTTAAGAACAGACCTCTGGAACGAATTAAGTACTTAGCCCGAGGTACCACTATACAGATTTCTCAAAAAGCTTTACAGGATTCTAAGATGTTTCCTTCCACCAAAAGGATCTTGTAAATATCCAAATGTAACTGGACATCCAACCTCCATCACTTGACCATTGGCCCCACTAGCAGGGGCTGATGGGAGTTTGAGTTTGAGGATGCCTGGGGGACCACAGACTCCCCATGCCCAATCATAAACAGACTGTAAGATGACAATCACCTCATTCTCTCACCAACCAATCAAATGGTTTTAAGAGCTGGGCAAAATATGTGTCTTGTACCTGAGTCTTGGCTCCTGGAGTCATAGGCGTTGCAAAATTGTTCAAGTCCCATATGTAGATCTCAGACTCATTTGCACCAGAGGCAACTAGGTTTGTCTATAAAACAGAGAACACACACTCAGGTCCATGCAATAAGGACTGAATATCATCTCAAGTGCTGCTATATTAGGCACCATGATTAATGTGCAGAAAGAAAGATCTAACCTGGAAGAGGTTGACATCCAGAGCTCTAACAGGCCCCGTGTGCTTGTCTTTCTGTGCAATCACAACTTCCTCTTCACCTGCCAATATTTTAGCTGGGTCATACAAAATGATGTTTCCGTTTTCGCCGCCGGCAATGAGTACCCCCGAAAGATCCCCATCAGATGCCATCCTGTGAGGACCCCATATCAGTTTGTGATACCTGCAAAAAGATGTAAGAACATGAGAAGAGGTCTGCTGGTTCAGGGCAAAGACCCCTCTAGCCCAGCACTTTGTATTCAGTGCAAAGTAATTCAATACAAAGGTCTTAAGTAACCAAGCCAGACACCTCCAATGACAATGCAAGCAGCCGAGAGAAGCACAGTGTTTTTGCTGTTTTGACATTAAATCGGCCATGAAAGATTCATGGAGTCTGTTCAAAATCGACAGGAGGAGGAGCATAGTCTTTTGCATCTATGGACACCACCGAAGCTACTTTGTCCTGAGAAGCAGCCATTATTAGCTCGGCACAAGTGCTGCTCAAGCAGTAAACAGGTAGAATTATTTCCATTAGCTGAATGTACACTCTGGACAATTGTAGTTCTAGGAGAAGGAAATGCAATAGCAGCAAGGAAGGAATTCAGGGCCACCTTTACAAATAAAGGCCACCATTCAGGGCTTTTCTGCAGGGCCAGGAGCCTTGGCACATCATAGGAACATAGGATCTACAGCCCAGGCATAAGGAAATTTGCCCTCCAGGTCTTGCAGGACTATAACCAAAGGGGGTTTGAATCCAAAAATTGATATGAACCCTGTTGTGACGTCTGTGCTTAGGAGGCCAGGGAGCCAGCCAGAGCAGTACGGTCTACCTACCCCTGACGCAACTGTTCTGTGCCTAAGCATGTTGCTTTTGCCAACGTCTTCTTTCTCCCTCTCACCTCCAGGGACCAGCAAGTACAGGAGACACAGCAAGGACAGTAAGGCCCAGCTCTGTGTAGGGCTTTCTCTCTCTGCTGCAGCATGGAGGATCAGCCATTGCTGAGTTATGCCCAAATGCACAGTGGCATGACAATGAAGCTGTGTGCTTTCTAGTGGGCAAAGGACCTTGGGGCTGGATGTAAGCCACTAACAAACTTGGACAGGCGAGACTGATGGGAACTGCAGTTCAAAGCATTTAGAGGGCACCAGTTTGGCGAGAGTTGGTTTATCATGCCATAAACTATCAGGAGAAAAAACGTCCAGATCTTGAAAGCTGTGCCCCTTTGATTGCTAATACTCACATCCTGAGCTTTTCATTTACATAAGCAGACAGTTTTTAAAGTCTGCACATACCTATGAGTGGATGAGAAAGTAGCACAGGACTTCATATCCAGCGATGGGTCAGTCAGGTCAAGTTCAAATATTTCCAGGGAAGCACTGGTACTGAAGCTTGCATCTAACTGCTGAGCAGATGTACCTGCAGAGACATGTGGAATGCCTTACTACTGATGTACTGTAAACATAACACTTGAGAAGCCCAAAACAACCTTGGCACACTTAAGGGAAGAGATAAAACCAAACACTGTTTTTAAAAACCTATGTTTAAAACACGGAAACACATCCTCATCAGATTTTGAATCTTTTTGCTGTTTGTGACATTACAAAACCTCCCTTTTTATATACCAGTTGTGGAATTTCTCTTGCCCTTAATAATGTTGGGAACTGCCAAGGAAAAGAAAGAATTTTAGTACAGCACTGTATAGTGTGGTTTTGAAGCCCTGCACAAGCCCACTGACTCTATTAAGTCTGCAATCCTGTGCACACTTAACTGGGTTTGAGCCACATCGAGCACAGTTCAATGAACTAAACAGGTTTACATATCTAGGAGTCTGATTCAATAGCTATGAAAGATAACTGGATTTGATATGTACAGAGGCAATGTACCTCTAAATGCCAACTGCTAGGGCTAAACTAGAGACTAAGGCTGTTGCCTTCATGACAAGCTTATGAATGCACAGAGACACCAGCTGCTGTTGAGAAGATGAACACAGATGGATGCTGGTCTCATCCAGCAAAGCAAATCTCAAATTCACATTTAGCGCAAGTTCAAGTTAAGTGTTGCAAGTTATTTGGAGACCTTTGTGTAACCAGTAACTAACAAGTCTAATAGGTAACAACTACAACAACTTTAAAAACCCAGAACAAAAGCCCCAAACAAATACAAGCAAGGGCTTTGATTTACTGGTAAACCTTTTCTTCTTTGGGGTGTGATTTTTATTTTTTTCTGCAGGCTATTCTCACCATCTTTCAGCATTCAGAAGAGCAGTATTTTAATGAGGGCTCAGAAAGCACTCAAAATCCCTAAGTGGCTGGCATCAGAACTAAAGTGCCATGTCTACAGACATCTGAATTAGTATTTCAAATGTAAGCATGCTAGTATCAGATTTCTAAATGACCAGGTGACTGAGATTTTCCTCAACTGGGAGCTTCAACTGAAGCCTAAAAGTTGGCTCTAGAGTGCCCCTATCCATAAAGGGCAGGAGTCCTACCACTTGCAGAGGAGAATTCTGCTTATGGGACCTCTGGATCCAACACATGATATTTTCACATTGCAATGAAATAATAACTCACCAGTAGCCAAGTAGATGGGGTGATGGTGAGATGGACTCCATGCCTGCATGGCAGTACGGTCTATCTCTTTTAGCTTCATCCTGCTGAGAGAGTACAATACACAGACAGCATCACTACATGAGAAGGTGAGAAACTGGACAAAAATGAAGGCTTGACACACTCTGCTCTTAACCCAAAACTGTCCGGAGGAGGCAATATTTAAATCCTTCTGATTGGAAGAATAAAAAATAAAGTCCATGTTTGCGTCAAAGTAGTCTTCAGAATATTCACCAATACAGTGGTACGTGATCTGTTTTGGGGTGCCGTTCGCACCTCGAAAAGTCCGTAAGTAGAGCGCTGCTACAGCACATGCACAATAGATTGTTTCTGCACATGCGTGAAGTGCGCAGATCGCTTCTGTGCATGCACGCAGATCACTTCCGGGTTTGCCGGGTTTGTAACCTGAAAAGCCGCAACGTGAAGCAAACTTAACGCAAGGTATGACTGTGTTAAGAAATCCTAGATGAGTTTAAAACAGTAGACGCACAGTGGTAGCTCCCCGCTTGTGGAATGCTCTTCTTAGGGAGTTCATATTCTGTTCCAACTGCTCTGGCCCGAAGTCAGGTTGGGTCTGGAGTAAGCAAACTGTCTAAGCTGAAGGCTATAATGCAGCTCATAAATAAATAAATAAACACACCTAATCCTCACATGGCACTCTGGTATGAATGATATTTCTTCGCTGTCCTCCTCACAAACAGCTTCATTCAAAACCAGAAATTCTTGCATGGCTCAATACCAACAGGGCATGTGGCTCTGAAGCTCTATATATGAAACTGACAGTGACGTTTTCCTATTTATTTCTGATTAGCAGCGAGCTGCCAAACAAATTGTGGTTGGTTATGGCTTCTTTGAAACAAGTTGAATAGAAACCATGGTTTATAAAGTGAGCTTGTTTTAACAAACCATAGTTAACATTAACCACAGTTTAAGTTTCAGATAGAATGCTAAACTGTGGTTAAGCAAAGGCAGAAGAAAGAGCTTGCAGATTCCTTCTAGTGGCTGTGCCAGGTGACACAATGCAACATCAAATGAGCATTAAAACACTGTTCATAAAGGTTTTTGTTAATGTAACCTGTTCTGTGAACGTAACCCCTGCATAAGTGGGGAGACACCTTTATGAGAAAGGGGATTTTGACTTAAACTTCAGGAAGATCTTTCTGAGAGTTAAGAGCTGTTTGATAGTGGAACCGACTCCCTTGGGACGTTGTGGACTCTCCCTTTGCCGGACATTTTTAAAGAGGTTGGGTAGCCACAAGAGATGGATGCTTTAGTTGAGATTTCTGCACTGAAGTGGGTTGGATTAAGATGACCCTTGTGGTCCCTTTCAACGCTATGATTCTATAGAATGCTGGCATGCACTCATTTCTAAAAAGAAACTGCAATCAAGTTCTGGAATACCGTTATCCAAAATTCCACCTCCAGACCTCCACCTAAGTGCCAGCGAAAAGGACAACGTGGCCCTCACTCCGATGGCCAACTGCCCAGAATTTTGTTCCAACCACAGCTTCCTCTTAAAACGCTTTGACTAAAACCTTAAACTGGAACTGTGTGATCATGCCACAAAAGTTTTAGTTAGAACTAGAAACAAGCTAAAAGAAGAAAGTGTAAAACAGAAAGTACCGCAAAACTTTCAGATAAGCATCTCTCAAGAGTACTTTTGAGGATTATTTGCCAACTGCTCAAACTGATATCATCAATGTTGAGTCTTCCTACTTCTTTTTGCTGTCTCCTAACCAGAAACCCAATAATTCTTATAGGAGCACAGCACTGAAGGAAAGGATTCGTTTTTGAAAAAACTATGTCGTGTGTGAATGTAGTCCCTGCAACAGCCTTTTTCCATAGCAAGAAAACTGAAGTGAATGCACGCCAACTGTGGAATGCTCTAACCACAGAAGCTCATCTAGTACCCATGTTGTGGTCTTCTTGGTACCTGGTGAGCAAACTTTTTATTTTCCCTTGCTTTTCACTACTGGTGCCTTTTCAATACTGTGTACCAACACTGTTCTCTGTGATTGTTTTTTTTAAAACAACACAGACTAATCTCTCGCTCAGTGTTAGATATTCCCTGGGCACAAAGTTGGCGACTGACATCTCCATCGAGCCAATTTAAAAACCTCTGTCTCAGTCCATAGTTAATTCCATTTCCATTTCTACTGTATGAGTTTCTCCTTCTTGCAGAAAGGGACAAGTGAACTGTTGTAAGAGCAAGCTAAAGTCAAGCAATGTAGTTGAGGTCATAGAATTGTAGAACTGTAGCACTGTCTTTTACTGTATATCTATGTTTCTGACATTGCTCTACTTCTGCTGGTTTCAACATCTTACATGTTGTGCGTAATCTATCAAAATCCTGTGCGCTCTTACGCTAAGAAAAGTTGAGGCAATACAATATGTTGCTATGTGTATATTATATGTGTTTTCTGGTACCAATCCTGCAACAGCTAACCAGACCACTTCTTCATTTTAAGTACCGTACAGCTTTTAAAGTCACACTTCCTGAAACGAAGAATTGTCAACAAATCATGCAATAGGAATATAGGTTGAGCTGCACCACTAGGCTATACAGTGAAAATGGAAGCTATACAGTGGTGCCCCGCAAGACGAATGCCTCGCTAAACGAAAAACCCGCAAGACGAAAGGGTTTTCCGATTTTTAGCGGCTTCGCAAGACGAATTTCCCTATGGGCTTGCTTCGCAAAACGAAAGCCCATAGGGAAATCTCCGGGGACAGCGGGGAACCCTCCTCCCACCGCAAGCCCCGGGAAGAGAGGAGAAGCTGCGCGCCTTCCCCTCTGTTCCCGGACCTGTCCTGAAGGCGGGAGGTCCGGTGGGAGGTCTGGGAACAGAGGAGAAGGCGCGCAGCTTCTCCTCTCTTCCCGGGGCTTGCGGTGGGAGGAGGGTTTTTCCTCCCCACCGCCAACATTCAGAAGGCTGTTCTGAAGGCTGGCGGTGGGAAGAAAAGCCCTTCTCCCGCCTCCAGCCTTCAGAAGAGTTCCCCGCAGGGCTCCCCAAGCTGCAGGTGTCTGCCCCACCCGAGGGGCGCTCTGCTTAAGAGCGCCCCTCGAGCGGGGCAGCAGGCTGCTATCCGCAGCTTGGAGAGCCCTGTGGGGAAGTCCGGCAGGGCTCCCCAAGCTGCAGATGTCTGCCCAACCCGAGGGGCGCTCTGCTTAAGAGCGCCCCTCGTGCGGGGCAGCAGGCTGCTATCCGCAGCTTGGAGAGCCCTGTGGGGAAGTCAGGGCTCCCCAAGCTGCAGATGTCTGCCCCACCCGAGGGGCGCTCTGCTTAAGAGCGCCCCTCGAGCGGGGCAGCAGGCTGCTATCCGCAGCTTGGAGAGCCCTGTGGGGAAGTCCTGCAGGGCTCCCCAAGCTGCAGATGTCTGCCCCGGGCGAGGGGCGCTCTGCTTCAGAGCGTCCCTCGCACCCGGCAGCAGGCTGCTATTCGCAGCCTAGGCAGCCCTGCAGGAACTCTTCTGAAGGCTGGCGGCGGGAGAAGGGCTTTTCTTCCCACCGCCAGCCTTCAGAAGGCTGTTCTGAAGCCTGGTGGTGGGGAGAAAAGTCCTCCCCCCCCACCAGCCTTCAGAAGAGGTCCGGGGAAAGACTGTCCCCGGACCTGGTCTGAAGGCGGTCTCCCTAGGAACGCATTAATTGATTTTCAATGCATTCCTATGGGAAACCGTGCTTCGCAAGACGAAAAACTCGCAAGAAGAAAAAACTTGCGGAACGAATTAATTTCGTCTTGCGAGGCACCACTGTACTAGGCTATACAGTGAAAATCTGGAGCCAATAAATAAATATCATTTGGAAGCGACCATAGCATCTTAGAATACTGTATTCACTTTTCTTTAATAGTGACTGTTCCTAATTCTACACATGCCCACTTCTTCTTCAACTTGTGCATGGACAGCCAGCATGGTGCCTTTATTTGGGTGTTATATTATGACAGGCCAGGGTTCAAATTTCCATTCAGTCATAAAGCTCACTGGGTGACCAGCCTGACCTACCTCACAGGCTTGTTGTTAGAATAAAGTAGGGAAGCCAAGTCACCATTTTCCCACAACCATGCCCATTACCTTGAGCTCCTTGGAGGAAGGATGGTGTATAATGACAATAAATAAATAACATATTACTTTTGTTCGCTTGGTGCTGGACAAATTGCAAGTCCTCCAAAGAATTCAGAAAAATAATATAGTACTGGAGAGATATTTCCATTACTGAACTTTCAAAGTATCACTGCAGCCCTGTCTCCTGCTAGTCCTAGAGATACATAGGAGTTTACAAGCTTCCACGGTGTCCAGCTACAAAGAAAGCTATTACTTGGCACTGTAACCTTTGATACTAACACAGCACCAAAGGAAGTGCTGCCTCTCATTAAGAGAGATCACCGTATTTTTCACTCTATAAGACGCACCAGACCACAAGACGCACCTAGTTTTTGGAGGAGGAAAACAAGAAAAAAAATATTCTGAATCTCAGAAGCCAGAACAGCAAGAGGGATCGCTGTGCTGTGAAAGCAGCAATCCCTCTTGCTATTCTGGCTTCTGTGATAGCTGCACAGCCTGCATTCGCTCCATAAGACACACACACATTTCCCCTTACTTTTTAAGAGGGAAAAAGTGAATTTTATAGAGCAAAAAATATGGTAATAGGAAAAAGGGACCCAAGGTTACTTAATCCTAACTGCCATCTCTTGAAATCTGTAGTCTTCAAACTTTGCAGACTTGGAACCTGCCTTTAATCCAAACATGCATTTGGGAATCCATTTGTTAATTTTTAATCATCTATTTGTATGGCGGTAACACTGCTGTTGTGACCCAACCTAGCTCAGGCTTGCAACTCAGTACTGGATCCCAATTTACCAGCTGAAGATCACTGATCAGCCACCATTGTTAAGAAGCAGATATTTCCTAAGAAAATACAAGCCTGCATGCAAACCCTCTTGCTACCAACTGCAAATAAAAAATCAATGCCACATACGCAAGATTACACTCTTGTTGTTCCATGGTACTTAATCCAAAACTAACAAGACTCCTAATTTTTGTATTAACATACATTATGGTCTGCCATTCAACAACTTAACACTGAAATGTGTGTATATCTGTGATATTACTAGCAGCCCATATCCAAAAAACTGCAGCTTTGAAAGGTTCAGCCCACCATCTTGATTCAAAATGGTATCCTAGTGTATCCAAACATAGATGAAAACCTGCTGCTTGATCAGGGAACCACAGTGCAAAATTTGATTACAATATCATGAAAGATGTCCAAACACATACAGAAAAACAACTTTCCAAAATTCACTGCAGGTAGCAGTTAACATTTTGCCATTTGATCACTAGCCTTATCTTTGGTGTGCCCTCAAGGGTGGTAGGTACTCTAAATTAAGTGGTCCTGAATAAAAGTGCCACTTTGCGTACAAAACACTAGGTAAGTGCCACTTTGTGTACAAACGGTAGGAAAACTCTTCTGGGTAGAAAATAATCAGTGACACGCTCAAGATCGCTGAGAGATTTTAAACACACTAATCAACTGACTCTACAGCTTCCAGTATGTATTTCAAGACAATCGGAGAATAGGCTAAAACTTAAATCTGAAGGTCTTTGTCATGGTACACTAGCTGTAGAAGAAGGCATTTTATGCAATGTTTCAGGGGTGGCCAACAGGTAGATCGTGATCTACTGGTGTCTGTGGTAGATCTTGGGACCCCTCCCACCCCAGCCCCTTTGATTTCCCTAACTTAGATTTCCCCTAAAAGCTCAAAAAACCTTTGACTTCCCCAAAAAAGCTCAGCGACTTTGGTCAATGCAGTGCGTTGATCACCGCCAGTTTTTTTATAGTGGGAGTAGATCGCAGTCTCTTGGAAGTTGGAAAAGCCTGCAATATTTCAATGCGTGCTTAGCTGTTGAAGCCAGAATCCTAATTTTCAAGTATGGAACTGGGGAAGGGAGCAGCAGCTCCTTCAGGTGTATGAATGCAAAAAAGATTGATGCAGCAGGATGATTTTGCTGAGATGCTATTTCTCCAACCCAAAACTTGTGCATGCCTAGAAACAAGAAAGGGGAAAGGCCTGGAAAGGCTAAACTCGGGTCGATCCCCGAAGGGTTTGGAAAAGCCAATGCTCCCTGGAGGGGGGAGCGAAGGTGCAAGCCCCCCCCCCAAGCCGATGCAACAAAAGGGCCGCAGTGCTAAAAATGCAGGCAGGACGGAATCCCATTATGTATTTGCATCTCCGAAAAAGGGGGGAGGAAGAAGCCTCTTGTTTAAAAGCACCCCGCTTTTTGCAAAAAAATAAAATAAGTAAACGAGGAGGGCGGGCGAAGTGGATCCCTCGCCCCCTTTCTCGGCCACCTCGCAACGCCAAGCTATGGCTGCAATCCTAGGAAAGACGAGTGGCCAGGATGCGGCGCAAACCGAGAGCTGGGCCGAGTTGAAAGGGAAGCCCGGCTGGGACCCGCCACCCGCCGCCGGCCTCCCTTCGGTCTCCCTCTCACCTGCTCGCCGGTCTCCCTCGGCCAGGAAAGTCAAGGCTGGGCCGCGGCCTCCTCCTCCGCCCGCAGGGCCCCAAGCGCCAACCCGCTCGGGCTTCAACGTGGCAGCCGGAGCGCCGCCTCCATGCCGCCGGCTTCCGGGACGAAGTGGCACCCGCCCGCCCGCCGCTGGGGCTGGGCCTGCTCGGGAGAGGGAGGAGGAAGAGGAGGAGAGGGAAGCCGGCCAAGTCGCCACGCCGCCGCCGCCTCTGAGGGGAGAAGTCGCCGCGGTGGACGCGCGCCGGGGGGCGGCTAGGCCGGAGGGGCTCCACGTTTCTGCTCTGGCTTTCGGAAGAAAGATTTGCTTGCGGCAAGCCGAGGGTTTAGATTTATAAATATATATACACACACTCTTTTTTTTTTTTTTTTTTAATAGATATTTATTGAGATTTCACAGAACGGAAACATAAGTAAAACAGACATACAACAAAAACAAATATATCAGAAAAGAAAAAGAACAAGAGCAATAAAAACATTAAAAAGAAAGAAAAATCCAATTTTAAACTTCATAATTCTATAACCCTCTTTCTTGACTTCCTCACATCTCCTTTTTGTGTTCCCCTTTACACAATCGAGTTCAGCAAATCCTTACCCTCTTTCAAACCTCATTTATAATTATATGTTTCAACCTATTATGTCTCCAATTTTTCTTCTATTTCGCATCAATTTTATATACCTTTGACATAATATTACTCTGGTCTTTCCCCCCTTTTCTTTATATATACACACAATGAGAGTGTGTGTGTGTGTGTGTGTGTATATGTATATATATATATATATATTTGCTTTCGTAGATTTTCACGGGTACAGGAATGCAGGTTTTGGTGTCCTCGGGTGTCTTCCCGTGTAAAAGTTGGGGTGTCTAGGCGACGTTTCGACGAGGTCTCACTCGTCATCTTCAGGCTGGTGCTTTCGGCTTCTTGTTACTGGAACAGAGCAGGATCTCAGTGTGGAACTTCCTCTCTGCCCAGAACATTGGAGGCTATACACCACACCCCCTCTACAGTATTTATAGGAACTCAAACACTGAGATCCTGCTCTGTTCCAGTAACAAGAAGCCGAAAGCACCAGCCTGAAGATGACGAGTGAGACCTCGTCGAAACGTCGCCTAGACACCCCAACTTTTACACGGGAAGACACCCGAGGACACCAAAACCTGCATATATATATATATATATATATATATGTGTGTGTGTGTGTGTATATATATATATATATGTATGTGTGTGTGTGTGTATATATATATATATATATCTACGAAAGCATATATATATATATATATATATATATATATATATACACACACACACATATACACATATACACACACACACATATATATATAGTACATACACACACACACACACACACAGAGAGAGAGAGAGAGAGAGAGAGATAAACACCCTCAGAGTATATATATAAATAACACCCTTGGCTCGCCGCAAGCAAATCTTACATATTAAAGTATATATTACATACTTTTATATATAGGGTGAATTTGATTTAAATCAAATCGATTTAAATCACTAGTCAGATCTCTCTCTTTTTTTACAGAAAGACCCATTCTTGCTGGTATAATCTTAATATTTACAACCAAAGGTTTCATTTTTGGAATAATAAATTTTCAGAGTAGTTTTTACAGTTCTATCAAAAGTTACTGATTTGGTTATACTATTAGAAATACATGGAACAGATAAATATGAAATTATTGTGAGGTTTAATAAGTTAACTCTTTATATTTGGGCAACTTTTCTGCCGTACTTTATTGGAAGGAGAAAAATATATCATTTCTTTAATAAAAATTAAAAGGATTTTAGATTTAACTAGAACGATAACATTATAGCATATGTAGTCATGGTTGTTAACTGTTGTTAACTGATGTGGTTAAATGATTTAAAAAAAACCACTCGTAGACTGAGTTTTAGCACACATGAAAAACTTAAAACAAATCCTTATTTCCTGATGAAATAGCCTTTGGACTATAATGTAACTTAAATAGAAAGCTATCTTTAGAAATATTTTTTCTCCAAAAGCATTTTATTTAAAAAAACCAATTTAAACAAACAAACAAAATCATTGATTTTTATCCACCCTGATATACTCTGATAGAAGCCACTCCTAGCAGTGCTCAAGTTATAGCACAGAACAAAACTGCTTTGTAATACTGACCCTGGGGAGCAAAGCCTCCAACATTTCTTCTTTGAAAATAAGAATATCCTATTCTATCATGGCGATGGGATCTCATCATCATCATCATCATATTTATACCCCACCCATCTGACTGGGCAGCTTCCAGCAGCTATAAAAAATGTAATAAAACACAAAACTTTAAAACACTTCCCTCTACAGGGCTGCCTTCAGATAGCTCGGGGGTTACATAACTCCATACCTTCCGACGTTTTTCCTGTGAAAATTAGGGACGTCCTAAAGGAAATTGGGACATTCTGGGATCAGAACCAAAAACCGGGACAACTTCTGTAAATCCGGGACTGTCCCTGGGAAACAGGGGCACTTGGACGGTCTGCGATGCAGCAGCATAGAGAACAAGAATCATTCCCGAAATATAAACGAGCCTCTTAAATACATACTTAAGTACAGTATGTATACAAACTCCATAAGAGGTGTGAGCTCACTTTTGCCTGGTAATCTCATTTATATTCTTTCTAATTTGAGACAAACTCATTTACTCTTATCACAAAGCCTTTCTTTCATGTTTCTGAGTTGAGATCCCTGCTCACAACCCTATGTCATGTAGAACTGTAGAATAGCCAACGCTCTTGAGAGATGTAGATACTGTTCCTGATTTTACATCCAAAAATATTATTTTGATATTATACTATACAGTATATTGTATTATACTATACTATACAGTTGTCATCCTCTCATGCCACACCCTTTGAGAACCATTGCTCTAGGTGATGAGGAGTGTTCATGGGAGTTTTATATAGATGTATATACTGTATATCAAAACCTCTGCACGTGTGCAGAGTGCATTTACTTCCCCACTGCAGCTAGTTTAGAAAAGTGCTGCTGAATGAGGCAAAGGCCTAGCCCAACACTGCTTTCGAAGGTCAGGGAACTCCATAAGCAGACCGTTAAGGCAGCCAGGCACAGCTAAAGACCTTGGACTTTAATGTTTATTTAGAATCACAGTATCTGATATACTAGGCTGACTGGTTTGAACTTCAGTCCATCACTGCAGTGGGTGTGCGTTGGAGTCTGAACTCACTGCACATAATTTACACATTTAAGTTATATTTCAGGAGGCAGCATTTTATGTGGGGTTGGAGGGGAGGAGGCACTCCTCCTCTGACAGATATATACAGTTTGTGTTCAGGTGTGCAGGCCTAATTAACTGTAGACTAGTGTTGTTTTTTGTTTTAAGTTAGTTTGCCACTGATACACTTCCAGATATAGGTGGGTAGCCGTGTTGGTCTGCTGTAGTCAAAACAAAATAAAAAAAATCCTTCCAGTAGCACCTTAAGAGACCAACTAAGTTTGTTATTGGTATGAGCTTTCATGTGCATGCCTCATGTGTGTATCTCAAGAAGTGTGCATGCACACAAAAGCTCATACCAATAACAAACTTAGTTGGTCTCGAAGGTGCTACTGCAAGGAATTTTATTTTGTTGATACAATTTTGACACACTTGTGGCTGAAATCCTATGAATTGCACTGAACTGTTAAAGTTAACTGTTAAGTTGCACTGAACTGTTAAAACATGACTAGCACAGGAGAGTCTCACTCTTACCCTTTTCCCAGGGCTGCATATATAATCTTGAGCAGGAACAGACAAGTGACACTTGCATTTTTCCATTTACATGAAATGTTGCTAGTTCAGAGGATCCCATGCTAGAATAAGACTTCTGAAATAGCTACTCCAGGATTCATATAAAAGCCACAAGATGTTCTCATTTACTAGCAGCTTTGGCATCAATTTTGCTAACCTGATCATGAGTCTAGCATCCCATTTCCCACAGTAACCAAGAACCACCCCACAAACAAAACACAATGCTTACCAACCTGTGAGACTTGCCCTTATCCAATCACTAAATTTACTCAGAATCCATTTTCAGTGGAGAACAAGCAGTCATTTCTCTTCATTACTTACACAGATGTGAGTTTCAAACACCTTGAATTGCAAAGATTAGGCCAACACACGTGTTCAGTTCTCTGCTGAAACATTGTTTCAGCAAGCCTACTCAGTCCCATAATTTAGTTATACAAATATTTGTATGATTGTAACTGTGATTATGGTTTTATGTATATTTGTTTTTCAATATTCATTGTGGATTTTAGCTACCTTAGTATTGATACACAATACTATTTGTGTATCATGTGGAAAGCTCTGTGAACAGGCAGTCTTTAAATCTGCTAAATAACAGACCAAGAAATAAATATTTATAGAAACTAAAAGTACAAAAAAAAATCCAGAATCCACAGCTGGGCAAAGCATTGCATCCTGACGAATTCTGTACTTGTTCTTCCTTTCCCTCTGTCCTTGTGTACCATCATACCACACTTTAACGACATTTTGTTTGATACCACCCAATCGTACATATTATTTCAGATTCTCCCAAGTACTTTGAATACATCATCTAACATATTTGCCAGTTCCACAGCTGGGATATTAGTAAAATTTATTTAATAAAGTTTAGAATGCTAGTTCTGCTTCCTAAGCACAAACTAGAAATCAAGCCACAAGACTTCATTGAAGGTCAAAAGTATTTATTTATGTCCATACAAAAGGAAGATCAGTATACAAAATGTGTCTTGCAGAGATTAGTCAAAAGTTATACTTTTATAATGATTTCCCCTTTTCTTTTTTTCTATTTGGTCCAGATTTTATTCTGTTCATCCCACGCTTTCTAGACATGGGCCTGAGAGCCTCTTCTTTTATTTTTAGAATTTATTTTTGCATTTTCAATTTTACATACAATAAGCAAAAGAAAAATAAACACAATAAAAACATGCTTTTAATTAGTAACCTCTATTTCAAGAGCTCTGGGATGCAGGTGGCGCTGTGGGTTAAAGCCTCAGCGCCTAGGACTTGCCAACCGAAAGGTCGGCGGTTCGAATCCCTGCGGCGGGGTGCGCTCCCGCTGCTCGGTCCCAGCGCCTGCCAACCTAGCAGTTCGAAAGCACCTCCGGGTGCAAGTAGATAAATAGGGACCGCTTACCAGCGGGAAGGTAAACGGCGTTTCCGTGTGCGGCTCTGGCTCGCCAGAGCAGCGATGTCACGCTGGCCACGTGACCCGGAAGTGTCTCCGGACAGCGCTGGCCCCTGGCCTCTTAAGTGAGATGGGCGCACAACCCCAGAGTCTGTCAAGACTGGCCCATACGGGCAGGGGTACCTTTACCTTATTTCAAGAGCTCAGGACTTAATTTTGGACACCCGTTAAAAATGAACTTCCCTCTCTGGCATGCTCAGTGCGGTACACCCCTGTCTTTTAAAAAATACTGGGAGGTGGGAGAATAAATAAAAGAACATTATGCAATTCTACTGCTGAAGCTAAAGCTGCTTATATGGGAAAACTATATGGGAGCTATACATACACTGTTCCAAATACTTAAGACAGCAGGGTACAAACATTATATATCATGCACATATCTAAAAAAACTTTCTGTGTGTGTCAACTATGCACAAAATCTAGAATATTTACTGGAGCTGATTTGCACAATAGTTTCTACCCATCTGAGCAAACCTAACATGGTTCACATGGACACCATGTTTTAATAGGAAAACATAAATACAGAATGATCACAGCAGTACTTTTTTCAGCTACCCAAGACCACAGGATTGTAGAATGACAAACCATGCCCCCCTACAACTCAGATCTACTTGCATGGACAAGAGGTTCGTGAGTATTAGCTCTTAATTTTGCCATTTTCACAAATGCTTTAAATGTTACCTGATTATCCTGGAAGATTCTTTATGCCTAAAAGCAGGAAAATGAATTATAATTAAGTAAATATCAAAAGATAGCTAGAGATATAGAAAATACAATGTTCAAGAATCTGAAATGTTACTTTAAATCCTGTGTCCTCATCTTCAAGAATAGTAATCACAGTAAATCATGATGTGAACAGCAAAAAAAGGTTTAATCACCGGACACCAGGCAAGTACCAGCAGAAATGAAAAGGAAACCTACAATACTGATGTTGAATCTACCTGAAATCAAGTTCAATTTGGGAGCTTTTTTAAAAAAGTAGATTCCACTCATTTTAAGGATACTACTTTGTACTAAAACTTCCATAAATCAACAAGGAAAATGAACATTTTTTATGACACTGGCGAAAACAAGTGCTCAAAATATAAAAGTACAAAACCTATGCCAAATGATGTTCAGAGCAACAGACATACCTCAAGAAGTTTGTCATGAAGTCCCCATCTATGGAAAAAGCAATTCTCCTTTCCCTCTGCAAAACAAAAAAGGACACATAAAACACATATTAAGACTACCTGCAAGTCTTATCAGAAGTGGGGGTGCACCTTCAAGCAACATTACAGAGGTCTCACTGCTGCCTCCACTGTACTGAATAACCAGGAGCACTAATATTCCAGTACTGAGTTCTGTCTTAGGAAGTTATGGCTTCGTGGCTATGAACGTTGCCTAGCAATTTGTGCCAAGTACTGTAATTTCTTCCAGCCAGATGGGCAGGGTATAAAAAATAACTTATAAATGACAAGTTATGATGATTATTCCTAACTTGTCTCCTGTTGCAACAAAGGCAACATTTGAAGGATTGGGGTGGAAGGGAGTTACGAGTTATGACAAGAAAGCAACCACAGTACATACTAGAGAGACTCTCCCTTAACCAGAAGAAATGGACCCACCTCATCACAGTGAAAAGTTCCACTCAAGCCTGAAGGTCTGGAAAAGACTACAGAAAACGGAGTGGGGGTCCCCAGCTTCCCCCAATAAATTGGGAAAATTTGTTTTGGGTACCCCCCCCCGGCAATTTTTCAAGTGCCTCTCACTAGACTCCAAATTAGTGGCAATTAAATACATTTAAATGTATTTAAATTAATATATTTAATTTTAAATTAAATACATTTAAAGGGGGAAGACGAAAAATAACAACAGTAGTCATAATAATCGTCCGCCCACCCCGTTAAATGAACCTAAGTACAAAGCTACTGTAAAACCCCCATATTCTACGCTGAGACCCGCACTCCACCAAGGACGAAACCCGAAAGGAATTGAATTGCCAAAGCACGCGGGTATAGCCAACCTCGCGCCTAGCGCGGCCGTGCTCTCATTGGCTCTTAGCCGTACGCTGCTTTTGATTGGGCCCTGACATCCTCTTCCGCTTTTGGTACGCGGGTGAAGTACGTTGAAGTACGAATGATAGAAAGGAAAAGCAACCAATCGGAAGTACGGAGCCTTAAAGAAGAACTGACCAATGAGAAGAACGGTTATATACACACACGGAGAGGAAGCGCGAGCCAATCAGAAAGGGCTTCAGGCAAGGAAGGGGAGCCAATAAGGAAAACGAAATCCGCGAGGGCGGCGGTTTGAACGGCCTTTCAACGAACGGTGGCGAGCACGTAGAGCTACGAACCATGTAGACTCGCATGCACGTTCCTCCTTGACGCGGGCGGTTTCCGAAACCCACCCGTGCTTTCCGTTCGATAGGGCTCTCACCACAAAGATGCCGAGCTCTAGAGCGACGCCGCTCTGAGCCCAGCGCGAGGGAGCGGGAAAAAAATATTATTACTGTGTATAAGAAGTCTGTGACGTCCAGGAAGGAAGTGTTGTAAACAAAAATTGCCCTTTTCTCTTATGAGGTATCCAAGAGCCCATAGAGAGTCCTTATTTAGGTTCCCTATTGGTAGGAGAAGATAACAGAGGCCAACCAGATAATATTGAGAAGCAAAAGCAGCTAATAAGCCTGATCTTTATTGATCTGTTGCAACAGGGTGCTCCCCTCACCTGCAGGAGAGGAGGAGGAAGCCAGAACAATGGCGCACAAGGTCTTATAAAGAATTTTAAAATTCCCACGCTGTAGATCACGATCATGGGACGCGGGTGGCGCTGTGGGTTAAACCACAGAGCCTTGGGCTTGCCGATCAGAAGGTCGGAGGTTCGAATCCCCGTGACGGGGGGAGCTCCTGTCGCTCAGTCCCTGCTCCTGCCAACCTAGCAGTTCAAAAGCACCTCAAAGTGCAAGTAGATAAATAGGTACCACTCCGGCGGGAAGGTAAACGGGGTTTCCGTGTGCTGCTCTGGTTCGCCAGAAGCGGCTTAGTCATGCTGGCCACATGACCCGGAAGCTGTACGTCGGCTCCCTCCACCAGTAAAGCGAGATGAGCGCCCAGAGTCGGCCATGACTGGACCTAACGGTCAGGGGTCCTTTAGATCACGACCACCCCCAGAAACATCATACATACATCACAGAAGGGGTGTAACCTAAGACCACCCCTCAGATACATCACACCTACATCGCAAAAAAGGCGATCTAAAACAGAAATTTGAATGTTGTTTTTCACCTGTTGTTTATCTCCTGTCTGGCAGGTCACTTGATTGGATTGCTTGGAGAGCCTGGGCAGTCTTCTGTAATGATAAATACTTAGTTCCTGGGCCAGGTCACAGGTTCACACCCTATTCATATCTTAAATGTGCCCTTAAGACAGGATTTGTGAGGAAAGAGAGAATGGGGAGGTTTCCGACTTTGACCTTGCAGAGAAAACATTTGCTCAGTTTAGGAATCAAAATGGTTCCAGGTTGGTCTTCCTGTGCTGATCTATGTATGTGCCTGGTTGGTACGCTTATGAACATTAACATATATCTAAGACCTCAAAAATCCTATCACAGAAGCAATGTGGCCTAGTGGCTATGGCGTCGGACTCTGACCCTGGGAGACCAGGGGTTGAATTCCCATGAAAGCTCCCAGTGTGTACAACCTGGAGGTGGTGCCAGCCAATGCCTCTCTCTGCCTGTCCTCCCTCACAAGTCTGTTGTGAGGAATCAAATGAGATGCCTTGTTGCACAGGACTCCTTTCATATCCGTGTAGTATTTGGGACAGGAGCACTTCCTGCTTATTAGGGCTTGCTGCCACATGATGGTGCAGCGAAAATCAGTGATAAGTTGGTAGAATGACTTTTCTCTAAAAAGTTTCCACTCCTGGAGAATCCAGCCAATGTTTACAAAGCACTGGGAGCCACTGCACGTAAGACTTTGGCTGTGCAGTCGAGTTGTGGACTTAAGAAACTGGAGAGGACGTTGACGGGAGGCCGAAATCTTGGCTAAAATTCAGCGTTCGTTAAAGTGCATGAAGTTATGAAGCTATCCAGGCATGCTTACCTCTGAGGACTTCACAAAACAGCCTAGTTTTAATGATGTTGTCCTGTTTTATATCCTCAGCCCTGTAGTAACATCATAACATCAGTTTTCATTGACAGAAGAAAAACAGCAGCATCTTCATTCACCTTCAGCAGTTGAGGCCTGTGCCAAAGCACACCAGTATTGCCCAATGTTGATGGTGAGTGTGGCTCTCACGAACCATCCAGAGTGGGGTGATAATAATAATAATAATAATAATAATAATAATAATAATAATAATAATAGTAATAATTTATTACTTGTATCCTGCCCATCTGATTATATAACACACAACGAAATATAACAATATAACGAAATATAATTCTGTGTTATATAACACAGAATATATAACACACAACGAAACAACAGACATTAAAAGCTTCTTGATCCAGGTCTGCCTTGAGATGTCTATGGAAAGTCATGTAATTGTTTATCTATTTGACATCTGATAGGAGGGCCAAGCGAAATGCCACAGTTTTGCAACGTTGTAAAGCGAGAAGGAACATGACTTGCCAGTGAATTATGGGGAACAAATGATGAATCAAATAAAACCAAGGCTACGTCCTGTTCAACAAGGAAAATGTATGGGAAGAGGACAGCTGGGGAGGAAAGAGAAGAAATTCTGCATTGAACATATTGAGGATTTAAGATGATAAAGCATTTTAAGCTCAGACAAATTCCTCTCAAGGAAATTGCCTCATTTTGGCCCTCATAATGCTAATAAAACCTGGTAGTAATGAGGAATGTAAAGGTTCTTATCAAAGAAAAAAGTGCAAACATTCACGTGTACAGAATAGTATAAACTTTTTATTTTTTTTCTTTGTGATTTATCTGACATTTGTTTTTACAATATAGAAAAGTGTATTCTTTGAATAGGTCTAGTAAATATAAATTTCAATCTATTTTAGATGTAAACCAGAACTAGAAAATTAATCCCCGACACCCTCCCCTCTCAAAATCTGCTGACAATGGGTATGATACAAAAGCATTCCAGCTGGGCACTTTCCAATCATGCCAGAAATGCAGGAGAAACACTAATTTGGAGACGTTGTACTGCACGAGTGTTTCGTAGATTCCTCCCAGTATCTTGATGTTAATTTTAACTAACTTGTTCAGCAGTTTCATGCAGGGAACCATGTTCAAAAACACAAAAGCAAGAGTAAGAAGATGGGAAGAACCAAGCTAAATACAGGAAAGAGCTTGTTCTAAAGGGGGGGGGGGAGTGGGGAACAGAAAAGTACATCTTTGATTGCACCTTCTTCATATCTTTTACACGCAATTCCATCATACATAATCTACAACCGGAATCCAAACTTCACAAAAGGTTTTCTGCACACTTATAAATACACATCACAAAAGGTGCAAGTTAGAATAAGACACAGAGTATGTACAAAATTAAACACATATTTAGTTCTAGATCAAAGTATGCATGTTCAAAAAAATAACTTGATCAAGTATTATTTTATCCACTTACACTAATTTACATTTATACATCTCTTATCGTATGGACACTTATGGAATTAGTAAAAAGGTGAGCTTCACCATCTACTCTGAAAAGGTAACACACGGACTTTTGACTCCAAGTCAAGAGTTCTACTCATAAAACAATTCTGGTAAAAGGAAAAACAGCTTCCCTTTCAGGGTAAAGTGTACGTATATGCGAGCCTGCTATGTGCATACATACACAGTTACAAAACAAAATATATATGTACAGTTCTATGCTGTCCCTTTGGGGGTAAAGAACTGAAGTATTACAGAGCAGACTAAGATATTAGCAAGTGCTCGCTAATTCAAGCATGAGATTTATATCCATTCATGAAACTTAGAATGATTGAATCATTTGCTGCATTAGAAAACCATGCAAGTGTGTTTAGCAATTTAATAATATTTGTTACAAAGGCTTTCGCTTTGAAGCATCTCCACTCAAAATAATGCTATTTCATGGGGGGTGGGGGTGGAGTGGGGGTTCTGTTCCACCAAGGAATTATGAGGTTTAGCTTTGTCTTACAAGGAAGTGTCAGCCACTGCACTGCTAAAACATACTTCATACTTTTTAATAAGTAAGCTAAAACTTGAGGTGTATACAAAAACAGAAACAAAAACAAAATGATACAGCGAGTGGCAAGGCAGATGCAGTTTACTTCGGATAAATTTCTGAATGGAAAGCTCTGTTGTTTGATGCACTGTGGCCACAATCTAACAGACACAGGTGCACTTAAATCTGTCGAACTCAATGGGATTAAGTGAAGCAGTGTTGGACTGTGGCCATAGAGTGCAGCTTCCTCAAATCTGCAGGTGACTACCACATTGTTAAAACACAATAAAACACCACATCTTTAGAAGTTTAACCCTCAACACCTCACTGATCACATTTAAAATAAAAACCAAGTAGGTCATTTGAAGACACCCTTGAACCATTAAGTATTCCCATTGACTAGCTGGGAGCCAAAGAGCCATTTTAGCTGGCCTTAAGGGGATTTTTTTTTTTACTCCCCCCCCCCCCAGGCCAACTGCAAATTCATTTTCAAAATCCCCCTTCAAAACAATTTGCTATGGAGTCTGAGGGAAGGGGAAACTGCTGTTTGAGAAACTCAAGAGGCACATGAGTACTCATGTGCTTTTGGGATCTTGGCTGGTATCTGGATAGTGGGGAAATAGTTTGGGGCTTTCAGTGAGCAAAACCATGTAACCTTTTATATAGACTAAGAGTTATGTTCCCCTTGCACCCATATATCAATTTAAAAGGTGTGGCACATTGCAAAGTGCTCTTTAGAGGGTACGTAGCATCATTGAGCATTGCTTACATCTTCCATCATTAACCCAATAAATGATCCCTCCCCCAAACCTCATGCACTGGAAGGGTACAAAGCTTAAATGATTTGGGGGAGTTGTAAGGTATCAATGAATATAAGTGGTATTAATGCTACCAGAAGATCCTTTGGCAAGTATAGTCACATATCTCAAAGAGACACTCTTAAAAAGATCAGGAAGTTACATGAAAACTTGATTACTGCCTTAAAAGGATAGCTAGATTCAAGACAGAGAGAGATATTTGCCTTCAAACCTTCAGAGGGGGTTGGCTAACATTTGGGACCTAGCAGAAATGTTTTTAAAAATCCCTAGCAACATTAAAATTTGTCAAACAACATATTGATAATCTCTCTGAAATCAAATGAAAACAGTTTATTAAAATTTGGAATATGTATTACAGTGATACATTATTTTTAAAAAACTTACTATAAATGTTGTTTTATGCTGTTTGAGGCTATGATATAAATTTTCACCTTGATTTTTTGTATATCATAGTTAGATATTTCTGGGTCTAGCTCTGATAATGCGTTATTCTTAATATATACTAATAGTAAGATCTGCACAATAAACTTCCCTGCTGAAGTCAGGACTGTGGCTAACAAGGCAACTACTGCTTTCCAGCAAATATTTATTTTAACTGACTTCCTTTCAACATTGCCTTATCCAAGGATGTACTGCTATTCGCTTTTGCAACAAAATCTGTGTTGTGATGCTGGCCAAATGTCATTTCAACTGGGTTTGAAAAGAGATGTTCCTGAAAGTCTGCCTGTCGGATGTCTTCCCACCTACCTGCATACAAAATATAACACTATACATTGCAAATAATAATAATTTAAAAAGAATTGCCAGAAGAAACGTTTTTTAAGAGAGAAATGGGGGCGGGGGGGGGGGCGAGATTCTCAACTCTGTGCAGTCCCATGAAGTTGAGAGGACAAAGATACACGCCATATGCATGAAGTAAAAGTGTTAAGCTAAAAAGGTACACGTCATTACAAAGCTTCAATATTAACATACACCAATGAAAACTAAGCAGCACCAAATTAAGAATGGACTAAAACTACATCTGATGTGAACTAAAAAGTGTCCCTGTGCCTTTTAGTGTCCCGTTCAGACCACAGCTCATTTCAAGAGTCAGCAGTTCATGGCACAAGGGTCGCTTTTGGACTTTCCTGCTGAATTAATGATTCTCATCAGACAACGTCCAAACTCCTCTAGAATCATCCGTTCTGCTACTGCCTTCGACTTTCCTGCCTTCTCCGCCTGCTCCGCCTGCGCAAGTAAGCAGTCACACGTCGCTTCGGCAACTTCCTTCGTTACAAACGTAAATGGCAACCTAGAAGAAAACAAGAACAAGCCGTAGCACATTATAACTGACAATCAGACTCCTTTTCCCCCTAAATTAAGTATCAAGATATCTATCTGTAAAAGCAAGGAAGATCAGATGCAGTTCCTCAAACACACACTTCCGTAAGAATAGCAATGTGCTTTTCTTTTTCTCCACAATCTTTATAAATCCAGGCTGACAATGACTTTCATTCATCATTTCCACAGATCCCTCCCTCCAGGTTTAAAGGGGTTTAAAGCCCTTAAAAGCTAAAGGGAAAAGGCAGGGAAACAGCATGTACACACACCCATTAATGTGTAGTACTATGTACCATATTTTTTGCTCTATAGGACACACTTCTTCCCCTCCCAAAATGAAGGGGAAATGTGTGTGCGTCCTATGGAGCAAATGCAGGCTTTCGTGACCCTCTCGCTCTCCAGGCTTCAGGAAGATATCCGCAAGCCTTCGGAGCCCGGTGGGAGTGCCCGCCGGGCTCCGAAAGCTTGTGGATAGCAGCCTGCAGCCTGAAGCCCGGGGAGCACAGCGCTGCGCACCCCGGGCTTTGGGCAGCTATCCACAAGCCTTCGGAGCCCGGCGGGAGTTCCCACCGGGCTCAGAAGGCTTGCGGATAGCAGCAAGCTCCGGGAGCGAAGGCGACGTTTTGCGCAACCTCGCCCCCACTCCCGGACCTGTTTTGAGGGCTGGGGAAGCTCGGGCTTCCCCCGCCCCAGCCCCGTGGCTAAAAAGGAAGTCAAGACAACTAGCAGGATCCATCCCGCTCACTGTCTTGGCTTCTCCCAAAGCCACGTGCAGCCTCTCCCGGCTGGAGAGTTGTGCGTGGCTAAAGAGGAAGCCAAGACCGGGGGGGGGGATAATTTTTTTTTATTCCCCCCCCCCAAAAAAACTAGGTGCGCCCTATGGTCCGGTGCGCCCTATAGAGCGAAAAATACGGTACTTGTTCCACGTCTAGCAACTGCAAGAGCAGCAGAATAAAATATGAGCCCAGGCAAGTGAGGCAGGAGGAGGCACTCTGCTCCCCAAAAGTTATTTCCATGCCCTCCCTCTATTTCTCTCAACCTACAGCACTAATTTTTTTAACAGCACAGAGGAGACTGCATGACATCAACAAAATGGAAGTAAGCACACCTTCCCCCTCCGCTGGTCAACACCGGGGCTGGCCTTGTCAGCAGGTCTGAAATCTGCGAGGACAACTTTGTCTTTGCGGCAGTTTGTTGCTGGACTCGCACTTCAGCAGCGTCAGCCAAGTGCATCAACGTCTTCCGCTCTGGGCTTTCTTCAAAGTTCTTGCAGCCGATACATTTGCAAATTGAAGAACACATGATCTTTGCCTGAACAGGAGAAAAACAAAAGCCTATTCATTCATTTATTTAATTTGTATAGCACCCTTCATCCAAAGTTCACAGCGCAGTTCGCAACATAAAAATACAAAATGAGAACACAAAATACATAAAAGCACAAAAAACCCTTTCCAGAAACAAGTTTACTACTACTACTACTACTACTACTACTAATAATAATAATAATAATAATTTATGTATACCCCTCCCCCCCCCCCCGGCCAGAGCCAGGCTCGGGGCGGCTAACACCAGTAAAATTACAGTAAGAACATAAGGGGGAGGGACCAATTAAAAATACAGATTAAAAATACAATTTAAAATGCAGCCTCATTTTAATAGTAGCCCATAGATCAAAACCATAAGGGGAGGGAAAAATAAGGGTCAGACTGAGTCCAAACCAAAGGCCAGGCAGAACAGCTGTTGTCTTGCAGGCCCTGCAGAAAGGCCATAGAATGTTAAAAGCCTGGTTATAGAGGAACAATTTTTGCCAAGCACTAAAGGTATGTAACACAGGTGCCAGGCAAGCCTTCCTGGGGAGAGCATTCCACAAATCGGGAGCCACTGCTTAAAAGGCCCATTCTCATTTTGCCACCCTCCGGGCCTCTTGTGGAGGAGGCACAGGAAGAAGGGCCTCAGATGATTTTCACAGGGTCCAGATCAGTTCATATGGGGAGAGGCGGTCTTTGAGGTATTGTTTTGCTGTGTGTTGTAAAATCACAGATTTATTTGTGTATTCAAAATGATTATTGTTTAGCACACACCTTTCAGTGCAATATCAGCCGGATAAATAGGACTGCCTAATCTGCAATAGTGCATCACTGATCTTTCATTATGCTTCAAAATTAGGGGATAAAATCCTTCAACTATTGGAGATTTTTGTTCTCCCATTCTCATATAGGTAGAAGTCAAGTCTGCAAGGGGCTCCTGAAGTTATATGGATGTCACACAGTAAGCAGAAACATGGCAGAATGCCTTTGTTAAGCTACTTCCTGGCTCTGAACTCCTTTCTCTGTGGAGGTTGCCCAAAGTCAGAGCCTGAGTCTTTTCCAGAAGCACTGTAGGAATTTTTAGTTAAGAGGTTTCCTGTGGCTGAAGATAGCCTTGGATTTAAAACAGGGATACAGTGGTACCTCGGGTTAAGAACAGGTCTGTTCTTAACCTGAAACTGTTCTTAACCTGAAGTACGACTTAGCTAATGGAGCCTCCCACTGCATTATTTCTGTTCTCATCCTGAAGCAAAGTTCTTAACCCGAGGTACTATTTCTGGGTTAGCGGAGTCTGTAACATGAAGCATCTGTAACCTGAGGTACCACTGTAGAGGTACAGCCATACCTCGGATTGAAGTAGCTTCGGGATGAATATTTTCGGGTTGCGCTCCGCGGCCACCTGGAAGTAACGGAGCGCGTTACTTCCACGTTTCGCCGCATGCGCAGATGCTCAAAATGACGTCATGTGCATGTGCAGAAGCGGCGAATCGCAACCCGCCCACGAGCAAACGCGGGTTGCGTTCGCTTCAGGATGCAAACGGGGCTCCGGAACAGATCCCGTTCGCGTCGAGAGGTACCACTGTATTAGGATTTCACATAACATTTGTGAGCCTAATATAAGTGTGTGTTAAAAAAAATAAAAATGGAACCACTATGGAGATGCTGCGAGACTGAATCAAGGGAGGGCAGTGACAAAAAAGTACTGAGAGGAGAGAAATACAGCAGACTTTGGGTCTTACCTCGTAGCATTCACAATAGTTTTTGAGACATCCAGACCGCTTGCAGTTGCAACCTTTGCTGTGCCGCCTGTCCGACTCGCCTTCCTTCCCCTTCCCTATTTTAGGCTTGAAGGCTTCTGGGTTTCTGTCAAGGCAGGCCTAGCAAGGCAGATGCAAAGAAATCCATCACCACATGCAAGTGTTGGAGACGCAAACCCAGACTTTCACAGGAGGAACTGGCAGACACCATTTCATCCGGTCACAAAAGACAAAAGTCTTTTTGTCAAGGTTTGGTTTTGCTTTAGAAAGGGAAGAGCTTTACCTTGATTGCTTTCTGTCTGTCATTTTCATGGTCCAGATTGTTATAGCAGTTTGTGCAGTTGCAGTTGTTGCAGAACTCGCCATTGGCAAAGCAATCGCAGTACCTGAAAGGGAAATCTCGTGTGAAGCTTGAACACAAAACGCCCAAAAGGACGGCACAACAAGCGTGAATTGCAAGGGGTTGCATGGCTCCTCCAACCACACTCATGGCAGGCAGGTCAGCCTTCCAGGTGGGTTTAACAGCAACTCTCAAACTTTGTTGTCACGAGTCTCGCGGAGAAAACAACAACCCAAGGCCAGAACCACGGGGGCTTTGCAACTCTGGAGAGAAAGGGCTTCCAACACTCCACCCACAAGGAAGAAAGCTAGTGTGGCTTGGCCCTGAAGGAAAAGGAAAGGGCAGGCCTTTCCCCCTTCAACTTAAAAGGTAAAGGGACCCCTGACCAGTCGCGGAGGACTCTGGGGTTGCGGCACTCATCTCACTTTATTGGCCAAGGGAGTCGGCGTACAGTTTCCGGGTCATGTGGCCAGCATGACTAGGCTGCTTCTGGCGAAACCAGAGCAGTGCATGGAAACACCGTTTACCTTCCTGCCAGAGCGTTACCTATTTATCTACTTGCACTTTGACGTGCTTTCAAACTGCTAGGTTGGCAGGAGCTGGGACCGAGCAACGGGAGCTCACCCCATCACGGGGATCCGAACCGCTGACCTTCTGATCGGCAAGCCCTAGGCTCTGTGGTTTAACCCAGTGTTTCCCAACCTTTGGTCTTCAGCTGTTTTCAGACTACAATTCCCATCATCCCTGACCATTGATCTTGCTAGCTAGGGATCATGGGAGTTGTAGTCCAAAAACAGCTGGAGATCCAAGGTTGGAAAACACTGGTTTAACCCACAGCGCCACCCGCGTCCCCCCCTTCAACTTAGTAGCCATTAAATTAGAACTGGGAGGAGCTTGCATTCAGCATACTGAAAAGTTGCTTGAACTTCCTACTCAGCCAAACAGGATGTGTTGCAGGCAACATCGTTTAGCCTCTTTGCCCACTCACATATCTTGATCTCAAGAACACATCACTACACAAGGAGGCCTCATCCTATAACGCACATGGTGCTCAGCAGCAGTGCGCAAGTTTTATCCAAGTCTAAAATGCAAAAGATAGTATCTACCGCAGAGTGAGATTAAGATAACAACCTTAAATATGGGAAATGTGGCCTCAACATGATCTTCCTCTAACACAAGATTTTATCTGTAATGGGTTTAACATGCTGCTAGACTACAACCCCAACATCCCTGACCAGTGGCTGTGCTGGGAGCCCAATAAGATTTTAGCTACCTCTGCTGTAATGCATGCACTTTATTGCTGATGGAAAAACAGGGTTTTACTTTTAACATTTCAAGATGGCAAAAAGTAAAAGTTATACTTACAGCTTAAGACACAGTGATTTTGTACAGTTGCATGGCTTTCTGGGACGATTTGCCGATTCGGAGGAAATTATTCTGTAAAACAGTTTTAATGACTTCAGTCATTTTTTGGGCCCAAACGACAAAATGTTGATTAGCTATTGTGTCATTTGAGATGTGCAATAACAATAATGGGACCATTGACCCATCTGTTCCCCACAGTTCAGATTACACAACCTAGCCCACCTTGTGCCAAGGTCAGAGAGCAGGAGCATCTTAGGTGCCTCCAGATCAAGTGATTCCACCAAATGACTTATCAGAAAAGTAATTCCCAAACTGTGGTGCCAGAAGAAAAATGCTACTGCATCAGGATAAAAAAATAAATCAGTATAACTGTCCTATAAGTCCATTGTATAATGCATAACAGAGGTTATCTAATGCTTCTCTGAATGATCGCCTACTCTGGCATTGCTTTCTTCTGCTTAGTTTCTGTCAGGGGCTAGTAATTCTGCTTTGCATGAGCATCAGCTGTAAGTGGATCATTCAGTCACTCCAAAAGTAAAGACTCAGCAAATTCACCTGGCCTCATGAGGCTGTTTTCAGTTGCATCTCCCTAAAAGTTGCTTCTTTGGGGCTGTGTCCTTTCAGTTAAGCAGGCATGCCCATAAAGAATCATAGAATCATAGAGTTGGAAGAGACCACAAGGGCCATCGAGTCCAACCCCCTGCCAAGCAGGAAACACCATCAGAGCACTCCTGACATATGGTTGTCAAGCCTCTGCTTAAAGACCTCCAAAGAAGGAGACTCCACCACACTCCTTGGCAGCAAATTCCACTGTCGAACAGCTCTTACTGTCAGGAAGTTCTTCCTAATGTTTAGGTGGAATCTTTTTTCTTGTAGTTTGGATCCATTGCTCCGTGTCCGCTTCTCTGGAGCAGCAGAAAACAACCTTTCTCCCTCCTCTATGTGACATCCTTTTATATATTTGAATATGGCTATCCTATCACCCCTTAACCTCCTCTTTTCCAGGCTAAACATATCAGTGACTCATGCATGGGGGGGGGGGAGGCTCTTCAAAAAGCAGTTGTAAGTTTTACTCTTCCACATTCTAAAATTAATTTTTTCAGGTGTAATAACAAAGTGTGCCCAGATATTTGGGATCTACTGTACTACCCCCATATAAACAAACCACGAGAAACAATACGCTTGACCAAGATTGTGCAGTCTCTTCATTAGGAATAAAAATATGTGCAGAGGTGTTCGGTGTGCCTGCCCTACTCTTGTGGGACTTTTCCTTTTGGAACCTGGGTAGGATTTAAATAATTTTAGCTAGTTTTTATGGGTAGAGAGAATTGTTTTTACATCTGTAAGATCTTTATCTATTTTAAGACTCTGGTTTCATATAAAGCAAAATGTAACTGGGTTGGCACATAAGGGGGAAAAAACCCTGCAAAAATTCACAGTTGGGAAGTATCTTTTTAGGACCAAGCAAAATATCAACCCTATTTGGATATTCTGAGACCAGAGACCTCCTACATGCAAGGCAGATGCCCTACCACTTCAGCAGCTGAACACCGAACTACTCCAAATATTTCTCCCAATCCTCTGTCTTTCCGTGCTGTGCAATGATTATTTAAAACACATCTACACAATACATACCCATTGAATGGCAGGCGGGCTTGGGTCTGGATACTAGATGTCCCACTAAGATTGGCATTGCTTGCTATTGATACGTAGGATGACTGCTGTAGCTAAAAATAAATAAATTCACAAAGTCAGAACACGAAGTCAGTACATGACATACCGTTTGCAGATTAGTACTTGCGCAAATAGCTGGCCAAACACTTTTTATTCCGTCATTAAGAGTCAGAAGAAGATGTTCACTACTATTTTTAGACTGGAGGGCTTTTGTCCTAGAAACTGGATTATAACCTCATGTTTAATGTGTACCTAATTTTCTAGTGCTAATGGAAGCCTCACATCTCTTATGATACAACAGTCCTCTTAGAACAGTGTAACTAGATTAAAAACCTGTCTAAACATAAAAATAACAATAATGTCTCATAGCACCACACTTTTTTGTGACAGGATTAAAAAATTCAGGAACCGTAACACTCCATTTGGCTAAAAGTCTGTTGAGAATTAAATTAAAATATTACACCTGATTAGCAGTTTATGTTGTCAAAGCTCCTTCAATTTCTCACGCCTAAGTTTCATGGTCAGATAAAAAATAGTAGGAAAAAACTTTATTTGGGAAATACATAGAGCGGTTTTTCCATTTATAATCCCATTAGAATTCCTCCACAGCTGCACTATTATATAGCCCAAAAAGCAGGCATAGGCAAACTCGGCCCTCCAGATGTTTTGTGACTACAACTCCCATAATCCCTTGCTAACAGGACCAGTGGTCAGGGATGATGGGAATTGTAGTCCCAAAACACCTGGAGGGCCGAGTTTGCCTATGCCTGCCAAAGAGCCTGTCAAAGCAGCATACGCTTTTCTTTTGATCTTTTTGTTGTTGCTAAACTATATGGGGATTTTCACACACCTGAAAGAGGACTGCTGGAACTCATTTTGTGGTATCAGCAGAAAATATCTATGGAAAACTAGGAATTATGGAAAACTAGGGTCCTACTCCAAGTATCCTATTTTGATTCAGAATGCATGGTAGTGAAGCTGGAAAAGTGGCAGAGGGGGTGTCAGTTGACATAGCTTTTCCTTGTACCTTTTCCAGTGACAAAACCATTAACATGCTACATATTGGCTATAAGAAATCACCTTCTTGTGCAATCAGCTCTCAGCTTTTCACCACTCTCTCCACTTTAGGGACAGGAACCACCTGCAGACGAGCTTCTGCTAGGACTGCGTTAGCTAGGAAAGCTGTTTGCAAGCTGAAAAATCCCTCATGCCTGCTTCCTTTGGAGAAGCAGAGAAATTTTCAAAGAGGAAGACAGCTGAGGTCCTACGTCTCCCCGGCAACACCCTTTTGTTAAGCAGATGAATTTCTGATGACCTTCATGGCCTTGAGGCATAGTGATGGTGGGTTAACACATAAAATAAATTTCATCAGTTGCCCTTGCTTTTCCAACCATTTTAATAGGATCATTCTTGTTTTTAGATTCAGAATCCCACATTCTCATTTCCCCGTAAAGGTATTTAAAGGGAAATTAATTTTAATAACAGAGAACAAGAGTATTTTCTGCTTATCTCCATGAAGTCCACAATCTTCTATTATTTAGTTCTTAGAATGCACTTGAACTTTACACTCCAGAGAGAAGTCTGATTTTTCCAGCAAAGAAGATCTTCCATTTTCAGCTTTGTTTGGGAACAGTTGGAACTCAGCTTTATTTCAAAGCAATCCTCCAAGCTGGCTGGAATGAGATTGTGCATTTACAAAACCGGAGTATCATCATTTTGGCAACCATCTCTTCTCAGCTGTCATGATGGCGAACAATGGTCCTTCCTCTTTCCATCCATATTAAAAGGCTCCTTCTTTCTTGCCTGCTTTGTATTTCAATTGCTGGTGGGGTAAGTTCTTCCTAATGTCTTTTTCTGGCAGAAGATACGTCATCTGCTTGGGCCGTGCACCAAAGGAATTCCACCTGGCCATATACTCCATGAATTAAGTCACACTGAAGCTCTCATTTCTTTCAGCTCTGCCAGACTATCTGGCTACAAGGGAGAGCGTGGGGGATGTTGCTGTTTTCCATGAGAGGGCTACTCTCAATGATTTGGACCGGTAAGCCTCTATGCAGCTGCTCTACATGCAATTTTCTATCCCATGTTTTCCAAAAGAAGACAGCAGCAATCCACAGGTGTTCCTCAGTCTTGCCGCATTCCAAGCATATGCAGCATCTTTTACTAGTGGTACTATCAGTAAGTTTCATCAGGCCAGCAGTTCCCAAACTGTGCTGGGTTACACTAGTGTGATGAGAGAAGGGCTGAAGTGAAATGCAACCACGTCTTTCAAGAAGGTCCTGTGCAGGACTGTGGTTTTTTTCCTGCCAACATATGGGCATCGACATCTCCCCATGTGGAAAGGTGCCCTGATACAGCCTGCAGCACAGCTGGCAGCCTGGGAAAATTCCAGGGGGGGGGGACATCCTGGGAGAGGGAATGTGTGTATCCACTTCAGTACAACGGTGTGCTTCCACAGTTAGTCCAAAAGCGGGAGAAAAAAAGCCCAACGTCTTGGGTATCAAAGATTAGAAAACGATGGATTATGCCTACCTTATTTCTAGCACTTATTTTGTGTCCACAGACATTGGAAACTCTGAAATTCTTCTGGCCTTAACTCCCAAGTGGGTCATTTTTGGTAAAAGAATCTATACACTATAAAGCATCACACGCTCGTTAAATATTTTGGTCAATTTCATCTCCACATCAATGCCATACCTGTGTGACATACTGAGCCGGGAGAACAGCATAGCCTACATTCCCTGCACCAGGGGCTGGAGCCAGCACTGTGCCCGGGGGAAGGTTGGTGAGGTTTGGCTGGATCTGTGGCAGTGGTGTGGCAGGCATTATTAGCCTCTGCTGTGGCTGGCTTGTAGTAACTATCTGCGAAGTTGTGCTAATTGGTTTGGGCGCCACCTGCAAGGAAAGGGAATTGCCATGATGCCTTCATTGCACATGAGATCTTATTCTTTGCAAATCAACAGGAGAAGTTACTTTGGAAATTCCAACTGTACAAAACGAGAAATACATATTAAGTACGTAGGCGGACGCAAAACTCACTTGTTTGACTGCCTGCGTTGCTGGAACAATTGGGACAGACATCCTCACGGGGGTTGCATTCACCACCATTGGCTTAGCTGCTCAAAAGAAACAACATGAGACACAATATGCAACTTTCTGTGCAAATATGTTTACAGGATGCAGCTTCTCTGGTTGTTACTCCTGTATACTAAAGGTAGGGCCATTTTGGTTTTGTTGTTCTTTTGTATGTATTGCCTGAACACCAGCTTCCGGGTTAGGGTGGGATATTTCGTTATCTATTTTTATGGCATTGTTACATGCTGAAATCATTTAACAGAAAAAAATATTTTAAACGAGTTTTTTCAGAATTTTGGATAGAACAACAAAACACACCTCAAACTTTTGCTGTTTACCATTTACTTGATCAACTCCTAGACAAATCATGGTGAAACAAAGCAACACAACACAAGAAGACCATACATCTCCTAAAATTAAGGGTAAACAAGCAGTGTTTCCAATCTGACACTTTTCATGGCTAAGGAATGTGTATCACCCCCTAAGTGGCAATTACAACTTTAAAATTAGTCTGCATTTGCACTGCTGGAAGCTGTTCATTTAAAAAAACCTAATTATTGCAATGGAGGTGGGACTGAGAAGGGGAGGCTGCCTGATAAATGGGGACACCCGAATCTTGGTCAAAGATCAACAATGAGCATTCATGGCTAAATCATTAGTCCAACAAGTATTAGGAAACCTTTCCTACTTGGGAGTGGACATACAACCAGCACAAAGCAACGGTGCAGAACACGGAATGTTAAACATATGCCTACTTAATGCCCTTTGTATTTGCATTTCTGTTAAGCACTTCCAAAATTGTCATGAAAACATTCAACTATGGTGACTACTAACCTTGCTGAAGAGATGCTGTGCTGATGCTGGGATTCTGAGTGGCTGGCTGTGCTGAGCTGTTGGCTGTTGTGGCAGTTACAAGCCGGACATAATGGAATTTGCTTCCAGGTACCTGAATCTGTTGAACATTGGGTGCTGTTGCCAAGGGAATGATAGTCTTAAACTGAGATGTGCTCACTCCCCCCATAGTAAGGGTCTGTACTGAAGATTTCACAGCCTGTTAAAATAGTTGTAAAGTTATTTATGTGATGTCAATATATCAGCCTCTATTTTATTGTTGGCAAAGAAGTAGTTTCTAGTGAGTCAGCATTATTCCCCCTTGTGCTTCATTTTAAAGCTTCATTTTAAAGCACAGATCAATAAACTCTTGAAATGCATTATAACTTTGTATTAATGATGTCAGATACAGGACTTCCGGGTTAGCGCCTCCGGCAATGGCGGAGCTGCTCCCGATCGGAGGAACCAGCTCCGTGAAAAACAGGGTCTAACCGCCACGGTGAAGGCGGAGACCCTTAGAAATCACAGGTGGAGAAGCCTGTGAACCTGGGATTCGGCTGGCACCTTTTGTGCCCCCCCTACACGCGAGGAGACCTGGTAACGGGAATCCGGAGCGACGTGATGGTGAGCGGTGCGGTGCTTTGAATCGACTGCTTTTTGCACGGAGCAAAGCCGCATTGCCGCTGTCGGAGAGCGCTGACTTCTTTTTGTGGACAATTGGATTTTAAACAACAACCCGTGAGTAGAACGGGAAATTGGACTTTTAAAATAATTTAATTTGGCACCGAATGGGGAAGGTTTAAACAGGAAGTCCACTTCCCTTTCTGTAAATAGACTGAAGCAAAAAAGTTGCTAACTAAGGTCTTGGAAAGTCTTACGTAAAGGATTAAAACCCCACTGTTTGAAACTATTATTATTATTCCCCTTGGAAGCAGGAGAAGTCTGCAGGAGAAGCTGAAAAATTAAAAATCGAAGTACCACGTCTCTGAACCTGGGAACGGTCTGCAAAAAGTTCATCGACGGTAAGCAGGATAAATTTGACAGCTAGCTGTCAAGACATAAAAGAAAGACATTGTTTCTATCGTCCGCTTCTGCGTTTAAAAAAGAAGAAAAGGTAACTGGAACTGTTACTATTCTACTTTTGGAACTGTGCTGGAAAGGATTGACAAATGGAGACTGTTTCCCTCTAGAGGGAGTTTTGGGACATTGTTACAAGAGTGCAGCTGGGATATTGGCATTAAGATAAAGATAGACTGTGAGAAACCAGCTTTGACCTTGAATATCTCAAGAATGTCAGCTAAGGAAGAAGTAGCGTCTGTACTGAATAGGACATTTTATCTGTTGGGAAAGCTGCATAAACAGATGGATGTTATGGCTACTAGTATTGATATTTTGGGAACAAAAGTGGGCATCAGCATAGAAGTTGACAACAACCCGGCACAGGAATCTTTCTTAACTGAACAAATTGATGAATTAGAGAAGGAGAAAATTGCTGTTGTGGAGTATAAAGCAATACAAGGGGGAGCCTTAACCCTACAGAGGCAAATGGAGGATTACAAGATGAGGCCTTATATGACTGTAATTAGGAGAAGCCAGTTATTGAAGATGGGAACCTGGCCTGATTTGGAAAATGAAAGGTGGAGAGATCCCCTTATGTGGGGATCAAATGACTTTTGGGATATGAATTTGAGCCAAGAGGAGATTGGAGCTTTTGGGGCCTTTGGACTTGGAAGAATTGTGAAAAAAGATTTGGAATATTTTATGGGCCCTAGCCTTAACTATGGAAATCTGGCAGACCTGTTAAGAAGGAATATGAGCATCGATGGGTTGCAGCTCCCCCGAGATCTGCTTTTTAGCACCAAGGATTATCAAGAAGATCGGCAGATGGGACATGAAGAAGAGTTAAGAGCCTCGGACATAAGATCTCCAGGTTGATGGACTGTTGGAGGTTGATGGAACTGACGGCAGGGGCCGAGACCGGGGAGGGGGGACGGTGGAAGAAAGTTGGGAACTTAAAATGTATATATGGAGATTTTTTCAAAAAAAAAAAATTGATGAGAGTTGGAAAAATCGTGGAATGAAATTTTTATGACCCTAGGGGAAATGTCTTAAGAGATTAAGTTCAAATATATCAATTTTAAGGAGAAGTAAGATTAAATAAAGTAAAAATGGATGGCTAATTGGTGAAAGAAGAGAATGTAAAATTACAGTATATTAAGATAAATTACTAGGATAAAGAAGATTGGAAAAAATTCAAAGTTTATCTATAGAAACATTGTAAAATCCAGGAATGTTAGAAGGATGTTGGAATGAAGTAATGTGGTTTTAGCAGAAATGATATAAAGGATTAGGTAAAAATTGACTTTTTAATTGGTGAAAGACGAGAATGTAAAATTACAGTATATTAAGATAAATTATTAGGATAAAAACAAAGCTGGAAAGGATTTGCTGAAATACTTAATTGAACTAGAATACAAAAAAGGGAGGTGTGAGGAGGTCAAGGAAATAAGCAAAGGAAAGAAAGCTACGTAGAGGTTTGAGCTGTATTTTTTTTCTTTTTTTTCCTAACTGTTTGTATTTTTTCTGAATTTTTTTATTTTTATTTTTTTGTTTTTTCTAATATTTTCTTTGTAATCTTTAAAACTTGAATAAATATTATTTTTTAAAAAAAAATGATGTCAGATACAGTAAGCACCAGTTTGTGACCAAATTTACTTTAAGCTATTTCTCCCAATAGCGTATCATTTCAACTCATCAAAACAAAAGCAAAAGTTTGATAGATAAACAGTTAACAGTGTCTGAAACTATGCAGAGCTGTGAGTCGGACTCTGATGGTGAGGCTTTCAGAACAAGAGCCAGAACGCTGCATACCTGAGTTGTATTGTTAGCTACAGCCTTTCCAGGGGAAGATGGTGTTGAATGCTGCACCGTGAGAATCTGCTGCCCCAGGGCTACGTTTAGAGGAACACCAACTGCTTTCTGGGGTGAGCTTGGAGGCTGCGAGGCGACAGACACCACTGTTAGCTGCTTAACAACTCAAAGATCTTAGGCTAAAACATTCTGTAATACAGTTCCACACAACTACAGCTCATTCAGCTTCAAAATCAGAACAGAATACAAATGCACAAGACTTTTCATGCTGTTGAGCCAACCTATTTTGGACTACAACCACCATCTGCTGGCTGGTACTGAAAGCAGCTGAGGGCACCAGGTTGGTAAACAAGTTACAACGGTTTAGGCATCAGAAGCTGCTGGCAAGAAGGAAGTGCCCCCCGATAATTTTGCTCAGCTGGTAGATGTTTGGTAATCTGGGAATTCCAATTTCATTAAAAGAAACAGAGGCAGTAAGTTTACAGGTTTTGTTGTTGTGGATCATTTGAAACGTGATTAAAATAAATCATAAAACGAGGGTCATCTAGTCCAACCCTTTGCCATGCAGGAATCTAATGCTCAATGTTGGGCTCAAACCTGCAACCCCGAGATGAAGAGCCTCATGCCCTACCGACTAAGCGAACTCAGGTTGAAATAGGCAGCTTGAAGCTCAGGTTACTTGTTCTTCACTTGGAAGCTCAGGTACCATTTTAAGTACCGTATTTTTCGCCCCATAGGACGCACCCAGGTTTTTTTTTGGGGGGGGGATAAAGGGAAAAAAATTTATTTTCCCCCCAGGCGCGGGGCTGGGGCGGGGGAAGCCCGAGCTTCCCCTGACCCCAGCCCCCAGAACAGGCAGCTTTCCGCAAGCCTTGGGAGACCGGCGCGACTTCACACCGGGTTCCCACGGCTTGCGGATATCTGCCTGAAGCCCAAACCAGGTCGGGGAACAGCGGGATGGCGGCGCTCCGCCTCCCCGCTGTCCCCCAAGCTTGTGGGGCTGGCAGCAGGGAGAAGTACACTTCTCCCCGCCGCCAGCCTCCAAACCAGGTCGGGGAACCGAAGCCCAGGGCTGCACAGCGCACCCCAGGCTTTGAGATGCAGGCTGCTATCCGCAAGCCTAGGGAGCCCGATGGGAACTCCCGCGGGCTCCCAAGGCTTGTGGAGAGCTTCCTGAAGGCTGGAGAGCGAGAGGGGTCGGTGCGCACCGACCCCTCTCGCTCTCCAGGCTTCAGCGAAAGCCTACATTCGCCCCATAGGACGCACACACATTCCCCCTTCATTTTTGGAGGGGGGAAAGTGCGTCCTATAGGGCGAAAAATACGGTAAATACAGATTAACAGAATTTAACTCACACTTTCCACATTTATGAATCACCACTTTTGAATAGGTGAAATATGTTTAAATGGAATATATCCTACTTCGGATCATTTTCAGAGCAACACCAAAATAACTGTAAACCTGAATAGACTTTTCACCTTGTTGGGGGACTTCAAGGGAGAAATGGCTATCTTATTTGGTGTCTGCTGTATAGCAGAACTTAAAGTAGTCCCAATGATGCCGCTTTCTGAGATAGTCACCGTCTTTGGAGGTGTCCCTGGAGTGGTCTGCGAAAGAACTCGACCTGTAGAAAAAAAGAGAACAGAAACAAACTGATGATTATAGCTGGCGTCATGGAAAGAAACAGCATGTCAATTCACTGTTCTACACTGTTGCAGAAGAAGTGCTGCCTTCATTTCATCCTTCTCCCCAGGTAGCGGAGTAGAAATGTCTCACATTTTCTAACAGTGTTTTCTTTTTTGTAATAAAATAGCTGAAGACCACCGAGAATAAAATGAAAACAGAAAAAGAGAGACAAAATTGACTCCAGCACGCTACCAAAAATCAAAACTTCCAGATCAAAAGCTATTTTTCTCTTGTGTTAGCAACTTCCAGGTAAAGATATACCAGAAATACAGCTGATTCAATTCTCACTGCTTGCATTTCTAACAAAAATGGAAACCTGTTATGAAGCAGGACAAAATGCAAAGGGAAAGATGACAACAGCTGGTTACAACTAATAATCTTGCGAGAAAAGTTCCACCAACCCCATTCAGTAACCCCCTCTTTTAGAACTTTTTGTCAGCAATAAATCATGAGTGGAAACCACAGGGGTGCATTTACACCCCAAGATGAGACTGTGTGCATTGCATTACTGCTTGAGCCACCTGTTTCCTTCCAGGCTTCAGCTTCAAGTTATTCCAGCTCTGATTAAAAGTCAGACACAGAAGGAAAACAAGACATTTCTGTTGAAATGCCCCTTGAAGAAGCCTGGCTGCACAAGTATATTTTTCCTTTTCAAGTGCCTCACTCAGTCCCCACCTGCTGGGTGAGAAGGAAGCTTGATTTATCAGTGATTATTGGGAGTATGGTTAGGAAATATACTATACTGCAGAACTGTAAACCTCTCCTGGAGTTTAGTATAAATTTTCCAAAGTACCATCTAGTAGCTTTTACAGCCTCCCATGGTCTTTCATGGCCCTGAAGACCAAGATTCTTCAACTGCAGGGTCTAGTTAATTGGGAGAAAATGCACCTTTTATCACTCTTTGATCTGTGGCAGGATGGTCCAAGGACATTTCAAAAGTATAACTAATCTGTGATAACTGACCCTGAGCCGGCTCTTGGAACTAACAAGTTACTGTTGAACCACAGTTACCAGTTGGTATAATATGGAAATGTTGCGAGTTTGCCATGGGCACCACCCTCTCTGGTTTGACATAGGTTTTAATCTGATCGTGGTTTGGGCAGGAGCAGGGGGTAGAATGTGCACTAAAAATTTTATATCTGTTGTCAGCCAGTGCCACAGTAACACAGATCCAGGGCTCATATCCCCCATGAATCTTCATGATTTTGACATAGGATGACAACAACTCAAAGCACGCATCAGCGGACACAGAGCTGACCCATGATTTTGATGTAGAAATTATGAGGTTCCATAAAACTGTGTCTCAGATCCATGTTTTTGCACAATGGCCACACCGGAAACCACTGGAAGTGTATTTTTTTTACCGTTCTGTCAATGGAAATAGGTGTGATTGATAATTTGACTGTGGTTGGAGAGGGGGGGGGGGTAAATTTGTGAACCAATTATGCAGTTTCAAGAGGTTCCATTTAACTGGATCCTATGTGTGCACACATTCCTCATTCTCTTCTCCCCTGCATCCCTTATCACCACATCCGTTTTCTTTCTCCGGTCTCCCAGTTTGCTCCCCGCCCCCCCGCCCCCCCGCTATGATTTTGGTCACTCCACACATGTTCAGCAACTCAGGTTCTGATCTGGGCCTTGAAAGAGGAAGTGCAAAAAAGCACCAGTCTTCCATCTAACTCCTTTAGCTGTATGAACTTTTTTGGGGGGGAGGAAGAGATAACCATCCTTTCATCCTCATGACAAAGGGAGCTGTGACTGGGAAGCTCAGAACACTCCTCAACCACTACACTTATAGATACCAGGGAGGTATACTCACTGCTACTAAGCTGTCATCTGAACTACTTCCAGAACTAGGAAAGGAAACATTTCAGATGCTTGGGTGATGGTTTGAACTTGTCTTATTTTGAAGCTGACCATGGATCGTTATATAAACCACAATTCCCAGCTTGAATGACATGGGAAGGCACAGTGAACTTAAGCAAAAGTTTCCAAACTTTGCCTCTTGGCTGTATGGGAGAAGAACAGAGCATGGCAAAAGGGGGAGCACAGCCTGGGACAAAAAGTAGCAGGAAACTATTATTTATCGTTGTTTTGAAAAAGCCACAGACTTCCAGAATATGGCATGTTCCTAAAGTGGAATTTGATGGCAATTAATTGCTTGCTATTTATTGGCAAGTTCTTCTTGAAAGCTGTGGGTCATTTTAAACAAGCAGCAACCAATGTCAGAATATTCTACATGAACTAAGAAAGCATACTAGTGATCTCTCCTCATGCTCTTAACTAGATTGAATCCCAATTTTGAGCTTTGGTGTAAATAAAGCACTTCCATTTAGCTAGCTCACAAGCTATCCAGAACTTCAGAAATGCATTGGATATAAATAGAAGCAAATTAGTTGGAACATTTGCTTTTTTAATTGAAGAAGCATAGAAGACTTACTGATAGCCTTTAAGTGTTTATAAAGAATATCGAATCCAATTTTCTAATACTATGAGGGCAATTAAAAACAAGTTTAGTCTAAATTAAACCAAACCCTCTAACTGAACAGGGATAGTTACAGATAGGTAGCCGTGTTGGTCTGCCATAGTCAAAACAAAACAAATTCCTTCCAGTAGCACCTTAAAGACCAACTAAGTCAGTTCTTGGTATGAGCTTTCGTGTGCATGCACACTTCTTCAGGTTTGTTAAACCACAGCTTAGCATTATGTGTGAAGCCTGCCAACCGCTCAATTATGGCTTGTTTACTACCAAAAATCATCCACTGTCTGAAACCATGGTTTGTTGTTGGCTTACAGTTCTTGATTTGTTTTAACTATGACTTGGCATTTCCTGCCAGCTCACCACTTTTCCTTAAGCGTAGCTTGCCTGATCACCCAACCCCAGCCATTCATCAAGCTACAAAGGCAAGAGTAGCTGAAAAACAGAAAACTTTGGAGAAACAATCCAAGGTTTATTTGTCTGTGAGACATCTTGTGGTTTGTTAAACCACACAGTAGCATTACATGCAAACTAGGCCACTGTGTACAACTCCTGCTTAGTAACAACAGTGTTAAAAATATAAAAATAATAAAGGCACTTTAATACTGGCTCTGTTGTTATGAAAAAATCAAAAGAAAGTGCTTGTTTACAGCACTATATGTTACAAGCTTTGTCATTAACAATGCAATCTTATACATGTACTCAAAATTAAGTCTGAATTAGTTCAATGGAGCTTACTCCCAAGTGAGGTTTTTTAAAAAAATTATTTAAACGATTTATATACCACTTAACATCAACAGTCTCTAAGCGGTTTACAAAGATACAATACAAAAATAAAATTAGTAAAAACTATAAAATCAAGCTATAATTAAAATACCTGCTGGATTTTTTTTTAAAAAAGTATTTAGTAGCAGCCAAAAGTTTAGTAGGAAAGGGGCCTATCTTACCTCAACTGGAAAGACGTTCCATAAAATTGGCCCTACAATACATATGCCTGTTTAAGAGTAGCAGGCACTAATCTGCCATGTAAAGATGCATTCAACACACCCGGGCTACAACTGATCAACCCCTCCCAAGTGGTTTTCACCAGCCAGGGTGGGCAGGGCTTAAGAGAGCAAGAAGCCAGTCAGATCATTGCAAGAGTCCTTCCCACATTATCAGGCTGCATAAACTGAAATTAATCTGACTGGGAATGCACTGCATTGGGCACTTTCTTTTTTCTTTAAATGATATTTATTAAAATTTCAAAAAAATCCAAAACATGAAAGAAAGAAAAAAAGAAAAAAAGAAAAAAGAAACATTTACATTTAAGACCTTACTTTCATTAACATCTTTCCAGGACTTCCCCATCCCTCCCCCTCTTGTATTCCATTTTCATTAGATTAGTTCAACAAGCTCTTACCCCAAATTTTGAAATTTATTATTATTTTGAAACTTATTATTTAGCCCATTATTCAATTTAATTCATCTTATATAACCATTTTCTCTTATATTTTTTGTTCTTCCCTAAGGTCGACCCCAATTCCCTTCCACGAATTCCCCTTTTTGTCACACACAGCAAAACAAAAGAAAATAAAAAGAAACTTCAAAATATAATTTTACAGCCTTTGGATTCCAAATCTCCCTCCCCCCTTTCCCGGTTTCGATCCCCAATGTCCATCAATCTATCTGCTGCCAGCCTAGAGACCCCACGTCCATGTCCAAATCTCTCTCGATTCCACTTTGCCGTCTTTTTGGTAGTGTTTAGTTTCAAACATCCAATCTTAGAGAAACTCTCAAAAAAGTCCATTTTTCTTCCATCCAGACCTCTATATTTAAGAGTAAAACTCGAATTCTGTTTCTTAATCCTTTTAAAGTCTGGATGTCCCAAAAGCTCCAACTTCCAGCTTAGTCCAATTCTTGTTCCTCAGGTTTCTTTTCCTGTTCCGCTGCAAAAACCTTCTAATTCAAAAACTTCTAGTTCCTCTACAGAGGCTTTATTTATTCAGGAACAAAAACTTACGTCAAGTCCCTTCCATTCTTCAATAGATATATCCATTGTCTCCTTTAATGCAGAGACCTCTGTAGACAAAATAATGCTTCGTTTTTGCAGCTTTCCCAGGAGATAAAAAGTCCTGTTCAATTCCATGAGTATTTTTCCACTTGCCACCATTCTTGCAATGTCCCAAGGCCTCCTCTAGAGGGATTATGGTAACTTAGTTTCCTTCCAAATCACACCCAAAAGTCAAGTTAACTTATACCCTTGTTTTCAACAGTTTATATCCAAATTGTAACGAATCTAACCAGCAAAGTCATCAAAACAAAGTTCACTTTTATTCTCCCACTTTGACAGCTACTTTGACAGCTGTCAAAATTTCTATATCTCTTCGCCAGGCTCTCTCATGACGGATCACTCCCGGTTTCCGGGGGGTTGCACTTTAGTTCTCACAAATCACTCTTCTCCTCCAGCACAATTACTTGTAATTTCCCATCGTGAAATTAATAACTTTTGTCAAAAAAAACAAGCTCTTCTCTCGACCTTAGTTGTCAGATCCTTGCTTTAAATCGTCTACAACAGGGGGGAGACCGACTTCCTTTTTGCACCTCCCCCCGCTCGATCCAAATTCAAAAAACAAATTTTCCCTTTTAGGTCCGATTAAATTACTCACGGGTTGTTATTTTTAGTCCAGATTTTCAATAGAAGAAGTCGGCGCTCTCCGTCGAATGGCATGCGGCTTCGCTCGGCAGGGGAAGCAGTGGACTCATAGCACCACACCACCCCCCGTCCCCCGCTCCGCAGCCTTTAAAAAGGCTCCTTCGTGGGTCGGGGGGCGCAAACGGTGCCCGCCGAGTCACCAGGTCCATGGGCATCTGCGCCCATGGTTTTTGAGGGTCCCCGCGTCGCCGGCGCGACGGGACCCAACCCCTGCCGAGCAGACTCCCTCCGGAGCTCAGAGGGAGTCCGCCATTCGGCGATGGCGCCAACCCGGAAGTCTGCATTGGGCACTTTCAATGGGAGTTACAACAATAGTTGTATCTAAGGCAACTGTGGAAGTGAATGGAACTGTACATAATTTCATCCTAATTGATATATAAAAGACTAATAAAGCAAACAATGTATCACATGATGAAAATTTTCTACAGAATTCATGCTTGGCTGTCTGTATTAATACAAATGTGATTTCCACCCCTGCCATACATTATAATAGGTTTTAAAGAGGATAGAGGGTGGATCAAGTGGTAATATGACTGCACAGAAAAGGCATCTCCTTGAGTAATGGAGTTTCATGGAAAGAAGTCTTAAGAAATTCCTCTCTCCATGGGTTGCTGTTCTTTAGTCTGAATTTGTATTCCAAGTGTTTAAAAATGCATATTCAGTTGTTTTTTTGGTAAGTGAAAAACTAGTCACATTTCTGTCATTTTGGTTCTCTGTGTGTTTGTGATGAGGGGAAAGAGTAGTATTGTCCATTTGCATCGCTACTCTTGATTTATAAGGTGTAAAGTGAATATTTTAGTTTTCCACTTTTATAAAATTCCTAAAACCTTGTCCACTTTACCCTTTAAAACTGAGAGAGGACTTTGCAGCTTAAAAGTAGTACTCATCTTTTTAAAAACCCAGAAGTTTGAACAGTTTAAACCATCTTATTTCCTCAACAAAGAGCCAGGAAGTAGTGATAAAACACTGCAGCAATGCATAGGGGGATGAGTAGAAAAAACATATTGACTCCGCAGCAATGGAGTCACTAGCCAGGAGTGCAGTAACAGCTACCACAGAATGCTTCAGAGCAAGTCAGTTGCACATAACACTACACTTTTAATGCACATTTATGAAGTGTGCAAGCTTTTCCACATTTACTACATGGTTAAGTTGGTTGACACTATGCACGCAATCTGAACATTTGAGAGAGACATAAAATAAGAATGCTGCTGTTAGGTTTTGAAAGCTCTATTTTACATGACCCACGTAATCTGTAAATTGACACATTTTCATCTTCCCTGAGAAGTTATGAGATGAAGAGCAGCAAGATTCATTCTGTGGCTGGGACCCAAAGAGCCCTGTGCGTGCTCATAAAGTGCTTCTGTGAACATGCAAGGGCAGAATTATCAGATTGCCCTGATAATCACTCCTAAATGTCACTTTGGAGGACCCCCTGGCTTTTTTGAGGGAACTCAGAAGGCAGCGGTGTAAAAGAGAAAGGAGCCTAAAAGCCCTCCATGAAAATCTGCCCAATTGGATCCCAGCCTGTATCTGACTCAATTCACATTTCACCCCCTTAGGAATGGCACCACGCAAGAAGCCACAAATATATAACCTGCAATGACCGGTGACACTTGTGTTGTCTGTCCCGTAACAGCTTTGCTGTTGATTGGTTTTGTGAAGATCAGCTTAGTTATCACCGGGGCTGAGGTGGGTGTCCTGGTTTTTTTAGCAATCTGAAAAGCAAAAGAAGAATCATTCCCTCAGTTAGAGGAATTATTGTTTGTATGCAATAACGGCCAAAATCCACACATTCTCACCTTCTGCAGTGTCTTCGCTCTCAATCTCCACTGCCCCCAAACAGATTAGCTTGGAACCAGTCCCCCAACTGCTCCCTCCTGTTTCCACCCATCACCAGTCATCACCACCCCCAAGAAGTGTCCTCTAACTGGTTTTGTGCTGCTACACATCCCTCTCTATAGGCAAGAACTCTATTTTTTAAAAAATAATCATTCATCACCTCCATTGCACTTGTATCTCTTCCTTACATTTTGCTTGTCTTATTGATTCACTTTCCCTGCCTTACTCTGCTCCACTTACGTTACTGCCAACAAAAGGGAATCATGAATGGGAGCAATTTTATCACAAAAGATAATGAGAAACAGTGTGCCTTCTTACCTGCACTGCTTTTAATTGCTGGGTCTGCAATACAGAGGATTGGGTGGTAGCATTTACCAACTGGCTCCCTGGAGTCAAGGCGGAAACACCAATGACAGGTTTCACCTCTGACCTTCCTCCAATAGTTACCACCTTGAACTGCTGCGCTGACAGCTTGGAGTCACCTGCTTGCACCTGCGACGTAGCCTTCTGCGACTGAGACAGCTGGTTGTGGGGTAATGTCAGGACAATGGGCTGCCCAGGTTTCCCCAGAGTTGTTACAATGAGCTTTTGCCCTTCTGGTTTTATAGTCTGGCTGCCAATTTTCAAGTCAGTTGCCTTGTTTAAAATTATCTGGTTGGCCGATATAGTGACAGGAGTCTGAGTACCAAGTTTCTGGAGGCTACCTTGAAAGGAAGGTTGTGCAGTCACACTAGTACCGCCTTTGGTAGTGGCAGCATTGGCTATGACGTGGCTTACACAATTGCTGGACACCATGACGGTCTCTGTGGTGATGGACGACGTGCCAGAAGTAACAGAATCCCTGCCTGAGCTTACGTTTGCCATTCCTTCCAGTTCCATCTCCATAGTGTCACCCACAATTACAGCCTCTATGTTCTCATCTTCCTCCAGCGTTGCGCCTGTGTCCATGATCTCTTCAGGTAGCAAGCTGTTCACTTCCGCCGACACCACCTCCATATTGCAAATGCGGACGACAGGCCAAAGGTGAGGCACTGCAGTGATATTTCAAAGAAAGGAAATTCGTTTTTCAGCTCCACAACAATGTGCAAGTTGCAGCATCGGACATATTATTGTGGGAGCCTACAAAACTGTGAAATAAACACCTACGTAGTATCGGCTGTGGCTAAAAATTTGCAGACAGATAAGCCACTGCTTTGGCTAACAAGCATGTCTAAGACAATCATCATTGCAACCTCCTTGAGTGGTTTTTCCTGGCTGGAATATGCCCTTAAATTGTTAATTGCCTCTTGCTTGCTTTTTCAACTTTGAAAAGAAGTATCTTTGAGCAGTTATGAAAAGCTATTGATGGGGGTTAAGGAGAGTACAAAACTCTGCATGTTCTCAACCAGGAGGGAAGCTTGTTAGGACATTTCTGACACTGGAACTGTCCATAAATTGGACATTTGACTTCTATAGTGAAATACAGAAAATCATGAGTTCTGTTCAGTTACCTGAATTTCTTTTAAATCCTGTTCCACATCAGATGATCTCCAGAAGCATTATAGTGTAGCACCATCTGTTAGGGCTAAAGATGATGGGAAGTTTTCAGATGTTATAAGCAAGCTGCTCCTTATAAATCCAGTCCCAAACTGACAAAATTCTAATGTTTAAGTACTATTTTAAGTACTATGTTTAAGTCTCTCCACCTCTAGGCTTTCTCTCAAGCACCCTCTCATAGCACATGTTGAAATCCCTTTCATAAATCTGATGTTCAACCACCTCACACATCAAAACTCTTAATCGAAACTGATTTTCAAAGTTACTGAAAACACCCCCCTCCCCTATTTTCAAGAACAGGTAAATGTTCCATGGAATGAACACACCTCCAGAACAGCTGAGCATAAAAACCACAATATCAACTATAATGTGATAATTGCACAGACGTGCAAATTTAAATTGATCATCCAAGGTACTTAACATCTTCAACAAGCTATTTAATAACAAGCCAGGTTAAGAGTTTTTCAAGCAGCTAATAATGTTATTTTTGTATTGTTGAAAATGTCACAGGGAAAAAGCTGAGAAAATAGCCTACTTCTTCAATAATTGGTAGGAAGAATGCTAATGAAATTGTAAAACCTGCAAAATTCAGCTAATCTGAGATTCAGTGTGGAAAGGGGAGTTTACATGAAGTGACAGAAGAAACATAAAACATACACCCACTACAAATTAGTTAGCCAGAGAAGGAAAAAATAAAATTGTGAATAATGTTCCAAAATACACAATACCCAAGGCACACTGGTGGATGCACAGTCTTAAACCACAAAATGTTTACATTTACAGTGTATAAAAATGCAATTTAGCAACAATTGACAGGAGCTGTGCCTATATAGACCATCCCTCTTCCCTGCCCTTTGCCTTATTCCATGAGCTGTTTTGTCATATGGGACTGCCCCTGTACCCTCTCACTAGTTTATTCATAGAATCATAGAATCATAGAGTTGGAAGAGACCACAAGGGCCATCGAGTCCAACCCCCTGCCAAGCAGGAAACACCATCAGAGCACTCCTGACATATGGTTGTCAAGCCTCTGCTTAAAGACCTCCAAAGAAGGAGACTCCACCACACTCCTTGGCAGCAAATTCCACTGTCGAACAGCTCTTACTGTCAGGAAGTTCTTCCTAATGTTTAGGTGGAATCTTCTTTCTTGTAGTTTGGATCCATTGCTCCGTGTCCGCTTCTCTGGAGCAGCAGAAAACAACCTTTCTCCCTCCTCTATGTGACATCCTTTTATATATTTGAACATGGCTATCCTATCACCCCTTAACCTCCTCTTCTCCAGGCTAAACATGCCCAGCTCCCTTAGCCATTCCTCATAAGGCATCGTTTCCAGGCCTTTGACCATTTTGGTTGCCCATTCATTCTTTCAACATTTTTATACTCTGCCTTCCTACAGCACAGAGTGCTGAACAACTACAGTAATAAAAAGCTATACACCAGTAAACATTCATTAAAACCACTGAATCAAATAAAGTACAATAAGGAGCAATAATAGTTTCCATACGGCCAAAATATACTTTATGGTCACAATGTCTGGCCAAATAAATTGTTATTTTTTCTTTGTGCATAATACTAATGCTGGATGTCAGGATGGAGCAACAGCAGCACTTACTAACCTGAACAGGCCACAATGAGGGCATTTATATAAAATCTCCATGCATAATTAAAAGATTAGCACTTTAGAAGGTATTCAAATGAATTAATAACATGCTGGATGTTTTGTTCATTGATTACAAAGCTGCTTTATGGCTCGATTTGTATAATTTTATGACTAACAGCCAAAACAGAGTACAGAACAAGTACAGTGTGTTCATGCATGTAACACAAAGGAAGGGGGAAGTGAGTTTTCCATTGATTATACCCAAAAGAGCTGAAAATTACAATAACTTGCAGGTTGAGGAGATGGAGGCAAGATTGAAATAAATGCTTTTATGAAGCAGTGTTAACTTTAATCCAGATAACTGAGGTTCTCTTGCAATGAATCCCCACCTACCTCTCCAAAAGAAGTTGCTTTTGTTTTATAAACTTGTGACATATCCAAGGTCCGCTCTAGCTCTGGCTTTCAGATCCAGCTCTAGGATGACAGAACATACAAGAGTCTGAGATACAGTTTCATGATGTGCTTATTTCAGAATAGAGGTCACAACTTCAGTAAATTTTTATATACATGCAGGCAGGATACCAGAGAACAGGATTAGAACTGATCTGAGGTCTACTAGCCACAGGAAACTTTTTAACCTCACCATTCACTTGGCAGTGGGAATGTAGCCAAATAAAATAGCACCAAGCAGTGATGACTCTCAGGCAGGCAAGTGCTTTTTAGAACATTTGCAAATACTCTTCTGTGATTGACTTATTTTAGAATATAAGCACATATTACTACCTTAGCTGGACATGGAACAAGACAGGTAAGCACAAGAAATTTCACTGCGGTCATTCCAAAGGAAGTTATCAATATATTAGCATAAGCATTGTTTCTGCTAGTCAAAGCAAATAAACAAGGTGGATTTCAAAAGGCATGCTCCAGCTTTTCCATTACCAGAAAGAACATCTTCCTTTAAAAGTGAAGAGCCCATAGTTTCAGTTAATTCATTAATCAGGTATTTTTGACCCCCTGAAGACATTATAGTTCCATTTTGACAAAGCCTAGAATCATAGAAACCAAACCATGGGGCTCAAACCCATAATCCTGAGATTAAGTCTCATGCTCTTCTGATTGAGCTAAAAGTGGTGGTTTGGAACCAAGTATCCTAAGGAAGATAAGGGACACCTAGGACTTGCCGATCATAAGGTTGGCACTTCGAATCCCCGCAACGCTCCTGTTGTTTGGTCCCTGCTCCTGCCAACCTAGCAGTTTGAAAGCATGTCAAAGTGCAAGTAGATAAATAGGTACCGCTCCAGCGGGAAGGCAAATGGCATTTCCGTGCGCTGCTCTGGTTCGCCAGAAGCGGCTTAGTCATGCTGGCCACATGACCCAGAAGCTGTACGCCGGCTCCCTCGGCCAATAAAGCGAGATGAGCACCGCAACCCCAGAGTCGGCTACAACTGGACCTAATGGTCAGGGGTCCCTTTACCTTATCCTAAGGAAGAGGGGTGTTGACCAATGAGAATTAATTAGCCCTTAATTCCTAAAGATTAACAGCAAAATTATTGTTTGTGGAATCTATATAATATACATTTTTGTCAGTTTTTTTCTATATATAAAAATGCAATTACCATAAAAATCTAAGATATACTGATAAAGTAAAATCACTGACTACCTTAACCATTTGTCTGTGGGATGTGCAAATTCTAGTTGCGCAGGCAGGCTAAAAGTCTCATTAATGCAGACATTTTATCTTTCAACATAATCCTGAAATGATTAAGATTCCCTTGTACCCAGGTGAGCTGGTGCTGTACAATTTCAGCATGACAAAGGGTTTGCCAGAGGTAACAGTTGGTAGACCCTAATTCAGCATGAAAGTCCTATACAAAAGCACTATTTATAACTACCTAGGCAGAGGGAAACATACCGTACTGGTGTATTGAGCATGGTACCAAAGCAACCCTTACAGAAGTATGAACTCGAATTCTAATACACTCCCTCAAAGGCAGAGCAAGAGTCCTTTCAAGATCAGAAAATTTCCAATCATTTCCCATGTCAACAGCAATATGAGAAGTACAATCTGGGAGTACAAATCCTAAAATGAAAACCAAGTCTGGACCATTTCATAAGCAATGGAGTACTGTGTCCAGTTCTGGGCACCACAGTTCAAGGAGGACACTGACAAACTGGAACGTGTCCAGAGGAGGGCAACCAAAATGGTCAAAGGCCTGGAAACGATGCCTTATGAGGAATGGCTAAGGGAGCTGGGCACGTTTAGCCTGGAGAAGAGGAGGTTAAGGGGTGATAGGATAGCCATGTTCAAATATATAAAAGGATGTCACATAGAGGAGGGAGAAAGGTTGTTTTCTGCTGCTCCAGAGAAGCGGACACGGAGCAATGGATCCAAACTACAAGAAAGAAGATTCCACCTAAACATTAGGAAGAACTTCCTGACAGTAAGAGCTGTTCGACAGTGGAATTTACTGCCAAGGAGTGTGGTGGAGTCTCCTTCTTTGGAGGTCTTTAAGCAGAGGCTTGACAACCATATGTCAGGAGTGCTCTGATGGTGTTTCCTGCTTGGCGGGGGTTGGACTCAATGGCCCTTGTGGTCTCTTCCAACTCTATGATTCTATGATTCAATAAAGATTTAAAAGAGTGAGATAATATTGAAGGTCACAGCCATTAGAAAGAAGGTTCACTAGGGAGGATAGAACAATTAAAAGCATTTATTTATCTTTGCAGCGTATGCTTTACTTATTTACTTCAAAAATCTAGCCCACCCTTCACTAAAAGAACCCCAGAGCAGGATAAAATATAATAAACATAATGAAATCTCAATAAAATGTTACAACATCAACTAATTTTTATCTGGCACCAAAAATCCACAAGGGTCGGCATAAGTCATACATGAGATGGGAAGGCATTCTAGTATCAGGCACCAATCAAAGAAGGTCCTCTTACATGTTGTCATGCAGCAAATTCGTGGTAAATGTGGCTCAGTTAAGAGGGAATGCTGTATCCAGAAGGTTGTAACCAACAGGCAGGTGTATGTAGGAGCAGCTGTGTAGAGCTTTATCTGACCGATCAAGCACCTTGAGCTTGGTTCAGTGGCAAACCAGCAGCCAGTGGAGATCCTTCAGAACCAATGCAATATGTTTTTTGCAGGCTCTCCTGATTAACAGCCTACATGCAATGCCTCCTAGTCTCATAAATATGGTGAAAAGACTGAGTGTCCTATGTGCTTCTTCCACAAAGCACCGTTAGCTTTAACTAAGGGCTCATTCAGTTACCTTTCAGCTGCTCTTGTAGGCACAGGTCTGTATTTGAGTGGTGTTGTGGGTTTTTTAGGGTGTGTATGTGTGTGTGTCAAGATGCTTTCCCCAGGAAAACCCACATTTTACCGCTGAATCAGAGGAAATGGTAATTGAGTTTTCTTAGGGTTGCTGCTTGCTCCAATTCAGTGGTAAAAAGCAATGTGACATAACAAATGAAAAGCTATCCTAAATTTTATTTTGGGCTGCTAAAAGCCTTGCACTAAAACTGAAAGGCTACTTTGTATATGACTTGCTCAATTTGCTGTGTACTGTACTGAAAACGGAATCAGAAATTAAGTCTGAAAGCTGAAGCTTGTCTAAGATCTTAGTAAGCTTCACTGATGCCAAACAATGGCTGGTGAAACATTGTACTCACCGTATCGTATCATAAGAAATATAAATACTTGCGATATCACAAGGTGTCCAGAAATGAAAGTTGGAAAATTATGAAAATACAAATTTCTAATCCTCTACAGCAGTCTTTCCTCACCAGAGGCTGTTCAGACGTTTTGAAGTACAACTGCCATTAGCTCTAGCCAGCTTGTCCAATGGTTAGAGATTAGAGGAGTTGTAGTCCAAAGCACATGGAGCATTCCAAATTGGGGGAGTCTGCTTTTGACATTTCAAAACCAAGGGAATAAACACAAATCCCAAGAGGAAAATGACTTACTTTTAAAGAAAGTTGTTTATTTATTCAAATAATTTTTAAAGTTTTAATTTTAATTAGTTTTGCAAGAACCTCCAGTATTCAACCAATAAATTAAACACCTTTGCACATCCTACAGATTCTGCATTGAATTCTATTTTATAGCTTATATAGTGATCTAAATATCAAGAATTCTACTAGCCCCCCCCCATAAAATATAGGAAACTATGTAACATATGAAGCATAAAAAAGAATACAGCTGGAATATCCAGAATTCTAAATATTTTCTACTGTGTCTATATAGATAAGCTTCATATTTAAATTAACTATATTTTTGAGCTACCATATTTACCATCTATAAGACGCCCCCATGTATAAGATGCCCCCTATTTTTTGAGCCCCAAATTAATAAATAAATATTTTAAACATTCTGTGTATACACAGGAAAATATGGTATATCTCTGTTACTTTGTTGCAAGCTCCAAATATGATTGCAGAGAAGTAAAATATAAATAATAACTTACATTCCATTCCATACTACAGTTAATGGTTTGCCATAAACACAGATAATTCTTGATTTACTCCTTCCTAGTGTGAGCAGAAACAACTAACCATGATCCCTAACTTATGTTTGGAACAGGAATCATGAGGGTTTTTTTGTTCAAAAACACCACTGGTAAGCTAAGAGCAAACCTTGGTTTAACTTCATGATTTATTGGGGGGGGGGGAGTAAGACAACAAATCCTGGTTTGGATGTAACTCTAAACCAGGGGTGGTGGCTTGTTGCTCCTTCTTACACTAGAGGAGAAGCAAAATAGGTCCCCCTGCACATTTAACTAATTATTTCCTGATACAAAGCTATCCCACGCTAACAGTTAACACAGTTTTAAAATTCGTATGGAATGTCTTTAATTAAAAATGATACTCTTACAAGATATAAGCCCACCTAGAAATAAGACGGTTGGTATATTTAATATATGAATCCCATATTTCAGAACCTATAGTTTAGAAGATACCATTTTAAATACTTATTTAACACATTTATATGTCACTTTTCAATCAACGAAAATGATCAGAAGGTCACTCACAGAGAGATACTCAATTTCATAGATAGGGGAGTGGAGAGAGGAATCACACATGCATATGTAGAACTTGAATGTGGACCTAGCCCTCAGAAAAAGGAATCACGTTTATTGTGTACATTTTAGAGCTGTCACTGGGTAAATAACACTGACACTGACATCTGACATAATCAAGAGTTGGCCCACTGAAATCAATGCACTTAATCATTACTTAGTTCACTGATTTCAGTGGGTATATGACCTAGTCAGATACCACCCAGTGTAATTAAAAACATATTTTCAGACTGTGTTCCTTGACACCAATTATCATTTGCCTTCTTGTGCTAGAAATCCCAGCTACCCTAACGTAACTAGATTACACTTACAAAATATATTGGTTTACACCTTTTCATAACAAAATTTGGAATTAAAACCAAAACCAAACATTCATTTTCCATCTGAATCATTACTGCTGCATTGACCTTTTCCACCTTTCAAAGGTTAAGGGGGATACATTTTTACATTCCCAGCTTTAATTATCTAACATGCTGTGAAGTTTTTATTTTCTGCCCATTGCAACACTTCCTGTTAATTATATATATTTGAAAGTGACCACTAAAGCACACCTATGATGTATGCGACTACACTCCCCTGAAAGCAGGCAGCTAATTTTAAAAATCATTAGTGTCCCACGAGCAGCTTTGCATACTAACATTCTTCACTGCGCTCCTAAGAAGAGTAGGCGCAATCAATCCAGTAATTTGTTCTGCAGATTTCTCCTTGACCACCATATGAACATCACTTGCGCTACCCGAACTCTCAAGCAATGCAACATCCGACAGACACAGTACAAGCGAGACCTTGAAAGGCGAGTTAGGCCTCAGCAGCTCCAAATACTCCCTTCTTTTCCAGCCAGGTTAACTATTTAGGTTACATTTGAAAACACCTGGGTTTCCTGTACAGCAAGCCACCCAACCCAGCGTTGCAGGCTCCCCTTCTCCCCCAATCTCCTGCCCAGGCCTTGCTTGGTGCGTCTCTCACCCCTCTCCAGGGCGCAGCCACCGACTCCTTCCAGGAGGGCTAAGTTCCAGCCCGAGGGGAGGAGGGAGCTTCCCCCAGAAGTGCCTGGATAGCTGCAAAGCGGCTGCCCGGGAGTTGGGACGAAAAGACGAGGAGAGGGAGGTTTCTGGCAGCGGCGAGCAGAGGAGTTGGGGGGAGCCTTTCAAGGCTGTTTAGGTGCTGTCGCTGGTATGTCAGGGGCCGGGATAGTATTTCGAAAGATCCGCCATTTTCACTTCGTCATCACCATCACAGCCCAGCTCAGCAACAACCTCAGCCTCCTTCCCTCCGCCCCGATCCCTTTGCTTGAGCCACTCCCACCGGAGGGGAGGGGAAGCCTGGCCCCCGCCGAGAAAAGGAGGAACGGCGCGGGCGCTGACCTACAAGAAACGCGCGCTCCGGCCAGGGCAGGACTCCCTGTCCACGCAAACGCAAAGGGTTTGCGCCCCTTCTCCAGGAAACGAGGGCGGATTCCAGCTCCGAGACGGAATTCAGAAGGGAAGCCGGGCTAACCAGCTGCACTTCCACGGCACCTTAAAAGCTTGGCCGTGCAATCCTATACTCAGAAGTAAGTTCCGCTGAGTTCAATGGGGCTTACTCCCAGGTAAATGGGTATAGGATTGCAGATCAAATGGTTTATTAGTCGATTAAGAATCGGGAGAGATGAAAGGTGGCCTGTGCGGACAGGATGAATTAAGAAGTAACGGTGCATCTGGTGTATATATAGATTTTTCATCCAACAAAAGCTCTCTCATGCTTTTACCTGCCCTTAAAAAGTAAATACCAGTGTATTATGACTATGAACAACATACATTGATTAACATTGACACAGGAAGGCTTTTCAAGGGGAAAGGGGGAAAGCTTCCAGCAATTCTTCTAGTAAAATTAAAAGAAAACTTTGCCCATCTCATGGCTAATAAAGAAATCAGCATGAAAATGCTTTAATACACCATTCTAGGCAACACTGATGGAGAAAAACATTGTTTTTCCACCTAAAATCATTTATGCTTGCTTTTTCCCTTAAAAAAGAGCAAACAAACCCAAACTCACTCACATAGAACATCACATTGAACATGGGAAACTGCTTCCAAGAGTGCGTGAGAAGTGGAACTACACTGAGATTCTCACTTCAAAGAGTTTTCATTCCATACATTCTACACAACACAATTTATAACCACAGTACTGTATCCCTTCAACTGCCAAGATACAAGTTACTGTTAATGACAGATCAGATCTTACACTACTTAAGAACTAACTCCCATTATTCATGTCTCAGTTTTGACTCACTGTTCAGGAGCAAAACTCTCAAGTGTGACACTCAAGCCAATTCAGCATAGCAAAATAGTTTAAGAATAAATTCCCATATCAAGAACTGTAATGCCTTTTCTGTTAACTTAGACTTTGACACCCAATAAAGTACTATTCTCAACAATTCATTGGTGAAAGCTGCAATGCCTCTTGCAATTAAATGTAGGTATTTGATGTTGTATAGTAGTTGAACCATCCTGAGAAAATTGAATAGAGCCAATACATCATGCCACTATTAGATCCATTTTATATATATTTATATATTTATCAAACTACTTCTGCAAGTCATTCCCATGAGGCAAACAACTATTTTAAAGTTTCCACAAAAATATCCTGGCAAACCTGTCCATGCACTGTGAACTGGAAAGCAGCAAATTTTCTGCATATTCTATGCATCAATTATCTGGTACACTTGCTTGAATTTAGCTGTTTTAAACTAGATTCTGGAATCTGATTGCAGAGATGCTATGAAGGTCAAGAGTTTTCTTAATTGGGTCCTACAGCAGAGTCAATGAGAGTATACACTTTAAGGCCTGTTGGTAATATCTGGACCCAGTTGAATCTGACTTCTGGCCTGGTTTGGGGAACAAAACTACCTTAAGAGCATAAGAACATAAAGCTGCTGGATTAGGCCAATGACCCATCTAATGAAGCATCTTGTTCTCACTGTGGTCAAACCAGATGCCTGTGGAAAACCAGCAAGCCTTGGTCACCCTGATCAATGACTTTTGTTGGAAGAGGCATAGTGGAAGTGCAACTCTCTTGGTTCTATTTGACATCTCAGTGGCTTTTGATGCCATGGATCATGGCATGAATTTGGACTTGGGGATGCTGTTTTATAGTGGCTCCACTCCTATCTCTGAGGAGTTTCAGCAGAGAATAGCATCAGGCAACTACAGGACTTCTCCTGCAAGGTTAAATAAGAATTTAAGATGAGCCTGCTGGATCAGGCCAATGGTCCATCCTGTTCTCACAGTGGCTAACCAGATACCTACAGAAAGCCTGCAAGCTGGACATGACAACACAACAGCACTCTGCCCACTTGCAATTTCCAGCAACTTATTCAGAGGCATACTGCCTTTGACAGTGGAAGTAGAACAGAACCACTGTGGCTGTTGATAGTCTTGTCTTCCATTAATTTGTCTAATCCTGCTGTAAAGCCATCCAAGCTGGTTTCCATGACAGCCTCCGACAGGAGGCAAGTTCCCTAGTTTAAATGTGTGCTGCACAATGAAATAATTTCTTTTATCTGTTCTGAATTTTCATCAAATATCCATGAGTTCTAGTGTTATGCGAGAGGGAGAAAAACTTTTCTCTATCTGCTTTCTTTGTGCCTTGTCTGAGGATTTCTAGCTTGCTGCACTCAATGCCCTCTTTGATGCAACACAACCTCTAGTGCATCTTTCCCTGTCCTTCCTATAGTATTTATAGCCTCTCTTATACCCACTATATCAATGCCATCTTCCAAGACCAAGCTCTCCAGTTCACCTGTCTTGGTTCAGAGGCTTCTAGCACTGGGGTATAAAAACTTGTATGAAGTTTTTCTCTTCAAGTATTTTTGGCATTTGCACATTGAACTGTTGTGGTCTGGCCTCCCTGAACTGCTTTGTTTTGCCCCTGCACTCAATATGCCTAGTTCCACACCTCCCCCATTTAAATGTTCATCACTTTATCAACTTCATCGTAAGGGGGAGATTTGTTCTAAATCGGACCCTCTTCAGCTCCTGTTGGGTCTCCCCCCACTGCAATCAGTTTAAAAGCTGCTTTTTGGTGTTAACTACCAACAGTCTGGTCCAACCCTGGTTCAGTGCAGCCCATCCCTTTTATACATGCTCAGCTACGTCCTATAATGTTCCCTGGTGCCTAACAAATCCAGTCGCCACCTCCCCCTCTTGACACCATCATCTCACCCACGCATAGAGACTACCAAGCTGCATCTGTCTAGCTTGGGTGGTCTATGTGGAACAGGAGCCTGCTCACATATTATCCCCATTTTAAAGCATCCACACAGGTTGCTAATTGCTACTTGAGCCCCATTTTAGGTGTTTATGCTAACACGTAAAGCCCCAAACAGCCCAGAAAACAAATATTTCATAGAATCACAGAGTTGGAAGGGACACCAAGGGTCATCTAGTCCAACCCCCTGCAATGCAGGAATCTCAGCTAAATATTTGAAAGAATACCTTCTCCCATGCCAACCTGTCTGGTCTTTAAGACCTGCCAATGAGGTTCTCTTGGTGGCTCCTATAAGGGACAAGGTTAACAGGGCTCATAAGGCTTTTTCAGTGGCAGCTCCAAAACTTTGGAACTCTCTCTCCATTAAGGTGTATTTCCCCACAGTAGGATACTCTTTTAGGAGGATAGTGAAAGACTTATTTCACCAAGCTTTTAGAGAGGAGGCGATATAATTTGTTTGAGGTCAGAGAGCCAGTGTGGTGTAGTGGTTAAGAGCGGTAGTCTCATAATCTGGGGAACCGGGTTCGTGTCTCCGCGCCTCCACATGCAGCTGCTGGGTGACCTTGGGCCAGTCACACTTCTCTGAAGTCTCTCAGCCCCACTCACCTCACAGAGTGTTTGTTATGGGGGAGGAAGGGAAAGGAGAATGTTAGCCGCTTTGAGACTCCTTAAAGGGAGTGAAAGGCAAGATATAAAATCTAAACTCCTCTTCTTCTTCTTTTGTATTGCACTTGTTATTTAATAGGAGTATTTTTTGTTTTCATTTCTCCTGTGCTTACATTGTATTGCTTTAACTGGTTTCAGAAATATGTAGTGTGGCTTGCCCACAAATCAATAGACTTGAAATCAAAAAAGGATTTTTTTGATTTCACTATGTCTACTGAAAGTATAACTAATATTGGATATAATTTTATAGAATTTATTGGTATTTCATCATTGAGCACCACTGTCAATAGATTCACCTTTCCCTCCCAAGTGCATTTTTGTTGATTTTCCAGAATCAACATAGTTGGAAAGCAATTGTTATAATATTGGACCACTGATAGTGTTGAAATATAGCTTCCTTGTTTATATTTAGCAGTATACACTGCTCAAAGTTATTGCTCCATTGGCTTATTTGCCCTCTGCTAGTAAATGGATCATAATGAGCAACCTACAAAGGTATTGTTAGTTCTACCATTCTGATTTCAAGATAACCGTAAGTGTATAAATACTTGTAAGTTTAGAATTATATGTACTAGGTTTTGACAGGAGAAATGCATTTTAAATAACAGCTGCTTAATTTGTGAAGCGGCTTCTCTACAAAGAATGGATTTGGTTGGATTTTTGTATATTTTGATCAGAGGGAAAACAAAATATGTATTTAACATTTCTTTCTAATATCTACATTATAAAAATCAAAGTACTATTGCCATCAAGATATGCACTAGCTGTTTAGACAAGAGAAACGGAACAGACAGGCAGAAGATAGTCCATTTTCTTACCAATCAAATAGAAAAGCTACTTTGGAATATTGTACATCAGTCAAGCCACACTCCATCAATCTTTGACAGTTCACCAATAACAGCTTGCTCTTTACACCATTCAACGCCCAGGTCTGATAAGATTGTAATGCAAGAGAAGAGTCCAACGACTTCCCATACAATAAACACAGGGAACTCAGCTGACTGCCATAAAGATTAAAGTCCCTGTTAAACTGTGGTTTCCTGTGAGAAAGAGAGGGCTGCTTGAGGCCAGCTATTCTGCTCCTGTTTCAACAACAGAGCAAAACACTTCCACCTGCGTTAAATTCAGGACAAATAAATATCCGTATTGGGAACTGTAATTTTAAAGTTTTTGCCTTCCCCTATGATTCGCCAAAAGCAGACTTCCTTGAGCAGCAGCCTTCAGACTGAGATCGAACTCGACATTTCAAAACGAGACTCTTCTTTCCCTTTCTTGCTCTTATTTATTGAATTTGTTAGTCGCTTCTGCCCAGGACTTACAACTCACAGCCTCAACCCACGCCACCAGCCTCCCCCCCCCTCGCTTTTGGGGCAAATCGCTGCTCCCCGCGGCCTTCCTTGACCGAAGAATGAGAAGCAATTTGAAAATAAAACAAGGAAGCCTCCTCCCTGGTTCTTCGAGGCACCGGCTCGTCGCGGCTCCGAGGCCAAAATATTACCCCGGGGCTTCCGCGCAGCTCCTGCCAGGCCTAAAACCTCCTGCCTTCGCCAAGGGGTCCTGAACCCCTTCGTCACTGACAGACAGAAAAATGAGAATTAAAAATATTATAATCCTGAGGGGAGGCGGTACCGAGAGGCGCCCACCTCACAAGCCGGCCAGACTCGTCCTGTCAGCGAAGGGGGAAGGAGGCGGCCGGTGGGTCCCCCGCCGCCTCAAGCGCCTCAGGGCTGCGCCGCTTCTCCCTTCCTTCCCCTCAGGCGACCCGCCGCCCCCCGCTCGGCCCGCCTAGCGCTCACCTGCGCCCGCCGCCGCCGCCGCAGCCCCGCCGCTTCACGTCGGTCTCTTCCCCACACCCCCCGCGCCGGCCCCACCGTAAGGACAACGCCGCCCGCGCGCTCCCGGGCTCGCTCCCGCGCGCGGCCGCCTGGTCGCCGTGACAGCGGCGGCTGCTCGCGGCGGCGGCGGCGGCAACAGCAGCAGCAGCAGCTGCGGCAGGTTCCGCGTTTGTTCAAAATCACGCGCCCAGCGCCATTCCGCCGCCGCCGCATCCCATCATAGCTCGGGCAGCGGCGCCCTGGCAACCGGCGCTGCGTCACCGGCGCCAAACAGCCAACCAACCCGCGAGCCCGCCCTCTTTCTCGCGCCGCGCTGGTTTCTCCCGCCTTCCCTCCTCAAAGCGCGCTCCACTTCCGCTCAGGGTCCCTCCTCCTCCTCCCCTTTCGGCGCTTCCGGGGTCCGTGACGTCACGGCGCATTTCCGTTGGTTACGCGGCTGCGTCGCCGTCTCTAGCGTAGAGGCGTCTCGCGCCGGAGGAGGCGGAGCCGGCGGCGCTGTGTTTCCCCTCACAGGTTGTGGGCGGGAAGGGGGAGGATCCAAAATGGCGGCGGCTGTGAGGCAGGAGCTGACCCAGCTCATGAGCTCGAGCGGCTCCCACAAGGACCTGGCCGGGAAGTGAGCGGCTCCTTTTTCCCCTCCCTTCTCATAATGAAATTTCATAATGTTGTATCATTTTACTGTTGTTAGCCGCTCCGAGCCCGGCTTCGGCTGGGGAGGGCGGAATATAAATAAAATTTTTATTTATTTTATTATTTATTATTCTCCAGTAGCAGCCAGCGCCGAGTCTGACCGGGGTTACGGGGTAGGGAGAGGAGGAAGCGGAGCAGACAGGAGCATCTCTTGCCTTAGGGAGGCCTCCCCTCCTCTCAGGTCTTGTTCTGGGCCTGCATGGCGCTGGTTCGGTTCCCTCCGTGATGAGCCTCATCACAGCTATCTGCCAATCACCCATTCCCACCACCCTTCTGAGTAATACCCCTCCCCACCTTCTCACTATATAGAAGGGTCTGGAAACTTCTGTTTCAGTGTATCTGAAGAAGTGTGCATGCACAGGAAAGCTCATACCAAGAACTGACTTAGTTGGTCTTTAAGGTGCTACTGGAAGGAATTTGTTTTGTTTTGACTGTTGGGCCTTGTGGATCTAGGGTGATCTTTATGGAAAAAAAGCAGAAGCAGCGTGGGTTAAGAAAACAAATGGGAACATTAATTTAGTAACAGCAACAGCAGTGGTTCCTCGCACCAGTTCCTGGGATTTTAGCAGAAATTCATTCGAACCCATAAAAACAAGTCAGCGGTGATTCCCGGTCTAATTCGAGTCTATTATCTATTTCAGGCATGGCCAAACTTGGCCCTCCAGCCGTTTTGGGACTACAATTCCCATCATCCCTGACCACTGGTCCCCTTAGCTAGGGATGATGGGAGTTGTAGTCCCAAAACAGCTGGAGGGCCAAGTTTGGCCATGCCTGATCTATTTATTTGATGTGTTTCTATGCAGCATTTCAGGTGGACCTTATAAGAGCAGTTTATGTAAGATTATTACAGCTCTATGGGGTGTTGGGAGACAGGCTCCTTCAGGGGTTGTTTGTCCATCTTTGGTCCCCAACCCTGCACTCAGTTCTCACCTGTGGCTCCTAGATTGGGGGGGGGGGGTGTCTTGTCATCTGAGTAGCCCAGGACCTCCAAACACACTGCCCAGGCTTACACCCTGTGAGGTCACTTTGGAGCTGCTAAAGCAGTGGTTTGTCTCTCAAGACGGATGCCAACAACACAGACTTCCAGGAACTGGCCTCCCTTGCAGCTGTAGTTGAAGCAAATGTAGTCCCTTGCATAACATTGTACTCTTGTGTTTGATTAGAGTTAATGCAAGAAAAGGTGAAAAGAGGATGATAATCTTCTCTTTCTGCAAAAGGAATTGTCAAATTGTGTCCTCATTTCTATGACTAGCTATTTCATTTCAGTAGGAAAGCACAAGAACTGTTAGATCTCAGGATTTCCATTGAAATGGAAAGTATGGCATGTACGTACTCTAAAATGGTTTTGAGAAGAATGGCATTCTAAAATATCATGCGTATTGTCCTTACATGCACAAGATGTAAAGCTAATTTTAAAAATACACCAATTTTTAGCAACATAGGAAGCTATAATAAGTCAGACTGCTAGTCCATCTAGCTTAGAATTAGCTCTGTATTCGATGATATTTAAACCTTAACTCTTTTTTTTTTACTGCATTCTGGCAGGTATCGTCAGATATTGGAAAAAGCAATTCAGCTCTCAGGAGTGGAACAATTAGAGGCATTAAAAGCCTTTGTAGAAGCAAGTGAGTTTAATTATCAGTTTTCATGAATTGTTGAATGACAGCTTTGTAAGTATTTAATTGCAATCGGGAAAAATGAATGGTCTTAGAAATCTTTGTACATTGAAACAGGCATCAATATAGCACTGGGGATTTGGTAGGGAAAAGGTTGAGGTGTCGTTTTTAAGCATGAATACTTTGACATAAATTTCATCAAAATCAGTGGGATATTCTGAATAAACATTTCTAGGCTGTAGGAGGGTTGTTATCTCATAATCCTGTTATCCAAGGTTATGGTCTCTGCAAAATGTTAATACTAATATAATTATTTTGGCATCCGATCATAAAACAGTGATGTGGTGAAACAATGAATGGGTTGTGCCCGTGCAGGGGCAGCATTCCCCCCCCCCCTTCTGTGCCATGCTACTCATATTCCACATTTCACAATGGTGACTCCGAGCCTTTTCATTATGATAGCACAGCAACTGAGTTGCAAACAGATGCTATGTCAGTGTAACAGTGCCCAGGCTCTTATGAGCTGGTACAGCTGCCTAAAAGTTTGAGTTGGAAACAGGGGCCTTAACAATGGTTATAGACTGAATGCTCACTAAAATGACAGGCCTAATGACAATGTATAGCCTGACTTTCTTTCCACCTTGTGTCTCTTAAACCAGTGGTCAATGAAAACGTCAGTTTAGTGATTTCACGCCAGTTGTTGACAGACTTCTGTACCCATCTTCCAAGTCTTCCTGATGGCACAGCCAAAGAAATCTACCATTTCACCTTGGAAAAGATCCAACCTCGTGTAATTTCATTTGAGGAGCAGGTAAGAGCAAGATGGTGATCAAATTTCAATCCCATCCTTCCTCCCAAAGGAGCCCAGGGCAGGAAACATCAAAGTGATTTAAAAATACAATTAAAAATAAAATAAAAACATTTTCAAACTTGTGAAACAGACACATGCCCTCCGCTAATAAGGTTGTCAAAAACAGTACGTTTCAAATGCCTGCGTAAACAACTATTTAAATTCCTCCAAAAGGAAACATAATGAAAAAGACAGAAACACCTCACCAGGAAGGACATCCCAAAGATGGGTAATTGTCTCCAAGAAGGCTCTGGCAAACCAGTCAGATAAAGAGAAGAGTATATTGAAATATTTTCAGTACAGTGGTACCTCGGTTTACGAACTTAATCCATTCTGGAAGTCCGTTCTTAAACCGAAACCATTCTTAAACCGAGGCACACTTTCCCTAATGAGGCCTTCCGCCGCCAGTGCCCTTCCACCATTCGGATTCCATTCTTAGACTGAGGTAAAGTTTGCAAACTGGGACACTACTTCCGGTTTTGCGGAGTTCTTAAACCGAATTGTTCTTAAACAGGGCTGTTCTAAAACTGAGGTACCACTGTACTGTACTCTAAAATATAATAGATATCACTGGCATATGATAAGCCTTGCCAAAAGGACAGCAAGGAAAAGATGCCCCAAGTCAATTTGTTCCAATAATGAATACAGACTATTCAGTTTTGTTCATCCTGGCATACTTTGCTAACTTTATTAAAACAAAACAAAAAAAATTCCTTCCAGTAGCACCTTAAAGACCAACTAAGTCAGTTCTTGGTATGAGCTTTCGTGTGCATGCACACTTCTTCAGATTTCGTGCATGCACACGAAAGCTCATACCAAGAACTGACTTAGTTGGTCTTTAAGGTGCTACTGGAAGGAATTTTTTTTGTTTTGACTATGGCAGACCAACACGGCTACCTATCTGTAACTTTATTAAAACAGTCATTAATTGAAGGTAGCTTTGTTTGCCCTGTAGTTTCCTGCAGCTTGTAAAATTTGTACCAAATTCTACACCACAAATTTCGCTTCTACCCTGGAATAACTCAAAACAAAAATCACTACGCTTCTTGGCAGTTTGTATCCTAATACATCCCTCATATGCATTTGATTGAGAAGTATATTTAAAGATATTGTAGATCATGTAAAATCAGATTATCATTGTCAAATGGGCAAAAGGAAACAGATAATATAAAGGATATTAGAAAGTGGATCAGTTTGATAACTTGATTGCATTATAATTTTATGTCCTCATTCTTCCCAGGTTGCTTCTATAAGACAACATCTTGCATCAATTTATGAGAAAGAAGAAGACTGGCGGAATGCAGCACAAGTATTGGTGGGGATTCCTTTGGAAACAGGACAGAAGTAAATAGTTGTTAGAAAACCTGACATTTTTTCTTCATACATTGTATATCCTTTTGTAGTACAAATGCTTCATTGGGTATATTCTAGATCTGTTTCCTTGACTTTTCAATAGCTTTGGCTTCTCTGATTGTTCTGTGACAGTTGCACATACTATTTTGATAGATCAGTGATCCACCTGGAAACTTTTTCTGTGGGGAACTCATAACCCTTTGGTGCTGCTCATGTTGCAGTTATAATCTTTAGAGCACAGTCCTATTTTTGGTTTCAGCAACCTCTACTTTTTTATTTTTATCTTTGCACTTATTTTATTTTTGATTTCGATCCAAGTGTCTTCTGTGGAGCAGTGCATAAAGTTGAGCTGTTTTTTTCCTTACAAGAGACTGCGATGGACCTTGTTGCTAACTTCCATCAAATAGTGTATTGCATTATGATGAGTAGTCAACGTGCCCTACAAGTTTTAGGACTACAAGTCCCATAATCCCTGAGGGTTGATGGGAATTGTCATCCACAGCATATAGAAGGGCCCCACATTGAATGCATTTGCATTAAGACAGTGGGTGGTATTAAAGTAGACCTACTGACATTAAATTAGTTGTGCCCATTTTAATAGTCTACTGTGAGTAAAGCCTTATGACTATTAGCATTCAAAATTAACCAATAAATTACATTTCCATACCCTCTTGCGGGGGGGTTGCCATTGAGTATCCTGCTTCTCCATTTCTCTGGGGAGCCTATCTTTCCTTTCAGCCAGAGTTGGCTGGTGGCAAACATTATACAGCGTGTAGTATTACTGTAAGTATGTTTGCAAAACTCTTATGATGCAAATGAACTGAGGTTTCAATAGTGTATTTTCCCCCCTTTCTATTCAAGGCAATACAATGTAGATTATAAATTGGAGACTTACCTAAAAATTGCCCGACTGTACCTGGAGGATGACGATCCCGTTCAGGCTGAGGCTTACATCAACAGAGCATCTCTTCTTCAGAATGAATCAACCAATGAACAGTTACAAATTCACTATAAGGTGAAATACTAACATTCTTGTTTTGAGTGAAATGAAATAACATATTGCTTAAAAGTTTTATCATTATATTTTTGCATATACATCTGTTCCTCATTTCCTGACCTCAAGGTTGCTACCCTTGTAGTTGCAAATCAGGATAAATAAAAAGTGAGGCCATCTGTTAACTAAATGTCATCTTCAAACTCTGCAATTTTCACCATTTTATTATGTGAAATCTGATTATGGTCTCCAAGATTGCTTTTTTAAGTTATCAGCTTAAATGATGAGGAAGGCATTTACAGCTTTGAGATTCCAAACTATGCCCACAACATATTTGGATGGGAGATAGCCATAGTATCTGTAAATCACTGGGGCTAGGGAGAGATGGAAAGCATTGTTCATTACATACTATATTGCTCCCTGTATAATTCTCCTAGGGATACATTTCTCAAAGGACTTCTTCAGAGAATTCCCTTCATGAATAGTAGGGAGGACATTCATTATTTGTTGGCGGATGGGGATAAACAGACTACCTGAATGGCGCCCATGTTTGCCTTAGCAGCCCATTGGATTAAAGAGAATTTCATTATGTAACATGGGATCCCGTCTGGTGGTGACCACTTACTCCATGTACTCCATGTACTCCATGTACTCCAGTACAGTTCATATTAAGGATGCGGATGGTGCTGTGTGTTAAACCACAGAGCCTTGGGCTTGCCAATCAGAAGGTTGGCGGTTCGAATTCCCGTGACGGGGTGAGCTCCTGTTGTTTGGTCCCTGCTCCTGCCAACCTAGCAGTTCGAAAGCACAAAGTGCAAGTAGATAAATAGGTACCGCTCCGGCGGGAAGGTAAACAGCGTTTCCCTGCGCTGCTCTGGTTCGCCAGAAGCGGCTTAGTCATGCTGGCCACATGACCCGGAAGCTGTATGCTGGCTCCCTCGGCCAATAAAGGGAGATGAGTGCCGCAACCCCAGAGTCGGTCACGACTGGACCTAATGGTCAGGGGTCCGTTTACCTTTACCTTTACAGTTCATATTACTGCATTTTTGTGATGACCAGTGGTGTTTAATGCCTGACTGGAAGGCGAAACAGTTGAAAGCACACAATAACCTAGTTCTTGTGTGACTTTTCTATGATTTGAACATGTAACTCCTAGACTGCAAGTCATTCCCTGCTCTGTACCCCTCCAGGCTCTACCTAGTTTTTCCAAGGGCCACTTTGGTGGAGCAGTGAGCTTGATGCACCTAACTCCCCAAAGTGTCCTGCTTCAAAGTCCCAGCACCACAACCTCTACTCTTTTCACATCCCTCTTGAACTGACAGGTTATTTGGAGTAGGGGCTGTGGTCCTGCTACTTCCCGAGATACAGATTTGGCCTAGCAGTTGCTATCCTTTCATTCCCCCTCCTTTGGTAATTCTTCACAGAACTCTAGCCCAATGGTTGCCATCAATTTGATTTGAACTCATTTTATAAAGAATTGATTTTAGAATGCTGTATTACTTTACTGTTGTTAGCCGCTCTGAGCCCAGCTTTGGCTGGGGAGGGCGGGATATAAATAAATTATTATTATTATTATTATTATTATTATTATTATTATTATTAATTATTATTATTCTGACCTGTAGTATGAAAATTGATGGTCAGTTGCATGAAAAGTGGTAACCCTCAAATATTATTACTGGATTTAATAGGTAACATAGTGAGCAACTGTATGTTTTTTTTCCTGTTTCAGGTGTGCTATGCTCGCGTTCTTGACTACCGAAGGAAGTTCATTGAAGCTGCCCAGAGGTATAATGAGCTTTCTTACAAGAGCATAGTCCACGAAAGTGAGAGACTTGAGGCACTGAAACATGCCTTGCATTGCACAATCTTGGCATCAGCAGGTAAAGCAACACTTGATGGCTGACTTCTATATATGCTATTTTCATTTTAGTCTTTGGGATTATATATATGATCCTGTTCTGCAAGGGGTGGGGGAGCTCTACTCTAAAGCAGTATGCATGTTATGCTTCCATAAAACAAAACTTCTGCATAAGCTGCCACAGGTTGTCTGCCCTGTGTCACTGGAATGTTTCATGTACGGTTTCATGTTAATGATTATGATTACTGAAACCAAATCATCTTGGTGGTGTAGCATTCTAGAAGCAGAAATTGCAGTTTGTTTCCATAGAAAGGATCTAGCTGCTAAAGCAATCTGCACCTAGCAGGTATAATTTGAAAAGTCATCAAGTTGAGTGCTGTGGGCAGGCAGGAAGAAATTGGCCATTTGCTACTGGCTCGCAAAAAGGCAGCTGAGAAAATGCATTGAAATAGAAGTGAACAGTACTGAATTGAGATGTCCCAGTTCACGGTATTCTTACTATTTTTCAGGACAGCAGCGTTCCCGTATGTTAGCTACTCTCTTCAAGGATGAAAGATGCCAGCAGCTTGCGGCCTATGGGATACTGGAGAAAATGTATCTAGACAGAATTATCAGAGGGAACCAATTGCAAGAATTTGCTGCAATGCTCATGCCACACCAAAAAGCAACAACAGCTGATGGTACTTGGGTCTCTTAAAGTGCGGGTGTACCCTGTTCTGATGGGCACTCAGACATTGTTCCTTTCTGTATATACCCTTTCAAAATGAACATTGTTGCACTTTGGGTCAGCTTTAGTAGTCATTTACATTGGGTCTTTATATCCTTTTATACTCCAGTGTTTGGCACAAATAACCTAGTTCCATGAAATTTCCAATCCATTGTTTCCTAAAATATGGTATGTGTATCCCTAGTCATACATGAAAGTTTTCAAAGTGTACACAGTAGAATTTTTAAATTTTACTTCATGTTTTCTGCAGTTAAAAAAAGCTAATTCAAAGATAAAGTAGTATTATTTTCAGCCAAGAAGGAGTACTCCAGTAAGATAGAACACTCAAAAGGGGCATGCAATTATTGTAAGTTTGGGAAACGCTGCTCTAATCTCCTTAGCCATCATGTAGTACTTTGGGCTTCCATCAACATTTAGACTGAAATTACCTTTCTGTAAGCTTGACAAAGATGCAAAAAAAATATTACTCTTAGTTAAGCAGGTTTATATCCTGTTCAGCACAATGATTTAAAGCCAATAAATCATATTATGAAAGTTATGATATTATAATAATGTAAGCCAATTTCTTTTCTACCTTTATTACGGAGCAGTATTGATGGAACAGAAATTGAGGACTGCATATGCTACATACAGGTTTTTTAAATTATATTTGACTTGCAGCCAAATACATGCTGAATTTCAAACTCCTAATACATTGTCAGTTTCTATTTCAGGTTCTAGTATTTTGGACAGAGCTGTCATTGAGCATAATTTGTTATCTGCAAGCAAACTGTATAATAATATTACCTTTGAAGAACTTGGAGCATTATTAGAAATTCCTGCAGCCAAGGTATATAGACTTGTGTACTGTTTGCTTTTGTTTTGTTCAAACTAAGCTAGTTTTAATAACGTCTAGTTTGATGAAGAACTAGTTCACTCTTCTGCTTAAAGCAGATGCGTTCAAAAAGAAAGGAACAAAAAATGATTGATGCTGGTATAAGATGATGATTTATTAAATTTCTGTACTGTCTATAAGGGATGCAGGTGGCGCCGTGGGCTAAACCACAGTGTAATCAACAGTTGCAAAGGTCTCCTGCAGAATAAATTGACATATATAACTTTTCTCTACCACCGACACACCTATGTACATATACATGTGGCAAAAACCATATCAAGAGTGGGCTTCTGTTTATTAAAAGTAGATGTCCTTTTGGGTTTTGTTTTTCAGGCGGAAAAGATAGCATCCCAGATGATAACAGAGGGTCGCATGAATGGATTTATTGATCAGATAGATGGAATTGTTCACTTTGAAAGTAAGTTAAGCTCTAGCTTGTTGTCCTTGCTTTAGGTGCGGTTGAAGCACATGTAATGCAAAAGCAAAATATTTTAGCCTGGTGTACAATCAACATGGGGCGCGGGTGGCACTGTGGGTTAAACCACAGAGCCTAGGGCTTGCCGATCAGAAGGTCAGTGGTTCGAATCCCCGCAACAGGGTGAGCTCCCGTTGCTCGGTCCCAGCTCCTGCCAACCTAGCAGTTTGAAAGCACGTCAAAGTGCAAGTAGATAAGAAGAAGAGAAGAGTTTGGATTTGATATCCCGCCTTTCACTCCCTTTAAGGAGTCTCAAAGCGGCTAACATTCTCCTTTCCCTTCCTTCCCCACAACAAACACTCTGTGAGGTGAGTGGGGCTGAGAGACTTCAAAGAAGTGTGACTGGCCCAAGGTCACCCAGCAGCTGCATGTGGAGGAGCGGAGACGTGAACCCGGTTCCCCAGATTAGGAGACTACCGCTCTTAACCACTACACCACACTAGGTACTGCTTCGGCGGGAAGGTAAACGGCATTTCCGTGCGCTGCTCTGGTTCACCAGAAGTGGCTTAGTCATGCTGGCCACATGACCCGAAAGCTGTATGCAGGCTCCCTCGGCCAATAAAGCAAGATGAGCGCTGTAACCCCAGAGTCATCTGTGACTGGACCTAATGGTCAGGGGTCCCTTTACCTTTACCTTTTACGATCAACATATGACAAAGTGGTAATTCTCGCTGTAGCCACCAGATGGCAGTAGTGTCCGTGCAATAGTTTGAATTCCTGTATTCCAAAATACCTGTATCTGCAGACCTGGTAACAGAAAATTTGCTTATGCAGCAAACGAATAATGGTAGGAAATTTAATAGAAACAAGCAATGAATGCAAGAATGAATTCTTCTATTGTCTTTTAGCTCGTGAAGCCTTGCCGACGTGGGACAAACAGATTCAGTCTCTCTGCTTCCAAGTTAACAACCTTTTGGAGAAGATTAGTCAGACTGCCCCAGAATGGACAGCACAGGCAATGGAAGCTCAGATGGCTCAGTAGACTTTCATTTCCCCCCTGTTCTGTAGAGATTGTTTGTTTATTTTCATCTAAAAATGTGAAGCTAGCATAAGAACTCACGACTTTGGCTCAACTTCTGCTAGAACCCTATCTAGACAAAGGTGTAGATGTGTGTACATTATGTTTAAAACCCCAAAGGTTTATCTTAAAGGTATGGTAGTACAACATAGACATTATGTTGTTTAAAAAATAACTGAATGGAATACAAGATGTTTTTTAAGTTTTGCATTAAAATTTCAGTTGTTTCGTGGCCTTGTGAATATTTGTGTGTGTGCGTTGGAAACTGAAGTGCTATATTCTATTTAGCTGTAGTTATTCCAATAAAGGCAGGCTAGAAGTTAATCAGATTCACTATCTTCAGTTTTCATTTGCTACATCCTATCCTCCCCACAGAACTTCCATCAGGATAATTGATTTATTGTGTTGAATTTACAGTCTGTGGAGCTTTTTGTTAAACCTTGGAAGGCTTTCATCCTTTGTTTATTATATGTATATATAGCCTCTCCGTATACAGAGCAAAGAGAAAACTAGTACAAGGAAGTTGCCATCCACTCTAGCCAAATATGTGTGGATGGGAGTGGATCTGGCCCCTAAACCTGTATGAGCAATGTCTAGTGAAACTAAGGGACAAGGGGAGAGGAATAGTTATAGTGGGAAAATGTTTATTGACATCAGTTATGCAAAAACCATTTAAATCAATATAGTTCATGTGAATCTTAGAACTTGGCTATCCTGGGTTAAACCAGAGCCTAGGACTTGCCGATCAGAAGCTCGGCGGTTCGAATCCCCAAGACGGGGTGAGCTCCCATCACTCGGTCCCTGCTCCTGCCAACCTAGCAGTTTGAAAGCACGTCAAAGTGCAAGTAGATAAATATGTACCGTTGGAAGTACTTTCCTCCCAGGCAAAGAGAGGAGGTTTTGCAAGAAATGTTTGACGGCTCGGACCCCCGGCATGAGCTCTGGGACACAGAAGGTGAAGATGAAGATGATGAAGAGGAGGATGAGGAAGAAGAGGAGGAGGAGGAAGAGGAGGCAGATAGTGACTCCAGCTCAGACGGCAGCAGCGAGGATTCCCACGCCGAAGAAACCCAGGAGTTCGGGGAGCGGGGTCAGGATCCAGCCTCTTGCTTCCAGCCAAAAGCACGCCACCCGGGATCCCACCATTGCCGCCGACGCCTTTTCGCCCCGTACGCCTTGCAGGAGCGGCATTCGCCAGGGCTCAGGAGCAGCTGCAGGGTGGACCTCAAACTTGGGGCAGAGAGACCCCGCCTTGGGAAACCCCCCTCTCCCACTGGGTGCAGGATACAAGATCCATCTGCGTAACAAATTGGTATACACAGCAGGCGACCAGGTTCTGCTCCCGGACTCTGTCCCACCCTTCTTTCCAGTCGTTCTACACCACTGTCTCCACCTGCAGCCGCTCCTCCCCAGATGCAGCTGCGGAACAAGGCGCCTCGCCCTCAGAACTCGAACCCAGAGCCATGCCTCTCCCCGCCGTGGACTGCAGCGGTTTCTTCTACACCGACCCAACGATGCCACCAGGACATCGGATCTACAACTGTCTTTCTGTCTCCACCCAGGAAGTCCTCCGCGGCCTGTCGCTGGAGACCCCGCCGCCCATCATGTCTGTCCGCACGGCTTCCCCGCCTCGCAGGGCCGGTGCCCGCACCCAGTGGCTCTCTGAGCTGGAGTGCAAGGCGGTCTCCGCTCTCATGGAGCTCCCAGACAGCACCAGCCAGGATGGGTGCCAGCCCTCCCCTTGCTTGCCAGGAGAAATGGAGGGGCTCAGGGAAATGGAAACCTCGGACATACTGCCATAGCGCTGCAACGAGGTGTCGTAGCGCTGCAGGTTCCATAAGGCATGTGTAAAAGGGAGATTCCTGCGTCTCCTCCCGTCTGTCTGGCCTGGCGCCGCTAAACCCCTCAAATGGACAGTGAGTTCTTGGGGGCACAGCTTGCCCCTCCTGACTCAGCCACCCCCAAGTGAATTTTCTCTCTCTCTTTCTCTTTCATAACGTTGCGGGAAAGGGTTTTGTGCTAGGAAAAAGCTCTTTTTGCGGTGGGCTGAAATCGCACCCAGGATCCTGGCGTGACGATGTTTCCTTTTTGTTTTTTGGTGGGGGGTAGGAGGATAGTTTTGTTCCTCAGTCCGTCTTCTGGAATCTGGCGCCTTCCAGCTGCTCTGCGCTACAACTCCCAACCCCCCCCTCCATCCTGGATATGGGAGTTGTAGTCTAAGGCACCTGGTGGAGGCAGTTCTGGGCAGGCTGCAATAAAGCTTTCTTTTTCCTTTTCCTTTCTGCAGCTAGGGATCTGCTCACCGAAGGACATTTAGGCAGCAGCCACACGGGGCAGGGGAGCGAGGTCAATGGTTAGAGCAACCTCTGGTTGCTTAAGGATGACAACTGCCATCAGTTGGAGAAATGAAGTTTATTGGGCTTGCCCTCAAAGAAGGATACAGAGCAGCCTTGGTGCCCTCCAGCTGTTTTGAACTACAACTCCCACCAGCTGGGCGCTGTTGGGAGTTGTAGTTCAAAACAGCTGGAGAGCCCCAGGTTTCAGGTGGGGCCGGTTACCCAACGTCAAAGGGGAAAAGGGGTCTGTTCTGGGTTTCTTCCTCCCTTGTTCATTTGAAAAGATAGCAAACGACTCTTCTCCTTATTTGCCCTGCTAGGACTCTAGCAGGGTGAATGGGAAGTTTTCGGATATACTTGTTTAAAAGTTGTTCTGTGTTTTGAGGTTTTGCATGTGTGTTCGTTCAGGGTTTGTCTTTGCCCATGTATACGCAACTGAGGGATGGTTGCCTTTCTTGGGGTGGGGAATAAAGTGAAGTTGAGCTTAAATAAATAAATAAATAAATAGGTACCGCTCCAGCAGGAAAGTAAACGGCGTTTCCGTGTGCTGCTCTGGTTCGCCAGAAGCAGCTTAGTCATGCTGGCCACATGACCCGGAAGCTGTATGCCGGCTCCCTCGGCCAATAAAGTGAGATGAGCGCCACAACCCGAGTCGGTCACGACTACCCAATGGTCAGGGGTCCCTTTACCTTTACCTTTATCCCAATGCATAATTTTGAGTTTTCATACAATTTGGGTATTCAGGTATGATCAGGGTATTCAGCTTCATATGAGAACCCTATACTACCCCTTCTCAGGTGTCCACTTAATTTACTATAAAGAAAAGGAGAATTAATTCTTTCTCTTCTCTCCCCATCTCAAATTTATAATGGTAGTTTTATGTTCTTGGGGTGTAACCAGAGACAGGAAGTGCAGATGAGAATCTCACAGACACACAGCATTCAAAGCTAGTTTATTCTGATCTTGTGTTTATATTCTTCCAAAAGGCCATTTTAAGGTTCACCATGTAGTTACTGGATGATATGAAATTGTGGTGTCCCACTTGTTCAGAAAACTTGCACAAATACAAATGGGCTTCGGCTTCTTTGTCCCAGTCCCCTCCATGCACCCCAAAAAGAGAGAGTTGGAAAAGGATTTATAGCAGATTTCCTGTTTATTCAGATGATCACATTCTAGAGAGATGGAACAAGTCAAATAATATCCCAGTCTTCTTGGAGGTATTGCAGACTTTCAAGATCCACAGAACTCTTCATAGGGCTAAATTAGTATTTAGAGCATGAAGAGTTAGAAAAGGCGGCTGTGTGTGAACTTCATGTTTTACTCTGCAAGATGTGTGTTAGGGTGAAGATCAAGAAAAACATCTTTTACACATGCGCTGTTGGTACTTAATTGACATAACTGAATCAGGAAATCAGAAGGTGAGACAAGCACAAAAGGGAACACCTACTACTATGATTTGGAAAGACTGCTGTTGCTCCTTATACACTAATTCAAATACATGCAGGTGTGGAATAATTGGAAGGGCAAGAAACTGGATTAACAGCTAAAAAACACTTAGATTTGTATAAGCCCACAGGTTACCTGTGTGATTTTAGAAGCTTTTTGAAAAATTCACATTGCCACTTAACATGAGCAACAACTAAATTGAACTATAAATGCCATCAAAGCTCTCAACTTCCCTAAAAGATTCCTTGTTCACGCCTTCTATTGATGTCTCTCTTGAGTTGGCAAAGGGCACATTGAGGGTAACACCAGAGAGTGCAGTAGTCATCGCAGATAGATCCCTGTTAAAAAGAAATGAGGCAAATAGTAGATAATATTTGGAAAAAGAAATATTAAATACTGATGAAGAGTCAACAGGCAGCTTGGGACAAACTTCACGTGGGGCATATATTTAAATGCCTGTAACTGAACCCCAAAGCCTTTTGTAGCAAGTAGCAAGAAAGGACAGTAAAAGTAGATGGAATCTACTGGGTGATCTTTGCAGTAGATTGCCCAGGAAATCTGGCTCCCAACTATTTAACAGTGCTAAACACAAAGACTCCTTAAAGGGACCCCTGACCATTAGGTCCAGTTGTGGCCAACTCTGGGGTTGCGGCGCTCATCTCGCTTTATTGGCCGAGGGAGCCAGTGTACAGCTTCCGGGTCATGTGGCTATCATGACTAAGCCGCTTCTGGCGAACCAGAGCAGCGCACGGAAACACCGTTTAGCTTCCCGCTGGAGTGGTACCTATTTATCTACTTGCACTTTGATGTGCTTTCGAACTGCTAGATTGGCAGAAGCAGGGACTGAGCAACGGGAGCTCATCCCGTTGTGGGGATTCAAACCGCCGACCTTCTGATCAGCAAGTCCTAGGCTCTGTGGTTTAACCCACAGCGCCACCCGCGTCCCAAAGACTCCTTACCCCCCTCTAAATTAGCTGAAATTAAGAAAAAATTAAGGGAAAACGAGGTGTGACAGCATGTGGAAAGGACACTGGTCACATCCACACTCTTAAACAGTAATTACTTCCCCAAAGAATCTAGAAAGTATAGTTCAAGGGTGCTGGGAATTGTAGCTCTATGACAAGATCTCCTTACAACTCTCAGCACCCCTAAGAATCTACAGCCCTATTTTGAGACAGAAAAATACAGTGGTGCCTCGCAAGATGAAATTAATCCGTTCCGTGAGGCTCTTCGTATAGCGGTTTTTTCGTCTTGCGAAGCAAGCCCATTGACGGCTTAGCGGATTAGCGCTATTAGCGGTTTAGCGGCTTTTAGCGGATAAGCTGATAAGCGGCTTAGGGCTTAGGAAAAGGGGGGGGAAGGGGGGGAAAACCCCGCAGGAACTCGCAAGACATTTTCGTCTTGCGAAGCAAGTCCATAGGGAAATTCGTTTTGCGAAGCGCCTCCAAAACGGAAAACCCTTTCGTCTAGCGGGTTTTCCGTCTTGTGAGGCGTTCGTCTTGCGGGGCACCACTGTATAGACATTTTTTTTAAAAGAATGAAAGGAAACTACAGTCCTTGGGATTCTTTGGGGAAAGCTAAAGTGGTGCAGTTAAGCCTGTGGCTTGTGTGCATTTAATAATAATAATAATAATAATAATAATAATAATAATAATAATAATAATAATAATAATAATAAATTTTATATATACCCCGCCCTCCCCAGCCAAAACCAGGCTCAGGGCGGGGTATAAATGAGCTTCACATGTGTGGCAATTAAAAACAAAAAACATTAAAAGTGGGCAGGGTTCCGGGAAAAACGACTGGCAATCCCACTCGCCATTGAACCCAATGTGTTTGACTATACATGGTTTTGGCTTTAGGAGCAATTCCTGGGACGTAACCTCCGGATAAGTTGTGGGATTACTGTAAAGAGCATTTAAATGTGCGGCATGGGTGTGACCTGTGTGCTCAAGTCTGGTACTAAAAATAAATGTGTAGGTGTGCTCAGAGGCACCTTATTCCTTAATTGTATTATAATAATAATTTATTTAGACCCTGCTCCTGTGGCTGGGTTTCCCCCGCCCCTCTGGGCAGCTTCCATCAGGTATAAAAATAATTTTAAAAATCAAACATCAATAGTAACAATCTGATCCAATATAAAAAGTCACAATGACTTTAAAATATTCAACAATCCATTAGAATCCAATAGTAAACAGTAAAATTAAACATCAGCAAATAATTAACAGTTCACACTTATCAATTACTATAAAGAATTAGTAATGAGAGTACACGCACATACACGAGCTGCTATTTTGCACCTGAGATTCTAGTAAAAATAAAACAACTCGCTGTAGATCCTTAAAACCTGGATCTGCCCTCGCCAGGCTAGCTACACTTACCGGGATCCCATACTTGGTTCGGTAGACGGACCTCATTGCCACGCTTGTGCCGCAGAGGCAACATTCATTCATATCTGCAGCAACTTGGCATCCCAAACATACATAGCAAAATGTTCCACAGAGACCTAGACAGAATAGAGCATCACTTAGCAGAGCGTGATGCCGGTATAAGAAAACGACAAGCTGCGGGACCGTGAACAGGCCCAAGCCACAAAAACTTTGCCAACCCCTGCCCTAGAGAATGAGATAGCCCAGCCAGAAGCATTTTTACTGGGCATTGTTGGGAGTGATATAAATAGAAAGGAATAGAAGCTTTTTTATATGCAGTAACAGCAGCAAGAATATTATTGGCCCAAAAATGGAAGCAAGAAGAATTACCGACAACTGAAGAATGGAGGATGAAGTTAATGGACTATGCAGAATTAGATAAACTAACAGAAAGGATTCGAAATCCTAAATTCACGGAAGACTGGAGTAAATTTATGGACTATTTGAAAAGTATTTGTGAAGATCAGACGATGTTTGTAGGTTTCCAAGAAGTTTTGTGAGGAGTATTATTGGAAGTATTGCAAAAATGGAGAAGGGTCAAGGATGATTTGTTAAGATGTAAAGGCAATATAAAGTTAAGAAATGCATAAGAAGTGGTTAAAACGGTGGATCATCAGAGGTGCTGATGGAAGTCTAAAAAGATTGTATAAGTGATACGTTTTGTGGTACATTTTATAATTTATATGTTAAAATCAATAAAAATTATTTAAAAAAAATAAGAGAATGAGCTAGCCCAGTTGTTTTACTTGATACAAGCCTGCTTCCTCTGTTTGGAATAATGAGCAATAGTTGGTTGACATGTCTTGATTGACGCCTGCCAAGGCAGACTGCATGTACCAGCGGCATCCCTGGCATGCAAACCAGTCTGCAGAATTTCATTCATGCAAAGAGCAAGGGGGTTTCCAGTTCAGTGGAACTCAGTTCCGGCACCTCAGGCGGGGGCTGTTGCCATTAGAAGAGAACAAGGCACCAAGCAAAAACATTCTTCTTCAATATTTAATATTCTACAGTTTTTACATGTGTTTGTGGTGGTTACTGCTTTGTTACTTCTGTTTTAACCAGTGCTTTTTTTTTCTTTAAAAAAAAAAGTTTAGGGGTACTCTCATTTTGACTCAAGGAAACCACCATTTTATAGTTCAAATTGGGAAAAAGAAATACAGTAAATGGACAAAAGTGCAAAGATTCACAAAATGTTTAGGGCAGGCATGTGCAAAGTCCCTTTTGGGGGCCTAACCCAGGCGATTTAATCCGGCCCCCAAGGTAGTACATGTAAAACCCTAAAAAAAAAAAAGCTCAGCAAATTCAATCCTACTTCAACTTTGGTCAGCCCTCACGCATGTTCACTTCATCAAATCTGGCCCTCTTTGAAAGAAGTGTGGGGGTATGCATACCCCTGTGTCCCCCCAGAAAAAAGCACTGGTTTTAACTATCATTTGTGCTTTTATCTTGTATTTTTATCTTGTGAGCAGCCCTGAGATCTTTCAATGAAGGGTGGTATATACAGTGGTGCCCCGCAAGACGGAAAACCCGCTAGACGAAAGGGTTTTCCGTTTTGGAGGCGCTTCGCAAAACGAATTTCCCTATGGGCTTCCTTCGCAAGACGAAAGCCCATAGGGAAATCTCCGGGACAGCGGGGAAGCGCAGTGCGTCTTCCCCACTGTCCTCGGACCTCCTCCGAAGGCTGGCGGTGGAGCGGAGAGACCTCCTCCCGCCGCCAGCCTTGGGAAGGCTGCTCCGAAGGCTGGCGGCAGGAGGAGGTCTCTCCGCCCCACCGGCAGCCTTGGGATGGCTGCTCCGAAGGCTGGCGGTGGGGCGGAGAGCCCTCCTCCCGCCGCCAGCCTTGGGATGGCTGCTCCGAAGGCTGGCGGTGGGGCGGAGAGCCCTCCTCCCGCCGCCAGCCTTCGGATGGCTGTCCTGAAGACTTGCGGTGGGAGGAGGGTTTTCCTTCCCACCGCCAACTTTCAGAATGCTGTTCTGAATGTTGGCGTGAGGAGGAAAAACCCTTCTCCCACCGCAAGCCCCGGGAACAGAGGAGAAGCGCTGCGCGCCTTCCCCTCTGTTCCCGTACCTGTCCTGAAGGCTTGCGGTGGGGAGAAAAGCCCTTCTCCGCACCGCCAGCCTGGCAAGCGGTCTCCATAGGAACGCATTAATTGATTTTCAATGCATTCCTATGGGAAACCGTGCTTCGCAAGACGAAAAACTCGCAAGAAGAAAAAACTTGCGGAACGAATTAATTTCGTCTTGCGAGGCACCACTGTAAATCTAATTAATAAATGAATATATATATATATATATATTAAAAGGACCCGATGGAGAACTCAGCCAGTGGAGAGAGAATTGTGCTTCCATAACGGCCATGATGAGCAAGCTCATACTTGTTTAAGGTTTGCATCCAGCGTGCATACTGAGGCTGCCTTTCCCAACTCAACCCACTGAGTAAACCACCTTAATCTCCATGACAAAGGAGAGCTATCTGTACCATAGCTACTCACATACTCCGCAGTCACTAAAACAGTCACACAAGCCTGTCTGCCAGTAGCTCTGTTGTGATGGCTGGATAACCACAACTTGTGGCTGCTGCATGATCACTGGCTGAGGGTTCATTTTCCAGGCTGCTGATTCTAAAGAAAAGAGAGAGAGAGTGATCTTAAAATAAACAGATCTCCATTCTGAAAATACAATAATACAAATGCAAGGAACATGTCTATGCTGTGAACTGCCCTGAGCTCTTTGGATGAAGGATGCTATACAAATTTAATAAATAAAATTCCAGTTACAGATAGGTAGCCGTGTTGGTCTGCCATAGTCAAAACAAACAAACAAAAAAATCCTTCCAGTAGCACCTTAAAGACCAACTAAGTTAGTTCTTGGTATGAGCTTTCGTGTGCATGCACACTTCTTCAGATGTGTATCAGATGTGTATCTGAAGAAGTGTGCATGCACACGAAAGCTCATACCAAGAACTAACTTAGTTGGTCTTTAAGGTGCTACTGGAAGGAATTTTTTTTTTTATTTTGTTTATAAATAAAATTGTCACTGAAATTCTACTCAATATTGATCCAGAGTAGATTCCAATGTACTGTATAATTAGCAGAGTAAAAACTTACAACACATTGCAGGATTCCCCCAAAAAATAGACCAGAGGAAATTAATATTTCATCCAGCAGAGCTTGATTGAAGGCTGTTACGGAAATTACCTGGGGGGGGGGCACATCTTTAAAGTTAAATATTACAAATATTATGCCTGAATGTATCCTTTCAACTCTTGACAGCTCAGGGAAGTTACCTAGCTTTAAAAATAATATAAAATCATCTCCTTTCCCAGTTTCCTCCATTCCAAAGCTATTTTCCCCTTGCAAAAGGACTCCAGGAAGTCCCCAGAGGTGACAATTGCTGGGCTCATTGTTAGCCAAAGGAAACCAAATCTCATCACCTGACTCGCCTCAGGCTCCAGACATGCAAAGGAATTTCTATTGTACTTTTGGGTGGTGGGTACTTAAGACATATTTGTCTATGCTCATCTTATACCTGAGTCTTGCCCTCCCATGTCTGCTTATGCTAATCTTGTACCAAGGACTTGTCTGGACACGTTTGCCAAGGTTAACCCCTCCCCTTTTGTGACATGTCAGTGATGTAGCAATGATGCTGTACGAACTGTATTCTGGGATATGGCGGGAAGTTTTAAAAGTCTTTGTCACCCCATCCTCAGGGTTCAAAATTTGCTCTTTGAACCTATTGCACAATAAACTCTTGGTCTACAGCTATTTGCTCCGGTTGGCTGGACTCCTTCCTTTATTCTGCAGGGACCCGCGGGCTCTGCCCGACGAGCTGGGTGACTGAGCAGCCTCACACCTAGATTTTTCCGTAACACTATACAAATTTAATAAATAAAATTGTCACTGAAATTCTACTCAATAGTGATCCAGAGTAGATTCTAATGTACTGTACAGTTAGCAGAGTAAAAACTTAAAACACATTGCAGGATTCCCAAAAAATAGACCAGAAGCAATTAATATTTCATCCAGCAGATGGCAAATAAGCATAATGGTCACAAATATAATATAATACATTCAGGATTGGCACTGTCCATAAGAAATCCAGTTGCAGCAGACTTAACTTAAACTTACAATACCTTAAGTCTAAACCCTTAACACTAAAGTGGTGCCTCGCAAGACGAAATTAATCCGTTCCGCGAGTCTCTTCGTCTAGCGGTTTTTTCGTCTTGCGAAGCAAGCCCATTGACAGCTTAGTGGATTAGTGCTATTAGCGGTTTAGCGGCTTTTAGCGGATCAGCTCTTAAGCGACTTAGCGGCTTAGGAAAAGGGGGAAAAGGGAGGGGGGAACCCGCAGGAACTCGCAAGACATTTCGTCTTGCGAAGCAAGCCCATAGGGAAATTCGTTTTGCGAAGAGCCTCCAAAACGGAAAACCCTTTCGTCTAGCGGGTTTTCCGTCTTGCGAGGCGTTCGTCTTGCGGGGCACCACTGTATCTACGTATAGAGCACCACACCAGAAGTAAAAGAGCTGGAAAGAGAAAGTGAAACCCAGGCTTCTTTTGGCCTCATATGATAGTCAGCATGACCTTGATGGAAGAGATAACAGAATCAGTTTAAACCAGCTGTACTCAGCTTCTCTGAAGGTACTCAGTGCTTTTTCCTGGGGGATGCAGGGGGATGCATGCCCCTAAACATTTTGTGAATATCTGTACTTTTGTCCATTTACTCCCCCTCCCCCAATTTGAACTCTAAAATGGTGATTTTCTTGAGTCAAAACGAGAGTACCCCTAAACATTTTTTTTAGAAAAAAAGCACTGGGCATAACCCAAACATCAGGAACTTTCTGTTTGCTTCTTTCACACAGAGAAGCTTCCAGAAGCTTCCAGAACCCTCTTGAATGAATTAGAATAGGAAAGATCTCTACACATCAGATCAATGTTTTCTGTATTAAGAAATGCAAAGTGAAAATGCCTGCCCCCTTCTGCCTAGCCACACGACTTCTTGTAGACCAGATGTTTCCTCCCTATCTGACCCACAGATCCCCCTTCCTTTCCCCATAGCAATTAGGCTTAAAACCGTTAGACAGTACCAGGAACAGTGCGGAAAGAGGTTTGTTAAAAAGAGGTCCGGCAGACCACTGGCAAAGAAGCCTAGAAAAAACAGCAAAGAGTCTTATGGCACCTTGAAGACGAATGCGTTGATTTTGTTAGTCTTTAAGGTGTCCCAAAACTCCAGAGGCCTTCCTCCTGGGTATTGTCGGCCAGAGGGTGATAAAGAAGGACAGAACTTTTTTCCTGTATGCAACAACGGCAGCAAGGATACTCATCGCTAAGCATTGGAAAACTCAAGATCTACCCACACTGGAAGAATGGCAGATGCAACTGATAGACTATATGGAACTGGCTGAGATGACCGGCAGAATCCGAGACCTGGGAGAGGAGAAGGTTGAAGAAGACTGGAAGAAATTTAAGATTTATTTACAAAAATACTGTAATTTGGTTGAATGTTAAGAAGGATGCTAGATCATAAATAATTGAGCACCACTAAATTAGATGGAATTAGGATGATAAGTGAGATTGAGGAAAATATAAATCTTTTGGAGAATTATTAGATTATATTTAAATGAGCGGGACATAAGAACGCAAACAAGATGATAAATTGCTGGTAAAAATCTACAATGATGTAAGTGGGAGCGGGAGACGTGAGGGAGTCCAAAGAAGCTATGAAACTATGTTATGATACATGTTATATTGTTTTTTGTTTTTTTTTGCATTTGTATTTGTATTTAAAAATCTTAATAAATATTTTTTTAAAAAATAATAATAATAAGGTGTCACAAAACTCTTGCATCAGACAAACACATTTGCCTTCTCTGGAACTAGAACTAAACACTAACCGGGGACAAGTCTGAGGTGTGTTGAATGATACACCACATTAAAAGCAACCAGAGCAACAGGCTGGGCTTCACCCTTGCACATAGTTGTCAACATTTCCATTTTTTAAGGGAAATTCCCTTATTCCGAATAGGATTCCTCACAAGTAAAGGAGAACGTTGACAGCTATGCCCTAGCATGGCACACCTGAAATAAGGGAGAGCACTCTTAAGCATCTTCAAGCAGAGCATGCGTTGTCACCAGTGGGAATTGGGAGGAAATAATATCAGGCATCTTTGCAATATTTATCACACGTGTGTGGCAGCTCCTACTCTCCACACTACGTGAATCTCATGATACCTGAGTGCTTAACTTGTCGCCTTTAATCTGGGAAGGGTGTCAGCGCACTATTAAGGATGGAGTATCCAGAGTCAGGTGGCGAGGACACAAGCTATGCCCAGGCATAGGCAAACTCGGCCCTCCAGATGTTTTGGGACTACAACTCCCATCATCCCTAGCTAACAGGACCAGTGGTCAGGGATGATGGCAGTTGTAGTCCAGAAACGTCTGGAGGGCCAAGTTTGCCTAGGCCTGGCCTTGCCTCTCAGGACTCCTTGGGGCTCTCATGGGTGGGAGCACCCCAGTGGCATGCGGTCAGTGGACTAGGGGACTACACTAGTCCCCTAAATATCCCCAGTAAATTAGAGTATTAAAGTATTAATGCCTGGCACCTTCTTCCCGAAGCCCAGGAAGCTTCTGTCCAGGTCAGGGAAGGAGGCACGATGCTCCAACAGGGTCCAAGAACCCTCCCACCGCCTTCCCGAAAACTGCCCCCCTGGCTTTGGAAAGAAGACAGAAGGGCTCCAGAATCCTGTCAGAGGTCGGACATCTCCTTCCGAAAGCCTGGGAAGCTTAGGGAGGGAGGTGTGATGCTCACATGCGCAACATCACCTGACCCCCTCCCCAAATTGCCCTTACAAGCTGGTGCCTCTGGCCCTAACTGTTCCCCTATGAAAAAATGCAGTGCACACCCCTGGAACACACACATCATTCTCCCTGATGCAGTGAGCACACTCAACCATCTCAGTCTCCTAAGTCCCCTGACTATAAAAGCATGGGGGTGGGGTGGAGGGAACAACTCTGTTGCATCCATGCAGTTCTGAACTCTTTGGACTTTTCAAACTTGGATTGCTGCTTCCAGCCACCTCCCCTCACCTTGCCGGAGCAAAGCAGCTGCTGGGACTTCTGCTGCTCAGCTTGTTGCTCTTCTCTGCCTCAGTAATAACAACAACAACAACAACAACAACAACAACAACAACAACAACAACAATTTATTATTTATACCCCGCCTATCTGGCTGAGTTTCCCCAGCCACTCTGGGCGGCTCCCAATCGAGTGTTAAAAACAATACAGCATTAAACATTAAAAACTTCCCTAAACAGGGCTGCCTTCAGATTTCTTTTAAAGATAAGATATCTGCTTATTTGCTTCACATCTGAAGGGAAGGTGTTCCACAGGGTGGGCGCCACTACGAGAAGGCCCTCTGTCTGGTTCCCTGTAGCCTTACTTCTCGCAGTGAGGGAACTGCCAGAAGGCCCTCGGAGCTGGACCTCAGTGTCCGGGCTGAACAATGGGGGTGGAGACGCTCCTTCAGGTATACAGGACCGAGGCCGTTTAGGGCTTTAAAGGTCAGCACCAACACTTTGAATTGTGCTCGGAAATGTACTGGGAGTCAATGCAGATCTCCCAGGACCGGTGTTATGTGGTCCTGGCAGCCACTCCCAGTCACCAGTCTAGCTGCCACATTCTGGATTAATTGCAGTTTCTGGGTCACCTTCAAAGGTAGCCCCACGTAGAGCGCATTGCAGTAGTCCAGGCGGGAGATAATTAGAGCATGCACCACTCTGGCAACACAGTTCGCGGGCAGGTAGGGTCTCAGCCTGCGTACCAGGTGGAATTGGTAGATAGCCGCCCTGGACACAGAATTAACCTGTGCCTCCATGGACAGCTGTGAGTCCAGGCTGTGCACCTGGTCCTTCAGGGGCACAGTTACCCCATTCAGGACCAGGGAGTCCCCCACACCCACCTGCCCCCTGTCCCCCCAAAACAGTACTTCTGTCTTGTCAGGATTCAACCTCCAACCATCCATCCTCCAACTGCCTCCAGACACTCACACAGGACCTTAACTGCCTTCACTGGATCTGATTTAAAAGATAGGTAGAGCTGGGTGTCATCTGCATACTGATGAACCCCCAGCCCAAACCCCCAGATGATCTCTTATTTTCTCTCAGATAAGAGCATCTATCTGAACTGAAGCCAAGATGGCCGGAACGCTCTCCAGTTATTCTCTGTTTTCCTCAGTTATTGTAGAACCACCAAAGCCCTTCTAAATTTTGCATATGTGCCCCTTTTCAACTGGGATGCATGAAGAAAACTGGGCATATGTAATCCAGATATTCCTGGCTTACATCTGTCTCTTTGGGTAGTCAGTTCTGCTGCAGCATGGCATGGGCATGTTTAGACAACCTTAAGTTGAGATGCACTCTTGATAAACCTAAATAGCAGCACTGATAACAGGTTACGTTTCCCCCTTCTTTTTCCTGGAAGGTTATGTTAATTGTTAGCTTATTGCAGCATCCACTTCCAGGAGTTCCCTCTATCAGATCTTTCCTCTTTTCAAGCAAAATCAGACCGTAACGCCACACATTCCACTTACCAAGTGTTTCGAAAGCGACAGGTTCCCTCGGAGGCTGGTGTCACTATAGAGATACTTCGGTGCAGCAGGCAACCTTTGTCGGTTTAAGGAAGTTGATGGCATAAAGAAAAAAGAGAAACTGCTTTTGTTTGTTCCGCTGGGCATAATAAACTGGTATCAACTTGCAGACTGGGCCACCAGGTAGTGCATTTTTTGTGTTAATAGCAAAGGTGGATCTTAGTCAGTAGATGCAGAAAAAGATCACGAGCAGCCACAATTTCTTGGGGATCTGCAGACCCTCCCTGTGTCCCTATTTTCCAAGGACATTCCCGGATTTACAGAAGACATCCCAGTTTCTGATTTGATCCTGGAATGTCCCATTTCTCCTTAGGACATCCCTACTTTCATCGGAGAAATGTTGGAGGGTATGGAGATTAACTCGCTTAAGGTCATAACACTGAGTCACTGATGCTATCTTTAGATGTGTCATATATTTCAAGGTCTGCCTCTAGACATCCTTTTTTACTGTGCACCCATAATTATTTGAGCTCATGGTGCTGTTGGGGCTTATTGGCATCCGTCTGTCTTGGGGCACAATGGAAGAGTACACCTTTGCAGGTGAAGTCAAACTGCTGGAGAATTACAGCGGCTGCTGTGGCTGTAGAGACCAATACAGGAGAGACATGTTTTGTTGCAGGTGGGGCAGATGAAGGCATCCGGTTGTGCTGATCAAGGTGTGCCTCGATGTTTCTTCTCTCTGCGCTCCTCCCAGCGGACATTTCTCCTCTGGTCACTGCTGTGGTCACAACCTGTCTGTCTGTTCCCACATGGAAGGGTTGACGTTGCTAGACTTCATGTCACGTTAGCAGACGTCTTTATAAACACAGAGTTGGTGTGCCAACAGGCCTGGTGCCTGAAGCCAGCTCCCCATAGAGCAGGTCCGTGGGGATCCTGCCATCTTCCACTCTGTGGGCATCACCAAGCCAGAGCAGATGTATATCTAAAGGAGCGTCTCCACCCAACATCGTTCTACCCGGACACTGAGGTCCAGCGCCGAGGGCCTTCTGGCGGTTCACTGCTAGAAGCCAAGTTACAGGGAACTAGGTAGAGGGCCTTCTCGGTAGTGGCACCTGCCCGGTGGAACGCCCTCCCAGCAGATGTCAAAGAGAACAACTACCAGACTTTTAGAAGACATCTGAAGGCAGCCCTGTTTAGGGAAGTTTTTAATGTTTGATGCATTACTGTGTTTTGATATTTTGCTGGGGGCTGCCAGGAGTGGCTGGGGAGGCCCAGCCAGATGGGTGGGGTATAAATAATAAATTATTATAATTATGTCGCTGAAACCGGAGTGTGAACATGCTGGGAATGTGAGCTTGGGAGAGCACTTGTTTAAGACTCTGTCCTGCCATGCCATGCCCAAAATCTCCCTAACGCCGTGCACAATGAAGGCATTGAGGTGTCGCTCCTGGTGGGTACAAGCTGCCCACACCTCACTACCATCAAGCACATACCCGCCAACATTTCTCCGATGAGTATAGGGACGTCCCATTCCATAATGATAATTTTACTGTTTATACCCCACACATCTTACTGGGCTGCCCCAGCCACTCTGGGTAGCTTCCAACATACAGTGGAACCTCAGTTTTCGAGCGTCTTGGAAGCCGAACAATTCGGAACCTCACTGTCGAAAACCCAGAAGTAATCGCTTACGTTTTCAAACACGCCTGAGAAGTCGAACGGCTTCTGAGGCATGTTTCTCCATTTTTTCAATGGATTTTGCCAACCACCCATGGATCCTCGGTTTTCAAACGTTTTGGAAGTCGAATGGTCTTCTTGAACAGATTACGTTCGAAAACCGATGTTCCACTGTATATAAAAACATAACAAAACATTAAAAAACCTTCCCTATACAGGGCTACCTTCAGATGGCTCAGGGGTCAGATAACTCCATACCCTCCAACATTTCTCCAGTGAAAATAGGGATGTCCTAAGGAAAAGTGGTGGGACATGGGTGGCGCTGTGGTTTAAACCACAGAGCCTAGGACTTGCCGATCAGAAGGTCTGCGGTTCGAATCCCTGCAACGGGGTGAGCTCCTGTTGCTCGGTCCCTGCTCCTGCCAACCTAGCAGTTCGAAAGCACATCAAAGTGCAAGTAGATAAATAGGTACCACTCTGGTGGGAAGGTAAACAGCGTTTCCGTGCGCTCCTCTGGTTCGCCAGAAGCTGTATGCCGGCTCCCTCGGCCAGTAAAGTGAGATGAGTGCCACAACCCCAGAGTCGGTCACGACTGGACCTAATGGTCAGGGGTCCCTTTACCTTTACTTTAAGGAAAAGTGGGACATTCGGGGATCAAATCAGGGATGGCTTCTCTAAATCAGGGACATCCCTAGAAAATAGGGACCCTTGGATGGTCTGATAAGCATCGTACTCAACATGCAAGCCTGGTAGACCTTCATATTTGGACAATCACACAATCCGCTTTCAATACTGTTTTTCGGAAGAAGGAGGGGGAAAGAGGTGGAGGGGGGAAAGGTGAGTGGGAGGTGGGGTCGGGTGGCGATGTTTCTATTTTACTTAGTATATGTAGGGTTTGGTGTCAGCGTTGCTTGTGCAGGTTCTTTGCTGTTCACTTGTGTTCCTTTGGTGGTGAGAGAGGTTGGGGTTGGCCTAGGGTGTGGTTGTTTGTTTGTGGTTGGCTGTGTTACTGGGAAACTGGAAGGCAGGTGAGAGACCTACCAAACCTAGCAATTCACTGACAAATGTATCTATGTATCTAGTGGTACCTCTGGATGCGAACAGCATCTGTTCCGGAGCTCCGTTCGCATCCTGAAGCAAACACAACCCGCGTCTGCGAGGGTCATGATTCGCATGCGTGCGACGGCATTTGAACGTCTGTGTGAATGGCGAAACCCAGAAGTAATGTGCTCCGTTACTTCTGGGTCGCCGCAGAGCGCAACCCGAAGAGGTCTTAACCTGAAGCGACTTCAACCCGAGGTATGACTGTACTGGCTCAATGGGAAAACTTTAGAAATTCATATAAAATCACTCCAGTGACGGATTTACACCATTCCAATGTTGTTCTACTCAGAAGGAAAATGGCTAGCAGGGGATAAGCTTGGGACATGGGCAGGGGCACCCATAATCCCTGAAGCGGAGACCACATACTCAGCAGCCCCACTGCCTGGGTGATAAAATGTAAATACTTACCATTGTTTCACCTAAAGATTGGAAGGTGGAGGTCGTGTGAGACAAGCCTGGTGCTTGGGTTTCTGCCAGAAGACCCCTCCCAATTTATGACATAGTTATGACAAATGTATGATGTCATGGGTAATTTGGAAAATTTATAAAAATGGGGAGCCATCCTTTGTTCGGGGCTTCTCTCTGCTTCTTCTATGTGGCAGTTTGAAGTCTTTTTGCAACAAAAAAGATCAGGCCAACTGGCCGCTGTTTTGCTGTCTTGCTTGGGACCCCAGACCTCAACCTATAGGAGCCAAGATTAGGCATTTGCGGGGTGCTCCAATTACTCCCTTAAACACCGTCACACCTGCCCTGTGAAACACCCGCCCATCAGATGTCAAGGAGATAAGTAACTATATAACCTTGGGAAGACATCTGAAGGCAGCCCTGCATAGGGAAGTTTTTAATGTTTAATGTTTTATTATGTTTTTGTATATGCTGGAAGCCACCCAGAGTGGCAGGGCAACCCAGACAGATGGGCGGGGTACAAATAATAAAATTATCATTGCAGTGGACGCTCAGGTTGCGAACATGATCCATGTGGGATGCACGTTCACAACCTGCGTCTGCGCATGCGCAGGTTGCTATACGGCACTTCTGCCCATGTGCAAAATGCGATTTAGTGCTTCTGTGCATGTGCGACCGCCGAAACCCGGAAGTAACCCCGTTCCGGTACTTCTGGGTTTCGGCGGTCCGTAACACAAAAAAACGCAACCTGAAGCGTCTGCAACCCAAGGTATGACTGTATTATTTGCTGCTCTGTAGTTGCTACATAGTACAGTGGTACGTCGGGTTAAGAACTTAATTCGTTCTGGAGGTCTGTTCTTAACCTGAAACTGTTCTTAACCTGAGGTACCACTTTAGCTAATGGGGCCTCCCGCTGCCGCCGTGCGATTTCTGTTCTCATCCTGAAGCAAAGTTCTTAACCTGAGGTGCTATTTCTGGGTTAGCGAGTCTGTAACCTGAAGCGTCTGTAACCTGAGGTACCACTTTAGCTAATGGGGCCTCCCGCTGCCGCCGTGCGATTTCTGTTCTCATCCTGAAGCAAAGTTCTTAACCTGAGGTGCTATTTCTGGGTTAGCGAGTCTGTAACCTGAAGCGTCTGTAACCTGAGGTACCACTGTATGTGATAGCACTGGGGCAGCACTGCAGAACAAACCAAAGTCGAATAAAGGCACCCCTAATTCACTATTGTTGTGTCAAGGGAATGCTGCAGAATGCACCCAGAATAAAATCGCCAGTCTGGAAGGACCACAAGTCTCTAATGCTCCTGGGCCACCTTTTCCTGTCGATGAGGAAAGTTTTATCTGTTGAATTTCCGCATGCCCTGAGGCACAAGAGCCCTGAGGCACAAGAACCCTGTGGCTAGGGTTGATGGGAGATGCAGTGCAAAACATCTGGAGGGCACCAGGTTGGGGAAGACTGTCCTACAAGGAAGCAATGCGCTTGTTCACGGGCCATTTGCTCTTCCTTTCCTTGTGTACCTGCAAACATTGCTTGGTTTCTGTTAACTTTATTTGCTCCCTGCCCGCTTTTTCTGTGTTCTGCGAAGGAATAGAAAGGGCCTGTCTGTGTATCTTTCACTGATCATGGCAAACAGGAAAGGTAGCTTAGCAACTACCCTCCATGGTAGAAGGAAACTGGCACATATTAAAAATCAGAGAAAATTAGGAGGGGATCATGCAAGGCCGAGTGGTTCATTGCCGCTGGTGAGCACATGGCTGCCTGACAGCTTTACCCTTCATGAATAGTGGGGGACAGGGGCACCATCTGGGGGGAGGTGAGGGTCTCTCCCAATTTTCAAGGAGGGAGCCAGCCCCCCTCAATATTCCACGGCAGTGTGCACACATTGTGCAGTACCCACCTGCACAATTGCGGGGGCAACCAGTGCACCTGGTGGGGTGATATTGATGGCCAGGGACGTGGGTGGCACTGTGGTCTAAACCACAGAGCCTAGGACTTGCCGATCAGAAGGTCGGCGGTTCGAATCCCTGCGACGAGGTGAGCTCCCATTGCTCTGTCCCAGCTCCTGCCAACCTAGCAGTTCAAAAGCACACCAGCGCAAGTAGATAAATAGGTACCGCTGTGGCAGGAAGGTAAATGGCGTTTCCATGCGCTCTGTTTTTCATCATGGTGTTTCATTGCGCCAGAAGTGGTTTAGTCATGCTGGCCACATGACCCGGAAAGCTGTCTGTGGACAAACGCCGTTTGTCAGCCTGAAAGCGAGATGAGCACTGCAACCCCATAGTCGCCTTTTACTGGTCCTTTGCCATTTACCTTTTATTCATGGCCACCATCTTGGATGGCTTCAAAATAAAATTAAAAAGTTCATGGAGGACAAGGCTATTCCTGGTTACTAGCCACTCTTGGCTATGTTCTACACCCACCATCAGAGGCATTGCGCCCCTGAACATCTGTTGCTGGAGACTCACAGGTGTGGAGGGTGAGAATGAGATGCTGGACCTTAGAGGCCATTGGCCTGGTCCAACATGCTCTTCTTATGTTCTTGTTAAACTAGGCAGTAGCCTATAGGAGAACTCTGGTGGTCCCCCAATGCTACTCTCCAGAGTGCCCTTGGAGATAGGAGTGGAAGCACTATGAAATGGTCCCTCATCTCCCAAATCCTAAAGGTGGTTCAGGGGCCTAATGATACTGAAAGCCGCTGAGAAGTCAAAGAGAACCAACAGGGCTCCACTTCCGCCATGACTCTCCCAACAAAAGTCATGGATCAGAGTTGTTATGTATTGAGGTTCTCACCCTGGCCACCGGGGGGGATTGTGTATACTGTGGTACCTCGGGTTAAGAACTTAATTCGTTCTGGAAGTCCGTACTTAACCTGAAACTGTTCTTAACCTGAAGCACCACTTTAGCTAATGTGGTCTCCCACTGCTGCTTCACCACCGGAGCACGATTTCTGTTCTCATCCTGAAGCAAAGTTCTTAACCTGAGGTACTATTTCTGGGTTAGCGGAGTCTGTAACCTGACGTATCTGTAACCTGAAGTGTCTGTAACTCAAGGTACCACTGTATAGTTTTCACTCAGGTCCATGTAAGTTAATTTAGGTGGGAAACCCAGGGCTGTTGAAACCCAGGGCTGTTTATAGGCCAGCTGCCTATAAAAGCAGGCCAGCTGAGCTGTTTGCTGTTCAGTTCAGTTCCAGCTTTGTTGTTGTTGTTGTTTAGTCGTTTAGTCGTGTCCAACTCTTCGTGACCCCATGGGCCAAAGCACGCCAGGCACTCCTGTCTTCAAGTGCCTCCCGCAGTTTGGTCAAACTCATGCTGGTAGCTTCGAGAACACTGTCCAACCATCTCGTCCTCCTCTGTCGTCCCCTTCTCCTTGTGCCCTCCATCTTTCCCAACATCAAGGTCTTTTCCAGGGAGTCTTCTCTTCTCATGAGGTGGCCAAAGTATTGGAGCCTCAGCTTCAGGATCTGTCCTTCTAGTGAGCACTCAGGCCTGATTTCCTTCAGAATGGAGAGGTTTGATCTTCTTGCAGTCCATGGGACTCTAAAGAGTCTCCTCCAGCACCATAATTCAAAAGCATCAATTCTTTGGCGATCAGCCTTCTTTATGGTCCAGCTCTCACTTCCATACATCACTACTGGGAAAACCATAGCTTTAACTATACGGACCTTTGTTGGCAAGGTGATGTCTCTGCTTTTTAAGATGCTGTCTAGGTTTGTCATTGCTTTCAGTTCCAGCTTACTTATAAAGAACTACTTGGAGAAATCTCTGTGTCGTCTGCTATGTCCACCCACTACCTAATAAGAGTGACCAAAGCAATTTTGGTCCCCAAACCAGGCCTGAAGTCAGGTTGAAATGAGTTCCAATGGGCATTGAAGTGTAAAGTTCTCAGGCCAATTAAAAGCATTCACAGCCTAAAGCACACTTCCTTGTAACTGAAAAGCCTTGTAACTGAAAAGCGGACACCTTGTGCCACACCCAAAAGAGATATTTTGTCAAGTAACTGGAGAAAGGCAGCTACCTACATTCTTGTTAGACCATGCAATTAGGCTGAAAGAAAATAAAAGCATAATAAATGATTGTGTCCTTGTTCTGGCTATTCTTACTATGTAGTAGAAGAGTAGCCCCATATTTTCCGCAACTCCATTTTTTCATTAATCTCTCAGTTAGCAAGAAAAGAAAATGTGTTTAGAATCATCAAATGGGCGATAAAAATCCCAGTGATTCTCATGGGTTGGGTGTCGGAATTTTGTTGCCTTTACTTTTGCAATGTTATTGAGAGTTCTGTCTTTCCTATGAGTAAATCCACTCATGCCCTACATCTTCATTCTAAGAAACATTGTGGATGACATACACAGCACAAGGCTCCTTTTTATTAATTCTTAAACAAATTTCCAGTAACAAAATTACCTAAATATTTATGTATTCTAAAAAGCTATATGCTTTTCCATAATCTTAGGTCCAAGGCATCATCTTTCAGATATTAGAATATGGGCCAAGCAATGTTTGACTTGATTAGGAAGGGTGATGGCAATGAGGACTTCCGGACCCTCTCTTGTTGAATGTGTGCAAATCTGAAAGAGAAGGAAGAAAACACCAGTCACTCAGACCAGAGCTGAGAGAAGACATTCCCACACGTTTCATGGGCAGCTGTTTTGTGGCAAACCACTCTGAGGACCCTGCGGCAGAAAAAACCACTATAAAAATATAAAGCCCTAAACGGCCTCAGTCCAGTATACCTGAAGAAGCGTCTCCACCCCCATCGTTCTGCCCGGACACTGAGGTCCAGCTCTGAGGGCCTTCTGGCAGTTCCCTCACCGCGAGAAGTGAAGTTACAGGAAACCAGGCAGAGGGCCTTCTCGGTAGTGGCACCCGCCCTGTGGAACGCCCTCCTACCAGATGTCAAAGAGAAGAACAACTACCAGACTTTTAGAAGACATCTGAAGGCAGCCCTGTTTAGGGAAGCTTTTAATGTTTAACAATACTTTGTTGGAAGCCGCCCAGGGTGGCTGGGGAAACCCAGCCAGATGGGCAGGGTATAAATAATAAATTATTATTATTATTATTATAAACAAGCAACTGTTAGGGCCAAATGATACACACTACTACTAGTAGCAGCAGCAGCAGCAGCTTTGGGTAATGGTTTTCATTGGGACCATGAAGTGGTGTTAAAGGGTTTTAAAAAGCCTCTGCCCTTCTTGTGGTCCCAATCCTGATCAGGCTTTCCTGCAGCTGCTTTTTAAAGTGATTTGCTTGGGGAAAGAGGCTAGGCTATGTAAGGGCACTGGTAATGCCGCAGGTGGCGCTGTGGTCTAAACCACTGAGCCTCTTGGGCTTGCCGATCAGAATGTTGGCAGTTCGAATCGCTCAATGGTGGTTAGCTCCCGTTGCTCTGTCCCGGCTTCTGCCAACCTAGCAGTTTGAAACCACACCAGTGGAAGTAGATAAATAGGTACCACTGCAGTGGGAAGGTAAACGGTGTTTCCATGCACTTTGGTTTCCCTCACGGTGTCCCGTTGCGCCTTGAAGCAGTTTAGTCATGGTGGCCACATGACCCGGAAAGCTGTCTGCAGACAAACGCTGGCTCCCTCGGCCAGAAAGCGAGATGTGCGTCGCAACCCCATAGTTGCCTTTGACTGGACTTCACCGTCCAGGGGTCCTTTACCTTTACCTTTTTACCTACTAACCATTCAAGGAAATTGCATCAAAATCAACACCATTTACATTCGCCATGCAGCTGTCCATAGGAGATGGGTCATGGGTGGAGGACAAGCTTGTTTGTAAGTGATTTGTATATTGCAAGGAACCTGTGTACACCAGTCTTTCTTCTCAATGGCGTACTTGATGGCAGGGCTGTGGAACCTCAAGTCTAGGCCTCTCTGCCTGACACTTGGGACCCACCCCAGGCCATGCCCCTTCTCCAGTCCATTCCCACACCCCAGGCCACAATCCAAGCAGCCCTGTCTCTCTCCCACCTTGACGGTTTTTCCCTGGCTGGACTTTGCCTTTGAAGATTAATAACAAACCTTCTTTGTCTGGACAGAGGATAGAGAGAGGTGTCTTGAAATTAGACTACTGGGCAAAGGTAAGATTCGCATTCGCCACTCTAGCCACTTTTGCCTCTGACCAAGCCTGTTTTGATATTTTGCTTCTGGCCCAGCACACCTCTGGCATGTGAGTGTTGCCCAGAGGGGAAATGACCCCTGCACTCAAAAATGTCTCCCATTCCTCCTGTATAGTTAACATTTATAAGCAGATCAGTTAGTTACAGCATAGTGCTGACAACACCAAGGTTGCAGGTTTGATCCCCGTAAGGGACACCTTAATTGGGGGGGAGGACGAGGAGGTCCTCAGGGTCTTAGCCCAGAAATGGAAGTAAGAAGAAATCACGACAAAAGAAGAATGGCAGACAAAATCAATGGACTATGCAGAATTAGACAAAATGACTGGAAGGATTCGAAACCAGTGGGACCAGAGATTTACAGAAGATTGGAAGAAATACTATTTGAAGAGCAACTATAATCAACAAATTACGCTAGTAGGACTACAAGAAGTTTTGTAAGGAGAAATCTATGAAATATTGCAAAATAGAGAATGAAGAGAGATCAGTTGTGAGATTTAAAGGCAATAATGAAAGTAAGAAATGTATGCTAAGTGATTAGATTGGAAAATTTTCAGATGTGATTGATGGAAGTCCAAAAATAATTGTATAAGATGTAAAAGTATGTTTAATTATTTGAAAATGGTATGTTAAAAAACTAATAACAAATTTATCTACCAAAAAATAATAATAGGAGGTCCTCAGTGTCCCTTCCAACTCTATAATTCTATGATTTAACACTGTAAATGAAACCAACCTTCTTAGAAGATCCCCATGTCTTTTCTTTTGTTGATGTCCCTCTTGAGTTGGCAAAGGGCACAATGAGGGCAGAACCACATAGCACAGAAGTCCCCCAGGAGAGATCCCTGTTGAGTAGAAGAGCATTTTCAGGTGCCATTATTGTTGTGGGAAGAGAAACGATACACACAGCAGAAGAAAACTCGCAAGGGGACTTAGGGTTAACCACCCATTAACAGGGGAGGGTGCAACCAACACAGTGGAGTAATCATATTATAATAATAATTTATTATTTATACCCCACCCAACTGGCTAGGTTTCCCCAACCACTCTGGGCAGCTTCCAACAAAAGATTAAAAATACATTAAAACATCAGTCATTAAAAACTTCCCTAAACCTTGGTTCTCAAACTTAATCCATTCCAGAAGTCAGGTTTTTTTTTTTGTTTTTTTTTTACCTCAAACATGCATATTTTATTAAGGGTTTTCTTGTTTTACAGTGTAGGTGTAATGCCTCGTATTTTTTTTTCCCCATGTAACATTTTTACAAATGCATTTCATTTGTTGAGGCATTAGGGGGAGAAGGAAAAAAAAAAAGGCGGGGTGGAGGGAGGGGAGATGGATGGGGGTGGGGGTGGGTAGCGGTGTTTCTATTATGTTTAATGTATGTAGTTGGTGTCAGCGTGCTTGTGTTGTTCACTTGTGTTCCTTTGGTGGTGAGAGAGGTTGGGGTTGGCCTAGGATGTGATTGTTTGTTTGTGATTGGCTGTGGTGATCTTTGTTTTTGTGTGTGAGTGAGGTGGGTGGGTGTTTTGGATCAGGTTAGCCATATTGATTTGTATGCTGTTGGTGGATTTTTGTCATTGTCCTGTTGGGCTGTGTATGTGATAAAGGGGAGCCATACCGGGGTGAAGGTGTCTTCTTCTGTTTGTCCCCGTGTCAGTTTCAGTTTATTAGTTAATTTTTCTAGTAGGGCTGTTTCCCATACCATTTGGTACCATTGGTCCATGCTTACTCCTGACAGGTCTCTCCAGTGTCTGGTTATGGTGTTTCTGGCTGCTGAAAGTAGGTGGGTTATGAGTTCTTTGTGGTGTAAATGGGCATTGTTGTCTTGGAAGTTCCAGAAGTCAGTTCAAATCCTGAAACCATTTGAAAACCAAGGCGCAGCTTCCAATTGGCTTCAGGAGCTTCCTGCACTCAAGCAAAAGCTGCGTCGGACATTCGGCTTCCAAAAAATGTTCAAAAACCAGAACACTTACCTGCAGGTTTCCAGCATTCAGGAGCCGATTTGTTCGTCAACTAAGCCATTCAAGAACCAAGGTTCCACTGTACATACATTTGCACGTAAGTCATTACTGCAAAAACAACACACCCCTCTTTCTTCACTTTTTAAGTGCCCCCCACTCACTTTTTTAAAGAACGGATTTTTCCACCATGAAAATGTGGTGGCACCAGCCCTCCTTGCATTCCCCTTCATTGCCCCACGATGCATCTGAGCAAGGCCATGGCCTCATGGCATGATCTCCTTCCAGATGTTGCTGTGGTGATGGGAAACAGAGCTGCTCCCAAGGAACCCTCTGTCCCACAAAATAATGAATCTGGAAGGACGTTGTGTCAGGGCATCCTCAGATGCATTTTATGTCACACTGGCTCAGAGGAGAGCAGAATCACTGCTGCCACTTTTTCAGGGTGAAAGGACCTCAGGTCAGTGAAGTAAAACACCTGCTTTGCATGCAGAAGATTCAATCCTCAGCATCTCCAGGTAGGACTGGGGAAGATTTCCTACCTGAAACCCTGGGAGGGCCACTGTAGATGACACTGAGCCAGATGGCCCAATGATCTAATTCAGGCACACCCAAACTCGGCCCTCCAGCTGTTTTGGAACTACAGTTCCCATCATCCCTGACCACTGGTCCTGTTAGCTAGGGATGATGGGAGTTGTAGTCCCAAAACAGCTGGAGGGCCGAGTTTGGGAGTGACTGGCCTAATCCAAGCACATCCAACTTCCATTAGGTTGCGATCCACCATCCAGTATCCAAGCTGAGAGTTCCTCTTCCGTACGTGTACATAGGATTCAAGTTCACACACTTACCGGGATCCCATATTTTGTCCGGTAGACGGACCTCATTGCCATGCTTGAGCCACAGAGGCAGCATTCATCCATAGCCGATGCTATCTGGCATCCCAAAATAAGGGGGCAAAACAGCCCACAGAGGCCTGGGTAGAGACAGAACAGACATGAAATGCCTCTCTAGGAGATCACTCGGGAGTGTGGAAGCAAGGCGAAGGTTAGCCACAACTAGAGTAATGGATAAGCCTTATGAAGCATCACAGGTTCTAGCAAAAGTTCTTAGAGGGCCTGCCCTTTGTGAACATTTGTCTATATTGCCTTACAGAACTACAGTTCTTAGAGTGGTATAACAATCCATCTTTCTTCTCAGGGAATTATGGAAACTGTCCAGGGCTGGATTTACGTTTGATGAGGCCCTAAGCTACTGAAGGTAATGGGGCCCTTTATATGTCCAGCTGTCCTTTGTCAACAACAAATTGTCACTGTTTTTTGTGTTGAATATATGCTATATGGTAATTTAAGTACCTAATAGGTATCTAAAACCATTTGCACGTTGCCATGCAACCAGTCCATGCAGTATGTAGGCACCCTAAATATAGAAATGAGCAAACCAGTGATATTTTAGGGAGCAGGCTAGCAGGCGGGGCCCATTACTTACATCATAGGAGCCCACACAACACAATACACTGTTGCTATATGTAGGTTTTATTTTACTTATTTTTTATCTTCTATTTTGGAAATGTACATCCAGGTTTTTTCCCTTTAATTTTTTTGGGGGCCCCAAGAGAGCGGGGCCCTAAGCTATAGCTTGTTTAGCTTATACAGTACATAAATCCGGCACTGGAACTGTCACTCTCGGAGGGGAACAGGGGACTCCTAACAACTCTCAGCACCCTGAACAAATTACAGTCCCCAGGATTCTCTGCAGGAAGCCGTGGCTGTTTAAAGTGGTATGATCCTGCTTTCAATGTACAGTGCAGATGGGGCCTAAGCGATAGCAAGGGTTACAAGTTTTATTATTGTCTGTGACAGATTAACATGGAGAATTTGAGAGAGTGGCAGAAATAATCAAGCAGAGGATAGGTACTTCTTTCCTTTTCTTTGATGGAGTTCCTGTCTATTTCAGGGCTGCACTCCCACCGGGGAAACTTTCTGTGGGTCACATGACAGCGGTGGGTGGGGCCGGGGTAAAAGTGGGTGGAGCACTGGATGTAAATTTTAACTATGTATAGTAGGTTATGTTCTCCACACAATTCTCTATCCTCCGTCCAGGGAATCAGAGTTGAGGACACATTTTAGTCCGATAAGGGTGTTCCACGAGGGTGTGGAGCAAGGCCAGCAAGGGGTGTGATCTGGGGAGGGTGTGTACCCTGGGGAGAGTCCCAAGGGGCAGACAGAGAGGCTGCATTTTCCCCCTGGGCCTGAGATCCCCCATTCCAGTGTAGATTGGGGAGGTCTAGTCCTGATTTGCCCATCTGATGTGAAGCCCGTCTGCAAAACTGCAGCAACGCAGAGATAATTTATTACAGTCGGAGACCAGCTTATAAAACACACTTGGGGATACAATCCCAGAAGGAAAACAAACATTTAAAACAATGTGCAACAATAAATTTAAAATTTATAAATGTGATAAGCTTATAGACACTTAAAACTGTAAGATAAGCTACCACAGAGAGATGACCCAGAGTCACCCATGGAAGCGAGTTTGGGGATTTTCTTAAGGAACTAGTTTGGGTCGGGGGATGGTCTGCGCCTACAGATCTGTACACAGAATCTGGCAACCATGTGGGCCGTCTTATGATCTTTGCCTGACAGGAAAAGGTCAAATTTTTGCTTTTGCGGAAGGTCAGCGAGCCTCACCAGCAGGGGATCAGTGGTCTCACTACGTGCCTCTTCATAAAAGGGACATCTAAAGAACAAGTGCTCTGGGCTTCCTATATCCCCCAATGAACAGGCGCAAAGTCTCTGAGTATATGGGACTTTTTAAAAGGTGAGGAGATTTCACCCCTCCCATATCCAAGAATCTCCTGAGGTCTCTGCTGACTCTACAGAGAGGAGGAGCAATGTACTGCTCTCTACTTAATTATTTTTTTTTTTTTAAAATGATATTTATTATCATTTTTGAAAAATACAAATAACAAAGATACATACATAACGAAAAATTACAGAAAAGGAAAGAGAGAAAAAAAAAAAAAAAAAGAAAAAAAAATGTCACCTTTTAATTCCCATTTTCAGAAACTTCTTTTCTGGACTTCCCCACGCCTCCCCTTCTTGTATTCCATTTCCCATATTTATTCAGCAAGTTTTAACCTTAATATCATCACTTGTTTTAACCATTATTTCAATATTGTATTTGCTTTAATCTAATCAAAGATACTTAAACTATATATCTTGTTCATATATAAACAGGGTAGAAGAGCAGAAAGAATATAGAATAAAAATAAAAATGTTTTTCCTAAGGTTGTCCCTAGTTCCCGTCCACGAATTCCCCATTTTATTATTAAAGAATAAGATAAAAAAAGGAAAAAAGAATTTTTATACTGCATAGATCCCCTTCGGGCTCCCAAACCCTCCTTTTCCATCCCCAATTTTCACCCCAAACCTAGGTCCATAAGTCTATCTTTTTAACCCGGTGCCCTAACGTCCGAGGCTCTCAGGTCCCCTTCAGTCCCTCTCAGCCGGCTTTTTTGAAGATCTTTTATATTAAATACCCAAACTCGAAAAAGTACCTTCCCAATACTGTCAATAATTTTTTCAGCCAAGTCAAGTTGTTTAAGTGTGAAACTCTGTCTTTGTTTCTTAAGTTCATACATCCCAACTAGTCCAGCTTTCACTCTGGTCGGGTTTGAAGTCATCTTGATAGGTCCTCGGCTCTCATTTATCTTCTGTATCCCTTCGGCCGTCCCTTGTTTGACAAGTGTCTTTTCCTCCTCTTCTTTCTCTAATTTCCTTTCTTGTCCAGCTGCCGATGTTTTGAGTATCAGGCCCTTTTCCATCTCAGTGATTTTATTCTCTTTTGGTTTCAGCTTTAAAGGGCTTGTAGACCAAACATGACCTTGCTCATACGTCTCTTGCAGCTTTCTCATGAGAACAACCAGCTCTTGCAGCTCTGCTCGCATTTCCCGACATATTTCCATCTTGTAATATCCGTAGATCCCCTCTAGAGGGATTCTTGTTACTTAGTATTCCTTTCACTTTCGACCCAAAAGTCAATGTTATTTGTATCAATTTTCCTTTACTTTAAATTACTTTATATCCAGATCATCGGCTAAGAGTTAAAACTTTCAGTTATTCCCAGACCTTGACAGCTAATCTGACAGCTGTCAAAGGCTTGTAAATCCACCGCAGGCTCTTTCACAAATTACTCCCAGTCTTTAGAAAAGTGGTACTTAATCCAAATATCTAAACTCTTGCCCTCCAGCACGATAACTTAATCTTTTAAAATCCGTGGAGTTAATATCTTTTATCCGATCACTAAAAAGTGAGCGACGACTCTTCTCACAACCTTAGTTGACAGATCTTTGCTGTTAAGCTGTTTACAATGGGGGTGAGGCGGACTTCCTCTTTTCACCTACCCCCGCTCGTGCCAAATCCAAATATAAATAATTTCAAAAGTTCAGTTCCAGATTACTCACGGGTTGTTGCTCTTAAATTTAAGTCCGAATTTTAGACGGAAGAAGTCAGCGCTGTCCGGCAAATGGCATGCGGCTTCACTCAGCGGGGGAAGCAGAAGACTCACAGCACCACGCCGCTCCCCGGCACCCGTTCCGTAGCCTTTAAAAAGGCTCCTTCGCGGGTCGGGAGGGCGCTAACGGTGCCCGCCGAGTCACCACGTCCCCGGTCATTCGCGCCCGAGGTTTTTAAGGGTCCCCGTGTCGCCGGCACGGCAAGACCCAGCCCCCGCTGAGCAGATTCCCTCCGGAGCTCGGAGGGAATCCGCCATTAGCCGATCGCGCTAACCCGGAAGTCCCCTGCTCTCTACTTAATTAGTCAAGTGAGTTTAGTCTGTGTGTGAGAGAGTCAGTCAGTGTGTCGGAGAGAGAGTGCAAGAGATCGTGTTTATAGATAAGATTGCTGCTAAGAGCAGCTGCAGGCACTCAGAGTATAGCATTGATGTATGCTCAGAATATTTAGCTCTGTATATAGTTTTGTATTATAGCTGTAGTTATAGAATAAAAGGAGGATACTTTACAGAGCTGCTCTCCGAGTGGTTTATACTCTGCAAGACTCTGCAAAACGCTGCTGCGCAACGACTGTATAATTGAGACAGTGAATCCGGTGCTCTCAGCTCCAAGCTGTGAGTCCACAGCACTGTGACCTGTTCCTGTGGGAAAGGAGGTCTCTGGCAGTGCTACCCAGCTCGCCTAGCCCAGTCGGGGCTGTAGTGCATGAGTCCAGTTGGTACACTGGCTCAAGGGCAATGCTGACATCGGTTATGGGCCCAGTCGTCTGACCAGTCGTTGTTCCAGTCATCCCAGTCGTCCCAGTCGCCAGAGGTGTCTGTTGCTGATCGCTGGACGGCGGAACGGAGGCTGCATGCTGGACTGATTTGTGGTGCCTAGAAGCAGAGCTGTGTTGGAGCAGAGTGCTCAAGCTGCCGCTGTTGCTGTTGCTGCTGCTTGAGGTATGTTGCTGACTGCCAAAGAAAGAAGATAGCATCCCTGTTTGTCTGTTAATTGCGCTCTGAGTGGGAGAGAGAGTGGCTGAAGAAGTCCAAGGCTTTATCTGTGTTTGCACGAGGGAAGTGTCTTGCTCTAAGTAATAGCAGACATGGCCTGTGCACATTCTGGCCAGATGGCTCTATCCTTTCCCCTCCTCACGCCTGAAAACTATGCAGTTTGGCAAGTTAAGATGAAAGCGCTTTTGCAGAGGGAAAAGCTATTTCACACGATAGAAGACGACCCTCCAGATAAGGATGATGATGATTGGGCTGAGTGGCATGCTGCAGATATGAAAGCCCGAGGGACAATTGTGTTGAGTGTTTCAGACCACTTGCTGGTGAACTTAGAGGGTCAAGAGACTGCACAAGCTGTTTGGCATAAGTTGAGAGATATGCATCTGAGACAAAATGCTGGTTCCAGTGTGATTTTCTTCAAGAAGCTGTGCAGGTTGCAGTTGCAGAAAGGTGGTGATTTGCCTAGCCATCTATCTCAGTTAAAGCGTTTCAGACAGGACCTTGTTCAGCGAGACCTGGCTATTTCAGAGGCTGTGTTTGCAATGCTGATGATAAATAGCCTAGATGAGTCTTATGATGGAGTAGCTGCCCAGATTTCTACAATGCCTTCTGACTGGCTAACAGATGATTATGTGTCTAGCGTGCTCTTGAATGAGTGGGATCGCAGACAGGCCGTTACAGAAAGCCGGGACAATGGTGCTGTTAAAAATGTGCTTGAAAATGTGCCTGAGTCTTCAGCAGGGGAAAGTGAAAGTGAAACTGCTGCTGTTAAAGCACTAAAGTTGAGGCGGTGCTTTTCATGTGGAGCACAAGGCCATTTGAGTTTCCAGTGCTGCAAGAAATCTTCAAAGAAGAAGGGAAACTTCAGAGGCAGAGGGGGAGGAGGACGTAATCCCCAAGCACCTGCTACTTCAAAGGCCTTGATCTCTCACTGCTGCAATCAACGTGGGCGGAGTTTCTTTGTTATCGACTCTGGCTGTTCCAACCACGTAGCCAAAGATAAAGATCTCTTTGTTCAGCTTGAGAAGCAAGAGAAAGAAATTCATCAAGCAGATGGGACACTTCTCACGAGTGAGGCTAAGGGAACTGTGTTCTTAAAGAGCCTGAATGCAACTATTAAGAATGTCCTGTATGCGCCTGATATTCAGGACAATTTGTTGAGTGTTTCCCAGCTTGATCATCAGGGTTTTAAGGTGGTGTTTGCTAAATCTCGCTGTGAAATTCGTCGAGATGGCAAGCTCATTCTATATGCAAAATGTGTAAATGGTCTGTATCAATTGCCTTTTGTTTCAGGTACAGGTACTGCAGAAGCAACTGAGAAAGAGTGTTGCAATTTGTCTGTTGATAAGAATGAAAAGTTGCATGACCAATGTATTCATTATTACCACCGTGTTTATGGTCATTTGAATTTCCAGGCTGTGGCAAAAATGCCTGATATGGTTCAGGGTATGAAGCTGAAAGAATGTCCCTACCACATGAAATGTGTTTCTTGTGCTGAGAGTAAGGCAAGGCAAGCTCCCAAAGGTACAGAGTCTGGGAGAGAGGCCAAGAAACCATACGAAGTCATTCATGCAGACTTAGTGGGGCCTCTAGCGCTCTCTAGAGGCAATTCAAGGTTTTTCATGGTTTTGATAGACTCCTACTCTAAATATGCATGGGTCTATTTGCTGCAGAAAAAGTCTGAAGCCTTTACTAAGTTTCGTCAGTTTTGTAAATGGCTCAGGAATGTACATAATGAGGATGTACATTGTTTTTTCACTGAGGCTTTTCTTTCTGAACAGGGCATTGAGCATAGGACTGCCACGCCCAGATCGCCCTGGCAGAATGGTTTATGTGAGAGAATGAACCAGACCCTGCAGCAAGGAATCAGAACACTGTTACATGATTCGGGGCTGCCCAATCCCTTTTGGGCCGAAGCTCTTTCGTTTTTCTGTCACGTGTATAACAGGAGGTACCAGTCTAGTATAAATTGCACCCCATATGAGATGCTCCATGGAAGGAAGCCATGTGTGAAGCACTTTAAAATTTTTGGTTCGGAGGTTTGGGTGCACACCTCGCAGGGTGACAAACTGAGTAAGCGTGGAGAACATGGTGTTTTCCTAGGATATGAGAAAGGGTCTTATCGTGTCCTGATCACAGACACGAAAACCATAAGGCTGACCAGGAGCATTGACGACAACCCACAATGGGACAGAGTTGGCGTTTTTCAGTGCCATCCCATTTGTGATGATGGTGCAAAAGGGGCAAAGAAAGTTAAGAGGGAGGCAAGTTCTGATGTGATCGATAATTCTGATGCCAATGTAGATCCAAATGATGGCACAGATTATCAGAGCCCAAAAGCCTCAGGTGAGTCTGACGCTGATTCAGACTTAGCAGCTTCATATACTTTAGCTCCCCATTCTCCCAAAGAGGAGGAAGCACCAGAACAAAAAGATCAAAGAGTTTTGCGCAGATCTGAGAGAGCAACCAAGGGTGTACCACCGAAAAGGTTTTCTGAAGAGTTTGCAAAGGCTGCGGTCACATGCAACTCTGGTGGGGTTTTTAAACCAGACATGAAGTGTGCTGAGAGTAGTAGCACAAAACGCTGCATTTATTTCCTTACCTGATATTAGAAGGAAAGCGTGTATTTGAGTTCTGAAAATGGTTTGTTCAAATCTGCCTAATTAGAAATGTCAATTTGTATTTGAGAGGAAGAAATGTGTGTGAAGATTTTTCCAGAAGCTGCTTATTCATTTGTGTATTCACAATGTGTATTTTGTGTAAACTACAGGTTGAGATTTATGCTTTAACTCTTTCCTAATAGACACAGAGTGGTTGAAGTAACTGTTTAATGATGTGATAAAGTGTCTTAGATAAAGGGGGAGAAAGATACCTGCAAATATGTTACCAAGGTTGTAAGCAGAGAACAACTTTTGGAGTGTGTGTGTAAATTGCAGTTATGTTAAAGATTCTTGAATGGTCGGATGAAATGGGGGAGGATGAGGAGATTTCACCCCTCCCATACCCAAGAATCTCCTGAGGTCTCTGCTGACTCTACAGAGAGGAGGAGCAATGTACTGCTCTCTACTTAATTAGTCAAGTGAGTTTAGTCTGTGTGTGAGAGAGTCAGTCAGTGTGTCGGAGAGAGAGTGCAAGAGATCGTGTTTATAGATAAGATTGCTGCTAGGAGCAGCTGCAGGCACTCAGAGTATAGCATTGATGTATGCTCAGAATATTTAGCTCTGTATATAGTTTTGTATTATAGCTGTAGTTATAGAATAAAAGGAGGATACTTTACAGAGCTGCTCTCCGAGTGGTTTATACTCTGCAAGACTCTGCAAAACGCTGCTGCGCAACGACTGTATAATTGAGACAGTGAATCCGGTGCTCTCAGCTCCAAGCTGTGAGTCCACAGCACTGTGACCTGTTCCTGTGGGAAAGGAGGTCTCTGGCAGTGCTACCCAGCTCGCCTAGCCCAGTCGGGGCTGTAGTGCATGAGTCCAGTTGGTACACTGGCTCAAGGGCGATGCTGACAAAAGGATCCTTCCAGAACCAGATCAGATCAGATCAGATCAGGTCAGATCACTTCCTGGTGCAACTGGACTTCTCTGCGACCCTTCCCCTCTGCAGGGAGGTGGGACCGATTCGGATGGTCCGCCCCCACCACTTAATGGATCCAATTGGCTTCCAGAGAGTGGTAGGGGATGTTTTATCCCAAGTTGATGGCCTTTCAGCTGATTCCCTGGTGGCCCGCTGGAAAGCAGAGTTAACCAGGGCTATTGACTGTCTGGCTCTGAAGCACCCTCTCCGATTGCATGGAGCCCGGACAGCCCCGTGGTTTTCCCCGGAGCTGAGGGTGATGAAGCAATCGTTGAGACGGCTAGAGCGCCAGTGGCGGAAAACTCATTCTGAATCAGACTGGACACGGGCTAGAGCTCAACGTCGAGCCTACCAAGTGGCAATGGCGACGGCGAACAGGGCCTTCTTCACCGCCTCCATTGCATCTGCAGAAAACAGCAGCAGGAGACTTTTTCAGGTGGTTCGCAATCTATCGGAACCACCTGCACCACCGGGGCCTGGTAGGGACCCCAAGATCTCCTGCAATGCTTTTGCAAAGCTTTTTTGCAGATAAAGTCGCTCAGATTCAGAAGGAGGTAGACTCCGCTGTGGGAGCAGGGCCAGGGCGGGAGAGTGCTAGAGTTCTGTCTAGTCCTGTTACATGGGATCAATTCCAATCTGTTACCTCCGAGGATGTGGACAGGCTGCTTGGACAAGTGAAACCGACCACCTGTCTCCTTGATCCTTGCCCATCCTGGCTGATAAAAGCGAGCCGGGAAGGGCTGGGCGATGGGCTCTGCGGGGTGGTGAATGCTTCCCTCTGTGAGGGAGCCTTCCCAGACCTGCTGAAAGAGGCGGTCATTAAACTGCTTCTTAAAAAAACATCTTTAGACCCAGCCAATTTGCCCAGTCTCAAATTTACCATTATTGGGCAAGGTGATTGAGCGGGTGGTTGCCAAACAACTCCAAGCACACCTGGAGGATGCGGACCATTTGGATCCCTTCCAATCAGGATTCAGGCCTCACCATGAGACTGAAACTGACTTGGTCGCGCTGGTTGATGATCTCCGGCGGGCTAGGGACAAAGGTGAGAGCTGTTTCCTAGTTCTGCTGGATCTCTCAGCGGCCTTTGACACCATCGACTATAACATCCTTCTGGACCATCTAGAGGGGCTGGGAGCTGGGGGCAGTGTTATACAGTGGTTTCGCTCCTTCCTCCTGGGCCGTGTCCAGAAAGTGGTGGGGGGGGATGAGTGTTCAGACCCCTGGGCTCTCACTTGTGGGGTGCCTCAGGGTTCCGTCCTCTCCCCCATGCTTTTTAATATCTATATGAAGCCGCTGGGAGAGATCATCAGAGGGGTTTGGGCTGGGTGTTCATCAGTATGCAGATGACACCCAGCTCTACCTCTCCTTTAAATCAGAACTAGTCAAGGCAGTGAAGGTCCTATGTCAATGCCTAGAGGCTGTTGGAGGATGGATGGCGGCTAACAGATTGAGGTTGAATCCTGACAAGATAGAAGTACTGTTTTGGGGGGACAGGGGGCAGGCGGGTGTGGGGGATTCCCTGGTCCTGAATGGGGTAACTGTGCCCCTGAAGGACCAGGTGCGTAGCTTGGGAGTCATTTTGGACTCACAGCTGTCCATGGAGGCACAGGTTAATTCTGTGTCCAGGGCAGCTGTCTACCAGCTCCACCTGGTACGCAGGCTAAGACCCTACCTGTCCGCGGACTGTCTTGCCAGAGTGGTGCATGCTCTAGTTATCTCCCGCTTGGACTACTGCATCGCGCTCTACTTGGGGCTACCTTTGAAGGTGACCCGGAAACTGCAATTAATCCAGAATGCGGCAGCTAGACTGGTGACTGGGAGTGGCCGCCGGGACAACATAACACCGGTTCTGAGAGATCTGCATTGGCTCCCAGTACGTTTCCGAGCACAATTCAAAGTGTTGGTGCTGACCTTTAAAGCCCTAAACGGCCTCGGTCCTGTATACCTGAAGGAGTGTCTCTACCCCCATCGTTCAGCCCGGACATTGAGATCTAGTGCCAAGGGCCTTCTGGTGGTTCCCTCATTGCGAGAAGTAAGGTTACAGGGAACCAGGCAGAGGGCCTTCTCGATAGTGGCGCCTGCCCTGTGGAACGCCCTCCCAGAAGATGTCAAAGCAATAAACAACTATTTTACTTTTAAAAGACAACTGAAAACTTTAGGGAAGTTTTTAATGTCTGATGCTGTACTGTTTTTAATATTCAGTTGGAAGCCACCCAGAGTGGCTGGGGAAACCCAGCCAGATGGGCGGGGTATAAATAATAAATTATTATTATTATTATTATTATTATTATTATTATTATTATTATTATTATTATTATATAACCAGCAAGGGCAGAGGTGAGCTTCTGGCGAGTGTAAAAGCCCTTCTTGCAACAGCAACACAGTGTCTTCATTGGAGGAGAACTACAGATGGCTGGAGTTGCTTGACAGCAATCAAAGTACAAAGGACAATAAGAATAGCACAACATCTGTGTGGGGTGCATATTTATTCTGCCATGCCTGACCCAGCGAGCCTTTCCCTTGGTAAACAGCCGGAAATGGCAGGAAAGAATTGCTGTTCACATCGTAAGAAGCTTGTGGCCTGGAAAGGCATTCTGTCCGGCACAAAACTCAATGAGGCATCATTGCCACAGCCACATCTTTGACCCCCCCACCCACTTACACACTCCGCAGTCACCGCAACAGTCCATTAAGTCCGTCTGCCATTGAGGGCTTTGGTGCTGGGCAAGCACAACCTGCGGTTGGTTCATGATCACCGCCTGAGTGTTCATTGCAACGACGGCTGAGAAAAGAAAGAGGACCAAAAAAACAATTGTTAAATGCAATCAACCATCCTCCTGATTTTTAATAATAATAACAATAATACCAATAATAATAATAATAATAATAATAATAATAATAATAATAATAATAATTTATTTGATTTTACAAGTGTAGAGTTATAACAATACAAATTACATATCCATATTTAGAGATTTCTCTGAATCTCCAGACTTCCATCCCCTCCATAGGTCCTATTGTCAACCTTTTCGACTGTGTGTTGTTGTTGTTTAGTCGTTTAGTCATGTCCAACTCTTCGTGACCCCATGGACCAGAGCATGCCAGGCACTCCTGTCTTCCACTGCCTCCCGCAGTTTGGTCAGGCTCATGTTTGTAGCTTCAACTGTATTATTTCATAATCCATATTTTGTATCTCTCCACATTGTTCATAATATTTGCTACATTACAAGTGTTATTTTTGTTGTTGTTTAGTCGTTTAGTCGTGTCCAACTCTTCATGACCCCATGGACCAGAGCACGCCAGGCACTCCTGTCTTCCACTGCCTCCTGCAGTTTAGTCAAACTCATGCTGGTAGTTTTGAGAACACTGTCCAACCATCTCATCCTCTGTTGTCCCCTTCTCCTTGTGCCCTCCATCTTTCCCAACATCAGGGTCTTTTCCAGGGAGTCTTCTCTTCTCATGAGGTGGCCAAAGTATTGGAGTCTCAGCTTCACGATCTGTCCTTCCAGTGAGCACTCAGGGCTGATTTCCTTAAGAATGGATAGGTTTGATCTTCTTGCAGTCCATGAGACTCTCAAGAGTCTCCTCCAGCACCATAATTCAAAAGCATCAATTCTTCGGTGATCAGCCTTCTTTATGGCCCAGTCCTGCTAATGTTTCCATCTGCTTACAATGGTCTCCTAAATAAATTATAATTTCCCCCCATTCTTTATTGGCTTCTCCTGCAGGCCAATCAGGTTGCTGATTCACTTCATCCAGGAGCCAGATTGGTTGCTCCTGCAGGCCAATCAGGTCGCTGATTCACTTCCACCTGGAGCTGGATTGGGTGGCTCCTGCAGACCAATCAGACTGCTGAATTCTGGATCCTATTGGTCTAGGATTCAGCTCAGTACATAACACTGAGCTGTATCTAGGTTTTCTCCTTTTGGTGCCAGGTTAAGCTATGCCATTTTGCTTGGACAATTTAAGATAATGAGTGATTTGTCAGATTTTGGCTGGCCCACATGCATCTGAGACTATATAAGTGTGTATATAGGTGCATTGTTAATAAATGAGCAACTAAAAAAAGTTTGTTTAGGTTTTCTCTTTTCTTTTCCCAAGCAGAAATAATGTGTAAGCAAGTGTCTGCTCCCTAAAAAAAAGGTCAACAACTCTGGGAAACCTTTCCTAAAAAAGGTCAACAACTTTGGGGTTGCCCCCTTTAAAAAGGTCAACAACTCTGGGAAATGAGGAGAGGGGCACCAGAGAGATCTTTGCACCACAGCGGCAGATATGCTTAAGAGGGCCCTGAGGGCAGTATACAAAACTAGTTACCATATTTTTCCGCCCCCATGTATAAGACGCCCCCTACTTTTGAGGGCTCCAATTTAAGAAAATGGGGGGAGGATTGCCCCTGTGTACAAGAGCCCCCCCCCCCCGATTTCTAACCTTATTTTACAGGCGGGAAATCTAGTCTTATACACGGAAAAGTATGGTAGTTAGTTAGTTAATTAACAATAGTGTGAATGGGCGTAAAAAAATCAAGTGCTGAGAATTTATGCAACAGACAGATGTATGAAACAGTCCTTAAGGATGTGTCAGCTAAAACAACAACTAGGGGATGTTAAGAATTAGTCTGGCGCACGTATGGCCCAGCATACATGTGTGATGTCACATGACGGGAGGAGGGGCCCTGGCCCTTTCCATGAACATTTGGGGGCTTTGCCTCCCGCCCTCAGGCCCCCAAAGGCACCCCCTGGTCTGGTGAATCAGGTCTTAATGCAGGACGGACAAAATCCTCACACTTTCTTAGGATAATGTGATCAAAAGGACTGACAGTTCAAAGAGGAGAACAAATAAAAGATTGAGATTTGAAAAGGATAAGGAGAAACCACAGGTGGGAAAAGAAATTAGGAAAATAAACGGTTGCAGAGGCAATGCAGCTGTGGAAGACAGACGGAACTCTCTCCATGGTTTTGAATGAAAGAAAGAGGTAGGCAAAATGAATGAGGCAATTTGCACGCCCAGAGAAGAGGCTGGGCGAAGGAGATTTCAAAAGAAGGGAAATAATAGCCTGCTTTCAGCTTGAAGGCGGGGGTGAGGGTGAGGGTGGGGGACCCAGGAGCTAAACTGAAAATGTGCAGAACCATAGAAAGGAAAATGGCAATGAAGAAACAAGACGAAATAAGCACGCTTCAGCAGAAAGCGGGACTCCTGCATGTTTCTTTCTTTTTTTAAAAAAAATTATTTTTATTGAGTTTACAGAATACAGAAAAAAAGAAAAAAAGACAGATAAAAGAGAAAAAATATAAAGGTTACAAATTTCCATAATCCTTTTTTAACAAACCTACTGAACTTCCCCACAACCTCCAGACCCTGCATTCTTTGTACTACAAACATCAGCAATTTGTTATCTTGTTTCGTAACTTATTGTATCTTTCAATTTATCATGTTACTAAATTCAAAATGTTATGTCCCAGTTCTTATATATTTAAATTTAAACATAATAAAGTTATTTCATAATTCCACCTCTGACTTCTTGTGCCTTGGTTTTCATTTCACCTATTACAATTGCTGAAGCTAAAATTTCTTAAATAGTGCATTTTCTTAACATTCATACAACTTATAATGTTTTTGCAAATAGTCCTTAAATTTTTTCCAGTCCTCTTCCATTGCTTCTTCTCCCAAGTCTCGGATTCTGCCGGTCATTTCGGCCAGTTCCATATAGTCCATCAACTGCGTCTGCCATTCCTCCAGCGTGGGTAAATCTTTTGTCTTCCAATACTTTGCTATGAGAATTCTTGCTGCTGTGGTAGCATACATGAAAAAAGTTCTATCCTTCTTTAACACTTTCTGGTCCACAATGCCCAGAAGAAAGGCCTCCGGTTTCTTAGGAAAGGTATATCTAAATACCCTTTTTAACTCATTGTAAATCATCTCCAAGAAGGCCTTCACTTTTGGACAAGTCCACCAGAGGTGAAAGAATGTCCCTTCCGCCTCCTTACATTTCCAACATTTATTATCAGACAGGTGATATATCTTTGCAAGCTTGACTGGGGTCATGTACCACCGGTATACCATTTTCATAATATTTTCCTTCAAGGCACTACATGCCGTGAATTTCATTCCGGTGTTCCATAACCTTTCCCAGTCCTCAAACATGATGTTATGCCCAATATCCTGCGCCCACTTTATCATGGCGGATTTGACTGTCTCATCCTGTGTATTCCATTTAAGCAGCAAGTTATACATTCTCGAGAGTAATTTGTTTTTTGGTTCTAGCAATTCTGTCTCTAGTTTCGATTTTTCCACCTGGAACCCAACCTTTTTGTCCACTTTAAAAACCTCTTGAATTTGAGCGTAATGCAACCAATCTCGCACCTTATTTTTAAGTTTTTCCAAGCTCTGCAACCTCCAATTGTCTCCAATTTTTTCAATTATTTCCCAATATTTTGGCCAATAGGCCTCCATGTTAAGTCTCTTACGGGCCTTGGCCTCCACCGGTGATAGCCACCTCGGGGTCTTACCCTCCAATAAGTCTTTGTATTTTGTCCAGACCGTAAATATTGCTCTTCTGACAATATGGTTTTTAAACAATCTATGAACTTTAACCTTGTCGTACCACAAATATGCATGCCACCCAAAAGCATTATCAAACCCTTCCAGATCCAGGACATCAGTGTTCTCCAGCAAAAACCAATCTTTCAACCAGCAGAAGGCTGCAGATTCATAATATAGCCTCAAGTCCGGCAGGGCAAACCCCCCTCTTTCTTTCGCATCAGTTAGTATTTTAAACTTTATTCGGGGCTTTTTGCCCTGCCAGACAAACTTAGAAATATCCTTCTGCCATTTTCCAAAACATTCCACTTTGTCCACGATCTGTAGGGCCTGGAACAAGAATAACATTTTCGGCAATACATTCATTTTTATAGCTGCAATTCGACCCAACAAGGAAAGTTTCAATCTTGACCAAATTTCCAAATCTCTTTTAATTTCTGACCAACATTTTTCATAATTATCTTTAAACAAATTCAAGTTTTTGGAGGTCTCCTGCATGTTTCATAGCTGTGCCCCAAAGGCAAATTTTGGCAGGTGGAGCTGGTCATACAAAGTTGGAAACGGTTTCCCCATGCCCAAAAATTCCCACTAGGAAACTGGACGGCCTTGGACCAGTATATCTGAAGGAGCGTCTCCACCCCCATCATTCTGCCCGAACACTGAGGTCCAGCTCCGAGGGCCTTCTGGAGGTTCCCTCGCTGCGAGAAGCCAAGTTACAGGGAACCAGGCAGAGGGCCTTCTCGGTAGTGGCACCCGCCCTGTGGAATGCCCTCCCACCAGATGTCAAAGAGAAAAACAACTACCAGACTTTTAGAAGACATCTGAAGGCAGCCCTGTTTAGGGAAGCTTTTAATGTTTAATAGATTATTGCATTTTAATATTCTGTTGAAAGCCGCCCAGAGTGGCTGGGGAAACCCAGCCAAATGGGTGGGGTATGAATAATAAATTTTTATTATTACAGTGGTACCTCGGGTTACGTACTTAATTCGTTCCGGAGGTCCGTTCTTAACCTGAAACTGTTCTTAACCTGAAGCACCACTTTAGCTAATGGGGCCTGCTGCTGCTGCCGCCGCGCCCCTGGAGCACGATTTCTTTTTTTTTTTTTTTTAAATAATTTTTATTGATTTTACAACATAAACAAAAAACAAATAAACATAACACGACTTCCCCGAACCTCCCCTTCACTGCATCCATATTTTAAAATTTTTAGCAATTCTTCATCCCATTTTTATATTTAATTCTCTTTAAAAAAAAAAAATTCTATTTTATAAATTTCGATTTATAGCTGTAATTCTTTGTATCCAATCCCTTGACATCTTAACATTCCGAAATTTTACAACAATTTTTAAGATAGATTTTAAATTTTTTCCAGTCCTCCTCCACTGTCTCTTTCCTCTGGTCACGGATTCTGCCGGTCATCTCTGCCAGTCCCATAAATTCAGTCACCTTGGTCTGCCATTCTTCCAGAGTAGGTAATTCTTTAGTCTTCCAATACTTCGCCAAAAGGATTCTTGCTGCTGTTGTTGCATACATAAAAAAGGTCCTATCTCTTTGGTACCAATTGGCCGACCATGCCCAGGAGAAAAGCCTCCGGTTTCTTTACAAATGTCCACTTAAGGATTTTCTTAATTTCGTTATAGATCATTTCCCAGTAGGCCTTAATCTTTGGGCAGGTCCACCAAAGGTGATAAAAAGTTCCTTCACATTCATTACACTTCCAACAATTGTTATTGGGCAAATGATATATCTTTGCAAGCTTGACTGGGGTCATGTACCACCTATAGATCATTTTCATTATGTTCTCTTTCAGGGCACTGCATGCCGTAAATTTAATACCTGTGGTCCATAACTGCTCCCAGTCAGCAAACATAATATCATGACCAATATCCTGTGCCCACTTAATCATAGCTGATTTAACCGTTTCATCCTGTGTATTCCATTTTAGCAGCAGATTATACATTCTAGACAAATTCTTAGTATTGGGTTCTAGCAATTCTGTTTCTAACTTTGACCTCTCCTTCTGAAATCCTAGTTTTCTGTCCTGCTTAAAAGTTTCATTGATCTGGAAATAATGTAACCAATCTCGGACTTTAGGTTTCAATTTCTCGAAACTCTGTAGTTTCAACTTTTCACCATCATATTCTATAATTTCACAATATTTTGGCCAATCTGTATCCATGTTCAGTCTTTTTACCGCCTTGGCTTCCATTGGTGACAACCACCTAGGGGTTTTACTTTCAAACAAATCTTTATATCGATTCCATACATTATACAATGCTTTCCTAACAATATGGTTTTTAAAATTTCTATGTACCTTTACCTTATCGTACCATAAATATGCATGCCAACCAAAGTTATTATCATAACCTTCCAGGTCTAGAATGTCTGTATTCTCAAGAAGTAGCCATGGTTTCAGCCAGCAGAAAGCTGCTGCTTCATAGTAAAGTTTTAAGTCCGGCAGGGCAAAGCCCCCTCTATCCTTTGCATCAGTTAGAATCTTAAATTTTATTCTGGGTTTTTTGCCCTGCCAGACAAATTTAGATATGTCTTTCTGCCACTTCTTGAAACAGTCCATCTTATCTAGGATTTGCAATGTCTGGAACAGAAACAACAATCTCGGCAATACATTCATCTTGATAACAGCAATTCGGCCTAACAAGGAAAGTCTCAATCTTGACCATATATCAAAATCTTTCTTCACTTCAGCCCAACATTTCTCATAATTATCTTTAAATAGGTTCACATTCTTAGATGTTAAATTCACCCCCAGATATTTTACCTTTTTAGTAATTTCCAAACCAGTTTCTCTTTGAAAACTGTCTTTTTCCCCCACCGTAAGATTTTTTTCCAACACCTTTGTCTTATGTTTATTTAATTTAAAACCTGCTACCTGACCAAATATTTCAATAAGTTCCAAAACTCTTTTTGTACTGGTTTCTGGCTGTTGTAATGTCAAAACTAGATCATCTGCAAATGCTCTTAACTTATAATGTTTAGTTCCGACCTGTATACCTTTAACCAGCTGGTCTCTTCTAATCATATTTAGGAAAACCTCCAGTACCGATATAAACAATAGAGGAGAGATTGGGCATCCCTGTCGTGTCCCTTTCTCTATTGGAATTTCGTCCATAACCATACCATTTACAATTAGTTTGGCCTTTTGCTCAGAGTAAATTGCACTTATACCATTTTCAAAGTTCTTGCCTACCCCCATCCCTTGGAGATTCCTCTTCATAAAGCTCCAACAAATATTGTCAAAGGCTTTCTCTGCATCCACAAAAATCAAAACAGCTTTTCTATTTATGTCAGTTTCCAGAAGTTCTAGAATATCTATAATATTCCTCACATTATCTGACAATTGCCTGCCTGGTAGAAAGCCTGTTTGGTCCCTGTGAATCTCCTCTAACAACACTTTTTTGAATCTTTTTGCTAAAATGTCTGCAAAAATTTTATAATCCACATTCAAAAGTGATATAGGGCGATAATTCTTAACTTGATGTTTCTCAGTTTCTGTCTTCGGTATAAGTGAAATGAATGCTTCCTTCCACGATTCGGGAGCCTTTTTCCCTTCCAAAATTTGATTGCAGACTTCTTTCAATGGTTGTATTAACCAATCCTTCAGTACTTTATAATATCTCGCGGTTAGTCCGTCTGGTCCTGGTGATTTTCCCAGCTGCATATCCTGAATGGCGCTCTCTATTTCTTGATCTGTAATTTTCTCATTCAAACTCCTTCTATTATTTTCAGAGATTTTTGGTAGGCCGTATTTTCCGATAAATTCTTCTATCTCCTGTTCGTTTTTTGGCCCTTGTTTGTATAATTTCTTGAAAAAACTTTGAAAACAATTGCTTATCTCATTTGGTTTATTAATAAACTTCCCATCTACTTCAAGTGATGTCACTGTATTCAATTTTTGCCTCTTTTTCAGTTGCCAAGACAGTAGCTTCCCACATTTATCTGCGGTCTCAAAAGTCTTTTGTCTCATTTGTTTAATTTTCCATTCTATTTCCTGATTCATCAATTCCATATATTGTGTTTGATAGAATTTTATTTCTCTTAATATCTCATGAGATTTAGGCTTAGATCTCAATTTCTTCTCCCCTTCTTTTATTAGGTTCCAAATTTTCTCTTTCTTCTCATTCTGTTTTTTCCTCTTTATTGAATTCTGTTGTATTAGGAAGCCACGCATCACGGCTTTACTTGCATCCCAAATAACTCTTTTTTCGGTGTCTGATCTCATGTTAATCTCGAAGTAGTCTTTAAGTGTTTTTTGGGCCTTTTTACAAATTTCCTCATCTCCAAAGAGGGTGTCATTCATTCTCCATCTAAAGGTTCCAGCTGTTGTCAGTTTCATTTCCATCTTGACAGCATTGTGGTCAGAACAGGTCTTTGGGCAGATTTCTATTTTTTTAACCTTCGATGCCAGATTACTAGAAGTCCATATTTGATCAATTCTAGTCCATGTCATTTTTGCTTCAGAGAAAAAGGTCCCCTCCCTTTCCAGAGGGTTCCTAGTTCTCCAAATGTCAATCAGGTCCATAGTGTCAGTCAGTTCAAAGAAAGTCTTTGGTAGTCTTCCATCATTAGATATTGTTTGTCTTTGGGCCTTGTCCATGTTTGTGGAGACGACTCCATTCATATCACCCATCATTATGATTTTAAAATCCAAAAAGTCCATTAAAGTCTCGTGCAACTTCTTGAAAAATTCAGCCTTCCCCTCGTTTGGTGCATAAACTCCAACAATCAACATCTTTTCTCCATAAATTTGAATTTCCACTGCCAGGTATCTTCCTTGGTCATCCTTAAAAATCAGTTTTGGTTCAAATTTTTCCTTAACATAAATCACAACTCCTCTTTTCTTAACTCTATCTGATGATATAAATTCTTGTCCTAATCTCTTGTTTATTAAAAGTTTTCTATGTATCCTGGCAATGTGGGTTTCTTGTAGGCAGATTACATCTAGATGTTCTTTCTTTAATAGATGAAATACTTGGCCCCTTTTTCGAGGGTGGTTCAAACCATTACAATTCCAGCTGTAGAGTTGCAGAGACATTTTTGTTATTGGGTAGCTCTTCCACCGACTGCACCAAGTTGTTGTTCCTCCTCGGTCGGTGCTCGGTTCAGTCCAAATGATAGATTTGAAATGTCCGGTACTTCCCCCTCACTAACAGTTCCTTTCTGAAGATCCTCTTGATTTCTTTCCAAAAAGAGTTCTTTATCCTGGTTTGATTTTATTTTAATTTTCTTCCCTTTAAAGTTAAAGGACAGCCCTTGTGGAAATTCCCACCTGAATGGGATATTATTCTGTTTAAGTAGATCAACTAATTCTTTAAATTGAGATCTAACCTCCAAAAAATATTTAGGAATATCCTTGAAAATCTGGATCTGAGAATTTTTAATGACCAAGGCCTTCTGGAAATGTAGGTTCAGTATTTTGTCTCTTTGTTCCTTTGATCCCAGGGTAATTAAACAATCTCTTGGCTTCTTCCCTTGCTTCCTGCCAATCCGAAAGGCTGAGGTTATCACAAATTCATCTTCTTCTCCATCTAGCTCATCATTCCAAAAATCTTGAAATTTATCTGTGAGGAATTCCCCAAGCTTGTCCTCTTCCTCTTCTGGAACCAGTCTTAGTTTCAGGTTCTTGCTTTTCCTTTCCAGTTCTAGTAGGGCTAATGCTGTATCATGTTCATGTACTTTTTTTGCAATAGGCGCAAACTTTCCTTTGGTTTCTTCGGCAGTAGACCTAGCACTCTCAGCTATTCTCCTTGTTTCCGTAGACTCTTGAACCAAACGGTTTATAGAATCTGTGTTAGATGAAATTGTTGTTGTGTTCAGGTCTAATCTTGTTGTCAACTCCATCAGTTTCTTAGAGTTCTCTGTAGACTGTTTAGTAAGTTCTGCAGATTGCTTGGTGAGTACTTCTAGTGACTGATTTATTTTGAGCAGAGCCTGTGTCATTGACTCCATTGATGCTGCTGTTATTTTTTCTTGTGCAGCTGCTGCTCCTGATAAAGAGCCTCTTTTTTGAGCTTGTTTTTGAGCCTGCTTTGTTTTACTTCTTGTTGAAATCTCTTCTGGCGGGTTGCTCATAACTCAAGGTCATTCACACAGGAAAGTTGCAAGTGGAAAGTCCCGCTGGATACACCGTAATGCAACTAAAGCCCTCTAGAGGGGGAAATTGTAACCATCCAAAGTCACCCACAACAAAGAAACAGAAAGTCCAGAGGCAAAAGTCCCACTAAGAGTCTTTAATTTGTAGCACTTTACTGTTAAAATTGTAATCCACCAAAGTCCCGTTAATATGTTTCAAATAAGTCTTATTTTATAACCACTGTCCTTTGACAGCTCACTTGACAGTTCCTTTTTCAGGCGATCGCTGCTCCGGCAGCCTGACCAGAAGTGTCGGCAGCAGAGGTTTTTTATTCCTTATCCCTTTCTATTGCAGGTTAAATTAATTCTGTTTCCTCCCCCCCTTCCCCTGCACTACAGGGGGGAGATCCTTTCGATGTCTGGTCTAGTAAAAGTTAAAAAGAAAGTCCATTTAAACACAGCTCGGTCTTTTCATTGCTCCGTTAATCATGCAGATCCGGGAGGCTGACTTCCTTAATTTTTACCTTCCCGTTTTCAGCCAAATCTTCTGGATTTTTAAGTCCCGTTTTAATTTTGCGTTCTTACTCACGGGTATTGTTGTTGCCAATCGTTAGTTTCAGAAAGAAATCGGCGCTCTCCGTTAATGGCGACGCGGCTTCACTCCGTAAGCTGGGTAGCGATCCTCAGCACCGCGCTCACCCCGATGCCGCTCCGGAGCCTTTAAAAAGGCTCTTTCACGATGCCGGGGGGGCGCAAAGGTGCCCACCGAATCTCCTTGCTCACAGGCTTCAGCGCCTGTGATTTTAGGGGTCCCCCGCTTGCCGTAGCGGGTAAGACCCGAACTTACGGAGCAGTCCTGCCTCGGAGCTCGAGGCTAGGACCGCCATCAAACGCTGGCGCCGACCGGAAGTCGCCCCTTGGAGCACGATTTCTGTTCTCATCTTGAAGCAAAGTTCTTAACCTGAAGCACTATTTCTGGGTTAGCGGAGTCTGTAACCTGAAGCGTAGGTAACCTGAAGCATATGTAACCTGAGGTAACACTGTATTATTGAAAGGTCAAAGGATGACTGATTTGTATTTCAATCAGCCAGCCTCATAGCAGCCTAGCGAGTCTTGGAAAACAGTGGTCTATGGAGAATAATATCAACATTTAAAAACAGCAGCGTCTCCCTTTCTAACAACCATGGAGAAAAGTTTAAGAAGAAGGGGGGAAAGCCTGCAAAAAAAGTCTGTTGCTTTCTCAGTGTTGTTGCATTATTGCCATCTGGAGGGGCCCTCTTGAACTGAGAATTATAAAATCATAGAACTGCAGAGTTGGAAGGGACCACAGTGGTCATCTAGTCCAACCCCCTGCAATGTAAGAATCTTTTGCCCAAAATGGGGCTCGAACGCACAACTCTGAGATGAAGAGTCTCATGCTCTACTGACTGTGCTACCCCAACTCACTTTATTCAACACAATATAAGCAGGACAACATCCCACCCCCTCACAACAAAGTATTTGTTGTAAACAAAGTTACAGAATTTCAGCAGAAACTACCGGGCCTGCATATATTGGAAACTAAGCAGCCCAAAACCTTTGCTGAAGCAAACAGCATTGAAAACGAGATCATGTATTATAAGGCTGCCATATTTCTACAAGTTGGTGAGCTTTTTTTAGGCAATCGACCTCAGAGTAGTTGAGTTTTTTTGGGAAATTGCCTCCCCGCTCAGGACGTATGGCAGCCCTAATGTATTATGACTCGGATACCATTTTGAGCACAAATCATCATGCTTGCTCAATAGAAAGGACATCTCAAGTAACCCCCTCATGTACACAGGGGTACCTCCGCCTCAATAAATATTATGCCACCCCTCCCTACAAAGTATATAGTGGTACCTCGGGTAAAGTACGTAATTCGTTCCTGAGGTCCGTTCTTAACCTGAAACTGTTCTTAACCTGAAGCACCACTTTGGCTAATGGGGCCTCCTGCTGCCACTGCGCTGCCGGAGCCCGATTTCTGTTCTTATCCTGAAGCAAAGTTCTTAACCTGAAGCACTATTTCTGGGTTAGCGGAGTGTGTAACCTGAAGCGTATGTAACCTGAAGCATATGTAACCCGAGGTACCACTGTATACACAAAGTATCAAATGTGGTGACAGTAATGATAATACAACAAAACCACACCACCACAAACTGGCTTATAAGTATAAAACCAAATTTACTAGAATAATAGCTAGTAAAAGTCTGGAGATACAGTAAAAATGGTGGCTTTGTCTTGCACATGGCACCTTAGTATGTTTGCTGTTTGAATGGTTACAAGTCTATCTCTATTCTAGCTATTATTCTAGTAAATTTGGTTTACTCCCTGCAGACATATTCTGTCAGATGTCAGTCACAATGAAGTCCCACTAAAATGTGAGGGACAGAATAGGTGTGACTTCAGCCCTGTGGGATTGGCAAGCCAGTCTTACCCACACCATTGCCTACTTTGTTCAGCTCTCCTTTCCACAATTCTGAGGTCTCTCACAACCCCTTCCAAATTTACCAAACGCCCCACTGCTGCAACTTGAATATATTAGGAAAACCAGGCAAAGGTATAATTCAAATTTGCTTATCTTGTAAAACAAATTGGAGTGCTTTGAGAAGGTAGTCTAATACCATAAACGAGTTGTTGAGATATGGCAGAGTTGAAGCTGGCACCAAGTTGGATTTTTTAAAAAACAAGAACAACATTGGGTTTCCCCTGAAAATGGTAAGTTCTGGTTCTATGCAAGGGAAACACAGGCTGGCATTTTGATGATGACAGACACCCATTCCATAATAAATACCCGTCTGGAAGCACACTTGGGACAGCCAATTTGGGACTTTCTGTTAATAAATTTAACCTGTATACAGTAGGTATATGTCTAAACAGAAATGATTAGAAGCTCTGCTTTTGCTTTCCAAAATTTTATGTTTGTCTTCCAGTAATTTTATTTTTCTCCATTGCTTTTATCTTGCCTTCCCTGGAGATAAGAACATTTCCAAGTCAACTCGTAAAGAACTTCTAAACAATTGGACAAAATAACCCTGTAGCATTCAAAGAGAGATAATGTTGCCCCATGCCACCTACCTGGTGCTTAGAAGGAGACAGGGAATGTTCTTCGCTGAAATCAAGTGTAACTGCAGAGTTATTCTGCTGTGGCAGGCAACTTTTTCAGCTTTCCAAGATCGTCACTGGCTGTTTCCCTACAAGGAAGTGGTGGTCAAAAATCATCCAAGCTGATAACTGCTCCTTCTGGACTTAGTCAGTAAGCAGTTTTGCAAGAACATAAAACAGGTCTTTGGGTAATAAAGGAATGGCAAGATTGTACATACAATCGAAACGTTATTCAAAAGTTTTTTAAAGCACTAATAGATTTATGTCTTTTGTATAAACAGGAAGTAGGTGTGTATTGTGTGGAGAAGGTCTCATTCAGAAAGTCCTGGTTCTTTGAGATTTTATTTTGAACTAGGGTTCCACCCTGGTCACAGTAGACTGCAATTCTATGCGTACTAACTTGGGAGTAAATTCCACGGAACACCGAAACTCTGAGCAAGGTGTTTACGATTGCTCCGCGAAATGTTTTATTTCCCAACAGAACACACAAGACTGAATAATGATAATAAAATGAAGTTTGCCTAATTCCTCCCCTTGTTTTGTACAAGTGTTCCCGACTTTGTGATAGGCAGAAATTCAACAGGAGAAGCTTTCCTGGCGTGGTGTGAAGAGAAAAATTCTCCCCTGCACCTTCTTTGTGATTCCTTTGGTGGCAGTGAAAAAGCTTTTTATTTCCCCAGAACTTTTATGTTGTATTATATTCAGAACTTTTTTTCTAGAAAAAGAGGTGCCCTTTTGACCTTTTTTTAGGGGGAACACCCAGCCAAAGCTGTCGTGCAGTCCTGAGCGCCATGCCAGAACGCCACGGAGGTGCCAGAACGCACCAAAGAGATGAATTCATGCCCCCCCAAAGCCCTATTATATTGTTTTTCTCATTCTTATAGCATTCTTATATGTTTTAATTGCTATTTTAAGTGATGCAGATAGCTTTGTTAAAGGGAAGCGTATCAACACTGTTAACAAATAAATAGAAAAAACAATTTACAGTGCTACCTCAGGTTACATACGCTTCAGGTTACATACACTTCAGGTTACAGACTCCGCTAACCCAGAAATAGTGCTTCAGGTTAAGAACTTGGCTTCAGGATGAGAACAGAAATCGTGCTCCAGCGGCGCAGCGGCAGCAGGAGGCCCCATTAGCTAAAGTGGTGCTTCAGGTTAAGAACAGTTTCAGGTTAAGTACGGACCTCCGGAACGAATTAAGTACTTAACCTGAGGTACCACTGTACTGGTTTCATGTGCTCAGTGACTACAGCTGACTTTTTTGATATGAGAGCTACAGGCGATATATCATATCCAGGATATGAAATGCATCATTTCCTTTATTTATTCTATAAGGAAGTAAAACACGAATTCCTGGACCAGCCCAGGCAGGACAGATGGGCAGCCGTGCAGAATTGCTTGGAGACTCAACATTACTTTATTCCTGATTTATTTGCTTTCTCTCCCTCCCTCTCTTTACTTTTGTGTTTATGGTATGAGTGCACAGCTGCATGGGAACTGTGTGATCCAGACAGTCAGTCACGTTGCGTTAGAAATAAGAATATGAGTTGGAAAGAAATGAACGCAAGTACTTAAAAGCTGTTGTGGGGAACAGTTCTCTGCCAATGGGCACTGTCTTTTAAGTCGCTTTCTAAAATATGGGTTCTCTGAGTTTCTCATTTTTGTACAGTTCTCCATATTTCCACATCAGTCTATGATTTATTTATTTTAAAGTCCTCATGTAAATTCATCTGCATTTCAGAGCAAATTTCTCCTAAAATGGATACATTCTGCAAATTATTATTATTATTATTATTATTATTATTATTATTATTATTATTATTTATTTGTACCCCGCTCATCTGGCTGGGTTTCCCCAGCCAGTCTGGGCGGCTTCCACAAAGACCAAAATACACTAATATGTCATACATTAAAAACTTCCCTGAACAGGGCTGCCTTAAGATGACGTCTGAATGTCAGGTAGTTGTTTATCTCTTTGACATCTGATAGGAGGGCGTTCCACAGGGCGGGCGCCACCACCGAGAAGGCCTTCTGCCTGGTTCCCTGTAACTTGGCTTCTCGCAATGAGGGAACCGCCAGAAGGCCCTCGGCGCTGGACCTCAGCGTCCGGGCAGAACGATGGGGGTGGAGACGCTCCTTCAGGTATACTGGGCCGAGGCCATTTAGGGCTTTAAAGGTCAACACCAACACTTTGAATTGTGCTCGGAAACATACTGGGAGCCAATGCAGGTCTTTGAAGACCGGTGTTATGTGGTCTTGGTGGCCGCCCCCAGTCACCAGTCTAGTTCCCGCATTCTGGATTAGTTGTAGTTTCTGGGTCACCTTCAAAGGTAGCCCCACATAGAGCGCATTGCAGTAGTCCAAGCGGGAGATAACTAGAGCATGCACCACTCTGGCGAGACAAAGCAATTGTCCCTGATATAATGCATTTCTGTATGTTCTTTTTAACTAACATAAGCATTTTATGCACACTTTATCCCAGTTTGTGCATTTTAAATACACTGCTTGGCTGGAGAACTGCATTGCAAAATTGGGAGGGCTGTGGATTTCAAAAAGCGGGTGTGATTCAGTTCTTGCATTGTTTCAGAAAGAGCCTATTAGGTAGATTCACCATTAAATTGCAATTTCACACATACCCCCAAATTCAACCAACACCCTAAACACACTCAGTAACCCCATCGAGCATTGAGGGAATCACTTCTGAATAAGTAATTGTATTCTTTCTCAAAGCAACTACAGGGTGGAAAGACAATGGGAGGTTAACTCATCTCAACCATGTTCATCTTCCTGATCGACTCCACCCTCCCACCCCAGCAGTCCCACAGGACAAAACAAACAACCAATTATGAATGGCTTCCTGAGAGGTTGCTTTTCCATGCTTTTTCCAAACCACAAAAGGTGGTGGGAGGGAGTTTGCACCTGGGTCACTTTAATCCATTTTAATTGTGCAATCCTAAAGTTCCAGCTTATTTAACTTATATGCAGAACTTATTTAACTTATATGCTTATTTAACTTATATGCAGAATTCATCATGCGAAAGGCTGGGCTGGATGAATCCCAAGCCGGAATTAAGATCGCCGGAAGAAATATCAACAACCTCAGATATGTAGATGACACAACCTTGATGGCAGAAAGTGAGGAGGAATTAAAGAACCTTTTATTGAGGGTGAAAGAGGAGAGCGCAAAATATGGCCTGAAGCTCAACATCAAAAAAATGAAGATCATGGCCACTGGTCCCATCACCTCCTGGCAAATAGAAGGGGAAGAAATGGAGGCAGTGAGAGATTTTACTTTCTTGGGCTCCATGATCACTGCAGATAGTGACAGCAGTCACGAAATTAAAAGATGCCTGCTCCTTGGGAGAAAGGCGATGGCAAACCTAGACAGCATCTTAAAAAGCAGAGACATCACCTTGCCAACAAAGGTCCGTATAGTTAAAGCCATGGTTTTCCCAGGAGTGATGTATGGAAGTGAGAGCTGGACCATAAAGAAGGCTGATCGCCGAAGAATTGATGCTTTTGAATTATGGTGCTGGAGGAGACTCTTTAGAGTCCCATGGATGGCAAGAAGATCAAACCTATCCATTGTGAAGGAAATCAGCCCTGAGTGCTCACTGGAAGGACAGATCCTGAAGCTGAGGCTCCAAGACTTTGGCCACCTCATGAGAAGAGAAGACTCCCTGGAAAAGACCCTGATGTTGGGAAAGATAGAGGGCACAAGGAGAAGGGGACGATGGAGGACGAGATGGTTGGAAAGTGTTCTCGAAGCTACAAACATGAGTCTGACCAAACTGCGGGAGGCAGTGGAAGATAGGAGTGCCTGGCGTGCTCTGGTCCATGGGGTCACGAAGAGTCAGACATGACTAAACGACTAAACAACAAAAGTTCCAGCTTGAATCCCGCCTGTTGTAGTCTGGAAGTACCTCCCAGGAATTTTCAATGAGACTCTTAAGTCCAAAAGAGACAGCTGCTTCAAATAGAGACTTCTGAACTCCACACTTGTCAATCTGCATGAACGTGTTGGGAAGGAGAAATTGCAGGTGGGACCCTTTTTACCCATCTACACTCTCCTCCTCACTGCACAACATCACTTCTTGGGCAATTTTTCTCCCCTTTCCTGTGCTGGAGTCCAGCCGGGGAGAAAGAAAACATGCAGGAAATGGCAGGAAGGCACAGGGTACAACACAAAACACATGCACACACCTGCTCATTCACTCTTTAACAATTGCCTGGGAGAATTCCACAAGGCTGCAGCCAAGACATTTGCACTGGACCTGGAAATCCTTCCCTGCATTTTAAAAGCCCTCATTTACAGGGAAGCAAGGGGCAGAGTACAAAGTTTCTTGGTACAGTGAGAAGGTTGTGTAAGGGAAACGGACTCCAGCGATTGCTCCAGGAAGTTCCTTGTGCTACTCTTTGAAGAAGAGGGAGGGGGCCTTTTAGGGTTCGGCACAAAGCTGGCTCCTCCATCTCCATGTCCTCTTATCCTGCACCAACTCCTTAGGGCTGGGGTGTCTCTTGCCCCCTCAATATTGAGGGGGCAGAGGAGGCTGAGCGCCCAGCCAGTTGGAGCACAGCACCAATGGCAGCCACCTCCTGAGCATGAGAGAGAAGGAGCTGCGTCCACTGACGCTGCGCAACACTGGGCTAAGCACTCAGCCCCCTCCCAATGATATGTGTGTAACACATACGTGACATCCCAGATGCATGACACATGTGTGACCTTGCCTGTGTGATGCTGGGCCCTCCCAATCTTGGGCCCTGGAATGCGGGTGGCACTGTTGTCTAAACCACCGAGCCTCTTGGGCTTGCCAATCAGAAGGTCGACGGATTGAATCCCCAGAATGGGGTGAGCTCCCGTTGCTCTGTCCCAGCTTCTGCCGACCTAGCAGTTTGAAGGCACACCAGTGCAAGTAGATAAATAGGTACCACTGCGGAGGGAAGGGAAATGCTGTTTCTTTGCGCTCTGGTTTCCGTCATGGTGTCCCGTTGCGCCAGAAGCAGTTTAGTTATGCTGGCCACATGACCCAGAACGATGTCTGCGGACAAACACCAACTCCCTCAGCCTGAAAGCGAGATGAGTGCTGCAACCTCATAGTCACCTTTGACTGGACTTAACCGTCCAAGGGTCCTTTACATTTTTTACCTAATCTTGGGCCCAAGCCGGCACCTCTGCTTTCACCCCTGGCATTGGTGTTAAAATGTATACTTGTGCGTGAGGAAAGACTTTAGATCAGCCCAAACACAAGTCAGGCAAACACCCAAACACATACAAGGATCACATACCCTCCAACATTTCTCTGACGAAAATAGGGATCCCCTATTCTATTACAGTGGTACCTCGGGTTCAGAACTTAATTCGTTCTGGAGGTCCGTTCTTAACCTGAAACTGTTCTTAACCTGAGGTACCACTTTAGCTAATGGGTCCTCCCGCTGCTGCCGCGCCGCCGGAGCACAATTTCTGTTCTCATCCTGAAGCAAAGTTCTTAAACCAAGGTAATATTTCTAGGTTAGCGGAATCTGTAACCTGAAGCGTTTGTAACCCGAGGTACCACTGTATTATGATTATATTCCACCCATCTGATTGGCTTCCAACATATATAAAAAACATTACACATTATAAAATGTATAAAAAACTTCCCTATACAGGGGGCTGCCTCCTTCAGATGTCTTCTAAAGATTGTACGGTTACTTATCTCCCTGGCTCGGGTGGTCGCTTAACTCCATGACTGATGAAAATAGGGACGTCCTAAGGAAAAGCGGGACATTCGGGAATGAAATCAGAAACTGGGATGGCTTCTGTAAATGCAGGACTGTCCCTGGAAAATAGGGACGCTTGGAAGGTATGGGATCATGTATATATGTGTCTAAGCCACAGCATGGAGGGGAAGAAATCGTCTAAAGGAAATGGCAGTAGAAAGTCATGAAGGCAAAGCCTCATCCTCAATAGCTCTCCGTCCTGTGTAGCTAAAGTGAGAGGATGGGTTTGCTTCACCTAGTACAGTGGTACCTCGGGTTAAGTACTTAATTCGTTCCGGAGGTCCGTACTTAACCTGAAACTGTTCTTAACCTGAAGCACCACTTTAGCTAATGGGGCTAATGGGAAATTGCCTCCCCGCTCAGGACGTATGGCAGCCCTAATGTATTATGACTCGGATACCATTTTGAGCACAAATCATCATGCTTGCTCAATAGAAAGGACATCTCAAGTAACCCCCTCATGTACACAGGGGTACCTCTGCCTCAATAAATATTATGCCATCCCTCCCTGCAAAGTATACAGTATAGTGGTACCTCGGGTAAAGTACGTAATTCGTTCCTGAGGTCCATTCTTAACCTGAAACTGTTCTTAACCTGAAGCACCACTTTAGCTAATGGGGCCTCCTGCTGCCGCTGCACCGCCGGAGCCCGATTTCTGTTCTTATCCTGAAGCAAAGTTCTTAACCTGAAGCACTATTTCTGGGTTAGCAGAGTCTGTAACCTGAAGCGTATGTAACCCGAGGTACCACTGTACCCCCGGGTCGTCATTCCAGGAAATATTGCACGGCTTTTAATTATGACAGGTGAAGGTGACGGTTAAGTTGAGAAAACATACAGGATAGAGGAAATCAAGGTCGATGCAGCAGTTAAATTGCGAAAAGGCACACACTGTGAGGCAAATACAGCATTCCTGTTGCACGTATAACCAGTCACCCTTAGTGACTGTCAACGGAACAGGATGTAGAATATTTCCACCTGCATTCAAGATGAAGGTGAAGTGGAAGAGGTTCTGGCTTTTAAATGGAGCTTGGGGCTGTGTACACACAATACAGTGGTGCCCTTCAAGACGAATGCCTCGCAAGATGAAAAACCCGCTAGACGAAAGGGTTTTCTGTTTTGGAGGTGCTTCGCAAGACGAATTTCCCTATGGGCTTGCTTCGCAAGACAAAAATGTCTTGCGAGTTTTTCCGACTTTCCCCCCTTTCCCCCCTTTTTCTAAGCCGCTAAGCCGCTTAGCCGCTTATCCGCTAAGCCGCTAAAAGCCGCTAAGCCGCTAATAGCGCTAATCCGCTAAGCCGCTAATGGGCTTGCTTCGCAAGATGAAAAAACCGCTAGATGAAGAGACTCGCGGAACGGATTCTTTTCGTCTTGCGAGGCACCACTGTACCCTTAAAGCACATTCAAAGCACATTTCCCACTCCAAAGAATTCCAGGCCCTGTTGTTTGCCCCTCAGAGAGTTACAATTCCCAGCAGCCCTTAGGAAATGGCAGTGCCCAGAAATTTTCAGGTAGGTTGGGGAGGGGGGGAATGTGCTTCAAACGTGCTTTAAAGGTATAGTGAGACCAGTTTGGGCAGTTTAACTATTCTGCCTCTTCATCATTTGTATGCATATGGTCCCTGACTATCACTGACTGGTTGGACGCAGAGGAATGATCGAAGGAACCATTTGGGTAACACCCAGGGGAAGAAGGCTTAGAGGGTAGATAACATAGACAATTGTATCATATCAGGGGAAACTGCTTGCACAAATGTCAGAGGAAGCTGCACATTCAGCTGTGTACGTTACGGGAAATTTGCACTAAAATGCTGACTAGTTATCAGGAGGACTCAGCTTTGTGCAACAAAACTTGCAAACCAAAACAGAAATGCTGAAAACTGAACTTAAGACGGGGGAAATAAGAAACTGAGAATTGACAGATCCTTCTATCACTGCAGAGACCCTTGACAGACCCTTCTATCACTGTACAGTGCAGGGGCCAGCAAACTTTTTCAGCAGGAGGCCGGTCCACTGTCCCTCAGACCTTATGGGGGGCCGGACTGAAATATACTCGGAGTCCTGTAGTGATTTCATGCTCTTTATTGCAGCTTGTAAAACAGTGATTGAATTGGCCCCCGAAAACCAGGCTTTTATATACATTATTTACACAATGAGCCCGGTCTGATTGGCTGATTCTGCTTCCCTCCTGGATCCTGATTGGTCTTCTCCTGCAAGCCAATCAGTTGTTGCATTCTAGGATCCTACTTGCTTATTGTTCTAGGTCCCAAGGTTAGTACAGTGGTACCTCGGGATGCGAACGGGATCCATTCCGGAGCATGACGTCATTTTGAGCGTCTGAACATGCATGAGCGGCGATACCCGGAAGTAATGCGCTCCGTTACTTCTGGGTTGCCGCGGAGCGCAACTCGAACGCTCTCAACCCAAAGCGCATTCAACTCGAGGTATGACTGTACGTAACACAGACTATATTTTTTGTGTGCGGGGAGAATGAACAAATTCCTATGCCCCACAAATAACCCAGAGATGCATTTTAAATAAAAGCACACATTCTACTCATGTAAAAACATGCTGATTCCCGGACCGTCCGCGGGCCAGATTTAGAAGGCGATTGGGTCGGATCCAGCCCCCGGGCCTTAGTTTGCCTACCCATGGTACAGTGCTTTAAAGATAGGTGAAATGTGACCCCAGCACACTGCCTGGCTTTAAAGCTGCATTCGGCGCCAGCTGCAGCTCTTGGGCTGTCTTCAAGGGTAGCCCCATGTAAAGCGTGCTGCAGTAGTCCAAGCATGTGGTGATCTGAGGCCAAGCTATTCCAGTCCAAGGACAGCTGCAACTGGTGCAGCAGCTGAAAGCTGAGCGTAGGCACTCCTTTCCATCAAGACCACCTGGACCTCCAGTGGTAGCTTGGAATCAAGGAATACCTCCAGGCTATGAAATTGGTCTGTCAAGGGAAGGGCTTGCCCAACCAAAGCAGGACACCTACTCAACTGTAATAGCAGTAATCAGCAAAAAAAAGCGACCATGAGACAAATGCACTCAGCATCTGCATTCTTCATTTAGAGCATGCTTCTTCTCTTGGACGGACTTGTGACTTCTCGTTTCAGTTTTTAAATATATAATAGGAAAACAGCCTGTTCCTCCTGCAGTATCGAGATTGCAGAGTTGGTTCCCACCTCAAAGAACTGCACAAAAAAAGAACAGACAGCTGTGTCTTCTCAGAAACCCATCATAGGGTGGAAAGTGAAGCCAGGGTGCAAAAAGCAAGCAAACAAATACCATCAGATTTTTCACACATCCTTAAAAAGATAGTATTGAGCTATGTGTAGTTTGGGGGGTTCCGACAGCTGACTGGTCAATCACCAGGTAAAGGTATAACTAGAACTGTGTGGAACGGAAAAGAACCATTTCTCTGGGTCCCTCCAGAATGGATTTTGTTTTGCTTTGCTTTGGCCACATGTCATTGATGCAAAATAATAGGGCATTATTTAGACTGGGGACGCGGGTGGCGCTGTGGGTTAAACCACAGAGCCTAGGACTTGCTGATCAGAAGGTCGGCGGTTCGAATCCCCGTGATGGGGTGAGCTCCTGTTGCTCGGTCCCTGCTCCTGCCAACCTAGCAGTTCGAAAGCACGTCAAAGTGCAAGTAGATAAATAGGTACCGCTCTGGCGGGAAGGTAAACGGCGTTTCCGTGCGCTGCTCTGGTTCACCAGAAGCAGCTTAGTCATGCTGGCCACATGACCCAGAAGCTGTACACCTGCTCCCTCGGCCAATAAAGCGAGATGAGCGCCGCAACCCCAGAGTCGGCCATGACTGGACCTAATGGTCAGGGGTCCCTTTACCTTTACCTTTATTTAGAGTGGACTGTCCACACCTCATTCTGCTTTGTAAGTTGTTCTGCAACGCTTTCCCAATGGTGTTGCATGATTGCTGTCTGGAGGGAAACTATAACTGGGGGGCAGGGACAAGCCAGAAGTTGCCAGTTGCTTATTACAACTTATTACAACAAAAGCTTGAGTGCTAAGGACAGGAACCATTGCCCGATGGGGAGAGAAACCCTAGCAGTTGTGAAGCCCCATCCACTGTTTTCCATCGGGGAGGAAGTTGTGGCAAGAGCAGTCCATCCCTCCCTCTCTGTGGTGGTTAGTCTGGTTTTGAAAAACCCTGAGAGGCAAAGAGCAGCAGTTGAAGAAATTACAAGAGTATGACTTCATCATCATTCACCTAGGGTGGGTAAAGCATAATAATGCTTGAACCCCTCAAGATATTGTAGGGTTGAGAAAGAGCAACTAAAGCGATCACGGGGTGCAGCAATGAAGGAAGGTTGCAGAGTCTGGGACTTTTTCGTTTGGAGAAAAGGCACGTGAACAGAGTCACGATAGAAATTTATAAGATTATGCATAGAGAAAGAGGATGAAGTTTTCCTTCCTCTCTCAAAATGTTTACAAGTACTTCCGCCCCCAAAAAACCCCAGAGTCCTTTCTGTTGGGAATACAGTGGTGCCTCGCAAGACGAAAATAATTCGTTCCGCGAGTTGCTTCGTCTTGCGATTTTTTTCATCTTGCGAAGCGCGGATTCCCCGGGTATTAACGGTTTTACAAAAAAGGAAGCAAACCCGCAAGACGTTTTCGTCTTGCGAAGCAAGCCCATAGGGAAATTCGTCTTGCGAAGCACCTCGAAAAATGGAAAACTCTTTCGTCTAGCGAGTTTTTCATCTTGCGAGGCATTCGTCTTGCGGGGCACCACTGTAATAAGACTGAAATTCCCAGGTGTCAAGAAAGGTCATTCATGTATGTTACTATTGCAGCCCGTGTTTTGTTAGCCCCAAAATGGAAAATGAGCGAGGTCCCAACTAAGGAAAAATGGCAACTTAAGCTAGTGGGATATGTGCAGCTTGCAGACCTAACATACAGAATAAGAGAGCAAGAAGAACATAGGTTTAGAGAAGATCGGGAAATGTCTATTGAATATGTGGAAGGAAATTGTGCATGCTTGAAAATGTTGGCAGCATTAAGATGAATTCAACAGTGTAAATATGTTTTGATGGATGAAATAATGGAATAGTGAATGGTATAGTTCATGTAAAATATGCAGGGATCTAAGATATTGCCAACAAAGGTCTGTATAGTTAAAGCCATGGTTTTCCCAGTAGTGATGTATGGAAGTGAGAGCTGGACCATAAAGAAGGCTCATCGCCGAAGAATGGATGCTTTTGATTTATGGTCCTGGAGGAGACTCTTGAGAGTCCCATGGACTGCAAGAAGATCAAACCTCTCCATTCTGAAGGAAATCAGCCCTGAGTGCTCACTGGAAGGACAGATCCTGAAGCTGAGGCTCCAGTACTTTGGCCACCTCACGAGAAGAGAAAACTCCCTGGAAAAGCCCCTGATGTTGGGAAAGATGGAGGGCACAAGGAGAAGGGGACAACAGAGGACGAGATGGTTGGACAGTGTTCTCGAAGCTACAAACATGAGTCTGACCAAACTGCGGGAGGCAGTGGAAGACAGGAGTGCCTGGCGTGCTCTGGTCCATGGGGTCACGAAGAGTCAGACACGACTAAACGACTAAACAACAACAACAAAGATATGCAAAATGAACCATGCAAAGAGAAGAAGGGATGTCATTGATATTTTAAGGATGTTTAAATGAGTATTTTAAATTGTAAAACAGAAAATTTAATAAAAATTATATATATATAGATATTTAATTCATGGAGATATTCATGGAGAAGAGGGCTACTGATGGCTACAGTGATACCTCGGGTAACAGATGCTTCAGGTTACAGACTCTGCTAACCCAGAAATAGTACCTCGGGTTAAGAACTTTGCTTCAGGATAACAACAGAAATCGTGCTCCGGCGGCGCAATGGCAGTGGGAGGCCCCATTAGCTAAAGTAGTGCTTCGGGTTAAGAACAGTTTCAGGGTAAGAACGGACCTCCAGAACAAATTAAGTTCTTAACCTGAAGTACCACTGTGCTAGCCATGATGTCTATGCTGTGGAGGCAGTAATGCTTCTATATACCAGCTGCTGGAAACGGCAAGAGGAGAGCGTGTTCTTGTACTCAGATCTTGCTGTCGCATCTACTTGGCCTTTGTGAGAACACGATGCTGGACTAGATAGGCCAATGGCCTGATCCAGTAGCCTCTTCTTGTCCTTATCGCCTTGAGTCGCTGGGAAACAAATTCACGAACCCTAGACAATTGGGGAAACTCTCCTCTCTCAGCATCTCTATGAAAGCTCTCTCGTTTCAGAGAGAGAGAGAGAGAGAGAGAGAGAGAGAGAGAGAGGAGGTGTGAAGTTGAAGCATGATTTGCAGCAGATGAGTAAAACCAGCCGGGAATGCGCACAAGCCTGGAGTCAACTAGTTGTGTAAGAAAAGCTTAAAAAGGGAAGTGATGGTGGCAGCGTCCTGTCACAAGCCTGAAACTGCTGGACTTTCAGGTCTTGCAAAAGTTCACGGGGGCGGGCGGGAGTGCCTCTGTGGTTAAGCAGAGGCGAAATGTTGACACCAGGTGCAGAACCATGTGGTTCTTCCGTAGCAAAGAATGGGCCCCGGAGGCTAAAGGAGTCCCCAATGCAACACTATAGTGTTGAAACACCAGTGAAGTCTGTTCCTGTGATCGGGGATCTAGCATGAAACAGTGGCAGGCAACCAATACATCTTAGTCACTATGGATTCATCTAGTGGCCAGAGATTTACTCTACAAAAAACAGGGGGCGGGATAAGGCTATCAGTTGCTACTGTCTATGGTGTTCTACCTCCTCCTCTGTGGCTCTGAATACCAGGTCCTTGAAATTGCAAGTCGAGAGAGGTCTGTTGTGTTCAGTTCCTGATTGTGGGTTTCTATCCCATGTACCCTGATATATTCATTTTTATGTACACTTTGGTCAGGAAATGGTACTGCAATATTCAGGAAAGTGTTGATGTCAAAGGATGGCTATGTTTTGGTTTTCAGGTTGTTTTGGGAAATATGAATGAGATCAAACCAGTTTTAAACGTGAACCGGATTGCAATTCTCTCCCATCCGTTATGGTAGCTCAGTAGCAGAGCATCAGGTTTGCATGCAAAATGCCTAGGATTCAGTGCCAAGTATCTCCAGGTGGTCCAGCTGGACCATAAAGAAGGCTGATTGCCAAAGAATTGATGCTTTTGAATTATGGTGCTGAAGGAGACTCTAGAGAGTCCCATGGACTGCAAGAAGATCAAACCTCTCCATTCTGAAGGAAATCAGCCCTGAGTGCTCACGGGAAGGAAAAGACCGTGAAGCTGAGGCTCCAATACTTTGGCCACCTCATGAGAAGAGAAGACTCCCTGGAAAAGACTCTGATGTTGGGAAAGATTGAGGGCACAAGGAGAAGGGGACGGCAGAGGACGAGATGGTTGGATAGTGTTCTTGAAGCTACCAGCATGAGTTTGACCAAACTGCGGGAGGCAGTGGAAGACAGGAGTGCCTGGCCAGCTCTGGTCCATGGGGTCACGAAGAGTCGGACGACTAAACAACAACAACAACATCTCCAGGTGGGTCTGGAAAGGCTGCTTGTTTGAAAATAACCCTCACTTCCTCAGCTGGAGATGGAAGTTTGGTTTACAAGACCAGTTTCCTTGAGGATAAAGTTTTGAAGACTTCTGATGCTATTGCAGTGTTGGTTTCTTCCCAGCAAGGACAGTGAAGCTGCAGCTCTGGACTCCAGTTCCCATTGGCCAACAGTCACAGATGATGGGAGTTGTAGTCTAACAACATTTGGAGAGCCACAGGTTATCCATTCTTGCTGGACAGCTCAGTTGGTTAGAGCATGGCGCTGATAACACCAATGTCGCAGGTTTGATCCCCATAAGGGACAGCTGTCTATTCCTGCATTACAGGAGTTTGGACTAGATGATCCTAATACAAATACAGTGGTACCTTGGTTCTCAAATGCCTTGGTACTCAAACAACTTGGAACCCAAACACTGCAAACCCAGAATTAAGTGTTCTGGTTTGTGAACTTTTCCCAGAAGTCAAATGTGCTCCGTTTTGAGTGTTACGCTTCAGTTTTGAGTGTTATGCTGAGGTCTGTTTGTTTTTGCTATTTATTTTGCGTTTTTGTTTTTGCGGCTCTTTTTGTTTGTGTTTTTGTGACTGTGTGGAACGCAGTTCAGCTACTGATTGATGGATTGATTGTGTGACTGCAGTACATTGTTTATTGCTTTCATTTTACAGATCAATGGTCTCGTTAGATAGTAAAAAAATCATGGTAAATTGCTGTTTTAGGGGTTGTTTTTAAGTCTGAAATGGATGAATCCATTTTGCATTACTTTCTATGGGAAAGCGCACCTTGGTTTTGGAACGCTTTGGTTTTGGAACAGACTTCTGGAACGGATTAAGTTTGAGAACCAAGGTGCCACTGTATTGAATGGGGTGTGTGTGTGTGTGTGTGTGTGTGTGTGTGTGTGTGTTTACCAGGGTCAGGTGTAGAAGAGGGAAGTTTCACCAGCGACATCACAAGGAGAGTTTATGTTGTATTTGAAATATTTGTTTATTTAAAAGCATAAACACTGAACACGGGGGAGCGGGAAAACTTTGAGACGGATAGTGGTAGTCTAATCAACAGCATCAGTTCAACCCCAGAAATAAACTCATGTCCTTGGATCCTGCCAAGGCTCCTTTCACAGCCAGCTGAAAAGATGCAAACCTCTCGACTCTTTCACTGGCTAGTAGGTACATTCATGTTTTCTCTCGCTCTCTGTAGCTGCTACCCAGCTGAATGGCATTTATTCAACTACCAGCCATCAAAAGCCGTTAATGTTAATTTATAGAGGCATTTATTCACAAATAATAAACAAAAAAGTAGAGAAATGTATACATATATACTAAAATTATTACAATTATTACAGATATGAAATTATGTCTAGTAACGTGCATTACCTAGATTGGTGACCATAAGTAAAAGGTATTTTTTAATCAATAACAATGGTAATTTATAGGAAGGGGGGAGGGATAAAATATGTACTTCAGGCATGCTGGCCTGGCTTCTTTTATGGAAAATTGAGCGGCTTACAAAGCTCACAAGTGTGCTTACTCGGGTGCGTAGCAAATGGAATGCAGTCAGTATCTGGTTGCCTCCGATGGATCTGGGAGTTGGCATTTTGCAACTTCTCTTGAACAAATTATGCCTTTACTTAAAATAATCCAGCAATCAGCCCCAAATTCTGGCAATTGGCCCAGAAGCCTTCAAACCTCCCCACCCCCTAAAAACGAATAATAACTGTCTCGGCTGGATTTTTTCTGGTTAGATGACTACCAAGTTTTGAACACTGTAGTGCAACAGAGCAGAAATCTCAGCACCAGGTTTTGAAATACATCAAGTTCAGGGACACACGAATATCCAGGTTAGTGAATGCAGGAACACCTAAAATAGGGCAAAAGAGATAAGAGTTATTTATAATGCTCCAGGGTAGGTAACCAGTCAAATGGCGCAACATTAAGCACTTAAGCAATTGGACTGAAGCAAGGCCGAGGGACTGGAAGCAGCAACATAGCCCGACACTACCATTCTATGATTCTATGATGCAGAAGAAGAAGAAGAAGAAGAAGAAGAAGAAGAAGAAGAAGAAGAAGAAGAAGAGTAGTAGTTTGGATTTGATATCCCAGCTTTCACTCCCCTTCAGGAGTCTCAAAGCGGCTAACATTCTCCTTTCCCTTCTTCCTCCCCCACAACAAACACTCTGTGAGGTGAGTGATGCTGAGAGACTTCAAAGAAGTGTGACTGGCCCAAGGTCACCCAGCAGCTGCATGTGGAGGACCAGGGAAGCGAACCTGGTTCCCCAGATTACTATTGGCAAGAAGGCTATTGGCAAGCTGGAACATGTGCAGAGGAGCAGCAAGAATATTATTGGTACAAAAATGGAAGCAAGAAGAATTACCGACGAAAGAAGAATGGCAAATGAAATTAATGGACTATGCAGAATTAGATAAATTAACAGGAAGGATTCAAAACCTGCGGGACCAGAGATTCTTAGAGGACTGGAGTAAATATTTGAAAAGCAATTGTGATAAACAGATTACGCTAGCAGGACTGCAAGAAGTTCTGTAAGGAGGATTTTGTGAAATATTGTAAGGAAGACTTTGAAAAGAATTATTAGTTAAGGACAATTAAAAGTAATAGAGAAATTAAGAAATGTAGAACAAGTGATAAAGAATGGAAAACCTTCAGAGGTTGTTGACGGAAGTCTAAAATATTGCATAAGATAAGAAGTTATGTTAAATGATTGGAACATTATATATATATAAAAAAAACATGTGTAGAGGAGGGCAACCAAGATGATCAAGGGTCTGAAAACAAAGCCTTATGATAAACGACTTAAGGAGCTGGGTATGTTTAGCCTGAAAAAGAGGAGACTGAGAGGAGATGTGATAGCCATCTTCAAATATCTCAAGGGCTCTCACATGGAAGATGGAGCAAGCTTGGTTTCTCCTGCTCTGGAGGGTAGGACCCAAACCAATAGATTCAAGCTACAAGAAAGGATTTTCTGACTGAACATCAGGAAGAACTTTATGACAGTAAGAGCTGTTTGACAGTGAGAGATGATGGACTGTCCTTTGTTGGAGGTCTTTAAGCAGAGGCTGGGTGGCCATCTGCCACGGATGCTTTAGTTGAGATTTGGGGTTGGACTAAATGCCCCTTCCAGCTCTACAGTTCTATGATTCAAATGCTGGATGGAAGCTCTGCTTTCATGACAACCTGTAGTAGCTGTTGAAACTGTTGGCTCAGCACTGTGGTCCTTCATTAAGGGACCATAAGAAGTCAGACCACCAGTACATCCAGCTTGGTATTGTCTACACTGACGGGCAAAGGCTCTCCAGGATTTCAGGCAGGAGACATTCCCAGCCCTACCATGAGATGTTGAGTGCTGAACCTGGGACCTTTTGCATGCAAAGCATCTGCTGAAGCACTGAGCTCGAGCTCTTGGGTAGCATGGGAAGTGGCCCTTAGCATCAGGGGTTCCCAGCTGTAAAATGGGACTTGTAGTGATGAACAAAGGGTTGTGACTCTGATGCTTTTGACCATGCTTCTCTATGGCTGCCCTATGTGATGGCCTGGGATTCAGACTCGGAGGCTGAACCTGAGGAATCCCAGCCTGCACAGGATTCCCCGCCTCCAGAACCAGCTGAGCCAGGGCTGGAGCTTGAGCCTGAAGGGTCCTCACCTGTGCTGGATCCTCAGGTGCAGGCATCAGCTAGTCTGCTCTGGCCCCTGAGGTGATGGAGGACCCATTGCCTGCAGGTGCTCCACTCTCAGCCCCGTCAGGGGAAGCTGAGGTTGCCTCTGGGTCCGGTAACCCTCCAGCCTCTTCTGAGCTGCAGAGGCTCAGGGCAGAGAGGCGGAGGGAACTAAGTTCCCGCAGGAGGAGCGCTCGCCTCCAGGCCAGGAGAGGCAAGTCACCTGTGGACCAGGGTCGCTCTATGCCTCGGGGCAGATAAAAGCCAGCCAGGTTGCGGGAGCAACATTGTTGGTAGCCTGTTCCTGCCAGCACCCTGTCCTGCTTTCCTGCCGGAGCTCCTAACCTCACCCGACTCCCTTCCTTGGACCCAGCTACAGCTTTAATGGACTGCCTCCCTACTGCACCCTCGACCTCGGACTGGACTCGGACCTTGCCTCTCGTTAACCCTCGGGACCAGCACACCCTAGGACCTACGTGCTCCTCCTCTGTGGAGGAGCTGTCCATTGCACACTTGCACATACAGAGGCAGGAAGCTGTGGCATGCAAGGTTCTGCCAGGTAGCGACACAAGATTTACCCACCCGGGAAGAATGGCAGATGAAGTTGATGGACTATATGGAACTGGCGGAAATGACTGGCAGAATCCGAGACCAGGGAGAAGAGTCGGTGGAAGAAGATTGGAAAAAGTTTAAAGATTATTTACAGAAATATTGTAAAATTAATGAATGTTAGAAAAATGACGGAATGAAGATATATGGCTTTAGCAGAAATGTTATAAGGAATTAGGTACAGACAGATTGTAAATGTATTAAAGGGAAAAAACAAGGTTAGAATATGTTAAGATAAATTACAGGACAGAAAACAGAGGAAGATGGAAAGGAATTGATGAAACAGTTAATTGAAGTGGAATACAAAAAGGGAGGTGTGAGGAGGTCGCTGAAACAAGTGAATGAAAGTTATGATATTGAAATTAATGGATGTGTTTTTAATTGTTTTTGTTTTGTTTGGTTGACTTAATGTTTTAGGGTTTGGGTTGTGTGGTGTTTTTGTTTTTGTTTTTGTTTTTGTATTGTATTGTATTGTATTGTATTGTATGGTCTTGTTTAATTCTTTTTCTTTTCTTCTGTAATTTTTAAACTGCTAATAAATATTATTTTTTAAAAAAAGGTTCTGCCAGGTAGCTATCAGGCCAGACCTTGACTGAAAGCTACCTCTCATCTTCAGGGCCACACCTGACCACCCTGTTGCCTGTAGCCTAGTGGGAGGGCATCTGCCCTGCAGGCAGAAGGCCTCTGGTTCAATCCCTGGAGTCTCCAGGTAGGGCTAGGGATGTTGTCCAACTGGAACCCTAGAGAGCCACTGTCAGTTCTCAGGTAAATAGACTAAAGGTCTGACTTTGTCTAAGGTAGCTTCTGGCGTTTGGGGACCACAACTCCCACGAGGAGGGCCCCCGGGCTTGATGTTCCTCACCACTGCCTGCTCATAAGCATCCCACTGAGTTCAGTGGGGAGACTTATTCCCAGGTAAACAGGTACAGGGTTACAGCCCAAGGCAGTAATATGCCTTAACTGCTTGACACCTCAGCGCCCTTGACCTTAATGTATTGCGTGCTTGATAATATCTAGTAAATGTTTATTGAAAAAAGCAGAAGCGTTTGAAAAGTTCGCTGAGGAGAGAGGTGCGGCCTCACAAGCAGGGCGAAAATCCGCCGCCAGAAAGCTATAAAACTGAGGGGAGTGGAACCTACGTCAGTCTCATGAACCTGCTGAAAGGGAAAAGGTGGCTGAATGGAGTCCTGTCTCCCAGGCCTTCAGGACTCTCAGGACCCTGCTACCCATGTCCCCTCCCCTCGCTGGCCTTGCTCCAGGCTCTCTTTAATGTTCTGGCCCACCTGCGATGCGTCCTTGAACCCTGATACTGATCTTGCTTGCAAGCATGGAGAATAAGAGAAGGGTGTGTGAGTTCTGGGTAGAAACTAGCCTCCTGATCAAATGTGCATTAAGGTTACATAACGATAACGGGAATAAGCATAAATTGCACATGGGGTTTGAGAAGCGTGGGCTAACAATGGTGTCAGAGTCATTTTACATAATCTTGCGTTCAATACTGTTTGCTCCAGCAAAGGTTTCGGGCTGCTGGTAATTTCTGCTGAAATCCTGTACAACAAATATTTGGGAGGGGTGGGTTGTCCCATTTTTATTGTGCTGAATAAAGCTCATTGGGATAGATAGTTCAGTTAGTAGAGCATGAGACTCTTCCAAGCTCCACATTGGGCCAAAGATTCCTGCATTGCAGGGGGTTGGACTAGATGACCATCGTGGTCCCTTCCAACTCTACAATTCCATGATTCTACGACCAGGCCAGTATCTGGCAATGGATCACAAGGCAATGTCATGAGTTACATAGCAGGGGACTTTTGCTTTGCAGAATTTCAAGGTGTCAGGGACCGTGCTGAGGAGGGCTGCACTGAGAAGGAATGGTGGGAGCCTCCCCTTCCCCCTGATCCAGATCCTGAATCTTCCCAGGAGCAGGAGGACAGTATAGATTTGGAACAGTGGTTTGCAGAGGGGCATAGTTCGGAAGGCAGAAGCTGGGAAATACTGGATGGGGAACAGCTAGCAGAAGAAACACTGGAAGAGAGAGAGAGAGTTAACAGATTCACAGTCTCTGGATAGTATCCACCCACTTCCCCAAAGTCCTGGAGAGCTCAGAAAGTGTCAGAACATGAAGCACAGAGGTTCCAAGCTCAGATTACAAGATTTAGGAGTGATGTAAATTAATAGGGACGGAGTAGGGAGTGAGCTTAATTGGGAGCCCCGCCATTCTGGTTAGATGCTTTCTTTTGTCCTTCGCTGTGTTTATTAAAGAAATGAACTCATAAGAATTCTCTTTAGTTTGATCTGCTCATTTATGGAGGAGGAAGCCAATTCCCCAAAGCCTGACACAAGGCAGATATTTTGGGATACTGGGATTGGTCCCTCCTTACCTCTTCCCCGCTCCCCCAAGTCATATTCTAAGGACAACAGAGAATGCACTGAAGAACAACCCCTGCTCCTAGGCTGTAAACCGGGAATCACAAACCTTTCTAGAATATCCCTAGCTGTTTCCTCCTGTTGATATCTCTCTTGAGCTGACAAAGATTGCAGGGAGCACAGAAAGTGGTGGTGAGGCAGTCGCAACAGATGGATCCCTGCAGAGAGTAAAAAAAAAAAAAAGCAAAATTTCATAGCAGAAGACTGAATTGTATTTTGATTAGGGATGGATGGAACATTCTGTTTCCGGTCCCTGATGATTTTCTTTATTTTATTTATTTAAGATGTTATCTGCACAACACTTATTTGGGGAGTGTTTGTTGAGCAACCTAGAAACACGAAACACAAATATTATCCAGTAATTTAAAAGGTTAGGTCCAGTTGCGAACAACTCTAGGGTTGCGGCGCTCATCTCGCTTTATTGGCCAAGGGAGCCGGTGTACAGCTTCCGAGTCATGTGGCCAGCATGACTAAGCCGCTTCTGGCGAAACCAGAGCAGCACACGGAAACGCCGTTTACCTTCCCACCGCAGCGGTACCTATTTATCTACTTGCACTTTGACGTGCTTTCGAACTGCTAGGTTGGCAGGAGCAGGGGCCGAGCAATGGGAGCTCTCCCCATCACGGGGATTCGAACTGCCGACCTTCTGATCGGCAAGCCCTAGGCACTGTGGTTTAGACCACAGCACCACCTGCGTCCTATCCAGTAATTTACCGGTATCCTAAACTGAGTCCGGTAGCGAGTCCTCATGGCGACGCTCGGTCCACAGCAACAGCATTCTTCCATGTCCTTGGCAACTTTGCATCCTAGGCAGAAGAAGCAGAATGTTCCACACAGACCTAGAGAGAGGGGGGAATCAAACACAAAGGTTAGCATTTTCTCATACTCTAGAATTCACGCAGCCAATGGAATTTCACTGCTTGGTTTCAGAAGCATTTAGAGGCATGGTGTCTTGAGATGAAGAAACACTTTCAAAGAGAGGACCACTTCTTAGGGTTAGAGCATCTATCTTACATACAAAAGGCCTAAGGTCCAGTCCTCAGTATCCCCAGCGCGAGACTGGGAGTGCCCAGTGTCTGAAACCCTGGAAAGACACTGCCAATCATTGAAGACAAAAATGACTCAGGATAGGCAGTTCCCTAACTCCCAAATCACTCTCTGGCACCAATTGCTCTTGGGTCAACAATTCCTTGCGTCTTGGATTTCTTTCTGCAGTTACTACATGCAATTGGAAATTATCAGTCATCATGATGGGTTGGCCAAACTTGTTTGTGAGTTTGCAAAGACTCGCCGAAGGGTGTGTGCAATGCAACTCATAAGCACATACAGAGCCAAGGGCCAAGGGCAGCAGAGGCTTAGATAAAAGGTAAAGACACATACATTCTGTTTTGTAAAAGTTCACTAAGCAAAAATTCATTTATCCAAACATGAGGAATTTGTACCCAAGCCTTGCTATACACACCACAGATTCAGATATCCAAACAGAAAAGCATTTTTACTTCCTCATTTGCATTTTGCTGGTTGGCTGAGGAATGGAGGGAGGGGGAGCAATCGAATAAATCAGAGCATTTCCCCCCTGCATTTTCCTTTTTTTGGGGGGGGGAATCTTTGGGAGTAAAAATTCTATGGTTGGGACACATTAGAAATTTTCCAATAGGAATCACTGGAAATTATTGGCTTGTTATGTGAACGCTTGCCCCTGTGAATGATTTCCATGGAACGCATAATGTCTGGATAGCAAAACCTATATTTTTATTATGTAGAATAATAATTAATCTCCCTGGGAGGGAAGGTCAGACCATATAGGCCACACCAGGGTCACCCTGTACAGCGCTTCGTCTCTCCCCATATAAGTGAGTAGCTGTCCTTCTCTCCTATGGGGACAAGAAAAGGAGTCTACTTGGGGCCATTAATGGGGTGTGGTGCCATCTGATCTTATAATATGCTAGGGAGGGAATCTGTCAGCTGGACCTGGGCATCTTAAGACCTGCACTGCCAGAGCAGCCTTCAGTCACTGCGGCCTATTGATTTGATCTTGGTTGTTCTGCAACACCATATTAATGGCCAGAGAAACAGAGGCGTAGCAAGCTCAGGTGGTACCCGGTCCAGAAAATTTCTTGTCACCCCCCACACACATTGAAATTTTTGCCTGAAAAAATGGTTTGACTTTATTTCACTTTTTGGGGGGGGGGGGAGCCAGAGTTCTTGAGCTTTTCTAGCGGGGATCGCATGCCTTGCGACGAGGAGTCTGCCTGCCGCCCTACAGGGGAGACGTTTTGGCAGCGGTAAGCCAAAGCATGCCAAGGCGTCTCTCACAGACGCTGAGTGCCACACGGCATTTTGTCACCCCCCTCGGAGGTGACACCTGGGGCAGACCACACCCACCTTGCTCCGCCCCTGCAGAGAAGGGGACTGCAGCTCCTCACCTCAGGTGGACCAAGTTATCTGAGAAGCCAATGGGGGAACTGGCTGGCCTTGTACAAGTCTTGCTCCAGGGTTGGTTTCTCAGTCCACACAACTTGTCAGAGGAAGTAGTTATTCTAGAGACTGCTGTGCCTCTCCTCTCCTTCCTGAGACCTCCCTTTAAGCTGCCATGTGTCCCACTTTACAGAATACAGTCCTCTGTTTGAAGGACTGCCAATCCAAATCCAATTTAAGGGCAAAGAACCCTGAGAAGAGATATCCAGGGCCTGGAAGGTGCCCAATAATTGACAGCACCCCAAGTTGAGAGCACCTGGACTGCAAACGGAGCAGATACGGTCTCTGCCCAGTATACCTGAAGGAGCGTCTCCACCCCCATCGTCCAGCCTGGACACTGAGGTCCAGCTCCAAGGGCCTTCTGGCGGTTCCCTTACTGCGAGAAGTGAGATTACAGGGAACCAGACAGAGGGCCTTCTCGGTAGTGGCACCCATGCTGTGGAACACCCTCCCATCAGATGTCAAGGAAATAAACAACTATCTGACTTTTAGAAGACATCTGAAGGCAGCCCTGTATAGGGAAGCTTTTAATGTTTGATGTTTCATTGTGGTTTTGTATATTCTGTTGGGAGCCTGCCAGAGTGGCTGAGGAAAACCAGCCAGATGGGTGGAGTATAAATTTTTTATTATTATTATTATTATTATTATTATTATTATTATTATTATTATTACTATTACTATTATACACAAGTGGCAGATGCTACACTTCTTCCCCTGCATGGGAAGCCCACCCTGCTATTTGAGAATGGTCACACTAGTGTGTGACGGAACACTGAGAGACTGGCTTTTATAGAGAGAGGTTAGCTATTGTTTTATAGTACAGATAAACCATGGCTGATGTTCAAAGTCCCACAACACCATAAAACCCCAAATCTTTGAACTTCACTCACAGACACGACAGTCGCTGCCGCAGTCACAGAGGTCTGTCTGCCACTCAAAACTCCGCGTGGATGTGTGGCATTGTGGCTGGGTGGTGACCACAGGCCGATAAGTCATTTCCATTTTCACAAAGTCTGGTTAGATTTTGCTGTATAATGAGAGGGGGGAAAATACATTGGTTTTGAGACTTTTAAAAGTGCAAATAGTCTCCGCATCATGCCCTTCAGCAAAACCTGCTGAGTAAATCATGAGATTAAGAGAAAGGAACATTTTCTAGATTAGTAAGTAGTTTAGGAGCAGAAAGCAGACATTAAGGGTGATTTCACAGTACAGTGAGGGAGGGAAACGTCTAGCTTTCCAGTTGCTGTTGAACTCCCATCAGATGTCAAAGAAATAAATAAACAACTACCGGACGTTTAGAAGACATCCCTGTTTAGGGAAGTTTTTACTGACTGATGTTTTAATGTATTTTTAATCTTTTGCTGGAAACCGCCCAGAGTGTCTGGGGAAACCCAGCCAGATAGGTGGAGTATAAATAATAAATTATTATTATTATTAAAATTACGATTAACTAGAACTCCAGTTTGCTTAAAAATTAGAACCAAATGAAATCCTGCTCCACTCTGATGATGATGAGATGGTCTTAACTTGGTATAAGGCAGTTTCCTATGTTCCTAAATTGGGAAGAATGCTCAGTAAACAGGTTGTCTGGATTGAAAGCAGCCTCAGTGCATAATCATGAAAAAAAATTCCATGACAAGAATTATTAATATTATTAATAATATTTAGTAAAAAATATTTAGTATTTTTAGTACTAAAATAATATTTAGTAAAAAAACTAAAAAGCAAATTGCCAATATTGTCATTAGGGCTGGACGATGTATTGATACATCATCCAAAATCGGTTTGAAGTCATGGTAACAGTTTTGTAATATTCAACATGGTGACATATTGCGAAATATCACAATGTGTGTGTGTCATATGTAAAAAAATAAAATTGTGATGTGGGAAAAACCGTGAAGCCAACTCGTCACTTTTCTCACGATTCCTCCTGCCCCTGTTGCTCTGTACAGTGGTACCTCGGGTTACAGACGCTTCAGGTTACATACGCTTCAGGTTACAGACTCTGTTATCCCAGAAATAGTACCTCGGGTTAAGAACTTTGCTTCAGGATGAGAACGGAAATCGTGCGGCGGCAGTGGGAGGCCCCATTAGCTAAAGTGGTGCTTCAGGTTAAGAACAGTTTCAGGTTAAGAACGGACCTCCAGAACGAATTAAGTTCTTAACCCGAGGTACCACTGTACTATAAAATAGCAGTTGCAACATTATGTTAAAGGTAAGTGAAAATGTATCTGTTTTAGACCTCTAAGCAGGAGCAGTTCCCAGGAAATTACGCAGTTCGCCTCTACATACTGTAGTTGCATCCTTATTCTCAGACATTGTGATATATTGGTCAGAGCCATAGCTAGGTGATCTCGCGCCCCTGGCAGAACCACCCAGATTGCACCCCCCTAGCCATGGACAAATTAGCTCTTCTTTCTGCCTCTCCTCCAACTCAACCTCCCCCCTCCCGTACCCATTCAATTCCTCACACACTTCACCTTGCAATGAATTCTGATTGGAGGACACCAAGATGGGGAAGGTTGACCTAGATGATGCTATATAGGTGCCTCCCCACTTACGCGCGGGTTACGTTCCGGGCCCCTGCCTGCGTGTGAAATCCCATAAAGTGGGAAGCACCCCACTTTAATAGGGAGAAGGGCATGGGAAGAGGAGCTCCACCCACTGCTACTGATTATTTTTGTCTGCGGTGGAAGATGAAGAGCACAAGGTGTACTCTAGGGTACACTTGTTGTTCATGGTCTCTTGCCTCGCACAGAGCGTGATGGCGAAGCCAAGTACACCTGGCCTATTTCCTGACATGAGCAGATCGTGTGCCCGGGGTGGAATGTGCTTCTGCATCTTCCAAGGATTGCACAACACTAGACAGAGCAGAACGGGAAGTATTCCCCAGAGGCAGAAAGTCTGGAAATCACCGAGGAATCAAGGCTGAGATTGCATACACACTGAACCTTTAAGGCACATTCAAACCGTCAAAGAATTCTGGGCACCACAGTTTACCTCTTAAAGGTAAAGGTAAAGGTATAGGGAACCCTGACCATTAGGTCCAGTCATGGCCGACTCTGGGGTTGCGGCGCTCATCTTGCTTTATTAGCCGAGGGAGCCAGCATGACTAAGCCGCTTCTGGTGAACCAGAGCAGCGCACGGAAACACTGTTTACCTTCCCACCGGAGTGGTACCTATTTATCTACTTGCACTTTGACGTGCTTTCGAACTGCTAGGTTGGCAGAATCAGGGACCAAGCAACAGGAGCTCACCCCATCGCGGGGATTCGAACCGCCGACCTTCTGATCGGCAAGTCCTAGGCTCTGTGGTTTAACCCACAGCGCCACCCGCGTCCCTCCTCCTTTTTACCTCCTGCAGAACTGCAATTCCCAGCAACCCTTAACAAACCACAGTGCCTAGTATTCTTTGAGGGGGGGGTAATGTGTGCCGTGAAGATTTAGTGTGTACTCAGCCTGAGAGGCAGTGGGCATGTCCACTCCAGGTAAGCATACCTTAAGCCTAGGCCCACAGGGTTGTCTCCAGCTATCTGTTACTCATCAGCGAGACCCAGTGCTGGATTTACGTATAAGCTAAACAAGCTATAGCTTAGGGCCCCACTCTTTTGGGGGCACCCAAAAAACTTAAAAGGAAAAAAAACCTGGATGTACATCTCCAAAATATAAGATAAAAAACAAATAAAATAAAACCTACATACAGCAACAGTGTTTTGTGATGTGTAGGCTCCTATGGTGTAAGTAATGGGCCCCACCTGCTCCCTAAAATATCACTGGTTTGCTCATTTCTTATATATATATAGCCTACATTCTGCTATTTATAATTAATAGTTGTTTGCATCGTATATTTACACCTATTATTATTTCATGTTATAGCAAGTTTCTAGATACCAGATTATGAGTCTTTGTAAATTATGTTTCTAAAGGAACTTTTGTTATTGCCCAATGCCAATGTGTTTGCATTATGAAGTTCCTTATAAATAAAAAATCATCTTAAGTTAGAGCTTAATAATTATTTCACTGTGAATGTGCTTCTTCTTAATTGTATTTCACTATTAATATACTTCTTCTTAACTGTATTTCAGTTCAACAATTATTTTGATAAAATACGTATTTTGTTATGTGCAAATGGCTTTAGATACCTATTAGTCATGTCCATTGATTTCTATGGGTAGGGCAAACATTGGGTGCAACCCTAAAAGCTGATGGGTAGATCATGGGTTGTGTTCAGGGCCAGCCAAAGCTACCGTACTTTTTGCTCTATAAGACTCACTTTTTCCCTCCTAAAAAGTAAGGAGAAATGTGTGTGCGTCTTATGGAGCGAATGCGGGCTGCGCAGCTATCCCAGAAGCCAGAACAGCAAGAGGGATTGCTGCTTTCACTGTGCAGCGATCCCTCTTGCTGTTCTGGCTTCTGAGATTCAGAATATTTTTTTTCTTGTTTTCCTCCTCCAAAAACTAGGTGCATCTTGTGGTCTGGTGCGTCTTATAGAGCGAAAAATACGGTATTTCACTCCTTAAGGCAAGGCAGGGTCCCTTGCCAGTGCAGTCTGCAGTGCGGCCAGCATTTACTGACTTCAGGGACTGCAGAGACACCAGGCACATTTTGAGAGGCTTTGCTGAGCCTGGCAGCTGCTAGCAATGGCACCTTGAAACACATTCACTTTGACAGCCTGGTCGTCCTTGGGATGGCAGCAGGGCGAAGGGATACACGATTTGCTGCCCTTCCTAGTCTGCCTCCTGAGACAGATAGCTTCCTTTTGGCTCATGATAGGCTTAGTCCTAGTCATGTTTCAAGTGGTAATGGTTACTTCCTTTTCCCCTGAGCTATTTCTTCTGAAACAGCCAGTTTTCAGTTCCTTCTACCCAGCGTGGTTGGCACTCGCCAGGGCCATGGGAAATGGAAACCCCTGCTGCTGCTGAAATGTCACAGAAACCACAAATCTGATTTGATAACCAAATCGTTCAGTGACCCCAAACCTTTCCGATCTGCAGATTTTGTGTGAGAATCAAGTGTCCCTGGTCATGCAAAGCGGGGCAGCTAACCGTTTCCAAACGTTTGGGTTGGTAGTGGTGCTGCCAAACTGAAAGTGAAGTTGAACATAAATTGCATTTTGATTTGTAGTCTCAGCAGGTTGCTTTTGATGAAGCTGACTGCAAGAAATCCAGCCAAGTTCTCTGTGTTCTCACATCCACATCATCCGTTTAAAGGCGTTTTATAGCCATCTAAGAGCCAGGGCTTCCCTCAAGGAATCCTGGGAACTGTCATTTGTTAAGGGTGCCTCAAAGGGCCATTCAAATAATGTTACATTTGTAGTTGCCCTAAAAACAGACAAATGCTGCCATTTAGCACAACCCCAAAGTATTCTGCCTTCCTCAAGCTACCTCTTGCTGCCTAATGGTAGGACTAGTTCCGGCAATCTCTCTAATGGATATTGCCTGGACATTTGAAGAGCTTCAACCCACAATCATGAAGGCTAAATGTCTACTTTTGTTTCCACAGCTTCAGTGATAGTTGCTCACCTGCTTCCCCAACGAAGAGATTTCTGTATCCTCCCCCCTGCAGGATCCACCCTATTCTCCCGATTATAAAAATTTAAAACTAACTTTAATATTGACTATTTATATTGTTCCAATCTCCCCCGGGACCTTATGGTGAAGGGTGGGTAAGAAATCCGTTTAATGATAAAAACAATAAGAATTAAAATGGTCATTCGTATTTTCCAGCTGGCTGATAATAAAAACTAGAAGCCTTGTATCCAGCATTGTTCAGTTATTCCAAGAAACCGAAAAGTCAGTGTAGTTTTGAAAGTGCCAGTCCGCCATCTTGGTTTAAAATGGAATCCCACTGCAATCGAACACAGATGAAAACCTGCTCCCTGATCTCAGAACCATCATCCAAGATTTGGTTATGATATCTTAAGAGGTGTCCAAATGCAGAGCAGACAAAAAAACTTTTCAAAATGTATAATAGGTATATACCAGCTGTCCAGTGCCTTGTGGACAGCTGGCTCCTGGCAACATCAGATCTGAAACAAATAATATTTTAAGCCACTACCCAGGTAGCCGATGGAAATCAATTTCATGGGATACAGTTATCATCAATAGAATATAGGGTACAATACAGTCATTGAAAAAAAATTTTAAGTCCTACTAATTTGAACAGAAGAGAGTTAAGCAGACACTTGACTCCTGCTAAAATTGTTGGGAATTGAAGATTGTAGCCCATGTTTTTCTTCTTGTTTCAAAGGACTAGGCAAATCCATGTCAAAGCAATCAGCATGCGAGGCCTAGCACAGCCTACATTTTAGATGCCAGGAAACTCATGATGATTCACAGATAATGCAATGCAGAGTTCATTAGAGCTTTGATTTATCGTTCCAGTTTCCTTTGAAAGCTCCTGACGTGGCTCTCTTTGGAACATGAGGCGCATGCTTTGAAGGAAGGGCTTTATTTGTGCCTGGGTTTAATCCAAGCACCTGTTGTCCGTGCCAAGTCACAACTCCAAAGCATGGAGAGTTGTTTAAGCAGTACATTTAAATTGGGTGGAACTGTACCACAAGAAGAAGGTAGGCTTCCACAGATGAAATGAGAAGCCAAACACATTATGTCAAATTGTGGCATAATTCACCATTAAGGATTCAGGCCACAAAGGTGAGAGAAAACAAATATAAAAAGCTCTGAGGTGTTCTGGAGACTTCTGTAGCAATGGTATGTTTGTGTATATACTCTCTCTCTCTCTCTCTCTCTCTGTGTGTGTGTGTGTGTGTGTGCGCGCATTTAAGACCCATTCATTAATGGGGCACATGGCTGGAATTTTACACACACTTAATTGAAACACCATGGGCCTTATTTCGGAATAAACTTTTTCTTATTTGTAAACCGCCCTGGAATATTTTGATACAAGGTGTTACACAGTGAAAGCTGGTCCATTTACGCTCTCAGGTCTACTCTTGGGCTCTCCCAACCTCCCTAACTTCAACTGTCCCAGCCCCAATAGCCACCAGTAATAAAGATAGATACAGTGGTACCTTGGTTTGAAACCATTTTGGATTACAACCACATCAAACCCTGAAGTGTGTGTCCCTTTTTTTGGATTACAACCCCCCTTTTTTTTTTTTTTTTTGGATTACAACCATTTTGGGGGGGAGGCCCCATTGGTGAAAGCGCACCTGTTTTGCTTTACAACCAGACCTCCGGAACGGATTATGATTGTAAACCAAGGTATCACTGTAGATAGATGATAGATAGATGATAGATAGATAGATAGATAGATAGATAGATAGATAGATAGATAGATAGATAGATAGTCAGGCAAAGGACTCACTTCCTAGTCATGACAAACAGCTTGCACCCATTATTTTGACCTCACACCATTTCTTTGTTGATATGAAAATTAAGCATTGGATTCAATTCCAGACTTTAAGCAAATCAGTTGGGAGCTTTCAAAACTCCCAAATTAATCAGGGGGAAAAGAAACTGTACACATACCCCTTTGCTGAATTATCCTGGATGGAGTGTTTTCTTTCCTTAGATGAAATTTAACCAACACGTTTATTCTGCGTAGGGTGTTCACACCACAGCAAGGGAACACTGACACTCTCTGAGATTGTCGCTCGCTATTTATATTCAGGAAAATTAATTGTGGGTTACAATATTTGATCTGAACCCGATAGGGTGTAAAGACAGTCACTCGTTCTGCATGACAAATTAGTAAATTAGACGCCGGGGTTGCTGCTCTTGCACAAGTTGAGCATTGCAAAGGCTTGGTCTTTCCATAGTCACTACTGGATTACACACTGCTAGACTTAATGTGCTTCTATATAGAGAGATGTAAAACCGGCATGCCTGCTATTGCGAGAAGTCCACTTTTAAATGAGCTAATAGGATTAATTGAAAATTAAAACGAGTTAGAATGACTAATTTGTTTTAATATATTTTCCCCAGCTGGGGTAAGGAGGCACATAGGAAAAGAATCTCATGCCAATTTTGGTAAAACAGAGAACTTGGGGAACTTGTGGCTCTCCCCAAGTTGCTGAACTACAACTCCCATCAGCAGGATGGCCAGTGGGCAGAGATGGTGGGAATTGTAGTTCATCAACATCTGGAGGGTCAAAATATGAAAAGTGTGTGCGTGTGTGTGTGTGTGTGAGAGAGAGAGAGAGAGAGAGAGAGAGAGAGAACCCAAATTCAGGGGTGCGTTCCTACGAGAAGCGTGGTTACAGGGAACCAGGCACAGGGCCTTCTTGGTAGTGGTGCCCTCCCTGTGGAACACCTTCTCTTCAGATGTCAAGGATATCAATAACTATCTGACTTTTAGAAGACATCTGAAGGCAGCCCTGTTTAGGGACATTTTTAAGAACTGATGTTTTAGTATGTTCTGATATATGCTGTGAGCCACCCAGAGTGGCTGGGGATACCCAGCCAGGTGGGCGCAGTAAAAATAAAATAATAATACGATACAATACAATATCTTTATTGTCATTGTCCCATACAGAACAATGAAATTGAAAAATCTACATAAGACATTCAAAAACCCCTAAAAACTCTGAAACCCCATTTTAAAATACAATATACTATAGAGATGCCTTATGCTGCGTTTAGAACCAGAATTGCATTTGCGTAGAAACTGTTTCTCAGGCGGCTAATAATAATAATAATAATAATAATAATAATAATAATAATAATAATTTGGAGAGCTAGGAAAGGTCTTGTATGGTATCAAATTGGACAGGGCATGTTGAGATTCCTGCTTTGCAGAGGGTTGGACTACTTGACCCCTGGGGTCCTTTCCAACTCTTTAGTTCTATGAACTGACAACTAAATTGTGTCAGTGGATTGAATGTGGCGATAGTGGTGATGATATTTAGCATTCAGGCTGTGTTGGGGTGTATGGGGTGTTAGAAGATGGGTAGTTCGTTCTCTGCCTTGTGGTTATACTTGTCCATGAGAAAGACTTTGGGAGTAAACCCCAAGGAAAAAATCTGTACCCGCTGCCTTGCAGGACATCTTTGGAAGAAGAAAAGGCGAGGGGGTAAACTCTACACAGATCTGGATTGGAGTCCCTAAGACGGTTGGATGGATGGTCCGCATATATACAGTCATACCTCATGTTACGTCCGCTTCATGTTACGTTATTTCAGGTTACGTCCTGCGGCGACCCGGAAGTACCGGAAAGGGTTACTTCGGGGTTTCACTGCTTGCGGATACGCAGAAGCGCAAAATGACGTCATGCACATGCGCAGAAGCGGCGAATCGCAACCTGCTCATGTGCAGACGCGCCGCTGCAGGTTGCGTACTTTTCATGTTGCGAACGGCCCTCTGGAACGGATCCCATTTGCAACCAGAGGTACCACACTGTATTGGCTCATTCTGACCTTTCCCCCCCCCCCAACAGTGAGACAGACCGTTCATAATGCAAGAATGGTGAGCAGGGCAGTGAGGTGGGGTAAGTGAAGACAAGCTACAACAATTACAGTGGTACCTTGGTTTAAGAACAGCTTAGTTTATGAACAACTTGGCTTAAGAACGCTGCAAACCCGGAAGTAGGTCTTTTGGTTTGTGAATTTTGCCTTGGAAGCAGAACATGTTTCGCTTCCTGCTGTGTTCCATTTGTGAATTGAGACCCCAGCTGCTATGGGAAAGCATGCCTTGGTTTAAGAATGCTTTGGTTTAAGAACAGACTTCCGGAACAGATTAAGTTCGTAAACCAAGGTACCACTGTAACTGTAACGTTGTTCACTGCTCCTGCTCAGGCTGCGCAGAAAAAGCATTTTGGTTCCTGACATCCATTCTGATCGTGCAGATAAAATATAACAGATAGAATTCTAGAGGGTGTGGCATTAGTGTGTGAAAACAGTCAAGATCAAAAGATCCTCAGGCATGCACCTCCAGAGGGTGGATATGTCAGCTGCTATCCTTGCACCCAAGAATCTTTACTTGGTTGCAAGTGGCCAATAGCTTAAAAACATTCCTGTATTGTTTAAAGACTCCTTTCTGCTGCAGAGAAAACAAGACCCATTTCAAAATATTTATGAAAACATCTTATATGTGTGTGGGGGGGGGGGATTAGGGTTAAGGTTCCCTTCTGGCAACAGGAAAAAGGAACCTTTGGTTCCAGCTCATTCATCCTATGAAGAGTGCTTTGTTTAAAAGCTGACGTCATGACGCTGTATTCACTATTGCTTGGGTGTGGGGTGAATGACATTAACCCAATGGGTAAAGCATTGAGAAAGGCAGTGAAACTGGATTCCTTGACAGTATCGCCCACTTACAAACACGCGCCTGATGAGATGCCATGTTGGGCTGGGCCAGCAAACCTTGGGTCACATGAAAGAAATGCAAATGGGCAGAACCCCCAGACATAAATCAAACTGACAAGGGAGACCTTTTGAGTATTTCAGAGCTATAACCATTTGGTTGACACAAGAGATGAAATATCACAAGAGTAGTGCATGGTTTTTTTGAGAGAGCTCTCCTAGCCGCATCACAAAAGGAAGCCGTTCAAAGCCTGGCGAAATGAATGCCGCAGAAGTGAGCTCGCTGTTGCTTTTTGAAAGGTGTACCTGCCACACCTTACCAACAAATTATTTCTAAGAACAGTTGTGCAATGCTTTCCTGTTCCACAGCATAGCTTCCTCAGTGGAGGGATGGATAACTCGGGCTAGTAGTCTAATTTATTATTATTTTTAAAGCCTCTGTTCACCGAGGAAAGGGCGCTTATGAATGAAAAACCCTGTGAACCCACTCTCCTGAGATCTTTCACTGTCTTGACACGTTGGTGCTTGAACCTTACTGGAAACAATTACCTTGTGGGCTTAAGAACAAAGGTACTAAGTTACTTGTTGACTGCATAAGTAGCTCAGGGCTAATTCATCCTAATCTGTTAATTGGGCCTAAACAAGGCTCTCTTTGATGTGATGCCAAATTAAGGGTGCCTGGTTCAAAGCAGCTCAAGTTGTTTTCCGGATGCCCTGCAGGAAACTACTAGAAAATAAGCAGTATCGCTAGAGGTAGACAAAGTAATGAGCTAATTGGCAAATTAAGTTTCTCACAATTTTGAATTGTGGGTTTTCAATCTAGCCACTTAAATCGGAGCTTTCACCTCTGAAAGCTTGTTTAGAGTGAGTGATATTGTGAAGCACCTAGAACAATAACACTTTTAGGGCTTCCCTTGGCTATGTAGTGGCTGATGTCAGAACCATCCTGCTTTAGAGGCTCACACCAGTTTGCACCGCTGGCTGACAGGCACGTCTGCTTGCCACCCTAAAGGCACAGCTTGATATTGTCAAGGACATCCTATTTAATGAGACAAGTTTTGAACAGCCGTTCTTATCAAGCACTGAAGGCTGCAGCTTCCCCCCTGCCCCTCTGGAATAGCTGGCCTCTGTCAGAAAGAAGATGATAGATCAGTGCGCAGTATATCTGCAACCAGCCTTTTCAAGAGAAAGAGCAGCAACCAGCCAGGTATATAAAAGTGTAGTATGCTCAAAACATTTTAAATGAGAACACCACAGAACTGAACATCACCTTGACAAAAGTCACTTTATAGATTGGTTTTGGATATCTAAAAATAGAACTATTTTACACAAATGAAGAATTTCATGAATCACACTATTTCATGAGTCACAGTTCTTATTTACAGTAGGCCTATATCCGTAAGAGTTCTCACACCCATTACAATTTTACAATGTTGAAGTTCAGTTGTAAACTTCTGCGAGTGTTTCCTCCTAAAGTTTCGACAGGAAGCAATCAAATATAGCTGATTTATTGCCACAGCTGTATACTGGCAGTGAGAAGTTTACACATAATAAAGATACACATTTTTTTTAAAAAAAAGTCTCATCAATAAAGTATTTTAAATACAGCACTAGCTGAAATCATGTAGATTTTTTTTTTAGTTGTGTTCATTTCCTTTCTGTAAAACAACTTTATTTTCTTCTGTACTATCTAACTTTTTCATTGTTGCTTCTGTATTTTTCCTTTTCTGTAAGTTTCCAAGGACAATCCCTACCAAAAGTATGAGTCCTACTGTGCGGTTAGAAGAGAACTTTTTCCAGCAATCTTCAGGCTTGTGAATATCCAAAGTGTATATCTGGAGAAGGAAGGGGGATATCAATATTAGCGTACTGTAATTCACACTTATAATTCGCCAAATCAATACCCTTTACTCAGTTCCCTCTTCTTCTTTACGATAACTTTTTTGCTTCCAAGTTTTTTTCTGGACTGCCATAAATTCACCTGCTTTGTACAAATGCTATACATGACTTTCTCCTCCCAAGTTTTGCTGTGCTTTACCAACTTCTCTCTTCTAGCCATCCCATGTTTTATTGTGTTTTTATATTTTGCTGGAAGCTGCCCAAGGCGCAACCCAGTCAGATGGGCAGCATATAAATAATACCGTATTGGTCCGAATATAAGCCGCACTCGAATATAAACTGCTCTTTTAAAATTGGAGGGGGAGGAGGAAAAAAGACAATACCCAAATATAAGCTGCTCCCTTAAAATTGGGGGGGGGGATTTTGAAAGGCACCCGTCCAATGAAGCGCAATCACAGAAGGAACACACACACAAGGCTTGCCCAGGGAGGGTTGGGGGCGGGAATCAAAAGGGGGTCAACAAGCACCCGTCCCAAACAAGCACTCTTTCACCACTAAAGCCCATGTGGTCATCCGCTGCTGAATACCATAACTGTTTTGCCGGCGGCCTCCCCCGCTTCCGTCCGACGGCTTGGGGGAGGCCTGGGAACAGTAGGTGGGTGGCACACCAATGCCCCGTGCTCCTTCCTGGGGGTGGGAACTGTGCTGCTTTTCCTCACTTCCCCCTTCTTTCTGGTGGTTTGGGGGGGCGGTTTGGGAGCCGAGGTCAGGACAGGCGCCGTTGTCCCACACCCCCAACGGCCCTTGTGGGCAGCTGTTTCAGCAGCAGTAAGGCAGTAAGCAGTAAGCATCGTAAGGTCGTGAATGTAAGTCGCACTTTAACTTTTCACGGTCGGAATTTGGAAAAAAACTGTGGCTTATATTTGGGCCAATACGGTATTATCGCCATAATCACCACCATCCCCTCCCTGTTAAAAAATTCATTGTATACCTAGAAAAGCAAGAAATAGCTTTAGTGGATACAAGACAGAGCAGGTGGTTAAGAACTGAAGCCAAACTGATAAAGCATCCATCTGTTTCAAGCTTCCACATAAAGAGCAATACAAGTATGGGATCTAACCTGCTGAGCCAAGTGGATGCCTGCCAGAGTCACAGCAACATAGTATGGAAAAGTCTGGTCACAATGCATTCCTGCTGCAGTAAGTCCCAAAAGCATGATGGTGCTGAAAGCACTGAGCCATGGCTTTGTGTTTTCATTGAACCGGAGTGCTGTAGATTTCACACCTATGGTGAGATCATCTCTTTTATCCTACAAGGGAAGGAGTTGTTAATGAAAAGACCAGTCACGTGGCATTTCATAGACTTAGACAGGGAAGGATGGTGATTTTACGTGGAAGCGGTCTTTGTAAGAATAGCCTGTGAGCACGCTTGATCCTGGTTAGAGACCTAACCCAGCAATAAGAAGGCCAAAGAGCTGGAGAGAAAACCACAACCCCTTGGCACAAATGGGAAGGTACTTATCAGTTGCTGAATCAGGTTCAAGGTTTTGAGGTTGATAATAAGAACTTTGGTCAAAGGTACTTAACAGACTGCCTCCCCTCGTACAGACCAAGTTTCATGGCTGTCACTTGGTGGTTGCACGGAAATGGACTTTATCAGTGGTACTTTATCCATCCTTTGGAATATCTTCCCCTGGATGGTTCATGTGGTAGAGAAAGTAGTCAGCTCTGAATGCCTCTTAAAGGTATATATGACTACGCAAAGTTTCCTGGAGTCTTATTCTTAATTCCCGAAATTTTTTCTTTGGGCGCACTGCTCAGTTTTATCTATGGCACAAAGTTTTACTCTGTTTTCATTTAGCTTTTAAACAGTTTTATATAATTCTTGCTGTGTTTTTATAAGAATTTCTATTGATTTCCCTCAATTTGATGGAGAGAAAGATGTTAACCCACACATTTTGAACCAAATGAGAGTAAAAAGACAGAGTGTAGAGGAAAAGGATATACAAGAAAGCTAGAACATGAGCCACTACCAAGTAGATAAGAGCATGAGCTACAAATTCCGGTGTTCCCCATTCAAAGCTCAGAACTACTTGCTGAGCAGCCTTATGCAAGTAGCCCTCTCTCAACCTTAGCCTCTCATATGCAATATGGAAATAATAATAATACAAGACTAACTTCTTTTATCAAGGTTGCTGAAGATAAATGCACCTGAAGCCTTGGTGTTATTATTTTTGGATATTCTGATTAATCATTCCCAAACTGTGGAATCAGCAGCTGCCTAGCCATTATGAAAACCAAAAACAACCATGGAAATTCATAAGCAAATATTCCAAACACTGGAATTGTTCATTTTGTTCATTTACAACCTGCCTTTGTACCCCAACAGGGCTGATAAGGGCAGGTCACAACAACCGCCATAAAAACATCAACAATGAGAACAAAGAAACTATTAACGAATAAGGAGTTGTTCAAACAAGCATGCACAGTTTAAAAGCTGCTTTGGTATCCATCACCCCATAATAGTGCAATCCATCAGCAGCAGTCCCTAATTTCCAAATCCTCCTTATTAAGAAATAGGAAGGCTATATACCTGATGAGCATAAATAGTGTCGTACATTAATGTCCAGCAAACTCCTGAGAAATACAGGGGCAAGCAAACTGACCAGTCACAAGAGCCTTGGACGGCTGACCACCCAAGTAAGGCTCCCCAGTTGAAGGTCAGGCCTGAAAGAGATATGACAAAAACTAAAACAAAGAGTCTCAAACGCAGCAATAGTCTCTATCTATTTTTCAGAAATATCTTGCTCGCTCATTTGCAATGAGATTCAACATTCTTGTGAGGCACCCTGATAGGACTTTGTTTTCAGAATGATCCAACACTCGGCCAAACAGTTTTATTTTACTTACAAAAGTATTTCTACATTGCCAATTCATACAATGTAACATGGTGATGTACAGCAATGTACACAATAAAATATAAAATGCAATAAAAGCAGCACAAAATCACCATGAAAATGACTGGCTGATTGAAAAGAAATCAAAATCCTAGAATAGTAGCCTTGTTAGTCTGGAGCAAGAAAAAAAGTAACAAGTTCGGTAGGCGACTTAAGAGAAACTGGCTGACTGCAGCCAGAGCATGAGCTTTGTTGGAAATGATTACAGTGGTACCTCAGGTTACATATGCTTCAGGTTACATACGCTTCAGGTTACATACTCTGCTAACCCAGAAATAGTACTTCAGGTTAAGAACTTTGTTTCAGGATGAGAACAGAAATCATGCTCCGGCAGTGCGGCAGCAGCGGGAGGCCCCATTAGCTAAAGTGGTGCTCCAGGTTAAGAACAGTTTCAGGTTAAGAACGGACCTCCAGAACGAATTAAGTACTTAACCTGAGGTACCACTGTATGTCTTTTGCCAAAATAAGCCAGCTAGCCCCAGCCTTTTCCGTCATCAGAGTTTTCAACCCAAAGAGAGTCAACTGGCCACAAAGTGTGCGCACAAATACTAATGCAAGGGGGAAAACCAGGCACCGTCCCCCTGACCGTGTAAGATATGCATTGCCATCAACACAGAGAGAATGGGTGGGAACACGAACCTGCCAGAAAAGTGGCACATTCTTGTGGGTTCTTCAGCCCACCCAAGCTAGTACCATAGCCTCTGATCCCCTCCTTACAAAGAGTAGACAAAGAGATAAACAAAACCAATCTGTTTCGCTTGAAATCTGTTTATCTTTGTTTTATTGTGGAGGAATAAGAGCGCAGGGTTTTCCATGTTTCCAGCACAAGATTATATTTTCGTACAGAATACACTGACTTGGCAGGAAGAAAGGGAATCCAGTTCAAAAACAGATTAAACAACTGAGACTCTGTGAAAGAATAGTACTATTTCTTTTATTGTTTTCTACGGAAGTGAGTCAGGCAGTTCCCAAGGAAAAAAGTATCGCTTAAAGTCTGCCCGTCCCATTGGTCAACACTGTTTTTATTCATGGCAGAAAGCTAATCTCATTCCATCTGTTCTATTCACTGTTAGTGGCCACACAAAAAGGAGGGCAGGGTGGTTATGCAGCACTGGAAATTTTGGCAATGACACCTGGCTCATTATACAAGCCATAACGATGGAAAAATTGCACTTGCCAAATACTCCCTCTTCCAGAGAGACAGGAGTCCTGCCTTTGCTTGCATCTGATCAACCTGCTGGTGTAATGTTTATTAAAAGACACATGCAGGGAATATAAATGAAATGGGGGGAGGGAACTGTGATAGAACAGTGAATAGATTAGAAAAATGAAATCCTATACATGTCTACTCAGAAGTAAGTATGATAGGCTTCAATGGGCTTTACTCCCAGAAAAGTGTATAAAGTACTGCAGCCTTAAGTTCAGCATCTTACCCAAAGACATTAGCTGGGTTTTTGGTTTTTGGAAAAATTAAAAGACATTAGCTGCGCAAGAAGACTCAGGCTCAAAGCATACATTGAATTTATTGAACGCTGCATAACCTGAGAATACCTCATAACAAAAGGTAGGCGCCACAGTATTTCTTCCAGTTGTTATTTATATATCATTAAGATTTATAGACTGCCACTCAAGCATATTATCAGGTTTAGAATAAAATATTTTAAACTACATAAACATAAGGTAAAACACATCAGCTCTAGGGCTACAGGCCCTATCCTCACTTACCTGGAAGAAAGTCCCATTGCATTAAATTGGTCTTACTTCTAAGCAGACAGTGTTAGGATTGTGCTGCTAGTCATACACAGAGTAGACCTTCTGATATCAATGGACTGAAGTCAGTCAACTTAAGACTTCAGGGGGTTCACTGCAAGTATGACTTGGTTAGAGGCAACTAAAATGCCAGCATAAAACAGATTAAAATAAAATAAAATAAAAAGCTTCAGAAAAGAAAAAAGATATTTGCCTGGCTCCAGAAAAACATTGGACTGGGTACCAGGAAAGCTTTTTGGGATAGAGCATTCTAAGGCCAGGGCATCAACACTGCAAAAGCTCCTCCCTGGTAGCCCCCTGATAAAATCAGACAGCAGGAAAACCCCAGAGAAGGGATTCTGAGGAGGATCTCAAATGCCAAGATTCAAATAACTCCTCTTTTAGTTCAGGAGCCAAGACATCCTTCAAACTTCTGTCTCTTAAACAGTATTTCTCCAACCTGCAATACTGTGTGGCAAACTGCCTTTGAATGACCAGAATTTCAAAACAGGTTTCCAGTGTAGCATAGTGACCTGCTGTTCAAATTAAAAAGAATTCAGAAATCCAACTGGATGTGCCTTACAATTTTGGCATGCCTCACTAGTTCCTTTGTTTCCAGCCCTTTAAATCAAATGCCAGTAAAGAAATTAAGAAGGGAAATAATTAAAATGATATTGATTCACATTGCAGCTTTCCATCTTTCCAGTGTTCATTTGAAACATCTGAACTCTTTAGGTATTACTATCAAATTACCATACTGTTTTCACATGCTAGGTCAGATGGAGACTAATAACACGATACTCAGGAGCGAGCCCTTTTTAATTAAATAGGGCTTACTCATAGATAAGTGGGGCTAATACTTCAGCCTTAGTTGTGCTTAGAGTAGATCCACTGGAAGCAATGGGAGAAGTCAGACTAACTCAACTCCAATTACTTTCAGTAGGTCTATCCACTCAAAGCACAACTGGTTTCCACCCATTCATTTGAACTTTGCTAGCCAAACTAAACATGCAAATATTAGCTTCCCTCCTTACAAAAGACTCTCTCCACGTGTGGCTACCCAGACTTTTAAGATCTTACTTTGAGGTCCTTTCTGGAATGCTCCTATCAGGTGAACTGTGGTGGGAGGGAGCTGTTTTTGTAGTGGCTCCTCAGCTGTGGAATACTGCCCCCAGACCAGCTCACTTGGCACCTACTTTGATATCATTTTAGTGCAGAGACTTTTAGTGCAGAGACTTCAGCATTATATTTTTATCCCCACCAGGTTATGTTATATCGCTTTTATTGTAATAGCTGTTTTATTTGATATATGTATTTTAATCATTTTGACATTCTGATTTTGTAAGCCACACTGAGAATGTTGTTAAAGGGCCAAATATCAATACTTACATTATTATGAATAAAAAAAAATTCCTTCCAATAGCACCTTAGAGACCAACTAAGTTTGTTATTGGTATGAGCTTTCGTGTGCATGCACACTTCTTCAGATACCCTGCATGCACACGAAAGCTCATACCAATAACAAACTTAGTTGGTCTCTAAGGGGCTACTGGAAGGAATTTTGTTTGTTTGTTTCGACTATGGCAGACCAACACGGCTACCTACCTGTAACTATTATTATGAATGAAACTGTGTCTTCACAATTGTTATAAATCAGTAAGAGCTAATAAACAAACAAAAACAAAGCTTGTTATTTGGCTAACGTTTAAGTATTGCCCACGGCAAAGTTTGTTTAAATCAGGTAATTCAGACTTTGAACACTTCAGAACTGGACAGAGAGCAGGGAAAAGTTATACAAGAGGCTGGTGCTCATTAACTCTCATGTTGCGAAGAAGGAAAATGAAGAATGCTTGCTCAGAACAAATCTAGTCAATTCTGGCAAAGAATACGATACACTGAACAGTCTGACCACAATCCAGTGTAGAGTTAAGCCAGTACAAAACCCATCTGAAAGAAAAAGCAACTTGTGAGCTCACCCAAGAACAGCTGTGGCCAGTATGTTATTCTCTTCATAAGTGGATAAGTCACCACAAGAGATAAAGAAGCCGCTCCCAGAGCAATACTGCAAAGGAAGTGGAAAGAGCATTAAGAAGTTGCATTTGTATTCTACCCAACCTACTACTATCATTGCAACAATTCACATTTGAAATACACTGAAGTCAGGATTAATTAAGGCCATGGCAATTCCCCTTCTCAATTAATGATTCTGAACAGAACATTTTCATTACTTACTTCTAGCCTCATAACAACAGACCTCATGAACCACACCTCTCTATTAAAAAAACTACTTTATCAATTATTATGTAATGTTTTCCATGTTTATGCCTCCATAAGAATGGCTCCAGAAAGCACATCCATGAAAGCAGGCTGTGTAAGAAATGGCCGAAGCAATCAACAGCTCCTGTCTAACTTACCTGTAATAATTTAAACATAATAGGATGCATAAAGCCAAGCTCAGCTGTCCTCCCAGAAAAACAAGGGACTGAAAATTTGAAATCTCTCCAGCTGCCAGTGGTCGGCTTGCTGTTCTTGTAACCTAAGCACAGAAGAGTATTTCAATGATTGAATTATATAATCATGTAGACATACTGTTCCCAAGCCAGAAAATTTAGGTTTTAGTTACGTACCATATTTAGTCATCGCCTTTGGTGCATGGCACCCTCCTATTCGCCAGAGGGTGTGTATATGCCACGAAGGCCAGGGGGACTAAGTACCAGTGAACACAATGCAGTTCTAGGTGAAGAAGCATCACAGAGCCATCATGGTGTACTGTGCATGTTCACACTGAACCTCAATCTACCTGGAGCAGCCCATCAAGCTGGCTGACACATTGCTGGTGATATGCATTCAGTGGCGTAGCGTGGGGGTGCAGGGGGGGCCGGCCGCACCGGGCGCAACATCTGGGAGTTAGGGTTAGGGGGCGCAAATCCACGGGTTAAGGGGCGCAAATCCACGGGTTAGGGGCCGCAAATTACTTGCCTTGCCCCAGGTGCTGACAACCCACGCTACGCCACTGTATGCATTGACAACAGAGCAGAGGCTGAGAGAGATCCTGGAGGTGAAGACAATTTGTAGGTTTCCCATCACAAGGGTGACATTAAGGGACGGTGCTTTCCAGTCTCAGCAACTAAGACCAGCCCCGTAATTTGAGATGCACTTTGCTAACATATTTCAGTACAAAGAGAAGTGCAGCTTAGGTATTTAGAGCCTAGGAAGCCCGCATACAGTCTTCAATGAGCATATCTTGCGGGTGGGGACTTGCTTTACAAAAAGGCAACTTACTTACTTAGCAAACATTATGAGCCTGCCTGCTCTTTTCAAGTCCTCTCTACCTTTTTGTCATAGTCTTGATCCCACATGTCATTGATTGTGCAGCCTGCTCCACGCATCAGGACTGCGCCAGCGCCAAAGAGTAACAGCATGTCCCAGGCCGGCAGAGAGCCTGGTTCTGCTGCAAGGGCTATACTCCAAGTGCAGGGTAGGTACAGCAGCCACGTCCCTAAAAATATAAATTAGGGAAGGAATTAGTGATGGATAAATGTACATATACTGTATGTTCCTTTTGATTGGTACTGACTCATCTGGGTGAATACAAAGCTTCTGAAAACAATAACTAGGACAAATAAAATATGCAAAAGAATATAAACATAAATTGCAACACTGAAAAACCCATGAGGAAATTTTAATTTCACAGGACACGCTATAACTGACCTTAAGGTGGCCAAATGGGAACAGAGGAATTTTAAGGGGAGATTGCTCCACAAAACCGATGAACTGAAATACATCAACAGGTTCGGTGCTGACACTTATAGAATTAACATTACATGTGTTAATTGACTTACTGTGCCAGGATGCCTGTGTTAGCAGCATGTTTGTTGTGTACACCCACAGCTAAGAATCTAACTACCACATTGGTACTTTTCTACATTTCATTTTCCTGACCTCATTGTTTACTATGTATGTACCTGCAACTTAGAACACTTTATGCATCTGATGAAGTGGGCTATGGTACATGAAAGCTTATGACAAAATACTGTAAATGTCTTAGTCTTTAAGGTGTCACAAGGCTTTTGGGTTGGTTTTACTGCAAAAAGCTAGCACAGCTCCACTGCTGGAAATTGTAATCAAGTTGCAATCAATGCCTGGCAACCCCTGTAGATTATATTACTTAGAAGTGTTCCATGCAATTGACTCAGTTCAGAGCATAAAGGTAAAGGGACCCCTGACCATTAGGTCCAGTTGTGACCGACTCTGGGGTTGCGGTGCTCATCTCGCTTCATTGGCCAAGGGAGCCGGCAGACAGCTTCCAGGTCATGTGGCCAGCATGACTAAGCCGCTTCTGGCGAACCAGAGCAGCGCACGGAAACGCTGTTTACCTTCCCGGCGGAGCGGTACCTATTTACCTACTGGCACTCTAACGTGCTTTCGAACTGCTAGGTTGGCAGGAGCAGGGACCGAGCAACGGGAGCTCACCCCATCGCGGGGATTCGAACCGCCGACCTACTGATCGGCAAGTCCTAGGCTCTGTGGTTTAACCCACAGCACCACCCGCATCCCTGTTCAGAGCATAAGGAACACCTTAAATACACATCTCTTATTATGACAAACCATCCTCGTTCATCTTAGCGGAGGAGCAGCTTCTTCCATGCATTGCTTTTGTGGGCATCTGCAGAACTGCCACTTTTGTTAAAGTAAACGTGGAAGCTTTTGAAGGCAGGATAGCTTTGCATTTGCATTGAAGGAAATTTCAACAACTTATGGAATTGCAGGATTGAAGAGATTACTTCTGCATTCTGTCTCTTTGTTCTGAAGGTTACATTCCCACATTTTTATAACATAATTTAGAGGTTTCACACCAAATCCAGACCCCTGAGCATTGTCATCTAGCTAGGGATGAACAAATCTATCTGCCATCAATGGCCCTTTAGAATTGTTGTTGTTGTTTACTTATAATTAAAAGTATGTAATTATGGAAGCCTCATTCCTGACCACACATGATCACTGTGGAAATGCAAGAGGAAGTAAGGGGCACAGAACTGGGAAGTAAGGTATAAAGAGCCTTCTTATCTGCAAGGGCTGAGAGCAGATCTCTTGCACCTTTATTCTTGGTTTCCTGCGTTACAAATCGACAACAGTTTAATTTCCCCACAAGAAAAAAGGAGTTATCTCTAAGGTTGTCAGCTAAATAGAAAAAAAAAAAAAATCAGACTGCTCTTGTGCAAGCTTTAACAGTGTCTTCATGTGCACAAATAAAACTTTAAAATCTCTCAACATGCAGATAAACATGCAGCAGATATCTGCTGCTAACATCTATACATCAAGCTACTGTCAAAGGCAGAGGCGCAGCTTTTTCAAGCAGACAATCCTAGATATGCCTTCAAATCAGCTTCATGTATGGGGCATGTAAAGATGTAACTAAAGAGAATCACAAACAGGGACATTTTAAATATGGATCAAGCAGAGTAGAAATTATATTTGCCAAAAAAAGACATACACATTTAAGTTCTTACCCTTCTCTCAGGGCTGTATTTAAAGCAACTAGGGGAGAACCGAAAGGTTCAATCCAAAAACTGCTGCGCTAGGGCTTCTGGTCGGCGCCAGCGTCTTAATGGCGGTCTTTGCCTCGAGCTCCGAGGCAGGACTGCTTCACGAGTTCGGGTCTGACCCGCTACGGCGAGCGGGGGACCCCTAAAATCACAGGCGCAGAAGCCTGTGAACAAGGAGATTCGGTGGGCACCTTTGCACCCCCCGGTATCGCAAAGGAGTCTTTTTAAAGGCTCCGGAGCGGCATCGGGAGTGAGTGCGGTGCTGAGGATCGCAACCCAGCTCGTGGAGTGAAGCCGCGTCGCCATTGACGGAGAGCGCCGATTCCTTCCTGAAATTACCGATTGGCAACAAACCTGTGAGTAGGAATTACAAAATATTGAAAACGGACTATTTTTAAGAAGATTTGGCCGAAAACGGGAAAGGCAAAAATTAAGGAAGTCAGCCTCCCGGAACTGCACGATTAACGCAGCAATGAAAAGAACTTGCTGTATTTAAAAGAAACGTCTTGTTTGAACTTTGCTAAACCCCGACATTGAAAGGACCTTCCCCCCACGAAGCGGGAGTAGGGGGGAAGGAAAAATTGGCTCAATTTAAACCGCTAGAAGAAGTAAATTGTGAATGGAAACTCTCCGCTGCCGATACCTTTGATCAGGCTGCCTGAACGGAGAGCGCTTGAAACGAACTGTCAAAAAGAGAGGACTGTGGATACAAAGTAAGAATATATCTGGAACATAATAACGGGACCTTACTTAGTAGATCCAGATTTTTAAATTGTAACAAAGTAAGACTTTGGGTTGAATTTTATTTTCTTTGGGACATTGTATGGCTACTTGCTTCACTGTTTCTTTGTTATTCCTGCTTGGATACAATTTCCCCCTCTAGAGGACTAAAAGAGAGACTGCAGTATTGAAGTAAAGAACTGGGATTTTCCACTTGTAACTTTCCTGTGAGAACGACCTTGAGTTATGAGCACGCCACTTGATGAAATATCAACAAGAAGTAAAACAAAGCAAGCTCAAAAGCAGGCTCAGAAAAGAACCTCTATATCAGGAGCAGCAGCTGGACAAGAGAGAGTAACAACAGCATCAAGGGATTCTATGACACAGGCACTGCTCAAAATAAATCAATCTTTGGAAGTACTCACTAAGCAATCTACAGAAAACTCCAAGAAGTTGACAGAATTAACAACAAGACTTGACTTGAACACAACGACTATATCGTCTAACACAGAGTCTATAAATCGTTTGATACAAGAAAGTACCGAAACAAGGAAAATAGCTGAATCTGCTAAAATTACTGCCGAGGAAGTCAAGGGAAAATATGTACCTATTGCAAAGAAGGTACATGAACATGATGCAACCTTAGCTCTTATGGAACTGGAGAGGAAAGGAAAAAATCTGAAATTGAGATTGGTACCAGAGGAGGAAGAGGGCAACCTTGGGGAATTCCTCACAGATAAATTTCAGGAATTTTGGACTGATGAATTAGAAGGAGAAGAAGATGAATTTGTAATAACTACAGCCTTCCGGATTGGCAGAAAGCAAGGCAAGAAACCAAGGGATTGCCTAATCACCTTAAGATCCAAGGAAGAAAGAGACAAAATATTGAACCTACATTTCCAGAAGGCACTGATTATTAAGAATTCTCAAATACAGATTTATAAAGATATCCCTAAATATTTTTTGGAGGTGAGGACTCAATTTAAAGATTTAGTGGATTTGCTGAAAAAAAACAATACTCCATTCAGATGGGAGTTCCCACAAGGGTTGTCCTTTAACTTCAAAGGGAAGAAAATCAAAATAAAAACAATTCAAGATAAGGAACACTTTTTGGAGAGAAACTTTGAGGATTTTCAAAAAGGAACTGTGACTGAGGGAGAAATACCAGATATTGCAAATTTATCATTTGGACTGAACCCAGCACCGACCGATCAGGAACAAGAACTTGGAGCGGTTGGTGGAAAAGACACCCAGTAACAAAAATGTCTCTGCAACTCCTGAGTTGGAACTGCAACGGCCTTAACCATCCCCGAAAAAGGACCCAAGTTTTTCATATACTAAAGAAAGAGCAACTGGACATAATATGTTTGCAAGAAACTCATATTGCCAGAATACATAGAAAACTCTTGATAAATAAAAGATTAGGACTGGAATTTATTTCCTCAGATAAAGTTAAGAAAAGAGGAGTCGTGATCTATGTTAAGGAAAAATGGGAACCAAAAATGATCTTTAAAGATGAACAAGGAAGGTTTCTGGCAGTGGAAATTCAAATACAAGGAGAAAAAATCTTGATTGTAGGAATTTATGCACCTAATGAGGGGAAGGCTGAATTCTTCAAGAAGTTGCATGAGACATTAACGGACTTTATGGACCATAAAATAATAATGATGGGCGATATGAATGGAGTCGTCTCCACAAACATGGACAAAGCTCAAAGACAAGTAATCTCTAAGGATGGGAGACTACCAAAGACCTTTTTTGAACTGACTGACACAATGGACTTGATCGACATTTGGAGAACAAGGAACCCTCTGGAAAGAGAGGGGACCTTCTTCTCTGAAGCAAAAATGACATGGACCAGGATTGACCAAATATGGATTTCTAGCAATCTGGCACCAAGGGTTAAAAATACAGAAATCTGCCCAAAAACCTGCTCTGATCACAATGCAGTAAAGATGGAAATGAAATTGACAACAGCTGGAACTTTCAGATGGAGAATGAATGACACCCTTTTTAGAGATGAAGAAATTATAAAAAAGGCCCAAAAAACTTTGAAAGATTACTTTGAAATAAACCTTAGAACAGATCTGGAAAGAAGAATAATATGGGACGCAAGTAAGGCTGTCATGCGTGGTTTTCTAATTCAACAAAATTCGATAAAAAGGAAACAACAAAATGAGAAGAAAGAAAAAATCTGGAATCAGATGAAAGAAGGAGAGAAGAAACTGAGGTCAAAACCAAAATCCCAGGAGATTTTAAGAGAAATAAAATACTACCAGACCCAATACATGGAACTGATGAACCAAGAAATAGAATGGAAAATAAAACAAATGAGGCAAAAAACTTTTGAATCAGCAGACAAATGTGGGAAATTGCTGTCATGGCAATTGAAAAAGAGGCAAAAGTTGAATACTGTGACGTCCCTTGAAGTAGAGGGGAATTTTATAAACAAACCAAATGAAATCAGTAATTGTTTCCAAAGTTTCTTCAAGAAATTATACGCACAAGGGCCGAAAGATGAACAAGAGATAGAAGAATTTATTAAAAAATATGGACTATCAAAGATCTCGGAAAAAAATAAAAGGATTTTAAATGAAAAAATTACGAACCAGGAAATTGAGGGTGCCATCCAGAATATGCAATTGGGAAAATCACCAGGGCCAGATGGATTGACGGCCAGATACTACAAAGCAATGAAGGAATGGTTAATACAACCATTGAAAGAAGTGTGTAACCAAATCTTGGAGGGAAAAAAGGCTCCCGAATCGTGGAAAGAAGCATTCATCTCACTTATACCGAAGACAGAAACTGAGAAACATCAAGTTAAGAACTACCGCCCTATATCACTCTTAAACGTGGATTATAAAATTTTTGCAGACATTTTAGCAAAAAGATTTAAAAAAGTGTTGGTAGAGGAGATTCAGAAAGATCAAACAGGCTTTCTCCCAGGGAGACATATGTCAGATAATGTAAGGAATATTATAGATATTTTGGAACTATTGGAGACTGATATAAATAGAAAAGCAGTACTGATTTTTGTGGACGCGGAGAAAGCCTTTGACAATATTTCTTGGAGTTTTATGAGGAAGAATCTCCATGGGATGGGGGTAGGCCAAAACTTTGAAAACGGTATAGGTGCAATATATTCAGAGCAAAAAGCTAAATTAATTGTGAATGGTGTAGTTATGGATGAAATCCCAATAGAAAAAGGGACACGACAGGGTTGCCCAATATCCCCTCTATTATTTATATCGGTCCTGGAGGTGTTGTTGAATATGATTAGAAGGGATCAGCTGGTTGAAGGAATACACCTCGGAGCTAAACAATATAAGTTAAGAGCATTCGCAGATGACCTAGTTTTGACATTACAACAGCCAGAAGCCAGTACAAAAAGAGTTTTAGAATTAATTGAAATATTTGGTCAAGTGGCTGGTTTTAAACTAAATAAGCAAAAGACAAAGGTACTGGAAAAAAATCTAACGATGGGGGAAAAAGATAGCTTTCAAAGGGAAACTGGTTTGGAGATAACAAAAAAGGTGAAATATCTGGGGGTGAATCTAACATCCAAAAATATAAACCTGTTTAAAGACAATTATGAGAAATGCTGGTTAGAAGTGAAGAAAGATCTTGACACATGGTCTAGATTGAGATTATCCTTGTTAGGCCGAATTGCTGTTATTAAGATGAATGTATTGCCGAGATTGTTGTTCTTGTTCCAGACATTGCAAATTATAGACAAGATGGATTGTTTCAAGAAGTGGCAGAAAGATATATCTAAATTTGTCTGGCAGGGCAAAAAACCCAGAATAAAATTTAAGATTTTAACTGATGCAAAAGAAAGGGGGGGTTTTGCGCTGCCGGACTTAAGACTTTATTATGAAGCAGCAGCTTTTTGCTGGTTGAAGCAATGGCTACTTCTTGAAGACACAGATATTTTAGACTTGGAAGGGTATGATAACAATTTTGGCTGGCATGCATATTTATGGTATGACAAGGTAAAGATCTATAAAGGCTTTAAAAATCATATTGTCAGGAAAGCTTTATACAATGTTTGGAATCGATATAAGGATTTGTTGGAAAATAAAACACCCAGATGGTTGTCACCAATGGAAGCTAGAGCGGTAAAAAAACTTAACATGGACTCTAATTGGCCAAAATATAGTGAAATTATAGAATATGATGGTGAAAAAGTTAAATTACAGAGCTTTGAGAAATTAAAATCCAAAGTTCGAGACTGGTTACATTACTATCAGATAAATGAGACTTTCAAGCAGGACAAGAAACTAGGATTTCAGAAAGAGAGGTCAAAATTGGAAACAGAACTGTTAGAGACCAATACTAAGAATTTGTCTAAAATGTATAACTTGTTGCTGAAATGGAATACACAGGATGAAACAGTTAAATCAGCTATGATTAAATGGGCACAAGACTTAGGTCATGATATTATGTTTGCTGACTGGGAACAGTTATGGACCACAGGACTTAAATTTACAGCATGTAGTGCCTTGAAAGAAAACATAATGAAAATGATCTATAGATGGTACATGACTCCAGTCAAGCTTGCAAAGATATATCATTTGCCCAGTAACAAATACTGGAAATGTAATGAATGTGAAGGAACTTTCTATCATCTTTGGTGGACCTGCCCAAGGGTTAAAGCCTACTGGGAAATGATCTATAATGAAATTAAGAAAGTCCTTAAGTGGACATTTGTTAAAAAACCGGAGGCTTTTCTCTTGGGCATGGTCGGCCAATTGGTACCAAAAAAAGATAAGATCTTTTTTATGTATGCAACTACAGCAGCAAGAATACTTCTAGCAAAGTATTGGAAGATGCAAGAATTACCTACTCTGGAAGAATGGCAGACGAAGGTGACTGAATTTATGGGACTGGCAGAGATGACCGGCAGAATTCGTGATCAGAGGAAGGAGACAGTGGAAGAGGACTGGAAAAAATTTAAATCATATCTTAAGAACTGTTGCAAAATTTTGGACTGATAAAATGTCAAGGGTTAAGAAATAGAGAATTATAGTTGGAAATATTTAAGTTAAGAAAATCATGAAGGAAATTAAATTTTGAAAAGGAATGAAGGATTGCTAAAAATTTTGGACACAGGGGTGCAGTGAAGGGGAGGCATGGGGAAGTCATGTATTGTTTGTTTGTTTGTTTAATTTTGTGTTTTTTGTTTTATGAAAATTAATAAAAATTATTTAAAAAAAAAAACAAAAACTGCTGCGCTAGTCACAGTTCACTTAAACGCAATGTTAAGAGAGGAGTGAGTTTGTATCTGCTCTCTCCATGTCCCATTTACTTCATTTGGTAGGGTAAAAGAACATGTGCAGTTTGTAGGCATACAAACATACAGGGCAGTCAGCAGAAACAATCCGACTCCCTCTTGCATGTTCAGATTAACATATAAATGGCCCTATCAACAGAGAGGTAGAAAGCTGCCTTTTACTGAGTAAGGCCATTGGTGTATTGAGCAGTAGCTCCCCAGTGTTTCAGACACAAGCCTTTCACAGCTTTATTTGGAGACACCAAGGACTGAATCTGGAATCTCAGGCATGCAAAACATGGTGCTCTATCCCTGAGCTACTACTGTACAGCCCTTACCCATTGCTGATTCCTAACCTTCCCTAACGTGAATCACTCACGTAGCCACTCCGCTTACAAGAGAGGCAAGCGATCAAGGTTCATTCACAAAGAAAAGAGTAGAGCTCAACTCTGCAGCATAATTTGCAAGATAATAGTTGTGATAATTCTCCCAAAGCCGTTTACTCTGAGAGGAAGTTAGAAAGGGGACTGCGGCAAGAAGAACCTCCTTTGCAAAGCGACAGGATCCACGCCACTTGCAAAGATTCACAGCCCAGCACAATCCTGTGCCTGTCTGCTCAGAAGGAGGCCCCTCTAAGTGCAACCGAATTTAATCTCATGTAAACATGCCTTCACTTTCGGCTTATATGTAGAATTCTGCTTATATGCAGAATCATGCGAAAGGCTGGGCTGGATGAATCCCAAGCTGGAATTAAGATTCTGGGAAGAAACATCAACAACCTCAGGTATGCAGATGACACAACCTGGATGGCAGAAAGTGAGGAGGAATTAAAGAACCTTTTCATGAGGGTGAAAGTGGAGAGCGCAAAATATGGTCTGAAGCTCAACATCAAAAAAACGAAGATCATGGCCCATCACCTCCTGGAAAATAGAAGGGGAAGAAATGGAGGCAGTGAGAGATTTTACTTTCTTGGACTCCATGATCACTGCAGATGGTGACAGCAGTCACGAAATTAAAAGACGCCTGCTTCTTGGGAGAAAAGCAATGACAAACCTAGACAGCATCTTAAAAAGCAGAGACATCACCTTGCCGACAAAGGTCCATGGTTTTTCCAGGAGTGATGTATGGAAGTGAGAGCTGGACCATAAAGAAGGCTGATTGCTGAAGAATTGATGCTTTTGAATTATGGTGCTGGAGGAGACTCTTGAGAGTCCCATGGACTGCAAGAAGATCAAACCTCTCCATTCTTAAGGAAATCAGCCTTGAGTGCTCACTGGAAGGACAGATCCTGAAGCTGAGGCTCCAATACTTTGGCCACCTCATGAGAAGAGAAGACTCCCTGGAAAAGACCCCGATGTTGGGAAAGATGGAGGGCACAAGGAGAAGGGGACGACAGAGGACGAGATAGTTGGACAGTGTTCTCGAAGCTACCAGCATGAGTTTGACCAAACTGCGGGAGGCAGTGGAAGACAGGAGTGCCTGGCATGCTCTGGTCCATTGGGGTCACTAAACGACTAAACAACAACAAACATGCCTTCATCCAGATAGCAACAGGCCCCCCTCCTTGACACGCTTGCACTTGACAACAAGTGAACCCAGGCAAGTTCAACAGGGTCAGGACCGGCCAATCAAAAGCGCCACGCGACTTCCCGCCCTCTCCAAAACAAAAACAAGAGGGGCGGAGACTAAGAGGCCGCCCGATGATTGACAAGCAGACTCACCAATAGGCTTGTCCAGCCTCATGAGGCGCAGGTAGGGCTGAGCCGGCGCGGGCGCCGCTCGCACCAAACCCGCCGCCGATAAAGTCCCGAGGGGCCGCGTCTTCTGCCCGAGCGGCCTGGGAGGCTCACGGCTCCAAGTACAGCTAGCTAAGACGCGGAAGGCGGAGAGGGGCCGCCTGAGGCAAAGCGGCCCGGCTAGGCGAGAAAGTAACCGCGCGGCCGACATAGCGACTCCGCCTCCGCCTGACGTCGCTGTGACGTCCCGTTTCCATAGAGATAAAATGAGGAGAGGCGCGGTTTCTCTGTTCGACTCGAAGCATACCACGGAGTTGCTGGGGGATAGAGCGCCGGCACGCAAGGCGGCTTTCCGTTTTAGCTCACGTGGTGCGTCACTTCTTCTTGCGGTTGGCTGTCGCAGAGATAAGAAACTGTAGAATAGCCCATCCAGGTGTCTGGTATGGGAAATTCCGGGTTCAGAATGGGGTACTATTACTCCTGTTGCAGTCGAACTAGTGCACGTGTGACTAGGCAGCCACGTGTCTCCCCATCTACACACACGAGTCAGCACCAAAGACAGGAGTTCCTGGTGTGTGTGTGGGGGGGGGGGTTTCTCCTGCTTCGTGAGAAGAAAAAAATGTAGTTTGGAAATTGTTAAATTGAAACTTTAGTGGAGCAGAAAGTTTAAGCGTTTAACTGAGGGCAGGATTCGTGCTGGGAGCGGTTGGGAAGGGTACTATTCCAGCTAAATGCCCTTTGATACAAACCGTGTTTCGTATGGAGTTTTTTAATGGCTGAAGCTCCAACCAGCCTCAGGCCCCACCTCTGACCTGAAAATATTAATAGTGGACTGTCTACCTTCCAGGGGCAAATATGATTGTTTTCATATTGTATTTTATTGAATGTGATTATCTGAACAAGACACTATTATTAATATTGCTGTTAAGATGTCCATTTGATCCTCGGTCAAAAACTCCTGCTGGTGCAGAATGTGACCACCAAGATTCGGATGGTCGGGGACAACTTAGGTCCAGGGTACTTTAAAGGTAAAGGGACCCCTGACTATTAGGTCCAGTCATGGCCGACTCTGGGGTTGCAGCGCTCATCTCGCTTTATTGGCCGAGGGAGCCGGCGTACAGCTTCCGGGTCATGTGGCCAGCATGACAAAGTCGCTTCTGGCAAACCAGAGCAGCGCACGGAAACGCTGTTTACCTTCACGTCGGAACGGTACCTATTTATCTACTTGCACTTTGCCATGCTTTTGAACTGCTAGGTTGGCAGGAGCAGGGACCAGTAGCAACGGGAGCTCACCCCGTTGCGGGGATTTGAACCGCCGACCTTCTGATCGGCAAGTCCTAGGCTCTGTGGTTTAACCCACAGCGCCACCCGCGTACCTTAGGGAGTGCCTAAACCCTTATATCCCAGCTCGATCACAGAGATCACTGGCAGGAGTGTTGTTGTTTGGCCCTTGGGTTGGCGAGGCTCATTTGACATCAACCTTAGGGTCATTGGCCCAGTGCTGTGGACTGGTATGCTCTTCAAATAGACATTCAGGAGCTGTCTTCTGGTTCAACCTTTAAATGCTTGTGGATCAGAAGGTTGGCGGTTCAAATCCCTGGGATCTCCCATTGCTGTGTCCCAGCTCCTGCAAACCTAGCAGTTTGAAAGCACACCAGTGCAAGTAGATAAATAGGTACCGCTGCACCGGAAGCTAAACGGCGTTTCCGTGCACTCTGGCCTCCGTCACGGTGTCCTGTTGCACCAGAAGCGGTTTAGTCATGCTGTCCACCTGACCCAGAAAGCTGTCTGTGGGCAAACGCCAGCTCCATCGGCCTGAAAGCGAATGAGCGCCGCACCCCATAGTTGCCTTTGACTGGACTTAACTATCCAGGGGTGCTTTACCTTTACCTACCATGCAGAAACCCTGAAGAAGCTAGGTTACTAGCTTTTGACACTGTTGCACATGGGCAGTGGCATAGCGTGGGGGGCGCAGGGGGGGCCGGCCGCACAGGGCGCAACATCTGGGGGTTAGGGATAGGGTTAGGGGGCGCAAATTACTTGCCTTGCCCCAGGTGCTGACAACCCACGCTATGCCACTGCACATGGGGGTCAAAAACATTGGTTGTTTTTATTTTTAAAAAAGTTGGGACAATGACTCCACCTGCTGGCTCTTATCTTAGCTGCAATCCCCACAGTAACTTCTTTTTGGGAGGTATGCCGTCTGCTGTAAAAGGGAAAGTGATAGAATCATGTCTTTGTGTTCAACTTGTGCTATGGGGGGGTATTAGAGTGTTCATGGGGTGGGAGTTCCTTTATGAAAGTGTTCAGGATCAAGCTATATAGTTTTTAAATGTGGCACCTACATTCCTGTAGGAAACTCCTGAGCTTATTCAACAGCCCCTTTAGCACCAAGGAGGCTATGTGACAACTAAAAAGCCAAACATTCACAACAGCAAACGCTTAATATAAATTAGTTTATTTCAAAAACGTGCAGGTACCAAAACACATGAACACACATCAAAGCGAAGTACAATAAAGTTGCCTAGAATTGCATTTTGGCAAGCTGCATGCCAAAATCTAGGAACATTATCCTGAGTTTGACCATTGCGCCATCAAGTTCACTGAAGTCAACGTGTGGCCTCTAGATGTCAGTGGACTTCAGCTCCCATCAGTCCCAGCCAGTGTGACCAAGGATTAGGGATGATGGAACCTGGAGACCAGCAACAGGTTTCCCCACATCTCTCCAGAGCTTCAGACAGGAGTTTCCAGAAGCCCCATCTGGGGGTGCCAGACAATGAAGTGGGGGCTGTTTGTATGCAAAGCATGGGTTCATAATCCTGAGCTACAACCCTTTTGCCTTTGTTGCCTAATAGCAATCTCAATTCTCTTGACTGCAATTGCTTGTCAGGGATGGAACCACAGCTCCCATGATTCTTGCCTGTTGGCCATGCTGGCTAGGGCCAATGGGAGCTGCAGTCTGCAGTATCTGGAGGGCACCCTGTTGACTATCCCTGGCTTATATGCAGTCAAAATGACCCTACCCCCACACAAAAGGGAGTTACCTGCAGATGTGGAGGAATGTCAACATTTGCAGAAGTACAAAAACGATTTTTTCAGTCCCTCCAAAATGCCCAGGGACAACTGAGCATGCTCAAAGGGCATGAAATGTGTGTGTGTGTGTGTGTGTGTGTGTGTTGTGTGTGTTGGAGGGCTGGTGGGGCAAGGAAGAAATGAAAAGTTAGGAACTGGGAACAGAATGTCTGCAGGAATGTGTCACACTGTAAACATTTTGTTGTAGGTCTTATGTCTATATTGAAGGGGGAAATGGTTTTACTCTGTGCATATTGGGGGGAAAGGAAACTGGGTACCTTCCGTAAAACAGCTTCCTTAGCAACAGTAGCTTCAAAGCCAGAAATACCCACGAAGTACTGTGTAAAGGGAACCTGCTGTCAATGGGATTTGTGGCTATGATGGTTGCTTTTTCTCCCACACTGATCCTGCTAGTTTGACCCAGCAGATGTCAGCTAAGGGACTGGCATGGATGAGGTCTAGTTTGCTGGTGGGCAGCATGCAAGTGTGCCAGACACATTTGCAAAAGTGCTACAACTGATTTATAAGAAATCACGAAGAGGAGTCCCTCCTGATCGCTACCCTGCCATAGAATACAAGAATCCCTGAGAATGCTTGAGCTTGTCTGCTCGTTTTGGTGCTAGCCTAACAGAAGCCCCATAAAAATTTCCAGGCAGGCTGGCCAACAGCTCTTATATTCTGCTTCTCCTTGGCTGTGCCTGTAACCTGCTTGCTTATTCTTCTGGTGACTTCTGTTTCAGTGTATCTGAAGAAGTGTGCATGCACACGAAAGCTCATACCAATAACAAACTTAGGTTGGTCTCTAAGATGCTACTGGAAGCCATTTTTTTATTTTGCTTATTCTTCTGTTATCCTCAAGATTGCTTTTCCCTGATGTCACTGAACTGGTCCTTTTGCCTGTTTATCCTCAGATGCTCAAAGGGTTGTTGCTGGCATCCGTCTCCCTCGGAAGACAGTGTAAGAGTCTTGCCTTCGGGAAGAAAGTCAAATTGTTGGAGAGTTACAGTGCTTGGTGGGGCTTTTATTGAAGGTGGAGCAGATGGAGGCATCCAGTTGTCTTTCTGCAGGTGCAACATGGCGTCTCTCTACACACCTCCCAGAGGTCATTCCTTCTCTGACCACTGCTATGGATGCACAACCTGACTGTCTGTCTCCAGGCACTGCGATTGCCTGCAAAGTATTCCCACATGGTGGGGTTGATGTTGCCAGCCTTCGTGCCATGTTTGCAGACATCTTTGTGACACAGAGTTGGGCTGCCAACAGACCTAGTGCCTGAAGCCAGCTCCCTGTGCAGCACCATCCTGCCATCTTCCATTCTGTGTACATGACCAAGCCAGTGTAGACGTCGCTGAGAACCTACGCCACTAATTTTGCGACTTGCTGTCTGACATCCATCCTCTTTGCAGAGCTTTCGTTCTTGGGAAGACAGTGGCTGAAACAAAGTTCTTAGGTAAGTGTTACAGGTGGAAAGTTGAAATAAAAACGGGGGCCGGCATGGAGGGATATTCCCCTTCACTCTTGACTTGCTTTGTTTCTGCCACCAAAATATCTGCAGCAGCTGAATGTCTTGACACGATGTTGGCCACCAACTCGATTTTGGGAACGTGAGCTAAGTTGCTAAATGCAAGCCCTCACCTTGGCATTCCTTACTACATAGAATCCATATGAAAAAGCTGGAAGTGCAAGGCGGCTTCCTGGACTGAGAGGGTTTTCCCTGAGAGTGGGCAATATTTCATCATCCAACATTTTTAAGACATGACCATTCAGCTGCACGGATCTGCGAGAGGAAAGAATGTATATTTTAGACACAAAATTTGTCCTCCTCAGACAATAAACCTGGTGAAGGTTTTGTTGCATTTGTTTTCAAGAGACCATTTTAAAACAAAGACAATTCTGTGATACAAAATGGTATCTCTAACTGAGGAAGTTTTAAAATGTATTTTTTAATTATTTCATGAGAACGGCTTTAAATAACAGGGAACTCTACCATCTATGTATATTTCAGAGCGTTAGGTTGCCTTTGTGTGTGTGTTACACAAAGAGCTTCAATCCCTTTTGAACCCTCATATGCTATTTGTCTGTGTGCTTGTTTTTAATGCACAAGAGAAGTATTTATAACGTGAATAAGCTTTCCGGCCAACGTGAGTTCATAGTGCACATGTAACACCATGTAAAGCAAGCCTTCTGTGTGGAAACATCCTCACTGTTCAAGCTGAATGCTCTCTTCAAGAAAAGGAAAAATCCATGTATTTCCAGAAAAATGGATCTGAATGCTAAAAATAAGTTTGGCAGACACTGTCTGGCTGTCATTCCTGGCCAGCTGAAAGTTGGATCTGATCAGGGAACTGGAGTGCACAAGGTTACAGGATGCAGCTTCACTTACGAGTTCATAGAGGGACGGATCATTATCATAACTTGAGGAAATCTCAATATGCAAATGTGGGCAGAATTCTTGGGAACTGGCTTCCCAGTTTTTGAGATGAAACACAATTTCTGAGAAGTCACTTGACTTCCTTCCTAGCTGCAATGCTTTTAAGGTGGAAAGGACTTCCTTAGTACTTGGGACCCGAAACCTACAAATGTAATCCTGATCCTGTAGTTTCTAAGAACAAAATAATAATAGGTTTATTGCATTAAAAATGAACAATCTGCCTGCTGTTTTGAATGACAATCTTTTGTCAAATCTTGAGCACTGTTTCAAGAAATATAAGTCATTTTCAAGCTGAAGATTAAGGGCTGTGAATGTCCTAGAATCACAGAATTGTAGAGTTGGAAGGGATCCTGAGGGTCATCTAGTCCAACCCTCTGTGATGCAGAAATCTTTTGCTGAATGTGGGGCTTGAACCCATAGCCCTGAGACTAAAAGTCAGAAATGTGGACTGTGAACACATGACTGGTTGAAGCACATTGTTAATGTGTGGTTACAGAATGAAGTGCGAAGTAATTGCTATGCAAAATGATGTTACATGACACTTAGATTGGTTAGCCTGGCAGACTGTGAGATGTATTCTAAGCCCCAATTACTCAGGCACGGTGAAGATTACTGTGTGAGCCAGTCTATACCTCTTTCGTTTCACCTCCTGTGCAGGTGTTGTGGGGGTTGGGAAGAGCCATAAGCATCGCCTTGAGCTTCTTGAAACGATTGCTTCAGGAAACTCTGGCTGTGTACACACTATAGCTTTAGAGCACATTTGAAGCACATTTCCTCTCCCTCAAAGAATTCTGGGTACTGCGGTGTGTTAAGGGCTGCTGGGAACTATAAATTTGTGAGGGGCAAACTACAGTTCCCAGAATTCTTTGATAGCGTGTGTGTGCTTCAAAGGTATTATGCCAGGGGTAGGCAACCTAAGGCCCGGGGGCCGGATGCAGCCCAATTGCCTTTTCAATCCGGCCCACGGACTGTCCGGGAATCAGCGTGTTTTTACATGAGTAGAATGTGTGCTTTTATTTAAAATGCATCTCTGGGTTATTTGTGGGGCCTGCCTGGTGTTTTTACATGAATAGAATGTGTGCTTTTATTTAAAATGCATCTCTGGGTTATTTGTGGGGCATAGGAATTTGTTCATTTCCCCCCCTTCAAAATATAGTCCGGCCCACCACATGGTCTGAGGGACGATGGACCGGCCCATGGCTGAAAAATGTTGCTGACCCCTGTATTATGTGGACACAGCCTAACAAAAGTTTCCCAATTGAGGTACCTCATTTGTCCAATATCAACAAATTAAAGAGACGGGTACATGGGGTTAAAAGAAATTGCTAACACCTTTTAGATCCCAAACAACGTTTGAAAGGGAATGAAAAGGGTCTCCTCTGAAAATCCCAAGTTTTTAAAGCTCCTATTAAACAAATAATATTTAGAAAGGCAAGGAAAGTTGGAACTGCTTACTTGGAAAGTATGCTGTCTTCTCCATGAGGCAGTAAAAGATATTCATCTATTTGCCTGCTGGAGAAGGAAGAAGGCAACTGCAAGTGTTTTGTGCTGTTATAGAGGTTCAAGGCAAATAAGGTGATATCCCCTTCTCTGTACTTCGGGCTGGAAAGAAAACATGAAGCGGCCTGTTAAAAGGGTATACTAAATAATATATAATATACACTCCAACATTCCTCAGATGAAAATAAGGGCATTCTGTTTGACATGAGCGTTTCCTCCTGGTGAAGTGCAAAAGTTGTTGTTTGTTTGTTTAATTTGTGTACCGTCCTATAACCTGCAGGTCTCAAACGTTATCAGAGGAAATGCACAACTGCAGTATTTTAAGCACAGAAATCTCTGCATTTATGTTTTGCATTTAGAGAAGTCTGAAGGGGAAAGAAAACCCCAAATCAATAAATACAACCAGCCAGTGCCATTTTTCTAGAAAAAGAGGTGTAGGAACTCACTGTGAATTCCTCCCTCGTTCTCTTATAATGGCAACGGCACCCAATTTCGGCCTCTCTCAGGGCACCATATTGCAAAAGATTACAAAGTCCGCCCCTGCCAAGGGGCTGGGTTAGGAGGTGCCACACTCGGAGCAAAATGCATAGGGCAAGGCAAACTCCATTCTCCATCCATGGGGACACTCTGGGTGAGCAATGTGTGGGGCCGTACTGCACACACGTTTCCTGCCATAGTGACAGGCGTTTTGCTAGCATCTGCTAAAAATTGCCCCTGCAAGTTACCAGGATCCTAGCCTAGAAAGGCATTTGCAAAGCGAGGATTCCTAACTCCTTTTGGAATTTGGGGGGAGAGTTTATGTGTCTTTGCTGCCATCTTTTCATTCCGCCCCATTTTTCTTTATCTACGCTTGACACGTACAAAGCTTCAAATTATTTGGTGCAATTGCACTAGCGTGTTTTGCTGCACCAGAGCTAGTGTACCAAAGCCCTTGCACCTTTCCCAAGCTGTGTCTCCCCTTAGGTGAAAGTACAGTGGTGCCTCGCAAGACGAAAAGAATCCGTTCCGCGATTCTCTTCGTCTAGCGGTTTTTTCGTCTTGCGAAGCAAGCCCATTGACGGCTTAGCGGATTAGCGCTATTAGCGGCTTAGCGGCTCTTAGCGGCTTATCGGCTTAGCAGATAAGCGGCTTAGCGGCTTAGAAAAGGGGGGGGGAGGAAAAAAACCCCGCAGGAACTCGCAAGACATTTTCGTCTTGCGAAGCAAGCCCATAGGGAAATTCGTTTTGCGAAGCGCCTCCAAAATGGAAAACCCTTTCGTCTAGCGGGTTTTCCGTCTTGCGAGGCGTTCGTCTTGCGGGGCACCACGGTACAAAATTGGGTTACTTCTCCAAAAGGTCTTCAGAGTCCACACGGCCTAGGACCCTCATACCTACGGGACCGCCTCTCCCGATATGCCCCATGGAGGAACTTAAGGTCCATAAATAGCAACACCCTAGAGTTCCTGGGCCCTAAGGAAGTCAGATTAGCCTCAACCAGAGCCAGGGCCTTTTCAACACTGGCTCCAGCCTGGTGGAACGCCCTGCCTCATGACACCAGGGCCCTGCAGGATCTGATTTCTTTCCGCGGGGCCTGTAAGACAGAGTTGTTCCACCTGGCCTTTGGCTTAGAATCAACTTGATCCCCTCCCCCTCTTTCTTTTTTCCTTTCTCCTCCTGTGATGAGGCTGCATTTTAATGTTTTAATTGTTTTAATGTTGTATTTTAATCTTGTTTTTTAAGTTGTATTTCAATCAACTTGTTTTTATTATTGGTTGTTAGCCGCCCTGAGCCTGGTCTTGACTGGGGAGGGCGGGATATAAATAAAATTTATTATTATTATTATTATTATTATTATTATTATTATTACTAGATATTTGGCTGAATGCTTACTGGTGCTCATTTGTACAATGAAGATACACTCGAAGCCTCCTTGGGTCTTCGCCTGACAGGTTGACGTGCAGGACTTTGGTGCCCACTAGTTTCTTGTATACCAGAGAAAGCCAGTAATCCTATTTACATGGGAAAAGAAGACAGCTTTTGTGCATAGCAAAAACATGTTAAAGAAACGTAACCAGCAAAGAGTTGGTGGGTAAGCAGGAGTAAGATGGAATCAAAAGCACAGAAGGCAATTTGCCCCTATTGGGTACCCATCCCTTTCCTTTTCCTATCATTTATTTTAAACTGCTATGAAATTTGAATTTAAATTGCTGTGACCTGACTGCCTCGAGAGCTTATGGTGAAAGGCAGTTAAGAAATTGAAAAAATAATAATGGTTATTATCAGTGGGATTTTTTTTATTTTATTTTTATTTTTAATTTTTGAAGCAAAATAGGTGTTAGCATGCACCATGCCCACTGCTTGCCACCCACCCATCCACTCCCTCCTTGCACCTTTGCTGCTTCCTCTGCCAAGGTATACGTACTGCAATCAACATAAGATAATATCACCAAGGCAACTATCTGTAAACAAACAAAGGTAAGGGGACCCCTGACCATTAGGTCCAGTCGTGCCTATTGGCCGAGGGAGCCGGCGCTTTATTGGCCGAGGGAGCCGGCGTACAGCTTCCAGGTCATGTGGCCAGCATGACTAAGCCGCTTTTGGTGAACCAGAGCAGCGCATGGAAAAGCCATTTACCTTCCCGCCAGAGATGTACCTACTTATCTACTTGCACTTTGACGTGCTTTCGAACTGCTAGGTGGGCAGGAGCAGGGACCGAGCAACGGGAGCTCACCCCGTGGCGGGGATTCGAACCGCCGACCTTCTGATCGGCAAGTCCTAGGCTCTGTGGTTTAACCCACAGCACCACCTGCGTCCCTAAACAAACTAAACGACCATAAAAATGGCAAAAGTCCGGTACTTTTCCGTGTATCGGATGAGGGTTTTTTTATTATTAAAAAGTTATGTTAAAAATTTGGGGTTGTCTTATACACTGATAGTGCATGGGGGGACGTGGGATTGGTTGCTGCCGCGAGCCGGAGATTGTCAGCAGCTATTGGGCGTGTTATTGGTGGCTGCGGCAAGGGCTGGTGTTAATTGGCTGTTGCTGTGGCAATTTGGCGGGTGATTGGCAGCTTCTGCTGGCGAGGGGACAGAGTCAACAACTCTAGGCCACCCGCCCCCCAAATAAAGCTCAGCAACTCTGCCCCCCCCAACCTTAGCAACTCTGGGCAATCCTCCCCCAAAAAGCTCAGCAACTCTGGGTAATCTCCCCCCTTTTTCTTACTTTTGGAGTCCCCCAAAATAGGAGGCGTCTTATACATGAGGGCGTGTTATACACGGAAAAATACAGTCGTTTCTTTCCCAAATAGGTTTTATCTTAAACAACAGCAAACACAGTAAATAAAGAGTTCACTCGTAATAAACATATCAGTGGCTCAGTGCTCATTTTTTCTCTTTCCAAAAAAGATTTTATATTGGAACAATTGCAAATGCAGTAGTAAAGAGTCTACTTGTGATATACCAGTGGTTTAGTGCTTGGACGTTGTTCCAGTAATCCAACATTTCTTCGCTGAAGAGCTTAGTCATCAAGCTTTGTAGTAAATAATATACAAGTGAAGACTGTATGTAAACAACTGAAAGCACAGAAAGAGGGACGAGCATAGAAAGAGGACTATGTCCTCCAGTTTGTTAAACCTCCTTGATGGATGCTTCTCCTGATGGAAAAATGCAGATGGGGACAGATATGCCCCTGCTTTAAGTCGTTAACACACTGTCTACATACTGTTACGAACGTATTTACTGTGTTTGCTATTTAAGATAAAACCTATTTGGGGAAAAAGCTACTTTTGCCATTTTATGGACATTTATCATTTGTTTACAGATACTTGCCTTGGGGATATTATCTTGTGTCGATTGCAGGAGTAATTGTATCACCACCCTGTTCATTGTTCATGCTGACCTTTAAAGCCCTAAACGGCCTCGGTCCAGTATACCTGAAGGAGCGTCTCCACCCCCATCGTTCTGCCCGGACACTGAGGTCCAGCGCCGAGGGCCTTCTGGCAGTTCCCTCTCTGCGAGAAGCAAAGCTACAGGGAACCAGGAAGAGGGCCTTCTCGGTAGTGGCACCCGCTCTGTGGAATGCCCTCCCACCAGATGTCAAAGAGAAAACCAACTACCAGACTTTTAGAAGACATCTGAAGGCAGCCCTGTTTAGGAAAGCTTTTAATGTTTAATAGGTTATTGTATTTTAATATTCTGTTGGAAGCTGCCCAGAGTGGCTGCGGAAATTATTAGAGGTATACGTACTGGCAAAGGTTCAAAGCTGGCGTTCACCAAATGATAGCTTCCCGCTCCAAACAAAACCTGTCTCATCACCACGTCAATGCCCAGTTTGGCAGACAGACCTAGTTTGTCCAGCCACCTGCGTAACAAAAGTAGGGGGGGGGGGAGAGCAAGAAATAAAGAAAACTTCAATTCAAGCAGCCTGAAAAGAATTGGGAATGGCATCTGTTCTAACTAAAGAGGTGTGATATTTTGTTCTACGTGCAAGGCAGAAACAAGAGCTGATTCAAACATCAGAAGTGGTGCTTAAAAAAAAATACATTCAATAGTTATAAGGTCAGAAAAGGCAGGTGTTCTTTCTAGCAGCATTGTAACCATGACCGTTAATAAGTAGTTGAGAGGAGCAGAGGGAACGCTGTGGAACAGCATTCTCAGTTCTTGGCAGGGGCATGAGAGGTCCTTAAATTGAAGTGCCTGTCCTTCAATACAGAATTTCACAGCAGTATGCAGACCCACAGCTCCCAAATTCCCTTAGTGTGGTTTTTTTCCATAAGAGAAACAAAACAGATGATGAGATATCTAAGCAGACCAGCTTCTGTTACTGTCACCTTATGAAAGTTTCTCAGTTGCACAGCAGTTCAACATGCTGCCATCATAGGTCCTGGGTAAAGGTAAAGGTAAAGGGACCCCTGACCATTAGTCCAGTCGTGACCGACTCTGGGGCTGCGGCGCTCATCTCGCTTTATTGGCTGAGGGAGCCGGCGTACAGCTTCCGGGTCATGTGGCCAGCATGACTAAGCCGCTTCTGGCGAACCAGAGCAACACCATTTACCTTCCTGTTGGAGCGGTACCTATTTATCTACTTGCACTTTGATGTGCTTTCGAACTGCTAGGTTGGCAGGAGCAGGGACCGAGCAACAGGAGCTCACCCCGTCGCGGGGATTCGAACCACCGACCTTCTGATCAGCAAATCCTAGGCTCTGTGGTTTAACCCACAGCGCCTCCCGCGTCCCTGTCAGGTACTGGGTAGGGTAACACAAAAGCTTGATTCCTCATACAGGAGAATAAATGGGCTCCACAATAGGGGGGGATATGGGTTTGGTCTTAAATAAAACAAATCCTGGTATCTAATTCATCTCCTTTCTGATTCGCCATATGGCATGGTGAGTTTCTAGACACCACCAGATGTTGCCGGTCGATGCCAACATTAGGAAACCTCCAGAATGTCAGTGTTTCATGGGAGAGATTCAAGCAAATGCTAGGAAACTTGGGTGAAAAGAAACTGACTTTTTGTGGTTAGCGAAGTGATTGGGAAATGCACGGAAAAGGAGTGGGCAAGGAGAAGAGCCATGTAAACAAATCTGGTTGGATTCAGGATGAACGCTCATGGTTGTACAGGCAACAACCAATTGGCGCCTAATTGTGCACATGCGCTTGGCACCGGACCTGGAAAAGACCCTAAAACACCACTAAAGGGTGGAGCTGGGGAGGGACAGAACGTTTTCTGTGGTTCCCACTGATGTGTTGGGGGGTTGTGCAAGCAGATCAGGACATAAGAGGAGCCTGCTGGCTTAGACCACTGGCTCATCTGGACAAGCATCGTGTTCTCACAGTGGCCCACTGGATGCCTCTGAGGAGCCTAAAAGCAGAACCTGAGCACAAGAGCCCTCTTTCCTCCTGTGGTTTCCAGCAACTGGTACTCCAGCAACTGGTTCCAGTTTCTGGTACTCAGAAACATTACTGCCTCTAGCTATGGGGGCAGAACATAGCCACCATAGCTACTAGACATGGATAGCTTTATGGGCATCAATGATCACAACAGCTTCTCCTGTTTGATCAAAGGAAGGGCTTCTAGGGCATTGGTAGAGAAATCCGCTCCACTTCCCAGTGGGGAGGAGTTGTGGTGGACCGTGTGGCCACCCACTCCCCACTGGGGGCAGGGGACTTTGTCCCCCGTTGCCCGGAGGTCCCGGTCACATCAGAGCCTGGCCAGCCAATCCGCTGACTGGGGGGGCATGGCCGGGACCATTTAAATCAGAGGTGCGAGCCGGAGGGCTTTCTCTTTGGCTCGCTTCCTCAATCACCCGCCCTCCCTCCCTATTTTGCAGGTTTAGGCACTGGCCTTGCTATGGACCTTGGTTGGTCACCGTTGAGGGGCCTGGCAGGAATTTTTCCACTTGGCAAATTGGCACCGGCCATGTGGTTTTCGCCTACCTCGTAGCAATCGTCACAGCTTTGTTAGGGTTGCGGTTAGGCAGTGTTTGACCTTGTGATGGGGGAGGGGAGGTGTGGCAATCACCTGCCCCACCGAGCTTAAGGGTATTCCATTAAAGGAATCCGGGGGTGTTGATCTTGTCCAAAGCCCAGGTCAAGAGCTAGGGCCATGACACGACCCCAACGGGAACACCAGGGGGAGCTTGAGTTGGTCTGCATCGACAGGGCTCCCCCTTCCGGTGGTTTACCCTTACCAGACTTCCTGCGCATCAGGCAGGAGTCAGATATAGTCGGATCCATTCAGTGCCTAAGCCAATGCCACTCACATTATGTAATCAATAAAGTTGTGGCCAAATTTGCCCAATAACATAAACCTAATATCCGTGCCCTTGTGTGTGTTATTTCCCAATGAGGGGGTGGCTACGGGGTCATGACACACAACAGGATCCCAGTATTCCACAGAAGGAAAGCAGAGCTCATAGGAACGTATATTATTGTACTTACATAAAACCAGCGAGATACGTATTGGACAGCTGAGGGGCACCCCCTCCGTAGGCTGAACTAGTTTCTCCCAGCCAAACTTTCTTGCCTGGGACAGTGTCATCAACAAGCTAGAGAATGTGAAATCAAAGTATATAAAGGTGAGTCAATACACGGACTTGAGCCTGGGAGATCGGCAACTTTAAATTAGGAGGAATAGATGAGCTGTCCAGCCACCCACACAGACTCCCGATTACCTGGAGTTCTTCTTGTACGGCTGTGATGAAAGTGTCCAGCACATCAGGGCTCAGGAAATCCTCTCTGGTAGCAGTTCGGCCATTCAGATAATAGCTGCGAAATCGAGACATTTGACGTAAGTCTACCCATAATTTACACCGGTGCTGGAAAAGGCTCTTGTGTTGAGACAAGAAGTCCAGCACAATTTGGGTGCTTAAGTCCTTCTATTAGAGATCACCCAGAAGAGAGCTGTTAGGTGTCCATTTTATTACAGAAGCCCAAATGACCTCAACAAGAAGTCGGGCATTTAATGTCACGGTGGAACACTCTCCTAGCAGAGAAGTGACAGGCATCCTTGCTTTTGGACTTTCAGGCATCTACCATGGATGCTTTAGCTGAGATTCCTGCATTGCAGGGAGTGGACAAGATGAGCCACAGGATCCCTTCCAATTCTTTGGGTCTATTTTATGATACCTTCTTGAGTAGCCAGTCATTTCGATGATTGTTCTGTACCGCTTTTAATGGTTTTTTATGTTTTAATACACTAGCCTAATATTTTGTGAGGGCAGCATATACATACTGTAGTGGTTCTAGGGGTTGCTCGTGCGTAAGTCGTCGCCACACCTGGCTGAGTTACCTGGGTGAACCCTATTCTGTCCGGACAGCCACCCATCTGTGGCTGTCTCAGTCACTGGCAGAATCCCCCAGTGGGCATTTCTTGAACTTCTTCCAGCAAAGAAGCTCTTTGACGCCTAGTCTCCGCCTACTCTCCCTGCGCGGAAGCCTTCTGCGCAGGGAGGGTGTGGGCAGCGGAGGACCCGTGCTCTCCCCGCTGGTCTCCGGCGAGGAGTCATGGAGCCACCTCGCCGATTCCCCCATCTGCCCCCCTTCTCCACTGGTGCTACACTGATTTCCTTCCCCAAAAGATGGGCTGCTTCTCTCCCTCCCGGGACGCTCTCCGTAATCCCTCTGGAGCCCTCCCTCTCCCTCTGGCTCCGATGGCAGTTCCCTGACACATACTTTTAGAAACAAACAAAAACAAAATGGTTTTCCTCCTGGTTTTCTTCATATTTTCTCTGCAGTTATCATCAACTTAATATTTCTCTGAACTAGGCGTATGTTAGGAAAAGCCCTGCTGGATCAGGCAAAGCATCCATTTTGTTCAGCATCTTGCTCTCAAAATGGCCAGCCAGATTCCCCCATGGACAGTTCCCCCCAAAAGACCTGAGCACAACAGCACTGTTCCCACCCGCAGTTTCTGGTAAATGTTTTAACACATGCTGCTGCAATGCTTGGGTAACAAGTTGCTGAATAGGAACTCAGTACTTACTGATGCCATGTGACAGAATCAATTACTTTTCCTCCTGATTTCAGGAAGCTGCAAAACAACAAGGGTTAAATTTACTACTTCCTCTGCTTTTCCTCAAATTCTAAGGGAGCTAAAAAACTGTGGGAACTGTAATCCAGCAAAACAGACATCGGAACATATAAATTTAGGAAGCTGCCTTAGAATGATGAACTATACTCCGTATTATACTTTTTAGACATCCAGCTCAGTATTGGGTCTGTGGTTTTGCTGCTCTGCTCTACTGTAACCTTGTCCATTTTGTCTCATAAACAACATTTTATCTAAACTGCAAAGAAAATTGCACCCTGCCCAGGCCCAGCGATCTCAATCGGGATTAAGGCAACAAACCACAGCTAAAGCCAACAATGGTTATTTGTTATGTTCTGCAGTGGGGCAGAATATCACATTGTTGATCTATCAAGTCAAATGATGCTGGTGTTTTTATTTTTACCTCCTTAGCAACTTCTGAGTGTGTTTCCGAGGTTGACCTACATCAGGCCCATAGAGCTTGGCTTTTCTGTAGCTGCTGTAGCTGTCCAAGAGCTGACGTAGTTGTATGAAGTCCTGTCCTAGCTGGGAGCCATCGATATAAATGCCAGACTTCTTCCTGAAGCTGTTGGGCTCTGTAGAAAGTGTAAACATCCTTAGATGGCTCTCAAAGCTGTGTGACTCATTCAGAATTTGCACAGTGGCAGTAATCAACCAGAAGTACAGAATGTTAAATATCAAACTTTACTATTCCGAAGGAACACTTGGAACTAAAGATATGTGGGACTCAGAGCTGTTCGACAGTGGAATTTGCTGCCAAGGAGTGTGGTGGAGTCTCCTTCTTTGGAGGTCTTTAAGCAGAGGCTTGACAACCATATGTCAGGAGTGCTCTGATGGTGTTTCCTGCTTGGCAGGGGGTTGGACTCGATGGCCCTTGTGGTCTCTTCCAACTCTAGGATTCTATGATTTAAGGGGTAAGGCGGTATCTCAGATTACCTGAGCATCTAAACTGTGATGGATTTCCCCCCTTTCTTTCACTGAATTGCTTTCCATTAAACCAGAGCTTTCCAAACTGTGTGTTGAGAGACACTAATGTGTCCTCCCAGGGCTAGAAATGGGTTAGTTTAACCTCCGGTTTGCTAGTAAAACTGAATTACAGTGTCGCAAAATGATGCCGAGACCATATAATACCAGTTCTGAAAGACTTAACAGTGGCTCCCAGTACGTTTCCAAGTACAATTCAAAGTGTTGGTGCTGACCTTTAAAGCCCTAAATGGCTTCGGTCCAGTATACCTGAAGGAGCGCCTCCACCCCCATCGTTCTGCGCTGAGATCCAGCGCTGAGGGCCTTCTGGCAGTTCTCTCACTGTGAGAGGTGAGGTTACAGGGAACTAGGCAGAGGGCCTTCTCGGTAGTGGCACCTGCCCTGTGGAATGCTCTACCATCAGATGTCAAGGAAATAAACAACTATCTGACTTTTAGAAGACATCTGAAGGCAGCCCTGCTTAGGGAAGTTTTTAATGTTTGATGTTTTATCGCTTTTTTAATTAATATTCTGCTGGGAGCTGCCCAGAGTGGGTGGGGTATAAATAAATAGATGATGATTATGATTATGATGATTATGCATGTCTAAAAAGTGTATCACCAACATGAAATGTTTGGAAAGCTCTGCATTAAACATTTCAAAGCGATGTAACAATTTATTTTGTTGTTGCTGCTGTCTTCTGTCCTGAAGGCATCACTTCACAAAGCTGTGAGCAGTGGCGTAGCGTGGGGGGTGCAGGGGGGGCCGGCGGCACCGGGTGCAACATATGGGGGGGGCGCTCGCACTCGAGTGCTGAAATCCACGGGTTAGGGGGCGCAAATAACTTGCCTTGCCCCGGGTGCTGACAACCCATGCTACGCCACTGGCTGTGAGGGGTGCATAAAATCATTGTGTTAAAAAAATAAAAAATAAAAAATAAAAAATAAAAATCCTTGATATGGCATGTGATTTTGCAGGGCTGAATTTAGGGAAGAGGAGCTTATGGGTTTTCTTCCCTCTCCCCCTTTGCCCCCCCATATGTATTTGCATACTGCCAACACAAGAGCACACTCAGATCTGAGACCTACCATTCCCAAGTTCCCAATCCATTTCATAATTCTGGGATTCAGTGTAATTCAAAATCAGCTGGGCGTTTGAGCTGTCCCACTGGTTGCCTCTCCTCAGCAAAGCGTTGAGTCCAAAGATCAGGTGCAGATTGGCGCAGCGTGCAAAGTCGTACAGAATATCCACTGTACTTCCTGTGAGCAGGTGGGAAAATAAGGACAAAGGGTCATGTTACAAGGAGGAAATCCCAGGAAAAAAATCCCCCCCGCCCCCCCGGAATCCTAGGTCAGAAAAATCATCTCACTGGAGAAGGTCCACCAGCGAAGATGAATCACAAAATCATAAAAATGTAGAGTTTGAAGGGACCTACAGTGGCTGCTTAAAATTGCACGAACCACAGTTACACATTTTTCTTATCTTCTAGTTTGGCCCAAGTTCGCACAGTCTGAAACAGCATATAACAAATGTGTGGAAGCAGCAACTGCAAAGTTTGTTATATACAGTTGTGATAAGAATATTAATGCAGAGGGTTACACGTTGTAAAGTTTAATTGCAGTACAGAGTCCAGAAAAAAACATTTGTAATTTTCTGCTTGTTATTCTTTTTTCTCTTAAAAAAGAATATATTTTCTTGCAGATTGGGGGAGACCCCCATTACCCTAGAAATTACCGTATTTTTTGCTCTATAAGACTCACTTTTTCCCTCCTAAAAAGTAAGGGGAAATGTGTGTGCGTCTTATGGAGCAAATGCAGGCTGCGCAGCTATCCCAGAAGCCAGAACAGCAAGAGGGATTGCTGCTTTCACTGCGCAGCGATCCCTCTTGCTGTTCTGGCTTCTGAGATTCAGAATATTTTTTTATTGTTTTCCTCCTCCAAAAACTAGGTGCGTCTTGTGGTCTGGTGCGTCTTATAGAGTGAAAAATACGGTAATAAATTGTAGGATTTCTGATTATGTGGAGTATTGAAGGGAAGATTGCAGGCCAATGGGAAAACATAGGCTAAGCTTCCTTTTCAAGCCAGGGCTTCTCCTGGGATTGAGGTGTTAACATGACAAAAGCTGTTGATTCCTCTAAGAGCAGGGTGGCCATCTCTCAAGAGACTGCGATCTACTTTCACAATAAAAAACTGCCAGTGATCTACCCCTGTTTTTTTTTGGGGGGGGGGGTTCAGCTCAAAGTGGTTGAACTTTTTTTTAGAGAGGAGAAAACCCCATTTTTAAGGGGTTAAAAAAGAAGCTTTTGGTGGGGGGACTTCTGTTTTTTGGGGGGGTTAAAGGCAAGGGACACTCACAAAAAGATCACTATGGATGCAAACAGCAGCACAGAGAAAGCTCCATCTTCCCTTCCAGAGATCGAACAACAATAGAGGGCGGGGTGAGGGGGTGGGGCAGGAGTCAGTTTTAGCGACACTAAGGAAAGGGAGCCAGAGATTGACCGTGATCTACCAAAACCTTGCAGGGATCTACCAGTAGATCACGATTGACCTGTTGGACATTCCTCCTCTAAGAGGAATTATTGGTCCTGGACAGACAGAGGTTGCCACATTGATGGGTTTGAGATGTCAGGAAAAGCGTGTCTTTAGTAAGGTGTGCTGGGAAGAACGGAGAGAGAGAAAGACTGGGATCCATTTTGGGCTGGCTGGCTGAAGGGCGGCTGGAGAGCTGCCTTTGACTCCAGGGCTGCTCTGCTGTGGGGAACAAGCCCTGCTTAAGATGACCACGCTATAAAATCCAGACTCCTTCCATGCAGGCTGAAGGTGTAAATAGGTGAATTCACCATATTTCTTAAAGCTACGACAGTCTCGGCTGTGTCTCAATTCTCCAAAGGAACACAGACCCTGGGTGAGTGCCTGCAACCCCCTGGGTTCTTGCTACCGCTTGGCAGAAAGTAGAGGTGGCACCTAACCCCTGTAACAATATTATATTGGTGGCAAAAATGCTTTCTACACCTCTTGTTCCTGGAGAGGCAAAGAGGACAGACTTGCCAGAGTGTTTGCCCACCTCGCCTGGGAGAGATTCAGGACATTTTATCCTCAATTAATTCCCACTGCAGTGAAAGACTCCTCCATGGCTGGTAATCCAAGGTGCCACTTCCATTAGATTCAGAAGACACCTCTGGACCTTAAATTGAGGCTCACTCAACAAAAAATAATATTTAGAATATACTGGACCCCATTACGGTTGTTTAAAAAAGGGCTATCTAAGGTATCTAACTGCTGGAGATGCAATAGGGATAATGGTTCTCTGAAACATGTTTTTTTCATTGTCCAATGTTGAAAGATTTTTGGCAGAAGGTAACTGAAACTATCAACTATGGAACAACCTTACATTTACAGAGCAAAATATCCTCTTGAATAATATACCCAGCACATGGAACCTTACAAATACTGTAATAGGCTAAGATCTGGCAAAGCACAATAACAACTTTATTTTCCCTTCTACATGGCAGTTTGAATCCCTGCGATGGGGTAAGCTCCTGTTGCTCTGTCCCAGCTCCTGCCAACCTAACAGTTCGAAAGCATGTCAATGTGCAAGGAGATAAATAGGTACCGCTCCAGCGGGAAGGTAAACGCCATTTCCGTGCGCTGCTCTGCTTCGCCAGAAGCAGCTTAGTCATGCTGGCCACATGACCCGGAAGCTGTACGCCGGCTCCCTCGGCCCATAAAGTGAGATGAGCACCGCAACCCCAGAGTTGTCCACAACTGGACCTAACGGTCAGGGGGCCCTTTACCTTTAAAGGTAAAGGTAATTAGCAGAGCTCATTAAGTTTCCAGACCCCGTCATTTTCAGCAAACAGCGAAGAGAGAGACCTTCCAATTAGCGTGTGGTGGTTGCAAGTGTCTTACGCGTAATGGTTGTGTTTCGGGGCCTCTTCCTGGATTCCTCCCAGAGGATGACCATTTCCTGGAAAGGCCACTGAGACTGCAGTTGCTCTATGACGTCCATAGGCGTGGATCTGAATCCACAAACATCTGCAGCATCTGTGGCAGCAGAGAGAGGAGAGAGAGAGAAAGAGAACACACAACAGCAATCAACATTTCAGGGTGATGATCTCACCAGCAGGAACAGTGAACCTTTTGAAGTCCAATAATAATAATAATAATAATAATAATAATAATAATAATAATAACAACAACAACAACAACAACAACAACAACAACAACAACAACAACAATAGTAATAGTTTATTATTTCCCTTCTCATCTGGCTGGGTTTCCCCAGCCACTTTGGGCGGCTTCCAACAGAATATTAAAATACGACAATCTATTAAACATTAAAAGCTTCCCTAAACAGGGCTGCCTTCAGATGTCTTCTAAAAGTCTGGTAGTTGTTTTTCTCTTTGACATCTGGTGGGAGGGCGTTCCACAGGGCGGGTGCCACTACCGAGAAGGCCCTCTGGGTCCCTTCCAACTTTACAGTTCTATGAGTCTGTGAAATGCAATTGACTGTAGTTCATTATCCTGATCGAGTATTGGAACGCTGCAATAATGTCAAAAAATTGCAATTTAAAAAACTGATAGATCCATCGACTAAAATCTGACTCTAAACTCATCAAAACTTATTTCAGTTCGCAGTCCTATCCAATATAGATTTTCCCGAATTCTTCGGGGCAAGACCAACCCCTAGCAATGAGTGTCAGTTGCCTGATCTTGTGTGCAGAGTGCCTGGGGGAGGCCCTTGCAAAAGACGCCAAGAGGCCCTGTGTAAAAATACAGCACTGTCAGCAGCTCCCAGTGCCTGAAACTGGATGAAATTGACATTTACAGTTAGTATAATAGGACTGCTGACACCCGTCTATGAAAAGCCTGTGCAGAAGTTCTAGAACAGATAATATTTTTTTACCCACTTGGCCTCACAGATTGATAGCAACCATTAACGCCACTAACAGAGGGAGCCTGGCTTTTGTTGTTTCAGCCAACTCAGGAGAGAGCAGGCTTTCCTGTGCTCCGTTTTCCTTGCGGAAAAGCTGCCTCTCTAATTTCCTAAAGCGAAAGGTGCCGGTTGTCAGGGTAACCTGAAAGCCAAGGCAGGCCTGAGGAGCCTAGGAAGTTGCCTTATACCTGGGTCAGACAAATGGTCCCTCTAGTTCAGTGTTGTCCACTCTGACTGGCAACAGCTCTCCAGGGTTTTAGGTACTGTTAATGGAGAAATCTGAGGGCTCCCTTGGACAAAAAACAAGGACACCAGCCAGGAATGCCAGAGCAAAACAGCAGCCAGTAGGCTTGGTCTTTATTGAAGACTGTTGCGACAGGACTCCCACCTGCCACAAGGTGGAACAAGATGGAAAGATGGAAGCCCCGAACAAAAGAGAACCCAGACTTTTATTAGCTGCTAATTCCTTGGGACACAGGTGGCACTGTGGGTTAAACCACAGAGCCTAGGACTTGCCGATCAGAAGGTCGGCGGTTCGAATCCCCAAGATGGGGTGAGCTCCCGTTGCTCGGTCCCTGCTCCTGCCAACCTAGCAGTTCGAAAGCACGTCAAAGTGCAAGTAGATAAATAGGTACCACTTCAGTGGGAAGGTAAACAGTGTTTCTGTGCGCTGCTCTGGTTTGCCAGAAGCGGCTTAGTCATGCTGGCTACATGACCCGGAAGCTGTACGCCGGCTCCCTTGGCCAGTAAAGCGAGATGAGCGCTGCAACCCCAGAGTCGTCTGTGACTTGACCTAGTGGTCAGGGGTCCCTTTACCATATGTGCCACAGCTAGGGATGGGGAAAGAATTTGATTCAGTTCATATGCAAAGGCAAGCCTAACTAATTTCCACTTTCGAAAATGGTAAGCAAACTAAAATGCAGACATCCTTTGAAATTCATGCTTCCACAAATTTTGCAGTGCAGTACTCCAGCTGAGCAGTGTGTAGAAAAGAAAAGCATATACCAGGATAAAATGCCCTGTTCTGCTTCGCCAGAAGCGGCTTAGTCATGCTGGCCACATGACCCGGAAGCTGTACGCCGGCTCCCTCGGCCAATAAAGCGAAATGAGTGCCGCAACCCCAGAGTCGGCCACAACTGGACCTAATGGTCAGGGGTCCCTTTACCTTTTAATTCCTTGTTACACCCCCCACCTATATCGCTAATACATCATGGTTACATCATAAAAGGGGAGGTCTGGTGGCAGTAATCTGAGCATCCTGGACCCTGCCCCATGGGTCCCCTTGTCCTCCACCAAACACCCATCAAGTGTAACAAAAGAGATATTTACAGTTCCCTATTTCCCAGCCAAGTTAATCACACCCTTTTGTCTTCATCTGGGTTTGTTATTTCTGGAATGGCTACCTGTCTGGCACTCAGGTATCAGAATGCCAGGAATTATCACTCAGGCATGAGTAGCTGAGCTCACATGTCTATAAGAATTTCTGAAGTTTTCCCAGTGAGCCAGTACATAGATACATTTATCAGTGAATTGTTACATTTGGTATTGTGCAGCAGAGGCCCTTTGAATAGCTAGGAAGAAACTGATGAAGTGTTTTGTGGGGACAAATCACAAAAGTGATTGTGCTGATTTTGGTAGTGGGCTGCATGTGCATGATATCTGCTGGAGGGGCAACTCCCCTCCCCAACCTATACATAAATTCCTCCAACAGTACCTAGCTCTCCTAGCTCTTTTGATACCTCCCTCTTGTGTAGAGGCAATACCATTGAGACTGCATAATGATCCACACTTGGAAAATGAATCTGCTTCTTGCATAGAGGATGGTGTCAACTAGTTTTTATGCTGAATATTCTTCATAATCCATCACTCTTTCATCTCTGAAAATCAAAGGCATGCATAATTGCTTTTGCCACCCAGTGCCCATCTGCTTTGACTCTGTGCTTGGTGAGACTTGCTCATGTGTAAGTGCGCTGCAGCTTGCAACCTTTCGGCTCCAACCTACCTTGTTTAGCCAGCAAATTCTGGCAAACCTCTTCCTCTGCCGTTGGTTTCTCTTCAGGATCAAAGATCAAGAAGTCTGTCTTGGTGCCGCCAAATCTCACGAAGCCAGGAGATAAACCTCTTGCCAATGTGCGCAGTTTTGTAGAGCTGGGAAAGTGAGAACGCAGAGAAATTGAAAGGAAACACCTTTTCATCCTGTTGGCTTTGATTCATCATCATCCATTCAGCTCATTCAGTTCATATCAGGCGCTTCTAGACTGTGGCAATTTTGGGGTGGGGTTCAATCACAACTTGGTAAATTAAGGCAGTGCAATTCAAGCTGATTTGGAGCTTTTGTGAAACGAACCTGCTTCCTCAAACAATTAGAGTTTTTGTGATAAGGAAAGCGATGGAAAAGCAAGCTGGAAAGTGTAGGTTAACACCTAGTAACATCATCTAACCTCCCCACAAACAAATCAGAATAAGTGCTCAATAAACAGGCCAACCAGAGGTGACCTTATTCTCTGCTCAGTAGTTCCAGAAACTATGTGTGGTACCCAAGTATCAACCTACCCCTCTACAGTTTTGGTGCTGCATGTGTAGAATTCAGCTGGGAGTAAGATGGGGACAAAACTGGAATGAGCTGGCTCTGCTTGTCATTGCCTCTGGCGCCATCTGCTGTTCACCTCCCCTCCTTCTGCCCTATGGGACCAGTTTCCTCTGTGTTTTAGAGAGCTGGGAGGGGAGATACGCCTAGAGATCCAGTCTTAGATCTCCCACATTGTGTGTGGTTTGGTGCTGAGCAATCTCCTCCAGTCTGAAGTGTTTAATTGAACACGGCTGTTGGGACAGAAAGCGAAGAGAACCACTAGGAGGATTTCCTTTGCCAAGCCTGACACAGCAGTGGCCTGTGACTCATCATGTGTTCAACTTTCTTTCTCTTTTGCCTACATGCAATATTTGTAACTCTAAATATAAAGACGGCATATAGACATCTTAAGAGTTTCAAAGCTTGCACCAGCAATTTAAGCATCACATGAAAGGCTCTCTTCAAAGCAAACTTCTTGTGTCTGTTTAAGAAAGGAAGAGCAACAGAATGCAGACTAGTTTCAAGCTCTCCTGCCTGCTATATTTACTGACAATATACCACTGCGGGTTTTGATGTCTTTTCAGCACCACAGCTAAAGATATTTCCTCTCCCCAGGGCTTAATCTGGATCAGAATTCAGCAGAATTCAGCTCCAGAATCTGTTTCCATCACCAGCATCCAGTGTATCTGAAAGAATAACAACAAGCAATGCCTCTGGGCATGTGTGGAGTGCATTTCCCTTCACTGCCAGGTAACTGCAGCCTGGTCTACTCACTCAGGGTTAAGAACCATGGTTTGCAGGATCTAGGCCTTTTATTTGAACAGAGATTCTCTAATACTTTGTCCTATGGTAAAACTGTTACTGGACTGGAGTAGATTAGCAGTGGTGGTGCATTGCATCAGGTGAGATCTCTCCTGATCCCTACACACAGAAAAAATAGCATATCAAGGACAAAGTTACGCAAGAACCCTTTTTCTAGTTTTCCCTGTTATTTGGATGTTTGAATATTATGCTAAAAATGAATGAAATGCAGCTAAAATATTATGTTCGTTTTTCACATGGTCTAATCCTTCCCCTGCCCACCCCCCTAATATTCTTAAGAGGGTCTCTTCTCCAGTCTTCAGAGAGCAGCTGGAAGTGGGGAGGCAGAAAAAGGTCCTCTTTTCCTTCCAACCTGCAGTTTTGATCTGAAATTTTCTGTGCAGTACTGCGCCCAGAGCTCAGAAACTGCTCTCGCTAATGAAATTCCCTGTCACAAAATGTGCTTAGAACAGCGGGAGTTTTGAACGCTGCTTGTAACGTTATAAATGAAATATATATATTTTTCTTTCTTTTGTGGGATCGAGCACAAGGCATCAGATTTGCACCTCTCATCAGCTAAATGGCAAATATGCAGCAGCTCAGCAGCCACCAACAACTTCCTGGTTGGAGCTGATAAAATACCAGGGTTAAATAAAGGACTCGCCTGATAAAGTGATAACAAGTTTGTTTCTTACTCCACTTTTCTTCTGCTTTTGAGAGCCAAGGTTCAAAGGGCGCCCAGCGAAAGAACATGGAAATGAAAACTATATCCATTGTACACGAAGAAATGCTAGGAGGTTGTGTAAAATTGAGGAACAAAGATATAAGGAGTGTGCAGATTCATTACATAATATAAAATACAGTTTGACATCTTTGGCATGTTTCTAGCCCTCAGGATGGTAAACAGGAGCATAATAATCTGTAGCCCATGTTGCAGAAAGGGGTGATCCCCATAGTCAATACTCAGAGTAGACCCACTGAAATCAAGGAGTTGAAGTTAGCCAAGTCCATTGATTGCAATGGGTATGCTCTGGGTATTGACTCAGATGGGTAGAACACAATACACGGATATTAGTGATTCTGCCATAGTGGAAATAACAAACTTGGCATATGAATTCTCACAGTATTGAGCTGTATTCTGAGCTGAGATCCTGAAATTTGTACTCTGTAATTAAACTGGAGACATGTGAGCATATATGCCAGTTTTGTTCCTGTGTGGCTGGCTTTCATCAGGCTATGCACCCAAAGCCAGTAGCCACTGTTAGCACATGCTCAGAAGCTAATTGCTTTAACTCCTTCCTTTTGAATGGAAAAAAACCCTTTATTTGCTTTTCAGAAGGGGAGCTGTGTTAAATCTCTTGCAGCAAAAACTAATAATAATAATAATAGTAATAATAGTAATAATAATTTATTATTTATACCCCGCCCATCTGGCTAGGTTTCCTCAGCCACTCTGGGCGGCTCCCAACAGAACATTAAAAACACGATAAAAGATCAAACATTTAAAACTTCCCTAAACAGGGCTGCCTTCAGATGTCTTCTAAAAGTCAGATAGTTGTTTATTTCCTTGACATCTGATGGGAGGGCATTCCACAGAGCGGGCCCCAATGCCATTTCCCCATCACATCATCAACTGCAAAAATCCAATTATAATGTTTCTAAGTGCATTTTTTTGGTGCTAGAGTGACAGAGTGCTTTAATCTACTTCAGTTGTGCAAACCTAAATTCACAGCATCCCTCCTTCAAAAGAGTAACTGTCTGGAGGCACCCAGACAGATGCCACAACCTTCTTCTTAATGTGCTTGAAATGTTAAAATTGGGATGTTTTTGGAGAACAATACCTGGGTTCCTGTTGGAGAATCAATTGGCTTGGAAACGCCACGTATTATCTGTGTTCAGCTAGCACAGCAGTGATCTGTCCATTGTGGCACAGTGGTTAAAATGTCTGACATTTGAGACATAGGATGAAATACCCATTCAGCAACAAAGCTCAGTGGGAGACCTTGGGCCAGCCATTATCTCTTAGTCTAGCCTACCTCACAGGGTTGTTGAGAGGAAAACCATGTTTACTGCACCCTGAGTTCCATGAAGAAAAGCCAGGATAAAAAAAAATAAAAAATATAAAAAATAAAACAGAGTAAATAAATATCTGGGCTACCTTGTGAATCCTGCAGCCAGGAGATTTCTCTGGTGGTTACCAGGAATGTTTTTTAAAAAATAAAAACCATGGCTTATTTGGCTTTGCATGTATGAAAACCTCCAGTCCTGTACTATTCATGACTTGAAATTCTGCTCTGGGAAATACAGTAGAGTTGCTATACCTCCGAAATTTTCCAGACATAGCCAGGATTTGGCCATCGGAAACAGTGTCCAGGCAGAAATCACTTTAATGTCCAGGGAAATCTGGATGTATGGTAACCCATGTCGTAAGTGTAAAATTTGGTGGTGTTGTTTTTTTTTAAAAAAAGTGAAAAAGTATTTTCACTTTTTGGAATATGGCAACCCTAGAATACAGTGCCTCTGCTCCAATCACCCCTTTACAATACCCAAATTGCACTGAAGAAGAGTAAGAGTTTGGATTTGATTTCCCGCTTTATCACTACCCTAAGGAGTCTCAAGGGACGCGGGTGGCACTGTGGGTTAAACCACTTAGCCTAAGACTTGCCAATCAGAAGGTCAGTGGTTCGAATCCCCGCAACGGGGTGAGCTCCCGTTGCTCGGTCCCTGCTCCTGCCAACCTAGCAGTTCGAAAGCACGTCAAAGTGCAAGTAGATAAATATGTACCGTTCCAGCGGGAAGGTAAACGGCGTTTCCGTGCACTGCTCTGGTTCATCAGAAGCAGCTTAGTTATGCTGGCCACATGACCCGGAAGCTGTACGCCGGCTCCCTCGGCCAATAAAGCGAGATGAGCGCCACAACCCCAGAGTCAGCCACGACTCGACCTAATGGTCAGGGGTCCCTTTACCTTTACCTTTAAGGAGTGTTAAAGTGGCTAACAATCCCCTTTCCCTTCCTCCCCCACAACAAACACTCTGTGAGGTGAGTGAGGCTAAGAGACTTCAGGGAAGTGTGACTAGCCCAAGGTCACCCAGCAGCTGCATGTGGAGGAGCAGGGAAGCGAACCCAGTTCACCAGATTACAAGTATACTGCTCTTAACCACTGCACCACACTGTATGAATTAATGTGCAAAAAATATTGCAAGTCAACTGAGGACTCTTCCTTTCGAGAGAAAAAAGAGCATGCGATCTTCCTTTTGAGCTTCCAACAATTTGGCGCTCTGCAAGCCAATGTTCACATCGCCAACCCAAATCAGAGGCGGTTTAGCAAGTGGCCAGGCAGCCCCCAAATCTACACAGTGCTTTTAGCTGCTCCAAGGCTAACTACAGGAAGGTATATAGGCTGCACTTAACAAAACAACAAGAACACATGCCTTGATCCATTTTAAAACTGCTGGAATGTGGCTACGTGTAGCAGAACAAGATGTCAACTATCTCAACAGCAAGGGGAAACAGGATTCTCCCGGCATATCTTACCAGCCAAAGCACCCTGAGCGAACCACAGGAAATGTCAAAGCGAAAATGGTCAGATAATTAAGAGTGCATTTGCACTCCTTAATCCCAAGGATGCCAGCTCATTCATCCTTGCCACCCTACAGCCAGAGGGTAAAGTGGCAACCAGGAAAGGGGGAAAGTGTCACAGGGTGAGTCTTATAAAGGAAAACAATGTGCCTATAAAAGGCCATGGAAGTCAGGGGTCACATGTGCATGATAGAATCCTAGAGTTGGAAGGGATCCTGAAGGGATCTAGTCCAACCCCCTGCAATGCAGTGTGATAGGAATTTTGAGGTCTTAGATATATGTTAAATGTTCATAAGTGTACCAACCAAGCATGTACATAGATCAGCACAGGAAGACCGACCTGAAACCATTTTTGATTCCCAAACTGACCAAATGTTTTCTCTGCAAGGTCAAAGGGAAATGGAAAAGCCTCCCCATTGTCTTTTCCTTCACAAATCCAGTCTTAAGGGCACATTTAAGATATGAATAGGGTGTGAGGCTGTGACCTGGCTCAGGAACTAAGTTTTTATCATTATAAAAGACTGGCCAGGCTCCCCAGGCAATCCAATCAAGTGACCATTAAACAGGTAACCTGTCAGACGAGATAAACAACACACTCAGATTTCTGCTGTAGACCGCCTTTTCTGTGATGTAGGTATGATGTATCTGGGGGGTGATCTTAGGTTACACCCCTTCTGTGATGTATGTATGATGTATGGAGGGGTGGTCTTGAGCTCCAGGGCAGGGAATTTAAAATGTCTATATAAGGGCAGGCACACCTTGGTTCTGGGTTCCTCCTCCCTCCTGCATGTGGTGAGTGAGGATCCTGTTGCGTGTCAAAACCCCTCCCACCAGAAAGAAAGACACAGGACACGATGTTTAAGTTTTAATGGGCATGAAATGGCCACAACTTTATTGATTAGAGGATTGAAGGTATTGGCCCTAGGCATTGGCTCCTATCAGCTACCCGGGATGATGACCGGGAAGGGTTAACACGAACCGTGGGAGAGCCTGTTGAAGTACGCCAACTAGGATCCCACGGGTGTCACCGCTTGGGGCGTGCCGGGGGCCCTTACCAAGCTAGGTTTCGGACAAGACAACGCCCCTCGGAGTCCTCTACCGGACTACCCCATTTCCTGGGGGAAGGTGATGGCGTTCCTTCCCCCCCATCCATTTGCATAACAATAGAACCCCAGCCAATGCCTAACCGCCAATACGGGGAAAGTTGTGACGTTTGCTATGAGGTAGGCGAAAAAACCAAATGGCAGAAAGATTGCCAACTTGGAAAAATTCCTACCAGGCCCCTTGCGGCGACCAACCGAAGTCCATAGCAAGGTCATGACGACCTACGGCTGCCTAAGTATCTAAGGGTGGGTGGGATGGGCAAAAAACCTCTCAGCTGGTCGGGAGTGAAGAGGGCGGACCCTGGGCATGCCCGGCTTAAAATACATAAAGCCACGCCTCCCCCTGGCCTGCCGATAGGCGGCCAGGGTCGCGGGCACGCCCAGGGATTCCCCCAGTTCTCGCGGGGGGCCAAGGACAGCCCCCGCGCCTGGGGGGAGGGGCTAGACCGCAACCCCCTCTCCTCCCCAGGGTCGGAAATGGCTTTGCAACAGATCAATAAAGATCAGGCTTACTAGCTGCTTTGCTTCTCAATATAATCTGGTTGGCCTCTGTTCTTATCTCCTACCAATAGGGAACCTACGTAAGGACTCTATATGGGCTCTTGGATACCCCATAAGGGAAAAAAGGGCAGGTTTTTGTTTACAACAGTAGGACTATGCAGCTGTCCCATTCAGGGATCGAACCTGCAACCTTGGCCTTATCAGCACCCTGCTCTAACCAACTGAGCTAGTTTAATCTGGGTTGTCTATTGCGTTTTAATTGTGTGTGTCCTCCAAGAAGCTCTGGGCAAATATATGGTTCTTCCCACCCCCACCCCCACCCCCACCCCCACCCCACCCCACCCATTTTATATTCAAAACCACCCTACAAGGGAGGTTAGACTGAGAGTCACCAGAGGTCACCCAGAAAGTTTCACTGCTGAGCTGAGATTTTGATCTAGGTTCCCCTCTGTCCTAGTCCACCATGGTGCCTGGGAGATTCTATTTTACATTTAGATTCCCCAAGGAGCTCAGGGTGGCATACATGGTTTGCCCCTCCCCATTCTCTCCTCACAACAGCCCTTTGAGGTAGGTTAGGCTGAAAGACCATGTGACGGGATCAAGGTAACCAAGCGAGCTTCATGGCTGAGTTTGAACCCCAGTCGCCTAGTGTTCTACCACGGTGCAAGCATAATGCTGGTGGTCAACAAAAGAGATTTAAAGGCTTTCTCAAGGCAAATCTTTAAAAATGTAGCATAAACACCGACAACTGGGAAACACTGGCCTGCGAGCACTCCAGTTGGAGAATAGCCTTTTCCAAAGGTGTCATGGGCTTTGAAGACACTCAAACTCAGGGAGGGAGAAACGTGCTAAGAGGAAGGCATGCTTGACAAACCCTCGCCGTGATCAACTCCACCCGGAAACCTATGTCCCCACTGTGGAAGGACGTGTGGATCCAGAATTGGCCTCCACAGTCACTTACGGACTCACTGTTAAAACCGTGTTTGTGGAAGACAATCTTACTCAGCTACAAGGGATCGCAAAAGAAGAAGAAGAGCAAGCATACAGTTCCCTTTCTGTAGTTTCAATAGATATTAACATATGAAACTGTAATTATTTTTAAATGGGTTTTAGCAACTGCTGTGATGTCAAGTGTACGATTCCACATTAATTAACCCTATTTATCTAGTGAGATCTAATGCGTTCTAAGGTTACAATTTACAATCCTAAACTTCGCAGGTTTAGGATCAAGGTCCCCAGGCTACAGAATAAATATACAGCCCTGCCAGCTCAAGGTTGGGTCAGGCCAAGGAGGTGCCCTTCTGAATCCCTGGGGTCACATCAAGTACCCGACCCGGTTGACTGCTGGCACAAGGCCTGGAGATAGACCTCCAGGTTTATACAGTCATTACTGGGACCTTTCTAAGAAATCCTTTGCTGCCACAGCGAGAAATTGAGAAAGAGGCAAGCATATAGCCCAGGGGTAGGCAACCTAAGGCCCATCGGCCGGATCCGGCCCAATCGTCTTCTCAATCCGGCCCGCGGACGGTCTGGGAATCAGTGTGTTTTTATATGAGTAGAATGTGTCCTTTTATTTAAAATGCATCTCTGGGTTATTTGTGGGGCATAGGAATTCGTTCATTTTTTGCCCCAAAATATAGTCCAGCCCACCACATGGTCTGAGGGATGATGGACCAGCCCACGGCTGGAAAAGGTTGCTGACCCCTGATATAGCCCATTGGAGGCACAGTTTGTAGGCAGAAGGAGAACCTGGAAAAACTCCCACTTCAACAGCACTTGAAATCTTGGCAATGTCTACATCTCTATGCTTCAATTGAAGGACCAGAGACGTCATATTTAAGAAGATGTATTGTTTCTACACTGCCATCAGTTTATATGGAATTTTACAGAGTTTCCTAAGTGAAAAGGCAAGTTTAGGTCTCTGCCTGCAAGGAGCTTATGTTCTAAATTTGACAGTGGAGTTAGAGACCTTCTGTGCCTCTGATTATATGCAGAGTGCCTTTTAATTCTGAGAAAAACAGCCCCCTCTTCCTAACTAGGAATTACGGGCAAAACCTAGCGCAGAAAGTATTAGCTCGTGGCTGGCATGTTCAGACTTCTATAGCCCTTTAGTTAGAAGAAATTTGGACGAAGCATTTCAAAAAGGGAAGTTTCAGCTGCAGGCAAAAACCAAGCAAGAGATTTTTCAGCTTTGAAACAAGTTTTCTCTCTCTCTCTCTCTCTCTCTCTCTCTCACGCAAAACTTCAGGGGAAACCCAGCTTGGGACTTGCATCTTCACTCACGAACCCTGCACCGATCTCCGGCATCGTCATCCGCTGCAAAGCAGGCAGCAGCTCGTTAGGTGCAGTTCCCCCCCCCCCTTTTCCCCTGTTGGTAAACAGCCTTCTCGTAAGGCGCAGCGGGCAAGATCCCGCACACACCCAAAAAGGGGGGCGAAACCAGAAAACAGCGAGCCTGGCGTGACCTACCCCAGGAAGGTGATGAATCTGGGATCCGTGGCTAGGTTGGCATCGATGGTGAGAGACAGGAAAAACGGGCTGACCTCCCTGGCCGGCTGCTCGGGCAGATGAATGCTCAGCACAGCCGCCTCGCTTTGGCCGGGATCCGCCCAGGAGCCCCCGGTCAGCGGAGCCCGGCAGAGAAGCGCCAGGATCAGTCCCAGCCGCGGCAGCATCCTGCGTCCCAGCGCGCGCTTGGCGAGATCGGAAGAAAATAGATCCTCGCCAGCGCTTGCTCTTCCTGCTGCTATTTCTACTACTGCCACTGCCTGCCTGCCTCTGGAAGGTGGAGGAGGAGGAGGAGGGAGCGCGCATTTCTGCGTCCCAAGCGCTGCCCTGCCTCCTGTTGCGGTGTTTTGGGAAAGGCAAGAACGATCCGCCCTCCGATTCAGTCACCCGACGCGCAAAGACGCGCAGAGGGGACGACCCAGATCAGGCGGCAGAGGCAGTCTTGGAGGTGGTTGGGGAAGAGTTCCCACGTTCAGGGGGATCCGGCATCAGTCCGTCCACCCACCCATCCACCCACACCCACACCCTCCAGCGAGGCCTTAAATGGCTCGCCACCCCAGGGGACTGAGCTTGAGGATATAGGTGCCATGGCCACCCAGAACAGAGTGCCTCTGGGCCTGTACAAAGTGCAGCCCTCGGTAGCAGACTGACCGAGGTCTAGCTTCACGTGGTGGTGGTGGTGGTGGTGGTGGGCACCCACATACACCACCCCCACACACCTACAGCACCTGCCCCATAGGAGCCAACTTCTGGGGGCCAAGGTCCCAGTGGCGTAGCGTGGGTTGTCAGCACCCGGGGCAGGGCAAGTAATTTGCACCCCCTAACCCGTGGATTTTAGCACTCAAGTCTCTTCCACTAGATTAGTGCGTGCCCCCCCCCCAATGTTGCGCCCGGTGCGGCCGGCCCCCCCTGCACCCCCCCATGCTACGCCACTGCAAGGTCCCTTCAGTCTCCACCATAAAATACTTGAGGGGAGTGTTTACCCTCCCCCCCCCAAGTTGTTGGGCATTGCATGTTTGATAAGGCATACTCTCAGGAAAACAGGTTTAGGATTGCTGCCTTTAGGAAGGGTCAGATTTGGGGCCTGAGGGCAGCCTCAGGGTTGTGAGGATAAAAGAAGACCACCATGAATAATACCCTGAGCAATTTGGGAGGCAGGCGAAATTAGACACACACACAGAGAGAGAGAGAGATTTGCTGTCTCTGCTCATGTTGTTTGCCAGTCCTGCCTATGTCCTCCATCAATGCTTCACCCCAAGATTGTGATGAGGCACCGCAAACCTTCCAATGGGGTGTGTGTGATGACAGCCTTACAATTTTATGACTATAGGAAGATAAAAATACAGCATAACAAAAACTGTCTTGGTGGGCCATGATATGAACGCCGGACTTGCTGGCTCACGAGTTGTGCAGCTCCGTTCTTCATGGATAGGGTTCAAATGATGTCGGAGATAGAATTAATAGCCTTTGAAACAATCCTATTTATGTTTGCAATTGACTTTTCCCCATGTCCGTTCTCTCCTCCCCCACGTTTTGTCATTTGCTGCTTCCCACAAGCCACCAAGTTATTAGCAGAGCGTGCATCAGATTTGAATGATAAGACTACAGAGAAAAAGCCTGGGAGAGTGACAACCACAAAGTATGTGTGCATCCTATTTCCCCTACACACTTCCTCCAAGGAGATGGTATATATACATGGCTTTCCCTCCTTCCCACTTCATCATCACGACAACCCTGGAAGGTAGGTCTGGTGCTGAAAGAGTCACTTGCCCATGGACACTGTCTGAACTGTCTGGCTGAAGAGGGACTGGGGTCACCCCATCCTAGTCCATGCTACTAACAACAACAGTGAGCGAGGAAAAACGGTTCCCCTTTTTTTGCTGCAAATTCTAGTGACCTTTTCAAGAAAACAGGAACCCGTACTTTTGCTCGCATGCATTCAAGTAAAACTTTTGTATGTATCTCCAGGAAATCCACATCCTGTTGACTGGGATACACCTTGCAAATCAGAACAATTTACATATTTCAGAGCATGAAACAGACTCCTCCTTCTAGTTTAGCATCCTGATTTCAGTGTTTGAGCCTATGCCAGAGGCAGAATGCCTCTGAAAATGCCAATTACTGACAAGCATGGGTTGAGGAGAGGGCTGTTGTGCTCAGGCACTCTTTGCGGGCTTCCAATGAGCATCTCTTTGGCCACTGAGAGAACAGAGTACTGTCACCTGTCAGTGTGGTGTAGTGGTTAAGAGCGGTAGACTCCTAATCTTCGTGTCTCCGCTCCTCCACATGCAGCTGCTGGGTGACCTTGGGCTAGTCACACTTCTCTGAAGTCTCTCAGCCCCACTCACCTCACAGAGTGTTTGTTGTGGGGGAGGAAGGGAAAGGAGAATGTTAGCCGCTTTGAGACTCCTTCGGGTAGTGATAAAGCGGAATATCAAATCCAAACTCTTCTTCTTATGTCCTTGTGCCTATGGGAAGCCTGAAAGCAGGACCTAAACACAACAGCACCCTCCCCTATTGCTGTCCCCAGCAGCTGGCACTCAGAGGCATATCTTACTTGTGATAATTGAGGCAGAACATAGCCACTGCAGTTAGTAGCCATCGATAGCTTCCTCCACTCATAAATTTGCCCTATCGTCTTTTAAAGCTACCCAGGTTGTCGGTCATCACGACATCTATCTGGATAGCAAAGTCCATAGTTTTAACCATGGACCGTGTTAAGATGTACTTCCTGAATAATGTCTGGATCAAGCCTTATGAGGAATGGTTGAGGGAGCTGGGTATGTTTAGCCTGGAAAAGAGGAGCCCGGGAGGAGATAGGATAAGTAAAGGTAAAGGGACCCCTGACCATTAGGTTCAGTCATGGCCGACTCTGGGGTTGCGGCGCTCATCTCACTTTATTGGCCGAGGGAGCCGGCGTACAGCTTCCGGGTCATGTGGCCAGCATGACTAAGCTGCTTCTGGTGAACCAGAGCAGCACACGGAAACACCATTTACCTTCCCGCCAGAGCTGTATCTATTTATCTACTTGCACTTTGAGGTGCTTTCGAACTGCTAGGTTGACAGGAGCAGGGACCAAGCAATGGGAGCTCACCCCATCACGGGGATTCAAACCGCCGACCTTCTGATTGGCAAGTCCTAGGCTCTGTGGTTTAACCCACAGCACCACCTGAGTCCCTAGGAGATAGGATAGCCATCTTCAAACATCTCAAGGGCTGTCGCTCTTGTTTTCTCCTGCTCTGGAGGCTAGGATGGGAACAACTGTCCGACAGTGGAAAGGTCTCCATGGTGAGGTTGTGGAGTCTCCTTCCTTAGAGGTTTTTAAGCAGAGGTTGAATGGCCATCTGTCACGTATGGTCTAGTTGAGAGTTCTGCATAGCAGGGGGTTGGACCACATGATTCTCAGGGTCCCTTCCAACTCTACAACTCTATGAATCTCCCAACATTCAGCTGTTTGTGGCAGAGGCAGACCCTTTGGATTCGTGTTGCTGCTGCCTACAGAAACGGAGCTGGGCTGGGGCAACAGCAGATGTGAAGCAGGGCACCAGCAGCACTGATACTGGTTGACCTTGACGTCGTTCACGGTCAGCCCTGCCCTTGTCAGCAGCAAGAATGTCCAGTGTTGGTAGCGCTGCTCTGCAGTTCCACACTACCATATGTAAAAGGTAAAGGTAAAGGACCTTTGGATGGTTAAATCCAGTCAAAGGTGACTCTGGGGTTGTGGCGCTCATCTCGCGCTCTAGGCCGAGGGAGCCGGTGTTTGTCAGCAGACAGCTTCCGGGTCATGTGGCCAGCATGACTAAGCCGCTTCTGGAGAACCAGAGCAGCGCACGGAAACACCGTTTACCTTCCCGCTGGAGCGGTACTTATTTATCCATTTGCATTTTGATGTGCTTTCAAACTGCTAGGTGGGCAGGAGCTGGGACCGAACAACGGGAGCTCACCCTGTTGGAGGGATTTGAACCGCCGACCTTCTGATAGGCAAGCCCTAGGCTCAGTGGTTTAGACCACAGCGCCACCCTTGTCCCCACTCTCTCTAAACAAGTGCATAATTCGGAAGTGGCAGGAGTGTCTTTGATGGCTAGCAGTGCCTTTTACTGGCTACAGCTGTTCCTGGATCAGGAGAGCTTGACCACAGTTGTCCATGTACTGTTAAGTTAAGGCTGGATTACTGCAATGTGCTCTACGTGAGGCTACCCTTGAGGTATGCCTGGAGGACGCAGGTAGTTTGGCACATGGCAGCTAGGTTTATTGTGGGTGGAAAGAGCAAGCATCTAACACCCGGCTGCCACCCTGCTACAAGGCCACGTTTCAGCTTTTGGTACTTAATGCCTATACAGTTTGGACCAGGTGACTTGAGACCACCACACCCCTTACGTGACCACACCACACCCCTTACGTGGTCATTGTGTTCTGTGTGTTCTGCAGGAATTTGTCCTTCCAGTCCCCAAAATATCAGAAGCTGGCTGCACAGCAAATCAGAGCAGGGCTGTCAGTGTGGCCGCCTTGTTTTGTGGAACAGCATTCCTGTTGTTGGTGCCTACACCCTATGCTTTCCAAAAACAACACTTTTTGTTTTGACAAGTTTTCCCTACTGGATGAAAGGTCTCTGCCTTGGGTTATCATTTGGCATTGTTTTAAAGCTTCTTCTCAGTTGCTTTTTGTACAGTCTTTTAGCTGTTCATGTCTGCAAATCACCTTGAAGCAGAGGGTGTTTTGTAAGTTGTCCCTCGCCGCAGAGGTGCATCAAACACCTTCATTATACATGATACCTATTTACACTGGCTTTTGATGTTTGTGATGTATGTTTTTGGTACAACTTATTTTTGTGATCCTAAGTTGTTTTAAATGGTTTTGGTTGCTGTGACCTGCCCTGGGGCTAGGGCTGGGTGATATGTTTTTGAACATGGTGATGTCTCACTAGCTAAACACTGCGATACGCCAATATGTCACAGTGTCTGAAATAAGGATGGAGCTATATAGAGGCATTGGATGGTTTTATGGTTTTTCCTGCATTGTGATTTTTGCTGGCACCTGTTCTTGTAATTCACTGCCCCCGGCATGAGGCAGTGGATTGCTGAGCTGGCAGAGTTAACATAGGCTGCAGAAATAGAAACATTGGCTGGCTTCATGGTTTCCCCATAAGGCGAGTTTTGCGCGCAAACACATTGTGATTCGCGGTATATTGTCCAGTCAAAAATTACGAAACTGATATCACGATATAGACTTCAAACCAGTTTTGGACATGTTTAAATCTAAATCAAACAAGTGTTGGAAATGTAAAGAAGGTTATTTTTTATCATCTGTGGTGGTCTTGTAGTAAGGTTAAGGCTTACTGGGAAATGATATACAATGAATTGAAAAGGATGTTTAAAATAACCTTTGTAAAAAAACAAACAAACCAGAAGCTTTTCTTTTGGGAATTATAGGGACAGAACTACCTAAATTGTGTAGAAATTTATTTATGTATGCGACTACAGCAGCAAGAATGCTACTCACCCCAAAATGGAAAGAAGCAGAAGTCCCAGCAAAGGAAGAATGGATACGAAAGCAGAAAGAAACGGCAAAAGTTACTGAAAAAATAAGAAATCAAGGTAACAAACTTTTTATAAAAGAATGGAAATGGTTTATTGAATATTTACAGATAAATTACAAACAGATAAAAACACTGGCAGGATTATTGTAATAACCTTCAGTTTCATAAGAGTATATATTTAATGTAGATAATTAAATGAGCAAATTAAATGAATTTGGATATGCCGATATTTGAAAAATTTAAGGAACCGCAAAAAGAGGGGGAAGTCAAACTCTGAAATGTTAAAATGATTGTAAAACTAATGAAATGTGTAAATTTGAAAAGTATAAATAAAAACTTAAAAAAGAAGTGTTTGGCATCTTCACTACCTTACAGCAAGTGCACCTCTTTAACCTGGCCTGTATTATCCCAGATGTGTGTTTTCAGAATCTACCCTATTCCTATGACAGCAATCTGTTTTAACTGTTCTAATACTGGATTTAAAAATTGTTGTAACCTGCCCTGGGTCCTGCTGGTGAAGGGCGGATAATAAATTAAATGTTCATCATCCTTGACCATTAAGCTGGGGCCGGCAGAAGTGGAATTCAACAACATCTGGAGTTTGGCTAGACCTGATCGAAGGCAACTATTACTATTTTTGCTGCCCGGTCCAATTTGGCTCCTCAGTATATATTATGGAGTTCTGGAAGTGCGGCAATAGGAATTTGAAAAAGCCACCTGTGTTTGCACGTGTTTTCAATGCAAAAATGGCAATTTCTGCTTCAGGCACATTGGTAACACCAGCACATCTGTTCCAAAGAAAGGTGTATTTTCAAATTAGCTTTAGTGCCTCCCAAGACTTGTCATCATAAATACAGGAAGTCACAGTTTAAAGGCGGTGGCACATAAACAAGGAGTAATCTGCCAATGAGTCAGCTGTTCCCAGGCAATCTCCACCCAGCAACAGGTTTTTCTACTTTAATCAATCACAGAGCCAAGTGTGGCCAAAGTGACCAAGTAAATCGAAATGACACAGGCTATTGAAACATACCTTCTGCTAAATAGTCATCTTTTCCTACATCTCAAACCAATAATACTTCTTTTCCAGGCTCACAGGAAGACCTCCTCCTCCCTTTGCTATTAAGATGCATGAAAATAACCCAAAGGCAAGCATTTCAACAGAGTTCTCATGAATCTTTGGACTGAGGCTTGCTCAAGAATTCCAATGCACAACACACATGAAATTAGGCTTGTTGTTGTTTAGTCGTGTCCGACTCCTCGTGACCCCATGGACCAGAGCATGCCAGGCACTTGTGTCTTCCACTGCCTCCTGCAGTTTGGTCAAACTCATGTGGTAGCTTCAAGAACACTGTTCAACCATCTTGTCCTCTGTCGTCCCCTTCTCCTTGTGCCCTCCATCTTTCCCAACATCAGGGTCTTTTCCAGGGAGTCTTCTCTTCTCATGAGGTGGCCAAAGTATTGGAGCCTTAGCTTCACGATCTGTCCTTTCAGTGAGCACTCAGGGCTGATTTCCTTAAGAATGGATAGGTTTGCTCTTCTTGCAGTCCATGGGGCTCTCAAGAGTCTCCTCCAGCACCATAATTCAAAAGCATCAATTCTTCGGCGATCAGCCTTCTTTATGGTCCAGCTCTCACTTCCATACATCACTACTGGGAAAACCATAGCTTTAACTATACGGACCTTTGTCGGCAAGGTGATGTCTCTGCTTTTTAAGATGCTGTCTAGGTTTGTCATTGCTTTTCTCCCAAGAAGCAGGCGTCTTTTAATTTCGTGGCTGCTGTCACCATCTGCAGTGATCATGGAGCCCAAGAAAGTAAAATCTCACTGCAAAGGTGGCAGGTTCTCCAGGTCTAGGGAAAACAGATTGCTGGACTAGATAGGTCTTTCAGTCTGATGCAGCTGGCTCCTCTTAGGTTTATATGTAAAGGACAGAGACAATCACCTAGATTTTTTAGGGTGGCATTGCCCCCAAAATGGCAGATTACAATTTGCAGCTCTCTACTGTGGAGCTTTTTACTTATGTTGACGTTTGACCATCCGACTCGCTTTGGTTTCTGAACCTGCTATGTGCCTCAAGTGTCTGCACACACCTGGTTAAGAGCTTGCAGTATTGCCATCAGTACATCGTAACTAGGTTTGGTTGTCTATAACACTAACTACACTCACCCAGCTGCTTCCACTATGGCCTCCTCCTGTTGGAGAATATCCCACCCCACTTAGTTCCCTTGTGGACTCAGCAACGGGACCAGAGAAAGGAAGAGGCAATGAAAGTGGCAGATAAGCAACATCCCTGCACCCCAAGAAATGATGGAACACTTGAAGAAGCTTTCCTGTCCCCTCCTCTCTGGTCCCTTGACCAAAGCAGTTTGCCTCGTGGAACTGGTTACAAAGGATCCGTAGGGTTTGTTTCCCAGTAAGTGGAAGCAGCAGTGCGAAGGCTGTAGTATAGACACAAGAGATCCATTTGTTACTACACTACAGACACATTAAAAGAGTGAAATATACATTCACCAACCTGTGAGGTTTTTTTGATGTCTGTTTTGGCATCTTGTCAATGTGCCATGGTGGGACACAGAGCCACAAAATTACAAAACTGTAGAGCTGGAATAGGGTGGATTCTGAAAACACACACCTGAGATATCACAGGACAGGTTAAAGAGGGGCATCCTCAGCACTCACTGAAAGATAGTAAAGATGCCAAGGGTCATCTAGTCCAACTCCCTGCAATGCAGAAATCCCAGCCCCTAGAACATGCCATAGGGACATGTAGGTAAAGCTCTATACATGTTTACTCAGAAGAACTCTCACTATGTGCATAAGATTGCAGTCTAATATACCAAAGTATACTTTAAAATAGTAACTTTTATTAATCCAAAGTCAATAATTCATAATTCATAATGATTTTGTAATCCAGGCATTAAAGAGGCATGTTTATTGGATAGTTTCTTCAGTGCTGGCAAATCATGATTAGGTCTATACAATATTTATGTTCAGAGTAGCCCAAGAAATTGATCTTTGCTTCAGAACCACAACCCCTTTCTAATTTCCTAACGTGGCCTTATGAAAGGCATTGTTTACAGAGATGAAGCAAAAATGATTTTCAAAAAGAAAAGAAGCACTTTATAACAGAAATAAGCAGATATCCATAGCAAATGATGATGCCACGAATGATAAATAAGAGGTCTGAAAGATGATAAATCAATTTCGGCTTTGCCAAAGAACATCAGAGTTTCATAATGTACTGAACAGAAAGTATAGAGAAATTTTTGGAGCTTTTATTAATAGTGAAATAAGCTCAGGTACATGTATAGCAAATAATTAGAGTAGAAAAATAATTGTTTGATTCTTGATTCACATGCTAGAGTGATTAGGAAGCCTCAAGTAATGTCTGCAGGTATTCTCAGTAACTCTTCCACTTCTTCTTGTAATGCCTCGGCCTTTTCAGTCAGGAGCATCTGCATCCAAAAACAACCATGTAAAGTCAAATTAACCTGATACAGTATAAGAAACATTTCTGAATGCATTGGTGGTGGTGGGGGAGTCGACAGTTCTCAGGATGATGTATATTTCATTCTCCTGTAGCGGAAAGAGACTCACAAAGACAAGACTAGTCTGATCCCTACAAAGGCTCTATCACATGCTCACACATGCCAGTTTCCAACATGCTGGCACCTATTGGTAAAACAAAACAAAAACAGAACCAAGGAAGGAGTTATGCAGATGAAAGGGCAGGGCTTGATTCTCAGTGGCTATGGTCTCCAGGAGCAAGGGCTAGACTTGATCCTCACTCTTATGGCATCTCCAACTATATATCTTTAGTTCCTCCCATTTTAGTGAACTCTTACTGTTCATAATGACTTAAGAAGAGCCTGCTGGATCAAGCCAGTGGCCTATCTAGTCCAGCATCCTGTTCTCACAGTGGCCAAACAGATGCCTGTGGAGAAACCAGCAAGTCGGATCCGAGCACAAGAACATTCAGTCCTATGCAAAAAGCAGACGTTCATTTTTATGCACCTTCCCCCAATTTCTGGTTAAAGAACTGCATCGCAAAATTTTGAGAGAAGTGCAAATTTAGAAGGATAATTGTGTCTTGGTTGGTATATTGGTTTGAAAATGTGCAGATTAGACCGTTCCCCATTAAGAGTCACAATTTTCATCCCCATTCCTATTGATGCTTTTCACAAATTTTACTTGCCTTTGCAGATGAAACTATTTGCCTAGCTTGGTTTCTGGACAAATGCTCAATTGTCTTCACCAGCACGTCTGGATTTGCATTAGCCAAGTGTGCTAAAGTTTTATACCCTGAGTTGTAGAGTTGCTTGGCTCGAGCCTGAGAAAGTGGACAAAAGGCTAATTAATAGAAAGAGGTGGCAACAAATCTATTCATCATCACCACCAAACCTCTAGTCTCTACCATCCTGTCATATTTCTAGCTACTGTTTATGACCACTAAATCTTTCATCAAAACAGCCCTTTTCGTATACTAGCTCTGTATATTGGTCGAGATTTTTCACCACCTCAACGCACACTAGCCTCAGTAAGATTTATTGGGCCCTATGATAAACACGGAAACTAATGTGTTTGTTTAAAATTCAGGGCTTTTGGAAATATTTATTCTGTTATTCCCGTGTACGAATGCTTTATGGTTTGTATTTTGAGCACATACACATGTAAAAAGGCAAAGGGACCCCTGACAATTAGGTCCAGTCGCGGACGACTCTGGCATTGTGGCGCTCATCTCGCTTTATTGGCCAAGGGAGCCAGCGTACAGTTTCCGGGTCATGTGGGCAGCATGACTAAGCCACTTCTGGCGAACCAGAGCAGCGTACGGAAACACCGTTTACATTCCTGCTGGAGCGGTACCTATTTATCTACTTGCACGTTGACGTGCTTTCCAACTGCTAGGTTGGCAGGGGCAGGGACCGAGCAATGGGAGCTCACACCGTCACAGGGATTTTTTTTTTTTTAATTTATTAACCGGGCAATCAAATCAAATTAAATCACATCACATAAATTCCGAATTACAAAGCCGAATTTTAAATTTTGTTGGGGGGACCCATATTTCAAGATCCGAAGGGGGGTTTAAACTGCCGACCTTCTGATCGGCAAGTCCTAGGCTCTGTGGTTTAACCCACAAGCACCACCCGCGTCCCACATACACATGTACTAAGAAGATATTTAAAATATTGCAGCAGCTGCTAAGCTTTTAGCTTTTCAATCCAGCATTTTATGTGGGGTTGCAATATCACTCCTGTGCAGAGATGATGCAGTAGGTCTATTTAACAGCAAAACCTACTGAGGAAAACTTTCAACTTTAGAAAGCTCAGTTCAGGGCCACCTCCAATCTGTCTAGTCAATTTCCATAAAAATACTTTCATAAAAAATGACACCAGAGAACTTTGGCTCCATTGGCCAAGTACATTTTGTCCTCTGTCTTGTACTGAAGATGTGTTTGCTGCTCAGGGTGCTTTGCAACACATACCGTATTTTTCACCCTATAGGACACACTTTTTCCCCTCCAAAAATGAAGGGGAAATGTGTGTGCGTCCTATGGGGTGAATGCAGGCTTTCGCTGAAGCCGACACCTCTCGCTCTCCAGGCTCCAGGAAGCTATCCGCAAGCCTTGCGTGCCCGGGGGAACTCCCCCTGGGTGCGCACGGCTTGCGGGCGGCAGCCGGCAGCGCGGAGCTCGGGGCGCCCTCCGGAGGACACCACGTGCTTCGCTCAGGTGTCCGCAAGCCTTGCGCGCCCGGGGGAACTCCGCAGGGCTTGCGGGCGGCAGCGCGGAGCATGGGGCACCCTTTGGAGGACGCCCCGTGCTTTGCGCAGGTGTCCGCAAGCCTTGCGCACCTGGGGGGAACTCCGCCCGGCGCGAGGAGCGCCCTGAAGCAGAGCGCCCCGCACGCCTGACAGACATCCGCAGCGTGGGGAGCCCTGCAGGAGTTCCCCGCAGGGCTCCCCATGCTGCGGATAGCAGCCTGCCGCCCGGCAGGTGGGGCGCCCTGAAGCAGAGCGCTCCGCGCGCCGGACAGACATCAGCCAGCCCCACAAGCTCGGGGGACAGCGGTGAGGTGCAGCGCCGCCATCCCACTGTTCCCCGACCTGGTTTTGGGGGGGAAATAAAGGAAATTTTTTTCCCCTTTATTCCCCCCCCCCCCCCAAAAAACAGGTGCGTCCTATGGGACGGAGCGTCCTATGGGACGAAAAATACGGTACTCCACAATCATACTGCAATGGTACACAATTTACAATTCCAAGACATCCCTTAATGCATTTATATACACCCTTTTAAATATGTATCCCAGGGTGGTGTTGATAGCTGTGCAGCTACAATTAATGGTGCATAAAATAACCAAAAGAACACAGAGTGTTCTTTTCCTCAGTGCAAAAAACCGCAATCATTCACTATGACATATCAAACAGGAGCAAAGATCTGTTCCTGTACTGACCCCTTCCCAAAGGAACATCATCTCAAAAGCTAACATGGCAAAATGAGACTTGCTGGAGTGATGGGGTCAGAAGCATAGCAATGCAAAGCGGGAAACTTCTGCTGCAGGAATTATGTTTTTTCCAGAGCTTGCAAATGTGCTGCTCTTTTGCTGGGTATTAACCCTGCTTCCCTGGAAAAGGGAAAGCTGTACCAATCTCAGGTAGTAACAGTTACTTTGAAGGATTTTTTACAAACCATCTTTAAATTCTGCTTGGATTTGTTTGGTGAAAGAATACAGTTGTACCTTGTTTGTGACCGGGATCCATTCCGGAGCCTTGGCCGCTAGCCAAAAACGATGCAGGGCAAAGCGTTGCGTCTGCGCATGTGCGCGGAGTGGTTTGTGCTTCTGTGCATGTGTGAGCGGCAAACCTGGAAGTAACCGGTTCCGGTACTTCTGGGTTTGCTGTGGACGTTTGTCGGAATGGACGCTAGACAAGGCGGACGTTCGCGGGGGTATTACTGTAGTTATTCTGGTTTGTTACGCATATAATAATAATAATAATAATAATAAATTTTATTTATATCCCGCCCTCCCCAGCCGAAGCCGGGCTCAGGGCGGCTAACAACACTAAAACAATACAACATTATAAAACATTATAAAAATGAGTTAAAAACAAAATTAATGGCAACCATAAGCTAAAGTCTTGAAAAGATTGCCAAAGGAGGGAGTCAGGCTGCGCCCTAACAAAAGGCCAGGTGGAACAGCTCTGTCTTGCAGGCCCTGCGGAAAGATGTCAAGTCCTGCAGGGCCCTTGTCTCTTGTGACAGAGCGTTCCACCAGGTTGGAGCCGCAGCTGAAAAAGCCCTGGCTCTGGTTGAGGCCAGCCTAACCTCTCTGTGGCTTGGGACCTTCAAGGTGTTTTTATTTGAAGACCGTAAGTTCCTCTGTGGGGCATACCAGGAGAGGCGGTCCCGTAGGTACGAGGGCCCTAGGCCGTATAGGGCTTTGAAGGTTAAAACCAGCACCTTAAACCTGATCCTGTACTCCACCGGGAGCCAGTGCAGCTTGTATAGCACCGGATGAATGTGATCTCTAAGCGAAGACCCCGTAAGGAGTCTCGCTGCGGCATTCTGCACCCGTTGGAGTTTCTGGGTCAGTCTCAAGGGCAGCCCCACGTAGAGCGAGTTACAATAATCCAGTCTGGAGGTGACCGTCGCGTGGATCACAGTGGCTAGGTCAGGGCGAGAGAGGTAAGGAGCCAACTGCTTAGCTTGGCGGAGATGAAAAAATGCCGCCTTTGTTATAGCTGCAATCTGCGCCTCCATAGAGAGGGAGGTATCGAAGATTACACCCAAACTCTTAACGGATGGTGCTGGCACTAATTGCACCCCCGCAAGAGATGGGAGTTGCCCCCTCAGTCCCAAGTCGTCCCGTCCCAGCCAGAGGACCTCTGTCTTCGAAGGATTTAACTTCAACCGGCTCCCACGAAACCATCCAGCCACAGCCTCCAAGCATCTGATCAGTGTGTCTGGGGCCGAGTCCGGGTGGCCGTCCATCAACAGATAGAGTTGGGTGTCATCAGCATACTGATGGCAGCCCAGCCCAAAACTCCGGACAAGCTGGGCGAGGGGGCGCATAAAGATGTTAAAAAGCATCGGGGAGAGTATTGCACCCTGGGGCACACCACACACCAAGGAGTGGCGGGATGACAATTCCCCCCCAAGCGCCACCCTCTGTCCCCGACCAGAGAGAAACGAGCGCAGCCATTGAAGGACTGTGCCCTGGATCCCCACGTCGGCAAGGCGGTGGTCTAGGAGTTCGTGATCGACCATGTCGAAGGCTGCTGACAGGTCTAGAAGAATCAGCAGCCCCGACCCGCCTCGATCCAGCTGCCTGCGGAGATCATCTGTTAGGGCGACCAGAGCCGTCTCGGTCCCATGACCAGCGCGGAAGCCGGACTGGAATGGATCCAGAGCTGATGTTTCATCCAGAAACCTACCAAGCTGTTCAGCAACCGCTCTCTCAATCACCTTACCCAGGAATGGAAGATTCGAAACCGGGCGGTAATTGGATAGATCTAAAGGATCTAATGATGTTTTCTTTAAGAGCGGGCGCACCACTGCCTCCTTCAGTTCCCCTGGGAATGTCCCAGCGCCAAGAGACAGATTGATGATATCCCCCAGGGGGCCCCGCACCTCGTCTGGACACGCTCTAATCAGCCAGGACGGGCACGGGTCGAGAGGACAGGTGGTGGGCTTTCCAGCTCGGAGGAGTCTGTCCACATCAGCTGGGGATATCCAGTCAAAGTGGTCTAATACTGAACCCGAGGACAGTCGAGGGGCCTCCAGTTCCTTTATTGTATCCAAATTGGCAGGGAGGTCATGGCGGAGCAACAAGACCTTCTCCGCAAAAAAGCTCGCGAATGCCTCACAGCTGTGTGTCGAATTGTTATTTAAATTTGGCTGTCCTTCAAGGGACGTTAAAGACCGAATTATACTAAATAATTGCGCCGGGCGAGAGCTAGCGGATGCAATGGAGGCCGAGAAGTAGGACTTCTTAGCGGCCTTCACTGCCATCTCATAGGTTTTCATAAAAACCCTATAAGATGTTCTTGAAGCTCCGTCACGGGCACCCCGCCATACTCGCTCTAGCCGTCTGAGGTCCCGCTTCATTTTCCGGAGCTCCTCGGTAAACCAGGGAGCCCGGTTTCTGCGGGGTCGCAGAGGGCGCTTAGGTGCGATCTCATCGATGGCTGCCAGGAGCTGGGTATTCCAGGCCTCAACAAGCTCAGTCAATGAGTCGCCAGGGGGAGAAAGGTCCCGCAAGGCTTGACGGAATCTATCAGGGTCCATCAGCCTCTGCGGGCGAGCCCAAATTGGCTCGCCACCCAAGCAGGGTGGGGGTGGAACGTCAATCCTGGCTTTCAGAGCATAGTGATCAGACCATGGCACCTTCATTGAAGGAAACATGATCACATCTATACCGATGCCAAAGATCAAATCCAGCGTGTGGCCTGCTTGATGTGTGGGGCCCGAAACAAACTGGGAGAGCCCTAGTGTCGCCATGGAAGACACCAGGTCCAGAGCCTGTGAGGAGGGAGTGGCATCAGCATGGATGTTGAAGTCCCCCAATACCAATAGGTTAGGGAACTCCAAGGCCCAGCCAGCCACCGCCTCCAGCAGGCCTGACAGGGTGGCTGCTGGTGTGCTAGGTGGCCGGTACACCAGCCAGACAGCCAAGCTCACCTCGGAGCCCCACACTAGGCCAACACATTCAATGCCGGGGATCGATGGCGATGGTAGAGCCCTGAAAGAACAATCTTCCCGGATTAATAACGCCACCCCTCCCCCCCGGCCCACAGTCCGCGACTGGTGAAGGACGGAGAAACCCGGGGGCGCCATCTCTCGTAAGGGAACAGTATCCCCTTCACGCACCCAGGTCTCAGTCACACATGCCAGGTCAACCCCCTGCGAGGTGAAGAAATCTCGCAGGGTGGCGGTTTTGTTGCCTATAGACCTGGCATTGCACAACACCAGTGACGGAGGTGAGTAATCCTTGCTCACCCTACCCTCGTCTCTCGGGATGGGGCGCAGATTGGAAGGGGTACGAGCATATCCGTATCTCGATCCCCTTCGCCTATGACATCTGCCCCCACCTCCATACCTCCCTCGCCCCTGCACAGTAGGAATCCCAAGCCTAATATTCGCCTCCATTTACAGAATATAAAAACAAACAAATAAAAAACAATTACATGAAAACAAAACCAATCCCCACCCCACTCCACAACCACCCAACCCTGACCCAAAATAAACCAAAACAAAAAAACCCTGACCCAAAATAAACCAAAACAAAATAAAAATACATAGATAAAAACCACCGCTTATGGTGGTACAACTAAGCAAAAAATAAAAACCGTTTAAAACATATAAAAACACTTCAAACAACCACTGCAGCAGCACTAGTGTCCCCCAAAGCTGCGGCAGTGGTAAGCGTGGGCCCCGCCCCCTGGCCTGATGGAAAGTGGGCCTGCAGGGGGAAGAGCCCTCCCCACAGATGCACGGCAAAGCGGCAGCAGCAATGATTCCAAGGGCTCCAATGCTGAGATGGAGTCTGGGGCCTGCCCCCAGGCCCAAGGTGGAGAATGGGCTTGCAGGGGGAGCGGTCCTCCCCAAGACTCACCGGCAAAGCGGCAGCAGCAGTGTTCCGGGCCTCCTTGGAGTCTTTTATGCTGGGGTGGAGTCTGGGGCCCGTCCCCAGGCCCAAGATGGAAAATGGGCCTGCAGGGGAAAGAGCCCTCCCCACAAACGCACGGCAAAGCGGCAGCAGCGATGTTCCAAGGCCTCCTTGGGGCCTTATATGCTGAGGTGGAGTCTGGGGCCCGCCCCCAGGCCCAAGGTGGAGAATGGGCCTGCAGGGGGAGCGGTCCTCCCCAAGACTCACCGGCAAAGCGGCAGCAGCAGTGTTCCGGGCCTCCTTGGAGTCTTTTATGCTGGGGTGGAGTCTGGGGCCCGTCCCCAGGCCCAAGATGGAAAATGGGCCTGCAGGGGAAAGAGCCCTCCCCACAAACGCACGATATACTGACCTCTAAAACTCCTGCCACCTCCATAAGAGGAATAAGCTCTGCCTTAACACAGTAGGTTAGTCTCTTGGTAAGTTCTGTCAAGAGAGCTTTATAAACCCAAAATTCATTCAGCTCCTGTAAAAATAAATTAAAACATAATTTAAAATGTTAGGAAACCCTCCTCGTTCAGTCCGGACACAGAGATCCAGCTCCGAGGGCCTTCTGGCGGTTCCCTTGCTGCGAGAAGTGAGGTTACAGGGAACCAGGCAGAGGGCCTTCTTGGTAGTGGCGCCCGACCTGTGGAATGCCCTCCCATCAGATGTCAAGGAAGTAAACAACTATCTGACTTTTAGAAGACATCTGAAGGCAGCCCTGTTTAGGGAAGTTTAGGGAAGTTTTAGGGAAGCTGTATTGTATTTTTAATATTCAGTTGGAAGCTGTCCAGAGTGGCTGGGGAAACCGAGCCGGATGGGCGGGGTAACAATTAATAATAATAATAATAATAATAATAATAATAATAATAATAATAATAGAAACTTATGTCCATCCATTTTGGTCAAGAGGAAGAGGAACCAATATGCAGAAGTTATTGTGATCTTTTAGCTGCAGATAATTTAAAACAGTGGGAGGTCACTGGAACAGATTCCTTGGGTACCATCTTAAAATGCAATGATTCAATAGCAATAGAAGCGGCTAACAGCAAGAAATCCTTTGCTTCTAGTTGACTAATTTCAAAGTGGTTCTTTTTAAATGGATTTTTTAATTGAAACATGTATGAAAATACTGTCATAAAAGCACAATGAACTGGTTATTTATTCTCAGCTTCTCCAAATGCAAGTTAAGTAAAACAGAATGTGCTGAATGTGGACTATTTTTAAGAAATGCAGCTTTGATCAGTTCTGGAATTTGAAAGGGAAGCTGCGTGAACAATTTGGAAAATCTGAAGTAAAAGAAGTTTCTGAGCGACATTTCTGTGTTCCATCAATGAAGTATTCAGCTACCATACATTACCTCACAGAAATGTAGAACTGAGGAGGAGAACGAAGCAGCTGAATTAAGAAGGGTTTGAATGAATCCTCGTGATATGTTGAATTTTTCTGCCACCTCCCATACGTTGTTCACTTTTAACAAAGCATGAAGAACCAAGGACAAGTAGAGTCTACTGGCTGTGCCAATGTCCACATCCTAAAGGAATATGGAGTATAATTAGAAATTGAAGACACAATCCAATAGAAAAATTGTTTGAATCTTTCAATTTATCTGAAATAGTAGAACACTCTTACAGTTTTAAATCCATCCATTTCTGAGGCTATCTAAACCATGAAATGCAACATAAGAGGCCACACAAGACAATTTCCAGCTAAGAATTTCAAAAACAAGTAGTCCCAAATATGACAACAAATAAGCTTTAGTATGACTCTAATATGCTGCTTTCCCGCCATTCATGTGCAACTAATTTCTGATCTACTTAATGTTAAGGTACTCAAAATTTTAATCCAATCGTTTATGACCAACTCCAAGAAAGGAATCACAGAAGCTCCCCTGAATTCACAATTTTGATGGATAATCCATTCCCACAGTTATCTTTAGACATCTGAAATAAGAAATCTTCCTCTTACCATTCTGACAGCTTGTCCAGATGCCTTTTTGGTAATAAAGCTCTCCGGCACACCAACAATCTCTGCTACTTGTTGTTCTGCTGGACTTAGCTGACTGTACTAAAAAGCAGAATTAATCTCAGATCTAAAGGAAAGTTACATTCTGCAGAAAACACAGGGCATGCTCTGTGCCTTGTGAGAGACATAGGAGAGCGGCACTGGACTCAACTGTACAGTGTTCTCCTCCCACCACCCAAACTTGGCATGAGAGCAGAGATATGTGCACACTGCATCACCGCAGGGAATCTCTGGGAATGAGAGGTCCCTCCATGAAACCTCCGAGTTTTCTTGTTTTGCCTAGCTGCTAGTTACTCAAATCATGCACATGCTGGGCTTTGGAAAGAAGAGTCCCGTGACGTTAATTTCTAAATGCAGTTGCTGCACGTGAAATGAAAAACTTTAGACGTGTAACAGATAAAACACTCTTGAGGTATACTGCAAAAAATTAACTAGCCGCACATAGGTTTCAATATCTGCCTTGTAACAAATAAATAATAATAATAATAATAATAATAATAATAATAATAATAATAATAATGTTATTTATACCCCGCCCTCCCCAGCCAAGGCCGGGCTCGGGGCGGCTAACAACCAATAATAAAAAACAAGTTGAATGAATACAACTTAAAAAACAAGATTAAAATACAACATTAAAACATTAAAATGCAGCCTCATCACAGGAGGAGAAAGGAAAAAAGAAATGCAAAAAGAAAAAGAAAAACCCAGGAGTTTAATGTTAAAAGGTCTGGATCCTGCATGTATCTGAGCATAATTTATTCCCTAGGATATTTAAGACTCCACGTGCACAAGGAACAACTCTAGCTGTTCCACTGAAGCTGACAAGAGAGCCTTGTGCTTGCTAAGTTCAGAAAAAGAGAGGAAGGCTCCCAGGGATGCTATGTAAAGATATAAAAATCTTCTTGTTGCTGGATATTTTTTTTAAAAAAGGTTACCTGTCTAAAATAGATCATCCAGTTTGGGCTACACTGCAAAACCATACTGTACGGTGTTGTCAGGTAGATTAAATGTAGGCAACTTTCAAGGATTAGCCCCTCAAGGCCTTTCTTCAAGTCTGCATAGAGCGTGTCACAGTACGCCAAATCGATAGAACCTAAGGTGTAATAAAAAGGTAGACATCATACAATGGCCCACATTGTGCAGATCTGATCTTCAGAATTTGATGAGACATTTCAGCATGTCAACATGTTGGAAGACTGTTAAATGCTCACTACCCTTTCAGGGTGGCCAACCACTTGCTCTTCTTAGCAGGAAGCGCTGTCACCTCAAACTCCTTCCAGTAGCACCTTAAAGACCAACTGAGTTAGTTCTAGGTATGAGCTTTCGTGTGCATGCACACTTCTTCAGATACGAAAGCTCATACCTAGAACTAACTCAGTTGGTCTTTAAGGTGCTACTGGAAGGAATTTTTTTATTTTGTTTTGACCATGGCAGACCAACACGGCTACCTATCTGTACCTCAAACTCCATATTTGATCCCCACAAACCAGGCCCAGCAGAGCTCTCCTTGATTCAAGGAGGCATCAGTTCTGTGGGGAAGTAGCCTTTCCCTATGTCTATGACATTCCACACTAATTCATCACTGTCATGGACATGCTTGCAAGCACTGTAGAATACATACAGTGTTGCTGTGTCTTTCCCATACGTATCTAGTTGGCTGCTCTGCTTGAAAAGATTGCTGAACAGAATGCTGGATGAGATAGGCTTTTAAGTCTGATCCAGCAGGTTTTTATGTAGCTTACATGCAGATTGAATTTGTGGAGTACTGAGAAATTGCAGTTCCCTTGCAATACGCACCAGGAACATGTTTTACCTATTAATGTTTCCTTCCACCCCAATCTGACAGTCGGACAAGGTCTGAATGTGATTAAACTACAAAAGGAGGATAATATTTGGGGGGCAGAAATGAGAAGCTAAAGAGATACTGGATTTATTTTTATACGTCCATACAAAATCAGTAGTTGAGCTGGGAACTGAGATCCATCTTGGCCAGGCTAAGACATTTTGATGAGTGAAGTGAAAATCGAATCAAATCGAATCAAATCAAATCCCTTTTCACTTCAGAAAAAGATACAGGCAGCAACCATTTTGCATGGAGGGTCCATTTTTTGTCCCTGCATGCGTCGGCAGAGTGAGCATAAGCCCACCCTGCCCCATTCTTCCCTCTTACGGGTCCCGTGCATCAGCAGATGCACACAAAATGGTCGCTATCTGTAGCTATAAATTAAAATTATGGAGATTTCCTGCCCCCTAATTGCAGTCAGAATCCGATTCAAGGTAGCCACTTCATTCTGCCTGCTTGTAAGACTGGCCTTGCGTGACTGTATTTTAATAGATCCCAGAGGGAGGTTTTATACCTTTGTAAGTGGCTTGACCCAACCTAGTGATAACTAGAATTTGTCCACCATCGCAGCTTGTATTATCTTTTAGGAGTCCATTTTGTTTCAGCCCTTGCAATACTTCCGTAGTTACATCCCGGAGGCTCTTTCCTTCAGGCAGAAGCTGTGGCTGGACACTAAACAAGGTTAGTTGCATGAACTGGAAAACCTCTTCAGGACTGGTTGCTATCTGTAGTAGAACACAACAGGACAAATGAGAGTATACAAAGACTAAAAAATACTTTAAAAAAGAGTTTGGTGTTTCGTTATTCTACCTGAAACTTTCCCTCCCCCAATCAGTCTTCTTAATACAATCAACCAGTTTTAAGGTTTCAAAATTACCTTTAATCCAACCAATGATAAGATTAAACTCCGGATACCCTTGTTGAACTCAAGCAGGAGATTGCTGTAACAGCTTTCCAGAGGGCTGTATACTAACTTTTGAACCTTAAAAAAAGAGCAACAGCTATGTGAATGCAAGTTATAAAATATGGCATATTTGTACCTAATGTTCCTAAAAGATTATCTTCTCCATTATGTCCTAACAAGATCTCCCCAAGATCTGCACTGCTTTAACCACTGCATTTGTGAATCAACTGCCCTGTTCTGTAATGCCTTACAAATCAAGTTATTTGCAGCTAGGAGTAGCATCTTCTCCGAAACTTCATGTTTATGGAATGGCCTCTTTCTCGGGGAGTGGCTGTGACTATATAATGTCCATCTATTAATGAAACCTTTGGGCAGTAACAGCTCTTGGCTCTTTACAACTCCTTTTGAGTTTTTAGGATGTATGATAGTTTGCCCTGTCTTCTGCTGTTGCATTTGCATTTTAAAAATTGTGGGTTTGTTCTGCTTGACTACAGCTTTAAATGCTAGTTGTAATCTGTCTTGAGCTATTTTGGAAAGTTATAAAAGTTTTAAATAAAAACAAACAAAAAGGATACAGAACAGAGCTATTCTCAGAGGATGCTTCCTGGATCTACAGATCTATTCCTCTTCAAATTTACTGTGGATTGTTTTCAATGCTAGCCCTACTCAGAACAGATCCATCAAAGTTAATGGACATGATTAACTTGTGTTCAGTAACTTCAGTGAGTTTACTCAATGTAGGACTTAGCTGAATACGACACTGAGCCTTTTTCAGTGGTGACTTAAGACTGCAATTTGGCATTTGTTTAACAGATAAGAAAGCAATTATTTCAGCTGTATATACCTTAACAATGCATATGTTTCATATTTTAAATATGTGGATTTATAATCAGTATTTTATTTTTTCATATATCACATTTTTGTTACAGAATGCTATCTACCCAAAGCTTATGCAGGCAAGCAGTTTATCTTATAAAACATTTTCTAAAGTCAGTATGTTATGTTACTGGGTGGTGATGCTATTTTATGATGAGATATCATTGGTTTTCAAGATGCGGTACTGGCCTTGCTTAACTTATAATAAAAGAAAAAGGGCCTTTAAATATGCTTCCTAAAAGGATGGTCAAATTATTTCAGAGCATGCTTACATTTAAAAATTTGACCATCACCCCATATTACACAAATGACTTTACTGATAAGTGTGAAAATCAAAAATTTTTTGCTTAAGTTACCAGATTCCGGTCTTTCTCTTGCACGATAAGAATGCTTTCACCAGCTTTGTCAATACCGGCACGGCCAGCTCTGCCTATCATCTGTTTATACTGGTTTTTCTTCATGAATTCTGTTGCAACATATGGAGCTCTTAAAATGACCCTGTGGAAACATTGAGAATGTGTTTGAATTATCGTATATAATGTTCAAAGCATTTGATTTTTTAAAAAGTAATTACTGAAATAAAGAAAACAAAATGCATCAGATTGTTGGAACCCCAACATTCCTCAGAATTGTTACAGTGCATACAGTTATACAATTTTTTATACCATAGCAACTTTTGACTTTGGAGCACCTTTTATTTCTGAAATATGCTCTAAAGGCATGTAGGAATCTGTAGAGCATTGCATGCAACAGGGGACACAGCAACAGTATCCTTAATAGCCAAACTCTAGAATTTCGCTATGTTCTCTGCCTGGTGCTACTGAGAGAATAAAGAATAGTTAGACCAAAAGACAAGTATACTACATCAAAGTACAGTGGTACCTTGGGTTAATAACTTAATTCGTTCTGGAGGTCCGTTCTTAACCTGAAACTGTTCTTAACCTGAGGTCCCACTTTAGCTAATGGGGCCTTCCACTGCCGCGCAATTTCTGTTTTCATCCTGAAGCAGTGGGGCTGCAGGGGGGGCCGGCCGCACCGGGCGCAACACCTGGGGGTTAGGGTTAGGGTTAGGGGGCGCAAATCCACGGGTCAGGGGGCGCAAATTACTTGCCTTGCCCCGGGTGCTGACAACCCACGCTACGCCACTGTCCTGAAGCAAAGTTCTTAACCCAAGATACTATTTCTGGGTTAGCGGAGTCTGTAACCTGAAGCGTCTGTAACCTGAAGCGTCTGTAACCCAAGGTACCACTGTAACTTAATTTAGATTTAATCATAGAATTTTGTAGTTGGAAGGGACGAGGAGGGTCATCTCGTCCAACCCCTTACAATGCAGGATTTGCCCAACGTAGGGCTCAAACCCACAATTCTGAGATTAAGTCTCATGCCCTACCGACTGAGCTATCCTCGGAATTAATGGCAGCAGCTGAGCAGCAAAGGAAACACCTGAACAGTTCCTTAAGGGACACTAAAATTCTCAAGACTAATCCTGCAAATTCCGTTCCTTCTTCATCATTGCCAGAAGTGCTTCAAGGAGGAATCATTGAAGCATGAAATGAGACTGGAAAGGGAAGTTACTAGCTATCTCTAGTACTGTACTGGTCATATGTGAGCCCATGCAGTAGGAACTCGAGAGCATCTTCACACCAGACCCTGAACTCAGGCCTAGTATGTACCAACAACAAATAAGGGGGTAAATCTGTTTCTGCAAATTATCACTTCAGACTCCTGCATTTCTTTTGTGCATGGAAGGAGGGAAGGGGGCTCAGAGGACAAAACGTTCTTCTATGTAAAAACATTTCCCTGCGTACAGAATGCTAGCATGTCAGAAAAAGGCGCCTGAGCTCTCGTTTTCTAGTCAGCTTCCGATGCCCTGCTGGACCCCTGCCTCTGGCTTCATGCTCCTGAGTGAAGGAAATGTTAAAATCTGTTCCATGCTCCACATGATAAAAACAGAAAGACGCAACATTTCTTAAAGATTAACCTTCGAGCTGGCAAGTTAACCCCAGCAGCAAGGGTAGAGGTGCAGGTAAGGAGACAGAGGATTCCTGAAGAGTAAGCTTCCTCTATTCGTTTTCTTTCCTCACTGGTAAGGCCACTATGGTGATAGGAGATTCCATATGGAATTGTTTGCTTCAGTACTGGGCAAAGTCTTCCATTGCAGATGTTTCTCAAATCTGTAAGAAGATCGCGTTTTTCTTTCTCCTTCAACTTTTTATAGTCTCTAGGAAAGAAAAGTACACTTAGATTATGTTTGCATACCAACCATCTTGGCTATTCCACCTGACTTTCAATTTGAACTTAGCCTGATCTTTTATTCCCCTTCCTTCTCTCCCCCTCCCCCTTTTTATGAAGATTACCCGCTCTGGGATCCCACAGCTAATTCTCCCCTGGTCTCCTCGCTGGCCCAAATAGGACTAATTTAGCCAGCTAGCCCTGGTGATCATCTAATGTTTATTGGATGGATTTCCCCCCTAAACTGATTTTTGAATTCTGAGTTTATTGTTATTCACGTTTTATACTGTATTTTATGCTGTTTTCTGTTGCATCAATTAAGTGTTTTAAATTTGTTGTTAGCCGCCCTGAGCCCGGTTTTCTGAACTGGGAAGGATGGAGTATAAATAAAAAAATATTTATTAATTATGTGTCACACAGTGCTAAATTATTCCTAGTCTCTCCCTTTCTCCATCAACATCGCTGCCACAACACAGAATTATATGGTACTTCAAAGGTTGTTATTCTGGACACAATAGTACCATCACACCCTGCAGTACTCAACAGTTTGCTCAAGCTGCAGATATAATCCTACAGTGTTATACATGATCCTGTTTGATCAATGCATACCATTCTGATCACTCTGCTTGCAAAGGGAAGAAACAGGCCTCTGCATCAACATTAGTAAATTCCGAGGTTAATTGTAAACATGCCAATCAAGTAAGCATATTGCAGCCAGGAAGCATACCTGTTCAAGTGCTTGCAAATCATTTCTGCTACGTTTTCACAGTTCTTTTTAGTGGGACAGAAGACAAGGCAGGAGTACTTTGGAATAACTTCCGTCACCAGTGCAATAAGGTGATCAGGGTCAGTCTTCTGCAGACCAGTAGAATACTAAAAGATAACACAGTTTTGTTTCTGTTCTGGATAACTTTGTTGTGCCTCAGTTAATCAAAATATTCAAACAAAACTTCAATGTATTTGACGTTACAAACTTATTCATGACTGAAGCATCCATTTTAAATTGTTGCCTTAAATGAAAAAATAAATACAAAAACAGCACCCATTTCTTTTGTCATTTTAGTATCCCCCACATAAGGATACTAGAATCAGGACCATACATTCTCTGCTGGTAAAATACACACATATCAAACATTCTCTGTAAATGAAGTAAGCAATTCTATTATTATTATTATTATTACTATTATTACTACTACTACTACTACTGCTGCTGCTATCTAGACTGATTCGCATTTTTAGAGCCAATTGTTTTTGTTAGACACATGGAAGAACATGTTTAAGCATATTACTTTAACTGGCTATGGATAAATGTTAAAGAAAAACTTTTAATGCTTATTGACATTACCTTGAAATTAAGAAGTCGTGAAAATCTAAAGCCATCTTCCGCTTTGTTATCAACTTCATAGATTGTGTCTCGTATTTTTACATATTCTTTCAGTTCTACCTATATTTTTTTTAAAATGTACATAGAATAATCAGATTATGACTTCTATTGAGAAAAAGCCATACTGTATGTAATGCGGAAGGCATTTGAAAAGAGAAGAATAGCTTTTTAAAAAATGCATTATTCTTTTTGCCTTTCCTTTCATAAAAATCACAAATAAATTGAAACACTTTCTTGAATTATGGTGTCTGTGGCTTTTACATTTTGTAAGGTATTTTCCTTATGACTTGTTTACAAAGAGGTATCCGTTAACTCATCTTTGCCACAATAGTGATTAGAAGGTAACATATTTTAAAGAAATTTGACCATGTAAAGCTAAACATTTGAAAGGCTAATGATGAATGCTATCTTCACTGTCAAATTAAATGCCTGGAAAAAACAACAAATACCACTTCCCACCAAATTAATTGCCTAAAAAGCTCAGAAAGGAAAAAATGCCTTCTCGTCCCTTCAGTTAGTTCAAAATGGTCAATATGCAACATTTACCTCTAAGAAAGTCAACAAGTTCTCTAGTCAAATACATACTGGTCTGAAATTACTGGTGTAATATTCCGCATTCAGGAATTGCTGCAGATCTCCAACGTTATTTAAAGTTGCACTCATTCCAATGATCTGAGTGGTTTCTATACAAAATATAGCAACATTACCCTCAATGTATCATAGAATAATAATAAAGGAAAGTCATAGTATCTCAAATTTCAAATAGAACAAGTCAATCACTTTCTTCATTAGATAAATAACAAGAGCAGCATCAACCATAATCACCCTTTTTGACTAATTGCACCGGATATTGTTAAGACTGACCCACAAAATGCAGCCCTGCACCAGTGGCGTAGCGTGGGTTGTCAGCACCCGGGGCAAGGCAAGTAATTTGTGCCCCCTAACCCGTGGATTTGCGCCCCCTAACCCCCAGATGTTGCACCCGGTGCGGCCGGCCCCCCCCTCACCCCCCACGCTACGCCACTGCCCTGCACAACTCTAAGCTGAGGTGATAAAACTTCCTAAGTCTACAGTTACATAATAAAGTATTTGTATATCTGAGGCTGCAATGGTATTCACATTAACTGGGGAATAATTTCAGTGGAAATCAGTGGGACTTGCTGCCAAAATAAGCAGACAAAACAGAGCTATCCCTAGCATGAGGCAGAGTGAGGCAGCTGCTTCAGGCAGCAGTAGCGGTTCTTCCTAAGACCCATGGCTGTACCTTTCTGTTGAAGGACAGAGCTGTACTTGCTACGTAGCTTGTTGCCTCCCACGCTCCTTCCATCCTAAGGTGTAGCTTGAAAAGGTGAACAAAACAAAAGATAAAGAGGGTACTTTTTATCACATGTGGTGGACCTGCCCCAAGGTGAAAGACTTCTGGGAGAAGATTTATAATGAATTGAAAAAAATGTTGAAATATATATTTACTAATAAACCAGAGGCCTTTCTTCTTGGAATAACAGGTTTGGAATTGCCCAAGAAAGATGTTAAATTATTTTTGTATGCCACAACTGCTGCTAAAATTTTATTAGCTAACAAGTGGAAAACACAAGAAGTACCAACAGTGGAAGATTGGCAGATGAAGATGATGGACTTTTTGGAGCTAGCCAACCTGACTGGAAGAGTTTGTGACCAGAAGGAGGAGGATTACCAAGAAGAATGGACAAAATTTAAAGACTATTTAGTTAAATATGTTAAGTTAAATTAATTGGAGAAGCTTGCAAATACAGATAGGCTTAGGATTTCATCAGGTAATGGGATGAATTAGTATGTTTAATACTGAATTGGAAAGGAAAACAAAAAGATGCTAAGTGATTAAGTTAATTTTATAAGAATAGTAGTTTTGGAAAACCATTAAAATGATATACACTGAAATTCAACCAGGAGGATACGAGGAAGTCACTTAACAATGTTACTAAGTTTGGTTTAAATACAGTAGAGATTTATGTTTATTTATTTATTTATTTGTTTAAAAAACATTTGGAAAATCAATAAAATTTTTGGGGAAAAAAGAAAAAGAAAAGGTGAACAAAACAAACCTCAGTATATACAAATAGGCTACTTGATTTGTTTAATTTGTATTTCTCTTTACCATCTTGAAATAATTTTAAACTTCATGTTGCCAGTGTTATTTGATGTTTTATTTTGTATAGCTAACAGCTGCCAACTAACATGCTCTCTGAGTGGCTCACAAAAATTAAGAATTAAATACAAATAAAACATACAAAACAATACAAGTGGAATATATGTTATGCTTCCTGGGGTCTGGGGGCTTGAGATGAAAAATAAGCATTTAAAACACTTTACATGTTGAAATATACTATTACACAGACAAATTACACACGTTTTTAGAAACGGCACAATTGATGTAGCTATTATTTGAGTCCAAGACGTGCAGAAATTACTTACTGCTTGTATAAAGAATCTTTGCAAGAGTCATTTCTAGAACAGCCCCACGACTTCCTTCTCCAAGCATGTGCAACTTCAATTAAAGAAAGGTGTAAAGAGATTATGAGAGTAGGAAAGAATCAGAACCCAAGAACACTATGAACGTTAAAATGGAGATCAGATTTCTTTGGCATACGTGCTGCATTTTGACCCACCTCCCTCTTTAAAGCTATAGGCTTGGTTCTCTGGCATAGTGTGGGGAGACCAATTAATGTCAGTCTTAAAACACATTTTTATATTTTGTGTTGGTTACAATTGAATGTAAGCATGTGTAATATTACTAGTTACCAATACAGAGTCTTGAATATATTTCAGCCAATTAGGGATTATTTAAAAAGCCAAGTGCCCATTAATATAAGTAAGTAGCACAGTGTAACAAGTTTGAATTCATAAATAAATTAAAAGCATTTTTAAATAATTTCAGGAGTTTTATAACAAACCTCGTCAACCACAACTAGACCCAGGTCACCAATTCGTCCAGTTTCAATCAAGGAATTTACTAGGGTGTGCCCTCTTTCAATAGTAGCAATGTACAGAGATTTCTTAAGCCTTCTTTTGATTGGAGGGATCCTTCCTCTACTTCCTGCATATTCTTCAACCAGAAAACCTAGTTCCATTCCAAAACCCGACAAACCAGCAACCTACCATATGAAATAAATAAACAATAAAAACACAACTGAGAATTCCTTTTTTTACAATTATTATCAAAATTTTATACCAGTAACATGTTTGCAAGTAGCTTATAATAGGAGACCAGCTGCTGCATGCAAGCTTTATTTCACAGCTATTTTTATAAGGGTTCAGTGGCACTACATCTCAAAATCAGTAAGTAAAATATCAACTGTCAAATGAAGAATGCCTGTCCAGTGCTGTGCTCATTTCCTCAGAAGTGAATCCCACAGAATTCAGTAATTCCAGTTAAGGAGACCTACCTGCATAAAAGAGCTTTAAAACAGCTTCCTTTGATTATCTGCTCCCTAGGGCTCCCACACTTCATCTTTAGACTGATCACATGCAGACCCCCGCCATTTAACCACCAGCCAGTTACCATATTTTTCGCTCTATAAGACACACTTTTCCCCTCCTAAAAGGAAGGGGAAATGTGTGTGTGTCTTATGCAGCGAATGCAGGCTGCAAAGCTATTGCTGAAGACTGAACAGCAAGAGGGAGAGCTGCACAAAGCCTCTTCAACATTTGATTCAGAATATTTTTTATTCTTGTTTTCCTCCTCTAAAAACTAGGTGTGTCTTATGGTCAGGTCCTATAGAGTGAAAAATACAGTATTTCCCCCTCTCCCACTCGTTTTGTTTATCACTAGCCTGATTAAGAGTACTGGAGAAAGCTTGCACACTATTTGGGGGCATTTTTATTGGCCTGATCATCCTAAAACGGATTTTGGAACCCCCAATTAAGTGTGCACAGGGTTGCAGCCCATCACTTTCAGCAATCTATGCAAAAAAAGTTGAAGTATACTACAAGGATGCATAAGGATAAAAAGCCTATTATTTCCACACCTTCTCCTGGACTATAGCCACGTATGGTAGGATCATTAAAACATCCATTTGTTTGCAGAGTAATTCTTGAAGAATTAAAATTTCAGCTACAAGTGTTTTTCCACCGCTGGTTGGCAAGGAGTATATTAAATTCTTTCTCTGCTGCAGGGATTCTAATGTTAAACAAGCATGCTGCCAGTCTGTAAAAATAAGAAGACAGGTGTTACCCTTCTATTCAGTGATTAAAGGTCAAAATAAGAGTCTTTTGGAATTCTGCAAATTGTTCACTAAACAGGATCATTATTGGTCAATTTGTTAGAGCATGGTGCTGATTAACTGCAAGGTTACAGGTTCAGTCCCCATATGGGACAACTGCGTATTTCTGCATTGCAGGGGGTTGGACTAGATTATCCTTAGGGTCCCTTCTAACTCTATGATTAGCACAGAATTTAATACTACAACAAGCAGTACAGTGGTATTACCATAAAGTTTGTCAATTCCTCTGAACTCTGTTAGCAGCTCCTTGACCTTGGTTGGCAATCCATAAAATGGACCAATGTCAACAAAGGAAGCACTGTGAGTTCTCTCAGCAACCCCAATCTCTTCAGATACAACAGCCTCTTTGAGTTGTTTGCTTTTAGACACCAGTGAAGCAGGAGCTCTAGCATTTTCAGTCATTGCACTTTTGAGATGATCTTTGAGACTCCTCCTTCTTGGTTCAGACAAAGAACTTGTAGATGGTTCACTATCTTTTTTAACATTTTCCGTATAATGACAATGAGGTATGTCTGAGATCTTATCAGGACTTTGATTCCGGTGATAGGCTCTTTCTTTTACATTTGCCACTTTGTGAGGATGAATCAAGCATTCCTCTGACTGTTTAAGAAATAAAAGCTGTGATGATGGCAGGTTTTCTAGACCATCACCATGAGGATCTAGGCTGCTATCCTTCTGCTCTTTCATAGTGCTTAAAAAATCATATTTTCTTCTGCTTCTGGAGTCGGTAGTTGATTCTGGAATTGACAATATCTGTTCTATATTCTTAGCATTTTGTAGCTGAACATCTCCACATACAGGCTCCACATAAGTATTGCAATCTAGGTTTTTAATATCCTGGACACCATCAGTGGACTTCATGCATCTTTGCTCTAGATCATATACTTCAGCTAACAAAGAGTTGTTGCCAGAAAAACTGTCATAGTCACCAAACAATTCAACTTCACTGTCAAGATACTGCAAGAAACAAAAATCTGAATGAGTTTTTATAATATTTAGCATTTACATAAGAACCTTAGAGAGTTTAATGCACTTCAGACACATTATCTCAATAACCCTTATGGCAATCTATTAGGGTAGAAGAGTAATATTATTCTCACCATTCAGAAGGTCAACTAAGACATAATTTATCAAGGACCATCTAAAGAGATTTTGCATGAGACAAGCTATTGTTATTGGCTCTATGTCATTAATAGCATTCAAAAGTGGGCAATTAAACAGCGAAACTTTCCCTTTCTCGTGCTTTAAAAGCTTCCTCTGTTTAGCTTGCTTCAGGTTATTTTTAGAAGAGCATAAAAAATGATGGCAGTTCTACTAAGATTTACAGGACAATGAAATGTGAATCTGGTTCAAACACGTGACAAAATTCTCCTAATATACGCTTGTTTCTTCAAATTAATGTTTAAATTAGATGGATTCCAATGGTAAAATGCATAGCACAGGTTTGTTTCATCTGCCAAAAAGCCAATTAGCCTCCACAATCACGGTTGTCAACATTTCTTTACAAGTCTCAGACAGAGCTAGAAGGGCTTGGAAAACATTACTCTGGATTCCTTTCTACACTGGAAGCTGGCTCATACTGAATCGCAGTCCCTTGGCTTCACCTAACTCAGTATTACAACCGACAGGCAGTGGCTATCCAAGATTTCAGAAAGAAGCCCTTCCCAGCCCCACCTGGAGATGTCAAGAGATTGAAGTCTGCATGCAAAGCAGATGCTGTACCACTGAGCGATGGTCCTTGCCCTTTGGGGAAACGTCACAGAAAAGCAAACAGGAACACAACACAGCAGATCCACCTCCTCGGCTGGGCTTCCCCTTGCCAAATCCCGCCCGTGTCTCCCAGATCAAAGGCGAGGGCCATCCCTTCCTGCTGCACTTCTGCAAAGGGCCACATGCACTGACAGAACAAGAATTCATACTTCCAACCACAGTGCCGCTGCACCTAACAGGTGCATTGCGCTGGGTGGGAATTATCCCCGATGTCTTGAGTACACTCCGCAGAAGGTAGCAGGGAGCATCTCCTTTTGCATGCAGGTGGTCTCAGGTTCAAATCCCAGGTAGGGCTTGGAAACCTTGGAAAGCCAGTGCTGGTGGCTGAAGGTAATAATTGAGCATGACAGGCAGGCAGATAAATCCCTCTGTTCCTAAGCCCACAGGGGAAGGGCTGCAGCTTAAATGGTGGGCAGCACAAGGTCCCAGGTTCAAATCCCCCGCGGCTGCTCCTATGCGGCAGCTAGACTGGTGACTGGGAGTGGCTGCCAGGACCACATAACACCGGTTCTGAGAGATCTGCATTGGTTCCCAGTACGTTTCCGAGCACAATTCAAAGTGTTGGTGCTGACCTTTAAACGGCGTCGGTCCAGTATACCTGAAGGAGCGTCTCCACCCCCATCGTTCAGCCCGGACACTGAGGTCCAGCTCCGAGGGCCTACTGGCGGTTCCCTCATTGTGAGAAGTGAGGTTACAGGGAACCAGACAGAGGGCCTTCTTGGTGGTGGTGCCCGCCCTGTGGAACGCCCTCCCTTCAGATGTGAAGGAAATAAGCAGCTATCTTCTCTTTAAGGTAAGTTTTTAATATTTACTGCCCTGCTGTTTTTAACACTTGATTGGGAGCCGCCCAGAGTGGCTGGGGAAACTCAGCCAGATGGGCGGGGTATAAATAAATTATTATTATTATTATTATTATTATTATTGGTTTGCAACCCTGGAGATAAGCTGCCAGCCCGTGTAGGCAATACTGAGCTCGATGGATCTGTGGTTTGAGAGGAGGATGGGGCCCAGAGTCAATGTGGGTACCTCATCCTCCGGTTCTTCCTCCGCTTCCCCGGTGCTCAGCTTCTTGGGAGCCGGCGGGGAACGGGAGGAAGTCCGGCCGCAGCTCCCCTTGCCTTCGCCAGGCTCGGCTCCCGGCCGCTGCCTTTTCTGCCGCCGCTCCCGCGCCCTCCTCACAGCGACCCCCTCGCCCTCCATCGGGCAGCGGCATAGCCTAGCACCGGGCTCCCCCGCCAAGCCGGCACCGGGCGGGCGGGCGGCAGAGGAGGAGGAGGAGAGAGCCGTTTCCCGTGAGGGGAAGCCCCGGCTCCATCGCCTCCCGTTTGCCTTCACCCCTCCGGACACAAATGGAACCGCCCAGCTCGCCTCACAGCCGCGTTCTTGCCCCTAGGAGGGCGATACCAACTGCTAGAGAAAGAGGGGGAAAGGAAGAGATATAGTTGACTCGAGGAGCTCCGCTTTTCCCCTCAACGGCTATAGTTCTGTAGGACATGGCATTACAGCGGCCTTCCGCAGCACCGGTGCCCTCTTGGACTACAACTCCCATCAGCCCCCAGCGGAGGGCAGTTGTAATTTAAATCAGGGCAGTTGCAGTTTAAAATTCCCGATAGGCAAAGGCTGTGAGGGATATGTTTGTGTGGTTAAACGTGTGTCTGCGGGGTGTTACGTCACTTCCCATTCATGAGCCCTTTGAGGAGAAACTCAGGAAACGGAAAAGTGGGTATAAGAAAACTCGAGGGGGGGGGGCAAGGAGTGAAAGCCGTGCTGCGATTGGACTCCGTGTTTTGTTGACAGTTCGAACTGGGCGCTCTTGCGGCTTCATTCCGGCGCGGCGCATGCGCGGGACCTAAAACGTGTTACGAGACAGGAAATGTACCGAGAGGGAAGGATTTAGGTGCTGCTCTGTGCGTTTTCCGCAGCGGAAGCTTGGAAGGCGGAAAACATGGCTGCCTTGGCGATGACCGCCAAGGGCTCAGGGCGGGTTTTCTGTCTCTTCGCTGGCGCAAGGAAGGGCGCTGTTTCCTCTGGTGCAGGTAAGAGACGGCAGGTCCTCCCCCAACCTGGGAGGGAGTTTGCTTCTTTCGCTAAGGCGTGGCCTGCCTCAGGGCCGGATTTAGGTTTGATGAGGCCCTCAGCTACTGAAGGTAATGGGGCCCTTTATATGTCCAGCTGTCCCTTCTCAACAACAAATTGTCGCTGTTTTTTGTGTTGGATATATGCTATATGGTCATTTATGGACCTAATAGCTATCTAAGGCCATCTGCACATGTTGCCGTGCAACCAGTCCATGCAGAATGAAGGCACCCTGTATATAGAAATGAGCAAACCAGTGATATTTTAGGGAGCAGGCTAGCAGGCGGGGCCCATTACTTACATCATAGGAGCCTACACAACACAATACACTGTTGCTGTATGTAGGTTTTATTTTATTTCTTTTTTTATCTTATGTTTTGGAAATGTACATCCAGTTCCCCCCCCTTTAATATTTTTTGGGGGGCCCAAGAAAGTGGGGCCCTGAGCTATAGCTTGTTTAGCTTATATGTAAATCTGGCACTGGCCTGCCTTGTGTGTGGTGGGGGACGGATAATAGGAACACCTAAGAGCTTTAAGCTTGAATAAACAAAACAAATGGGCGTCATGTTTCTATGCATTTCGACATACTAACGTGCAGCACAAAACTTATGTATGTTTATTGCTAGGGAGTAAGTCCTGCTTGTCGTCAATAAGTGGGCACACTTTTAAAGTGTTAAAATAACTGCTTCATATTTCTTCAGAAGGGACGCGGGTGGCGCTGTGGGTTAAACCACAGAGCCTAGGACTTGCAGATCAGAAGGTCGGCGGTTCAAATCCCCGCGACGGGGTGAGCTCCCGTTGCTTGGTCCCTGCTCCTGCCAACCTAGCAGTTTGAAAGCACGTCAAAGTGCAAGTAGATAAATAGGTATCACTCCGGCGGGAAGGTAAACAGCACCGTGTGCTGCTCTGGTTCGCCAGAAGTGGCTTAGTCACGCTGGCCACATGACCCGCAAGCTGTAAGCCGGCTCCCTCGGCCAATAAAGTGAGATGAGCGCCGCAACCCCAGAGTCAGTCACGACTGGACCTAATGGTCAGGGGTCCCTCTACCTTTTTTTTATTTCTTCAGAATAGCATGGGTGTAAGTAGCTCGAGCTAGGCTTAAATCCCTTATGCTTTACAGATATATTTAGGAAGAGCAGCTCCTCAAGCAAACACTGAACCACATTATATATTAACTCTATAATTCCATTCATTACGGCACTATTTGTAGATGTCCAAGGGTCTACATAACCCCATTGTGAAGCTAGATGTCCAGACTTACATATGTATGCATTGGCTCAAGGGCTGAAGTGGCTCAGCTTTTTCATAATGCTCATCAGTGTTGTATTTCAGAGTTCTGAACCTAGTGGAACTGAGGCTGATTTCATTAGAATCTGCACTTTGGATTTGGCTTGGTCTGGAATATTTCCCTTGTGCGTGTTGGACCTTACAAAAGCCTTTAGAGAGAGCCTGTGTCACAATAATGTGTTGATGACATTGACTTGTGCTGATCCCTAGTAGATACCATCCAAACAGGTTGTGGCCTATGCACTGCATGCTCGGCTCTTTCCATCTTTTTTTTTTTTAAACTTGGTGTGCATTGTTACACACCCATTTTAGCAGTGAATGCAATTATTTTAGCAGTGAATGCAATTACATCTACTCTGAGGGATTTCCCCCATTTGATCACCTTTGCATCCAACTGTATGTCGTGGAATGCCAAAGCTGGTGATTGGGAGCTTTCCTTAGCCTGTGTGCATTCTCTTTCTGAATTAGTTGAAATCAACAGTATAGTACTGCTTGCTGAATGACATTGAAGATCATATACTAGCTTTATAATTGTTTTTACAGGCCATGTATTCTTTGTGTGGTTCCTTCTAATGCAGCCTTGTAGAAACTATTAGTTTGCATTATTGTTGTTTTCACATTTGCTGGCCACAGAGGAGGGGAACCCTCTTCTCTGCAACAAACATGGAAATGCAGCTTCTTAGGCTGCAACTCTAATGCCATCTACCTGGGCTCACTGAATTCAGTAGGAACACTACATTGTACCTCCTCCAGCCCACTTGGCTTCTGTGCTTGCTGTAGAGGAAGGGAATTTGCTTCCTCTTAAGGCTAGCATGAAACTAAGGGGGCTGAAAGTGAATGATCTGTCCCTCCTCTGCCAGCCTGCTCATTCCTCTGCATGGATTTCCATACAGCTGCTTGCATGGGACTCTTTCTCACGTATGGTCACTAGGTATGTTAAATATAAACACAAAACCTGTGCTAACATCAGGGGTGGGGGACCATTGCTGGTATATCAATGCATATCTATTGGGTTATGATAAGTCTCCACAAAAGTATTAAAAAGGGGAGATGGGGCTTTGGGTGCTTTAACATTAATTCTTTGCTGCCACGGCTAGCTTTAAATTTCTTGTGAATACTTAAAAACATGTTGTGAGTGTGCTGTGTTACATATGTCTTTTTCAGTTGCATCATGGAGACGGGAGTGTAGTTCATATAGTGAACAGTTGTCCAGTAATGCAGATATGGTAAGAAATGTGTGTTACAATTAACATTCTAATCAGCCTACATATTTGTGAAAGTTTTCAAACTCAAAACATAGGATGATAGTGGTTTACACAGGTTGTACAATGACAATAAAGGTATTATTATTATTATTATTATTATTATTATTATTATTAAAGAAAATAATTGTGTTCCAACTGCACTTTTTTCTTCTGTGAAACTGCACAGGAGTCAGTATAAAATATATAAGAACATACATCAGGTCTTTCTACTTTATTTAAGGCTCATTATCAACTATAGACTGTAAACACAGAAGACACTTTGTTGAAAGGTAGCTGAAGTTAAAATGACTGTTTCAAAATTACAGTGTTTACAACAATCTCAATTTATTTACTCTGAAAACTGTGAGGCATCAAATACAGAACTTGTTTGGCAAATAATTAAAAGAAACTTTGTGTCAAGTTGGAAAATGGTGCCAAAATTACCAAGGAAGAATGGCTAAGGCTGTCAGTGGTAGCTAGCCACAACAGCTATGTTCTGCCTCCCCTGTTGGAGGCAGTATGCCTCTGAATGCTTGTCTCTGGGATTGACAGGTGGGGAGACTGCTGTCTCGCTCAGGTTCTGCAAGTGGCTTAGGCATCAGGTTCTGCAAGTGGCTTAGGCATCAGGTTGCTGGCCTAGAAGGTCTCTTGGTCTGATCCAGCAAGGTCCTTCTTATGAATCTCCCCAGGTGATCTTAGGCCAATCACTGCCTCTCAGCCTATTTTATTTATTCATTTATTTCATAAAATATTATATGCTGCTTAATTGTAGAAAAAACCCCCTCAAAGTGTTTTACAAAAAGGAAGAAACAATAAAAAACTACAACCATAATTAAAAACATACAGAAGGTTAAAGCCACAATAGATAAAAACAAATAAAACTCACGCAAACTTTCTAAACATCTGGGTAGGCTTGTCCAAATATGAATGTCTTCAGTAGGCACCAAGAAAGAATACTGTGAAGGTACCTGCCTGATATTAAATGTTTGACCACAGCCTGGTATAAATTACACTAGCCAATGCTTGTAAACCAAGGTGCCAGAAATATGGTTAAAATTTCTACCCCGCCTTTCCTGTACTAGGATGGTACACAAGGGATTGAGATGTAGCAACATTTTATGGGCTGAGTACATATATACAAGGGGAGACAATCAAGAAGATTGGTCAATGATGGATTCTGTTCTTACATTTAAAGTTTAATATAAGAACTATGTGGCAATTTTAAGATAAGTTAAAAAACCACCCAGAAGCAGCCTTTTGCTTTTTTTAGTCTATTCTATAAAACAGTTCTAACTAGAAGCCCCATTTGGTGGGTCAACCAAATAGACAGGTACCATATATCTATGCTAGAGTCCAACCTAGGGTTGATTTTTGTGTAACATGTTGCAAGACACTTGTCCTGTATGATAGAATCATGTCTGCTCCAGCACTTAAGCCAGCAGTTCTCAATCTGTGGGTACCCAGATGTTGTTGGACTACAACTCCCATCATCCCTGAGCTCTGTCCTTTCTAGCTAGGGGTGATGGGAGTTGTAGTTCAACATCTGGGGACCCACAGGTTGAGAAAGGCTGACTTAAGCAGTCAGTACTAAAAGGAAGTAGAAAGACACTTCTGCTAAAACTATTTCTGTTTCAGCCTGTGCCAATGGACAATCCCTATAAGGAACCCCCTAAAAAGTGTGTCTTGTGTGGGGTAGCTGTTGACTACAAAAATGTACAGGTAAATTCCTCTGTATTTGTTGTGTTTGTTGTCAAGGTGTACTAAAGAAGGCTGAGCAAAATCCGGCCTATGCTTATCAGAGGATGCTAGTTCACTTCTACACACTCCTACGTGTTACAAGAATACTGCTTCAGGGTGGTACTTTTGCAACATTTCTGTTCCTTTCATTTGGCTCCGTTCACCTAGGAGTGAATGCCACTGGCACTAAATATGTAAAATTAAAATTCACTCTTTTAGAATATACTCAGGAATACGTGCAAGGAAAATATAACAAGATCAGTTGCATGTTGGAAATCCAAAGTATGCCTTGGACATATGCCAAATCCCCATGGTTATTATGACTTAAAGGTGCGGAGGCAGGAGAATTGCAGGAATGCAGAATACTGTGCTTGCCCAGCACATGTGGTTGATAGGGTGTCACCTTGTAAGTACAATAATTCTACACCTAATAACCAAGAGTAGGAGGTGTAAAGTCAAGTAAAGCAAGCATAGAAACAGGATTGCATTTGGAATAAAGTATACAATATTGCTGGATCTCTTAACCACGGCTATATCAGGATTATCTTGTGGGATCATGTGCTTCTTCTCTTGCATACAAAATAGTTTCTATACCTGTGGTACAGTGTTAAGCCTCACCCAGTCTTAAGTGCATGGGGCCTCTACTTTGGTTTAGCCTATCAATCCTCTGGTCTTCCTTTGGATTTCCACTTTGCAGACTGACTGGCCATACAAAACAGAAACTACATTTTAAATTGTTTTCTACTTGTGAAATTTCAGTACTTAATTTTCTTTAAATATTGCATGATTGGTATGTTTAAGTGAACTGTGGAGATTTGCTACACATATGTAAAAAAGAAGAAATCAAAATGTTGCTTAATATTTGTTAATTTTTTTCCTCCTTCAACAGCTTTTATCACAGTTTATTTCACCATATTCTGGTCACATTTTTGGAAGGCATATAACAGGTATGTGAAAGATTTAGCAGTATTATATTCAAGGTAAATGCTTTTCACTACTTATTAATTTTAAGGCTATTTAAATAGCCAGCCACCTTCGACCTGTGCATCATTCTGAATTATATTGAATTTGGTTTCTAAAACTTAAATCGAGACTAGTCTTGAGTGCTTATATTTTTAAAAGCCCCTTATAGGTTTAATCTGCATTGATAAAGGAAATGATCTTTTGATGTTTTCAAATAAAGTGGCTTTTTAGGATTTTTTGATTTTACAGGCTTATGTGTGAAGAAACAGCAAGAGGTTGCAAAAAATATTAAAAGAGCCCGACAACTGGGTGAGCATCTTTTTAAAATATGGAGATACTTATATGTTTTGCAAATTGCTTTGTTTCTAAAGCTTCTGAATTTATTATGTTGCAGGATTTATGTCGGTTACATATAAGGACCCAACATTCCTCAGCGATCCTAAAGTATGTAGTATCAAATACCCAGAATGAATTATGTTAACTGTACTTAATAAAACTGATTTTGTAACTGATTTGTAGTCATTTCTGGTACATCCTTAATAAGCAAACCACTAACACGTCAGATACAATCCTGTTAATTCTGCTGTATAGAGAGTACAAAGGATTGCCATGTGAATGGCAGAATGCTTCTCCTCTGTGCTAATAATCATGTCATTCTTCAAATGGCTGTCATTTTGTATGCAATATGGAAAACATGCTGTCATGAAATAAAAACTTTATAAAGAAGAAAACACATGCTGTCATGTCTAACAATAAAAATACCTACTTGGAAGCAAGTATCTATGTCTAATAGGGCTTACTCCTAGGTAGGTGTAGGCCAGGCGCATCTGTGTGCTATATTACTATGTACTATATTGCTCCGTGTGGAAAATGGAGTAGTGGAACACAATCAAAGGCAGTATTATGAATATTTGTATTAAGGTCTTGCCCATTTCTCTGTAGGCTGACATGAAACCCTGTTTAGCCTTCAATTCAGCTGCTTCGCTTTCAAGCACAGCATGTTACTTAATGGGTTATAACCATTTTGTATCCTACTGCTGACAGAAGACTCTGATCCAGTGGAGGAGATTTCCCCTTGCTTTCTTCTGCAGGCCTGTGACCACCCCCTTCTGCTCCAGAGAGTTGGTGGACTCTTTGGAATTACATGGGAGGCAGCATGAGTACCTGAAGAGGGGAGGAACTACTGAAAATCACCTCTCCTTTCCCTCAAGAGAAGCCTCCACTGGATCAAAGAGGGACAACTGGATAAAAGCCAAGAAATATAGTTGCATTCTTAGTCCAGCCTTGGAGAAAACAAACATGGTACTATCAGTACAGTACATTTTATGCTGAAGTCTTCCACCAGGGATAATCCCTGTGGAAAATAAGGAATACAAAATCTACTGAGGAAGAAACTAGACTATTTTGCCCCCCCCCCCAAATTGTGGGGATTAATGCTGGTTTAATTTTTGATGGGTGAGTTTTCATAAACAAGACCCCACCCCCCAGACCATGAACAAATATAGGCAACAATTTCTGGGGGGGGGGGAATCCTTTATCTGTACGGAAAGGGATTAAAAACTTGGAGACACTCTGCATTCTTCAGGCTCTTTTGTAACATCCTCATCAGGTTCAGTGTCACTGGTTGGAATGTTTGTTTCTTGGTCACTGTTCTTTTGGTCCTCCCGAAATAGATTTCGACGAAGTTTGAAAGATCGTAGCCTTTTGAATGGCTTTGGTCCACTTGTAGTTACAGTAGCCTTTCGCTTAATTACCTGCCTTGTCTCAGCTTCAGGGCAACTATTTTCTTTGAACATTAACGTCAGCCAGTCCATTATTTTTGTGTTGTGGTCAATGTTGCAGTAATGCTTAGAAATCTGTCTTCCTTTTAAAGTAACACTGCTTGACTGCAGTCCAGAATTTGGGAAAAAGTTTTGCAAAGCTTGACAGAGGAAGATATTTTCTTTCAATTCATCTGGGTGACTTTTCTTTGTTTGGGTAACTTCTGAAACAGACAGAGGGTATTTTCTTTTGATATAACAGCTACATCAGCCTACAAGACTTCCAACTGCGTAGAACAGCAGCTGCTTGATTGGTAACTATTTAATGAGTAGTCCTAAGACTTTGGCAAGCCTCAAGTCCCTTGATTTGGATGACGTCACAAACTATGGTTAAGGAAAGGCAAAAGTATGGGGCCTGAAACTTGCTGAAGCCTTTTCATATTGTGCGAAACTACATAGCATATATGAAATAGAAGCACATACATTCTAAAGAAGAAGAAGAAGAAGAAGAAGAAGAAGTTTATTTATACCCTGCCCTCCCCAGCCAAGACCAGGCTCAGGGTGGCTAACAACCAATAATAAAAACAAGTTTATTAAAATACAACTTAAAAAACATTAAAATACAACATTAAAACATTAAGATGCAGCCTCTTCACAGGAGGAAAAAGGAAAAAAGAAAGAGGGGGAGGGAATCAAACTGATTCTAAGCCAAAGGCCCTGCGGAAAGAAATCAGATCCTGCAGGGCCCTGGTCTCATGAGACAGAGCGTTCCACCAGGCCGGAGCCAGTGTTGAAAAGGCCCTGGCTCTGGTTGAGGCTAAACTAACTTCCTTAGGGCCTGGGACCTCTAGGGTGTTGCTATTTATGGACCTTAAGGTCCTCTGTGGGGCATACCAGGAGAGGTGGTCCCGGAAGTACGAGGGTCCTAGGCCGTGAAGGGCTTTAAAGGTCAAAACCAGATATCTGAACTATTTGCTGAACGTAGCTTTTACATCATCAGAGTCATTTCTAGACAAGTAAGTATCTATATCAGAGGTAGCCAGCCTGGTGTCATCCAACTGGCTGTTGTATTCCTAACCATTACCGACCCCTGCCAGCATGGCCAGGGGTTAGGGTGGTGAAAGCTGAAGTCCAATAACAGCCGTAGGGCACTGCGTAGCCTATTCCTGATCTATGCTCTTGGTTCCTATTGTAGAATTCTGAGCAGTGCCTGGTTTACCACTTGATTAAGTGTGTAAGCTCTTTTTGCAGGAGCAAAGGCTGACAAGTAAACTGAAGATGCCAAAGGTAAAGGGAATCCAGTGACAATTCATAAGCGCACCCCTGCTTTAGAATCAGAACCAAGAGAGTGAATTTAAGATCCTAGGACAGGTATTGAAGTAGGAACCTGTAACTCTTATTCTTCTGTCTCCTACATTTCTATGGAGCTTTCACTAAAGGGGAATGAGGGTTCCTATTTCAGCTCTGGAAGATTACATACCCTGTCAGTTTAATGACATGTAACAGAAAGTTAGGTGTTTTAAGTTACCTGCAGTTTGCATCTGTTCTTTTTTCCTTCGTACTTCTTGTCTCAGTTGATCTACTTCTGCTAGCAGATCCTCTACTGATCTTTCAGTATCCGCTACTTTACTGCCTATATTCTAGGAGAGATGGGAAAAATGGGACACCTTGTGGAATAAATTGTCATCTTATCCATATACAAATTATTCATTAAAAAGCTTAATCAAAATGTTTAACAGCTAACTGATGATGGCTATCCTCTACCTCCACAGTTGGAAGTACCAATACTTCTGAATACCAATTGCTGGAAATCACAGAAAGGGAGAGAGAGTTGCTCTTTCACTCATGTTCTGCTTACTGGTTTCCCACAGGCGTCTGGTTGGCCACTGTGAGAACAGGACACTGGAGTAAATGGGCCACTGGCCTGATGCAGCAGAGCTATTCTTATGAAACTGAGGCACTCTCTATGTGTGCTGTTGGAGACTAGATAATGTTGTCTCTGAACACTTAACTTCCTGAATAAAAGTTGTGTGATTAAGCTTTCCGGTGACTGCAGAACAACAGGTTTTTCTGGAATACAGCCTAAATAAGTGTGATTCTGCACATGGAACTCATTTCCCTACCTATGGTTATTTCTAGGATACACAATAATATTATATCTGCCTGGTGCACAAGTTAATGGGGTTTACTTTCCCCTAATTTTCAGCTTCAGGACATTTTGTGTCAACATTTCTTCATATAGATTGTGTTGCCAAACACTTATTTCAAACTTTGTGTTACTGGTTAAAAGGTGCGTGAGAAGTTTTCCAAAAGCATGTAACTTACCTCCATTTCCTCCTGCAAGGTGGCAGACATTTCAGCAGTCTTCAGAACCTCTTTTAGAGACCCATCTTCATTAAAAAATTCTGACCTTTTGATACAAAAAAGAAAATCTAGAATGTACTATTTCCATCTGCCATTTTATGCAAAGTGGCTTTTGAAATCTCTAAATTTTGGCATTGACAACCGAACACAACCTTTAAAAAAAGGTAAAGGACCCCTGACAGTTAAGTCCAGTCACAGACGACTCTGGGGTTGCGACGCTCATCTCACTTTACAGGCCAAGTGAGCCGGCGTTTGTCCGCAGACAGTTTTTCTGGGTCATGTGGCCAGCACGACTAAGCTGCTTCTGGTGAAACCAGAGCAGCACACGGAAACACCGTTTACCTTCCCGCCACAGCAGAACCTATTTATCTACTTGCACTGGTGTGCTTTTGAACTGCTAGGTTGGCAGGAGCTGGGACAGAGCAACGGGAGCTCATCCTGTCGCAGGGATTCGAACCACCAACCTTCAGATCGGCAAGCCCAAGAGGCTCAGTGGTTTAGACCACAGCGCCACCCGCGTCTCTTAGCTGACATGAAAACCTTGCTGATGGAATTGCTGGTTAAAATAAGACAAGTTTGTTTATAGTAAGTTAAAAGTCGATCTCCAGTGTAGTGAGTGGAGTTCTTAAAATAATGCAAGTACATGTTTTTCCTTAGTAAACACCAGACAATCCAGCTGTCTAGGCTGAAGCCTACCATCCACCCCTCTCTTTAAAAATTACTTATCCAAACAGTGAAACTGAACCACTGAGAAACAAGAGGGGAGAATCCTGGTTTGCAGAATTAAAACAAAACAAAACTTTTTAACACCGCTGAAAGAGAAGCACTTAAAACAAAACTGTCCAATGAGGACTGAGCATGCTCATAAGATACAAGCAGGCTCAGAATGCTGAGTGTCAGGTGAAAGAGAAAAATGGAAACCTGAAGGAGGAAGATTAAGTGGCTTGCTTGGCCTTCATTGTGGTCTGGTTCACATATGGCACTAAGCATAAATGCACAAACTCACAAGTACTTGCAGCAGAAATTGCAAGCACTTTGCTTCTGCCTGAACCTGGGTTTGTGGTTTGTCTCACTTGACAAACTGCAAGCGATAGCCAAGGTTTGTTCTTGGCTTACTGTCCAGTGTTTGTCGGAGGGAGACAGACCACAAGGCTGAGGTTTAAATACAACACTATGCCAAACAATGGCTTTGCTGCAGGTAGCACAGCAGCATGAGGACTGAAGGAGCAAAGCAGCCACTATTTCTGCTTTGATTACCTATGCACTCAGGATTAGCTATGGTTTAGCTTGATTTTACATGCATACTGGGCCAATTTGCAATATCCAGGAAGAGGCCATAGCTGGAACAGAAGCACTCGTATTAGGGGAGATGAAGACACACTGTAGTATTTTCCCACTTGTATGAACTTAAAAATGGAAAGCGTAATGCTGGTGGTCAAGAAAAGAGGTTTAAAGACTGTCTCAAGGCAAATCTAAAAAAATGTACTATAAACACTGACGACTGGGAAACACAGGCCTGTGAGCGCTCCAGTTGGAGAACAGCCTTTACCAAAGGTGTCATGGGTTTTGAAGACACTCGAACTCAGGACGCAAGGGAGAAACGTGCTGAGAGGAAGACACGCTTGGCAAATCCACACCGTGATCAACTCTTGCCCGGAGACCGATGTCCCCACTGTGGAGGGATGTGTGGATCCAGAACTGGCCTCCACAGTCACTTATGGACTCACTGTTAAAACCGTGTTTATGGAAGACAATCTTACTTGGCTACGAGTGATCGCCAAAGAATAAGATGTATTTGTGTGTGTATATATGTGCGCACCCCCCCCCGCAAAATATATACATATACACACACAAACACCCCCCCCCCATGCTGCTAGCTGGCGATCATTTGGAGTCACCAAAAATGCAATGCAAAAAAATTAAACATCCTTTTCATACCTGTGTTTTGCAACTGCTCTACAATAGCCAGAAGAAATACAAGAAGCAGATGCGGTATGGTATCCGTGCTCTTCTGCCATTCTCAAATTGGCAATAACAAGAGGAACTTTCTGAAAAGGACTTTAGAAAAGGATAAATAGAAGAATTTAATATAACTACAATGGGAAGGTTTACTGAGTGCACGAAATTGTGCCATTCCATTATTAATTCTTAAGACATCTTACTTTTGAGAAGAGTTGTATAGGATTGCTTTGTATGTCCCACTAAGTTCAATGGGGTTTACTCCCAGGTTTGCAGCCTTACAAAAAAAATCTTATACATTCTTACCTGGGAGTTAATGTCTACTGAGCTCAGAGCAACTTACTTCTGAGTAAACTTGCTGAGAAATATGCTTTTAATATTTTAAGACTGAGCACTGCTCAGACACAAACTAATCCCGTGGTTGTCTTGGAACTTACAAAGATGGTGTGCAATGCCTAGTGCAACTGCTATTACTGTATTAACTAGACTCTAATGCGCCATTGAATCTAATGCGCACCTTAATTTTCGCAACGTGATTTGGCCAAAAAAGATGCGCGTTAGATTTGAGTAAATACAGTATTATGCTTCGGGACAGTTTGCTATCTCCTGCACCACATCAGCTCTCAAGCTTTTTGCGCTAATGTGATGTTGGGTCTCTCCCGCACATTTCTGTAGAGCTATCACAAGTCTAATTATGTGCAAGATTGCAGTTAATGATATCAAGAGTAAGAAAGCGAAATTTCAACGGAAAGAAATCATTTCCATTGAAAGATTTCCTCCAAATTTCAAAGGAAAAGGGATTAACCCAAGAAAGTGATTAGCTATATTTCACTGAGTTACAGAAGTGCACTAAAGGGTGACGAATATACTTACCCTTCTTGCGGTTTATGTAAGGCATATTCAAGTTTGTAAGTGGATAAATTTGAAGACGTTGGGCTGAAAGTCAGTAACAGGAAAACAAGGCCCTGATTTGCCAAGTGTGACTGTAAATGCTTATGAAGGAGCCGTTCTCTGAACGTCATTGTCTGATCAGTATTACGCCTGAGTTTGTACCAGCCCACCACAGTCTGGAAAAGAAATGGAAATCTGAAAATTAGATATAGTTTCTAATAATAATAATAATAATAATTTATTATTTATACCCCGCCCATCTGGCTCGGTTTTCCCAGCCACTCTGGGCGGCTTCCAACAAAACACTAAAATACAATAACCTATTAAACATTAAAAGCTTCCCTAAGCAGGGCTGCCTTCAGATGTCTTCTAAAAGTTTGGTAGTTGTTCTTCTCTTTGACATCTGGTGGCAGGGCGTTCCACAGGGCGGGTGCCACTACCGAGAAGGCCCTCTGCCTGGTTCCCTGTAACTTGGCTTCTCGCAGCGAGGGAACTGCCAGAAGGCCTTTGGCACTGGACCTCAGTGTCCGGGCAGAACGATGGGGGTGGAGACGCTCCTTCAGGTATACTGGGCCAAGGGCGTTTAGGGCTTTTAAGGTCAGCACCAACACTTTGAATTGTGCTCGGAAACGTGCTGGGAGCCAGTGTAGGCCTTTCAAGACTGGTGTTATATGGTCTTGGTGGCCGCTCCCAGTCACCAGTCTAGCTGCCGCATTCTGGATTAGTTGTAGTTTCCGGGTCACCTTCAAAGGTAGCCCCACGTAGAGCGCATTGCAGTAGTCCAAGCGAGAGATAACTAGAGCATGCACCACTCTGGCAAGACAGTCTGCGGGCAGGTAGGGTCTCAGCCTGCGTACCAGATGGAGTTGATAAACAGCTGCCCTGGACACACAATTGACCTGCGCCTCCATGGACAGCTGTGAGTCCAGAATGACTCCCAGGCTGCGCCCCTGGTCCTTCAGGGGCACAGTTACCCCAATCAGGACCTGGGAGTCCTCCATACCCGCCCATCTCCTGTCCCCCCAAAACAGTACTTATGTCTTCAACCTCAATCTGTTAGCCGCCATCCATCCTCCAACCGCCTCCAGACACTCACACAGGACCTTCACTGCCTTCACTGGTTCTCATACCTCTTGCATAATGACTGAGAGTCACCCTATTGCTGGTGCTAAAAGGTGATTTTACCTGGGTTCCCTAAGACTCAGCTTAGCTTGTTTTCTGAGAAGCAATGGAATTTCCACCAGCCAAGGTACTAGGCCATACTTAAAATGTCTCTTTGGTAACAACAACCATGTGCCCATAATGTGAAAAGTTGAAAAACCATGTCACTGGCAGAGCAACTGTTTGTATGTTCACTGTGACGTATGGTCCACTGTATTCAATTGAGCTTCTTTGCCAATAAGTATGTGGAGATAGCAGTCAAAAGCTGCAACACTAGACACACTTATACTTGCTTGGAGTAAGCCCACTGAACTCACTGGGACTTACCTAAAAGTAAAACCTGCCTGTACATGTCTAATAAGAACCAGTCTGTAGGATATTATGCATGCATTTAAACAAGAATATAGTAGTAATCTATCATATCCATACATTTCTATGCACACATTTCTGTTTTGTGAAGAGGTTAGTTCTAAATGCAAAATACCTTTTTGCAACTCGACAGTATATTATTCAGCAGTGGCTCGTTCAATTCTCCTGCCGAGTTGTAAAAGCTGGAAAAGATAAGAGGAATCCCAAGGGCAACAGGTGCTGAATCAAAGACATTTCTAGAGTTGCATTGGTTTTTATTACTAAGCTTCACACATTTGCTCATACAGCAAATGAACACAGGGTATAATGGTAATTTCAATAAAAATACAGAAATCAAATCCTTTAGACCTTTGGAAGAGAAGGAAGTCATGGAGAAAATCATGTAACATCTTCTACCCTGAAATAATAATCATTTTGTTTGATTTACTGACTTTCCATATGTATTGTTCAACATCAATTGAAGGCATATTTATTTACCCAGGCTTTTGCCGCGTGACGACACTAGCACCAATATGTATTCAATGAATGTTTGCCAAAATTGGTGTTTGCATATTTTTTAAACCTTGTTTTTAAATTTTTGTTGGTTGTACATTGCCCTGAACTCCTATGGAGGATGTGCAACTAGTAAATGCCTTGAATAAATAAATAAAAATATGCATTTCTGCAAGAGGATAAACAGCAACAATGTTTTCAGAATGGCGTCCATATTTTTAGAAAGCTCAAAGCAAATCATTTGAACATTACATGTATTTTTAATTGGCTGAGTACAGATTGCTAGTACAGAAAAGGGTCAAGCAAACAGTGATTCGTATTCTTTACAGATAGGTAGCCGTGTTGGTCTGCCATAGTCAAAACAAAATAAAAAGATTCCTTCCAGTAGCACCTTAAAGACCAACTAAGTTAGTTCTTGGTATGAGCTTTCGTGTGCATGCACACTTCTTCAGATACACTGAAACAGAAGTCACCAGACCTTTCTATATAGTGAGAAGGTGGGGAGGGGTATTACTCAGAAGGGTGGTGGGAATGGGTGATTGGCAGATAGCTGTGATGAGCCTGTTGACGACTCTTAACGACTGCAATAGATCTTACAGGAAAAAGCAAGGGGTGAGAAGGTGAAAAATGGCTTTGCCATGTATAATGAGATAAGAATCCAATGTCTTTGTTAAGACCAGGTCTCTCCATGGTTTTAAGTTTGGTGATAAGTTGCAATTCAGCAGCTTCTCTTTCCAGTCTATTTCTGAAATTCCTTTGTAATAGAACAGCTACTTTGAGATCTTGTATAGAATGTCCTGGGAGATTGAAGTGTTCTCCTACTGGTTTCTCTGTCTTGTGGTTCCTGATGTCGGATTTATGTCCGTTTATTCTTTGGCGTAAGGTTTGGCCTGTTTGTCCAATATAGAGAGCTGAAGGACACCAGTAATACCCCTCCCCACCTTCTCACTATATAGAAAGGTCTGGTGACTTCTGTTTCAGTGTATCTGAAGAAGTGTGCATGCACACGAAAGCTCATACCTAGAACTAACTTAGTTGGTCTTTAAGGTGCTACTGGAAGGAATCTTTTTATTTCGTATTCTTTAGTAAGGCAGATGTTAAAATTTATTTGGAAACATATTTCTGCACATTTTTACAGTGCACATCAGATTGCTGACACATCTCTTCACTAGCTTTAAAAATAAATGTAGACGTAGTTTTCATCTGTGTCTGAGGTGTACCACCACAGGCGAGGACTCAAATGACTCAATGCTTCTTTGTACAATAACACAGAAAACTAGGTTATCAGGTAAAACCCAGCCTTCTGCCCAATATGCTATGTGCAGTGGATATTCTTACATGGAGGAGCATTCAGTAATATGACACAAATTCTCACATGTAGTCTGAAGCAGTACAGCTCAGATACGCTTAGGTCTAAGATATAAAATAAATGTTCATAAATGTACCAGGCAAACACATACATAAATATATAAACCGCGTGTCTGAAACAGCACAGGAAAACAGTCTTAAAGCCATTTTGACTAATTTCAGTGACCTCAAATATTCCTCTGCAGTTTGGGTGGAAATGGGAAAAGCCTCCCCGTTGTCTCTGTGCTCACAAATCCTGCCTTAAGGGTGAGCCTGTGATCTGGACTCAGGAATAAAGTATTTATCATCACAAAAGAATGGCCAGGATGCCCAGGTAAACCATGGGTAGGCAAACTAAGGCCCAGGGGTCGGATCCGGCCCAATCGCCTTCTAAATCCGGCCCGCGGACGGTCTGGGAATCAGCGTGTTTTTACATGAATAGAATGTGTGCTTTTATTTAAAACGCATCTCGGGGTTATTTGTGGGGCATAGGAATTTTTTTTTGTTTTTCAAAATATAGTCCGGCCCCCCACAAGGTCTGAGGGACAATGGACCGGCCTCCTGCTGAAAAAGTTTGCTGACCCCTGATAAACCCTTCAACAGGTTTTCTGCCAGACAGGATTCTGCTGTAGACTGTCCCCTGTGATGTATGTATGATGTACTAGGGGGTGGTCTTGAGCTACAGGGTGGCAATTTCAAAAGTAATAAGGACTTGCACACCATTGTTCTGGGTTTCTCCTCCCTCCTGGGTGGGGTGAGCACCCTGTTGTAACAGTCTAATAAAAGATCTGGCTTACTATATGCTTTGCTTCGCAATACAGTGGTACCTCAGGTTAATAACTTAATTCGTTCCGGAGGTCCGTTCTTATCCTGAAACTGTTCTTAACCTGAAGCATCACTTTAGCTAATGGGGCCTCCTGCTGCTGCCACACCACCGGAGCACGATTTCTGTTCTCATCCTGAAGCAAAGTTCTTAACCCGAGGTACTATTTCTGGGTTAGCAGAGTCTGTAACCTGAAGCGTCTGTAACCCAAGATACCACTGAATTCTCTGGTTGGCCTCTGTTATTTTCTCCTACCGATAGAGAACTGACATAAGGACTCTATACGGGCTCTTGGATACCCCATAACGAAAAAGGAACAGTTCTTTTTCTTACAAAAGTTCCAAGACCATATAACCAGAGAAACAAATGTTCTGATTCAGATCACACAACTGTGTATAACCTCTGTAGTATCAAAGTATTGGGGAAAGAACTCTCTAAACATGGTTCCCTTGCTTACGTAGGCTGCAAACATTTATCTGTGATCAAGCCCCACCGAAATAAGTTTCCTTAGGCATGCATATTCTGTTGCCATGATCCAAGGCTCTGATTGAATCCATCGCATGAAGTGCTTCATGTGAGGGGGAGGGTTTTACCATCCCCTTGTATAAAACAGAATTCAAGTTTCTTTCTGAAATAGGGTACAGCACTTACCTGAAGGGTTGGTAGCATGGAATGTGACTTTGTATATCTGAAAATGAAACGACATCTTACTTTCCCCTGAATGACTGTGTAGGCATATCTCTGCACAATGTGGTCTGCTGACAGTAATAACTGAATTCTGTGTTTAGTCACAACCTTACAAGATACTCAAATAATTTTAATATTTATTACATCTGCTAGTCTTAAAGCGACTTAAGATGAAGTACTGCTAAAATCAACTAAAAGTCAGAAAAATTAAGAACAATGTACAATATAAAATTCCTAAAATGCTTGCCCACATTCCATTTATATACTTCAAACAGCGGATAAGCAAAAGTCCATGTGACTAAAGAGCCTTGAAAATGAAATATACAGCTGGGCATATCCACTAAAATCACACATCATAGGTATTTTCTCTCATGTGTATACTGACACACAACCTACTACAGTAAATTTGAAGATCTATATAATTTTTCTTCCTCAAAAACAAATGCAAAACAAAGTAGCCAGGCCTTTGAGCACATTTGTTCTCTTTCTGCTGCTCTGAAGAGATAGGAATGTCAAGGGACCATTATGAAAAGCTGTATAGAAATAAAAGAACTACACAGCCACGGGACAAACCTAGAGATAACACTATTCCTTGTGCGGGAGGGAAAGGACCAGCCGAGGAATAAAATACCGTATTTTTCGCTCTATAAGACGCACCAGACCACAAGACACACCTAGTTTTTGGAGGAGGAAAACAAGAAGAAAAAAATTCTGAATCTCAGAAGCCAGAACAGCAAGAGGGATCGCTGCGCAGTGAAAGCAGCAATCCCTCTTGCTGTTCTGGCTTCTGGGATAGCTGCGCAGCCCGCATTCACTCCATAAGACGCACACACATTTCCCCTTACTTTTTAGGAGGGTAAAAGTGAGTCTTATAGAGAAAAAAATACAGTACATCCTGCTGCTAGCCACCATGGAATCCCACAGAATGACTTCACAGCAGCTCAGAAGCAATGCAGCACCATTACCGCGTTCATATATACTGGTATTATACTCAAGAACTAATAATAATATTTTACAAGTGCCACATAATGTTCATTCCGCCCCAAAGGAAATACATCAGTTGGTAGCTGACTTACCAATTGTATACACAACTTCAGCACCATCCATCTGAGAGTCAGTAATGATGTCTTTGGCTTCAGATTTCACCTCCCCAAGGAGGAATCCTTCCTTTGCAATTGAAGAAACACCAGAATTACACATCACTAACAGGAGCTGTATAGTCAGTATTGTTATTATTATTGTTTCTAAACCACTTTATATTTTGAATAAAAAAATCTCAAAGCGGTTTGCAACCTACATCAAAACATCAAATAAAGCAATCCCGAATAAAACATTGCTGAAGAAAGTAAAATATAATGCATACATCCAAAGTAACAAAATGAACAGGAATCTAAAATATTAGATTTCAAAACAAAACATTACAAAGGAGGTCAACTACAGAATGCATATTTAATGCAGCAAAGTTAGCAAAACAAAGCAGGACAAAACAAAATTTTCAAAAGAAAACATTACTGAAGGAAGTCAAATATAAAATGCTCATTTAAAACAGCATAATTTAAGGGCTGGGCCTGGACGGAAGTATTTGAGTCGTCCCCTTTCAAAAAGCAGATCAAATCGCACCCTTTGCCACCGACTAGTCCCAAACTTTAGCAAATTTGGAAGCATATTCTAACATTAAACTAACTATGGATGCTTCCAGGTGACCTCTCCATGAAACATCCATTACTGTATAGCTGTTTTGCAAGGTTAGGCGATTTGTGTCAAGCGAGTAGTGGCTATGGAGTGTCAGACTAAGACTAGGACCCGGGAGATCTGCGAGGAGGGAAATTTGAAATACATATATCTCCAGCACGCCCAAGACACAGTGGAGACTCCACCGCAGTGGAGACGTGAAATCTTCCTGGGGAGGAGGGGAAGCTCAACTTAAGCTGTGCTTTTAAGAGGGGTCGCATAGAGGGTTACGGTCCCTCTGTTGTTACAGACCCACGCAGGGCACCGGGCTAGCTGCGCGCAAAAAGCACTCGGGATTGGGATTCACACGAGACGCGAGGCAACTCTTCCCAAAGTAAGTGGTGGAGGGGGGGGGGGTCTGCGCGCGTTGCAGCTCCGTCGCTGTCTAAAAATGGGAAATGCACACGTGCATATATACACACATGCATACAAACAAACATATACGGTAACCAGGAATGAAACTTGGTGCGGGAAGGGGCAGCCACGGCAGGAGATGCGCACTCACTTGGCCTCTGCACAAACACATACACAACAACAACAACAACACACCCTGGCTCCCTTTTACGCATAAAGCACCCGAGTTCCCATTAAACAAGGACAAGAGGTGCCGGGGCGAAAGCACTTCCTCGGGGTAACCCGAAGGCACCCGCGTCCACTCCATGCGTAATGGCGAGGGGGGATACTCGCCAACGCGGGGCGAAGGGCACCTTTTTACGCACAGTGTCGGAGCCGCTGTTGACATGGTGGAAAGCGAGCGCGCCCACGAAGGCGCCCGAGAGGAGGGCCGTCGTGCTCTCGGCGGCTGCCATGGCCGGATCCGCGCCCAACGGGCCTGTTCAGCCGCGCGGCGGAAGGCGGGAGAGGCCGGTGGGGAAGGAAGCGAGGCCGGCTGCGAAAGGAGCAATGGCCGCGCCCGGCCCTGGAGACCCGACGAGGGAGGAGGCGGAGACATCGGGCGCCCAGAGAGAAAGAGGCCGCCCACTGGCACACAGAGAAAGGGATCTAAAGGGATCTGTACTTGTCTCCAAATAAAGACGTGTGTGTGTGTGTGCATAAGGAATCAGTATACACACGCACAGCCTTTACAGTATCTGGTTTTTATTAAGATACACGCAAGAAACAAGGAATCATTGCAGGTGTCTTTCTTTGGCTTTTATTAACACACGAACAATAAACATAAGGAATCACACACAGATATATACCTATATATATCTATATATCTATATATCTATATATATAGATATATACACACACATACATACACACACGCATATATATATACACATATATATACATATGTGTGTGCGTGCGTGTATTTATTTGGTTTTTATTAACAAACAAACCTAAGTATGTTTGTTTGTATGTTGCAGATCTTTATTTGGTTATTTATTTATTTTGGTTCCCTCCTCACCATCGTGGTCAGCACAGTGAGTGATGGTAGGAGCTGTAGTCTGAAAACAAATGTACAGTATCTAGGCACTATTTTAATTTATACAGTATAGCATAAATCCCGCCCAATTTAAGCATCCTTCTTGCCTGCCTCAAAAGTAGTAGATAATTCAGTTTATACAGATGTGGGGGAGGTATGCACACTCCCAAATAGTTAAAAGCCAAAAAGCTAATAGGAACCTTAACCAGTTACTGAATTAACCATTGCACTTTGGGGTTGAGGATAAGGAGGATCATTCAAGAGTTACAAATTATTTTTTACTGCTATGTTGTGCAACTATAGGAAGGTGACAACCTGCATTTCAATCATAATTATAATAATACATAATACGTAATATAACAACACACACCTCAGGTTTCTTGCACTTATAATGGTTGGTGAGGGGACAACTCATGGCACAAATAGAGTATATACCCTCAAGGACTGCCTACTAGTGTGGATGGGATTTTAGAAGCATAAAATCTGAAAGTGAACACTGCTAATATGTTTATTATAGCCATGTGCATGGGAAAGGTGCTGTCAACTTCATGTCGGTGCTAATCTGCTATATATTTTGGAAACCTGTTCGTTCTCTGTGCATCTGGGAACCTCTTAAGACACCGCAACCAAATTTTGCATGGTGTTCTGGAGATGAGGAGCAGGTTTTCATCTACATTTGGGCGCCATTTTGAATCAAGATGGCGGAATGAACCTTTCAAAATGGCACTGATTTTACCCACTGGTTTTTAAACTGCATTTATCTATCTATCTATCTATCTATCTATCTATCTATCTATCTATCTATCTATCTTCTTAGAATTCCTAAACAGTGCTGGGTACAAGGCTGCTGGTATTCAGTTTTACTCTGCAGTGGGTTCATTGGACAGGTGGTGTAAGAAAACCTGTAGGTTTTTTTTTTAAAACAGTCCAAGGTTCAGAAATAGCAGTTCTTTGGAGTCAGCATTTCCCTCTCACCTAATTTAACAACCAGTTATTATACGATGAGAATGCAGACAGTGCGTGGACAGTGACCTTTAGCATCTTTTATGGCAGAGTTTGCCAATAGTTGTGTCATTAAAAGATCACGATTAGGCACATTTTTTTTATAGCTGAATGATAATTACAAAGAAGGTTAGAACAGATTTTTAAAATTCCACACTGCCTTTACACCTTATACAAGTTTCCTGAAGCAGATTAGCATGCAAACCTCTGCATGTTACTTGGATGTAAATTCAACTGTGTTCAATGGACCTTACTCCCAAGTAGCGCGTGTTAGGTTTGCAACCTGAGCATAAAAATCCAATCGAAATAAGTAATGATTGTAATCTCTGTGAGCTCAGCTTAAGAAAGACAGAGATGTTTTAAATGAGCGAACATCAGCAGCAGATGACGCTAGCAATAATTTAAGATGTACAGTAAAAGTAACTGTAACCGGCTAGACCCCTATCCTCTCCAGAGCTTTTGTTGCTGTTGTTGTTTAGTCGTTTAGTCGTGTCCGACTCTTTGTGACCCCATGGACCAGAGCATGCCAGGCACTCCTGTCTTCCACTGCCTCCCACAGTTTGAAGAAGAAGAAGAAGAGTTTGGATTTGATATCCCGCCTTTCACTCCCTTTAAGGAGTCTCAAAGCGGCTAACATTCTCCTTTCCCTTCCTCCCCCACAACAAACACTCTGTGAGGTGAGTGGGGCTGAGAGACTTCACAGAAGTGTGACTGGCCCAAGGTCACCCAGCAGCTGCATGTGGAGGAGTGGAGACGCGAACCTGGTTCCCCAGATTAGGAGACTACCGCTCTTAACCACTACACCACACTGGCTCATGCTGGTAGCTTCGACTGTATTATTTCATAATCCATATTTTGTATCTCTCCACATTGTTCATAATATTTGCTACATTACAAGTGTTATTTTTGTTGTTATTTAGTCGTTTAGTCGTGTCCGACTCTTTGTGACCCCATGGACCAGAGCACGCCAGGCACTCCTGTCTTCCACTGCCTCAAGCAGTTTGGTCAAACTCATGCTGGTAGCTTCGAGAACACTGTCCAGCCATCTCGTCCTCTGTCGTCTCCTTCTCCTTGTGCCCTCTATCTTTCCCAACATCAGGGTCTTTCCCAGGGAGTCTTCTCTTCTCATGAGGTGGCCAAAGTATTGGAGCCTCAGCTTCAGGATCTGTCCTTCCAGTGAGCCCTCAGGGCTGATTTCCTTCAGAATGGATCGGTTTGATCTTCTTGCCGTCCATGGGACTCTCAAGAGTCTCCTCCAGCACCATAATTCAAAAGCATCTGTTCTTCGGCGATCAGCCTTTTTGATGGTCTCCAGAGCTAGGTATGCTTAAATTCATTGATTTTTTTAATGGGCTCAGGTGCAGCTAACTCCGTATAGAATCGGGCTGTGCATGTTAAAATACTACGCCTGATAGTTGATGCTAAGCAGGCTATAGCGCAGGAATGGAGAGCATGTGACTCCCCTGAAGTTGTCAGAAGTGCAACAGCAGAGATCATTCTGTGAGTGATTGAAGGGTTAAGTCAGTTAATCAAGGGGTGGGTGGGTGTTGTGTTGTTTAGCAACCAAGCAGAGTGGCATGTTCTTTTCTTTTTTTTTCTTTTTTTTTAAGAAGAAGAGTTTGGATTTGATATCCCGCCTTCCACTCCCTTTAAGGAGTCTCAAAGCAGCTAACATTCTCCTTTCCCTTCGTCCCCCACAACAAACACTCTGTGAGGTGAGTGGGGCTGAGAGACTTCAAAGAAGCGTGACTGGCCCAAGGTCACGCAGCAGCTGCATGTGGAGGAGCGGAGACACGAACCCGGTTCCCCAAATTACAAGACTACCGCTCTTAACCACTACACCACACTGGCTCTCTGGCATGTTCTTTGCTGAGTTAGTGTGTGCTCTGATTGGCTATGCAGTTCTGCAGTTGTCGTCCTTTGTATGTTTGGTTGTTTACGACCCAACATCATTGACACAAGCTGCCAAAACACTTCTCCTGGGTCCCATCTGCATTATACATTTAAAGTAGTACCATACCACTTTTAAGAATCTTGGCTTTCCCCCAAAGATTCCTGGGAACTGTAGTTTGCTAAAGGTGCCAAGAGGAGATCTCCATTCCCCTTGTACAGCTCCAGTTCTTATTGTTGACATCCACGTGTCTTGAGACAATGGTGTGAACCTTTGGTGGCAAAGTCAAACTGCTGCATTAGCAGAACCAAGTGACCTCAGGGTGCAAGCCTGGGCAGTGGTTTAACAATACAGTTTTCTCCCCAAGATACTCTAGCAAGGGTGCAGCCAAGGGGGGGGCAGGGAGGGGCGGTTGCCTCCCCCCCAATCAACAAAAATAAATAAAAATACATAGCAAACTGAGGTTCTTCTCCCCAACGAAAAGCCTGCCCCCCCCAACAAAAATGCTGGCTATGCCCATGCACTCTAGGAATTGTAGCTCAATGAGGGGAAATAGGAATCTACTAACCAAACTCAGAATCCTTAAACTTCGGTTCCCAGGAATCTTTGGGGGAAGCTATAACTGTTTAAAGTGTTACGATACTGCTTTAAATATACAATGCAGATGTGAATCTGGTTGTGGCGCATGCCTTAAGTGCAAGTTAGACCATAGCTGTCAACGTTTTCCTTTTTTTAAGGGTGTTGTAAACAAAAAAAAATTTCCTATCACATGGAAATTCCCTTATTCCAAATAGGATTCCTTGCAAGAAGAGTGAAAAGTTGACAGCTATGAGTTAGACCTATCCAGTGCTTTTTTTCTCCTAAAAAAATGTTTAGGGATTACTCTCATTTTCCTACTCATATCAAAACACTGGCCTCCAATGAGGCCAAACCTAGATTCACAAAATGTTTAGGGGTATGTGTACCCCTGCGTCCCCCTAGAAAAAAAGCACTGGACCTATTTGTGATCTTTGTGGATCATAAAACTTCATATTGCGATGCGGAAATAAAACCGGCTTTCGACTGAGGTCATTTCCTTTCGTTTCCTGCTATTATTTTATGTCCCTCAAAATACCTTTCCCTTCCCTTCCCTTCCCTTAATTGATAGAAAACTCTCCTGAGCAGTTCTGCCTTTGACAAACAGCGCAGCTGTTTAAATAAGTGAAACCTGAGCTATCGTAGATAAATATCTGCAAGGCAAGGTGGTTTCCCCTGACAAAGATGTGGGGGCCTTGAAATGTGTGGCTGCACACAAGCACAGCAAGGGACGCATAGGAATACTGATGGCTCACTGCAGATCAGAGCATGTTCTGTGACCTTGAAAAGGGAGCTGGTATAAAGTTACATTTTCTCCTGTCTCCCCTCCCTGAGCAGTGTGAATGGCCACTCCATTTTCCAGGGGAGTCCGCCCATACTACAAATATTGGATACATACACATAGAAGAATAATTTACTATTTCTGTCACAGACCAGTTCCAGGCCACATATAATATCAAGGAAATCATAAAACACAATAGGGATACATTTGAATTTGTAATTAGGTATAACAGGGACACTACAGATATAGCAACAGTTTAAAAAATATATAAATTAAAACTTAGTCACTAACAAATAGTCTAAAATTATCATTTAAAGCCTTAATCATTATGATAGCACAGCTTGTTCCCTAAGTTTTATGGCAATCACACAGAATTTGGCTACCCATAATGTGATCTCAGGATCCTTGTCCTCTACCAGGGATTTTAGACATTCATACATACACATACCATATATTTAAAGCACGAGACTTTCCCAAAGAAGAACTAAAGTTTACCCCTCACAGAGCTACCATTCCCTTAACAAACTACGGTTTCAGGATGATTTGGTGTGCATGTATTCTTCATATGGTTTATTAACTGCTTTACCTACCATGTTTGCAGAGAATTCTCGGCACTCAATATTCCACGACTACTGAGCACGCTTAAGCCACACCAGAATTTTATTTTATTTTTGAGCTGCATGGGGAGGGGGTGCGTGGGTTGTCTGCTTAGTTGCTGGGGTTTTTTTTTTTGGGGGGGGGTAGATTTGCAAATCTTTGAATTCCACTGAAAATGCTACTACCTCTCACATGTTTCTCAGTGGGGCAGTTCTTGTCGCAATCCTGTCGGCTGGGACTTACTACAGAAGGACTTACTCTAACGCAGTGGGTAAAATGATTGCAATCAAGGCTCACCCCATATCCTGGGTATGTAACTTGCACTATCCACACCCTCGACACTAAAAACCACTTCTTTAGTCTGACTGATGCAATAGTTACCCGCGTTCATCTGTCACATACTTATGTAATGTGTTAATGTGAGATGTGAAACCCTGCCAATTGCTATCGTTTCTATTTAGATTGAACTTTGCAACAAGTAGGCACCTAGCCTACTTCCCCAAAGGGGATGGTTACCTTTTGAACTCTTTTACATATTTAGCGGAGAGGTAGCTGGCTGTTTTAGCTGCTTATTTTGATTTCCCAGCCTCAAAGCCTCTTGGTAGGAACAGGGTTTTCTAGAGGAATGAGGAAAGTCACATTAGCACAGCTGAGCCAAGCAGTTGCTGGACTGAAGCTTCAAAAACCCCTGTCTATTGGCCATATCTGTGATATAATTTTCGGGTTCCGAAGAACGAAAGAGAAGCCTGCTGAATTGGGCCAGTGGCCCATCTAGTCCACCTCCCTGTTTTTGTAGCCGCGACCCAGATGCCCGTAGGAAACCTTCAAGCAGGACCCGGGCATAAGAGCACATTCCCCTCCTATGGTTTTCCAGCAAACCAGCGTTTGGAATCGTACAGCGTTAGGAGAGCGAGCATAGCCATCATGGCTAGTAAGCCATTGATATTATCCTCCATGAATTTGTCCAGTCCTCTTTTCAAGCCATCCACGTCAGTGATTACTACTGTCTGCTGTGGCACAGAGTTCCATAGTTTAACTATGTCAGGGGTCGGCAAGGTTTACCTCACCTGGGCCGGTTCACTCCAGCGGAGATGTTGATGATGATGATGATGACAATTTATTATTTATACCCCACCCATTTGGCTGGGTTTCCCCAGCCACTCTGGGCAGCTTCCAACAAAATATTAAAATACAATGGTCTGTTAAGCATTAAAAGCTTCCCTAAACAGGGCTGCCTTCAGATGTCTTCTAAAAGTCAGATAGTTGTTGTTCTCTTTGACATCTGGTGGGAGGGCGTTCCACAGGGCGGGTGCCACTACCGAGAAGGCCCTCTGCCTGGTTCCCTGTAACTTTGCTTCTCGCAGTGAGGGAACCGCCAGAAGGCCCTCGGCGCTGGACCTTTTGCTCATCCTGAATCTTCTAACATTCAGCTTCATCGAATGTCCTCAGGTTCTAGCATTATGAGAGAGGGCCTGGCCATTTTCTCCGTCCCGCCGCACGTGCAAAATTTTGTACCCTTGGAAGGGGAAAGGCCACAGCTCAGCAAAGTGATGGATTATAACCCGCTGCTTGTCACTGATAAAGATACAAATGGCTTCCTCTTTCAGTGCTCTAGGATGACCAAATCAAGAAGAATCCAGGATTACCTAACTAGGTTAGAGGTCAGGCAGTACAGAAAGGTATTTAAATGTTCTCATACCTGCAAGAGTACTTCACTGATCATTTTAAGTCAGCTGTTCTGTGTTGCCTAATCATGTTCTTTCAACCATTTCCTCAGATGACACCTGGAGTGAGAGAGGCAATATGCGCCTGGAAACCAACAGGAGAGTGTGCTGCTGTGCTCATTAAGCATCTGGCAGGTGACAATGGGAATAGGATGCTGGACCAGATGGGCCTTTGGTCTGACCCAGTAATGGTTATTTTTGTGTTTTTATGTCAGAGGCATATCTAAAACCACAGTGAGGTCAAGTTCCTGGATGACAATACATTTTCTTAAAAAATAGGATTAGACAAATTCATGGGTCATAAGGCCACCCATGGGGGATGCGGGTGGCGCTGTGGGTTAAACCACAGAGCCTAGGGCTTGCCGATCAGAAGGTTGGCGGTTCGAATCCCCGCGACGGGGTGAGCTCCCGTTGCCTGGTCCCTGCTCCTGCCAACCTAGCAGTTCGAAAGCATGTCAAAGTGCAAGTAGATAAATAGGTACCGCTCCGGCAGGAAGGTAAACGGCATTTCCGTGCACTGCTCTGGTTCGCCAGAAGTGGCTTAGTCATGCTGGCCACATGACCTGGAAGCTGTACACTGGCTGCCTCAGCCAATAAAGCGAGATGAGCGCTGCAACCCCAGAGTCGGTCATGACTGGACCTAATGGTCAGGGGTCCCTTTACCTTTAAGGCCATCCATGGCTACAACCGTTGTAATTATTATCATTATTATTATTATTGAATTTATATACTGCCCTATACCTGGAGGTCTCAGGGTGGTTCACAGAATAAAATCAAAATATAAAAACCACAAAATACATAATCACGGCAAGTGAAGACCAGTTGTTGTGAATCCCAGGTGGGCAGGGGCGAAAATAGCTGCTGTGCACCCGGGGGTGGAGCGAGCGTCGAGCATCCCGGGGGGTGGCGTGGCGATGTCACCCCCCTCAAGGATGACACCCAGGGCAGGCTGCACCCTCAGCAACCCCTTCCTCTGCCAGTGCTGGTGGGGAGACTTGCCACTGCACTTAGGCTTTGCTTGTTGGCATCCTATGGGTGTCTGGTTGGCCACTGTGAGAACAGGATACAGTGGTACCTCGGGTTACATACGCTTCAGGTTACAGACTCAGCTAACCAAGAAATAGTCCTTCAGGTTAAGAACTTTGCTTCAGGATGAGAACAGAAATCAGGCTCCGGCAGCATGGCAGCAGCAGGAGGCCCCATTAGCTAAAGTGGTGCTTCAGGTTAAGAACAGTTTCAGGTTAAGAACAGACCTCCGGAACGAATTAAGTTCTTAACCTGAGGTACCACTGTATCAGATTAGGGGGGATGCAGTCGGCTTTTCTTCTGTTCTCCGGGACATGCTGCTGAATACACCTGCTAGTGGGGTGCTGGTGGCCCTGACAGTAGTTCCGCCCACTACCGCGGGTCTTACTCGCGGCCCCCGTGGGTGCCAACTTGAATAATGGGGGGTGCGGCAGGTAAGCCAGACGGGGCGTACCCACACTATTTAAATAGCAATGACTATCAAATGGGGGGAGGGGGCTGGGGATGGCCGCCTCAACTATTCTATGGGAGTTGGCTCCTGTGCTGAGATCACAATGCGGCCGTGAGCGAACAATCGAAGGGGCGGGATCCCGCCGCGCGCCGGAGTTGCGCCTTGATGGCGCGCCCCCAAGAGCATTCGCAGGGAGACACCCACGCCGCTCATGAGATCGGGGAAGCTCGCCTCTTGGGGAGCTCGGCAGGAGCTCCGCTCTTCCTTGACCAACCCGGGTCCCAGCTCCGACGACGCCTTCCTGGACGGAGGCTCCCTCCTGCCCAAGCGCTCGCCTGGCGGCGACGGCACCGTGGCCAGCAGCAGCAGCAGCAGCAGCAGCAGCGCGCCTTGGGCGCAAAGGAGTTAAGTGGGTGGAGCTGCGCCGCGGCGGAGCCGCGCGGAGAAAGAGGCAGCCTCTCCGGCGCTGCTCTTTGCCCAGCCTTCCCCCGGCGAGCCCGCACGGACGGCTTCCCCCTGCCCAGGCGGGGCGCGGCGAGCCGGCGTCCGGCTCAGGCGCTGCAGCGAGTAGGGCGTCTGGGGAAGCCAGCGCGGCGCCCGCAGCCCTCGGGATGGAGCAGCTCCTGGATCTCCTGCTGCGCCTCTTCGGCTTCTGGTTCTCCGCGGTCTTCCTGCTCATCGTGCTGCCCTCCATCTTCGGCGTGTCCTTGGGGATCTCGGAGCTGTACCTCAAAGTCCTGGTGAAGACCTTGGAGGTGAGTCGCGGCTCCGCGCTGCCTGCGCAAAGGGCGACGCGTGCCGCCCCCTCGGGGCTGCCTCTCCAAAAAGGAGCAAGCAGATCTTCCCTCCCTCCTTCCCGATTCCCCCCCAAGGTAACACTTCGCCGCCTCCTTTCTCCTTGCTGCGCTCCCCCCCCCATTCCGCCCCCCCCCATTGCCATAAACAACAGCTGGCCTTTCTTGCGTGATTCAGCGGTTTGCAACGCGGAGGAGGGCGTGGACGTCCTCGCACCCGCGATGCTTTTTATTTTTATTTTGCACTTCAATGAAATGGGCCTTTGGGAAGCCCAGAAAGGGTCTTGGATGCGAACAATGGCAGCTCTTTAGGGATCCCCCCCCTCCCTAAAAATCCTAGATTCAGTTCTGCGGAGGAGCGAACGCGAGGCTGACCTCCAATTCGTCGCTGCGCCTGTCATTCAGTTCTCCCCCCAAAAAAATCCATTTTCGCGTTGCATCCCCGGCGTTAGCCAATCGGGGAACGCAGATACGCGCACACCCAAAGATAATAAAGGGCTATAGGCTCGAGAGATGTCTCCTCTGTGTTGTTCCACCGATAGGTTAGTGCATTTAACCCGCCCCGCTTTATGCTTATTGATATAGCTTTGTTGTGAGATTATGTTGGCTTCACTCTAGAGATGTCTGCAGTGCCTCGGATAGTTTCTTCTTATGGGGGAAAAACGGCCTACTGGTCTTATTTAAAAGCCTGAAGGACATCCGTTCTCCCCCATGCAGAGCATCTGGGGTGCATCCTTCCCATTTAGTGCCTCTACCTCATTTTTGTGTGATTTCTGGTTTCCTTGTTTTTCTAGAGGTTGGTTTTATCCTTATCCTCCCTCCCTGATGCTTTGGGCTACAGCTCCCATCCGTGCTGGCTGGGGCTGATGGGAATTGTAGTCCAAAACATTGGGAGGGCACCAGGTTGGTTTAAGGCTGGCTCTCATGATATATATATTAAATGCCTTGGACACATATATATATATGCTGACACACAATGGCAGAGTCAAGCTAATAGAAGAAAAGATTGCTGGTGAGACTATTCATGGAGCAGGTAAACAAAAACCTTGTCTCCTCTTCACAAAATGCATAGTTGTTGCGATGGTAAATTCAGTCGCTTGCCAGAGCCACCTCCCAAGGCCCGTTGACATCCAACCACCATGTGTAGAATGCAATTGCTCTCCAGAGACTGAAATCTGATCTTCAGGAGCCAGACTAACTCAACGTCCTCTTCTTAAACCGTCCTGCTTGCCTTTCATCGTTGGAAGATGAGTTATGGGATCTTGGTTTATTTTGGACTTGCATCTGGCTATTAATGAATCTTGTTTGTTGGGCAACAAAACCAGGAACTTAAAGGAAAAGTGCTTAAAGCAAAAGGAGGACAATTTAAGGCTGGAGGTGGACATAAAGAGTTGCCCTTTGGACTCCTCTTACTGACTCGAGGTGGAATAGCAAAATACTGTCCTGCAATATTTTTCTTCCTCTGAAGCAGGTTTTAATTAACAGTGCTGGGAGAGAGAATGGACTTTATTGTCCTTCTGCCTGTATAAAGCTGCCATTCAGTTGCCTTAGACCCAGAATCGTGCTTGCACTCTTGCGATGAAGTCCTAATTCATCATGCAAAGGGGTTATGCGCATAGTCAGTTTTGTTCTTGGTAAATATGCAAAGGATGCTTCCAGACTGTTGCTCCTTTTGGGTGCGATTCAGTCACATACTGGCCAATTCAGGTTGTGCAATTAAAGCTGATTTGGAGCTCTCTTGGCAACAACACTGCTTCCCCAAAAGGCTGGTCATATTGCAGTAAGGACAGTGGTGGAAAAGTGTGGGATGAAACTTGCTTGACACAACGTGATCTAATCTCCCCACGAACAAATCGTGATGACTGCATGGTCATCTTGGAGACCTTGGAGGCATAGCTGTAGTCTGCTGTGTGAAGTTAGTATTGCAATTTGTGGCATTTCATGAGCATAACAACTTCATTGCACTGGATCTTGCCATGATGATAGAGGGTGCCTTTGTCTTGCATCAGCTGCAGCATACATAAATATGCCTTCAAGAGCATCGTTCAGAGACCATAGGTAAAGGGAACCCTGACCATTAGGTCCAGTTGTGACCGACTCTGGGGTTGCGCGCTCATTTCGCTCTATAGGCCGAGGGAGCTGGCGTTTGTCCACAGACAGCTTCCGGGTCATGTGGCCAGCATGACTAAGCCACTTCTGGCGAACCAGAGCAGCACATGGAAACGCTGTTTACCTTCCCGCCGGAGCGGTCCCTGTTTATCTACTTGCACATGATGTGCTTTCAAACTGCTAGGTTGGCAGGAGCAGGGACCCACAGCGCCACCCGCGTCCCTTCAGAGACCATACTGCTGTACTAAACTTCTTAACGTTGCTAAACATCATGCCATTGCTGGATCTGAAGGCCTTGTCATGGAACAGTCATAATTAAATGCATTCAACCACTGTCACAACCTGGAGTTTCCACACCCTGAAACCATTTATCGACTAGTGCTGGGACATTGCAATCCAGGCCTTGGACACATAAACATACATAACTGTTCTGTTAAGATCAGTGGGGCTTTCATTCAAGTCAGTGTGCTTAGGGTGATTATGATGATGATTAATTTTGTATACTGCCCTTCACCACAAGGTCACAGGGCGGTTCACAACATCAAAATACACAATTGTGTTGGAGGTGGCAAGAATTAGCCAGATGCTGTTCATCACGGGGTCAACTATGAATAGTAGAGCCTTAAAAACAATCGGCTGTCTCTGTTTACTTTCTTCACGGGGTTGCTATGAGGATAAAATTAGATAGCTCCATAATAAGCATCCCTGGGCTCCTTGGTGGAAGAAAAGTAGCAGATACTGGTTTGATTCCAGGACTCAACACAGCTAAAACAAGCTAGCTGGGAATGAGGGCGAGACGGGGCATGTCAGTGCAGAGAGGATCCTTGCTGGATGATGCCAAAGGTCCAACTAACCCAGACTTCTGCTCCCCAATAACCAAGGAGAAGCCTCTGGAGAAGGACACAAGCAGGGTTTGTAGGACAGTAGAATAGGAGGCATGTGATTGATTAGTAGAGCCGCCTCCTGGTTCACCAAGAAGAGGTGAGGTTTGCAGGTTGAACCCCTAATATCTCCAGGTAAGAGGTCCCCTGCTGAAATCCTGGAGGAATGCTACCTACTAAGCTCGATGGAGATCGCTGAAGAATTGATGCTTTTGAATTATGGTGCTGGAGGAGACTCTTGAGAGTCCCATGGACAGCAAGAAGATCAAAGCTATCCATCCTTAAGGAAATCAGCCCTGAGTGTTCACTGGAAAGACAGATCGTGAAGCTGAGGCTCCAATACTTTGGCCACCTCATGAGAAGAGAAGATGCCCTAGAAAAGACCCTGATGTTGGGAAAGATTAAGGGCACAAGGAGAAGGGGATGGCAGAGGACGAGATGATGGACAATGTTCTCAAAGCTACCAGCATGAGTTTGACCAAACTGCGGGAGGCAGTGGAAGACAAGAATGCCTGGCGTGCTCTGGTCCATGGGGTCACGAAGAGTCGGACACAACTAAACGACTAAACAACAACAAAAGCTCAGTTTTTGGTCGTCGAGCTCAGTAGAAGCCAGCTTCCTGTATTCCTGTGAACAGGTCCTGAGGGTGCTCTAGAAACCCAAGAGTCATAGCTGAGGCCTTAACTCCTTTGCTGTCATAGCTATGTGGGAGTAGGCAAGGATACAGGTTTGAAAAGGAATGGGAACTGAAAAATATGGGTCAAAACATCACTCCATACAATGGTGGGTAGCCATGATAGCTGTGTTGTACCTCCACCGTTGGAATACCAGCATTTGGGAACTGCAAGTGAAGAGAGTGTTATTGTCCTCAGGAACTGCTTGTGGGCTTCCCACATAAGGGTTTGGGTAGCTATTGTGCGGGACGCAGGTGGCATTGTGGGTTAAACCAGAGAGCCTAGGATTTGCCGATCCGAGGGTTGGCGGTTCGAATCCCTGCAATGGGGTGAGCTCCCGTTGCTCGGTCCTTGCTCCTGCCAACCTAGCAGTTTGAAAGCACATCAAAGTGCAAGTAGATAAATAGGGACCGCTCCGGCGGGAGGATAAATGGCGTTTCCGTGCGCTGCTCTGGTTTGCCAGAAGCGGCTTAGTCATGCTGGCCACATGACCCGGAAGCTGGGCGCCGGCTCCCTCGGCCAATAAAGCGAGATGAGCGCCGCAACCCCAGAGTCGGCCACGACTGGACCTAATGGTCAGGGGTCCCTTTATCTTTAGCTATTGTGCAGTGTTCAAAATTTGCCAAGCACATTTTGCACCTGGCTTTTGACTGCTTGTGGCCAGGTGAAGATGCCTGGGTACCAGCATGGTGCCTGACATCTCCACCATCTGGGGATCATTGGATCTGGACTGTTTTCACACACTAATACCCCATCCTGTAGAATTCTATCAGTTCTATTTTATCTGCACAATCGGAATGAATTTCTGAGTCCAAAATGCTTTTTCTGTGCAGCCTGAGCAGGAGCAATCGCCATTAAGAAAAAGAGGTCAGAACAAGCCAATATGTATATGTAGACTGTCCCTGCATCAAGTAGTTTTTCTTCTTTTAAGTTCTCAAAGCTCTTAACCTAGCTCAAGGTTGTCATCGGAACTAGCCTAGCCAGATGTTTAACTGATAATCACAGCCAGTCAGTCATTTGAAAAATAAGAATTTAGAGCCGTCTTGCCCCAAAATGGCAACATCAGTTTTAGTTGAGTTGTTGAAACCTATTTGAATGAAACTGGTTTCCACCATCTGTTCCTGTGTACTCTGTGGGGATTAAGTTATTATAGTTGTTAGGTGTTACCTTGTTGAAGTAGTCTGTTGTTTGAAAACTAGTAAGATTACATATTACTACTACACCTTAAAACCAGTAATTATATTATACAGTTAACAGGGATGAGGATCACATGTTACAATCTGCATGCAGGTTTCAGATTAATTTCTACTGAGAAATGCAATCAAAATATGTCCAGATATTTGCTTTAAAAACTGCCAGCGAGGAAGGAGATTCCAAGCAGAAGTGTTGGTTTCTCAAGAACATCTTTCTCCCTCCTGCTCTACTTCTTCCTCTCCCCAAAACATGAACATATGGGAGTTGTTGGCGTGTCTTTCAATATTTCATATCATTGTTGACATACATGAACGGGAGAACCCTTGAGTAGGTGCTGCTGGCTGTTCTTCAAGCTCTTTCCTCAAATCCATTTATAGATCCATCTTCAGACCATTTATCTTGGACTGGTAGCTCAGCCCTCATATCCGGATTGCAGCCAGCCGTGTTGCAACGCCCTGTCCCTATAGGTGATGGGAGCAAATTCTCTTTTGTCCAGAGGGGTAGGTTCACATTTAAGTGAAAGAGGATGGAGATGAAACATTGGGAAGAACTGCTTGACAGTGGAAGAGATGGCTCTTCATTAGAAGGCTTGAAGCTGAGGCTAGATGACCGCCCTTTGTGGATCAACAGGAGGTTGTTGCTAGCTGCCACAACTTTGATTGGTTGTGTGGTGCTGTCACAGGCGTGTGGTCCAACTGATCTATGTGGGAAGCAGATTTCTGGTGGCTGCGATGCCCTACTTGCAAAAGTTTATTTTGTGTTGGGCTGTGGTGACAAGCCTATAGATAGGAAAGGGCAGTAAGCATGAGCTGGGGCCGAAATAATTGTTTCCTATGAACCTGGCTTGGCATATCTAACTGGGGGGGGGGGGGGTGAATGGCTCTTAATATCAGAAGAATGCTGCCGGTTCAGGGCAAATGCCCATCTAGTCCAGCACTTTGTTCTTACGGTGGCCAAGAAGATGTCCATGGAAAGCCGGCAAAGAGAACAAACAACTTAAAAGCCACATTGACAGGGCTTGGGCTAGATTATCCTTGACTTCTCTCCAGTTCTTTAATTCTGTGGCACAGTAGCAGTTAGAATATGATTGGAGGTGTGGTGCTGGTTTTTGTTTTTGTTTTGGTATAGAAAACTTGAGAATGGGGAACTGAATGCTCAAGGAGCTACTAGAGCATTACCAGTACAGTATTCAAATAAGTATATCCCTTGTTTTCATCTTTTGAATGGGTAATAGTCACCATAAAAACACACATACCAATAAGGTGTTAGAAATGATAAAAGGGTAAAGTGAGCATCTCTTGCAACAACAATATTTAGATCAGGAAGATGACCTAAATCAGAATTACTACTGCACATTAGCCTTATCTGTCCCTTTTCTTCTTTACAAAACAGTGGGCCACGCTGCGTATTGAGAAACAGAGAGAGGCGCAGAAGCTTCCTTCTTCAAATGGTAAGGGTTTTCTTAAAAATTAGAACTGTTGCACCATTATAACAAGAATGGCTGTTTGGAGGGGGGGGGGGAATGGTCCTGAAATCTGATGTAAAAATCTTACAATACTCGGTTGTCATCTAAGTGGTGGAGATACTCATATGGGTCCATCAAGGATGTTAAACCAAGTCCTCTGTGTGGGGGTCTTGATGTGATAGTCCTGGAACCCCGATTGCATGCCTGACCCACAACTGCCTGTGTTAGTCATTTGGGACGCATAAGTGTGGCCTTTAAGTAAGACAACTTTTGCAATGTTTTCCTTCCTGGACGCTTAGAGGAGGTTCCTTCTTGCCCCAGGTAGCTGTTTACAAGCTTGTGCAGATCCATTTGGTTCACATTGCCCAAAGACAGTGGAAATTTTGTTCACTGGTTGCCCTTCCTTTTTATAATTTTGGAAAGTGATGCCAAATTGCAAGCTGAGCCCATGCCCCCTTTAGTAAACAAGGCTTCTATGTCAGGTTTGTGAAACTACAGCTCACTTCATCCCTGACCATTTGGCATGCTGGCTGGGGCTCATGGGAGTTTGGAGACCATCAATATTTGGAAGGCTCACAGTTTAGCCACCTCTGATGCAGAAGCACCCACTGGGTTCCAGGTAGCTTTAATTAGGAGATTAATCAACCAAACAAACATTTTGTTGATTAAGTGGTGTGGTAGATGTTAAGGTTGGGCTCAAGCAAACATAATACCAAATTTTGGCACTACATAGACTAGCCTTGGGGGACGCGGGTGGCTCTGTGGGTTAAACCACAGAGCCTAGGACTTGCCGATCAGAAGGTCGGCAGTTCAAATCCCCGCGACAGGGTGAGCTCCCGTTGCTCGGTCCCAGCTCCTGCCAACCTAGAAGTTTGAAAGCACATCAAAGTGCAAGTAGATAAGTAGGTACCGCTCCAGTGGGAAGGTAAACGGCGTTTCCGAGCGCTGTTCTGGTTCGCCAGAAGCAGCTTAGTCATGCTGGCCACATGACCCGGAAGCTGTGCGCCAGCTCCCTCGGCCAATAAAGCGAGATGAGCGCCGCAACCCCAGAGTCGGCCATGACTGGACGAAATGGTCAGCGGTCCCTTTACCTTTTTAGACTAGCCTTGAAGAATTTGTGTGCTTCTTGCACAAAGCAATTCCCAGTCTTGGTCTGAGGCAAACCATAGTTTATTTTTTCCAAATGACCAAACTATCGTTTGTGCTTGCCTGCAAACCAAGACCACAGGTTTGTCAGTTTGGTACAGAACACTGTTTTGCACTAGGAGTGGAGAGATGCGGATTCGAATCCCCACTTGGCTGTGAAGCTCGCGGTGTAGCTTTGCACCAGTCACCTTTTCTCGGCCTATCCTGTCTCACAGGGCTGTTGTGAGAATGAGAATTGGTGTGGCAGAGAAGAGCCATAGATATTCCCTAAGCTCCTTTGGCGGGAGGGTGACATTTTTTAAAACAACAACATAGTAAGTTGATTAAATCTGTCCTTTATCCGATTTATTTTACTTGCTCTGGTTGCAACACATTTTCCCCCCACTTGATTCCTTTGCACTTAAGGAAAGGTGGTTGCTTAATACAACTTCCATTTAACCAAGATTTTGAAATTGTGGTTTCACTGCTCAGCGGTTGTCAATAGGCCGTGGTTGACCGGGTGGAAAAGAATTACGCTGCTTTTACTTTTGTCGTCACTAGCTTGAGGTTTTGAAGACTTCTGTTGTTACTGCTTGACATCCCTACCCCACCCAGAAGAGGGTAAAAGGAGGGTGGATTCACTTCTCTGAATGTTTCTTTTACCCTTGTGCTGTCTCTGCTTCCTGCTTCTCTGGCATCCCTTTGAGGCTTGCTCCAGTCCTCTCTGCGAATGTGACCCCTGCTTTACTCAGTGTTGCACCTCCTTCTTCTATAGTGCATCGTTAGCTAAAACGCCGCCCCGGGCTTGCATAATTCATCACTGTCAGGCCAGCCTCGAGGAACAAGATCTGTGGGGAGTCTCTTCCCTTTACCAGCTGTTGACTTGGAGGATTGTATTATTCTCTCGAGACCACAGAAACAACTCTTTCATTTCCCCCACCGTGCATTGCATTGGGGACCTCGGGTTGTTCCAGAGTTGCCCTGTTATCTCTCCTCCGGTTTGGGTTCCAGCGCATGGGGCAATGGTGCGGCAGCCAGAAATCCAGCCTTTCCTCCTGACTCAGGAAAGATAGTAAATATGTAGTTATCAGGAAAACAAAAGCTTTACTTGCTGAAGTGAATTTTCCCAACTGCCGCAGGTGGATGAACAGATGGGGAAGTGCGTGGGTTCTGCTTGAAGCAGCCCTGATTTTACCCTGGGGGAAAGCAGCTGACAGGTAATTGAGGGAAACACCTTGTTGTTGTTTAGTCGTTTAGTCGTGTCCGACTCTTCGTGACCCCATGGACCAGAGCACGCCTGGCACTCCTGTCTTCCACTGCCTCCCGCAGTTTGGTCAAACTCAGGCTGGTAGCTTCGAGAACACTGTCCAACCATCTCTTCCTCTGTTATTCCCTTCTCCTTGTGCCCTCCACCTTTCCAAACATCAGGGTCTTTTCCAGGGAGTCTTCTTTTCTCATGAGGTGGCCAAAGTATTGGAGACTCAGCTTCAGGATCTGTCCTTCCAGTGAGCACTTAGGGCTGATTTCCTTCACAATGGATAGGTTTGATTTTCTTGCAGTCCATGGGACTCTCAAGAGTCTCCTCCAGCACCATAATTCAAAAGCATCAATTCTTCAGCGATCAGCCTTCTTTACGGTCCAGCTCTCACTTCCATACATCACTACTGGGAAAACCATAGCTTTAACTATACGGACCTTTGTTGGCAAGGAATAATTATTATTTATTTATTAGGGCCACAGCAGAATATGCCCATTTTCAGGTCACTGCCTCTGATATTCTGTAGGGTGTGGCGTCATGAGTAGAATTTTCCCAGATTGTCCAAGTAATCTTACAAGTCTACACAGGGGCAGGTGGTCTTTTAGGTAGCCAAGCACACTGGAAGTGCGATCCCCACTCAACGGAACAAGCCATTAATGTCGGATCAAAGCATCACCTCCATCTCCACCTCCACACGCCTAATCAATTTATGCAATTGGTTATTTGAAAGCTGGCATAGCAGATGTGTTGTGGAAAGCTGATGATGGATGAAGTAATTCCAATTGGTTTCAACCAAACCACATGTGGAGGAGCAAGGCTTTCCTGCCCAGGGAGTCACCGAGCTAATGGGACTTTGAATGGCAAAATTATTTCCTGCTGATCTCCTAGATAAAATGTTGCCACCTGGTCCTTTTAATGGCAGGTATAAACTGACCTTGTGGAAATGGTGCCAGGTGTTGCCTGGAACTTGTGTTGCAGGTAACTGACCTGCCTACTGCCCGGCTTCATTTTCTCATTGATCTATAATGTGCTTTTTATTTGTTTATTCCCCACCCTTTACTCTGAAGTTATCATACAGAGGGACCAGACCACCATGGAGAAAGCCATTGCTGGCCTGCGCCATGGGGACTTTGAGCTCTCCGATGTGTTTTACTTCTGCAAAAAGGGGTATGAAGCGATTGTGGAAGACGAAGTCACCCAGAGGTTCACCTCGGAGGAGCTGGTCTCCTGGAACCTCCTTACCAGGACCAACGTCAACTTTCACTACATCAGTTTACGGCTGACCATCGTGTGGGTCATTGGCGTCTTCGTTCGCTACTGTCTCCTGCTGCCTCTTCGGTGAGCCTGTCTCTGTGTGTGGACGTAGGAAGCTGCCTTTAAACAGAGTCAGGGCATGGGCCCATCCACGTTCACCATTGTCCACACCTTGAGTAGCCAGTGGCAACCTCTCCAGACTATCTATCTATCTATCTATCTATCTATCTATCTATCTATCATCTAAAATTTTAAAAAATCAGTGAAAAAATAATGTGAAAGAAAAGAAAGATTAATAATGTGAAAGCAGGGTGGATTTGATTTAAATCAAATCAATTTACAGTGGTACCTCTGGATGTGAACGGGATCTGTTCCGGAGCCCCATTCGCATCCTGAAGCGAACGCAACCCGCGTCTGCGTGGGTTGTGATTCGCCGCTTCTGCGCATGCGCATGGTGTAATTTTGAGCGTCTGCGCATGCGCGAGCGGCAAAACCCGGAAGTAATGCGTTCTGTTACTTCCGGGTCGCCGCAGATCGCAACCTGAAAACGCTCAACCCGAAGCTACTTCAACCTGAGGTATGACTGTAAATCATGATTTAAATCATGGTTTAAATCACTAGTTAGTAAGAGAAGCCAAGTTACAGGGAACCAGGCAGAGGGCCTTCTCAGTAGTGGCACCCACCCTGTGGAACGCCCTCCCCCCAGATGTCAAAGAGAAAAACAACTATCTTACTTTTAAAGACATCTGAAGGCAGCCCCGTTTAGGGAAGTTTTTAATGACTGATGTTTTATTGTATTTTTAATATTTTGTTGGAAGCTGCCCAGAGTGGCTGGGGAAACCCAGCCAGATGGGCGGGGTATAAATAATAAATTATTATTATTATTATTTAAATAATTTTTTTTAACAGAAATACTCATTCTTGCTGGGATAATCTTAATGTTTACAACAAGGTGAAGGTCTCATTTTTGGAATAATAAATTTTCAGAGTAGTTTTTTCAGTTATATCAGAAATTACTGATTTGGTTATACTATAAGAAATACATAGACAGATAACTTATTAAACCTCACACTAATTTCATAATTAACTGCTTATATTTGGACAACTTTTCTGCTGTATTTTATTAGAAGGAAAGAAAAAAAACCATTTCCTTAATAACAATTTAAACAATTTATTTAACAAAAATTGATTCTGTGTATATAAATTTGCAAAGGAACAATGGGATTAAGGTTCTTCCTCAACTCTGTTATGTTTATTTTATAACATTTTTCCTGTGAAGGAAAGGCATGTTATCTCTGCAGACACAAATCCACACTTTTGAGAACTGCAAAAACAAGCATCTGTGATAATATCGTCTCGTTAGAAAAACTGCCCCAAATAACCTTACAGAAACGTCTGGAAGAGCATGACATTGTGAATGGATCAATTTACCAAAAAAATTAAACATGGCATATAAAGCCTCATGCTACATAATTAAAAACAAACCCTTATTTCCCGATGAATAGCCTTTGGACTATAATGTAAATTAACTAGAAAACTAGAAAGATCTTTCCTCCAAAAGCATTTAATTTAAAAAAATCGGATTTAAATTAAAAAAAACCCTATTTTTTATATATGTATTTTTAAAATCATTGATATTTATCCACCCTGTGTGAAAGGAAGGAAAGAAAGAAAGAGGAAAAAACCTCCTATTTATTTAGAAGGGACCAGTCGAGCTTTAGCAGTTTTAAATGAGCCTGGTGCACAAACGCTGTTCTCTGTTCAACTAGCTCCTGAGAACAAGCCGAAACTGCATGGCAGGCTGAAGGTTTATGCGCAAGCCAGCACTGGTTTCTTTTTTAATAGAGTGGATTAACAAGCCTAGCTGCCACTTAAGGACGTGGCACATCTATTTGTCAAAGGGCGGTAGCTCGGTGGTGGTGCACCTGTTTTCCACGCAGGCGGTTTCAGGTTAAACGCCTGGGCTGGAACCGCCGAGAGCAGTGGCCAGTCAACGTACCAATGGCCCAATGTGGTATAAGGCTATGTTGTCCCTTGGTTTTCTGGATGATTCCTCCTGCTGGCCTCGGAAACCTGGCAAATGCTCTACTTTGCTATTCTTTGTCACTGGGGTTGAGCTGAGATGGACCCTTGGACTCTGCAGGAATGCTGCAAATAACATACAAGCTTGAGTTAAGTATTATTATTAATTACACTAGTGGCCATAATTGTGGAAACCTTTTGAAAAAAGGGTATTTCTGAGGTTTGATGGCTCACAACACCACTTTTCTTTTGCGTAACACCATAAAATTATATATCAATGGAAAGATAATTTAATGAAGAATGTAATGTAACGAAGTTTGTTCAGTTATCTGTATTCTATCAAAAGTTACAGCCAAATAACCAGAAAAAAGAAGCATAAGTTGATTAGGTTGATATTCAGTATGTAACCAATGAGCATGAGTGTTTAGAGAGTCAATCGGGTTTTGTGAGCCATCAAACCTAGAAATACTTTCCCCAAAAGGTTCCCACAATTTTGGCCACTAGTATGTATCCCAGCTTGCGTCCAAGAAGCTCAAAGTGACACCATGGTCTTTTCCCTCCTCATTTAATCCTCACAACAACCCTGTGAGGTAGGCAAGGCTAAGACACAGTGACTGGCCCAAGGTCACCCAGCGAGCTTCATGGCTGAGTGGCGATTTGAACCCTGGTTGCCCAAGCCCTAGTCTGGCGCTCGGTGTTTCCCAAACTTGGGCCTTCAGCTTTTTGGGGGACTACAGTTTTCACCATCCCTGACCACTGGTCCTGCTAGCTAGGGATCATGGGAGTTGTAGTCCAACAACAGCTAGAGACTCGAGTTTGGGAAATAGTGCTCTAAAAGCACTAATCCATACCACAATACGTGACCCAAGTCTTCGCCTGAAGGCACACAATGCAGTACTTTGCTGCAGCCAAGGTGGTCAGTGCCTGGATGAGAGAAGGATAAGGATGATGATGATGATGATGATGATGATAATAATAATAATAATAATAATAATAATACAGTGGTTCCTTGGGTTAAGTACTTACTTCGTTCCAGAGGTCCGTACTAAACCTTGAAACTGTTCTTAACCTGAAGCACCACTTTAGCTAATGGGGGTTGCCGCTGCGCCGCCGGAGCACGATTTCTGTTCTCATCCTGAAGCAAAGTTCTTAACCTGAAGCACTATTTCTGGGTTATCAGAGTCTGTAACCTGAAGCGTATGTAACCTGAAGCGTATGTAACCCGAGGTACCACTGTAGTAATAATAATAATAATAATAATAATAATAATAATAATAATAATAATAATGAATTTCTTATTTATACCTTTCCCATCTGGCTGGGTTTCCCTGTGAACCCAAGTATGCTACATGGTTATGGAGATGGTTACATTTTAAAAACTCATCTGGAGACCAAAAGTATGCACTTTAAGGAAGCCTTTCTCTTCTGATCAAACTCGTTTGTCAGGATTTCCAATTGCAAATTATCTGAAGATGCTCCAAGTAGGATCTGATGGTCTTGAATGGATAATGCATTTTGGATTTTCCCTTCTGTTTTCCCTCCCCAGGGTTACCTTGGCACACATTGGGATCCTTTCCATGATTTGCGGCGCCACGTTGGTAGGCCAGCTTCCAAATGGGGAGTAAGTGGATCTCCTTTGCATCAGTCACTTTGGGAAAAGAAGAGAAAACAAAACTCCACCTCCGCCTTGGGCCAACCTCTTGCATCAACGCAAGCTGTTTCTTGGAATTATTGGAATGCCGATTGACAGCTGGGATTCACCTGCCAAAGCATAACGTTATATCGTGTGAAGCTTTATAATCTTGCAGGAGCAAGTTTCATTATTCGCTGTGTAAAACTAATGGCCCATCCGTTTTGCCAGAAAAGTTCTTATAAACATACGTGACTGTGTTTATAAGAGGGAAAGCAAAGGGGGAATTTCCATTTATGGAGACATTGAAATAACAAGCAGAGAGATGGGAACCAGCTGGTGACACAATCTTATAGACTTGGGGTGTAAAAGTAATTGATAAGGGGAGAGCATTATCAAAAGCAGCTGAAAGGACAAGAAGAGTTGAGAATTAAGTGGGGGGGCTGCTGGATTTTGTAGAGAAGAGGGTATCCATTATTTTTGGGAGGCCACTTTTCCCAAATCATCCATTTTCTGAATATGTATCTTTATAGACAGAGCTACTGAACTCTTTGTTCTTCAGCTTGTTTAGAATGCTGACTCCTCTTTTGCTATCAAGAAGTTGAAATTAGGTTGTGATGTGTAAATAACCAGTGCTGCAACTCTGAGATCCTGGGAAATGTGGACCTACGTAACTTAGATTTGTAAGGCTGCTGTTACACCCAGTTTTTCCTGTTTTGCAGAACCAAAGACTGGCTGAGTGACCTTGTCCACCTCACCTGCTCCCGGATCCTTGTCAGAGCGCTTTCTGGCAACATTTATTACCATAACAAGTGAGTGAAAGAAAACACGACCCCTTCCCAGGACTGAAGTTAGATAAGTTCTTTTCTGATGGTGCCGGATAGATCAAGGTGTATTTTGTTGCTTCTGCTGATGTACACACCCCTGCAAGTAAACTGCTAGCACAAGGAATGGATGTGCATCAACTCTTTTAAGCTGAAGTGCTGTTTGTTTAACTTAAAGCAAGTTCTTTTTGTGTGTGTGTTTGGGTCCCTCCAAACAGGTGTGTTGCTTTTGCAGGTACATTCTGCACTACGTCTTTGGTACATCAGTAGTTCCCTAGTTGTTGTTGTTTAGTCGTTTAGTCGTGTCCGACTCTTCGTGACCCCATGGTGGTGGATTAATACTGGGCTGTCCACACATTCCTTCCACTTCTGCAATGCTTCTCCAACGTTACTGCATTATTGTACTTTTGCGCTGGAGCACAACACATCTGGGACAACCTGTCCCCCCTCCCCCCAGTACATTTGTGGTCTAAACAGTTACAGAATTTTGGTGGGAAGCAAAAGGGCAGCCACCAATTGGAAACAAAGAAATTATGTCCATCCTAAAATCTTTGCACGCTTGAAAGGGCCTGTTGTATTTTGTTGTGAGATGGATTCAGAAACTTCATCTTCCCTCAGCTGTCTCAAGTGGTACAGTCCACTCTGTCATCTCTGGGCTCTGCATGATGAAGAACAGGGCTTATCTGGGCTTATCTTTCCCTGCTCAGATGTCAGCATCCTCTTCTGAGTATAGTCTGTGGTCCTTTGGAAAGGGCAGTGGGTAGTGACATGAAGCAGGGCCTTTTTGGTGGTGATGCCTTGACTTTGGAATGCTCCCAAGGGGGGAGACTTACCCAGTAGCTATTAATAACTTTATTCTCCACAGAGTTGTCTAAACCTCTTTAAAAGCCATCCAAGTTGGTGGCCATAGCTGCTTCCCGTAGGAGTAAGTCCTATAGTTGTAACTATGCACTGTGTGAAAAAGTGCTTTCTTCTATCTGTCCTGAATATTCAGCTTCACTGGATGCCTGAGTATTATGAGAGAGGGACAAAAACCTTTCTCTATCCACTTCCTCCACAGCATACTTAATTTTATGCAAGTCTTATCATGCCCCCTCTTACTTGACTTTTCCTTGAGCTGAAAGGTCCCACAAGTTGTCTGTATAGTGCCTGTGTGTGGGTCTTCTGGGGGTTAAAGACCATTAAAAAAATGCCAAGTCCAATTGCTTTCAGAATACAGTGGTACCTCGGGTTAAGTACCGGAGGTCTGTACTTAACCTGAAACTGTTCTTAACCTGAAGCACCACTTTAGCTAATGGGGCCTCTTGCTGCTGCCGCGCCACCAGAGCACGATTTCTGTTCTCATCCTGAAGCAAAGTTCTTAACCTGAAGCACTATTTCTGGGTTAGCGGAGTATGTAACCTGAAGCGTATGTAACCCAAGGTACCACTGTATGCTTTTTAAAGTCTGTGCCCTGCTTTAAATGCGTTGCTTGTGGCTGAGAATTGCAGCTTAGAAATGTTAAATGTTGACAAAGAATGCATTTTCTTTTGACTTTTAAATGGCAACCCTGCTCATTAAGCCTTTACAGTGAAGGATACTCATGTGTAACGTGCTGCCGGTTTATGGGCATCTCGCAACCGCTCGTCCCCTACTGCAAAGTTGTGAAAAACTTGTGGTGTCCTCCTGTTATTTTGCAGGGAGAACAAGCCTAAGAAAGGAGGAATTTGTGTTGCCAACCACACATCCCCAATAGACGTCATAATCTTGACCAATGATGGCTGTTACGCAATGGTACGTCTTAAGTCTCATGAGTTTTGCAATTGCAAGGACTGAGAGTTGTAAAGACCTCTGTACATGAAGCCAGCGTTGAACTGTAGCTACTTCCTAGTTGCTAATAGTTGAAGTCATTGCTTCGTGTTGAGTTGAGAAAACTCTTGATGCAAAAAGGAAGAGGAACTGGTGCAAGTGATTTAGCTGTGCAGCTGCACAGAAGCACTTTTAATAGTTTTCACCTGTCAATGCTATCAGTGTGGATAACACTTTGCATTGCTTAAGAAAGCAGGTCTCTGTCCTGAGGAGCTTACAGTTAACACTGAGAAACGGAGAAAGAAGAGGCAAGGGTAAATGGGGAAAGAAAATGAGGAAGGTTTAGTGCTATATCAAGGCAGATATTCAAAGGCTGTGTCTTATCTGTATGTAGGATTGCCAGAAAAAATAGCTCCCCATGCAAAGCAAATTGTTGACATGCCTGCCCAGTTCACTGCCACGAACGCTTTGTTCAGTGGTGTTTGAACTTTTTTCAGAGAGGGCCAGATTTGATGAAGTGAAGGGCCACGAGGGCCGACCAACCAAAGTTGTTAACCTTTGAAGTTGTTGAGCTTTTTTTTTAGGGGCCAGATTAAACCAACCAGTGGGCTGAATTGGGCCCCCGAAATGGTCTTTGGACATGCCTGGCTTTGCCAATATCAGATAAGTGGCAAAGGCCCCATCTGCACCCTGCCATTAAAACAATGTTCAACTAAATGCCATTAAAACAATGTTTGGGTCCTGTGAGCAGGACCCAAACCAATGGATTCAGGTTACAAGAAAGTAGATCGCAACTAAGCATCAGAAAATACTTTGACAGTGAGAGCTGTTTGGCAGAGGAATGATCTACCTCAGGAGGTTGTAGACTTTCCTTCCTTGGAGGTTTTCAAGCAGAGGTTGGATGGCCATCTGTCATGAATGCTTTAGCTTAGATCCTTGCATTGCAGGGGGGTGGACTAGATGACTTAAGGGGTCCCTTCCAACTCTACAATTCTATGATTCTGGGAAGTGACAGTACAGTGGTGCCTCGCAAGACGAAATTAATTCGTTCCGCGAGTCTCTTCGTCTTGCGGTGTTTTCGTCTTGCGAAGCACCCCTATTAGCGGCTTAGCGGATTAGCGCTATTAGCGGCTTAGCGGCTAAGCGGCTATTAGCTGCTTAGCGGCTTAGAAAAAGGGGGAAAATAGGGAAAAAACTCGCAAGACTCGCAAGACATTTTCGTCTTGTGAAGCAAGCCCATAGGGAAATTCGTCTTGCGAAGCGCCTCGAAAAACGGAAAACCCTTTCGTCTAGCGAGTTTTTCGTCTTGCGGGGCACCACTGTAACGTGCAGTAGAAAGTGTGAGATAACCACCTCCCTAACACAACGTTGTTAACCTCCCAGCAAACAGATAGTAATGGAAGCTCAAAAAAAGCAGATTGTGGGCACTTAAAGATGACATAATCATGTCCTTCAAGAATGACATCACTTTCAATGCATGGGGGGGGGCGATCAACTCCACTCACAAGGCTCCTTTATAATTTTAAAAGGGAACTGTTTTGAAGGAACTCCCTGTTGATTTAATTGTGTCTTTTTTGGGGGGTGGGGGGACCTTACAGGTGGGCCAAGCACACGGGGGCCTAATGGGTGTGATTCAGAGAGCCACCGTCAAAGCCTGCCCACATGTTTGGTTTGAACGCTCCGAAATGAAAGATCGCCACCTGGTGACGAAAAGGTATGGGGTTTGTTGTTGTTTTTTGACCTGAACACCAAGAGGCAAATGGCTGTGGGTTGCTCTAAAGCAGGGGTCAGCAAACTTTTTACGCAGGGGGCCGGTCCACTGTCCCTCAGACCTTGGGGGGGGGCGGACTATATTTTTTTTGCGGGGGGGAAATGAATGAATTCCTATGCCCCACAAATAACCCAGAGATGCATTTGAATTTGAATTTGATTTGATTTGATTTAAACTGATTTTATAATGAATTGATTTTAGAATGCTGTATTATTTTATTGTTGCTAGCCGTTCTGAGCCCCGCTTCGGCTGGGGAGGGCAGGATATAAATAAAAATTTATTATTATTATTAAATAAAAGCACACATTCTACTCATGTAAAAACACCAGGCAGGCCCCACAAATAACCCAGAGATGCATTTTAAATAAAAGCACACATTCTACTCATGTACAGTGGTGCCCCGCAAGACGAACGCCTCGCAAGACGGAAAACCCGCTAGACGAAAGGGTTTTCCGTTTTGGAGGCGCTTCGCAAAACGAATTTCCATATGGGCTTGCTTCGCAAGACGAAAATGTCTTGCGAGTTCCTGCGGGTTTTTTTTCCTCCCCCCCCTTTTTCTAAGCCGCTAAGCCGCTTATCAGCTGATCCGCTAAGCCGCTAATAGCGCTAATCCGCTAAGCCGTCAATGGGCTTGCTTCGCAAGACGAAAAAACCGCTAGACGAAGAGAATCGCGGAACGGATTCTTTTCGTCTTGCAAGGCACCACTGTAAAAACACACTGATTCCTGGACCATCCGCGGTCTGGATTTAGAAGGCGATTGGGCCAGATCCAGTCCCCAGGCCTTAGTTTGCCTACCCATGCTCTCAAGCTAACATATTTGTATGCTTCTTATTTACTGCACGGAAAAGTGTGGCTCTCCTTGTGTTAACTGCCATTGGGGATTAGAAAAGTACGGTAAGAAACAGGGCCAGGCTGATGGTGTGCAGTCTCTCTGGTATGTCATTGCGTTAGTTCTGTCCGTTCATAACCTTGCAAATGCAAATAAAGGTATAGTCTGCCTCAGGGTGGATTTGATTTAGCTCAAATCAATTTAAATCAGGATTTAAATCACTAGTCAGTAAGACTTGATTTAAATCTCTTTTTTTTGCAGAAAGACTCATTCTTGCTGGTATAATCTTAATATTTACAACCAGATGAAGGTTTCATTTTTGGAATGATAAATTTTCAGAGTAGTTTTTTCAGTTATATCAGAAATTCCTGATTTGGTTATACTATTAGAAATACATAGACAGATAATTATGAAATTATTTTGAGGTCTAATGAGTTAACTGTTTATATTTCGACAATTTTTCTGCTGTACTTTATTGGAAATGGGAAAATAATCATTAGTAACAATTTACACAATTTATTTAACTAAAACAATAACATTATAGCATATGCATCCATGTTTGTTAACTGATGTGGTTAAACAATTTTAAATTTGTTTAAAAAACTGAGTTTTAGCATACATGAAAAATGTAAAACAAATCCCTGTTTCCTAATGAATAGCCTTTGGACTATAATGTAACTTAAATAGAAAATTATCTTTAGAAATATTTTCCTCCAAAAGGATTTTATTTTAAAAATAAAAAATCCGATTTAATTTTTTAAAATAAAAACATTGTTTTTATGCACCCTGGTCTGTCTTATCTCTGGGAAAAGTTGGCAAAACAGCCTCAGCCCAGTATACCTGAAGGAGTGTCTCTACCCCCATCGTTGAGCCTGGACACTGAGGTCCAGCTCCGAGGGCCTTCTGGTGGTTCCCTCACTGTGAGAAGCCAAGTTACAGGGAACCAGGCAGAGGGCCTTCTCGGTAGTGGCACCCGCCCTGTGGAACACCCAACACCCTCCCATCAGATGTCAAGGAAATAAACAACTATCTTTTAAAAGACATCTGAAGGCAGCCCTGTTTAGGGAAGTTTTTAATGTTTAATGACATATATTTAATGTTTAATTATATATTATTATTATTATTAATTATTATTTATTGCTTGTTCAACTGCTGGCTGGAGTGAAGCAGCTGCAAAAGTATTTGCAAACCTGCATGCAGCTCCTTGAATATCCTGGCTTACTAAACCAAAACCTTCAGGCAAGTCCATGCCAACAACCTTAATAATAATAATAATAATAATAATAATAATAATAATTTTTATTTATACCCCGCCCTCCCCGGCCAGAGCCGGGCTCAGGGCATCTAACACCAGTGAAATTACAGTAAAAATATAATAGTGAAAAAAACCAATTTAAAATACAGGTTAAAATGCAGTTTAAAACCTTGCCTTCCTTCTGTTGCTAAAATTTCTTCCCTACCCGCACCAAACTGAAATGGTGCTTTGAAGAGTAGGACCTTGAAAGGTACCTCCCAATCTGAGAACCACTTAGCTCGCTTGACTCTTAAATATTTCACTGCACAGCACAGAGCTAAGGTGTGCAATTTGCTCCCACAAGGTGTTGCCAATGGCCTCCGGCTTGGATCCAGCAACCCTCTACTTATGTCCTGAGTTATTGGAAACAGATTAATTCCAAGAGACCCTCTTGAGTACTGAGGCGAAGACTGAAATATTTCTCCTTCTCTTTCAGGTTGAGGGAACATGTTGCGGATAAGGAGAAGCTGCCCATTTTAATTTTTCCAGAAGGTAAAACACACACTTCTGTTCCCTCATTTGTGGGTTAATAACAATTACGATACGATACGATACGATACGATACGATACGATACGATACGACAATCTTTATTGTCATTGTCCCATACAGAACAACGCAATTGAAAAATCTACATCAGACCTTCAAAAACCAACAAGCCTGCTATCCCAGCCTGTTTAACCCCCTAAAAACTCTGATTCCCCATAATTAAATACAATATACTCCCATAGAGACCACCTTACACTGCGTTTAAAACCAAAATCGCATTTGGATAGAAACTGTTACTCAGGCAGCTAGTCCTAGTCTTTATAACCCTGAACCTTCTTCCAGAAAGCAGAAGCTGAAAGAGATCATTTCTGGGATGTGCACTATCCTGCACTATCTCTGCAGCTTTCTTATGACACCTGGAAGCATAGATTTGATCCAAGGTGGGAAGAGTGCACCCAATTATTCTCTCTGCAGTCCTTACAACCCTGGACAGCATTGTTTTTTCCCTGACCGTGCAGCTCCCAAACCACACACACACAGACCATAAGTTAATACTGTCTGAGTCGCTCTTGGACTCTTCCCTCGCCGTGAGGAGTTCCCCTCAGGTTGGTTACATCAAATTCCTGCGAGAACATCCTCTCTTGTGACAGTCTTATGGAGGAAAACAGCAGAATATGACCGTAAACAGTGAGATCATAATATGAGGCCCATCTTTGTTTGCATCCTCCATGGCAACACAAGAGCAGGCCTTATCTGTGGTGGCTCCCCGTTTGTGGCATGTTCTCCCCAGGGAAGTTCAATTGGCGCCTTTCATTAGGTACCAGGCAAAAGCATTATAACTAGGCCTTTGGCCTAATTTAACTATCTGTGGCCACTTAGCAGCGGGCCACAGACATCCCATGCAGATACATGAAAACCAAGAGAAATAAGTTAATTTCTTATTTTCTCTTGGTTTTCACATGTCTGCATGGGGTGTTTTTGTCTGGGTGGTTGTAAGTTGCTTTAGTTTGCCCCGGGGCAAGGTAATGCAACAAACAATTCAACAAATAATAATGATGAATACATAAATAATAAAGGCGATGTGGCTGAGCTTCTCTCTGCCCTTGTCCCTTCCTGCCCCCTGATATGTGGCTTGGCATCCAGCATATACCCCTTGTCAGGGGAGTCTTTAGTGTATGTGCCGCCGGGGTGCAAAAATCCGCCCAGCGCCCCCAAATTTAGTTTAGCCCCAAATTAACTTTTACAGTGGACGCTCAGGTTGGGAACGTGATCCGTGTGGGATGCATGTTCGCAACCCGCATCTGCACATGCACAGGTTGCGATTCAGCGCTTCTGCGCATGCGCAAAGCGCGACTTACTGCTTCTGTGCATGCACGACCGCCGAAACCCAGAAGTAGCCCATTCCGGTGCTTCCGGGTTTTGGCAGTCCACAACCCAAAAAGACACAACCTGAAACGGCTGTAATCCGAGGTATGACTATTGTGCTTATGTCACACACAATGCTTACGCCTTATCTCTTGTTCACAAAAGAAGGGAGGAAAAAGAAACAAACTTTGTTTTTTAATTTATTTACTGACAAGCGCCACCGTGGTAAATGACAAGCGCCGCCTCTGGCACGGCGCGCCTTTGGTAAATGAGCGCACAAAGTCGAAAGTCCTTTAGTGAAGCAGGTATAAGGTAAAGGTAAAGGTACCCCTGCCCTTATGGGCCAGTCGTGTCCGACTCTAGGGTTGTGCGCTCATCTCACTTAAGAGGCCGGGAGCCAGTGCTGTCCGGAGACACTTCCGGGTCACGTGGCCAGCGTGACGCAGCTGCTCTGGCAAGCCAGCACCAGCGCAGCACACGGAAACGCCGTTTACCATCCCGCTATAAAGTGGTACCTATTTATCTACTTGCACTTAGGGGTGCTTTCGAACTGCTAGGTGGGCAGGAGCTGGGACTGAAAGACGGGAGCTCACCCCGCCGCGGGGATTCGAACCGCCGACCATGTGATCGGCAAGTCCTAGGCGCTGAGGTTTTACCCACAGCGCCACCCCCGTCCCACTAGTGTCCTTTAGTGGACACGTCCTTTAGTGAAGCAGGTATACATTTCAGTAATACCTAGGTATATATGTATTTTGTTTTTCTAGCTTGATCAAAATTATTTGTTATTTCATAACAGGTAGATAAGAGCTTAGGCGGCTTCAGTGGCGGGCGCCTGGCTCTCCTCAGAATTTGGTGCCCAGGTGCCCTGCACCCCCGGGTGAAGATGGCCCTGCCCCTTGTGTAGACATTATTGAGCTGGATGAACCCATGGCCTGGCTTTGCATAAGGCAGCTCCCTGTGTTCCTTTGTCATTCATGGAACGACTCCAGCTTGCACAGTGGAACTTGCCCTCCCTCTTCTTCCCCAACTCCCCACCCCCAGCCCACAAAATAAAAATAAATTTCAAAATGTGGTAGGGATGTAGGGAGAGAATAAAGATCCATCAGAGCAATCAGAAGTCCTTGCATGATCGGGTCAACTTAGTTCAATACAGCCTTCTGCAACTCAGGACTTTAATGCCTAATGTGAATAATGCTCCATCTGGGTTTGTGTTTACTGATTGCTCTGTCTCTTATTTCTTTTTTAAAAACCAGGCACTTGTATAAACAACACCTCAGTCATGATGTTTAAAAAGGGAAGCTTTGAAATCGGTGGCACAATTTACCCAGTTGCTATCAAGGTAAGAACACGCAAAAATATTCTAGGTTCTAGAAGGTTTTCTAGCCAATTCTAGCCTGTTCCTAGGACAGGTGTTCCTAGTGCCCTCTGGATGTATTGAACGCCGCGTCCTATCATCCCTGATCACAGGTTATGTTGGCTGAGACCACTGGGAGTTGGAGACCAGCAACATCTGGACGGCAATAGCTTCCCCATGTTTTCCCAGCAAGGTGTGGCTGCTGCTGGATCTCATGGACTCCAACGCAGGCATGGAAGTCTGGAGGTGCCTCCAGACAGGTTCAAGATACATTAAACTGGACAAAGATGCAAGTGAGAGCCAGCATCTGGAAGCTCAGCTTCCTCCATCCATGAGCTTTGCTAAAGAGGGACTGGGCAGAGGAATGAATGGAGCACAACCAGGCTTTCCCTGTTCTTACATCTGAAAGCAGATTTGTCTCTTTCCAGGGAGCAGTGTGCCATAAACCCATGGCACCAAGTCCAGTACAGTGGTACCTCGGGTTAAGTACTTAATTCATTCCGGAGGTCCATTCTTAACCTGAAACTGTTCTTAACCTGAAGCACCACCTTAGCTAATGGGGCCTCCCGCTGCTGCCGTGCTGCCGCCACGCGATTTCTGTTCTCATGCTGAAGCAAAGTTCTTAACCCGAGGTCCTATTTCTGGGTTAGTGGAGTCTGTAACCTGAAGCGTCTGTAACCTGAAGCGTCTGTAACCCGAGGTACCACTGTACTAACTAGCTACAGACTACAGTCAAACCTTGGTTGTCGAATGTAATCCGTTCCGGAAGACCATTTGACTTCTGAAACGTTTGAAGACCGAAAACTGAAAGCGGAAGCCTCAATACAATAGGGAGGCTTGACTATAATTAGCCAGCTCCCCCCCACTCTCCCCCCCACCAATTTTTTATTCATTTTATAACAACACAAACAGAAAAAACAAACAATACAAGCAAATTCTTATCTTATCCTTATTTTTTCTAAACCTTGTTAGGTGGGCTTCCCCAAGTCCCTCCATCTGATTTTCATTTTACCTCATCTTTAGCAGTTTACATATATCATAATTTTTAACCATTTTTTAAATCATGCTTACTTTTACCATAAAAATCTTCACATTTTATCACTTACAAATAATACTGTTTTAAAATAAACTATCTTCTTCTTCTAACTCTACAGCCTATATCCACTTCCAAAGGTATTCTAAGATTTAAATACAGCGGTACCTCGGGTTAAGTACTTAATTCGTTCCGGAGGTCCGTTCTTAACCTGAAACTGTTCTTAACCTGAAGCACCACTTTAGCTAATGGGGCCTCCTGCTGCCACCACGCCGCTGGAGCACGATTTCTGTTCTTATCCTGAAGCAAAGTTCTTAACCTGAAGCACTATTTCTGGGTTAGTGGAGTCTGTAACCTGAAGTGTATGTAACCTGAGGTACCACTGTATTAACATATTTTTTCAGATATTCTTTAAACTTCTTCCAATCTTCTTCCACCATCTCTTCTCTCTGGTCTCGGAGTCTCCCAGTCAGTTCAGCAAGTTCCACATATTCCATCATCTTCATCTACCAGCTCCCCACCACTCATGAATGCTAACCTTGCAAGCTAAATGGGGGGAGCCTGCCGGACCTCATTGTGCCCATAGGCGAGAGGTTGTCTCGCCGCTGGCCTAATGGTTGCTCCGCCCCCCTTAGAACTCTTGATTAACTTCTCACAGCCCTACACTTTTGGGAATTTCTGCTCCCTTCCAAGAATGCTCCTTGTAACACGGCTTGTGAAATGGCCCTTTTCACGTTGGCTGTGAGCATGACTCTCAAACGCTGTCCTCCTCCCTTTGCAGTACGACCCCCAGTTTGGCGACGCCTTCTGGAACAGCAGCAAGCACGGCATCGTCAGCTACCTTCTGCGGATCATGACCAGCTGGGCCATCGTGTGCCACGTCTGGTACCTGCCGCCGGTGACGAGAGAGGTATCTGCCGTTTTCGCATTGTTGGCGGGTTGGCACAGACACTGCTGTTTAATAAGCAGGAGGAATGGCCCATAGTGGTGCCTTTGTAACTTTTGGGGGCAGCTAACCAGAGATGCTGTTTTGATTCTCAACCCCCTTCTTTCCCTCTCCTGGCTAAACTTGAGAAGTCCACAGTTGACTTCCTTATTGCATTTATATGTGGGTTACAGACGACTGCGTTCTGTTTCTTTCTTGGCAGGAAGGAGAAGATGCCGTTCAGTTTGCTAACAGGGTGAAGTCTGCTATCGCTCGCCAAGGAGGACTTACGGAATTGCCCTGGTGAGAAAAATGAGACTATGTCCAAGAGAGGAGAGAGAGAAAAATTATAGAGTACTTTGTAAAAATTCAGGGCCTTAAATTTCAGCAGTGGTTGGTAATGATCTAGAATTCAGTTTGCCATTTGTCTTGAATGCTTTAGTTGAGATTCCTACATTGCAGGGAGTTGGACTAGTCCCTTCCAGCACTACAATTCTATGATTCTAGAAGTAACAGTGCAAGCCTAACCAGATCTGCTCAGAAGTAAGCCCCAGCGGCGTAGCGTGGGTTGTCAGCACCCGGGGCAAGGCAAGTAATTTGCGCCCCCTAACCCGGGGCAAGGCAAGTAATTTGCGCCCCTAACCCCTAACCTGCCACCGCTGCCAGCTTCTTCTTGCTGCTGCCTGGGCTGGGGTATTTACAGTAAGCTAGCCACGGCGGCGGGGGCGGGTCCGTGTCAGGTGATCTGAGGCGAGTTGCCGCTGGCGCTGCCGCCCAAACGACGCCGCTTGCCCGGAGGAGGGCAGAGAGGCGAGGAAAATGCAACATGGCCCAGCAGCTGCTGCTGCAGCAGCAGCAGCAGCAGCGGCGGCGGCGGGGGGGGGGGGGCTGTGAGGAGGGGCTGCCTGGCGCGCCCTCTGCGGCTCTGACGCGCGGGGACCGCTGAGAGCCGCTGCCTGCCGGACGCCTTCAGCCCGGACGCGCGCACAGCTCGTCGGTTCCGTGAGACATGGGGCTCTGCTACAGCCTGCGCCCGAGGCTCTTCGGCGACTCCGGAGGTGGCGAGCGCCCCCCCCAGATGTTGCGCCCGGTGCGGCCGGCCCCCCCTGCACCCCCCATGCTACGCCACTGGTAAGCCCTAGTCAGTTCAATGGTGCTTACTCCCAAGTAAATGGTGTGGCGTTCACACGGAGCTCTCGGTCGTCTCACGGACTATGGACCCGTACACCACTAATCCGCTGCCACCAACCAGGTCCTCCCCGGTAAATCACTTAGTCTCAGTCAGGTTCTTAAGTTAACAAAGAAGAGTGTAGTTTCTTGCAGACACAAATAAACTTTAACTGCATTCAAAACGTTGTTACTCTTTACCTTCTTAGTCTTATTTTTATCCTGTCTTCTACCTTCCCTCACACAAGAACCAACTGCACTAACTGTCTCTCTATTTCCAACTGTTTGCCAACTGCTTTCCCAACTGCCTTTCCCAACCAACCAACCCACTAAAACCAACCAATTAGCTAACTCAAACCTCGGGCTAAGCCCTTTTATAAACAGGTAGGCTCCGCCTCCGGCTTTCCTATTGGTCTACCTATTAACCCTTTCTCTCGCCCTGTACAGACATGTTCAAACGAACGGGCAAACGCCACAAATGGCACTTAGGATTGCAGTCTTGATCTGCTCTGAGCACTGCCAACAAATGCAATAGTGTCCAGCTGAACAGATCTGCGATTGCAATGACTTTTGGTTGTGCAACCGCCATCTCCTTTCACCTCTCTCTCCACATACCCCTTTAACTCCCTGCAATCCTTTGTAGCATATCACCTGGATAGCTCAGCTGGTTAGAGCGTGGTGCTGATAATGCCAGGGTTGCAGGTTCGATCCCTGTGTGGGACAGCTGCATATTCCTGCATTGCAGGGGGTTGGCTTTCAACCCTCCAATTCTATGATTTGGGGAGAGAAGAGGGAGACGTTCTGTTGGGAATCCTTGCGCTAGCCAGCCTTCTTAGGAGTGCCATCTTTATTCTGCTTCATACATTTCCCTTTCTGCCCTGTTCTTTTAAGGGACGGAGGTTTGAAACGAGCCAAAGTCAAGGAGACTTTCAAGGAAGAGGAGCAGAAGAACTACAGCAAGATGATAATAGGAAATGGAGCCTTGTCGAGTCGACCAGCACACTCTGACTGATCTCTTCTGGCGGACGCTTTCCATGCCTCATCGCTATAGAAACGTGTGGATTGTTTTCCCCCCCCCCCATTAGAAAAGAGAAGAAATCAAAGCACCAAGAGTGGGGACAGCCAAGGCGTCGCTTTGTTTTCCCTTCAGCTGTGGCTTGTTGGTTTTGCCACTGTCCGCCGGTGAATTCTTGCTTTTGATGTCTGGGAAAAGAGAACTGGATTGAAGCAGAATGGAAAAATCCCAGGCAGCAACTTCTGAATGTTTGCCCAAGGGGGATTGTAGATAATGATTATAATAATAATAGTAATAAAAATCGAGCCCAAGTTATGTAGTTTGTACAAATAACAGTCAACGTTGTTTAAATGGTTATGGAAAGTCTGGGAAACTCCTCTACGGTCACTCTGATGGATTGCTGTGTGTTGATTGTTTGAATAGGTGGTCTAACATTTCGATGGCTTGTTTTTGATGGGTGTATTTTTGTTGTTGCCGAGAAGTTTTTAGGGAGGAAGTGAATGTCATTTAGTGTTACCAGGATGAACAGCTAGAAAAATGAAACATTGACTGGTGGCTATTCTTGACAGTTGCAGTGAGGAACCAAAACAGCCTGCAGACATTGTTTTTATTTGTTTATTTTTTTTTAAAAAAAGGTTGCTTCTTGTAGAAATCCACTCCATCTTTCAGAAGAACTGTCTGGAAAAAAATGTTTGATCCAGTCTGGGGGGCTGCTGACCCACCCCTCACGAAACGGAGAAGAGCAAGTGGTTGAAACGCTCAATTTTTTATATATATATAAAAAAATCACTCTGCTCCCTTTGTAATAAAACGCTAAAAAGTTGGAAGGGGAAAAAATATTGGAGGTAAACAGTGTCTGCTGAAATGCACTTCTTCCATGGTCTGTGTTGGCAGCAGCCCTATATGTGTATCTGTCACTTCCTGTATGAGAAATGTTATGTTGCCTTATTGTAAATTGAAATAAATTCTATATTTCTACTAGTGGTAGCATTATCCCCCCTTTTTTTTACTCATTCCCCACAGCTGTGCATAGTCTGCACTTAAAATAGAAACCTGGGCCA